>NC_133087.1:12980874-14394374 GCF_019914945.1 Typha latifolia | reverse complement strand
CATGCCAAGTGGGTGTGACTACTCTAGATGGGGAGATGATCTGAGTAGCAACCTCTACTCGTCCTCATCTATGTTTCTAGCAACTCCTAATGTTATTTGGTGCCACGTGGACTCCACGTGCGCCCATAATCTTTTTTTTTAATAAAACTTATAGAAAATCTCTCACCTCCTTAACCCTTCAAATTTTTTTTGTTTCCTTTCTCTAAAATAATAATAAAATGGTCTTATGTAGCCTAAAATTGATTACATTTCACTCACGCCTTGTTATTTCTATTTATTTCAGTAAACTTAGCCCCTGCGAGGGCATTTATGTTTTAGCAAATTAGAGAAGAACTTGTAACCCTAGAGACTTGTTGAGGCCTGTGATATTATTAATTCAGGACTTTTGTTGGTTTATTATGGTATTGCTTGGTTCGTTTAAAATACTTGATGAGAATATTTCACTGACCGGTCACATGGGAATCACGTGGACATACCCACATGAAGAACACGTGAGTTTTTAACACAATTATGGAATATTTTGTGTTAATATATATAAAATATTAACACAAAATATTCATTTCATAGGTTTTTATTATAGTTAAGAAAATCAAATATCTTTAAAAAGAGTCGACATGAAATCATGGCAATTATTTATATAGAAAGTTTATGTGTAATTATCCCTAATAATATTAGTGTCCATGTATAAAAGACATCATGAGGATATAGTCCTTAGATAAAATTATATATTCCATAGTTGTCCTCTTAGATGATGTCTGGAATATATAAATATATATAAAAAATTAATATTATTTAACTAAAGAATGAGAAAAGTATTTTTATTATATTTTATATATATCTAATGAAAATGTGGTGATTATTTTATGAAAGTTAAACGATAGATCATTCTACGAAATTGTTTTATTTATTAGATATGTATTTGTATTATATTTATATAAAATAAAAGTTATAACATTGAAGAATTCATGTATTTTGATATCTTGTTTTATTTTGTACCTCATGAGATGTTTGCAAGTTGTAATACATTGCTAATTTAAGGTAATATGTTCTAATTTTTTTTTATCATTTATGAGCCCGAAGAGTAAACTCTTTCTAGATATAGAGGCACTTAAGTTTTATCAAATCGACGACGAGCTGTTCCTCCAAGTACTATTGAGCTATTAATTGAATCGAACCATTGAGTCAAGCTACTAAATTACTAAACGATTTTTTTGGCAATAATTATTTGAGATTGTAGTTGAATCTATAATCTCCTTAATCAAAGGAAGAGGTATAGAAATGTCCTATCTAATAAGCTTGTGAAAATGGTAACCTACTAACATCTCTCCGGGATCTTCTACTATTAGAAACCATCCCCTCAGCCTTAATAGTTTCTTTACTCTCTTCCAAACTCACAAGCCTATTAGGCCTTTGGTTAGTTGGCATAGGTTGTGGGGAATGGTTCTTTTTTTTTTACTTTCCTTCCTCCTCTCTTCACAAATTTAATTCCATTAAATTTGCTGTGGTGATATTTGTACTCAGATATTACTACCACAAGAAAGAGGGAACTACTAGAAAATGATACTTTTCCTTGGTGTGAAGTATTCATTTACCCTAAAACAATTGTATTACAACTTAAAACAATTCAGGTGGAAACAAACTGTCAAACAAAGACATTCTAAACACAGCAGTAGTGTTTAAAAGGACACTGCAAAAGAGTCGAAGCATTTTCCTTTCGTCTAAAGGGTAGATGATGAAATTTTGAGGAAAAAGCCTAATTTTGTCATTAGAAAAGCAATTATTTGTTTACATTCTATCTTACATGTAAATGCAAAAGATCAAAACCAACTAACTGGCAAGAGAGATACATAAGATCAAGCCTCAGTGACATACGTCAAACATGTTATGTCTCGTATACTTACAACTCCAATACGTTAGTAAGACCCCCACAATGGCCGAAACCATTTAGAATGGATAGAAGACTGGTATGACAACATCACCAGGAGCACCACAACTAGCAGTGCTACGCCCCATGGTGAGCTCCCGGCCGAGCGGTCTCGCCACGGCAACCGCAACATTGGCATACTGCCCGAAAACACAAAGAGGGCAATGAAGATGATTACCACAGGAAGGAGGATGAGGAGGAACCGGAGGCCGTTCTCGGTGCGCTGCACTTGAGTCTTGTAGTCCATGTAAGTAGAAACGGAGAGGAAGAAGATGACGATGGCAAAGACTGCGAGGAGAGGAGGAGGAGGAAGGGAGAGAGAGGACAAAGCCTGGCCCTTCCAACCTTGCTTCCATTGTGGCCCTCTCCTCTCACAAAATATCCAAGCCATGCTTGTGTAGAGTTTGCTTTGCAAGCAGAATATATGTGTGTTATAGTTCGTAAGAGAGTATAAACGGTGGTGGGTATGAATGTAGATTCTCTGGAATAAGTATGCTAAAAGAAGTGGAGAATCGATGCTAAAGTTTGTCACTGAAAGTGCACTTAGATGCTAAAATTTGTTTTTATAAAAGTGAATTGATAGATGAGGGATCCTTCTAGTACAAAGAAGGAATTTTCTTTACCTATGTGAAAACTACTACAACCTCTTATAAAGTGTTGAGGTGGAAGCATTTAATAAGATCCTCCCTTCCTTCCGAAAGAAGTGAGAACTTTTCCTAGTTAGAATTGTTCGGATGCTAGAGAAATCTTAACACCCACCAAGCATTACCCACGTAGTTGACCCAATGTGGGTGTAATAATACTCGAGAATTACACAAATTTAATATTATGCGTAGGAATATATCCCTAAGAGATGAAGAAAATTTTTAGTCTCTCTTCTGGATGGCGAGAGAAAAAGAGGACATCATCTGGTATACATTGGATATAACCGCATAAATAATCAACTCTTTCTCAACGGAAAAAAAAATATATCAACTCTGAGCTGCATCAGATATCCATACTGTAATCCTAGAAATAATCAAGCTGAGAAAGCTAAACTGCACAAACCCAGTCGCCCCCTAATAATATTACAGGAAGAAAAACATGTGGAGAAAGTGGGATTGCAAACTAGGACTTCAATAACGAGAAGCTAAACACAGCAAACACCGCCATGGAACATAATAAAATTGCTATTTCATGAAAGAAAAAACTAGCACATACATGTCCAATTTGGAAGAGTTAACGCTTTCAACTGTTAACTGGAAGGCAATTATTATTGCTGAAGTGCAAGAAAACAATTATCTTCCCCTCAGTTTCAATGAAAAAAAAAAAACACCTAAAGCATGAGCTGGCACTCATTGCAGAGATGTACTGCAATTTATATGAGAATAGTTTAGATTCTATCACAGGCTTCAAGTTCATCCCATCCATCAATGATGGCCTTTAGCATCAGCCTTTTTGTGAGATTTTGCCTTTGTCTGGAGGAAAGCAAAAACAAAAATATGACATTAGCTATTTAGAGATGCATAATCCTAGATAGACTTCACAATTTACAACAATTTGCCAATGTGAAGCTCTTTTTATAATTGGAAACCACAATAATCACACAGAGACATTTATTCTCCACAAGCTCATCTAAAAAATAAAAAATAATTACACTAGGACATGGACTTCACAAAAAGCACCTCTCTGAGGAGAGATACGTTGGATGGATCAGGAACATAATCACATCATGTTCAGATAGGGTATTCGATGTGGTATCATGCATAATTTAATATGATCTATTAGCAATGTGACAAGTGTTTGTCAGGTAGATGACTACCAGAAGGGCTTGTGGCACACAATGGAGGATGGATGCCCTCAGCTTAAAGCAGGCTTCTAAAATACATTAAACCTAGATTGCTAAGCATCTTTAAAAAAGGAAGTATAATCATTACAATCAATAGGCAACATATGATCTTCAAACAAACAATGACTAAAAACATAACAACAATGACAATATGAAGCAAACAAAGTCTAAGTTAGAGAACAACTTTACAGCAAGATGCTATTACATGCAAAATTAGCATAATAAGAGAAAACATGGAAAGAATAAACCAATCTATAATAGAAAATCCCACTAATTCATTAGTTGCTAGGTATGATGGATTGATGGTGACTGACTACGGTCTTAACATACTAGAGCACCAGCTAATTTTGGCTCAGGATGGTGCCAACCCATTAAATTGGCTAGCATTTACCATGGCCCAAACATATAGCGTTCTATATAATCAAGAATAAGACATGCTTTAAAGTGGGCTGGTAAATTTGGACAATCAGTAGGATGGCCAACTTTCAAAATCAATCACTGGAATTTTCCATCTACAACTAAACCAAATTTGAGCATTTCAGTACTCGGCTCGTCTCAACTCATTTGCCAGCTTTCTTCAGTACCTTCTCATATCTTCTGGGATGAAATTCAGTTGATCAAGATTTAATATAGAACTTATTTCTTACCCTCCCAAGTGTCTCAAAAGATTAATGTTCACCTATTTGACCGTTAGTTAAAAATTTTATACAATGTCATGAACCTCAGATCTAATCATCCCCAAAACAATTTGGAGATCTAACAAAAGAAGGCATCATTAAGTTGCTCTTTTAAAGATGTAAATCATATCAACCATAAAATGTTATAGGAAAGCAAACTTCAATTGATCCCGATGGTTAAATCACACAATGATGGCATTTACCAGAATAACAGCAAATCAACAGAAATCCATCCAATGAAAATGTAGGAAACAGAAATATGAATTAATTTGAAGTAATGATGCTAAAAAGAGAATGTTTGATCTGCATAGAATAAAGAATCCAGATGAGAGGTGACATAGGAGATTCTATGTTTCAAGTTTAGACCAAATTTGAATAGAAGAAAAGATGTAGAGCAATCTTACAACTTTTATTTCTTACGATGTGCTTTTTTGACACATTACTTTATGAAAATCTTCATTGTTCTAATATTTACCATAATCATCTGCCATATGACAAGAAATGGTAAATTGCCTCACTTCATTTTGACTAGAGAAGTGTAACAACCCAAAAAAAGAAAAAATATCTTAGTGCGTGTTTGACCGGGCACAACTAGACATGGCCGGCCACACAGCGCACTGTTAGGACCGTTTTGTTCGCAATGTCGATCCTATTGTATTTACTGCTTTTTGAGTCTGTAAATGGGATACCAACCCCATGTCTTTTACATGTTTTTGAGTGTTTTTTGGTTTTCTTCAAGAGCTCCTTGCGAAGCAATCTTGGAATCGCAATATTAGTGTCGTCGCAATACTAGTTTGGGATTTTCCCCGCACATGCCTATAAAACTCATGAGCTAAAATCCAAATGGGGCTTACTTTCAAAATGTAACGCCCCACAAGACCTTTGAACCCTCGGTTCGCAGAATTGGGGATGCTCATACTTAGTAGTATAGGAGAACTATTGAGAAGCATTAAGTGAGCCAGCTTCGCAACCAAAGTGCCACTAATTCAACGGTGTTCATTTTGCCCTTAATGACTATCCTGCCCCTTTAAATTTCTTGTCGTTGGCATGTCTTGTAACTTCTTTTCCAATCAATAGAGAATCGCAATCTTGTTTGCCAAACTCTGTATTTTGCTTGTCTTTGCTTTGTCGCAATCCAAAACAGGTGCATCGCTTGTGAAGTGAACGGTTGACTTAACTTTGCAACATAAAAGTTGAGTGCCGCACGGTCTTTATCCATCTCAAAGACTTAGTCCGTGATAGCTAGCACGTATGTGTGCGCTAAAATGTTCATTCCCTCCCCTCAATTGTAATGGTCATGAGAGAGATAGGATCAACTCTAATCCTGTCGGGATTTTGAGCATGAATAGGACTCCACCCAAATGTCTTCCATATGTCTCCTTTAAAACCCTAGGTGGTTACTCCCTCTTTCCTCAATAAATAGTCTTCTCTCCTATTTTCTTTCCCATCTATCTCTCTCTGTTTTTCTACCTTAGCAAACGAAGTGCTCGACGAAGTATGTGGATCGCCATAGCAAGGTGACCCTACGTTCAAACAGCAAGTTAGTTCCATAGCTCTACTTATGAGTAATTTGACTTCCGTCAACCTTAGATATGCAACTTTTTCCTCTCTCTCCGATGAGCTCCGCACCCTCTCTTTCTCTCTCCTCTTTTTCCTCCTTTGTTTCTTACAATCCTCCCTCTTTTTCTCCTTTTCTCTCTCCTGATTTTGTTTTGTTTCGGTGAAACGACTGAAACTTGCCAGATCCGGACCAAGTATCAACCAATACCCCACCAAAACTAGTCTAGGTATCAAGATCGGCAAAAACTAAAAACCATAGTTATAGCTCTAGTGGTACCCAACGACGCAGGGTTAAGGCGTCCTTAGCTGTGTGAGCATGATTCCGTTGTATGTGATGATTCTGTTGTAAGCAATGATTTACTTAATTGATGATGATAGAGATGGAGTATGGGCTTATGCCAAGGTCTTTAGTTTGATAGCCATAGACAACTGTTCTTATGTAGTGTCGACATGCATATATGAGTGATAATATCGCTAGATAACTATCGCTCTTTAATATTTTAAGTTAACTAATTTAAAACTCTATGAGTGTGTATAATGATATATGATCGAGCAACTTTGTGTGAACATATCATTAAATTTATGACTGCATATAATATGTGAGTTCTGATTGCGCAAGAATTTATCTAAATTTTTATTAGCGATGTTTTACTTTATGGTTCTATTTATGAGTATGCATTATAATATTCATTATATATTTAAATTACTTTTAAATTATATTGGATTATACTTGCTAGTTTGTGTATTGATATTTGCCACCTTTTGTTAAAAATATTCACAACATCAAAGGAGGATCATGCGGGTATCGAGGAGTAGTTGATTTTCTTATGTTTAATTTATCTTTACTGTCTAGCTGGATTATAGCCCCTGCATGAGTTTTTTTTTTTTTTTTTTTATATAGACATATATTTCTGGAGGCTTATTGAGGCATGAGGTACTATATATTTGGTATATTTTTTACTAGGATTGTTTATGGTATTTAAACTTTTTTCGATTACACTGTAGAAATATTAACTAACAGGTCATGCATGAGTTCCACCCACGCAAGAGGCACATATATTTGGAGACGGTGTTTCAAAAAGAGTTCCAAAAGATTTATAACAAAGGATCTCCAATAGTATTAACCAATGCAAAATATAACTAATATGTTCTTCAGAGTGATAATATGGGACTTTATAAGTTGATGTTTGAATACTTGCACAATTGTAAGTTATAAAACATCCTCATCTATCCCATACACTTCAATAATTTTACTATGTTCTGAATGTAATAATTTTGACTGTGAATAAAAAAAATGCACTCTTCTTTCCTCATGATGATGCTTTCTTTATGAGCAATATCTCTTTCACATTACATCTGTATCGCATCTACCCATCATGGCATTGCCTAGCATAATAGACTTACAAGTACCCTACTTTAGTATAATCTACGAAGTCAACTCTCCTACAAAAGATTCCTTTCGAGCAGCATACAAATTGAATCATGTGAACAAATCTTAACAGGTTAAAGAGAAAAGAATCAACAAGTCATCCCATCGTTCAACTCTGGGAGGCAAAATTTGCTGCTTTATATGCAAACAAACACCAGAAAATGGAACAGAAACCGGATATCCACACACAGAAACGAAAATGCCAAATCCATCTGAGATACAAAAGAGATCGGATCCCAATGCAATCGAAAGGGATGAATGCAAAGGAAGTACCTTGAGATAGGAGAGCTTCATGCTCCCGTAGACGAGGCCAAAGGTGAAGGCTGAAGCACGAGCCACCTATCGATTGAGGATCAAACGCAAAGAATTACCTATATATAGAGATGCGACATAGAGAATGAGGAGAAGGAGAAGGAGGAGGAGAAGAGAGCTTACGAAAGCGAGGGTGCTGACGCCGGAGTAAGGGCTTGGAATCGCCATTGAAGAGGGAGGAGAGGTGAGAGATCTGGAACGGAGAGGAAGGAAGCGGAAGAGATCGCCCAAAACCCTAGAATAGTTTGGGCGAAGGAGACCACTTCGGATTTCAGAAGTGTGAGGTAGGTGGCGCTCTGTGCTCATATATTGGGAAAGAGAGACGAGATCGAGGCAAAAGGGTCCAGCTTAGTTCTCAATGGATGGTTTAGATTAGGAGATAAAAAAGAAAAGGAAAACAACTTAATATGCAATCTCTTTTCCAATATATTCCAATAAAAGACGTTGGAGACGGTGTACATGAACTACCATAAATAAAATAAGATAAAATTACCTATCGAAATATAGAGATAAATTTTTTTTAAAAATTAAAAGTTTGTGATCGGCTTGGAGAAAGTTAATTCAACATTTTAGCTTCAATTATAAGTTAGTTTTACTGAAAGATGTGGATTTAACCAAATTCAAGCACAAAAAATTAAAAGTAATTTTAATTCTGGAATATATAAAATAATGTTTAGACAAAATATTTAGCTATTTACTTTTACTGATTATTAGAAAATATTTTTTTAATTATAAAAGGGACCTTTTTGAAATTTTTGGGATAGAGCCTCAATTTCTTTTCGAGTATTCTCATCTTTGCACCAAATCTACGCGTTAAATGTACTAAAGAGTGGGATATTTTCCACAGTATGTAAGAGACCGATAGAGATTTTTATATATCTGATACTAAAAGCTTTAAAATATATATATATATATATATATATATATAATTGACAGTACATGGTTTAATCATTCATCTCTTTACATTTTGTCAACTAAATCTAAGTAAGCACCGTAAAAGTTGAACTTAGATTAGGCAAAAAAAAACCCAGTTTGTCCTTATATATAAATTGCTTAAATTGGTTAGAAAGCTATCTAATATTACAATATATCATAGTTTAAGAAATAGAATCTTTTTTTGTTTGTAAGAAAAATGACTTGATCCAATAGAGTCAGAACACAAAGTAGATCCAGATTCAAAATTTGTGATAGAAATTTTACACTTTAAACATCAAGAAAGAAGGGTATTCTACCGGTTTTCATACATGAAAAAACTAGCAAATACATGTCCAAGTTGGAAGAGTTGAAGCTTTCAACTATTAACTGGAAGGCAATTATTATTGCTGAAGTGCAAGAAAGAAATTATTTTCCTTCAGTTTCAATAAAATAAAACACCTAAAGCATGAGCTAGCACTCATTGCAGAGATGTACTGCAATCTATTGAATAGTTTAGATTCTATCGCAGGCTTCCCATCCATCAATGATGGCCTTTAGCATCAGCCTTTTGGTGAGATTTTGCCTTTGCCTGGAGGAAAAGCAAAAACAGAAATATGACATTAGCTATTTAGAGATGCATAGTCCTAGATATACTTCACGATTCACGACAATTTGCCAATGTGAAGCTTTTTTTATAATTGGAAACCACAAGAATCACACTAAGACATTTATTCTCCAAAAGCTCATCTTAAAAGCAACAGAAAATCACACTAGGACATGAAATTTACGCAAAGCACCTCTCTGAGTAGAGATACGTTGGATGGATCATGAACATAATCACATCATGGTCAGAAGAGGGAATTCAATGTGGTATCATGCCTACTTTAATATGATCTATCAGCAATGTGACGAGTGTTTGGCAGGTAGATGACTACCCTCAGCTTGAAGAAGGCTTCTAAAATACACTAAACCAAGATTGCCAAGCATCTTAAAAAATGGAAGTATAATCATTACAATCTTAATAGGCAACATATGATCTTCAAACAAACAATGACTAAAACATAATAACAATGACAATATGAAGTAAAACATATTCTAAGTTGGAGAACAACATTACCGCAAGATGCTATTATATACAAAATTAGCATAATAAGAGAAAACCAATCTATAAAAGAAAACCCCACTAATTCATTAGCTGACCAGTATGATAATTGATGGTGAGTGACTATGATATAACATACTAGAGTACTAGCTAATTGATGGCTAATTGATGCGAACATTACTGACAAGACATGTTGGCATGTGTATCAGTGCAAAAAGTGCTGATAGTTGACAATACCTCCTATAGGAATCTGGTTTCGAGTTAGATTTCATATCATTTTTTTATTTTGTGGTGTTTATGATTGTTTTTGCATTTTTCATTTGTTTAGGGTGGGGTGTTTTTCTGCTTTATTGTCATTGTAAGGTCTATATATAGACCTATTGTATTACCTATTGGAATTATCGAAAAATTTTGAGCTTTCCTCTGCTTTATGAAATGGGCGTAAATCCATTGTTTAAGGGTGGAGGTGTGAAACCCCATTCCCCTTTCCTTCTTATTGCATTTTCATTCTCCTCCTTCTCTACCCTACATCAATCACATCGTTTCGCATCACTAATTTTGGTTCAAGATGGTACCAACCCAAGAACTACAGCATTATGGTGGCCAAAACATATAGCATTCCATATGCTCAAATCAAGAATAAGACAGCTGCTTTAAGGTGGGCTGGCAAACTTGGACAATCAGGATGGCCAACTTTCAAAATCAATCACTGGTATATGCCATCTACAATTAAACCAACTTTGAACATTCCAGCTTTCTACAATTAAAATCAACTCATTTGCCAGCTTTCTTCAATACCTTCTCATATCTTCTGGGCCAAAATTTTGTTGATCAAGATTTAATCTAGAACTTATCTCTTAACCTCCTAAGTGCCTCAAAAGTATTAATGTTCACCAATTTGACTGTAATTTTATAAAATGTCATGAACCTCAGATCTAACAATCCCAAAAACTAGTTGGAGATCTAACAAAAGAGGGCATCATCAAATTGCTCTTTTAAAGATGTAAATCATATCAATTATCAACCATAAAATGTTAAAGGAAAGCAAACTTCAATCGAACCCGAGAATTAAATTATACAAGCATGGCACCTACCAGGATAACAGAAAATCAACAGAAACCGATCCAAAGAAAATGCAGGAAACAGAAATATTAATCAATTTAAAGGGATAGATGCTAAAAGAAGAATGTTTGATATGAAAAGAATAAAAAATCCAGATGAGAGGTGATATAGGAGATTCTACATTTCAAATTTAGACCAAATTCGAATCAAATATAAGATGTAGAGAAATCCTACAACTTTTTTTCTCTTACGATGTGTTTTCTCGACACATCACTTTATGAATATCTTCATTGTTCTAAATTTACCAGAATCAACCATCATATAACAAGAAACGGTCTCACTTCATTTTGACTAGAGAAGAGTTCCAAAAGAAGTATAATGAAGGATCTCCAGTATCTATTCACCAATGGAAAATATAACTAATATGTTCTTCAGAGTGATAATAAGGGACTTTATAATTTGATGTCTGAATACTTGCACAATTGTAAATCTATAAAACATCCTCACCTATCCCATACACTTAATAATGTTCTATCTATGTTCTGAATGTAATAATTTTAACTGTGAATGAAGTAATGCACTCTTCTTTCCTTTGATTCTCATGGTGATGCTTTCTTTATAAGCAATATCTCTTTCACATTGCATCTGTATCGCATCTATCCATCATGGCATTGCCTAACATAATAGAGTTACAAGTACCCTACTTTAGAACAAGATAAGAAATCAATTCTCCTGCAAAAAACTCCTTTCAAACAACATACAACTTGAATCATGAGAACAAATATCAACAGGAAAAAGAGAAAAAAATTAACAAGCCATCCCATTGTTCAACTCTGGGAGGCAAAATTTGCTGCTTTATATGCAAGCAAACACCAGAAAATGCAACAAAAACTGGATACCCACACAGAGAAAACGTAAACGCCAAATCCATTTGAGATCCAAAAGAGATCGGATCCCAATGCAATCGAAAGGGATGGATGCAAAGGTGGTACCTTGAGATAGGAGAGCTTCATGCTCCCGTAGACGAGGCCAAAGGTGAAGGCTGAAGCACGAGCCACCTATCGATTGAGGATCAAATGCAAAGAATTAGCTACATAGAGAGAGTGCGATAGAGAGATAAGGAGAAGGAGAAGAGGGCTTACGAAAGCGAGGGTGCTGACGCCGGAGTAAGGGCTTGGGATCGCCATTGGAGGGGGGGAGAGGTGAGAGATCTGGAACAGAGAGGAATGAAGCGGAAGAGAACGCCCAAAACCCTAGAATAGCTAGGGCGGAGGAGACCACTTTGGATTTTAGAAGTGTGAGGTGGTGCTCTGTGCTCACGTATTGGAAAAACAGTGGAGCCGAGATCGAGTAAAACCGTAGAAGGGTCACTTAGTTTTTTTTTATATATAAAAGTATGTATATCTTAGATGAGGTAATGCAGGAGACCAATAACTCCATCATTTATGAACTCTCATCTCATATAGACTTGTTAAGCCTTGTTTTCGTTTAGAAACTCTTAAACTGATTTAGTAACTAAATATATATATTTTTTAATTTTTTATATTTAATTAAACTTATTTATTTTTTAAATAAAATTAACTAATCAAATTCGAGACTTAACCTCAAACAAACGAAACAAGTCTAACAAGTCTAGATTTCTATTCCAATTAGCTAGCAAATCTACGTTTCTATTACATTTACAGCCTCACCTTTCTCTTTTCTCTTCATCTCCTCTCTCTTCTCATGGTCTATTCATTATAAATAATATTTTAGTTATTTGCTAAATTATTATTTTAATTTTATATCATATTAAATATGATTATTATGAATTATACTAGTATACATCTAAATATATTTTATTATGCCAATATAAGAAATTGGAATAACTACACTGATAGTAGCCTTACCTTAATAACTATATGTGAAAAATATTCTATCAATATTCTGAAAGGTTCAAAAGGTTTCTGTGACAATAATACTATTTTAATTTTTAAAGAATTCAGTTGCAATTATAATATTTTAAAACATGAACACAACCCATATCTACCGTCTGATGCAAATTCAACGGCCGGACAAAACCTTCGATGTGATCCATCGTCCATTCTAAAGTGCGCACCACCCGAACGGCTAAACCCCCTCACCTTTTTAAATAAATTAGTCCCCAACGGTCATTTCTCTCTTCTCTCTCTCTCTCTCTCGCTGCCTTCGAAGTTCGAACTGTCTTCTAGATCTCTGTTCTCTTCTCTGTGTGAAACTCGTATCTATGGGAGGCCACAAGAAATCGCCGTCGTCTTCGTCGCCGTCGTCGACCTCCGACCGGCGGCAATGGCAGCGGATTTTTAGGTCCTTGGTGGAGATGCTGCAGTCGCTGCAGTCTCAGGTCGAAACCCTAGCCAGCGACCGCGAGTTCCTGGAGCGCTACGCCCAAGGCCAGCACGAGCGGTGGTCTTCCAGGGTTCGCCTCCTCGAATCCCGCATCGCCCAGGTGAAGCAGCTTTCGAAACCCTAAACCTCTAAGCGTAGGCCCTTTTAGCAATTTGGAGACCAACTCTTGTAATATCTCTATTCCCCTCTCTCTTTGTGTGGTTCGAGTTTGTTTTGATCTCGTTTAGCTGCTGTGGCAGATGAAGGAGGAGGATAGGAAGGGGCGCCGGTTCCAGGCGGCGAAGGTGGAGCTCTTAATTGGGATGAAGCAGCGGGAGGCTATGTGCTACAAGAAGCAATCTGGTTCGATATTTTTGTGTTCTTGAATTGCCTTTCTTGCATTTGGGTTCTTGTTTCGATTTTTTCCTTTCCTTTTCCTCTTTTACCTTATAACTTTATGTTCTTTCGTTGCCTTTATCATGGATTTCTCTCTTGATGTTCCACAGAAAGTGCCTTTGTTTGGTTAACAAATCGTGGAATTCTATGATTTTAAAGGCCCTTTTTTCTTCTTGGTTTGGTGTATGTTTGTGTGGGTTATTTGAACAATAGGAATCAGAATTTGAAAAGATGCTTAGTTTGTACTTTATCCTAAGAAGATTTTATGGAGAGCGAATTTTTGTCTTGTAAAAATTGATTTTCCTGTTAAATAGAGGGAAACTATTGTTCTTATTATGAAAATTGAATTATTTTCTAGATTTTTCTATTGTAATTTTATTTGCTTAAAGATGTTTTTGCTGACTATTTGATTGCTATTTTGCTTCATTTTATCTTGTTTTAAGCAGAACTAGCTGAGAGTGATTTGGAGGATTTCCATGCTTGTTTGGGGGTTTTGACTGCCGAAATCGCAGAGTTTAAGGTACTTTTGTAACTTTTGAGTGCTGTCTTTTCTCTGTTGGTATATTCAATAGACCTTGCGGATCCTTTTGGTTAGCTTTTTTGTTTCTTAGCATAAATCACTGTGTCACAGGAAAAAATGAAAGATAGAGAAGCTGATAAAGCACTTGCTAACATGGGGCTTATAGATACTTCCAACAAAGAAGGGCTTGAGCCTGCAACTTTAAGAGGGGAGATACAAAAACTAAAGCAGGCTTACAAGACTCTTAGCTCCAAGAAGGAAGTTGAAATTTCTGCCTTGTTAGCAGAAAAGGATTTTGTGTGGAATCAATTCAAGAAAATGGAAAGTGACTATGTTGGTCTTCTAAAGAGCAAAAGATTAGAAGCAGCACAAGCTAATGAAGCTGCTGAGAAACTTCAACTTAATTTAGAGGATCTGCGGTCATCAGTCTGTGAGAAGGATGCTGACATTGCCAGGTTAGAAGCAGAACGAGCTAGGCTTGACTCTAACATGAGGAATTACAACCAGGAAGCTGAACAAGCAAAAGAGAAGATAGAGTTGCTTCAGTGTACTGTGGAAGAATTGAGTTCTCTGGCCAAAGAGAAAGATGACATAATTCTAAAATTGAAAACTGACCTGGCTAAGCTTGAGATGGATGCCATTAAGAAGTCCAGATTTTCTAAGGATTCGAACTCACAGAAGCCCTCGAGAAGTGCATTAGCCACACCAGCTGGTGGTAGGACAAGGAGTTCTGCAAATCGTAGCTTGGAAAGTGCAAAACCAGTAGGGCACCACTCAAGAAGATACTCGGATAAACAGATCTTGGAAAGTACAAAAGGTGGCACAGGTCGAAAGCGCAAACATGTTTATGGAGAGTCTTCTGGATCACGGGCTTCTTCAGCAGTTAATGTAAGTTCACAAACAACCAGACCAGTAAATGATTACTTAATCTTGCCTTGTTTTTCATCTGTTCTGCTGTTTAAGTTTTCCATCTGGCAATTTATGCGTAAGATAAGTTATCTTCCTTTTTTCTGATCCTGAGATCTCATTCTATGCAACCTCTGAACCAGTTTATTAATCAAACTGTCACTAATTTTATCTATATGTACTTAATCACTTAGGAATGAGCTTATGTAAATAACCACTGTTCCGGAGTATATTTCTGTTACTCTGAGTTGTTTCTGTTCTAATTTACATGTTTTTGGCTGACATTATGTGAACATTAGTTGCGCCTTAAGCCAGGCAGTAGAACTTTATATTAATTTCCATATGCTCTGTACTGGTATTAGCTAGGTTTATGAGTTTTGCATATAATACACTATGTTACTTTAAGAAAATACATGTATCTCAACTTATTGAACTAAAACGGTGTTCAGTTATCCATTTCAAGGAAGTTGGCAACTTCTTATCATTCTATGCTTTTATTATTGAAACATACAGATATATTGTTCACATCCAACATAGATTGTGCTTTATTCCATATCTAGATAATTTGTGCTCCATCTAAGATTGAAAATTGCCTCCTGTACATAAACAGTACCTTTGGTGTGTTTTGGCCCTGCTTCTCAGCTTACTTCTTTTTGGTGTACAGTTAAATCTAAACTTTGACATATCTTTTTTGTGATATTTCTTTAATTCCACCGTAAAATATGTTATAGCTTCATGATTTGAAAGCTATGGAAGTTATATTTCCTCGGTCAGTATGGACCTTTCACATTACTTAATTTCATAGTGATTCCTATGTAATCATTGATATAATCAGAGCATTAGGAGCATATATTTGTAGGGGTTAAAGTTGCTAATGACTGATTAGTATCAAGAGATTATATGAGAATAGCTTTAGGCAAATCACCCCTTGAATCCTGCTAGATGCAAAGTAGTTTTTACCACTTAACGGGACTTTGTGGACCAGTTCATGTATTGACCTTATAGCTCAGTAACAAGCTATGCTTCTGATGAGTGCGCCTTAGATGTTTAGTGCTTTGCGTATTATTCTATATTTGATGTCCTGATGTGAATAAGTTTGTCTTGTCATTATGATGAATGTGGTTAATGGTTCCGAAAGTATCTTTTGCTGTTGGCAGTTAAATATTAATGAATATGAAGAACGCTCTTAGGAACTACCTGTAGCATTAAGACAACAAATCCATCACATCTCAGGTTTCCTATGTTCTCTTCATCAGAGTAGTTCCAGTGCACTTGTTCTAGTCATCACTTTCTGCAAGGAAGGACACTGCGTATATCATTTTTCTCTTCTGTAGGAGCATGCTTATAACAGTTTCTCAACTTATTTTGTAATTCTTACTATTCCACTCTTCAGCTTAACATAAAAAGAAAAATAAACTTCTTGCTATGTTCCAGATATGTTTGTTTTGTTCATTTGGATACACAATTCTCTGTCTGCACAAGTAGACTTCCACTGCAGCCTAACTGAGACTCACCTGTATTGTCTTATTTTTCTTGTGATAATTTCTTTATTTCAATCTCGCTACTTTGTTATCATTATAATGCCATTTACTTTTGAATATTGTTGTTTCTACTTAATGGATTCTACCAACTCCTGACAATATGGTTATAACTCTTAATTTTTGTGTAGGGACTTAAGCGATGTTCAGGACGGCTAGGGGGACAGGCAACTCCACCAGTAATCAGCCCAAGGTTGTTTTCTTCTGATTTCAAGGTTCCAAAATTGAAGAAAGTCTCCCCCACCCATTCTCTAATCTAATATTGACACAGGCACATATTATGTATTTTCCTTACATTTTATTTGTATTTAGCAGTCTAAGTTCCTCGCTTGATTTATGTATTCTCTGTAAATTACGTATAATCCAATGTTCTTATATATGTATATCCAACATTCAGTGTCTTCTTCAGAAAAGGGGAATCTGCATCTGATGTTGTATCAAATGGCTGCCAAGCCCAACTGCTTGTTTCATGTAGCTTAAATTTGACTGGATTTTTGCTTGTTCTGAATTAATGAGCAAGAAAGAGAATTGACAGTATTAGAAGGCGTTTTTCTTTATAAAGAAGCCTACAAACTAAGTATTCAATGATGATTTTAAGATACAAGGTAGTTCAGGAAGGGAATTAGTTCATTCCTTACAACGGCATTGTAATCATATAGTTTCTGCATTCAACCCAAGGAGCAAAAAGATCAGCAATACCTAACACCAAGAGATCCCATGAGAAGAGCAAAAATGACTAGATAGAGTCCATTGAAACAATCTGGCTACCACAACAAATGACAAGATATGTACTCATTAATCTCAACCCACATGGATCCAAAATCAACAAGAACAAAAGATAAACAAAATCTCCATGTTACCATAAATTTACCAAACTAGTTTAGTTTAGCCAGAAGTTCCTCAATCATAGCAAAACAAATTCAAGAAGAAGACAGAAGTAGCAAGCTAAGAGGTCTTCTCTGCTTTAGCAGCAGTTGCAGCAGCCTGTCCCGTGAGACGGCCTGTCCTCCTTGCAGCAATGAGACCCACCTTCTGTCCAGGAGGAGCATCGCGACGAACAGTAGATGCATGCCCAATGTGCTGATGATTTCCTCCTCCATGAGGATGCTCCACTGGGTTCATAGCCACACCACGAACCTTCGGCCAGCAGTTCCTCTTCACACGGAACTTGTGGTAAGCATTTCCAGCCTTCAATAGGGGTTTCTCAGTTCTGCCACCACCAGCAACCTGTCCAATCATCGCCCGGCAACCACTTGGCACAATCTTCTTAGCGCCGGAAGGAAGTTTGACCCTGTAAAAGCATCAGCAGCATTTGAGTAAGCACCTGATGCCTGCTACATATTTAAGGAAGAACTCAAACACTCTAAACAAAAGCTGCACCTCAATTATCTCACATAAACTGAAGGGCAACATTCATCTCAGTTATAAGAACAATTTACAAAAGGCTTTCATCAACAGGATAATTAAAGCTCAGAGCTGACACAGATGTTGGTTAAAAAATTATAATTATTAGAACCGAACTGGACCGAGTGGTTGCAAACCGATAAACCGACCACCAGGCCGGTTAGGTTTTGTTATTAAAAATGCAACTAACTCAGTAAAAACCAGCCAATGAAGTGGTTCAATCAGCAAATCGTGCAACTTAGACAAGTTTTTGCAAAACGAGCCTAAAGTGTAAAAAACACCTACAAGCTGTACAATAATTGAGAACGGAAAAAAGTTCTATTTCATTTGTCAATCTTCTCTTTTAACATACACTGAAAGAATTTGATCAATAATCTATATATGACAATTTCTAGTTGTGATCTCTCACCAATACTTCTAGAATATTACGTTATATTTTAATTTCCATCGCATTCATTTTAAATCGGTTTAATTTACTAGCCCTCAAGAAGAAACAAACTATTCGCTAACAACTACATCCATCCTACAATCTAAAAAATATCCAAATACCATCAAAGAGAACATCATCTAAATAAATTATTCGCTAACAACACCACACACACAGAGAAAAGATAAAGTTACATCACCTTGACGTTCCATTATCCGGGTTATGGCTGATGACAATCGCGTAATCGCCCGAGGACCTGGCAAACACTCCGCGATCCCCTACATGGTGCTCGACGTTGCAGACCACGGCTCCTTCCGGCACGGATCTCAAAGGAAGCACGTTTCCGACCATGAGATTAGCCTTCCGACCGCAGTACACAAACTGCCCCGAGTACATGCCCTCGGCTGCGACGAAAAGTTCCTTCTGGTGCTTGTAGCGGAAGGGGTGGCGGAAGGTGACGCGCGCGAGGGGCGCTCCCCGGCCGGGGTCGTGGATGATGTCGGTGACGACTCCCTTGATGTAGCCGTTGCGCTCGCCAAAGTCGAGGCTGCGGAAGCGGGCGGGGCCCTTCCGGTGGTGGGTGTGGGACCGGAAAATGGAGCCAGCTCCCTTACGCTGAGCTCGGATCACTCGCCCCATCGGAGGAGGTAGAGGAAGAGACGGAGGTGGAACAGGAGAATTAGGGTTTCTATCGGAAAGGGGGTTTTATAGTTAAGGGGGTGAATTGGTTGCCCTAGGTTAGGGAATGGGCCGGGCTATAGTGATCAAAGACCAAACCCGATCCAATATTGGGCCGGTAGATCAATAATGGGCCTAACCCTGCAGGTCCCCACATTTAATCTAATCTTTATTGGTCGGTGCGGGACTTAAATCGGAAATTTTATCAAAAACAATATATTTTTTTGCCTTTATTATTATGAAATTTTTACAAATCACACCCTATACTTTTTATCTATTTTGTGATTCATGCCGAGAATTTTACAATCCGACTCCTCATTTATTTTTCTTATAATTCTCATTTAACACCCTTATTAATGAGAGAAAATGGTGAGGAAAATGATAGAAGGATATAAAAAATAAGAGAGAATAATAGAGGCATTTTAGTCATTCGATCATCATTAGTAAATAAAAATAACATCAAGTATTAAATGAGAATTATAAGAGAAAATTAGAAGTCAGATTATAAAATTCTCTAGGGTGTGAATCATAAAATAGTTAAAATATAGAATATAATTTATAAATTTTAAAAAATCTAAAATATCTCCCACTTGACTTATCTTAACCTAAATATATATATATTCAAAGGTCCTATGCTTATTTTGTATGCAATAACTGTATAGGAACTACAGTTCACAAAAATAATGTGTAAAGCGTAGAGTAGAATAAGTGATTTTTCCATAATAAAACTTACTTCCTTTCAGAAAACATATATCAAATATAAGATAAGCAAATAGAATAAGAAAGCTGAATAAGCGGCACTTATCCACGAAAATAACCAATTTATCCTTCTAATAATATATTAGAATACAGTACCGAACTGTAATATGACTATAACGTGACTATAATATAATATATTGGAGTTATAATTAAAATATTTTGATATAGGATATCAATTTTTAAGACTATTTGTGATACTATCTATAATATTATATTGTGTGAATTATGATATATTAAATCAAATTATTTTTTAGCCAGAAATTCTAAAAATAATTATGATATGATAATATAATAAAATAATTATAACTTTTAAATCTATTTAGAAATAAATAATAAATATTTATTTATTAAAGTAGGAAAACAATAGTACAATTAATTTAATTATTTTTATTCTTCATCACTATCACAGCAACTGAATAGTCTAACACATTACAGCCTATCTGCTAATGAGAGAGTGGGATGGTCTTAACGGGCGTGTAAGGTTTTGAAGGCCGCGTCAGATATGGTATAGTTGATGAGTGGCAAAAGCTAAGGATTAGAAGACTACGATGATGACTATCCTCCTAGCTCTTGCTCGCCCAACGAGCTCTTCTATAAGGGTCAACTCCTACCCCTCCAGCTCTCCCCAAGAATCGCTATGGTCCGCACCCTCCTCCTCTACCTCCTCTTTCGCACCACTACCTCTTCCCAGGACTCCAATGACAACACCTCCTCGTTCTTCACCGCCAATATTGGTGGTAGAGAAGCATAGGAGGTGAAATGACAACAATTATAGAATATTATATCCAAATCAAACTTCCATGAACAATGGCAAAACCATTCTCTTTAATCTAAAATCTCTATCAAACCCAAAGCTAGGGAGCCTATATCCAAAGGAAAGAAAAATCAAAATTTGTTGAAATAAAACACCAAAGGATGATGCCATGACGGGAGTAGCATTGCAAGTGAGCGATCTCTAGAGCGGTTGAGATGAAGGTGCTTTGCTGTCAATGAGAAACTGAGAATGGAGGTGAGCTATCTCTTTTGTGCTGTGGGAAGAAGACTGTGGACATATGGGAAGAAGACCATTGAAAATGGTTGATAAGAAGACTGAAGGTAAACGTTCTCTTTGAATTTTTTTTTTTTTTTTTTTAGTTTCTCCTTTAAGCCCTCTGCACCATGCAGTTTATTTTATTTTTTATTGATATAAAACATAGTAATGGACTGTGGACCTGTGGGCTGTGGCCTAGCTATAGTTTTGGGTCGGGTTGATGAGCGAAATTTCAAGTCGGGTCGGGTGGGGTAAAGGGCTATCGTATGTCGTCCATTGATAATTTGGGCTCGGAACAGGCTGAGCCCAAATGGGTTCTGGCGGGTTGGGCCATACGACATAATTCTTTGTGCAGCGTGTCATTAATATAATCCAAACATATTGTTGGCAGATCACCTCTCTCTCTCTCTCTCTCTCTCTCTCTCTCTCTCTCTCTCTTCCTAAGGCTACATCATCAACCAAAGCAGCCAATTCCTCCTCACGCTTCTTCTCTCGTTCTCTCCGCCATCCTCTTCCTTCCCCTTTATAATTATATCTCTCCCTCTCTCCTTCTCACAGAACTCGAAGCAAGAATTCCAATTCCATTTCCCCGTTCAAAAAAGCAACGATGGCAACCTTCTCTGCCATCAAAATACTCCCACACTATCCCACCATCACCGCCCGATCCATCTCCGACAACATCAAACCCTCCTCCCCCTTCCTCTCTACCCCTTCCCTCTCCTTCCCCCTCTCCTCTTCCTCCAAACCGCTCCGTTCTCCCCGCCCTCTTCTCGCCTCTTCTTCTGACGTCCTCAGCAGCAAGAAGCCCCTCGGCTCCAACTCTTCCCCTTCCAATCCGGTACGCCCACCTCCCAAAATTCGACTTTGATCGCTGCCCACCTCCCAAAATCGCATCTTTCGCAATACCCATCTGCCGATCTGATCGAATTTCTGCTGTTTTTCTTTGGCTTTTGATCAGGTGGTGACGAGAGAGGAGTCTTTGGAGCTCTACGAGGACATGGTTCTCGGCCGCGCCTTCGAGGATATGTGCGCCCAGATGTACTACCGTGGCAAGATGTTCGGCTTCGTCCACCTCTACAATGGCCAGGAGGCCGTTTCCACTGGATTCATCAAGCTGCTCTCCACAGCCGACTCCGTTGTGAGTACATACCGCGACCATGTCCATTCCCTGAGCAAAGGCGTTCCGGCCCGCGAAGTTATGGCCGAGCTCTTCGGCAAGGCCACTGGCTGCTGCCGTGGCCAGGGCGGCTCAATGCACATGTTCTCGGCCCCTCATAACGTCCTCGGTGGCTTTGCTTTCATCGGCGAGGGAATCCCGGTGGCCACCGGCGCCGCCTTCTCTGCCAAGTACCGCCACGAGGTTCTTAAAGAGTCTGGCCCAGATGGCCTTGATGTTACCCTCGCATTCTTCGGCGATGGGACTTGCAACAATGGGCAATTCTTTGAGTGCCTTAACATGGCTCAGCTTTGGAAGCTGCCCATTGTGTTTGTTGTGGAGAATAATCTGTGGGCTATCGGGATGTCGCATCTTAGGGCCACTTCGGACCCGGAGATCTGGAAGAAGGGGCCCCCGTTCGGGATGCCCGGGGTTCATGTGGATGGGATGGATGTGCTCAAGGTGAGGGAGGTGGCGAAGGAGGCCATTGCGAGGGCGAGGAGAGGGGAAGGACCGACGCTTGTGGAGTGCGAGACATACCGGTTCAGGGGGCATTCCCTTGCTGATCCTGATGAGCTTCGCAAGCCTGGTAAAGAATTGTGCAGTTCTTGTAGACAAAATACTTCATATTTCTCTTATTGCAGCAATCTTCCTTTGCTTGACGGTTCATTTCATATTAAAAAATTTCATTCTTGTGAAGTTTCTTTTCTCAATTTATTATAACTCTACATAAGTCTGTGCTTAGATTTGTTATCTTTTGAATCTCACGGGCATATTAGTTTGTTGTAAAGCTTCTTTTTGGTTATCTTGTGTGATGCCTTCTCCTAGTGTAGAACTATTCAATATGCTTTGTTTTCTTATAGCATTGGTTTATGATAATTATGAAGCACACAAATCATACTGCACTGTAACATTGAAATTAAATTTTTAGGATTAACTTTCTTCCTATTCTTTCATGTTTTATTGCGATTGATAATTTGATATATGCTTGTCTCAGTCAGCTGAAAGCTAATTTCATGTTCTTTTAAGAATCATTATCGCAGAGCATTGGCCTCTTAATTGCACGAATCGACAATTTAGGAATGATAGGGTGTTAAGATTCAGTATATGTACACATATATGAGCAGATATAAACCTAGACATCAACCAAGTTCCTTACAAATATACCTATACTTTCTCAGGGATATGAATTTATGTGTGCATTCACACGGTTGCTTGCTTATAAACCTAGACATCAACCAAGTTGTCCTTACAAATATAGCTATACTTTCTCAGGGATATGTATTTATGCATGTATTCATACAATGGCTTGCTTATAGTGTAGGCATGTATTTATCAACATAGATCTATGGTAACAACTAGTATCCTCACTTTTTTGGGTTTTTTTTCTCTTATGCCTCATTGCATACAATTTGATGTTAGAGTGGTGTGTATCTGAGTCATATCAATCATTATTTAGATAATTCTAATTATTAAACCAAATGCAGTGGAATGCCAGTTTTCTTCATTTTTCTAGAGTTCCAAATGCCGGAATGGTCAAATTTCCTGCTATAAATTAACTGCAATTTTTTGGCGCCTAAGTAGCACACACATTCTGATTTGCAAAAACTTTACTGATAATAATAAGTTCTACTTTCTCAAACAATATGCAGCATATGAATATTCTGATATTCCAATAGCTGAAATAGAAACTTAAGTTTAAATTAGTTGCCCTTTTTTCCTGAATTTGTTTAAAACATATGGAAATTCTCTAGTTTATAGTTGCCCTTGCATAATTTATTTAAAATACTATGTATCAGAATGATTTTCCTATTTGGTGGACCATATGATGAGATCAGATATTCTGAATTCATGAGTCATGTCTTTTAGTGTGATCTAGAGCATCTTAATGCCTGGGCAGGCGCAAACAAGTGATCACTAGTTGAGCGATTTTTTTTCACTAAAAGGAGTCTCTTGTGACTTGTAGTTTAAATCTATCTAACTTGAATTTTGTTCTGCAAATGCTTTGTTTTTTGGACATCCAAATCTTTGTGGAAGGTGAGAATTGGTCAGTATCCAGAAGTATTGCTCACCAGCTAGTACAATAGAGGTTGTTGTTCTCTTCGGACCATCAAATAATGCAAATATATCGTTGTGTGTGTCAAATATACATATATGTTTGTGCATTTCTTATAGATGCGGCCAGTTTATTTTCAAAATGTTCTCTTTGATGTTTTTAGATTGTCAAACACATGGTTGAGTAGGATAGTTCTGATATTGAAATAACAAATAACAAATGACTTGTTAAGCTCATGTTCTTTTTTTGACAGATGAGAAAGCTCGTTATGCAGCACGAGATCCCATCACAGCCTTGAAGAAGTACATTCTTCAACACAACCTGGCAAGTGAATCTGAGCTGAAGACTATTGAGAAAAGGATTGATGAGGTAATTGAAGAAGCCGTGGAATTTGCTGATGCAAGCCCTCCTCCTCCTAGAAGTCAGCTACTGGAAAATGTGTTTGCAGATCCCAAAGGTTTTGGTATCGGTCCTGATGGGAAGTACAGGTGTGAGGATCCAAAATTTACCCAAGGCACTGCTCAAGTCTAATGATTTAAGCAGTCATATATTTGTATCAGTTTTTTGATAGTCAGTTCCGAATTATATGATCATTTTATCAAACTTTCCTAGCCTTGATCAGTCTGTAAGTCCATTCATTATTAACGTATGAGCTATTCTGTGCTTGAATACTCATTAGTTGCTAATGATCGCCATTTATTTCATCATAGCTCTATTCCTCAGAACTTCATTCTCATAATTCTTCCCGTCGAAGATGATCAGGATTATGTATGTGGAGTTGTGTAAAAATTCAGCTTGAACTGTATTATCTTTGGAGTTGTTAACAGTATATGTTTGCAAGTTCTATATGAATAGAATTCACAGGAGGAGCAATAATATCCTATTTATATATGTATAGTGCCATTGCCTCATCCTTTGAGGTCTCCTGTCTTTTTCACTATCTCCTGAAACCTCATCTTTTATCCTAGTTTGAGCTCATCTTTAAGATG
Organism: Typha latifolia; assembly: GCF_019914945.1. Taxonomy (NCBI): domain Eukaryota; kingdom Viridiplantae; phylum Streptophyta; class Magnoliopsida; order Poales; family Typhaceae; genus Typha; species Typha latifolia. The sequence continues at coordinate 14,369,360 of NC_133087.1, read as the reverse complement.
AGATGTCGCTTTCGGAACTTTAATTTTAATTGCATCTTCCAAAAGTTTGGCTTCTCTTGAGATGCTGGTAGCTGTGAGCTCATATGGATAAGAATATAAAATGCAAATAATTTTATTTTCTTCCTCCTCTTCCTGAGCTAAATCTCAGATAAGATGCATTGCTTTAAGTTATATCAATTTTGCTTCTTGCAGACACTATCAACTTTCAGGGATAAGATACAAAAATCATCTCAATTCGACCTTTCACATTAATTGGAAAAGAGGAGGGAAATCGATCATCGACAACAAAAAATAGCACTATATCTGAGGTTCCTCTTTTGATGAAGCAAACATGATACAATCACTTCTCGCTGCTGTGCAATGCTTTTATAATCTCAGCAGAACTGATTGCTACAATCCTGTTAGATAACTAAGTACCTAGTCACCAAGCAAATTTCTAGCAGAATAGAAAGGAAGGATGGCTTGCATAATCTTCTCTTTACAATTTCCTCCCGAATTTCGCAAACCTTCTTGCCACTCCAAATATAACTGCCTTTGTTATCAGACCATGGTCTAGGGTACAAGCCAGCGCCACAGCACCGCCAACTACCAGGAACTTCGGGATGCTCCCTGCCCAATGCTTTGGTTTCTCAGCTTCTACGACATCCATGGATGAACTGGTATCTGTTTCCATGGATCTAAGGTCGTCGACGCTGAATTTTGTGTTGATTTGTGCCATGGAGGCACAGCATGATACCGGCTCATCCAAGGTCCTTGCAATCTGGTATGCTCTGAGGCCAGGTTCAATCCTTTTGACACAACCCCACATTCCCTGTCGAACACCTAGCTTTGCTATTTCCCACGGGATGCCCATGTCCTCATAATGGAATAAAAGCACCTCGCATGCGGTCATCTGGTTGTCCCCTCTACTCGACTCAACTGTTCAGCCAAAGATACGAGCGTTCATCAAAAGCGGATATCAAACTCACAAATAATCAGAATAAGGCATCTGCGTGTGTATAAAAGAGAAGAAAAAGGATGCCATAGAGTGGACTCTAACCTGCACGGATGCACCAGCTGGAATAATACAAGTCAACACGCCTAGGTTTGTTACGTCTTGGAACCGAAGATCGTGGCACTCCCTGTAACATGTTTTCCTCAAATTAACAAACTAAATAGAGAAAAGAATAATGAATATGCAGCTTATTAAAAAGTTAATAAAAAACATGACCAAACAGGACCAATAGAAGGATAATGTGAAACGGACATTCTTCTCTCATACTATTGATAGAAAACAAACAGGATTATGTTATTACTCTACAACAAAAAACTTTGGGACAAGAGAAACAATCCCTTAAAAAAGGAAATTACATAATAACTCCTCAAGAATGACAAAAGAAACATTCAAAAGGACACCATGAGAAGGAGAATCACAAATTCACAATAAACTTCCAGAGAAAAATAATTTAAAGAAATGCAGGAAGAGGATCAATCAAAGGATGAACATTTGATTGTGAGAGACTCTTATTTTGCTGAAATATCAAATGGGTATATAAAAAATAGTCAGAACTCAAAAGAGGAGCATTAGCCTGGCTATAGAAATTCAATTAACCATATAGTCTTTCTAATTCATTGATGCAATACGATACATCAAGACAGATAACATGGAACTGAAAAGTGAAAATAATCGAGATAGTGTGTCATGGTACATTTGTATTTTTAATGTTTACAGCACTATAGAAAGAAAGGTGTCCAGTGAGGGTAATTCAGTGTCAGCAATGAGAGGATATTTACGGGGTATTCATCATCAAGTTTACTGTACCAGATTCACAACAGAATCCAAAATGAATCATCCTATGATGAACTTGTTTGATTGTAACACCTAATTTAAGAAAAGTAGAAAATCCCTAAGAAGGAGATGTACGAAAAAGAAGTCAAATCCATGCAGACTAACAATTTCATCAACAAAAGTCAAATATCCTGAAACTGTTCCCTATAAGCTTACAGCTCCCCTCTGATAGATTCCTGCATTGAAGGTTCATAAAAAGTTCCTGCCACTTAACTACTTGTCATCAATTTTGATCTTTTGATTTATAATCCATTATATAGTAAGTTTGAAGAAGTAAATAAAGTAAGTGAATCTTCACGAAGTGCCTTATAGTGTGAAAATTTTGGCTTATGTAACCAGCCAAGCAATGATCAAATAATTAGTTCACTGCCCTCATGAAACAAACTACCACCCAAGACAGGTAGTTCACTTTTTTGCATGACCATGCGCGAAGGAATTCTTTGATAAGAAAACCAGTCTAATGTAAGCCATATGCCTATGATAAAAAAAAACATTTGGTTGAAATAGGAATATATTACTTAATTGAACAATTTGATGTCAAAAGTTCTCCTAAAATGATATGAACAAAGAGTGAAGAAAGAAAAGTTGGACTCATTGAGCTGCTTTTGAGCTTAAATTTCAAATTATGAATCAAATGTCAGATACAAATTTCTAAGCAAGTAGAATAATAAAATTTATAGATTCTGAAAATTTCATCGAGCTTACACTAAAGACATGAAAAAGAATGAACCACATATAAAAAAAATTAAAAGCAAGAGAAATATTTCTGATGGAATTTCTCTGCGTAATCAATTTGCAAGTATCAATATGCACATGATCGCTCATGTAGTTCATAACAAAAGGAGAAGTTGCATAAATTTGTAAGCGCATGTGATCAACATAATATAGTATAGAGTTTCTTCTTGGAGGTTCAATGTTCTATTCTAATATGACCACATGAGAGGGGAGTCCAAGATTAAATTCCTATCAAATACCTTTGTCACACAGTAATATGTTCTTCCTGTCTGCCATATGCGACGCCCAATTATGTACTCCCTATCACTACAGAAGAAAGGAAACTGCAAGGCAAACTAAATAAATAAGGCAACAAGAAAATAACACAGATAGCTACAAAAATGTAAACAATGAACTCACACCTTCCGAATCCAATGAACGACCATTGTCCCAGTTGTTGGACACTCTTCCAAAGTTTCATGGTGGAGTAGCATATCATCCCAACCATTCTTCATCCGGAATTCATCGTCCCAGAAGAAATCCCTAACAACTTCTGGTGCTGCATCCTCAAAGATCGTGCTACTGCGATATTGTGGAGGACCCGTCTGGGACAAACTTAAGAAACTAAGCCAGACGCATACAGTTTAAGCTCATTATAGAGGAACAAAACTAGTTCCTCAATCTGATTAAACAAGTTTTTTCTTATTCCAAGAGCATCTAAATAGCCAGCACAGCAGAAGGAAACGAATCCTGCACTCCAAATGAAAACTAATTCAATATACCTCGGGATCTCGTCGCCATGCTTGATATCTCATGTTAGGCAAGGACTTCTCCATCATTTTAAGCCACGCCGGGCCGCCATCTCTCACCTCAACAAGGCGGCACAAGTGCTCTAAATCCTCCCCGGTCACCGCCAATTCATTGGGTCGGGCCACCGGATTACTGCAAAATCCACAAACACCAGAACCCCCAATCAGAACCTACATCTGAAACGCACTATGCAAGCAATCCATCAACACCAGAACAATCGAAAACGTTCCACACAAAAAAGACCCAACTTTTACACCTACCTCACTGCGAATTCCTTCTCCTTTGCAAAGACCGCCTCCTCCAAAGACTCATTAAACGAAGATGACGCACCCAACCTAACCTTCTCTTGACCCACCAACCCCGCAGCCCACCTCGGCCTCCACGCCCACCCAAGCAGCAACCCCACCAGCACGGCGATCCAAAGCGGCGCCGCCAATAGAGAGAGCTCCACCAGCGCGTCGAAAACCGTGGGTTTTTGCAGAATCCCCACCAGGGTATCCAAGATTAGCGCCATCGGTCAAAACCCCAGATGGGAAACAATGCAAAGAACGATAGAGACCCTCGATTCCGTCGCGATTTGATCGGGCGTTGGAGCTCCGCGGCGTGAATTCGAGGGTTCTGGCCTCCAAGGCGCGACCTTGGAGAGTTAGTAATGGGAAGATAGAGGAGGAGATAGAAGAATAAGGAAGGAGTGGAGGAAACGAAGGGAGAAGGTATTGAAGAAGGAGATAAAATGATAATTAATATGGAAGCAAAGCAACAAAAAAGAATTGAGAAGAGGAGAGAGAGAGAGAGAGAGAGAGAGAGAGAGAGAGAGAGAGAGAGAAGACAAAGGAACGGAACAACGTGAGAGGCCAGAAGCTCTTTGGATAAGGATTTGGGAAGAGGGAAAGCCTCTTCTTTGGATTCCTGTAGGTCCAAAATTAACATTTTTTAAAGTAATCAATGGAAATAAGATCAAAATAGAGACTTTTATTCTGGATATTAGAAATCCTAAAGAAAATCTTACGTAATCATTTTACCCCTTCAAAAATATTTATTTTGTGACTACGCCCTATCGAACTTTTAAACAATTACAAAATAATTTAAAATAATTTATATCCCCAGAAAAAAGTCCATAGCGGATAGAAAATATTGTTTTTCAAGTTCCCACATATAAAACTCACATTATTTATCACATAATTTTTAGATCTCCAAACCAAGGGATTGATTTAGTTTTTTTTTTATTTCCCTAAAAGAATAGATGGAATACTTGATTCACTAAAATTAAAGATGAATTTGTGATTATTAAATTCTAAAATTGAGATCCAAGAGACTTAATTTCTTAGTCATACTACTCAATTGATCAACGTTTGCGAAAAGGATGGCTTAGTTTTGTGCACCGTCCTCGCTTTGCTCGTTAATTGACTATGATTAGTCGCCTAATTTTGACCTTGGAATTGGGAATGCGAGTCTTAAAAATATTTAGGAATTGGGTGTTGGTGTAACAACCGGCAGTCTTAGGTGCAATAGGAATAAGATGTGGTTAATAATAATAACAATAAAAACAAAATTAGAGACGGAGATATATAACATATTTTGAGTAACTATTGGTACATAAAAATATGCATCAAAATGCTAAATGACAAGTATATTCTGTATGTCTAAAAATATTAAAATCTTTATATAGAGAACCAAAAACTTGTATGGCTTCAGTTAAACTAGTTTTTCAAAAAAAAAATTGTACTTTTTTCTAATAAAAAAATTCTTTTATGTGAGTTTTTGTTAGTTGTTTGGAGATGAATCAGTCTTTGAAGATTATTTTTCATATATAGAATGTTGACTGGGAAAAAAATAACTCAAAGTTATCTTTTCATATAGAAATTTATTCCAACAAAATAGTCTTCTTAGGAAAAGGTCCAATATAGAGTAAAATTCAACTAAAATGATATTATATTTTGAAAACTAATTTTAAAGACAAACAACTTTAAACTATTATACTTTGTTTAGTTTGAGACTAAGTTTCGAACTCGATTAATTAGTCTTAATTTTTTTTTAAAATTTAATTAAATATAAAAAATATTTTACTATCGAATCTGTTTACCATCTCTAAAAGTTGGAGTGAATCAATCATCCCTTTTTGAGGATAAATATGAAGGTATCTTATTAATTATTATCCCAAGCAAAGCTATATAAGCTTTAGCAATCAATGGGCCTACCACTTGGGTCTGAGACCTTTGGATGCTTTGCTTCTTTGCAATGCAATTTCCTTGTGATGATCATTTGGGTACAGCTTTTGTATACTATAATGAGTTTGAGAGTGATCCCCAAATCAAGATTAGAGCACAAGTATCTTTCACAAGGTCAGCATCACGAGATAAACAAGCTGGGAGAGGAGCAAATCTGGGAGGAATAGGATAATGATCAAGTAATTATAATTAGGGCCAGTGGGTACTATTTAATATTTCTTTATAATAATTAAATAGATGGTTAGGCAGCATGACTAGATTTGATTAGTTTTAGATAAGCACAAGTGCAGGCCAGCTATTTAATAACTTGACTGCTGAGAGATTATATCTTACCTCTGTGTGGTTTGATCCAATTGTAATTGTAAATAACTCTCTTGTATTTTTTATTAAACAAAAGTGCAATTATTAGTATCTCATTGATAAAAATATGAAATGCCATTTTTGTCCCTATATATTAACTTATAGCGTCAACAATAGAGGAGTACTTTAGTCATCTCAATATCTTTTTATGGCAGGAGAAATTAGTGCCCACAAGGAGATTAAGAAGAGTTTATACAAAGGGTGCAGTAAGTTTGGCTAATTGTTTACTTTTATTAAAGGTATAATCTAGTTCTCCATCTTATTTATTTGAGATATTATGAGCTTAAATATCTATATATTATGAAGAAAGGCTAGTATTATAATCAAGACTAGTTCTAAGGGCTCTAAAATTATATATAAACAAACAAACATTAACAAGCTTATTCAGATGCAATATAGTGTTTAGATAGTTAAAGTGGCTCATGTTGTATAGATAGGGGGTGTAAACAAGCCGAGTTTGAGCGAGCTGGCTACAGCATAGGCTCGGCCTGAAATTAATTTTTTAGAATTGGGCTTATACTCAGCTAAATTCAACTTGAGCTGAGCTCGAGCTTGAAATAAGTTTATCATCAAGCCTCATTCGACTTGAGCCGGACTAACTTGATCGAGCCCAAGCCGAGCCACAAGAAGAAGAGGATTGGAGCCCACGGGACGGCGTTGGGGGACTTGCATGGTGGAGGTGCTGATCCACCTCGATCCGTCAGACTGGCACCACGGCAGCTTGACGAGGCAGCATCACGGTGGCTTGCCATTGCCAAAGGAGGAGGAAGCGTCACCGCGGTGGCGGCTTGGCGAAGGAAGAGGAGGCGGGGATGTTGGATGTGAAATTTAGGGATTAGGGTTTTCTCACCCTTTTATACCGAGCCGCTTGTTTATTTTGACAGCCCTATGTATAAATATTTCCAACTTTGAGTTCTAACGGTATAGTTTAACTACAATAATGTTTGGGTCATACTTCTCTTGAAATAAAGAAATAATACGAAATAATATTGTGGAAAATTATCTAACATTGAGCTGCTCTACTAGTAATATGACTATTTCACTATCCATTCCGGAGGTCTCAAACCTTGATAAGGATTTGAGGTCAATATAAGTGGTTGGTGTCTTAAAGGTTTGATATCTACCAAGAACCTCTTAAGGCCTTTGTCTTAGCTACGTGGCAAGTAGTTAGCCCTTAAAATTATGAGCGTAGTAGTTGGATCCGTCAAATTTAATCATTGGGTTAGTCACAATTTGCATTTATTAAAAAAACTTTATATTTAATACCTTGCTTTATGGAATTAATACGTATCCCCTGTCCTCAAGAAAACTCTTTTTTATTTAAATTAAAGTCGTTAAAATTTTCTATCATATTTAAATGAAGATACTCGTTAGATATAAAGTTATAAAAAATTAGATAAATTTTCTAACGAATTTAAAATAATATAAAAAAATGGAGTTGGCCGAACTCTTGATGGCTTTTAGTTGACTATAGTTTGAATTATATTTAATTTTTTAATTATAGTAATAGATTTAAATTTGCATCGCATATATAAATTATGTAAACACTGTTATATATAAAGAGATAGTTTTTATTTGGCTAAATTTACTTAAGATGTTAACTTAAATATATTTTAGGAGAAACATAGGACTCAAATTATTAAACTATAATATAGAAAACATACTGAGGGTGAAATGAAAATTTCCCAAAACACAATACAACGAACGGAAGGGCGGAAAAGAGAGTGGAAACTAGCAAGTCTTGCAGTGAGCGAGCGAGCGAGAAAGATCGAAAGAGGGAAATGGAGATCGCCAATCTTCCCATTCCGCCGTCTCAGCGGGCGAAGCTCCTCGCTGCGGGTTACACCACCTTCTCCTCTCTCTCCTCTATCTCCCCTTCGCAGCTCTCCCGAGGTACAATCCTTTCGTGGGTTTCTTATGTTTTTTTATTAGATTCTGTATTATAATTAGCGGCTATGAATTAAGTAGGATAATTTGCTAGGTTGATGTATTCTAACATGTAAAGGTTAACGATCAATAACACAAAGCTATAAGATGAAACTAAAGGTACACAAATGTACTTTCTTTTTGATATCATTCTGTAGATCCTTACCTTTTTTTTTTTGACCTTTGAGGGGGATAATGGCAGTACTTATGATCCGCTTACAAATTTTTTTTTAATTTCCTGCTGATTGTCTTCTTACAACTCTGAATAAAATTATTGAATTGACTCTATAATGAGAGTGTGCTGTTAAATTATCTCTTTTGTGATTCATTTTCTTGGTTTTTGTAAATTTATAACTTGTTATCTATCGGTAAAGAAGTCTTTGTATACAAAGTAGTTGCTCTAACAGCTGATTTGTTTTAGGGAACAGATTTAAATATAGATTTTCAAGAAGCATTGGATATTCTGAAGATTTTGTCAGATGCCAGTAGACTTAATAATGTGGCCGGAAATCCTGGAGTTATTGAGGGTACTAATTCTTTGACTCTTAATATTTTCAAGCTGCAAGCTGCTTTGAAACCTAAATCCACTGAAAAATTCTTTATCTCTTCTCTTAGTATATGCATAATATATATGCACATATATGGGGATAGACTACAAAATTTACGTTCAAATATTTGTAGATTTAACTTCTTTTAGTCATAGAATGCATCTTGTGACTCAAATAACTCATCCAAGGTGAAAATGAGTGAAAGAAATTTATCTCTATCCACCTTGGGATTACGCTTTTAGTTTTTACAATACCCAAGGCACAGAAAATGGCTAGCAAATGTAAGAACATCTGTGTATAAAGTACTTGAGGCTTCTAATAACTGTTATATTTGACAACTTACCAATTACTCAAGCTTAAGATTTTAGAGAATGGTAGTTATATCTTCATATTCTAACACTCTTCCTCATTTCTGGACTTGAGATTTTTTGATGAGACTAAGAAGTGAATCTGCCTTAAATGGGTGGAGGTTTTATCTTTTGTATGATATATGAGCTTGGTAGGATTTGAGACATTTGCTCTTGTATTGTGATAACTTACCAACTACTCTAAAAATGTAAGTTTTTAGAGAATGATAGTTTTTACCATTCTAACAATATTTTCTTTGTAAGAAAAAGTCTCTGATTAATTTAAAAATACTTGTAGGAGCCCAAACGGCTTGGGACATGCTATCAGAGGAGCAAATGCAGAAACATATAACAACAGGTTGTGAAGACCTTGATGCCATACTAGGTGGAGGAATACATTGCAAAGAAGTTACTGAAGTTGGTAAGCTTGCATATGATTGCCCATTTGCGATTTATATATGTGAAAAGTGATGATATATACTAAATCTTCATGGATCTACTGATATGACATGTTAGAGAGATTTCATGTCCTCTAGCAGGCAATACCTTAAATTTCGTTTGGTGCTTAGTCATTGCTAGTCTGTGATAAACTGATTGGTGTTGGTAGGTGAGGGGGCACCATCCTTAACATAATGTGGTGTCCTAGTGCATAGTTATCACCAATATTTGGAGTCAGTAAGTGCAGCAAAAGTGAGCCTTACCTTCTTACTGTATAGGTTATATATGACTTGAATCCCTGACTATAGGGTACTTGGCAGGAAATTTCACCAAAAATTCACTCTCTATGATCCTCAGTTTTAATTCTTCCATAAACTGCGGGTTGAGCAGTGACTTTTGGCAGAACTACATTTGCCACTTACTTCTCTGGCTTTTATTTTGTTCTCATAGTTATATGCATTAATTTGACTTGCTGCAATTGACTTGATAGTTTTCCAGGTGGTGTCCCCGGAATTGGTAAAACACAATTTGGGTATGGCAAGCTCTTCGTTTTGGGTTGTTAAGTAAAGTGGATTTTGAATGAGCAACTCAAGCTTGTACCGAACATTTGCAGTATCCAGCTTGCTATCAATGTCCAGATTCCGGTTGCATATGGTGGTCATGGTGGAAAAGCAGTTTACATAGGTTGTCTAAAAGCTGCTCATGGTAATGCTAATTTTTCGAGGTTTAGGAGAATTAACTGTGGTTCTTTCTAGCAGATACAGAAGGAAGTTTCATGGTAGAACGTGCTTACCAAATTGCTGAAGGATGCGTCAGTGACATACTTGATAGCTTCACGGATCACAATAGAGACTTTTCAGCTTGCCAGGATAAATTGCAGCCTAACAGTTTCCTAGCTAACATCTTTTACTTCCGCGTGTGCAGTTATACTGAGCAAATTGCTGTCATAAACTACTTGGAGAACTTCCTCACAGAGCAGAAAGATGTAAGCCATGGTTACTTTGAAAATTTTTCTTTTTACCCAAATAAAACTTCCCCCAACAGTTATCAACGTAGATATACCTCTTATTTTGTTATGCAATACTTGATATAGCTGAGGTGGAATGTTTCTAGTGATTTATGTTCTTTATATTGTGCGAACTTTTATCTCTGAAAAATATGATACGGCATGATGCACAGAAAAGTATCTAGATTATTCTTAATAGATCATAATCGTTCTTTGTGTTGCCTTGTAATTAGGCCATTGTCATGAATTATCCACTGATTTGCATAAGAAATGTTTAAATTCTGACTGTCAATATCATACCCTGTCCCACCTGTATTTCAGCAAGCTAGGATTTATGGAAGGCAAACTTTTTGAGCTGGGTCTCACTTTGTCTAGAACAAGTTCTGTCAAGGAGATTATCATACACTATATGTGTTATAACTCCTAGTTAGCCATATTCATAACTCATACTAAAGCTGCATAAAATATCTACATAAAACAACTCTTTTTTGACTGCTAGTTTTATTTTTCATTGACTGCATTACAATTATTTTACAGGTGAAGATAATTATAATTGATAGTGTCACTTTTCACTTTCGACAAGATTTTGATGATCTAGCCCTTAGGACTAGGGTTCTTGGTGGAATGTCGTTGAAGCTGATGAAACTTGCCAAAACACATAACTTGGCAGTAAGTAGTAATATCTTCTTCTGGCATATAATTCAATTCCTTTTTCTGCCATAAGTAATGATAAAGTCTGTTTTTTTTCATTTATTAATTTCAATGATGCCATGCAGGAAATTGTTAAATATTCCTGGTGTCACTTTAACTAGTATATATAGAAAATAATATTCATATATTATGCTACTCAGATTGATTGTTTTCTTTCTCATTTGAGCAGGTTGTTTTGTTGAATCAAGTAACTACGAAGTTTACAGAAGGCTCGTTTCAATTAACTCTTGCTCTAGGTGAATCATTCATTTGGTTTTAATTTCTTTTCGCTAACATTCTGAGCATTTATTCATTATTCTGCTACTCCTAAATTCTAATATCTTAGTTTTTCTAGTTCCTGTTTTATATAATTGTAAACATTATTCACAATCCTAAATCTGTATTGTGCTTCCAGAACAACCTTTCACAATAGGAGTGTGCGGTTGGTTCCTCTCGAAGGTTTTACCTGTTTCGACTATTCATATGATATATTGCATGCTTTTGTTTTGAAAACTGATATGTGGAAAGCATACTGCTTCAAGATTTTGACACGAAGATAATAGCTAGAAGTAGCATTGTGCCATTGTCTATAGTGGACTCCACCAACTCCAAGATGACATTGGAATTAGAAAGAATGCTCTTGGTTTCTTTTCTTTTTAATATCCACCTCTCTATTAGGTTTTCTTAAACATAGTTTATTGCTCCTATTGGCTCCTCTGGTATATCTTACTCTCTCCATTATTTTTTGTTAAACTACCAACACTTTTATATATCCAACTGTCTCTTACTTTCCGTTAAACTTTTAGAGAATTCCAGTTAGTATTTCATTAGGCTCATGAAATTAAGTATAAAGAAAGAAACAATAAAAGAGATTTAAAAGAACGAAAAATATTACATAGATTAAAGGAAAGAGCAAATCAATATGGCACTTCCTGGAAAACTGCAACCCCTGGATCCTCTAGATTGCTGATAATTTCATTAAGAAGCCAAGTTCCATGAGAGTAACTTGTTGAAGAGTAGACTCTGTCCTTGACTTCCACCGTAGAAATGCTAGAGAACCCCTAACAACCCTTTGTATCTCCAATTTCTGGCAAGAAAGAATAGAAGGGGGCTAGACACTGATGTTCAGTGTTCTTTGGGGCTGATGATGCTTCTTAAATAAATTTATTTGAGAAACAAATGATCCACAATTCATCTGACTCATCAATGATAGCACATTTGGAAGACTCTCTGAATCGCTTACAATGAAGAATATTTTTTGTGCTGGGACTTTTATCAATAGCAAGCCAGTGGAAGATCTTCACCTTTAATGGCAAGGCCAACTTCCAGGCTAATGCAGTGTAAAGGGGGATTCCAAGCCCAAAAATTGAGAAAAGAGTAAAAGGGTCTGTAGGAGAATAGACCAGAAGAAGAAAATCTTCATAAAATTGTAATTGTACTGGAGAAGCGAGGGGAGAGCAATGTAGATGTTGGCTTCAGAATTGACTGAGAATAGAAATCTTTTTGTTTTTTCCAGCCATCTGTGATTACATGTTACTGTCTTTTCCTGGACCACCTAGCTGGTAGATTTAACTTTATTCATACCTCGATGTATTTTCAAATTTTTAAAGTTGATTATCTTGGTAGTTCTATATTTCCAGTTTCACTACAGCTAATCCATGATATTAAATGGATCTTCATTTATCAAGAGAACCCTCTCTATGTATACATCGATTTTAAAATCCTTCCGTTATTGAATCATTATTGTTTGCTTCCGTGCATTAACGTATCCTTTTATATGTAGAGATGCTAATGCATTGTTATGGAACAACCTTTCGTCAATTACTTCTGACAAGAGCTCATACATTCTTGAGCAGGCGATAGCTGGTCTCATTCATGCACAAATCGTGTTATTTTGTACTGGAACGGTAACGACCGGTATGCATATATCGATAAGTCACCATCTCTTCCATCAGCATCTGCGCCTTTCTCAGTGACCGGCAAAGGTATAAGAAATGCTACTTCACACTGCAAGCGAGTCAGAATGATGTAAAATCTCCAATCAAATGAGAAATAGGTGTTCAAATGAGAAATAGGTGTGCATGTCTTGAATGTCTTTTCTTTCCCACTACCACATATATATAGTTTGGAGGAGTTGCAAGGGAGGTGTAGGAAAAACAATGTTATTGTTATATTTTTTAACTTTTGCTTCTCTTTGTTCTGTGGAACATTTTTGCCCTGTGGGTTTAATTGTGAACATGTCCTTATCTCTCTCTCTCTATACTTCTCTCTATTGCGTTTTGCATTACCTTTTTTCTTAAAAGAATATATTGTCATGCGTTGTTGTTGAGAGTGCTGTGGAAATGCTATTTACGTATAGGGGTGATAATTATTCTTATTCTTGTTTCTGTGTTTGATTAAAATAACAAGAATAAAAGAATAATAATTGCCTTTAATAATAAAGTTCTAAAGAGTGTGTCTCCAGATCGGAAAATAGTAGTCGGTGAAGACACCCATCGTTTAAGGAAGAAGTCGTCATCGCCTTTCTTTCTCTTCATTCCTAGTAAATAAAGAGAAGCGAGCGCTCTTTTCTTTCTCACTTCTCTGCAACAATCCATCAGCAAAGATGTCGACTTCTCCTTCCTCTCCATGGCTCTCCTCCCTCTCCCTTCCCTTCCTCTCCGTCGTCGTCGGTGCCGTCGTCGCCCTCCTCTTTTTCGCCGATTACTTCCGCCGGAAGCGAGCCGAGGTCTCCACCATCGCCCATCCCGTTCCCCAGCAATCCTCTAACATCGGTAAACCCTCCAAGCCGCCTTCTGCTGCGGCGAGGAGACCTCATCAGAAATTTCAACACCACCACCACGCCGCCGACAAGGTCTTCTTCATTTCCTTCCCCGCTTCGAAGATTTCCGTCACTCTACCCTTTCTTCTTCGATCAAGATTCCTATTTTGATCGCAAATTTCAGGATCTGAACAAGAAACACCACCCTCTTGACGTTAACACCTTGAAAGGCCACGGAGACGCTGTCACCTCCATTTGCTTCTCTTCGGATGGTCAGAATCTTGCCACCGGTGAGCTTTTCGTCCTACTATTTGCATTTTAAATCAGGTGTTACAAATTGTTTAGTTTCAGGTAGTTTAGGGGTTGAATGTGTATTAAGCTATTTATTTAGTTGCAGCGTAGAATTACTTTGGGTGCTAAGTGGTAACTGAGAATCTTGATTGCAGTTTGTGCTGATGGAGTTGTAAGGGTGTACAGGATTGATGATGCTTCCAGTAAAAGCTTCAAGTATGGATTTTTTTTTTAATTACTCGTTTGCTTTGTGTGCTGATGATGCCTCCATGAGTTGAATGTTTTGGATGGTGAGAACTGTGCAGGCTGCTCAAGATTAACTTGCCTGCCGGGGCACACCCAACAGCCATTGCTTTCTCAGAAGGGGCGTCAACTGTGGTTGTGGCTGCACAGAATTTGTTAGGTTCCTCCCTGTATATGTATGGGGATGTAGGTACCAAGCCTGCCGGGGAGGGCAAGCAACAGGGCAAGCTTCCAGTTCCGGAGATCAAGTGGGAGCATCAGAAGATCCACAATGAGAAGTCTGTGCTGAACCTTGCCGCTGCTTGTGCAACGTATGGGAGCGGCGATGGGAGTACGATCATTATTTCATGTTCAGAAGGTCTGGATGTTTTAGATGCTTCCTGTTGCTCTTATATTATGCATGTTTTTGTCTTAGGGTAATGTGCTTGTACTAGTGCATCATTAATGTGCCGTTATAAGAATTTAAACTTTGAAGGAGAGCAAGATACCATGATAGGATGTTCTTACTACATTAAAATGTTGGACTGATCTAGATATCAGATTATATTAATATAAGAATCATTTCATGACCTTTGAAATTAATACAGCCCTTCTATATATTAAAAGAATCTTGATTTGCTTCATTGGCCCAATCAGATCAGATTGTAGATCAATACTATTATTTAACCTGCAAATTAGTGCAGTATCTATTTCATAACTTTCTGGATGCAGAAAGCATATAGGATGCTATATGTTCTTGAGCGCTTTTTGACAGACATCTGGTTTTCATTTTAAAGTTTTGAATGGATTTTTTTAATGCTAGTGTTTAGTGGTGACTAATCACCTTATATTACAGGAACTGATATTAAAATTTGGCATGGAAAAAGTGGAAAAGATTTGGGAACGGTTGACACCAATCAGTTGAAAAACAACATGGCTACTATATCACCAAATGGACGTTTCCTAGCTGCGGCTGCTTTTACCGCAGATGTTAAGGTTGGTTTGTCTGTTAAGTACACAATTCTTTGCTGCATCATTACATGACCAAAGGGATGTTTCCCCTGAGCTCAAAAGCTGGTTGCCCTTTCTAAGTTGATTCTTTGGATCATCTCTAGTGTCTCATGCAGGATGTCCTGTGCCATAGGCATGAGAATCCTTTATGTTCTATGCCTACCATCCTACTAAATGCCAAAAGAAGTTTCGACGAGCTCAATTGACAGGGCTGTCTGAAATTTTTTCTATAAGACTTTTATTATTAAAATTATATTAATCTAAAGCTATTCTTGGCAACACTTCTGCCGTGTAGGTTTGCACTGGAACAAGCTGCTGTGTGCAATAATTATTTACTTTACTCTTTTGTTGTCTCCATGATTTAGGTATGGGAGGTCATTTATTCCAAGGATGGTTCAGTGAAGGAGATTCAGAGAGTTATGCAACTGAAGGGACATAAGGTAAAAGTACTAAAATAAATTGAAATCACAGTTATTTATGAGTTACTTTTGGGTAGATAAGGATTTTTTAAACATAACTGGATCTTTTGTCAAAAAAAAAAAAATCATTTGGATCTCATTGAGTGCCCCCCCCGCAGAGAGTGTAGTTAATTTAATTGATCATCGTGATTTTTGTGCTATTATTGGTTTTTGTTTTCCACATTTTTCTCCATTTGTTAATCCTTTAAATTTTTTGCCTTGATTAGTTATTGCCATGTGAATGTTGGGCATGAGAGTTTAAATTATTCTTCAAAAGATTATTTTATTTTTCTTGGAAGAATTATTATTCTCCATTGGTGGTCTTGAATCTGGATGTAACAGCACACAAATGAACTATCTAGATATAACACTTTTGTTACCATTGCATGAAAACTGATCCCATCTCGAGGCCAAAAAGTTGAATATTTCCTCTCCACCCTGGGATCGGTTATTTAGAATTCTGAGACAAAACCGATGGCTCAAATAGATGTTAAAAACTTTTCCAAAATTTTAATAGCAGTAACTTGCGCATGTCAGATTTTGAAGATTATTTGTACACATATATCGCTTAGTAATAGATATCTGTCTTTGTTTTTTCATATGTAGATTGACCAATTAGTTGCTATTCCCACTTATTTGGACTAAAACCTATTGGTTGCTGACTCCTTGTTATCATTTTTAGTTTTAAGTGTGCTATGCCTTCCATTGCCTTTCTTTCATCAGTTCTCAACTTATTCATATTCCAGTCCTCTAATAGTTTAGTTCCCAAGGAGAATGACTTTTTACATTTGCATTTCATTGTGTTGCTCATCACATCTAATTTATATACTTCTTACTATGTGCATGTGTGTTGGAAATAATGAGAATTTGTTAATATATATGCACATCTTCTTTCCTTGGATTTATTTGACATTCTGCATTGTTGTTCAGAGTGCTGTCACTAGCTTGTGTTTTGCTCCAAATTCAGAGCAGATCATTACTGCATCAAAAGATGGTTCCATTCGTATATGGAACATCAATGGTATATTCAATAATATAACCCTGTACTTTGTATTTGTGTACATTGTATTGGTCATATCTAAGGATGGCTTCTTTAGAAAATGAAATTTCCATGCCTCTATTGCAACAACCTTAACTAGTTGTATCACAAGGTTATGTTTCTTGTCTTGTTAGTGATCTACAGTTTCAGAGTAATATTTTCATTGTTTTGAGTAACTGTGAAACATGCATAACTATTCCAGCTATGTTCTTTTCTAATGTGTGTCAGCTGCTGTGCATTTATAAATGTCAGGAGATAGAAGTTGCATACAATTTTCATGTATTAAATTTTCTTATGGTATTAAATTTTGACTATGGCAAGGATTATGGTACTTTTTCCTGGATGGCTAAATGGATCATGTAACATACAACCATCTTTATGTTTTGCAATTTAATTGAGCTATCCGAGAGATTCAAAGGATTTTATTCATTGATGAATGTTGAGATTTTATTCATTGATGAATGTTGAGATTTAACAACGAGCATAATGATCAGTTATATGCTATTATATGGTCCACAGTTTGGACTGACAACTACATGTTGGAGTTCATGTGACTGTTTTTTTTCTCCAATGATTTAGAAATATGATTCTTATTTCCGTTTGCTCTTAACTTTCCAGATTTTCGAGATATTCGTTACTTGTTTCCATTTTATGTAGTTATGGATGAAATTCTTGACTCATGTATTATCAGCTAAACTATATCTAAATTTTCACAAGAAAAATTGAATTATGCTTCTGATTAACCTCCTAAATTTTGTGTATAGGAACTGTTGCTAATTTTTTTTCTGACGATTGTTTTCTCATTTATGTTTCAATACATAATTACGTATTCAAGGTTTGTGCAACATGTTATACATAAATTGCCACATGAAAATGTTAATCAACTTTATTGCTAGTTGCATAGTATAATTCACTTCAAGATCAGGCTTAATGCTGCATATTTAGCACCTGAATGAGAACACAATGCTGAGGCAGGACTTATCCTAGGGATTCTTTTGTTCATCAGGGTCTTATAAATCATAATTGACTCTTGTATTGGTATTTCTGCACCTAAAATTTGCTGTTTTATATTGATCCTTCATTCTTTTTTCTATTTCTTGTTTGAGACAAAATTTGGTAGTTCACACTGCTGACTTTCCATGAACCTGAGTATATGTACCTTAGTACCCCTTAGAAAATCAAAACTTATATTTTCTTGTTTGTGTGATGCTATGATATCATTGAATTTTCTTAATCTAATAACTGTTACCTACTCTTTAGTTCGGTATCATCTCGATGAGGATCCAAAGACAATGAAAGTATTTGCAATTCCTCTTCATGATTCAAAAGGTTCTGTTTGTCATTACGATCATATGAGCATCTCACCAAATGGGGAAATTCTGGCGACCACCAATGGTTCAACATTGCAATGGCTATGTGCAGAAACTGGGAGAGTTTTAGATACAGTTGACAAGGCACATGAAGGTTTGTGGTGTCTATTCACCTTACAAGGATCTATTATTTGCTTTTCTTGAAGCTTATCGGCACATTGGTTAAGAAACATATTAGTATTAGGAAGATTTTCCTGCTTTTGCTTGCTACTAGTGATCAAAGCACTTGTGCAAAAAGGAAAAAGAATAGCCTTTTGCTGATGACTAATTTCTTCTTAGATTTCCCAGCATGTAATGTAAATTTTATTAATGGGAAAGAAGAAATATTTTATTGATAATTAATTTTTTGTTAGATTTCCTGGCGTGTAACATAAATTAGATATCTTTTATCTTGTAGCAACATTTGCATTGTTTGGGGCTTAATGTGGATTTAACTGGATTCTTGTTTGATCTGTTAGATTTACTGGGGCATTATGTGATGTAAATTAGATATCTTTCATCTAGTCCTATCAAATCATTAAAGTCATTTGAGAATCCATTGTGATAATTTGAGTTTGGACATATTCAAAGAAGACCACATAATGTGCCAGTATAAAGTAGTAATTTAATTTAAGTAGAAGGTCTCTTAAGAGAAAGGAGACCGAAGCTGATGTGGTTAGAACTTGGAAGCAGTAAGGAAAATAATACAATAGCACTTTATCTAACAGAGAACCTTGCTTTGAATAAATATAAAGGAAAACAGATACATAAAAGATCCATATATAACCCAAAAACTTGTGTATATATATATATATATATATATATATATATACACACACCCATAAGTAGAACCAAAAAATCAGACAAAACAATGTGAAATAAGATAACCAAAAATAAATATGAAAATCTGAGATTTTTAAACAAAAGAATCACATTGAATATTGGTCGCATAAACATATTGTCTCTATTTATGCATGATTTCAATATTTTTATACACACGATCACACATCTAGATTGCATATCAGAAGTTTTGTGATTCAAAATTAGTATCATGCTTTATTATGTGGGTTTACAGCATTTATAATTGGTGTAACATCCGATTCAAATTTGACCTGACTTGAATCAAAAAGATCTTTCTGTTGGGTGGATCAGATATGGATCATCTAGTTGGATAGACTGTATGAGTACCCTGTTATTTCTACCCGATTACAGCCCTACTTGGACCACAAAATTATTTAATTAATACTGCCACTTGTTCTGTCATCAAACTGAATTTTTTGATGGGTGAACAACTTCCATTTTTTTTTCTATTCTTTTCATTACTTGAGCAATATTGCTGGTCTGTATGTGTTAATACTTAGTTAATTTCTTGGCACTGTTCTCCTGTCCTTTGTTTAAAAAATTGCTGACCAGAATTGAAGTTCATCAGGATCTGTAAATGCTTAAGGAATTACTGTAGTTTATTGTTTAACTCTGATTCGTAGTTTAGTTTCTATTTTTTTTTTTTTTGAATTTATTATCTGATGCCATTTTGCTATTTCATAGACTTCTTTCTTGATGCATCTCAAATCTACTGTCTCCTTGATTCATTTAAGAGAGATCTTCAATTGCTTCAAGTAGTTAGGTTTGCCAGGGCTTTATTTATATTACACGAGAGTAGGTACACATCAAATGCTTACTAGTTTTATTTACTCAACCAATGTCTGAAGAATCCTATTCTTCATTTTAATTGGATTATTCAGGACCATATCACTTATTTACCTGCTGATTATCATTTTTTTTTACTTCAGACTATCCTGTACCTAATGTGGTATTGTAGTTTTAATTTGCATTTTGCTAACAGAGCCTGCCAAACAGTTATTTGGCTAAAGTGTGTCAATATATGAATGACTACATGCTCTTTAATCTATTACTTTATGCACCTGACTGCTTAATCATTCATAAATTGTAATGTTTCCAGGTGACATCACAGGCATTGCTTGGGGTCCTCAGTCTATTCTTAATGGTATGGATTAACTACTCCAGTAACCAGCATAAATTCTCAGCTCTGATGCTTTCTGATCTTTCTTGCATTACAGATGGGATCATTAAATTCTTGAATGATGATGAATGAGTCCACTTAGTTTACATTGATGATGTGAAAAGTGTTCACAGTATGCATTAGGTCTAACAATAGATTATTAAAATATTACTTATATAGTCTAAGTACATAATGGATGGTTTCAACATTACTAAACTAATATAAAGGTAAAAAAACTACATAATGTATGAAGAATTATCTTCAACAGATCATAGCCATGAGCTTAATTATATGATAATGATATGATTACTCAAGTAAACCAGCAAGTAAATATTTGCAACAAATATCATTAGTTGAAGATCACCATTAATACCACTTAGAGCTATTGAACGCTACGTCTAGTCAGTACATGCATATACATCACGCAAGCAGTCCACATATGTCAGTACCTGTATACGCGGTACACATATGGGACCCATATTTAGTCCAACCACATTTGAACCACATAATGCATAGGCTACTTGCCGCCACCTTTTAATCTATGATTTGCATTTTCCAAGAGTTGTTTAAAGTTGTGTTTTTTTTCTTCCTTTCTCTTTTTTTCTCCTTTTCTGTGCAATGGGTACAGTGTCTGATTTCATTGCGAATGAACTGAAGTTTCAAGCCAAGTTATTCAGTGTTGAGTTTTGTTACACTACCAGATTTCCTAGATATGAACAAACCTAGGTCTGATAAAAATTTTACTTTGCACAAATACTTTTGAGAAGGTCTTTTGTTTTCTGATATCAGCTACATCTTTCAACATCTATGGCTATTTTTGACTATTTACTGACATGCTGGTTTCCATTAATTGCTGCTGTTCCATATTTCACAGGCGGTGTACTTGCTACTGTTCTTGCCACTGCTGGTGTGGACAAAAAGGTGAAACTATGGCTAGCTCCGGAAGTTCATCCTTCATAAGTAATGCATCGTAGCCGAGTTATTGGGGGGACTTAAACTAGTTTTGCTGTGGAAGATTGATATCCCAATGGTTCGAATGCATTGTCTTGATTTCATCCCATTAATACTTCCCAGTTTTGACCAGACTCCGAGCTGTTACATTGGTATGAAAAGGAAGCATCAGAATCTTTGAACTCTTTTCTGAAAATTGAAATTGATATACATTCCAAGTCGTGTCTAGACAATTTTACAATGTGTTTTATGTTAGAAAGAGATGTGCAGAATTTTGTGTACTAAAATTTATGTCTAGGAGAGGTGCTATTTACAATGCAATGCCCGTGACAAGTATAAGAGTAGCTTCTCTAGGTTGATAGTTCTTCACGTGTTAATGCACCTGATGAAGAAGAACTGCTTAAATGATGACATTTATCCTTTTGAAGTAGCAGCGTGATGGTTTTCTCATTGTTGTTTATGAATCTGGTAATCTTGTATTACTGTATGTTCATTGAGTTATTTTTCTCTCCTTTTCTAATCATCTTTTCTTTTATCAGCAAGAATTTTACTTCTGTAGAAATTTTGCATGTCGGTGCGGATCTCATTGTGCTGCAGTTTCGTAGTCCTAATTATTTGGGTTCAAACTTTTGACCAAACTAAACCTCAAACTATTATTTACGCGTCAGACTAGCATGGCGATTTTTAAATATAAATTGTTGATTGGAATTATATATGAAAATTTAAGAATTTACTAAATCTTCATTTACTTGTGAAATAGAAAAAACTTTCTTCTGAAATAAGTTTGTTTATTTTAACGTAGTAATTAAACAATAATTTAGCATATTCTGGTGTACTAATTCATCTTTTCTTTTCTCTTATTTCTTACAACTTTTAAAATCAATGGAATAATAACTCAAAGTTAATATTTTATTTTTAGATTAGACAATACTTAATGACTACTGTTATTTTTCATCTTGATAATCAAGAG
This sequence comes from Typha latifolia, assembly GCF_019914945.1. Lineage (NCBI taxonomy): Eukaryota > Viridiplantae > Streptophyta > Magnoliopsida > Poales > Typhaceae > Typha > Typha latifolia. The sequence goes on along the minus strand of NC_133087.1, from coordinate 14,347,393 downwards.
TATTTTAGTTATTAAATTAAAAATGTCACCAATTCCTAATATAAATTTAGTATTCTTTATTATTTTAATATCAATCTCAGTCACATCAAATATAATTATTACTCATTAGTATTCAATTAAATAATAAAATAATTTATACTGTATTAGGTTTTTTTTTTATCTTAAAAGTTAAAATACTTCTAAAAGTGAACAAGGCCTAAGAAAATTGCTAATTTTAGGAAAGTTTCGTATAACTAGTGTTCTGATTTAGCCATTTATATTTTAGAAATCATTGAATCAAAAAGTAATTTATATATAAATAAAAAAATTCTATAAGACATAACAGTTTTATTATCGAATTTTGAATGTTTAACTTGCCGACCTGATCAATACAACAACAATAAAAAAAAAACTCTTTAAAAGTTGGCGAGACCAACTTGGACGAGCAACCTTTGGGAGAGGAGCGTCGACCGTGGATATGACAATCAAATTTTGGCAAATACTGTATCGATGCTTGTTGAGATCTATCAAAGGATTTAGTCTCCTTCAAGAAAAAAGATTTAATCTACAGAGAACACTAGAAATACGAAGCAGTATAGGAAAAAAAATTCGTAGTTTGGAAACTGCTGACAAGTAATAGCAGCCTCACGTTATGAGAAAGATACTTGACAGAATGACAAGTGTCTCATCTAATCTGACCATTTTGGAGATAAGCACACAGAATTATCCTAATCTGGTTTTAGACAATTATTACATTATGTATAATTTTATTACAAAAAAAATCTAGGGTTATGTATGCTTAGGAAGATGGGGATAAACCAGGTAAATAGGCAGTAGAACAGGAGCTATTTCATCAACTGATCTAGTAATTCACTTTAACAGCTAAAAGGAATACAAATGCAAAATGCATATGTAGCCATGGGAGAGAAACATGAACAGCACAAGGGATGTGAATGACATACCTCCACCTGTAGCATCTAAAGAGGCAGCAACTCTAGTCTCTATTACAAGAATGAATAGTTTTCAGTTAATCAGTAGATGCATGATCTAGATAAGTGAGAATGATTGTGATGCATAAATTATGTTGCCGCAGTTCTACTGAATACAAATGTTTGGTGCAACTAATTATAATCAGCGATTTTTGCTCAAGACGAAAGAATACATGAGAAATGAAAACTTTGTTCTACAACTTCACAAGTGATAAAATAGTCCTAGCAAATAGTCCTAGCAAAAGATAAGTAGCACATCGACGACAACGGAACATTGTCATTTGAACAAAATGAGTGTATATTTAAACGAGTAAAATTTTGATCTCTCTGAAAGAATTTAAATACTCTATTTTCCTGCAAGGTTGTTGCTAGTTCTTGGCCAAAGATTGGAGATAGGAAGCTTTTGACATGCTGTGATAGACTCCAGTGCTAAAGTCCTTATTACTTTCTCCAAATCCTCCACTGCTAGTGTGGCATCAACAACCTATGTTAGATTTTGTCAGCTAAAGTTAGTAACTGTGAAAGGCAGAAAATAGATTATCAAAGTAAAAGAACACGCTTAAGACTGTTCAATAAGAAGTTTGAATTAGTAAAAGTTGAATATTACTTCCATGATAGCCAACAACAGATTTGACTTTCGACAAGCATCAACCATTTACGAGAGATCGGTGACCACAGCAGCGTCGATGTCATACAGAGGAAAGTGTCCTAACTAGACTCAGATACTAAGCATGTAAATACAAAAACAAATTATAGCTCTAACAAAGACACATACAATCCAAGGAATGGATTAGGATAAGAGTAAAAAATAATGGACAATAATACCTTCCAACTGTCATCACAAAGCTTCCTATATTGTTCGGCCACATTTCTTTGAAACTCAAGCTGCTCATATCTCTCAGTACCATAGCCTCCTCTCTTTGCTGCTTCCTGAAGAGGTCTTACGTGTAAGAGATTTTTCTACAGAAGTACAAAAGAATGAGGCACAAGAAGAACACAGGCTTGGTATTGGAGTGACATCCAAAATCCAAGAAAATAGTTGTAAAACTAATCATAAGTTAAGAAGCTCATTTAGAATATTGATACATCTCATCTACAAGAGGATACCGAATTTTCTGGTCATATACCAAAATGCTAAGAAGATACTGTTGAATGCGGAACAAACCTCTGGTGGTATATCAAGGTAAATTACAAGATCCGGAGCTATCAAGCCTGTTTCCGAAGTCTACATGAAAAATAATCATATTACTGTGCTGGACAAGGTAATATGCAAATTCATTTTACAGAAAGTCAGAAACCTACTTACTAATAACAATACCTTACACCATTCGATGTCAAGTCCTTTGGCAGTTGAGAAAGCCACTCCTGAGTATGAATAACGGTCGACCACAAGTGTGGCTCCACTTCTTAACTTAGTTTCCATTAATGACCTATAGAAAAGGCAGCACATTGCTAAATATTATGCCCAAATTGTTTGCCATACTATGTCCAACAATCAGCTTCAACTCAAAATATGATTGTCCTGTTGTGAGCAGCTACTCCTTCCATGCTCAAACAGATTATAGACAGTCCATATAAGAGCTGCAATAGGGAAATTTGCTGGATATCCTATCATAATTATTATGAGATAGCACCTACATTTCACATGCTTACCAGTTGAGTTACCAAAATTCCAGGATATAGATACTTGAATTAAATTGAAATTATTAGACAAGAAAACTCAAAATAACTGTAATCTTATTAAGGATAATGTACCAAATAATACAGAAAAAGAAGAAAGAAACCTTTTCTCCCAGCGATTTGCACTAAAAAGCAAATGAACCGCACGATCATCCAGTTGCGAATTGTTAGCTAGATAGGACGATATCATTCCACCAATGTGAGTTTGTCTATCTGGAAATCGCCATGCTTCAACTGCTAGTCCGTCAGCCTCCAGTAACGAGACTAGTCTGCTGCATTGAGAAGATTTCCCACTTCGATCTAATCCTTCCAATACAATCAGCGCACCTCTTGAAAAACTACGATTTGCATAAGCCATTGCAGTTTGTCTGGAAAAGCTCTTTCGTGTAAATCGCAATAACTTTAGGGATTTCACAGTTCCGATGATGTTCCTACCCCGAAAAAAATTCAGGTACAAATTTGATTAGATTTTGATTGACGCTCTATCCACCATATTTATTTGAAATAAAGAATATCTCGTATAGTACTGTTATCGTTCATTTCCCCAATATAATTTTACGGGAAATCATAACCTTTTACTTCTGGATAGTGATAAAGAATAATCACGATTGCATCTAGATTATTTGCTACTACGAAGTTAATTACGCAACAGTAATAAAACCCAAATCAAAGCAAGATCTAATTGACCTAATTGAGCCATGGTCCATGGATACACCTAATAACCCTAAAGAAAAGGAAGTAAGGTGTCTTATGAAAGCTAGGGCGTTGGCGTGATTTGAAGATAAGTTATTGAAACTCAAAATGACATTGTGATTCGAATAGAAGGGGAAAATTTGATCCAAACGCGGAAAAAATTAAGCGAGCGAAAGGTAGAGAGAGAGAGAGAGAGAGAGAGAGACGCACCAATGGGTTGCCGGAGGACACCTGTCAAAGTGAGATGCGCGAAACCTGTTTGAGGAAATGCTGCTTTGAGGAGGTGAACGATGGGGCGGCGCGAAACTAATGCGATTTGCTTTCAACATACGCCGCGCCAATAGAGTGGGTCTTCTTAAAATTTAGTGGGTACTATACAATTGTGGACGAAGCCTCTCTCTCTCTCTCTATATATATATATATAGGAAAATATTACGTTGGTACTATACAATTGTCGACAATGCATCTCTTCGAGGGGGCATGCAGGTCGATGCCTCTACTTTAATAGCAGCTGAAAATAATGGAATCAACTACACTTTTTATCAACTTTTTCTTTAAAAAAAACAGAGGTTAAATGCACTTGACACCCTAGTTTGGACAAAAGTCATTTTACTCTTGATTTCTGTTAAATTAAGCATTCAAAGAGAAATCTTAGATAACAAAGGTGAACTAATTTTTATTTAAATGGACAAATAAATTTAAAATAAAAATGCAGCTAGCCGTTAATTTAGATGAAAACCTATCAAGCCGTAACTTGGTTAAAAGTGCCCCGGGGCAAATTGCTGCAAGACGAAGTTGAGAGGATAATACTACTTCCCACTTCCCAGTCACAATCCATGAGAGCCTACAAAACTTCTTCAATTTCGGAGCCGCCGCCCTTCGCGTCGACGCCGGCCAACCTCTGCGCCTTGTCTGCCTCCGCATCCCAATCCATCCGAGCTACAAGAACCATCAGGACCGCCACACTCGTAACCGCGCCTACAAGGAAGCCCAGCAAGAGCCCACCAAGCCCAAGCCCAACCTTAAACGCCAACGCCACCGCCACCGGCAACGCCACCAAGTAGAATCCCCCAAGACTCGCGTACATCCCCAGCCAAGGCCTTGCCGTCCCCCTTACTATCCCCCCGCACACCGCCAATGGAAAGTTCACCACCTCAATCAACGCCATCAGAAGCATCATCTTCTTCACTCCTTCCACAACCTCCCGATCATGGCTGAACAAGAAACCCCAATGGCTTCTCGCACCCACCATCGCTAACCCACCAATAACGCCCGCAATTGAGCTCGTCCCGACCGACACGAAGGCCGACCTCCGAGCCAGGCCGGCGTGCCCAGCGCCGAGCTCGTTCGATACACGGGTCGACGCGCATGTGGCCAGAGATAACATCCCAGAGTATAAGAGGTAGTCGAAGTTTAGGACTACGGCGATCACCGCCACCATCCGCTTCGCGTCGGGAAGGCGGCCGGTGAGCAGGACTAGTATCTCGTAGCACCACCACTCTAGGCATGTGGTCAGGCAGCACGGCGCCGAGAGCCGGAGAAACCGGACCCAATCCGCCACCTTTTGCAGCTCCCACCACCGCGAGGAGGCACTAGTACTAGTAACTTTTTTCCTCGTCTCAGCGATGAAGACGTAAGCTGCTAGCATGATCATCACAACAAGGTCAGTTAGCCAGATGGCCATGGAGACGCCCACTAATCCTTTTTTCCTTGAGAGCAAGATATTTATTGGAATATGGAGAGCTAAGGCTACAGCTGAGCTGAAGAGGGTTGGAAGTGTTACTCCCTGTGAGCTCAAATAAGACTTGAGTGGGCACAAGAATGAGATCACTACTAGGTCAGGGATGAGATATCTTATGTACCTCTTTGCGAGGTTGGCTATGTCTCTTTGTTGCCCAAAGTGAAGTAGTATCTTATCTACATTGAGCCATAGGAAGGAAATGGGAAGAGAAGCTAGTAGCAGTAAGATGGTGGCCATGAAGAGAGTCTTGTGCATGAGCTTGTAGTTCTTGGCACCGAAGGCTTGGCCGCAAATCGGCTCCATGGCGCCGCAGAGGCCGGTTAGGACGGAGAAGCCGGTGACATTGGCGAAGGTGAACCCGAGCGTTCCGCCGGCGAGCTCGAGCTCCCCGAGCCGACCGAGGAAGGCGGTGGTCGTGGCGGTCTTGGCGAACCATGTCAGGTTCATCGCTGCCAGGGGAAGGGCAATGCCGCGCTGCGACCGGAGCTCGGAGGAGATGGCTTCCATGGCGGAGGTGGCCCATCTCGGAATGAGGTGGTCAGGGGGAGGAGATTTTTGAGGAATATTTGGAGGTGCGATTGAGGATTCTTCTTCTTCTTCTTCTTCCTCTTTTCTCAGTTGAGAGGTGGGGCTTTTCATGTCTAGGTTTGTGTGTGATGGGTAAAAGGATTAGCTTTAATTTCTTGCGTAGCTATATGTCGAGTTGATACGACTCCTTGTGTGCATGATAATTGCGTGAGCTTTTTGTATTTTGGATGTAACAGAAAGGAAGAAGAGTTCTTGTAACGGCTCATGCAAGATAGAGCCAATAATAATAATAATAATAATAATAATAATAATAATAATAATAATAATAATAATAATAATAATAATAATAATTTTCTCATCTTTTTATTACAAAAATTTTACATTTAAATATTAGTAAATATTAAACTCTATTAAGAAGAATGCTTCACACTAAAGTCACAAATGTGTAAAACAGTTCGTTGCTATTATGCTTATGAAGGAGCCGATCGTGAATGATCCCTACCCAAAGAGGATAGCCCCTTCGATATTCAAGCTGAGTTATTACTTCATATTTTCACCGACAAAATTATTCCTAAAATCTTTCTGACGAATGATATGATTAAGAAGCATAGAAATTTTTACACTTTCATGAAAACTTTCAAAATATCATAATTATTATTGCACTCTTCAAATTACTATAATTGCTACCCAAATTATCAAACAACTAATCATAGTTAAAAGTGAACTTAAATAGATAAAATATCATTTCATTCTTGTGTAAACTGCTTAAATAGTTCTAAAGCTGTATAATAATATTGATATATAGCACAGGGAAAGGAAATCTTTTTATTTTCTTTGGTAAGAAGAAAAAATTTAGTGATAAATATTTTAGGCTTTAAATTTAATAAAGAAGGGCATTTTAAATATATTTGTCAAACTTAACTACTATTTCTTAGAAATCTTTAATTAAATATTTAGTCAAAAACTAATTATAATGGTAATTTTGAAAGAGTTAAAAAAATTTAGCAACAATTAAGGTATTATTATTAAAGCGAGTGGCCTCAGATTATTCAATCATCTAGTACGAGCTTATCCAAAATTATATATATATAAAAAAAACTCTTTTAAAGAAAGACTTATATTAATCAAGTAGTTTCACATTAATTTCTCTCAACATCAAATTAATAAACTTTGGGGAGTTGGTTTCTCTCTAGCAGGGATTCACATAATCATAAATAAACAAACGTTTCCCTCTCAATGAATGAGTAGTAAATTAGTGATCAATAGAAGATAAGAGGGTGGGCCATTTGTGAGCAAAATGCTCCTTTCCTGCTTGTCCACCAAGTGCTACTTTTTTATCTTTGTCGATTTATAAGGATCTGGCTTCCACTTGATCTTCTTCTAGCTTTTGAGTGATGAGCCATCTCTATCTTATCTCTCTGTCCTTTCCATCTCTCTTTAATATAGCACTAATAGATAGACAATTACTATTTAATGATCACATCAAGAGGTTCTAGGGATCATGCAGATGGCCAAAGTTAATAGAATCAAATAGAGGGCATATTGGCAAGCGTTAAGATAATTAACTGAAAGCAAACTTTTGTCTAATCAAAGTTGGCCTTTTTCTTTGGATACGTATACAATTAAACTTGCTTGTGATATTCTACACAAAGTATCAATCATAAAAAGAAAATAAACCAAAGCAATTGGGTACATGTATAGGGTGATTTATTTATCCTAGTTTTGTTAGTTGATTACTATTACTTTTCGAGATTGTTTTGTAGTGATTTTCTTAATCAAGGATGGCAATTTTTTTTGAGATATTAGGGAACAAGTAAAAGATGGATGTGCTTTCTAAAGTATCGATCATACAAGAAAAGCACTGGAGAATCAAATTTCTTTTCTAAAAGCACTCAACCAACTGGATGAGTGGGATGCTTTATATATCTAGCCTTATTTTGAAGATACTAAATAAAGCTTCAATAGTACACTAGCGTTTCTCTTTTCTTTTTTTCCCCCTTTGCACCTTCATTTAGATATACCAAGAAGAGGACAAACACATCTTCTTCAGTGTTGAAGTCTACGTCTTCTATCATTGATGACCATTATTACATGCACGTCAAAAGTATCTCTTTAAAACCAAAACTTCGTACCAAACTCTTGTAAACTTGCAACAATCAATATGTGCGTCCTCACTTAAATACATCACTACGATGCCTAAGTCCGAAGAATTAAAGAAAGATACAGTTATATAATATAATGATTTATATTCTAACATTTCTTTCTCAATTTCGATCCACTTGTCGCGCGTGAGAAAGGATGGACTGCATGCCATCCATTGCTTCCAACAAAACTATAGTAGTAGTGCCTCTTTAATTTAATTTAATTTAATGTAGATATAGATATAGAGATTTTAGATGGTATTCCTGTTTTCTCTCCATATATGTCACTGGTGGGGGTTAGTGGACAATGATTCATTTTGAGAAAGGAGTGGAGGTTTATTAGCCATGAGTGACAGAAAGGCTGTAACGTACGTGATTGCCAATTAAAGTGAGGACATGCTTTCTCGATCGAATGCCATAAGTTATTAAGTTTCTTGATGAGATAATTCGTCCTGCTATCGATAGGAAATTAAGCTTGGTATCTCATCGAGTTCCATTTTCTTAAAAATAACTCCAGCCTCAGAATACTCCGTTACTCGACACGACCTTTGGACGTAAAAGGTTTATGCTTTCAAAAAACGAGATAATATAAAATGCAAAATAGTCAAAAGTTAAACGGATTTAATGGAATATTATAATTTTATAAAGAGATTAAATGACACAAATAAAAGTTCAAAAATATTTTAAATTTTACCTAACCGTCAGAAGATAAAATAATGTATTATTATTCTCCATATATATATATATTCTTATAGTATTATTCAACTCGTATACTTGAATATTCCAATACCCATACGGATTTTACTGATAGCAAACCAAATTAGTATCTAACAAAAAGGAGAAACTGTGCTTATGGTGATCATATCTGGGATTATAGAAAGGATAAAGTCGTGTTTCTTGATTCAAGAGCAGAAGATCGTGAAGAAAGCAAACCTCAAAGAGCTAACACTGGAAAATAAGAGCAGCATCCCAAAAGAAAATAACTTTCTAACTCAAATTAGCAGCACAAACAGTAACATGGTATACATGGTATGCAGATTCTGCAAACACCACCAGTATTAGTACTGTTACAGGACTTCCATTGCATTTGTAGTTGTTCTTTCTGTACATAATCAAGGATACAAAATTTTCCACCACTGAAGTACAGTGGAATAAATAATAAATTATTGTCTGTACATTCCTAAAAGAGGGTTGGAAGGAACAGCGATTACTCCCTCCAATGTATTGTTAAAATAATAAACAAGCTGGTACCTGAGAGGTGTTAATATTACTTTCGTACTCTTGGATTCGTTTTAACTGAAATTCCACAGAATTTGGCACCATATCACATAGTACAATCAAGAAGCTTGGTCAATCCAGAGACCAGACCTGAAAATTAAGACAAATTGTACTTTTTATGCAGACTAACATAAAATTTTCCATCTCAAAGGAAGCATGGTTATAAGGAGTTAAACCTGGATCTTTCCATCTGTAGAACCTGCAAAGAGCAATTCTCCATCAGCATCAGCTACCAAAGTGGTGATTTTTGTGCTAGCCCCGCCACCAATTCTGAGTGAGGCAACTCTCGTGAGTCTCTCTCTTAACCACACTTCAATGACCCCGAACTTGGTTCCAGTGAACACAAAATCATCATTTGCAGAAATGCTATGGATGTCAAGACCTGTGGAGAATGATCCTGTCGCTGTTGTTGTCGATAATGAAAATGCCTACAAGGAGAATTACTGACAGTAAGTATATGACATGAATTTCTAAAACTATCTATCAAACTAAATGTTAAGACTTCAAGAGTGCTAAGCATTGCTCTAAAAAGTTTCTTCCTCACATGCTGAAAGAGAAATTCTACCGACCAATATTTTGGCAGAACTTTCAAGCTCCACAAGAAAATAATACTTTCAACTTTATTCAATTGCAATATTTTCCTTTTGAAATGGGGATGGACGGCATAATGTAGATGGATTATGAAGCTGATTAATCTTTAATGCACAAAACTATTTCACATGTTCCACTTCAAAGCGGCAAGTTTTGACTGAATGCACGTAAACATCCCATACACACTCAAAAAGTGAAATAAAGATCCATACAGCAATGCCCCTTTCTGGGTTTTCATATCCATGATAATATAGTCAAGATTAGCATAAGTATTAAGCAATAGAATACCACCAGACAATAATGACACCTCAACCACACCTTGCCAGCAATTCCGTCAACAGAAGACCCTCCGGCAAAGAGAATTCCCTTGTGTATGCAGACTGCTTGGATGGTCTGCTTGCCTAACAGTTTCTTTGTCCCAGAATATAATGTATTTGATGTGCATGAAGACAGGTCAACTTCCTGTAGGTACATTTATCTGCTGTTTCAGTATAGCTACAAATAATTTATAGATAAGTTGGTTGGGAAAATAATTGTCTTACTTGTATGAATATATAGAATGAAAACTAGTAGATTACAAATTCACATGTTAAATATGTTTTTAATATAACAATCTCATGATTAGTCATGAATGTAGTATTACGCGCAAGTATATGAAACAGAGACACAAAAATAACGTGTTATATAAATTGCACAAGACAAGAAGAATCATCCATAATATAACCTGGATGCTGTATCCTGTGCACCCACAATATATACTTTTTTCTGTCATGGCTAAGCATTTCACATTCTTGTTGAAATTCACATGTTTTATTACTCCACTTGACTTATACACCTGCAAAACTAAAACTATGGTTAGCTACTTTACTTATTCTATATACAGTATGTAGAACTTCCATCAAGAACTCTGACCTTAACTCCACTCCCTGGGGATGCATAACATATCTGGTGAGTATTAGTAGCTAAGCAATTGACAGGCTCCTTCATGTCATAAACTTGAAAAGTACAAATCTCTTCTTGTTCAATTGTCCAAACCTGCAGCAAAAATAATGAGATTGAAGAGATCACTGGAGGATATGGTTTTATAGAACTTTGATATTGGCATCACTATTTAGGGAGTAACTGCAACTTTGATTTTGCTGCAGAATTTTGAAGTGCTGCCATTTTTCTGTTTTCTCCAGACCGATGTTAAATTCTCTCTGACAGACAAATGGCAAGGGAAAAATCTTGAACATCATGGACTCGATTTGTAAGTTGTGAAATATAGGGCATGAATGATCAGGTAGAATGCGAAAAGAAAATCTTCTGATACTTTAGCATGCATGAAGCATCCACATAGAGCAAACAAAGGTGAAATTGGAAAATTGAAATGTTGCATTAGTTATTATGATGTTAAAATTTCGTTATCATCCAACCTATTTAATATTTTTAGTTTTTATTGTTACTGCAAGATTCCTCTTGTTGAAATTTCCACATAGCTATACAATCTTTTCAGCAGGCAGCTCTAGATCTACTGTGCAGGAACAGTGACTTTTGATTGCAATCCTATGACAAAAGCTATTATCCATAATGGATTGAGACATAAATATCTTGTACAACCTTATAGTTTAATATATTGGAGAATAGATTCTAATAGCACAGAAACCACAATGAAGTTGTTGTAGGTTGAAGTTAAACACTTGTCCAAAAGGTGATAGAAATATCGTAGATATACACAATAAAATATACTGTGGGGACACCTAGGAAGACCTAAGGAGGCAAAGGTGCAATTTATCTAAGGCAGGTGCCTAATCAGTAGAGCCATCATTTTCTAAAATAATGACTCACATAGCTTAAACTAAAATACAAAGCGGGTGCTATGAAATTTTAATGAGCACCTTAATCTGACAAGCCAAGATGTGTTGAGATGGAAAGATGTGTGACTGAAGGAAAAAATGTCTAGAGAATAGAGAGATAGAACACAAGAAACAACATCTACAGATTGTTAGGAAGTTTGCGTATAGAAATCATAAGTATATGACTATAACCAAAGCAATATATCAAATTATCAATCCTAGTCTATATGTTGAAGTATGACACATTAAGTAGATTTTTGGACATAAATAGTCCAGAGATAATAGGATCACAACAGTAAAAAATCAGATCAAAATCTAGCAAGGCGGTAATGCTGCAAAAACAGATTTACTGTTCTAGCAAGTAGTAAACGAACATTTCTTTTCTCTGGCTAGTAGGATTGGATTCTCAATGCCTATGTACACATTTCATCAGAATATTGCAGATATGGCAATATTAAACTCCTCAAAGATAGTACAATTATTTAGAATGATAGTATCCTCCCTATCCATTTATGTAAGGTAATACTAGGACAGTAGAGCTCTTTATAATCCACAATGATTATATCATCAAGTGACAACTAGATATATAATAGGAAGTAAGGCCACAAGACATCAAAATGCTGCTTGCAAGGCTAACTTGTTTCCTGGGCTCCATATTATAGTAAAGGTAAGAGAAGATGACAAATTTCAGAACTTGGACATAAAATGTACTTTATGTAGCTCAGCAAGAAATGAGAAAATAAATTATTCTGCTAAACACAATTATAGTTTTGTCCTCTTCCGTACAACAAGAACTGAACCAAAAAAGGAAGTTGCAGAACTCAATCCATGATTTGCTTTTTCCTTTTCGATAGATTATTCATCTGTCAATTTACTTGTGCTCAGTGATATCTGAAAGAACTTCCCAAAAATAAAACCATGTTAAAATTAAGCATGAAGAAACTCTTACTCGAATTGTTTTATCGTGTGAACCACTATAAAGCTTGTCACCTGTTGTTGGAATATACAAGCACATGATTGCCTTAGAGTGCCTGTGGACTTCTTGAATCAATTTCAGAGCCCTCTTTTCAGTTTTCCACACCTAGGAAGAAAAATATGAATATCATTTAGTTTATTAATATTACAACTTCCTTTTACTTTCTCTTCCAGCGGACAAACACTAATTAACTAATACAACAAATATTTGCCAACATGACATCAAATTTCTTGACACATAGACATGGAGATACTTATAGTAACAAGAGAAAGCAACAGGGGTTATTATTTATGGAAAATAGATTCATTTGATGCATTTCATGGATTGAGCAATAATGGTTGTGCTAAATGGAGACAATTCTCCAAACCAACAGGCTTACAGACACAAAAACGACATGCATACAGATGAGGAGAGGACAAAGAGGTCTGAAATATGAAGATACCTTAATAGTTCCATCAGAGTGGCCACTAAAAAGCAGTTCTTTTGAATGGACCAAGGACTGGACGGGACCATTAGCACTAGAGTCTATCTCTAATAATTCAGTGCAAGACAAAAACTCTGCCTGGAACACAGAAGACTTAACTGAGTGTAATATTGGTGGTGTGAAATTTTAATATCACTATACCACTATACCGTTTACTCACAGTGTCAACAGATGATATATTTACTATTAATTTCAACATGTCTTCAACAGCTAGTGAGTAGCTCTTAAGCTTCCTCAACTTCTTAAAAATCTGTGTGGCATATGTCTCAATTCCTTTGAGTGAGTCTGCAATCATGTTAGAAAATGTCAATGAGAACAGATGAGGGCAGTAAACGTTTAGAAACAGCTAATAAAATCTGTGTCACCTGGATCACTGATGAAAGTCTTTAAAGCTAAGGTGGCAAGGACTTTCTCGTTATGGTTATTTGATGATTGGAGGACATCAACGAATTGATCAAGCAAGCAATTACTGGCAATTGGTATTAAACCGGTGTCAGGAAGGATGGTAAGCATGTAAGTTAGCCAAGTAGAGGTGACAAGGCATGATTTTGCCACTTCTAGAGAATTGCTCATGAAACATTCTTCTAGTGCCTTAAAAATTACTCCATTGTCATGATTACAAAGAACAAATGCTACTCGTCTCTCCCAAGTGCTTGTAGCTTTCTCTTCGCCTTCCTACATCCAAATAAGTCACAGAGGCAAGGTCATGCCATCCAAAATATTATGATAACAGAACATATCAGTTAAAAGGAATACATTCTGAAAGCAAACCATCATTTCTTCTTCCACATCTTCTACTCTTTGCATGTTTTCTTCCATTAATGTATCATAGGGATTAGTAATCCCTGCAATCCTGAGTAACCATGCTTCAGTTAAAGATTTCCCTGTGACAGTGATCCTTCCAGAGAGAAAAGTCAAAGTTTCTAGAGCTATCTGACAAATAGGAAGATCTTTCCATTTTAAGCCTCCCAGTATTGCATCAATAGCTTCTTCACGGTAAATGCTCATCTTTCGAGGTTCAATCTGTTAAAAATGATTGATGCAGTTACAAAATGGTCTAGCACCATTGTTAGGGTCAATAAAATAAATTAACTTTTTTAAGGTATTGGAACAAACCAGTAAATCAAGCTGAAGAAGAATACTGGCAACTTTAAGTTGCTGCTTTATTGGGGCTGTCTGAAGGTAGACTAGAAAGGTGTGCATTGTACTAAATGCTCCCTCATCTTTAATGATCTGCAAAATCTGATTGCTGAATGTTCTCCTGAAATAAAACAAAGAATTAATACCTACTATGTTGAGCAATTGTCAAGTAGAGTAAAAGGAACATCATTAATCCTTACAAAACTATTAGTCATTAAATTTCATACTACTAGAGTTTGGATATATATTATGGAAGTTGAAAAAAAGTCAAAAACAGGATGGCATAACACATAATCACATTCAATAAATGAGATGCAATATGGTTTTACAGTATAAATATAATTCAAGCAACTACCCTTCGTACTCTCATAATATAAATGGATGAAACATTAGAAACCTTAGTTGAAAGTAAGGCTTCACAACATGCAGTCTTGTGGAATGGTTTGAGTGACAGAAGCCTCTATATTAATACAGTAAGAGGGTGTCCATCTTGTACCCTCTCTAAAACCTGCAATCACAGGAGCCTACACTAAGATGCCTCTTTGAATGATAAAGAGGAAAGAATAGGATATGGAACAACATTCAGAGCTGCATTGTTGTATGTACTGCATAATGCATAACAGGGAGGAGAGTAAAATATGCTGCATTGAGGAAATGAGAAAGATATTGAATCAAATAAATCATGCTCATATATGGAAACTATAATATTTCTTTCCAATATAGCAATTTTTATCTACTAAAGCACAAGAACAAGTAATATGAGGTTCAATTTAGAATAGTAATTGTTCTACACATATATGAGGTGAACACAGTGCTTCTATTTCAATCCCAGGATATCAAACTAAAATCACAAGAATTCAGTTTCTAAAGCATATAACTGAGAAAACCAGGAATATATGAGCTGAAATGATAAATGGAAGACAAAGATTGGCAATTAAAAGTGCTATAGAGCAGACCTGTTCGAGCAAACTAGCTCCGAGATAAAATCAATGCATCTATCTCTTGTACTGTCATTTCCAGAATGAAATAATTCAAGTACTGAAGCCAACTCAATCCTATTTGCAATAAAACTTCTGCAGCTTTTATCAGCACGCATGCAGCTTGAAAGAATACATATGACGGATAGTTTCCTCTCTGATATTTCCAAGCACTTGAGCAAAGCAAGAATACCATTTTCTGAAATAATTCGTAAAGCATTGACTGACCTGCAATCATCATCTCCATCAGAGAGGATCTGCAGTAGTATTTCTATTGCCGTATCCTTGGGCTCCAATCCCAAACGGAAGGTATCCATATTTTCATTTTCATTCATGATTAGTTGAACAAGAGATGGAACAATATTGTGATTGGAGAGCTCAGAGTATGTTGGCCTCAATAGGTAAATGAGAATGGCAGCCTCAGTCAAGCCATCAATAAGCAAAGTTGATAGGCAACCAAAAATTGAATCTGCACTATGGAGTGTTTCACCTACAGCCTCATTACCTGAAACTAGCTCCACAAGAACATTTATGGATGCTCGAAGAGCATCTCTGTTGGCTGAAGCTAAAAGTATTTCAACAAAACCATTCACAACTGTTGGCATGGACAAGTAAGCATGAATTCGATGGTCAGATTTCGATTCCTTCAATATCCTTGTTATATAAAGGCAGGATTCCTCACATTCTTGCAAATTCTCAGATGTGCAAAGACATAAAATATATGGCTTTAATTGATTTAGAAGTATTTGACTGGATGCTTGAGATACCATATTAGTTGTACCGGAAGAAACTGCTTTCCTCATGTTTCTTCTGCTCCCATCATTTCCATGATCAAGTTTCTTTTGAGGGGGAGGAAGATCAATTTTTGAAAAGGAAGCAGAGTCCACATGAAGTTCTTTTGAAAAGACTGGACTGGTAGATCTTGTTGTCTCGGAGTAAGAAACCTCTTGGGCAGGATCAGAATTTTGTTCCAACCAGGATGTAACAAGTCTCTTTAAGACATAGTTAGTTTTAGGTAGGATTGTTGATGAGAGAAGTTGGCGAGTAATTGGGCATGTGGCATTTCCTCTCCTTACCCACTCTTGAATAGCTTTTCCCTCATATGTTTGGCCTGTCTCCAGGGTAACAGGATTGCTGAAGAGCTGTCCTGTGATAGGACAGACAAAGTCCTTTGGTGGTTTTGCTCTAAGTGTCAAATTATCCAATGAAGTAACAGAATTGCTGCTTTCACAAGCTTCATCTTCACTTTCAACATGATAACTGCAATATTTAAACATCATATCCATTATTAAGAATCATGATGAATGTTTTAAAATTAAGTTCTTTTTTAAGCACGTCGGATGGCTACCTAGCATCTATCACTTGGCTGTGTTTACTTGCGTGAGATTGATTTGGCAAACTACAAGAGTTGTATCTGCACCTATTCTGTATTTTCTGAGAGTCCAAATGCACAGAAGCAAAATTCTCAAGTTCATTTCTTTAATTTATTATGCAAACTTCTCAAAAGAAAAAAGATAAACTCAGCAGAAATTCATCATGAGATTGAAGGATAAACAATATTGAGATCAACCATTGATACCATGGTACCTGGGCGGATGTAGAGGAAACAGAATAGGCACAGGCAAGGCCATCAGATTTTTTCGCCAGTTTCAGAGACAAAGACACCGGGGAAAGAGACTCCCCAGAACCCTTGGGTGAGAACATCTTTGGAGATCGATTTGCAAACCTGTTAGAGGATAGCAGGAGTAGCTCATGTTCCTTCTTAGATGCAACAAATACTTTCTTAACTGGTAGATTAGGAGACGGCGTTCTTGGTGAATCTACAGAAGAATAATCCCTGAGAGAAGTAGAGATACTCTTTGCTGTAGATAAAGGAACTTTTTGGACATTTCCACTGACTACTTCTGACCTGGTGTTGTTAACTGCTACTTGCTTAAGAATGACTACTTCAGAATCTAGATCCAAATCACTTCTGTTAGAATCAGTATCAAAAATCTTTCCTTCAGGCAACACCTCCTGAAAACAGAGAAAAAAAAAGAAGATATATGAACTTGAAATATCCGCCAACTCAAAGAGGCAAGAACATTGCATCAATTTACTGCACCATGTCAACCCTGTGGACTGTACCATCTTGTTGTCTAGACAGTTAATGCCTACTTGCTTTTACATTATCCAGCAGCACAACAAGAAATAAAAACCAGAAAGATTCATGAATATGTAGCTCTGTTATTCTTCTTCTAGTCCCTCTAAAATTTCACAACTCTTAGCTGTTTAATTAAGACTTATTTCAATTGTAGCTTATGTTAATAGTCATAAAAAATAACATTCTGCTATCATATAGAACATAAGATGCTGTAATCTGCACATCTAGAAGATTTATGTTGATTTTACATTTATGCATAATACAATAGAATTACAAACCACTTATTAGTATGTGCATTAAATACACATACAAAATATACTAATATAGTACCAAACCATGCTGGTTCATGTTGCAAATACCCACCCATGATTGGAAACAATGATATGTATATATGTCGCTAGAGAAGTGTTAATAGTAAAGATTTAAGTAAACTAAAATATATGAATATATTATATATGTTGTCATCTTCACGTGTATGTAATTATGTATTATTACACCTTCGAACGTGTATATACTTTGTAGTTTGTATAGAAGGTATAAAATATACAACTATATGTTTTATAAAATATGGCTTTATAGAACTTGTTAGGTTCTAACTTCTAATAGGTCATATCATTATAGGCCTTGGCAAATCAAGTTAGGGTTGACCTTGACAGGTTTAACACATCTAGTGTCCCCCAGTACAATTGCTCACGTTTGCTTCTTCTTGACTTAGTATAACATGGCTGGCACAAGATGGTGTGTAACTATTGATTTGCTTGTAATAAGATGAAAGGCTCAGAATAAAATGCAAACTTTACATGAATGAGACGCTGAGGCTGAGCTGGTATTTCCAATTCCTCGGTGAAGTTTACGTTGATATATCTGTTGACATGTGATCGAGTAAATATGAAAGTCAGACTTGTTTAAGTAGACAATACTATTAGTCAAACTAAGGTTGAAAAGTGTATAGTTGTATACAACAAGTAGAAATTCTATAAAGAAAAATAATGTGAGACAGAATCATAACTTCACTATTTTTAGATAAGAGCCTTAGAGGCTTAGACATTATTTATACTAGCAAAAAAATATCAAAACTAGGAGAAACACATAAGCTATACTAAATTTGCTGTCCCAAAAATTTGATAAAGAGATATATTTTATTTGTAGTTCTCTTATCGAATGCTAAGGGTTAGTACCTAATACCTAGGAAACTACCTCTGTTTTTCCTTCTAAGTTTACTTAACACTGTTGGCCTTTCACTTGGTTGATTAAGGCTGAAAATAAATATGGTTGAAGGGTCTCATCCCATACCACTCCATATTGTGACGTGAATGGCAGGAGTATAGAAGAAGAGATTAATGATTATGATCCCATCTACCAAACAAGATAAAGAAATTAGAGTCCCAGAGATGATGCCAATGAACAATATGAACTCATTTAGTTGGCTGACTATATATATTATAAAACAAGGCAAGGTAGTATAAAGGTACATGAACTTCCCCTAGTACCAGCTACACATCTCTAAAACCTTCACTGTGAATCTCGTAATAAAGAAGTAGTGAATGTGTCTCCTAAACACCCAACATTCCAAGTAGGAATTTTCGACCTGCATCTGATGTGATGTTTCCTATTCACTGAACCAAATTTAGGCATATCTTGAATTACCACTTATTTTCCAAACATGTGTTGCCTATAAACATTAGGTGGTTGATTAACATAAGCTGGACAATAGATTCGTATATACGTTGCAACCAATAATAAGAAACAAAAAGACTAGAAACTAACTATATTGATGCAAACTAGGTCAGGTCGGATCACATTATGAGGATGTTAGGTTCGATGGATCGAGTTTATTTATCTTTTAATTAGTTTATGATGTAAGCTCTTAAGACAAGTCTAGTTAAATTATGTAAGCACATAAGACAAGTCCAATTAAAATCAAATATAAGCAAGTTTCATTAGTCATATAAACATTTAAGGCAAATCCTAATTCAAGTGATAAACTTTTAGGACTAATCTTAGTAGGACTCATTATACCCGATCTCTATATATCGAAGTACCCGATCTCTATATATCGAAGAGTTGGGCTGCTTTGTTGAAGCATCCAATCATCTAAGCATTGAAATCTTATTTTAGCCTTGAGTTTATTTTAAGAGTACGAGTAATATAATCTAAGAGTAGAAGTAAATAATTATAGCCGTTTATTTTCTTAGGAGTAGATCTAACTTAAAAGCCTAATTTTACTTCCAACCTATAACTACCATCACCTCCACGAGTCACCCTACCATACAGTGGTCTACTACCAACCTTGGCCATCTGCTACTCTCCGACAACCGCCGCAAAGTCGGATTATTACCAATTTGTCCAGTTTTGACATTCCTCCACTGTTTTAATTTTAACTTTCCACTCCGTCCTCCGATTCATATAAAACTAAAGCCATTATAACCCTAACTCATGAGGCTACAGCTCATAAAATTATCATAATTTTATTAAGTCCAGATCTTTCCAGATCTGGTTCATAACACATTTAATAATTGGGTCTTTCTGGTTACCAAGTGTTAGATGAAGAAACAACCTACAACTATAGGAGATATAGTTTCATAGTTCCTTAACTAGGCAGTAGATGGTATAGAGATCTAATTCTTCAAAATACAATGCCCTTTCTTTACTTCAAATGCAAAAGATTGACTTCATCATCCTAGCTCAATCAATATGTTTACGCAATAGTGTTGCAATCTCATTAAAAGGTCAAGATTTTTAACATATAATGCCATGACTTCTTTCACATTTCAGCCATCCACAATAGCTATTAAATCTAAATCAATTGATCATTTGCCAGAAATGATCAAAACCATAAAAAATAAAGGATGAAAGTATCATGGCACAACTAACCATTCTAACCTTCTCGCATCCATGCTTCACCATATGATTGAGGCATCAGCATACTCCATGTAATTAGCATCCTCTCTATAAGTAGCTCACTAGTTCTGACATGCGTCTTCTGATTCTTGTCCTTCAACTCCCTTGATCAGTGTAATTGTCTTTCGGTTAAGATTATAGTCAATGTAAGTCTAATGTCTGCAATCTTAAAAACTTGAGTTGATAATAAGCTTGAGTGAAATAAATCTAACAATAATTGGTCCATAAAGATCAATTTTGGGTAAAAAAAGCCTTAGTTGCCAATATACCAGGAATCTCCTCAAGAAACAACCACTGATTGGAGGGACTCCCTTTAAGTAGCATCTAGGAAGTAGTTTGATTTGGACAAAGTTGGATAATTACATAGATCTCATCTCCTTAAGATCACAAGAACAGGGAACATGCCTTTGAGATTCACATTATATTATCATACTCGAGGTGATTGATGCTCTACTAGAAAGTTATCGAGTCTAATCTTCCACTTAATTATTTCACTAGAAAAGCATCTTAGAGATAATCCTTGACTCTGAGCATCTTCTACAACTTCATTTTCAAATTAATTTCACACTACAAATTGAGCTTCTTGGGTTTATAGCTACATCCCTCAATTTGAGAAGATCAACAAATCTTAGTACATGAAGAAAAGCTGCATCTTGATTTAATTCAACTGTGCTGCATCTCTCCTCAAGTTTTAGAACATCCATTCAATTCCATTATTAACTCTGTTTACGAGGTATAAGTTTTCTCAGAGAAAGTTAGAAACCATGCTTCCTTATTTTTAGAAATCTCGCTTATTCACAACTCTAGTTCATTTTATATTTTAATTCTAATAATAGAGGATAATTGTTCTTTTCTTCTCATATTTATTCTCCTTTACAGTCGGAGATAATTACAGCCCACAGCTGTCAATGAGACAGTTCAGTGATGAAATTTTTCGCGTTGAATTTGATGCACAGAAGAGTTTATTTTCTTATCCATGCTTTGGAAATTAAAAATCAAACAGAATCTAACAAAGAAATAGAGGACATCATATTAATAAGACAAACTCACCTCTCTTCACTAGGTGCAGAAACACGCGTATCTCCGCCCTTATGTTGATTGTTCCTGCAAGCAGGCAGAAACCCAGCACTCGTAGGCAAGATTGGACCAAACTTGACGTAGTTGGGGATCGAGCGGCTCCCCTCATGCTGCGGCGTCATTGGCGGCTCTGCGATCGGCGGGAGCACCACCGTTTCATTGTCCACCACCTCCTTGTAGTACTTAGCAAACAATCTAGTGCTGTGATTCAAAGCCTCCCCATACCTCCTCTCCAAATCTTGCAACTTCTCCACTTGCTCCGGCGTCACCAAACTCACCACCGACTCGTCTAACAGCTGCTCCGCCGTGATCGAAAGGTCGGCCGCGTCCGGAACGGCCTCCATAACAATCCGATACCGAGACTCCGCGTACCACCCGGAAGTAGACGCCATGTGGGGCAAGAAGAGCGTCTCCCACAACTCGGGCGCGAAGTCGACCCGAGCAAAGAAGGGATTAACGTCGAACACATTAAGAGCGTTCCTCGCAGCGTCATCCTCCTCGCCGCGTAGCGCGGCAAGCGACGCGAGGTGGAGATGGGCCCAGGCGGAGAGGTAGGAGTTGGGGACGCCAGCGGTGGATCCGGCGGGGTCGAGGAGCGCGGGCACCCGGAGCATCCGCTCGGCGTGGTCGAGGCGGGCTAGCCTCGCCTCGGGGTGGCTCGCCGACGAGATCGCTTCCTCGACGGCGTCGATACCCCAATCGAGGTTGGCGAGGACGGCTTGTTCGGAGTAGCGGACATCAGAGTTGGCGACGTCGGCGTCAGCCGCCGCCGCAGCGAGGCGCTCGGCGCACTGCTCGCGGTGCCGCTTACGGAGGTCGGGCCTAAGGAGGAGGTCGTGGAGGAAGCTTCCGACGGTGGAGATGAGGAAGGCGGATAGGTCGTTGGGCTCCATTGGAATGGGAGGTTTGCTCTTGGTCGGAGCCATTGGAGGAGAGGGAGGACGGAAGGAGGAAAGTCTGGACGAAGAATATGGAATTGGTCATCACTTGATATGCTTTCTTGTTTGGGTTTTGGCGTTTTGCGAGGGAGAGTTTGAGAATGTGAAGAGGCCGGCGGTTCGGTAGAGATAGTAGAGGGAGCGGTAAGTTGCGACTTTCGGATTTTGGTCCAGACGGAGAGGAGAACGTTTTCTTTCCAAAATTACATTTTTACCCCCTATGATTCATGGGCCTAAATTAGGCTCAAACATGGGACCAAGCTTTATGAATGGGCTCGCAATCTTACTATTTTCTTCTTCAGTAATAAGTAATAGCAGCAGGTTCATCAATGAAGGTCAACCCCCCGAACTAAACTGCACTTGTTCATATACTAGTTGGAAAAATTAATCCCAACAACATGCTTTAGAATTCTTAATCTTTAGATCTTGATTCAATGTGATTATCACATGTTCTGGCTAATAAATATGTAATAAAAAAAGACATATCTTGGTCAATCATTAATTAACCTTTGAACGCAGAAAGTCTTCTCTATCTCCTCACAAAAACTTTAGGGAGTTAATTTCGTATCTCTCTTTTCTTCTACAAATCTTAATTGTATTGTATCATAGGATTAGAGAGATAAAAATCTTTCATTTATTTATAAGGAGAGAGATGACCAAATATTTTTAACTCTACCTCTCTGTATGTTAAATTGTTAATAGCTAACCATATACTGACTAAAAAGCTAAACTTCTTCCATATATAGATTTAACACTTAGGCTAATCCTCCTAAAAAACGGGACCATAACAAGCTTAAATAATTTAATATGCATATAACGCTATAGTATAAATCTATTTAAATCCAGGGTCAACCAATAGGCTAGTGTAGTGAAGTCCTTTTTAAGTTTTTATATACGTGGCATTTTCTAATTGGCTCCCGAGCGATGTAAATATGTGTGCAGGCGTGGCAGCCGAGCAAGGTTAAGGACTTCGGAATCGGTGGTAACCTGTTCCCCACGGCTTCTGATTTCTCAAAAGTATATATAATTCAACTACAAATTCGTCATCTATCCACCACACCAGTTCATGCGATCGAATTAGTGGTAAGAAATTCTCTCCACAATGTTCCAACTCCTCTCCACTCTATTCAGCATCCTTCTCCTTGCTACTACCATCATCAATTGCCACACTTTCGAGTTTGAGGAGGCCACCGTCAATGAAATCCAAAAAGCCTTCACAAACGGCAGCCTCACTTCTAGACAGCTCGTAACCTACTACTTGACCCAAATCCAATCCTTAAACCCCGTCCTCCGCGCCGTCATCGAGGTCAACCCCGACGCTCTCCGGCTCGCCTACCGAGCCGACCGCGAGAGGCAACTCGGGCGCGGCCCATGCGGCGGGCTCCACGGCATACCTATCCTCCTCAAGGACAACATCGCCACCTGGGACCGCCTCAACACCACGGCCGGCTCGTTCGCGCTGCTCGGCTCGGCTGTCAGCCGCGACGCCGGAGTGGTTTACCGGCTGAGGCGAGCCGGCGCCGTGGTACTCGGCAAGGCCAGTCTTAGCGAGTGGGCTAACTTTCGATCCCTCAACGCGCCCAGTGGGTGGTGTGCGCGCTCCGGCCAGGGAAAGGTGAGCGAGCATTACATCTATTATTATATACTGATCCGTTCATTAAACAAAAGTTTTTTAGTCAACTCGTTATCTAGCGCAGAATCCGTATAATCTGACCGCGGATCCATGCGGGTCAAGCAGTGGATCGGCGATAGCGGCCGCGGCGAACATGGCGGCGGTGACACTCGGGACGGAGACCGATGGGTCGATCATCTGCCCGTCCGATGCGAACTCGGTCGTCGGGATCAAGCCGACGTTGGGGCTGACCAGCCGGGCTGGGGTTATTCCTATCTCTCCTAGGCAAGACTCAGTTGGGTAAGAAAAAAAAATTTAAAATCTGACAATTAACAACTTTGGCTTATAGTGGGAAATAAAAATGGTACAGGGATGCGACTTAAATTCCTCTGAAAACAGGCCAATTTGTAGAACAATGTGGGATGCCGTCCAAGTATTGGAAGCTATTGCCGGCTATGATCCATATGATGCAGAAGCGACGAGAATGGCATCAAAGTATATACCTCGAGGTGGGTACAAGCAATTCTTGAGAACAGACGGGCTAAAAGGAAAAAGAATAGGGATACTGAAGGGCTTCTTTGCTTTCCCAAATGGATCCGCCCAACAAATAGCTTACCAGAAGCATTTCAACGTCATGAAGTACTCATACATATATATATATATATATATATATATATATATATATCTTGTATAGATTACATGTACACATACAACTCGCACTAGAAAGTAGTGTTATGATACAGTGGTTTTCTTGCAATGTGAAAGGCAAAGAGGAGCTATATTGATTGACAGTGTTGAAATAGCCAATGTGAGCACCATCCTTGGAGTAATTGAAAGTGGTGAAGAAGTCGCCTTAGGAGCTGAGTTCAAGCTAGCATTGAATAGCTACTTGCAGCACTTGGCCTACTCTCCTGTCAGGACTCTTGCAGATGTAATAGCCTTCAACAACAATCACCAAATCGAGGCAAGATAAAGAGATTAATTTCCACATTGATGTATATATATAATTTTTTACAAACGTTTATTGACGTACTGTAGAAAATTAATGCAGGAAAATATTAAAGAATATGGCCAAGATATCTTCCTGATGTCCCAGAATACTAGTGGGATAGGCCCTGCTGAGAGAAGAGCAATCTCCAGAATGGCCCAGCTCTCCAAGAATGGGATGGAGAAGGTGATGGCCAGGAATAATCTGGATGCCATAGTGACGCCTGGTTCGACTGCTAGCAGTATTCTTGCTATCGGTGGATATCCAGGAATAAGTATTCCAGCAGGATATGACCAATCTGGAGTTCCCTTAGGCATTTGCTTTGGTGGTTTAAAGGGTTCGGAGCCAAAGCTAATTGAGATAGGTTATGCCTTCGAGCAAGCTACATTAGTTCGGAAACCTCCTCACTATCTCAAAGACAAAGACAGTTGAAGAATGAAGAAGCTTGAGTTTGGAAGTAATTAAGTGCAGCAGGAGGAGAGTAGTATGAATAATTTGTTAATTGAATCCCAAATTTGATTTTAAGGATATCATACACATGTGATGTGTGACTATCACTCTAATTATATTGGAGTCTCTCTCTTTTCTATATACACTTGCTTATTATCTATTTCAATATTAAGCAATAAGCAGTGTTTGGATGTAGTATACGTTCTAAATCTGATTAGCTATGCTAATTTTTTTTAAACTTGAATAGGGTAGCTTAAATCGGTTTAGGACAATAGAGTGTTTGTTCGTAAATCAGTTTAGCGGTGTCATGTCATGGTTATATTTAATGAGACATGAAAAAGTATTAAATTTCAGAGATATTTTATTAAATTATTAAACTACTCATCGTAATGGATAAGAGGAGAGAGAGGGAGGGAAATAAGAATTTAAATTATAATTGATTAAGGTGATATTTTTCTAAAGGAAAAGTGTAAATAAATTTTGTTGGTAAATATAAAACATTGGGTGGAAGTGGATAAGATAGAGAAAATTGAGTTTAAATAGGTTACCCTAAACAAGTTTTGTGGATAAACAACTAAACTAATTTAGTGCTAAGGTGACGTTTGGTTCACGTATAAACATACTTATTTATGAATTAAGTGTTTTTAAATATATTTTCTAATCAACCTACCTTATGTACATCTTGGTCAAACATGAGATCATAGTCGGCGGTGGCGACGGAAGATAATACTAGAAGTAGAAGACGTTTGCTAAGGCGGCAAGGGAGATGAAGGATAAGAGGTTAGAGAAGATGATGGTGGGGGAGGGAGAGGTGAGATCGATGCACATGAAAAGGGTTTGAAGATGAAGAGTGGTCGTCCAATATTCATGGAATCATAAGAGTAACAAAGGCGATGTAAGATGAGGCGAATAGAGAAAGTGGAGAGAATAAAAAATTTTGGGTCACATTAACTATGACTTAACCTACTATTCGATTTGATTCGGATTGAATTTGAATAAAATATTTTGGGTCTCGTATAGGATTCAGATACGGATAAGATTTTTAAGAAAAACTCAAATGCAAATTCAGATATAGGTAAAAAAAATTCAAATATGAATACGAGTGGAATATAATTTTTCGAATATAGATATAAATATCGGATATCTATTTAACTTTATATTTTTTGATTAACTTACCATTTTTAGTTTACTTATTCAAATAGTAAATATTAATATTATTACTAATAATATATTTTATATTATTTTTAGAGACTAATTTTAATAAATTTATATGTATTTGACATGTAAATTTTTTTTAAAACTCTTAATATTTTATATAAATTGTCTCCGAATAATAAATTTTATAATTTATTTAAAATTAAAATTAAAATCTGATTTTCTATCGAAAGATTATTTGATCCATTTTCTGATCCTTCCCATATCCGTATCTAAATAAGTATTCAAACCCAAAATATAAATCGGAATATGATATCCATATCCCATCAGTTTTCACCGCTGATAAAAAAGAAGTAATATCTGAAATATTGTTACCCGCACCTTTTTCTCTACTTTTCTCTAAACGATAAGAGCTCGCGACAAAATTCAACCACTCCAACGGTCCAACCTCAAGCCCGAGCTTTGCCGTTCGAACACCATGGCTCCTCTCCCTCCTTTCTCCTTCTCCTTCTCCTTCTCCATCCTAATCCTACTCCTACTTTCCAACATCACCATCCATGGATTCGAGTTCGAGGAGGCAACCATCGAGAACATCCACCAAGCCTTCAACAACAACACCCTCACCTCCAAGCAACTCGTGCAGTACTACTTGGACCGGATCAACAGCCTCAACCCCTTGCTCCGCGCCGTCATCGAGGTGAATCCCGCCGCGTTGGGCCGGGCGAGCCGGGCCGACTCGGAGAGACGTACCGGTGGCGGGCGAGGCGAGTTCAGAGGAGGGCTCCTCCATGGGATCCCGGTTCTCGTGAAGGACAACATCGCGACCCGGGACCAGCTCAACACGACCGCCGGCTCTCTGGCCTTGCTCGGCTCGGCCGCCGCACGTGACGCAGGCGTGGTCCGGAGGCTGCGGAGGGCGGGGGCAGTGGTGCTGGGCAAGGCCAGCCTCAGCGAGTGGGCCCACTTCCGGGATTTCGCGATCCCCAGCGGATGGTGCGGGCGAAGCGGGCAGGGACGGGTAGGTTTTCTGCGCTTTACAGCCGATCTTTTGGCATAATTTGACTGGATCCATGCGTAAGCCTTTTAATTTTCCATTGATGCAAAGAACCCCTACGTGTTGTCGGCGGGCCCATGTGGGTCGAGTAGCGGCTCCGCCATTGCCGCGGCGGCGAACATGGCGGCGGTGACCGTCGGGACGGAGACCGATGGGTCTATCATCTGCCCCTCCGCCGCGAATTCCGTGGTGGGGATTAAACCCACGGTGGGGCTCACCAGCCGTGCTGGGGTCATCCCTGTCTCTCCAAGGCAGGACACAATTGGGTAAGTTCAAAATTAGTATCTTGATTTTGATCACTAATAGTTTGATGTATTTCAAACTTAAGCACTTAATTTCTATGTTGTACACTAGATTGCAAATGTTAAACTTTTCAACAATTTAAGCTGAAATCAGTATGATTCATCGACGCTAATATTTTTCGCCATAAACAAGTTAGTAAGTGACTAAACTATTTTTACACATCCTCAGATCACATTGAATTTGTGTGGGGTTGTTAATCTTTTCATATCTCCCATTAATAGCTGACTAACTGTTGTAACTTGGTGTTTAATACAGAAGGGTTAAGTGCTTAATTTTGAAACACAAAAAGTAAATTGAAATTGGGCTAAAACCTAGGGAGATTAAACTGTAATTTACTTATTTTCGGATGAGCTACTTTGGTGATGATTACTGATGAAGCATGTATCATGTATGTGATCCAGTCCCATTTGTCGAACAGTTTCTGATGCTGTCCATGTTTTGGATGCTATTGTTGGGTATGACCCACAAGATGCAGAAGCAACTTTGGCAGCATCAAAATATATTCCTCAGGGAGGCTACAAGCAATTCTTGAACATAGAAGGCTTAAAGGGCAAGAGACTAGGAATCCTGAAGGGATTCTTTGAAAACCAGAGGAATTCTGTGCAGTATAAAGTTTTTGAGAAGCATTTCAGCACAATGAGGTATTAGTTTATACTCAGCATGCATAAGCAAACAAATATCAGATTGCAATTTTTATTCAAATGTCATGGCATCAAAATTTCCTGCATTTTGGTGAAACATGTGGAAGGGAAAGGGGTGCTGTCTTGATTGAAAATCTCGAGATTGCCAATGTGAGTATCATCCTTGATGCAATGCAAAGTGGTGAACTAGTTGCGCTGTTAGCTGAGTTTAAGCTATCATTGGGTATCTACCTAGAACAATTGCCCTCCTCTCCTGTTAGGTCTCTTGCTGATGTAATAGCCTTCAACAAGAAACACAAAATCAAGGTATGAGTGTTTTTCTTTTCTTTTTGTTTTCAAGTTTTTGAGTGCAGTCTTCTAAAATCCGTATGTTTTATAACTTTCAAAACTTTAGTTTTTGCATGGATAAACTTGGTGTTACTTTTTGGCAAGTATAAGTTAAAATCTTCAGTAATTAATAGACAAAAAGATAAAGATGCCCTTATCTGATATCTCTATGCAGAAAAGCATAGAAATATTTGTACTTTTGGCACTACAAAATTAATAAACTTTAAAGGATCTTTAAGGGTTTTTCATGCACAATCCAATTGTTTTGAGGGGTATGTGTGCGCATATCTACTTCAGAGGAATAGGCAGACAGGTTAGAGTTTTTTTTCCAGTGACATCCAAAAAGATCACAGATTGTTGGCATTTGATCAAGTTTTGGTAATAGTAGTGTCCAAATGCAGGAAAAGCTGAAAGAATTTGGGCAAACAATCTTCCTGATGGCTCAAAACACTAGTGGGATTGGGGTTGCTGAGAGAAGTGCAATCTCCAGAATGGCTCAGCTCTCCATGGAAGGGATAGAGAGGTTGATGACCAAGAATAAATTGGATGCCATAATAGTGACACCTGATTCAACTGCTACCAGTATTCTTGCAATTGGTGGATACCCAGGAATCAGTGTTCCAGCAGGGTATGACCAATATGGAGTTCCCTTTGGCATCTGCTTTGGTGGTTTAAAGGGCTCAGAACCGAAGTTAATTGAGATTTCTTATGCTTTCGAACAAGCTACATTAGTTCGAGAACCCCCCTTATTCAAAACACTGTAATAATACTAAGACAATTAATAAGAACTTTAATATTGTTTATTTCTCATGTAATTTTTAGGCAATATATTACACACTGTAAAAATGACTAATAATGGCGGTTACCGCTTCATTTTTAAAGTTAAAATAGTTTAATTATTTCCTTCTCTCTCAGGGTCTGTTTGAGTAAATTAGGGGAAAAAAAACTCAGGAATTTCAACACGTAGTAATTGAAAGTGTAACTATGTGATTTTTTTTCCCTTTGGATTGATTTACTCTATCATGTTTGAATAGTTTAAGAAATTTTGCAGGGAAAATAGAAAAAAAAAGAGAGAGATGGGACTAAGACGACGAGAAGGTGATGGTAGTAGTTGAGGTTATATGATGGTGAAAAAAGGAGAAGAGGAGGAGGTGGTGGTGGTGGTGGCGGAGTTTGGACTGAGGAATTTGAGGAGAGAAGAGAGTGGTGATAGGATATGGAGAGGGAGAGATGAGAATGGAGTGAGAGTGGAAAAAAATTCAGTGAGAATTTTCACAAGAGAAAATTTTCCTATCGTCTAAATTTTCTTAAGAAAAGTCAAATTCCCACATAATACTATGAGAATTGGGCTATCCAAGCTGACTCTTAGAAATAGAGAGCACAAGAAAGGAAAATAAAATGATAGTTTTCTGAAAGTCCACCAATTTATAGGAGGATTTAGACAACAAAAGCAGAGTGGGAGGTAAATTTATCAGCTTCATGTGTTTGGTTGATAAAACGCCGAGTGAAGAAAGGTATCAAAGTTTATGTTAAGATCGCCTTTTGATTTAACAGTGCTTAGTAAAATTAACTCGTTGAAAATAGATAATTATGATAATTAATGATGACATTTAGCTGTAGCCTGTAGTAAAGATGAGAAGTGCAATTCTCGTCCTATTAAAAAATAGAAGTAAATGAACTAAAATTAAAAAAAAAAATGGTAGTTTTGGGGAAGGGGATCATAAATTAATACACGCACATAGACTTCATTATTTACATATTTCCATCCCAATTAATTACCTGCCTTTCTCTGCTCTATATATACATATATAGATCATCCCACAAACCAAAACCCAAAGAAATAATAATAGAGTTAGAAATGATGGCAAACAAGGGTGGCAATAGTATCGGGACTATGATATTGCAAATGCAAACATGATCTGTTTATTAAAAAGAGTTATACAAGTTATTATAAATTGATTATCAAGTGATACAAATTATTAAAATTTATATAAATTATTTGGATTATAAACATATTTTTGTGGGTTATAGATATTTTTTTTTGAATTATAAATATGTTAATCAGTTTATAAATAAATTATCGTGTTATAAACGAGTTGATAGATCGGATTATAAATGAGTTAAACATATGAGATAATAAATACAAACATAATTCATTTAATAATTAAGAATTATTCGTGTATGACTTAAATCTGATTAAATTAAATTCAAATTTTTTTAAAAGTTAGATTATCGTATCAGGTTATCAGGTTAGATTAATTAAATCTGATTAAATTAAATTCAATTTTTTTTAAAAGTTAGATTATCGTATCGGGTTATCATTAATTAAATCTGATTAAATTAAATTCAAATTTTTTTAAAAGTTAAATTATTGTATCGGGTTATCGGGTCAGATTAATTTTTACGGCTCATTATCTAAAAAAAACACATAAAGATGTGAAAATATGAATAACATAAAATGTGTATATATATATATATATATATATATATATATATATATATATATATATATATATATATATATATCAAAGAGAGTGTGATTAATCATCAAATCAAATCAACCCAACCGTATCATCCATATCTATGCTCACGAACCGATCCAAACCCGACCCATTTCCCTCCCCTCCCCCCCCAAATCCCAGGTGTCGGCCTCCGTCGCCGACCCAATCCAAGAGAGATGAAACCCAACGGAAGAATAAGAAGAAGAAATCTCCCAACGACATGAACTACCGCCCTCTTCCTCTCTCCGTCCTCTTCCTCTCTCTCTTCTTCCCCTCTTCCACCGCCCTCGTCCACCTCAAATCCAAGCCCTTCTCCTTCACCTTCCTCGACGCCCCCGCCCGATTCAGTAATTCGCCATTTCGCTTCTACTCTGTTGCGATTTCAAATTGTTTCTTTTCTATCAATTTCTTTATCTTCTGTTTGATTCCAGCCGCTCCGATCGATGCTTCGGGGATTTGCGGGTCTCTGCACGTCGCCGATCCGGTTGATGCTTGCTCTCCGCTGAGGAATAATGGGAGCCGTGGCGGGGGAGGCGGCGGCGCAAGGTTTGTGCTGATCGCGAGGGGGGTTTGTAGCTTCGAGGAGAAGATTAGGGCTGCACAGGACGGTGGATTCGATGCGACGATTATTAATGATGATCAGGAGAAGAGCAGCTTGTACTCCAGTGAGTAGAGGATTTCATTTTGCTTCGTTTAATTAACGGAAAATTGATTTTTTTTTTTAAAAATGAAAATGTTCATGATGATAGCTCTGATTCTTCTTTTAGTCTAGCCTTGAATCAATGAGATTGGAGGTGACTACTTCTCCATCTCCCCAGTTAGGTTTGGTTTTATGGTTTTGAAAGAGAACAAAATTGGAGCTTGTGACATAGTAAGGGCTAGTGTGTTGCGTAAATGCTATCTTGTTTATTCTTGCATCTTAATTACCAATACTCGTCCAAGGTTTTGGATATTTTGTTAAGTGTACTATTTTCGTTGATGAATGTGCGGCCATACATGTGTTTTTACCTGATTATAACAAGGAACAACCAGATAAATAAAGAAAATGATGTATATTGCAAGACATTGTTGTCGTATGAGACTAGGAATAAGCATTCTTTGATTTCTTTGATCTCTGTGACCCATGTCCATGGTTATGCTTTGTAGCAAGTACTAGTATTTTTTAAGATGAGTGGAAAAGGTAGCTGCAACCTGCATGTTGATGCAATGCTTCTTCTAGGTCAGTTTGGACCACTAAGCCTACTTAGAGAATAACTGAGTAAGATTATAATTCTAGGAGTCATGATGGTATAGATGATTCAGATATTTTGTGCAATGCTAGGAAACTTCTTGATACATTGAAGTCTTGGAACAACCTTTTGTACCCTTCTATTCCTCACTTGTTCAGCTGCTCATCTTCCCTTCTTTGCTTGTCATACTTCTAAAGTTGAATTAAATTGTTCATCTTGTTATATTGTTGACTGTTGACTATGAAACTTTCAGATTATCTTCCTCTTTCAGTAATATCCAGAGGCCACAGTAAATTATGAGCCTTGCGCATAATCTTTCTATTTCAGTTTGTGAGGTGATCATTTCTTGAGGCCATCCTAAGATATTTTATGATCCTTCCATTTATTCAATAAAAGTATCTTATATTGCTATATAAATAGTAAGGTTTAGAATTTAAAGGAAAGTCGATGTTACTTCTCCTTCTGCATGAGCTAAAGTAGTAAGACTTCATCAAAGACAACTGACTAATGTTAAAGTTTATGTGATCACTTATCTGTCTTTGTTTTATACAAGTTCTCGGATAGTATTCTTTGTTAAATGTGCATATGTGTGTTGAGGAATTTTTTGGGATTAAACTAAACTGCTCATCTGTTGAGAGATGGTGCTCTCTTAGTTGGTAGTGCAATAAAAAATAATTTCTTCTATCTTCGTTGCATAAGGTTGTAGTTTCTATATTTTTTCATATCATAGGACTGCTTAGCTGGTTTCGGTTTTCGTCTTTCCTTACCATCACCAAATTTGTTTCTTTTCTTAGTGATTGGGAACTCTGCGGGCATAAACATACATGCAGTGTTTGTTTCAAAGATGGCAGGAGAGACTTTGAAGAAGTTTGCTCGAGGTGAAGATGGGGAATGCTGTATAGACTCTTCAATTGATGAGACTGCTGGAACGGTGTTGGTAATTTCTTTTGTTTCTCTTGTTGTCATCATATCAGTTCTTGCAACTTTTCTATTTGCTCGAAATTGTCGGCTTCTCCGAAATGGAGTCCACAACCGGCCACCTAGTATGAAGAGACATGCAGTGGAAATACTTCCTAGCTTCACTTTCAAAACTGCCTGCTTAATTGGCAAGAGAATATCAGAGACCTGTGCTATCTGTCTCGAAGACTACAAAGATGGGGAAATGCTTAGAGTTCTGCCCTGTCTACATGGTAAGATGCACTCTTTGAGTTATCACTTTTAAAAGTTTCCTGAATGCATAAATGAGAACTTTGCCTTAAATAACTGATGGATTTTTGTTGAGACAGATGGTGAGGGCCTAGTATGTTAAGTTAAACCTGGCAGCCTCCTAATAAAATTTTAAAGTCCTTGGTCATTTTACAATGCTCAAGAATTCTCATATATGGTTATTCAATAGAAATCGTGAAGTATGCAGTTGTGAGATTAGCAATTTAAACTTTTGCAGTTTGCATAAATATTCTGGTGCTTTAAAACATCGTTTACTGACACTTGCACATGAGTCATATCTCGTAATGGAAAAAGAGGAAGTGATATATAGGGCTTATCAAAAGTCATGGAGCTATATGTAGATGCAGCTAGAGTGTAACCAGATCCAAATTATTCTTTATCGAATCCACTCCTAATCCGACTAACTCGGAGTTGAATCTCAATTTTTCGATCCATATAATAGATGGGTCGGATCCGGTTTGAATAGTTTCGGATCCGATTAGATCCGCATTTGGAACAGATCCTGACTAAGTATTAATCGGAGCTCCGATTAATATATAGTTTTTTTTAAGGCCATAGACAATGGTTATGTAGTCCAATTTTTAAAATATATAAATAGAGTCTTGGATTACTCTAACTTTTATAAAGTATGAATAATCTCGAGTCTCAAAAAATAATGTTTCGATCTATTATTATGTTTGCTTAATATGTTAAGCTTGTATCATTTTTTGTGAGATGATTAAAATATTATGTTCTAATTTTTAACTATTAAACTATCATAATTGAATGCCGAAAGTTGCTTTATAATAAGATTATTATATTTCTTATTTTATAGTATACTAGTTATTTGTGAGGAATTTGAATCCACTATGTTATCCACTTGAATTTGAATTTGATTCAAGTCCAAAGTAATCCGATAATAAATAGATCAGATATGGATATTATAATAACATATCCATTTAAAACCCAATTTGGTTACATCCCCTAGATGCAACCATACTATTGAAGGTTTTTTTTTTTCAATCTATTGGGTTGGAGTCCTGGATTCCCAGCTACTGTTTCTTCTATTTCATGCAAATAGAAGAAAATGTGAAAAGAGAGTAAACTTTGAGCTTTGGGCTAAAAGGCCTAAAGCACAGATGACAAGTGAGATACTTGCATCTTCTTCATGTACAAATATCTCCGAAGAGATGAATAAAGTCTCTTTTGACTTGTGTGCATTACTGGAAATCCATAGATTCTGTATTTGATTGGTCAGCTAGCTTGACTAGCCTATTTATTTAATATTTTAAATTTTAAATGGAAAAAGTGTCTTTTTCCCATTTCTTTTTGCTATGACAATTTCTTTTGCAGAATTTCATTCAATATGTGTTGACTCATGGCTGACAAAATGGGGCACATTCTGCCCAGTATGCAAGCAAGAAGTAAACTCAGGAGACTAAGCTATCTTCCTAAGCATGCCAGAATTTTCATCGAGCTTGGTGAAAACATATACTACTGGCGATCATCTCTCATATGCAGAAAGATTTTTCTATGGCTTCTCAGAGCTGCTTCCTTCCCTATCAATCTTATTCCTTTCAAGACATGGCACTTGCAGAAGCAAAGCACAGTACGCAAGACATGGATAAAATGGAAAGGAGTTGATTATCCCCTTCTCAGAAAGCAGTTAAGCTGCCAGACTACCTTCTTCACAGCATTAAGAATTATCGTGTGATGTGATGTCTGTCTCATGAAAATAGCTTCCCTTATGCTTCTCGTATTGAAGCATCTATAGAATGTGGAGAGAATATATTAATTTGATTATATAGATCTGAAAAGTTGCACCGCATCTGCACGTCTGCCTTTGTTCTTAAATATGTTTTTATTTTGACAATGAGATACCTTTCTTGTATAGTTCTGTTGATGTAGTCCTCTTCATCCACCATTCTTTCCATTTCCTGCTTCATTGTATCACTTTCGCTATGAAGTTCCTGTTGATCTTATTGATGAATTCTAGATAACCCCATGCACCTCCTTCATTCCCTGCAAAAGCATAAGAGAGGTCACAAAGCAAAAGGTGACAAGTAGCTTCTTTTTTCTAGCTATTTCCTGTCTCAATTCCATTTCTTTGCTAGGATATGTAGATCTTTCTAAATTTTCTTTTCCCTCTAACTGAGAGTTTTAATGTTGATCATTGTTTTAAGATGCATGTGCTATTAAATTATTGGACTGATGCAATGCATTGGCGTTATGTCGGCAAGACTAGCAGCTAAGCCAAAATGGCAGCTTGCAAACCTCTAATAAAAGGATAAGAGAGGTTGCTCTCAAAATCTTAGCACTAAGGATCACCACAAACTAAGCATCCTTTAATATAAAATATTTTGGGCACTTCAATAATGTGTCACCCAGTCACAGTCTCATGTCACTATTCTTGCTTTGTAGATATATAAACCGTACTATATTCCATTTAATGTTTCCTGGGGCCAACTAAGATAACTAATTATTCTATTTATACGCTGCCTTGGCTTTTGCTGCAATTAACCAAAGATATGCACTTGATGGTGATCCAAGATTTTTTTCTTCCACAATCAGCTTAATTATTTTCTTAATCATAGCTATATAGTAAAAAAAATGCATAAAAAATTTAGGTGCGTTGACTAATTCTATGACGTTTTTAGAGGGTAGTAACTTTTTTCTTAAATATTTTTTAAAAGATTTAATTGCTAAACATTTTGATACTATATAGTTGCGCTATTCTAATTTAACGTCGGCAATACTGGAGCCTTATTCAAGAATATGTCGTTATCTATCACTTATTTAAATTTTCTTTGTCTCATATTTCTGTCACTGTGTATAAATTTCTTATTCTTATTTAGGAGTGAAGTGAAACGTGGATAGAGAATAAGATAACGCTAGAAGTGAATTACATCATATTGCAAACCTAACTATGAATTATTTATTACCTTTTATGTTACGTTATGATACAACCATTATAAACAAAATTTTACCGTTATGATATTTAATCCGAAGTTTTCTCTTATTCTGATTGACGAGTGGGGTGGTGCGACCGTTAGGTTCTTTGAGAAAATGAAACGCCTTGTGAGTTATGACCACAAATTTAATATAATCCAAGCATAGATAACGCAAACGGATAAGATCAGGCCTTTTTCTCTTGACCCCCCACAACTTATTCGCTACTTTATTACCACCTCCTATTTACTGCCGATTTGAATCCAGAAGCAGCGGTGGTTATCCGGGGAGCGAATAAATTAATAGCAGAAGTTGAATAACCCAAGCAGTGAGCGTTTGCAAATTGGAAGGGTTGCTATCACCATTCCCCAACAACCAAACCCCACATCCAATGCGAGCGTTGCCGACAAGCCCAGCTCAATGGGCACTCGCCACCCCATCCACCTATCTTTATTGATCATTACGCTTCTTTCCTTCGCGGGAATAGCCCAAGATCCAATCTTGAGAAAGCTGCGGATTTCGACGCCATTGATAGAAACTTAGATCTTTTTGGGCGCCCGCTTTCCTTTTCTCCAATTGATTCTTCTTTTGGGCCTCCTCTGTCTAAATAAATTTGGGAAAGGGGAATTTTTTTTTCTTCCAGTTTTGTTTCTTCTTCTCTTGTTGGGTCTCTTGGATTGAGGGCAGAGAGAGATGGGTTTTCTGAGTTCTGTGTTGGGTTTCTTTGGATTTGGGTTTGGCGTCACGGCGGGGATTGTTATTGGGTATTATCTCTTCATCTATTACCAGCCAACTGATGTTAAGGTACTACTGCTTCAATTTTTCTTGGAAAGTTTCAAAAAATTTCCCCTTGTTAATTTTCTCATTCGATTTCTTTAATTTCTGCTCTGTAGATGGATAGTGTGACTAATAGTGCATCGTATTATTGCAATCTGTGAAAGATTGACTGAGTTCTCATCTATTAACAACATCAACTGATA
Organism: Typha latifolia; assembly: GCF_019914945.1. Lineage (NCBI taxonomy): Eukaryota > Viridiplantae > Streptophyta > Magnoliopsida > Poales > Typhaceae > Typha > Typha latifolia. The sequence continues at coordinate 14,309,907 of NC_133087.1, read as the reverse complement.
TATAAAAAACGAACTTTAGTAAGAAAATTAACCATCATGAACTATTCTTTGTGCATTTAGAAGATAAAAAGGCTTTGGTTGGTAAAGTTCATTAAATTGCATCAGTATTAGTTTTACTACTTAGAGGGATGTGCCATTGTGGAGTGTCTCCGAAACATTGAAAGAGTATCTCTGGAAATGGGTTAAGATTGCATAGATATTGCTTTCTCCAATCCTTGAATTGTTGAGGGCCTGGGTATTCCAGATATCTTCTGTTTGCCATAAAATTTCGTTGATTCTTTTAGTGAACATTTAGTTAGAGTTGTTCATTATTATATCTTTTTACATCCAGTCACCGGGTAAGGCCTCAGGAATGCTTTAAATCTGCTTGATTCTGACTGGATCATTGATACCCTTTTGAGGAAGTCTTTAAGCACTTGTTAAATTATTCCAATTGACTGCTCATTTAGTAATAGGTAATAATGAATAAGGAAATATATCTGTTTTCGAGCAAAATAGATGTCATCTGTTTGTCTACAAAGCTTCAATCTGTATCTGTAATTGAGTAAACAAAAATAGTAATTAATGTAATCAGAATGGATCGAAAAAGATGGAGAATATCCAACTATTAGAGCAAATTATTTGTTTCTATATATACTAGGTATTTAGGTTTGCAAAGCCAGCATAAGTAAAAATATGCTGATCTTAAGTTAAAAAAAGGGTTAATGACACTTAGCTTTTCTGTATTATCATCGTTTTTCACATACATCCTCTAAATTTTTATATTATCTACATAAAATTCTTGAACTAGAAGAAATATCTACACAGACTCCTCAATTAAGAAAAAGAAAAACTATATGGACTCTCTGAGCTAAGAACTTTCTTGGATCGGGGAGTTTATATGGTAAAAAAAGGTTTATGAAATATATATAGAAAACAGTGATAGTTTAGGAGAGCTGGGTATAATTAACTCTTAAAGCCTCATTCACATATGGAATAAGGTTGAAATAGGAATAACAATTCTTACTTGTTATTACCAAAATGAGGAATTTATTATAGGAATAGGTTCACTAATATTCTAGAATAATGATATAATAATTACCTTTCATATGATATAAAGTAAAAGATAAGATGGAAAAAATATTTTATTTTTTTATCTAATTACGATAATACTCTTGATTTGATATAATGTATATTGATGAGACAAATACCAGAGGTAAATTAGAGCATCTCCAACCGGGCTCCAAAACTCTAAATTTGGAGCCCAGTGGAGCTCCAATCGGACTTCAAATGGGGCTCTAAATTTGGAGCCAGCTACAATGGAGCTCCAAATTTAGAGCCTCATCTAAAAATTTGGAGCCCAGCTCCAGTACTATTTAACTCTTAAAAATTCCAATTTTGCCCTACAAAAGCTCAATCCAAAAATTTAAATTTCGTCTATATCTTTTATTAAATAATCTAATTAGTTAAACTGAATATATAATTAGTTTTGCTAATCAATTTTAAGAACAAATAGTACTATTGGAAAGATCTCATTGAGATCTTTAAAATGAGTATAATATTAAATTATTTAAGTTATTTTAAATTTTTTAATTTTATTTTGTGTAATATAATTTCGATACGTTTAATTAAAAAAAATAATTTAAAATTATTTTTGAAACTACTAAACATTAGTCTTATTATAAAGATATCGATGAGAGTTTTCTAACCATATATTTTTTACTAAAAAGTAATAACATTAACAGGACTTATTAAGTAATTTAAAATATAATATATAATTATATATATTATATTAATTAAATAATAAATATAGAGTCTGATTTATTGGAGTGTACTGGCTCTTGACTCTATATTTCGAGCCTTTGGGCTCCAAATAAAGAGCCCTCCATTAGAGATTTGTATTTAGTAATTGATTAGTGTGTGGTATAAAATATAATTTTGATGGATAATATTTATATTCTTGAATAATGCTATTATAATGTTTAGCTGTTATTTTGATAAATGGTGGTATTCTAAATTTAAAAAAGTTATTCTTAAAATGAAAGGGTTCTAAAAAAATACGTACATTTTAGTAAGAGACAAACATCTCTCTTTGTCGACAATTTGGTATTCTTTCTTGATCCAGTGGTTGTGTTACCTGTAGAACAGGAAACATACACAATTATGTGAATACAAGGACAAGAAAGTCAATCTTGAAACAGTATAAGGAAAAGTAAAGAACTCCAGTAGCATCTGTGTTGGTGCTCTCAATCTATCTGTCTGATTGCCTAAGCTATGAATTATTTCTTTCTTTTCCCAAAACAAACATACTTGAACTTGTCCCAATCCCAGACCTACAAAGGCAACATGTGAACTTTCATGATTTAGAATACAGAATTATTAACTTTGTCCCCACCAAGCACATCCTTTTTAAATTATTGCATGATTTTACATCTTCAGAGAGAAGCCTAAATGAGAAATGATTACGCATTGCCATGGTTATGGACTTCATGTTAGTTGAGCGAGTAAACATTTTGCGCACCTAGAATACAGTTATTGGGTATTCATCTTACACTAATTATATCTTTCCTATTTCTGAAGGATATTTTGCTTGTGGTTACACATAGGATAATTTTTATGGAACAAATTTTCTGAAAAAGAAATCATGATGCCAGCTGTACCCTTCGCGTGGTTGCATGATTACACCAAAGTTGACCCCTAATGGACAGATTAACCTTATTAATATTCTAATTATTATGAGAAATTATAAGTCTCTGATTTTCTATTTGCAATGTAAATTAGCTATATGAAAGCTTCATTTGTTGGGTCATCTCTTTCACTTAATAATTCTGTACATTAGGTTCTTAAATATTTAGATGCCTTTCTTGCCACATTGATTACAAGCTATTCTTATTATTTTATTGATGATTTGATCAGGATCCCAAAGTTAGGCCACTTGTCGAACTAGATGTGAAATCCTTGGAGCGCATGCTTCCTGAAATTCCTCACTGGGTGAAAAATCCAGACTTTGATAGAGTGCGTAGATGCAGTAACTCTGTAGAATTAAAGCAATTTCTTATTGTTATAGTCCATTCAAGTTTACAGTCAACATTAATTATTTACTCTCTTTCTCTCTTGTGTTGAAGATTGATTGGCTAAACAAGTTTATCGAACTCATGTGGCCTTATCTTGATAAGGTTTGTATGACATTTATTTTATTATTAAGTTCTCAGTTATGTAAAGCTTCAAGTGATTATTCACTACTTGCAACAATATCCCATTTTGCAGGCAATATGCAAAACTGCAAAAGAAATTGCTAAACCAATTATTGCTGAGAATACTGCAAAATACAAAATTGAATCAGTGGAATTTGAAACATTGACCTTAGGTTCTCTACCACCAACTTTTCAAGGTTAGTTTTTTCTTGGTTACGGTTCCAATTTTGGTTATTCCTTGCAGTTATATGCAGGTTTGCACTTTCTATATTGAAGATCTATCTATTGCCCATAGTTAATGCAGATGACATAATTCTTTACTTGCTTCTGCCCATAAAGATGTGAAAGCTTGCCTTTAGTCTCCTCTAGTATGATGTCATGATCCTGTAAATCAGAAAATTATTGTTTTGAAATAAGACCTGAATATATTTGCTTTTATTGTTGCTCAACATCTTATAGGATGCATATGATGTGGACAGTCATATGCAGCTTTTGACTGTTATAAATGTTAGATATAATTTTAATTTCAAGGAACTTGTAGAAAACATTTTAATGCATCTTATGATGATTAGGCATGACTTAATGTGTTATTGAAACCTATAGATTAGGTAATAGCTTCATTCTTCTTATGAACTAGAGAGAAATCTTGAGGTCTGAAACTACCTGCTTCATGAGATTCTCAATTGAGTTCTTGCTTATAGAAGGCATGTAATACTTATTCACTTAATTTTGAGACGTTTACCATCTTAAAAGTGCATATTTCACCATTGCGTAACATAAGCATCCATTTATTTATGGAGAGAACGAAAAGTGAATATATGTTTTGCTGCTTCCTCCAAAGGTCCTCTGTCCATAATTCTTTAATATGGATCACTTATCTTCTTTACTGTAAGTCTTACTACTCAGAACATATTATAGTGTCCATATTTATGGTATTGATATCCTAGAAATCTGCTTGTGTGCGCTAAATATCATATCTTTCAAAAACTGGTCCCAAGATTGGATAAAGGAGGTTTTATTGGATCGCTTGTTGGCTATCCTAAAACTTAAAGAAAGATAAAATTTTGTATAGAGCTGCGGTATGCAATTTCGAATAACAAACTCATGGATATTACACTGATTCCTTATATATACAAATAATCTTTTTGGTTTTCTTTCAACTGTTGATGCAAATATTCATGATTGAGCCTTTTGGTACATTTCTGATTTTCCATAATGCTAACTTTTGTTGTCCTTATCCTACCTTGTACAACATAGGGCTGATTTTATTCTGAGACTCCATCCCTTTTACTTAAGAATATGCTCTCATAGTTTACACTTTTGATCATCTTTCCAGGAATGAAGGTTTACATAACAGAGGAGAAAGAGCTTATCATGGAACCATCAATAAAATGGGCTGGAAATCCTAATGTCACAGTTGTAGTAAAGGCATTTGGCTTGAAAGCAACAGCACAGGTTTGTCTTTGTTGTTTCCTATATGGAGCACAAAAGCTAGAGAGCCTCTGAATTGTGGTTTAAATTTAAAACTTCTGTCCATTTATGATTTATAGGTTGTAGATTTGCAAGTCTTTGCTCTACCACGCATTACATTGAAGCCACTGGTTTATAGCTTTCCTTGTTTTGCCACAATCATTGTTTCTCTCATGGAGAAGGTATGTAAGAAATGGAACTCCTTTTTTTTTAAATAAATTTTGGCACACTGACATGCCTATTAGTGATAATGTTCATCTCTGCAGCCACATGTTGACTTTGGACTGAAACTTCTTGGAGCAGATGTCATGTCAATTCCTGGTCTTTACAGATTTGTTCAGGTACTTCCCCTTTTATATACTGTTGTTGCTTCACTACGTCTTGTTCATGTTTTGGTTCCATGCATATGGCCACAAAAACTATAATTTCACTGACCACAAAAACTACAATTCCACTGACCATGAAAACTATAATCCCACTGCATTATATCTGCAATGGGCCAACTTACTAATTTATCAGAGTTAAGATATTCTTCACTTTCTGTTCTCTATCTTTATCGTTTATATTTACCAATATGGAGTCCTCTACAGGAGACTATCAAGACTCAGGTTGCAAATATGTACCTATGGCCTAAAGTCCTACAAGTTCCAATCATGGATCCTACAGAGTAATTCTACACTATGATATTCTATGTTTTGTTTTTTGAAACATCACCTTGGGTCTGAGAATTAATATTTTTATTGATCATTGAACTTCTAGAGGTATGAAGAAATCCATTGGAATACTACATGTTAATGTTCTTCGTGCACTTAAACTGAAGAAGAAAGATTTTATGGGTAAATCAGATCCATATGTGAAATTAAAGCTTACTGATGATAGACTTCCATCAAAGAAGACGACCATAAAGCACAGCAACCTCAATCCTGAATGGGGTGAGGAATTTTCCTTTGCAGTAAAAGATCCAGAATCTCAAGCTTTGGAGCTTCATGTCTATGACTGGGAACAGGCATAGTTTTCCTTCTCACCCTGATTAACTTTATATACACTTGATCGCATACATTTTCACTATGATTAATTTACTAATATTCTACATGCGCAGGTTGGGAAACATGAGCAGATGGGCATGAATGTTATTCCATTAAGAGACCTTACTCCTGACGAGCCAAAATCTTTAACTATTGATTTGCTCAAAAACATGGATTCTAACGATGCTCGGAATGAGAAGTCGCGTGGACAGGTTGTCATACAATTGATATATAAGCCTTTTAAAGAAGGTGATTCTGGGAACGATGTAAGTGATGATTCAAATATAGTTGAAAAGGCTCCTAAAGGTACACCAGAAGGTGGTGGTTTGCTTGTTGTTACTGTTCATGAAGCTCAAGATGTTGAGGGAAAGCATCACACAAATCCATATGTTAGGATCCTTTTCAAAGGCGAGGAGAAGAAAACCAAGGTATTTTAGTAATTAAACATACCTGGCTTCTGACATTAACCCCTGATTTTATATATTTAATGAAATTGGCCTTCACTCTAACTAACTCAGCACATAAAAAAAAATCGTGATCCACGTTGGGATGAAGAGTTTGAGTTTATGTGCGAGGAACCACCTACAAATGATAAGTTGCATGTGGAAGTCCTTAGTAGGCCACCAAGTATTGGAATACACTCCAAGGTATTAAAACTATTCATTTCTTTTACATTGAGGTGTCCTGTTGTTTTAACAGATGGTTTCAGTTTCCTCCTCCCTCCCTCTATATATTGAACAGGCCAGCAGCTTCTTCCAACAATAGGATATATCTTTTCTCTTGTCTTGTAATGTTGACATTAATTTGGAAATTTGGTTTACATTTGTTGTGCTTGCCAAATGTATCTTGTCAAAGAAGCAGTGACCTTGCTGAACAACATTTGTGCAATTTGCATGGTAGTTTCACTAATATACATTAGTCATTTGTAAGATCTGTTAGTTACTAAGTAACATACTATCTTGCTTAGTGATTTCAACATGTCACCTAAAAAATTCTTTCTGCAGGAAACACTTGGTTATGTGGAGATTGGCCTTGCAGATGTTGTAAGCAACAAGAGGATCAACGAGAAGTATAATCTAATTGACTCCAAAAATGGCCGGATTCAAATTGAGTTGCGGTGGAGAAATTCTTAAGACGTCGCCTGTGCAACTCAAGTATCTTCTTCTGTCTGCAAGAAAAGAAAAGAAAACAATTTTCTGTTCTCCAGTTTGTCATGTACTGCATCATATAAAATAGAAATAATTTTAAGATGCATTTCTGTGCATATCCCTTTATTACCATCTATTCTTTACTGCATCTCTCTGAGAATCATGACATGGTTGTGAAAATTGCCCAACTGGTGTTGTAAGTTTAAACAAGATCAGACTATGCTCTCCCTATCTCTATCAGATTCATGTTTGTCAGAGCTTCAAACTAATGGTTGTAGCCTTATAGGTAATTTTCTTGTAGAAACTAAACTATTTAGCTATTAGATAAAGATGTAGCAGCTGAGTTAAGTTCCATTCTGTGCTAGTATTGGTGATTTTGAACAATGGTGGTAGTGTTAACAAATCTATCTTGCTCTTGCCTTACCCTTTTATAGTGCCAATGGCGAATATCTCTTTGCAGGACCATAACTGGATTGGGGTTTGGTTCGGTGCATAGTCGGATGCATCTGCCAATGCAGCATCATACGATCGATCCCTTTGAAGCACGACCGAAGCTGTAACGGCCAGTTGCCCTTTTCAATATATTACTCTGCTTGTGTCAAATGCTGCTCAATTAATATCACTATCCTTGAACAACAAATCCAATTTCATATCTTACATTTTGAAGCTAAGCAATATGTACATATACTCTCATTTTAAGATCATAGGACTTCCATCTGCGTGTCATTTTGATACTTTTCTTATATGTTTAACCAAAATAAGACAAGTTCATAACCTAAAAGCAACTAGAACTTGCTGACTGCTTTCTTAAGACCTATGTTGTGGAATTGGTTTGTTTAATGGAGCCAGAATTGATTTTCTTAATATACAAAGTTTTAAGATGATAATATATATATATATATATATATATTTGTTATTCGAACTTAAGAGCTCTTTCTCTCTGATGCTATGTTAATTTATCAACTCGTCTAAGAGCTGAAGCAATTATAAAATAAATAATTTAATTGAATTTTCCTACATTTTTTACATGTACAGGAAAAAGTACATTATTCCACAGAGTGAATTACCTTTTTTCTTTTGAGAAAAGTAAAAGTTGATAAAAAAAATAAAAACGGTAGTAAATATCACATTTATTCAATTTTCAACAGATCTATATTGTCCTTTCCTAAAGCCCTTGTTTACTTGTGGAATGAAATAGTCTTCTTCTAAAATAAGTTTTCTTATTTTGGTGCAGTAATTAAATAATAATTTAGTTTCTTATGATATGCTAACTCATCATTCTATTTTCTTTTGTTCCATACAACTTTAGAAAAATTAATTAATACTAATTCTAAATTACTATTTTACTTCTAGGTAAGACCTAATTACTATTATATTATATCCAATCAAGGGTGAATTAGTTATTTGCTTTAAAATGTCACAAATTTTGATTATAAATTTACTATTCGTTGTTACTTTAATATCAACTTTATGTCACATTAAAGATAATTATTACTTTTTATACTAATATTCAATTAAATAATAAAATATTTTATACTAATAGTATTTGCTCTTTTGTTTGGCATTAAAAATTAAAATATATATTCTAGAATTGGTTTTATTTCACAAGTGAATAAGGCCTTACATCTTAAAAGCATTACATCTATCTCTATTCATTCTAATAATATAACCCTCACAAACGGCACCAGAGGTGGATAGATAATAGATAATAAGATATGCTGCGAATCAAAACTAGGTTATATACTAGATTAGATAAATAGCTGACACAAAAGTTTGCTGGAGCTCACAAACCAACAATGTGTATCATGCCTTTATCGCTCCACCAGTCAAGAAAGGTAGGTATTTCTCAACAAGCTCATCCACAATGACTTGATAAGCTCTTTGTGTGGGGTGGTAGCTATCCCAGAATACATACTCTGAGGTATTCTTACAAACCGAGCTAAATCTGTTACAAAAAATTGAAAATTCCAACAATCCTGTACCGCAGCAACCCTTTGTTGACTCCTTAAATCCTGAGAAATAATCCAATAGCAAGTTAAATAAAGAAGACTTAAAATAGTTTTAACCTTTTGATGATTCTTACCATATTTCTGGGGATTTAGCATTATATCAAGTAGGGGGGAGTAGATGTCAATGTAAACTAATTTTGTTCCATTAAGCTTGGTGTTGAGTGTTTCCAATTCCTTGATCAACTTGGCGTTGTACGTCTGTGAGAGTTCATTGCGATCATCAAAACAATCTCGGCGGAATCCACCCACTGTTCTTTGAAACGGCACACAGCCGACCGGTGGAACGCCGAAGACGCCCACTTTCCGCGCCCCAAGGTTCGCTAATTCCTGAAGGGGAAAATATAATTGATATGTAGATAGAATCTGATCATATCTTTATCTAAATTTTAGATAGTTGTAAGATTCTTAACGATTATAAAGGGATCTAGAAATGGATCACCTGAACAAATGTTGAAGCAAGTTGCACCAAAGATTCACTGTAATCTGCTATACTCATGTTTAGTCGCCTGAAGAAGTACTGACTCACATCGTTGCTTCCGGCGCAGACTATGTACAAGCTCTCGTGGATAATTCTCGCCGCCTTCTTCTCGCCTGCTATGGTTCTTATCTTCTCCTTGTACTCCTTGAACATCTCTACTTCCTTGTCCATTGATATAACCATCTGATATGTATATAAGCTATTAGCTAATTGATTGATACCTAAAGAGAGTGTAGAAATTAATGTGAGAATTAGGAAGATAATAATAATCTAGCACTTACTGCAGTTGACGATGTCCAGGGATCGAATCCGGTACCGGCAGAGGCGAAGCTAACACCGGTGAGGAGGTCATTAGGTCGGAGCTTGGTTCCAAGATAAGGTGGCAATAGCTCCTTCACACCAAGGCTTGAAGCTGCAAAATTTCTTGATGTATTAACCCGGCCAGGCAACTACTTAGGATAATTTCATTAAAATTCAAACTAAATAACTTTGATCCGAGACTAATTGAAGATTTCTATCTTGGAAACAAAGAAACAAGTAGAAAACCTAATAAATTAAAAATTTTGGATAGTTCATATAGCTATTACCTTCACTAGAAAAGAAACTACGGAGGTTCTTTTTTTTTTTTTTTAATTTTCTTTTTCTGAAGTCTTACCGACTCAGAAAAAGTAATATATATTTATCATAAAAATTATAATTTATTTAAGGAGAATTTGCACAGAATACCTATCTTATAGGTTTATTTTGTCTTGAATACCTATATATATTTATCATATTAGATTAAATTTATTTCAACAAATAAGAAGCTAGAAAGAAATGTTCAGTCTTATTTAAGGTGATACTATAATACTTTTGAATTACACTCATCAATGCTTGTAATGAGCGAATATGTAATGATTTTGCTCTCAAAATTATATACTTTGTGTATTAAATCTTCAAAAAAGTATTCCTATCTCAACATATATATAGCCATTCAAATTGCTTTAGATCTCAGCAATGGTTTTATGATAATTTCATAAATATGGCTAGTTAATTAGTTTTGGCATAGTAATGTCAGGCCATTAGAGTGCTATGATGGTAACAATAGGGTATTAAACGTATTATTATTATTTTATAAAACACAGGAACTTTTTAGAAAAAAGGTAATAAGGTTATAGTACTACCATGCACGTTACGTACGTACGTACCTACGAAGTCTGAGACGATCTTTCCATTGGAGAACCTCCCGGTAGCGATATGACCGGGGAAATCATTCCCATACGGCCGAAAGTTGCTCTTGACGATGGTCTCTATTTCGTTGTTGTTGCCGGTGTCGACGATGGAGTCGCCGAAGACTAGCACCGCCGGCACGATTGGGCCGGAGCTGTTCGCCGCCAGCGACTGAGCCATGAAAGATCCATCGACCAAAAGTACGATTAAGATGGGAAGAAGAGTTGCGAGAGGAGGACTGTTCGTTTTGGATGAGATGGATGCCATTTCTAACTATTTCTCTCTTGGCTTTGTTGTAGCCTGGGAGGTTTTCTCTACAAGGGGGTTGTATATTTTATAAGAAGGAATGTCGAACGATAATGATGTGGGTGAAACTGTAGACATATATACACCTAAGTTTATTACCATGAAATCTACGATATTAGATATGGGAAATCTACGGGTTCATGGTGAAATGTTCGTTGGGTCATTGCGGTTGTCCTTGAGACGTTTTCTATAAAAGGGTTCAGAAAATTGTTGGTCAAAGTAACTAAATAACAAAGTTTCGTTATGTGCCTTATCTTTTCAATTAGCCTTAACTCCTACCTTGTGTAATCGTCACATTAAGTTGTTATATTTATAATTTGTTTGCTTGGACGTGAACAATTTGTTACCTTCTAATGTCCTAGCTTGTATTCTCAACTATATAACGAACAGGAATTCACACACCAAACTCCCTTCGTTTTACAAAAGAAACTCAGTTATAAAAAGGATGTGGATATCCAAATCTTATCGTATAAAACATTGTTTAATGAGACAGCCCAAAAACAATCTTCCCTTTATTTCTTCTTTGTTGTACATTGTCTTATACCACTAAGAATTTGGCATGTCCTAAGAATTATTACAGACATCAAATTTAAAACTCATCTCTCTCTTTTGAGAAACGAACCAATATTTGAAAACTATAATCCCATGCATGAACACACTGAAAAAAAAATTTACAAATTTCCTATACGCGTATAATACTGCTATAATAATCTAAATCAAATCAAATTAATCTCTTCATCCACTCGGAGTACTTGGACACGTGCCACTTTGGTTGTTGGGATCATTGGTGCAACCCGAGTGCGTCGATGGTGGAGAATTTCCTTGTGGAAGAGACTCGAGGGCTAAATCTCCAACGTCACGAATCCAACTCCTCTCTTCTAATGGCCTCGCCATACCCCTAGAAGATGAACCAGAGAAGAACAAGAGGAGAAGCATCACTTCCACCATTACCACTCTCTTCAACGTACTCATCTCCTCAAAGTTTCTATCTATACTCCTTAGTTTGTTAATATTGGAAGATAAAATGGAGGAATGTAACTTGGCTTTGCATAAGCGGATTTATATAACTAAGTGATTCAACGAGTATTCCGTTTATGTTTCCTCCGGAGACTTTGGCCGTGGAAGTCGTAGTGGTTCTGACTGTCTTCTACGCGGATTCACCAACCACGAGAATTAGAATGGCATTTTTTTTTCTTTTTCTTTTCTCCCAGTTCCTACTGTAATGCTTCAAAGGATTGAAACAAAGGATCATTTGGGATGAAACTATGTGCCAGTATATGTGATGAATTGGAGCCTAAGCGTGTTTCGTATGGTATGAATGCTTGTCTTTGACTTGCACAACGGGTCATAGGGGTTTCTTGACTTGAGGAATGCTTTGTTTAGTTGCTATTCTGGTCAGATTAATTGACTTGAGATATATCAAGTCGTACCAAGATCAGGATGGTTTTTTTCGTGGTATACCATGTAAGTCTTTCTTTTAGTGAAAACTCCATTCATAAATGGAAACGAAAGCAATAGCTTCTTTTATAATCGCCAACAAGAACTTGTCAAAGAATATAATTGTCATTATATTCTTCAACATATCGTAATTGCAACCAAAATCATTAAGCTTTTTGAGAAATATCATTTTGTTAGCCTAATTATAATTTAAAAAACTGAATTTAGATTAAGAAAAGACTATTTTAACTTTGTATAAATTGCTCAAAATGTCTGGAAAGCTATCTAATGTTACATATCATAATACAAGATAAAATCATCCTATTTTCAGGGAAAATAATTGTGATAAATATTTTATAATTTAAACTTCAAGAAAGAACGGGATTTTAGTAGCAATTATGTAAAAAAATGTTCTCGTATATTAAAATCCTCTCTCTCTCTCTCTCTCTCTCTCTCTCTCTCTCTCTCTCTCATATATATATATATGGCCCTTTAATCTGAGAAGTTATAACTTGAAGTCATTTGAATGGTCTCTCTACAGTGAGGAGGATAATAATGTGTATATCTTTCTCTTCTCAGACCCAGCATATCTTCTCGGGCTATGCTTGATTTAATCGGTTGGCTTCCCCCAACCTGGAGTAGCTTGTTCAAGTGGATGGCTTTGAACATATTTGAGTGATTAAATTGAATAATTTGAGCAATAAGAAGATGGGGTATAATATCCAAACTTCATTTCGTCGGTTCAATATAATAGCTCAAGTGGGATTGTGGGGACAAAACTAGTTATACATCGTTGGATCTGGCCCATTAATCATGGGCTGGACCGGGCTGAGTTCGGATAGGTTATAACATAACTCAGCCTTGGTAGAGCGGTTTCATGCTGAGCTTAGGTTGTGTTGGGTTTTTTTTATCGACCAATTTAGGCAATTTTACATTTTACTTAACTCTCTTGTCTATTTTTTATAGATTGCCTTTCAGAGTAGACCAATTTATTTTATACTCAGATTTTATATTCTCCTATAATTTTTTTTATTATGATTGAAATTATTAAAAGTGCATGAATTAATTGCATTGTGGCACTAACATCATACACTCCAAAATTTTATTGTTGTGTGCGGAGTCTATTACTTATCATACTGGTTTACTCATCAAATTTTTATTACTAAAGAGTACCTGTTTTAATCATCATAGCTAAAACTATTGAATTATTCAGTAGTTTATACATAAAATAAATTGATATATAGTTCAGCGCTTTCATGAATAGTGATATTGCTGAATTGTTTAATGATTCATTAGAATTTCTAGAGTCTAAAAAAAATCTCACATTGCTATCTCAATTACTTGAGTGTTAAGCATATTTAATTCAGCCTCTAATAAATAGTGAAATCGATCGTTCATAAAATTCCTAAATTGTTTAGATATCTATTTGCGATATAAATTGTTGAACAACTTAACTGTTTAGCTAAGCTAACCAAAACAAACTTCTCTTGATAATATTTTTGATAAGTGGGCTTATGTGATAAATAATAGGAAAATTTGTATATTCAACATTTAAATAAAATTATGATTTATACCCTATATTTTTACTATTTACAAAATCGAGCTTATAATCTATTAAATATATACGGAAAACACCATAGGTTAGATTTTAATTAACACCATTAGATAGCTCTCTTCCTCTGAGAGCACAACATGATTATTTCTTCCTTCTTAAGCAAATTAGATCAAATAAAAAAGAAAAGAATTTTCTTCTTCTCTCTTGTGACTGACTCTCTTTTCTCCTCCACACATTAGGTATAGTTTGGGTTTAGCATTTTCATTTAGGTATAGCTTAGATTCTTATTTAGGCATAGCTTGGTTTTACGGTTCTCATAAAGAGAACATATTTTTCTCCTCTACATAAAATTAAAATGAGCAGATCCTAGCATTTTTTTTTTCGTGTAAGTGTAACTTAATTGAAGGTTTTCTCATTGTCTTCTTAATATAGTTAACTTAATATAGGAGTTTGATTATTTCGATAAAAGATACAGATTTCAGTAATAACAATGATCTAGATATCCAAATCTTATCGTTTAAAAATGGCAATAATCAATCTAAATATTTTTATCTCATATCCTAATTTATCACAATCAAATACTATCGGTATCTCATATTTCAATTATACTATATATCCTTGTGGATGCAACTAAATGCCCCAGAAAGTGAAACAAAAAATGTACTTTATTCTGAGAAAAAAAAAATCTTTCTCTCAATCCTAATTTTTCACTTACAACTAAACGGGAAAGTATGTAGACTGTACAAAGCAACATGGCAGGAGAAAAATTCACCCAATTATCTTTGTTCTTCTGCTATAACTGCAGCTCGGCACAAGGGGCAGCTCAAACTCGAGCCTAACCACGCATCAATGCACTCTTTGTGAAAGCCATGGTTGCATCTCGGAAGCAGCCGGCATCTCTCCCCTTCCTTTAGCTCCGACAGGCATACCACACAATCGATCTTCTTCTCGTCACTCGCCGGAGAAGAGAACTCGAACGTCGGCAGGCTGGAGAGGATTTCCAATTTCTGGTTCCCATCATCACCTGACGATGTAATGTTGTTGTTGTTGTTGTTGTTGGCGTTTGAACTCCAGTATAATCTATTCTGGAAGGAGTGCAAGCAGCGATGGAAGCAGCAAAGAAAGCAAAGGAGCAAGAAGAAGGCCAAGAAGAAGGCCAGGAAGGCCGTGAAGAGGATCACGTCTGCGAAACTGAGACGGAGATGATGAAAGCCACCGGAGCTCAGGGAGATGCCATTCGCCATTTGCTTTGATTGCTCTGTTGAGGCGGTGGATGGGGACATTGGAGGAGGGATTAATTGGGTGCAGTAGTGATGCACATTGTTTAGTATAAAGTAAGGTCAAGAGAAAATGACGTGCTAACGCCTCTGCTTATGGCACTAATTATATAATTAGACAATAACAATAAGGCAAAAAGCTAACCTTCTAAATTACACGTACATGATTAGGCTAAAATCCTACGTATACTTTTCTTTGTGTCGCTTAGATTTACACTTCTAACATATATATATATATACACCCATGGCCATTAGTTTTGAAGAAAGTTGCAATTTAGTATTTAGTCTAACTATAAAAGGGTAAAACTTATTTTCCCCATAATATATCCTCCAACTCAGGTTCAATTATGCTTAGTGACACAATGATTGACTGAAATTTATTGTATAATGGAAAGAGAGGGAACTTATAAAAAAATGTATGCATGATTGGTTTCTTTCATAATTCGGTTATTTTAAATGATCCTTCCCTCCTTTTGAAGGGACACCATTTTTAATTAGAAGCTAATGCAAAAGTAATCAAAATATGAAACAATAGCAAAACAAAAAATAATCACATACTAAGATTTTTTACAAATATTTTCTAGATTACACCGGAGGCAAGCACATATACTTCTTAAGAGAAAATTATTCTTTAAATTACAATCTAATCATTTAGTAAAAAAAAAAAAGAGTGAAAAAGTTTCATTAACCAATAATAAAATATAAAAGGTGTATAAACATTTGAAGAGAATAAAAGATGACAAAGAGAAATGTATGAACACCTGCATCAAAATCTCGACATCCTTTTCTTTTACCCACTTGACTTAATCAATTTTCCTTCTCACACATCTCATATTTTGCCCTAAAACTTTTCATCAACTATATCAAAGATAAATTTAAGTTTATTGCTAACTCAAACTCGATCTCATTACACTCGAGCTTAACTTATAAGGATGACCAAACATAACATATATGTGATTTGTAAATCTGTTATTTGCTCGTGTAGTCCTCTAAAGTTAATATTTGTATGTATATATATGTCAAAACATATATTTTTTATTTGTATAGCCTTTAAACTCTTTTTCTTTTAATAAGTATGTTTGTTGGAGTTAACTTATCATTAAAATTTGAATAATTTAGATATCAAAAAATAAAAATATTCTGATTATATTTTTCATAAATTTCTCTTAGTTAAGTATATTTTTATATTTTATTAAATAATTGGGACTTAATTTAAAAAAAGTAATCTGAGTGGATATTTATGTAAATAATATATATTTTGAAAAGTTAACATAAAAAAGTATATAAATAAATAATAGTTTTTATGTGCAAAAAAAAATTATTAAAAAAAAAACTCGCTCATATTTTTATAGCGAGTGTGTACTCTTAAACGAATCCCCATGATACGAAGACACTCCCTAATCTAAATTAATTTGCGCTTTCTACCTCTAATCGCATCTAATACCACTCACATCACGTGCTTTTCACATGCTCATGGAATCCCTTCGTCCGTATCTGTGGGCCCGCGGGACGCGGGATTCCGTGTACAATTTGACCTCCAAAATTTAGCTTCCCGCCTCGAACCCAACTCATCCACCAATCAGAAGGCACCATTAGCGAACCATTGTAAGACTCGCGGAACATCGTACCGGATACCACGAAGGACTCGCCGCTATAAATACTCTTCCCCCTCTGCTCGAGCAGGTCTTCTCCTGGCCCCCTTTTAAGTTCCTTCGACCCCGAAACCCTAGCCCTAGGCGCCAATCCACCCGATTTAGATTCCATTTTCCCTCGATAGTGATCAAATCCCTCTATAATCGTAGGACTTCGCCCCTCCTTGGGCGGTTCGCGCTCGATCTCCGGCTCCTTTAGTTGGCGGCGGCAATGTCTCGGTGTTTCCCGTTTCCACCTCCCAACTTTGACGAGGCCGGGATCGAATCGCTTAAGGTTTGTTGAGCATTAGCGCTAGTTACGCTGTAGATTCCTGCTGTTTTGCTCGACAACCTTTCGTGTGATTCGGTCATTAATTGAGATCTGAGATCTGTGTAATATGTGATTAAGTGAAACACAAAGGAATGAGTAATCCGTGTGTAAATATCTATTGACTGTGCAAAAGTGAGTAAATTTTTTATCTCTTCTTAGATCTCTCTCGTTGGGTGTTGCTTATTTTGCCTTGATGACTTCGTTTTTGGAGCGATTTGAATCAAGCAACAGGTAGAAGCTTTAGAGCTATGTGAGCCTGGGTCCTATACTCCTATTCGCCTGTTTCTTCTACAAAATTGAGTTAGCATTTTGTGTTGACTAGTGTAGACTATCTAGTAGTTTGCTGGAACTTTGGATCTAATATCAAGTATGGACGATCGATCCATGATTGAAATTCCATTGTGGTGATTTTTCAGTTTCTACTGTTGTTGAACTTTATATTTGTGTGCATGACTTGTGACTTGTTTAATTGGCAAGATTGACTCATCAAGATGACTGCTTGAAAACCAAAATTTTCCTTCCTGGAATCCTGATGTCAAACGAAATGTTTCATTTTTGGTATAAATATGTGTTTATTGCACATTCCTTTTCCTCAAATTAGTCCTTCCTGCTGTAAGCAGATATTTATGTGATTTGTGTTCCTAGAATTATTCGCTGTATGGAAGGAACTTTAACTTGAACTTGCTTTCAGATCTTCCTCATTAGGTGTGTATGCTTACAGGAAGAATCCTGAAATAGATTTACTTTGGAAGGATTCCATATTATGCGAAAACATCTGTATTATGTTTTAAATGTTGTACCATGGACATCATATGCTATCTCTATATGCTATGCTACTTTTAGTTACTAGATGTAAAATTTCATCATCCAAAAATGGGTCGCCCCATACTCTGGTTCCGATGTAATGCTCCATGATTCTCTTTGCTTTCCCGTCGTCCATTCTGTCTGGGATTGACGATTGTTCTGGTGGCTGAAGCTCCAGAAAGAGGGGGAAAAGGCAAAGAAAGAGAGGAGAAAAGAAAAGAGGAGGGCAAAGAAGGAGAAGGCCAATCAGGAGCATGAGAACCTTCAACATTCAACACATGGTTGCAAGAGAAGAAAGTATGATGACTGGAACCTACCGGATCAGAAAGATAGTAAATATACAAGGACATCAAATGATTCGGTGGAACAGTTGGAGAAGAGTAGCCTCACAGAAGATCATGAGCTTCAATGTACCAATCAGAACACATATGGCTCTCCTGCGAGTTCTCAGGACAGCATTAAGAAGAGAAGCACCACATCAGCTAACAACAGCCATTGCAAGAATGGTAAGCTAATGTTTCTGTCACAAAATATGTATCATCAATTCGTCATTATCAGTCTTATACAGTGTGCTCATGAGCTTGTGCCTCTTTCATACATATTGATTCGTTGGTTCTTGTTTTCTTGTGAAGGGTTTATTCTCCGCATTAGGTTGCCATCTACAAAGCAAAGGGATCTAGAACCGGCTTCCATCATGCAACCACTGAAAGTACAGGCTCCGGAATTGCCAACCATCTCAAAACTAAGGCATCTAGAGCCATCCAGAGTCAGGAGACAAAGTAACAGGGAGTCCCTTGATAAAGTGAAGAAACATAGTACTTGTGTTGCAATTTTGGGGAATCAAAGAAATACAGAGCAACAAGCATATATTTTTAAGCTGGGAGATAGAGAACGGGAGCTGTCAGCTGCCAAACAGGAGCAGCCTGAGGATCCTCTTGTCAATGAAGAACCCTGCTGCTCAGGAAGGGATATGGAGGTGGCATGTCAATCAGAAGCAGTGGAAACTACTCACAACCACTCCAGCACCAAAAAGAGCAACCGATCTGTTATTAAAATGGAAAGGCGGTTCAAAGAGTTAATATTGAACTTGAACCCTCTAGTATTGCAATCGGAGCAAATGGATGTCAGTGACCAAGAATGGCTTTTTGGTAGTACTTCGAAGCAACACCCTGATCCTAGTCTGAACAGATTCATAAAAGGTGAAGGCTTACCAAGTCACAAAGTTGCCGTTTCATTAGAGCAACCCCGAGCATGTTATCTGCCTGAGTTCGATTCATATCAGCTGCCTTATGTGATACCATATTGAACTATGTAGTGAGGAACATGCTTGAATTGCGTGGATTTTTTTAGAGGGAAAAAAAGAGAGATAATTGGTGTCAAATGTTTGGGAAATTGTACGCCAGGTTATCATTGTTGTCAAAATGAAGTTTGCATTTGTGTCCTGATATGATTTTTATATGAATAATTTTTCCAATTATTTTTGCGTCTTACTTATGATACACGATCTTTCAGATTATCAGATACTCTTTTATGGGTCATGAATTCGATCATTTAGCAAAAGTTTTACTAGCTAAACTGAAGCATTAAGTGCTGCTACTAAAAGTCAAAAAGAGACCATCCGCATAAGCATGGTTTTTATCCCTCGATGAAAGCCTAAACAGGTTCCCTTCAATAGGCATCAACAATGGTGAGTTGGATTCATTTCCAGCATGCATATGTACAAAAGTCTGGTGGAGATTATGTTTGGCATTATGTTCTTAGTAGACATCTATGCAGGCTGCTCCTTTTCTATGTAACTCTTCGAAGATTTTTTCCAACCACTTTCGTATGACAATAGCAGTCTATAATAGCTAATACAAGGACGAAGGTTATTTTAATTCTTTTTAGTGCAATCCCTCCTTGTTTATCTAATTTCACAAAATATCCAGCATGCATGCGATGATTATTGACCACTATCATACACTCTAGGATTTGCCATTCGAAAACTCCCAGTCTATGAACACGAAACGGCAACTCCAATTTAAGAAGCCAAAGTATGAGCTTGTCAATATGCAACAAATTTAGTGACACAATCAAGTTTGGTAGTTCAAAGAAACAGAGGAATGCTAACAAAATTACTAGTGATAAGTTTACTAAAGCAAAAGAGAACCTGATACTCCGTGATTTAGACAAAGACACAAAGACACCAACATACCATATAGAATAAAAAAAAAAAATCCAGATGGACTCATCCTCGCACCTCAAGATTAGGATGAAGACATCTGACGTCGGTGCATGTTACAGATGGATAAGTTGTCTACCACAGACGACCCAGAAGCACGATAGGAAAACCGATGCATCCAAAGCTCATTAATGCTGTCACCGAACTGTACACAAGGGCTGGTTCCTTTGAGAAACAAGAGACTCCAAACATGGGAGGTGGGTCATTGTTCCTCTTTGATTTGTCTAGAAGATGGAGCAGCCCTTTTGTGCCTTCTTTTTCTTCTTCTTTTGCTTCGGTGGCTGAAGTACAACTTTAATAGCTGCATCGAAAACTGCCTTGACATTCTGGGCAAAATAAAAATAAACAAAATTATTAAGTACTGGGTCAGTAAGAATATCAAATAAAATCATGCCTACAAGAAAACATGAGAGAAAACAATACTTGTTGAGTCTTTGAACTGCACTCTATGTAGGCAGGAGCACCAATGAGCTTTCTTAGATCTTCTCCCTGTAAAGTTAATTAAGAGCAAATAAATTATTATGATGTGCTACAGCTCAGACAATAATAAAAGGACATTTTGTGTGAGAAAAAGTTTATTACTTGGGCAGTAGTGATAGGTACAGCACCAGGGTGATCTACAAAGAATTGTCTATCATCCCGGAGATCTGTATTCAGAACCTCTTGCAATTAGAAACAGAGCTAACAAATAAAACAACCATAAAAGCATGGATAGCTGAATACTAAAGCACAAAAATCTCCAACATATTGTAAATCACTCAAATTAGTAGATCGATGTATGCAAATTATGCAATAGAAATTACGATTGTAAAGCTATTTGGTACTCTACTCCTGCAATCTTGAAATTTTCATGTATCATAGATGTTTCAAGATTAATAATAGCTTCCTAGAGTAGACAATAAAAGAGAGAAGCTTGCATCAATTAGATTTTATTTTCACCTAACAACTAAAAGTCCAGATAATTTAGAAAAGAAGACTCAAAATGTTAAGAAACTTCAAAATCATGTAGAGAATGTACTGAAAATATGGAGCTGATGAATACAAGGAAGAAAACAAGAAATACTGTAAGTGCATTGTACAGCACTGCAGAAAAAGCAATCAATCATCTAGTTCAGAGAGGGAAAGAAAAAAATCAAACCAGGATATTAGTTTAAATATAAATGTGCAATAAATATGAACATTGCTGCGAATTGATTTTATCTTTGTCACTAAAGAGCACAAAAGAAAAAAAAAAACCAAACCAGGATATTAGTTTAAATATAAATGTGCAATAAATATGACGTTGTGCTCTTTAGTGACAAAGATAAAATCAATTCGCAGCAATGTTTATATTGCAAATTGTAATGTGCCAAAATGTAGAAAAAAATAGAAAAACAGGCCATCATTTATTAAGAAGGAATAACAAATCTCAAGTTTTAAATGTACAAATCATGATAAAGTTCTCAAGGGTAGTACATTAGACAAGCACAGATAACATGAAAAATTAATTAGGATAGAACAAAATGAACTATGAGGAATTTGATGACTATAGGTAGTGAATGATGCCAGGGCTTAAATGATCCTTGAGAAATAGAGGTTTATCAATTGTAGTTACTGTACTAAGGAATACTAATTAAGAGAAGCATTTTAGTATCATGCAACAAGATGAAAGAGTAGCTCCATGGTATTGCAATAAAAACATCTGAGAAACAATACAATTAAATCTCTTACTAATGAGAAAGAGCTAAATCTATAGTATAATAGAATACACTGGTATGAGACAGAGTACAAATGCACAGTTTCAGCAGGTGGTCCAATCTCTGAATAGAAGAGCACAAATGAGGACCAGACCCAGTGAAATTGAATAATTATGAGTAGCAAGAGTTGTCAACAGTAAAAAAACTAATCCCTTGACGAAAAGTATAGTACTGTGATGAGTGATCCAAGAAAAGACCAAACAATTTAAACAGAAAATACAACCATTAAGCAAAAATGTTGTACAAATTAAATGAAACTTGCAAACTACTTTATCTGGATCCCAGGCAATGGTGCTTTTTTTCACAATGTTGATCTAGGATACGTGTGGAGACCAAATTAAAAGAATGCAAACTCAGAATACAATATCTACCAATCACGCTAAGCTTTTTTTTTTTTAATAAAAAAATAGGCCACTAAACTTCGTACATGTAAAAGTATTTCAATCTGAGATCTGCAGTAAGGCATATCCACTTGATAAAAAGGAACTGAAGACATGGATATAGGAAAAATCGCCAAGTCAACTCAAGCTGACTGTTGGAAGCTAACTTCAAGAATCAAGCATAACCTAACATAGTTATGTTTGAGATCTTAGAGTGACGGAGGAGGGGGAGTATCTGAAATCTTTCATAAGGTCGCATAACATCTCTTTGCTGCTTCCTATGGCAGATATTAACATGAAACTATTCAGCTATAAAGAGAAGGATGAGAAAGTTAAGCACGGAGGCAGTAATCTTTAATATTGAGTTATAGACAAGAAGCACTTTGAAACTTCAACTATACAACTGTCTCAACCGCCATGATCAGAAAAAAGAGAGCACTAGATAAAAAAAAGTCATAAGGATGGCATTCACTAAACAGACTTTAAGTAAAATGTGAAACATACCAAGTTTTGTTCCAACAAGAATTATAGGAACGCCAGGTGCATAGTGCTTTAATTCAGGGATCCACTGAACAGAGGAAGAAAATGAAATAGTGATCAAGAATCAGCAAGGGGATAAGAACTAAGGAAAGAAGAAAGAAGAGAGGTAACAGAAGTGGCCTACCTTCTTAGAAACATTCTCATAGCTGGCTTTACTGATAAGTGAGAAAGCCAGGAGAAAAACATCAGCTCCACGATAACTCAAAGGTCTTAGCCTGTTGTAATCCTCTTGTCCTGTTCCAATGGTCCTTAATTTACACCACGATCCAAAGGAACTGATACAGGGAAACAAAGGAAGGAAGAATTTACCTGCAGTGTCCCACAAACCTAGATTGACAGTGCTCCCATCTACCACCACATTTGCACTAAAGTTGTCAAAAACAGTTGGCACATAATCCTGAGTCGAAAAGAAATACACGTAAGAGACTCAGAAAGTTCGTAGCAATTCCTTAACCGATGGACGGAGATACATCTAGAACTATAAACTAGTTAATGCATACCAGAAGAAGTAGTACTATCATGACATAATATTCAAGATAAAAGAAAATATCGTTGCTTAAACTGGAAGTAATGGCAGGCTTCTAGAATTGTTACATTTACTTTGGGGTAGCCCATAAATAACAAGTCTATATGTCTTCTATTTTCCGTCATAAGCATCCATCTCTCTAAGGACCATGGTGGCCTCACTTTAATCTCCATTCAAAGTCAATGAAGAAAGCTAAGAGGATTATTGCTGTCCATCAACTAGAAATCTGTATAAGGATCAAGAAAACTTTTATCGTGAATCTCACCTTCCTGATCACATTTTTGCTTTACAAGTCAACACATTTCGGATACAAATTGCAAACTCTTTACAGAAATAAAAGCCGCACTAAACTTTACACGACTTACATACGAGACCATAACACCTCAGCAAAGCGAACTCCTAAAATCTATTTACAAGATTCCTCTATTTCTTCTTTTTGCCATATTCACCGTCAAGAATCCCAAAAAGAAAGCGGAAACCTTTCTCAATCTCCCCACCGCAAAACCCACAGAAAGGAAACCCTAACATCAAATAAACATTTTCTAAAAGCAAAGAAACGAGGCACCATGATCAAACGAGCTCACCGTGGGGAATGTGTTGCTGGTGTAGGAGATCAGCATACAAGTCTTCCCGACCGCACCATCGCCGACGGTGACACACTTTATAAACCTCGACGCAATCATCTCCTCTTCCGTTTTCCCTTCCCCAATCCCCAATTCTCTTCGTCAATCACTACGCATCAAAAGCCCCCCGCATTCCCCAAAATCTCCAACCGAGAAGAGAGGCAATGAGGGGGAATCCAAGGGATTGACCGAGGAATCCTTCCTTCTAAAACAAGAGAAAGATGGATAAAAGAGCCATCTTTGTCTTCTCTGCAATGGGAGAAAGAAAAGAGAGGCGCGGTTGAAGCGGAGCACCTCCAGGCTCCAGCTATATAATCAAATAGAACTTGGAATAATGAGAAGTGGAAGGTAATCAAAATTATACCTTAATTTATATATAAAAACTCACTGTCGACAGCTAATAAATAGTATCAGACATGTCTTTCTTATTCTCTCTTCCTCTGAAATGCTCATAGAATAATTTCTCATCCTCTTTTGGCAGAACAAAACAACCACAACCAGATGAGAATAATTATATCATTATCTATGGCTGGATCTAAGTTTAGAGGACAATTATGAAGTAATTTTTATTTCTTTGGGTACTTGCAAGGCATCCTATTTTTCGCAAATAACCCCCTATTTGGGGAGGTGGGGATGGGATATCGGGGGAGAGATAATGCACTCCACTTAAACGTTGACTCACGAAAATTGTCAACCCTGCAAATAAATTTATGATGACACGAGTCTAATAGTGATGCAAATTATCGTATATATCAGACTATGTCAGCTTATAATGATGGGAATTAGTACTAAATTACTTCTCATATACTAGTTGGACAAAATGGCACCCATAAAGGTATTTTAAAACTGTATACTTGTATATGATTTTTAGATATCTTCCGGTTATACTATATGTTTACAGATTTAGCTTTATATTTTTTTTATGCTGGACTGGAAGGTTGGATAAATTCTTTAATAACTTTAGGTTTTTTTTTTTTTTTTTTTTATCATTCATAAATCTGAAGGCTAAATTTAGACCGAATAAAGAGCTAACGTTCCTTAGATGCAGAGACCATCGTCGAACAATTGCTTCGAACCCGAACCAAATGCCTATGACCTCTTGTTGCATTTATTTTTCTATAAATTCTTAGTAGCCACAGTTACTTGTAGATAGAAACTCTGAGAATTATTTAAATTCAAAAGTACAGTGAGAATTATTTAAACCAAGTGAACTAAACAATTATTTACCCCCTCTTCTTTCTTCTCCTTTAGATCATATATTTTACGTATTTCTCGTATATAACATCAACTATGATCTTGTAGGCTTTCTCAGTTGGGTGATAGCTATCCCAGAAGACATACTTAGTAACATCTGAACAGGTGGTAGATGTCTCACTGTTGCAGAACACTGAAGCCTCCGTCTCTCCCGTACCACAACACCCCTTATCCGACGTCTCAAATCCTGCACAACAAATGAACACATTAATTTCCCCAATTAAACACCATGATAATTATTATTTTTTTTTACAAATATTTAAGCTTTTTATATTTTAGACATTAGAAATATTTAAATAGAGATAATATAAAGAAAAGAAGAAAAAGAATTGATCAAAAGTTCAACAATATATTCACCGTTATTAAATTGGAATTACCATAGATTGAAGGCCGGTCGATAAGGTCCAGCAAGATGGAGTAAATATCGATGTAGACAAGCTTTGATCCGTTGAGGCCTAATTCTTTATGCAATCTACCAATTTCTTTTTCTATAATGGAATTGAACAGTTGTGCTGCTTGATTCCGTAATGGATCACATTGCCTTAAGATCCCTCCTGCAATTGTTCTTTGTGATGGTAAACATCCAATGGGTGGGAGACCAATATATCCAATCTTCCGAGCACCCATTTGATGCAATTGCTGAAAAAGAAAAGAAAAAAATTATGAAATTTCATCGGTGAAGTTTGATACATTTTTTTTGGATTTTTGGCAAATAATCCACCTATTTTCTTAGAAGATGTTAGAGATTTAAATCTTTGTAAAGACTGAATTAAATTGAGTGTATTATATTTGGCTCATTATAACTTATTTTTATGGAAGGAATTTGTATGGGTATTTAAAAGAAAGCTCTCATGAAGTTTATTTAAAAAGAAGGCCGGCTTATTTGTTTCCTAAATCAGGTCAATGTTTTTTGACCCAACGAGCCTGGCTGGGCCAAAAAGTTTAAGTGCGATTGAACTTTGAGACGAGCTTTAGATTCAGCTAAATCCGACCCACTATCATATATTTTCTAAAATATATTTATGTATTGATATCTATTTATAATTAATTTGATTAATTAAATTTTTATCTCTTTTATTATATATATATATATATCTCTCATTAGTTTAAGATTGATTTAAATTAAATTTAATAACAGATCGAGATAGATAATTATATTTAATTTAAAATTTATCTCTAAATTATTTAATATTAAATAATATCTCTTATAATTAAGGCATAATTAATATCTAAGAAATAAATCTTAACGGAAGGAAAAAAAAAACGTGTAATTCGAAAGTTAGACACACGTAATCAAATCTTTTTATTTTTACGTAATATGAAAGCCGACTATTATAGCCTTTAGATTAAGATTATAAATTTTAAAGAGGTATTGAAGTATTTGCTATATATTAAAATCTAATTATATGTTGTCTAAATTATTATAATTGAGTTTTGCAAAATTTCTTCTGGACATTGGGTCGAGCTTAGAACAAGCGAATTCAGAGCCGAGAAAGAACTAAGGAGTCGGATTGTAAACGAAAGAAAATGGAAGTTTTGCATATATAAAAGGCCATGAACAGTTGTTGTGAATTGGAGGTAGGTTACCTTGAGGAAGCTAGTAGCACGAGAGATCAAGAAGTTAACGTAGGAAGTGACATCGTAGCTCGTCTTCCTGAATGGTGTACCGAAATAAGTATTCGCAATATCGTCGGTTCCGGAGCATACGATGAACAAGCTCTCAGAAATAATCCTTGCAGCTCCACCCTCGCCTGCCACGGCCTTTACCCTCTCTTTGTATTCCCCAAACAAGTCGAGCTGCTCGCTCATCGAGATAACATTCTGAAATCAATGGATAATTAAGTACCGGTTAGTACTGCCATTGCAATATTCTTAACTTATTCCGGAATAAGAGGAGTTTATTCGGATCAAGAAAGAGTAGTATACCACTAGGGCTGGGGTGAGGGGGTCATATCCTGTGGCGCCGGAAGCGAAGCTGACACCGGTTAAGATGTCGTGAGGTTGGAGGTCGTAACCGAGATAAGGAGGTAGTAACTCTTTCACACCCAGTTTAGAAGCTGAAGATCGAGGAAAAAGAGAAGAGATTAAATCGCTGGCATATATTACATTCTTGTATTAATTAATTCAGTGCATATATATATAATATACCTATGAGATCCGAAGGGATCTCGCCATTGGAGAACCTCCCGGTGGGCTTTTGTCCCATAAAATTCTGACCGTAAGGAGGGAAGTTGCTCTTCGCCACCGTGTGAAGTCCGTTGTTGTTGCCAGGATCCACGGTCGAGTCCCCGAATACGACGATCGCCGGAACCACCGGGGCGCCCGTCCGGTTAGTCGACGTAGGATCCAAGGCTTGAGAGAACTGCGACAATAGAAGAAGGAAGCATCCTAGTGCTAATGGAGCACTCAATGGAAGGCCCTTCCTTTCCATTAGTTCTTCTCTCTTTGTATAATATATGTGTTGCCTTCTATTTATGGGAGTGGGAGTGGGAGTGGGAGTGGGACTGTGGGAGGCTCTCATAATTTTAGTTGTTTGATTGGTGTAATTTTATTTGCATTTGGTTTTTGATTTAATATATAAAGCTGGGTTATAATAGCTGTACACATTATGATAAGTGGAATACCACTAAGAAAAATATTATGATAGGTGATAGCAATATTAATTATCTATAACTATAAGTCAGTTTCATGATAGCTTAATAGTCTTGAGTTGTATCAATCTATGATAAGGTCATGATAAATTCTTTTCATCCAAGTACTTGTGCTTAGTTTATTTCTGTCCTGGTCAATCTAACATGTATATCTGAGAAGGCTTGATGCAATATCTTTACAATAGTGGCGAATTAATAGCCTCAAAATTAGTTATGAAGGTATAAATTTATATCATTTTGTCTAGCCACCACCGTCCACCTACAAAAAAAGTTCTCTTGTTCTTGTCACAACTTAAAAGTCTTTAATGCAATTGACACTGTGAGGTCTTTGATGGAATAGAGTCGTTCGTGCTATTAAGACGACCACCAAGAACAAAGGCCTATGTCATGTGTCCCAATAGTACTTTTTAAAGTACTTTTTCTCCTCAAAGTTTCATGCTAGCACCCGCAATTACAAGTTGAATCTCTTGGAGAAGAATTCTCCACGTTGGAATTAATTTTGCTTTCGTTACTCTCTAAGTTTATGAAAAATTTGTATTTAATATCCTCCGTTTGAGTACTAAATATGTGTCGAAAAGTATCTTAGGTTAGGTTAAGACCAACACGATATAAAAATATTTCGACCGTTAGTAGATTATTATTTTCTAAAGTATTAACAATAGCCTTATCATCTTTTTATTTCTCCCGCACATTATTATCTCCTCCAACCTGCAAAATTGTGTATAGAGTTAATTCTTCTCTTCCATCATCCTTTTTCCTGTAATATCTTAGCTTAGGTTAATATATTTTCATTAAGGTATTTCGAGTGGGATAGAGTATTTTAGGCTAAAGTAAGATACTAACTTGAGTTTGACAAGAATATTTTGTTAGTTATTTATGTAGTTAAGTTAATCTAGAAGTTTAGTTATGCTTAATTAGTTTAATTAATAGTAGCGTATTTTTTGCACGTATTTAGTTAGATAGAAGACTCAATTTATAAATACTGAAAATATAAATCGTAAATCACAAATAGGTAAAAATACAAAGTGTTAAATACAAATTCCTCTAAGTTCATATATCTTGGACATCAAATAAATGAGAGAGCTAACTTTGTGGGCAGTAACATTAACGAGAGAATGCCTCTTTCTCAATTAATTTACTTTTATCGTTCTCATTTGAGTTAATTCATTTTAGATAACAGAAATCAAAAGTATGAAAATTTAGGCCCAAACTAAGCTACTAAATAATCCACACCTTCCCTCAAGAGCATCCTACCGAACGGCTAACCTCCACCATCCCATGATCGTCTGTCAACCTTTGACGATCGCCATAGTGTCGATATTCCCATTTTAATCTTTCTCTATTATTCAGCTATATTTTTTTATCCCAATATCAGAATCACTTTCTTTAAAAGCCATTAGATTTGTGACTTCCGAAGTTATTATTACGATCCGACCACGTGGATTAAGTCGAATCAAGTCGAGTCGAGTTGAGTCTATTTATTTTTTAATTATTTCATGATGTAAGTCTTTTAGGCAAGTCTAATTTAATTATGTGAGCCATTAAGGCATGTTGAAATAAGTCATGACAGCCATTAGATTTGTGACTTCCGAAGTTATCACCCATAAAATTTTATAATTTTCTTATGAACGGATAATTCCAAATTTAATTCTTAACAAAAATTAGCATTATAATTGAGATTACTAATTAAATATTAATTAAGATTTATTACCAGTACTTCTCTTCTATGAGGTGTCTTATCATTATACTTAATTGTTATGTTTAGTTTCAAGGGAAAAGGTATAATTTACACCATGTCTCAATAAACTTTCTTATGTCACTTAACATTTCTAGAGTTCTCACGTCCATACACTTTTATTATTAAACATTTTGTCAAAAATCCTTAAGCCATGTATCCTTTTCGTCTCAAATCTCCGTTACAATTGTGCTTTATAAAAGTATGTCTGCTTAGGCAAGTTTAAGTTCGAGTTGTCTTGAGTTCGGGAAGAGTTAAGATATTACAAACACCAACATAACTCATTTATTTATTATGTGGGTTAGAATTTTTAATGCAAACATGACATGTTTACTAAATATGTCAGAATTTTTAAATATAAATATAATCTATTTATTAAACAAGTTACATGAGACATAAACGAGTTATCAGGTGGCACAAGTCATTAAAATTTATATAAACTAATCGAGTTATAAATAGTTTTTTTTAATTTTAAATGGGTTTTTTTTTAGTTACAAAAAAATTTATTTTATGTTACAAACGAGTTTGTTGGATTATAAAAGTGTTAGTTAGGTTATAAACGGATTATCATGTCGTAAATTAGTTTATTGTGTCATATATGAGTTATCATATTATAAATGGATTGGCGGTATCATGTTTATAGTAATAAAATACAAATACGATCTGTTTAATAATTAAAATATGTGAGTCGACCCTCGTCCAATTAAACTCAAAACTCATTTAAAAATCAAATTACTGTATCAAGGTACTGGATCGAATCAATTTTTTTTTACTCCTAAACAAAATGAGATATGATAAAAAGGTCCAAGGTATAACAATTTTGATGAAAAATTATATTGACCATTATATTTGAATGGGAAAGCTATGCGTGTGTTTGGAACTAATTCTAGATAAAATTCTATTGAACTTATTTGGAAATAAAATTTCTATTATTTTCCATCTAGTCTTATTTATTTGGAATTAGATAAGAATTTATTTAATTAGTGTTCTTTCTGGAGCTAATATAAAATAGATTAAAGGTTAACTTTAAGATTTGAAAAAGTTAACTAGCAAATAAATCTATCCAAATCTAACCTCAAATCATCGAATTGTCCATACGTTGAAATTCATTCAAACTCATTGAGATCAATTGAAACCTCATCATTTAATAATTCTAAACAGCAAATTTGGTTAAATTAAAATTCCAAATTAATTGGATTCTACCAACTTGGTAATTTCACTCAATGTGTATCAGTTTCACGTAGTTAATTCCAAGCATGAGTCGAGCTTAACCTCATGGACTATATATATATATATATATATATATATTCAATATCATTAGTCGTGTAAGGTAAAATTAATAAATAAATCCGTAGCAAAAAATCTAGGCGACTTCCCAGGTTACAGGAACATCGATCTGCATAGGATCTAGTGGCGAAGATATCTACACGACGACCAATCCTGTTCAAAGATCTTCCCCCAACTCCCATGGCGTCGGCAATGGAGACGTACGTCCATTAGCAGACCTCAACAGAGGTGGTCATGATCATTGATCGCCATGAGAGAGAGAAAGAGAAAGAGAAAGAGAGAGAGAAAGAAAGGTGGGCATGTGAAGTACCTTGATGCTGTGTTGCTGACCCCAAGTCATTAGACAAAGGCCACAAGCACCAGCACCACCACTGTGTGTGATGTTATGTGACGTCTCATCTCTCCATCTCTCAGCTGTACGAGGTTATTATTATCTATTTATTTGGACCAGCATCTCCTATGTTTTATCTATATATCCTCTTCCACTTCATAAATATAGCTCTTTAATTCCCAAGCTAAACATTATAATAATTTAATTTTAAAATATAAATATTATTTATTAAAATTATATTTTATATCACATACTAACTCAATTACTAATTTATTCTTTATATTATTCCATCGACTTATTTTATATCAAATCAAAAGAGTATTCTGATAATTTCATAAAAAATAAAACACATTTTTTTTAATTTTTTTTCTTCACTTTATATTATATCAAATACAATTATTATATATTTATTTCAGAATATAAAAATAGTTATTTCTGAAATAAGTACCTCATTTTGAGAATAATAAAGTGGAATATCTATTCTAAAATTGACCATAATCCTAAAATAAATGAGATTGACATGTATAGTTATAATTAAAAAACCCCTAATTAATAAAAAAAAGATTTTAAAATATTTCTTTTTTCTCTTTGAAATATAATATGCTAAGAGCGGCGAAATTAATATTAGGCCTTCTAGCACTATTTTACCTTTATTTTAGAAAAAAAATTAAGAATACAATAATTAGTTATTAACATCGTTAGTGAATAAGAGAGCTATGAATTTTAGTTGGGCTAATATTATATATTATCTAAATTTTAAAAAAAAATTCAATACTATATTGTATTTAGTTCTCCAAAAATTTAGTATAATGTATCTATTTGGAAAAATAGAGAAATAGAAACCCTTTTTAATAGGGGGCAATTAGAAATATTTATGATTTTTTTTTTGGACAAAAAGCATAGCCATGTTCTTCTAAAACTTTAAAAAGTCACTGAGATTAACAACTCAGTGATCCCTCTATATAACCACTTCTACCACCATCCCCACAACATAAGAATTCAAATAAATCGGACAAGAGTTACAAAAAACATTACTACAAGCAGTATTTATAGAATTTTACTATAAAAAAATTATACAGAATAAAAGAAAAATCTAAATCTAAGTGAAGGTCTGCCCATGGTGAAAAGTTTTTTATATTCATAGTTTAGAAGATCAATGTGTATAAAAAATAAATAGTTCACTAGATCATAATATAATAATCCTTTATATACAATATATAGTCAAGTATATGTATATGGCACGTCCACCACTGCAATGCTACCTGAGAAAGGTGGTCACAAGTTTGAGTTCTGAATATAAATTTCTTTATAAAATAAATAAAAATAAAGTATTATGCCTGCTTTGTAATAAAAGAATTGCTTTAGGAAAAACTAGTCTCTATCTTTAGCTTATGAGTTATTATAGATCCAACGAAAACAATATATATGGGCATTAAGTATGCAGCACCATTTAAAAAAAAAACTGTACCAGTTATACTTTTTTTTTTTTCCTTGTTGCACCAATTAATACTGGCCTAATACAAACACCATACTTGTTTACAAAAAGGAGATGAGAATTGAACACAAATTAATTGTTGGGCTCCCTTCCCTATGATGATATTCTTGTGCCAACGTGATCAAAATGGGGATGAGGAACTTCTTCGGAGAGTGTTCTTGGTGGGGATCTGAGCAGTCATTGCCAAACATAGCTGCCAAAATGATTCAAATCAAACCTATAAATAAATGAATCATTAAAGGAGAGTGTCTTTTGTAACATAAAATTAGTAGTAATTTACCTCGTCATGTTGTTTCTTTAGCTTAGCATTCTCCTGCAACAAATGGGCAACTTCCAGCTCCAGGCCATTGGTATAAGCCTGCCACCAAATGGGTACTTTACATTAATATAAGAAAATTAATATATTAAGCTTTATTTGAATCAATAACAGTCCAACATGGTATCAAACTCTTAATAATTTTATAATCAGTTCACGTCCAATCGATGCATAGTAACTAGGTGCGAAAGATATTATTACTCTAAAAGCTTAACCCAATTATAATTTTATATTCTAACAACTAAGACATAGTATAACCCGTAGATTTTAAGTTGAGATTTTTTATAAAAGAGAGTAAAATTTTAGAATGGTGCCTGTTTCCTAGCGCGAGAACGAGCGGCGGACTCCCGATTCCGGATCATGCGCTTATTGCTTCCTTCCCCGCCAATGGCGCCTTGGGGGCTCTCCGGCATCCTTTTATTGGGGCAAAACGAGAAGAGATGAATACTACTAACAGGACTAGCAGTAGCAGTAACAGTAGAAGTAGTAGAAGCTTCCTGGGCATTAATGTCTTGATGCGATCTCGCATCAAAGTTGAATTCCAGCGAGGAGCGCAGGCTAAGCACAGTGGGAGGAATGGAAGCAAGGGGAGGGCCGAGCTGGGTGGGCTTGGAAATGGGTTGGTTTAATGGTCCAGCAAGGAAGTCTTGGAGTATCATCCCCCTCAACCTCAAGCCTGCATAAGGGGTAGTATTACAACTACTACTGCTACTGCTACTTAGGTTGATGGGCAGCCTAGAATTCGATCTCTCTTGGTCATGGAGTTTGGTGGTGTAGTTGATGTCCTTCCACACTTCCTCCATGGTTCTCCTGTTTGGGGCCTTGGAGAAGAGAAAGGAGTTGGAAGAGGAGCACACTTCCCTACTGCTGCTGCTTCTGCTGCTGCTGCCACCACCACTACCACTACCACCACCACTACCACTACTCTCTTTGTTTGAAGACCACATGGCTATGGAGGAAGAAGAGAGAGAAGGGGTGTTCTTGTACACAGTGGGCTTTGGTAGGGATGATGCCTTTGGTTGCTTTATGGAAAGAAATAATAAAGGTTTGGTAGTACAACCGAGGTGCTGTCGCACACGTGCCTAAGTAATTGGGCTGGCTGTGAAATGTGAATTCCCCCTCTTCTTTTACCAAATTTCGTTGGAGGGCGTACTCAATGATACGTTATTTACCCGAGTTTTTTTTACCAAACTACCCCTATTTTATATTTTATTTACCCAAATATACTGTCTTAATTTTTTAGAAAGTAAACTTAATTAGATATGAAAAAAATAAAAAAAAATGCTTGATTACGGAACCAATTTAGAAGTAAGGGGAGTCTCTAGACTTAAAGCAAACAAGTAAATAAAAATGGACACGTGCCATTATAGCTCTACATAAAATACAGATAAATTTAATATTTTATCTTCGATAAAATGTTTAATTCTTAGCGTTTTTAAAATATAAAATATTGAAGAGTTGAGGGTTTTAACAGAAGAAAATACAAATAAAATTCAAAGTAAAATTTATAGGAGCTATTGTCCATTTTTTTACGATTCTAAGCGTAGTTGGCTGTAAGAACTTATTATGTTATTCTAACTTATAGAACTTTTTTATATATTCACAGCGACATATTTTATTACTAAAATAGATAACCGAACACAAAGTTATAACATTTCAATTTTTTTCTCTCTACATTTTTACCTATATTTTTTTTTATTTTTTCTGAATAAAATGCTTAATAATTTAGCATTTTATTTAGTGTTTAAGCTATTTCGGTAAATAAAATTAAAAATAGATCCAGATCTGTCAAAAACTCTCTTTACCCCGCCTAAACTAAGAGCTCTCTCTATATATTCTCTTTATAAACCTCTCATATTCTTCAACTCCAGCTCTCATATTCTTCAACTCCAGCATCTTAAAATAAATAAAACTAAAAAAAGAAAAACTCCAGCATCTATACAGCATGCAAATTTTCTCCTAAATTGAATGGGGAGTCAAAAGGAACAGCGAGAGCAGGGAGGAGCACAAAGTACAGTGAGTAAATCTCTGATTTCATTAATGGTTTTCTGAAACATCTACGCAACATATGTTTCTCTTTTTTAAATATTGACTATAAAACTGTTAGTTATTTAACTCATTTTAGTTATCTCATCGCTATCTCCTATTAGTCTCTTACTATATAAATTAAATAGTGATTAGAGACAGTTATTTAGAAAAAAGATTGAGATTATTATGATTAGTTAAACAGTTAGAATTTTATACTTAAGCTATAAATTATTTATTTTGCTGTAAATGGAGTCTAAATAAACTTCAAATACAAAAGTTTCAGATCATGATGTCACCGATCTTATCCAATTAATTTTATAATATTTAGACATCAGATGAATATCTTCTGAATCTTTTTAAAACTATGCAAAATTAGAATTTCATAGTTTAAATCCGAAATTTATAATTAAATTTTTTTAATCCTATGCAGTTTCAAAAATTATTTTAGAAAATAATCATCTAACATCCAAATAATGTTAAATCAATTAAATAAAATCGGTGACATCACAATTTAAAAATTTTCTATTTAGAGTTTTTTTAATTCAGAATATATCTACAGCGTAACGAAGAATTCTTAGTTTAAGTATAAAATTTGTAGTTCAAGTACGAAATTCAACTGCATATTAAAGTTTTTTAAATAGATATTGTAATTTACAACATAGATTAAGTTTTATTTTTTGAAACATTGATTAAAGAGTTTTTATTTATTTAATTAATACTAATTATCTCACCACTATCTCCAATTAATCCCTTATACTATTAATTAAAGAGCAATTATAGAGATTTGTGTAAAAAAAAATTAAGAGATATATAGAAGAAAAAGTAGCACTACAACAAAAATAGAAGAAAAATCATAATAGTAATAATAATAAGAAAAAGAAAAAGAGTGTAAGAGCCACTTTTCTCTATTATTATAGTCTCATCAGTATTTAATGAGCATTAAATGACAAAAGAGCAAACTTAAAATAAAAAAAGGAAAAATGTCTCATCACTAAAGAAAATTGAAAATGGGCATGAGTAATAAAAGGTCTACCATTGAGTTACCTTTAATGTGTATCACAATTCATCAATAGCCAACTATTTGAAACGAGAAAAAAAAAGATTCTTTTTAATAAAAAGAATTTTTTTTATTTATATTAACTTCCACGACTACAATAGTTGGAGACTAAAAGGTGAAAGAATTAAGTGAAAACCCTCAGTATCAACTACAACTAAACCTAATATTCACCCCTAATTTGCATGATTTCCTTATAATTCCTTATAAGCATATGTGATTCTATAATTTTGACGAGTAAGGGTAAAAAAATGTCATGAGTGATGACATCAATAGTTTAATTAGTTTGATTCTTGTCATTAAGGATATCGACAAGTAAAATATAGTTTATATCCGGGGATTGTTGAGCTCTTTGCTTTTCAGGTATAAAAGCACCTCTTGAACAATAAGCAGCTTCATGGATTAATATTGATTTGAATATCACATACCTCTTGAAAAACCCTTAGACATAAATATGTATCTAAATATTAGGCACTAATATCATTCGTTCACTTAAGTAAAAGTCCATAGAAATATTAAGAACGAAAGCAGAGATGAACGCCAAGATTTTAACGTGGAAAAACTCAAACAGGAAAAAATCATGGATCCAAACTCGGATCAAAACTAATCACTAGAATAGTAGCAGTTACAAGACTGACTCACAAAACAATCCGTTGATCCAAACGATTTTGTTCCTCTCAGTCTTGTTCGCTAGAACCCACGATTCACTGCTTCTCGTGATTGAAGTCCAACCTCAGTAACCATCGAGATTGATCTTTCGTCTAGATAGCCCTTAAGACGAAAGATTAAGTTTTGTAGATGAGTAGAATCTTTTTAGTTAAAAAACTGATATAGCCTCAAGAAGTCAATAATGCTTCTTCAACCACCCTAGAGATAGGGCATCACAATCCTTATATATCATCTACAAGATAGAGCCAAATCCAAGTCTTATCCGTATTCACGAAAGTCCAAGATTTTCAAACTTCATTGGTGCGTTCGAATGCTGCCCGGGTGCGTTCGAACAGCATGACTTGATCTCAGGTGCGTTCGAACGGACCCGAGTGCGTTCGAACGCAAAAGCTTGAATTCTTCAGGTTGCGTTCGAACGCGTTTATGAACGCAGCTCTCGGTCTGTGTGAACACAGTACCCGCGTTCGAACGCGTTTGTGAACGCAGCTCTCGGTTTGTGTGAACGCAAGTACCCGCGTTCGAACGCGTTTGTGAACGCGGTGTGAACTCAAAAGCTTTTCTCCAATAATTTTGTAATTCTTCAAACCAGAGATATTCTAGACTTGTATAAAACTCATATACATGTAAAAATATACTTAGAATATTTTGTACACAATTGCCAACAATTTAAAACCTAACACCTCTCCCCTACAAACCAACGCTACCACACATTGCAACTTAAAAATGAGTGATTGGAGTTAACCTTCACCTAGCTTAGGGGTAGAGGCTCCCACCAAACAAACAGGCCAACCCAAACCAGTTTTGCATGCCCAACAAAAACCTTATCAATATATTCAGAAGTGAAGGCAATAACATGAGACCAAACCTTTTTGAGTTCTTCTCGCTAAGAGTTATATTGGACATTGTCCCTTTATTTCAAGAGAAGCCAAAAAAATATTTGTAATCAGTGCCCATAGCAAAGCCTTTTGACGATCCAGACCAGAGATCATCATCCTCTCGCATAAAATTCCACAAAGATGATACCACGCGATACTAAGAGTAAAAGATGGGGTGTGGTTTCTGCTTCAGAGAGCAGACCGTGCAAACTCGCTCCCAACATATCTATCTCAATAGACACAAGGTAGGTACAAGTGGGGAGCTTAGACTAACACATTTTCCACAAAAAACCTTAATTTTTGTTACAAATGGATAGAAGTCATTGATGGGTTCATACCTGCTAATGTTTATGAGGTCCCATGAGCTTGATTTTTAATGTAAAAAATTGTAGGCACTCCTGGAAAGGCCAAATCAGTAGGATGGTTTTTCTAAATCAATTTTATCAGCATTGTCACAAATAAGGGTGGTATAGAATATCAATACACATTTCATCCCCAAATATGTTATAGAATACATCAATGTTCCACTACCTATCTAACAAGAGATATTAAACCTTAGTAATTCTAGACCTATAATGCAAATTGATATGAGTTAACCACCTATCCAGTGGGGTTGTGGAGACCCATGGGTCCTTCCACACATCAGTGGTTCTACCATTTTGAATCACTTAATAAAACGAAGCCTAAGACCAAGAGCATCTTTTGAGGTTGCTAGTGGACCAAGGGTGGGGGAATCCATATTGGCCCTCACCACCCTAGTCCAAATGTCACTGGCACCATTCAAAAGTTGGAGGACCTTCTTAGCCATCAAAGAAACCCTCATTGATCTGAGATCTCTAATGACTCATTTCTCTCCTAACTTAGACTTAGTGGTCTTCTCCCACCCAATGAGGTGTGGAGGCCTTCAGATTCAGCCTCTTTATCCCATAAAATTTTTGAGAAAGCTTACAACTTAGTGTCAATTTTAGCAAGAAAATCCTCACGATTTTTAATAAATAGCCCGAGTACTCTTTTAACTAGACAACTAGATGTTCCTCCTCAATCTGCCCGACTTAGGAGATATTATTGCCTCCAAGATTACTGAGGTCCTTGGACTTACTTATTCTCCTACTTATCTAGAAGGTAGACTTGACTCATGAGCTTAGCTGGTTGTGGTCAAGAGCACCCTAGACCACACTAACCGTAGACAATACCAAAGAACATATCATCGAGAATTACTTACTGCTTACTAATCAACGTGTTAACCATGCTAAATTGGTGTTTTACTACCTCCCTATACTTTAAATCATATCCCTGTCAAGGGTGGCTAACCTTGGTATTCATCAAGGCAATTTATCTTTCACTTACCTAGGTATTGATATCAAACCATCTAATCCTACAGTTATTCAATTATTTAATTTAAGTGCTCTACCTTGATTAGTCCACCATATTAGCTCTTCCTACTAACCTGCTTTGAAAATGTTCAGTCCCTCTTTCGATTCTAGATAAGGTTGACCACTCAGCTAAAGTCTTTCTTTGGGGTAAAGGGTGAGTCTTCTCGCAAGTTGCATTTGATTGGTTGGGATAAATATCAAGAAATATGAACGCCATTTAATGAATAGTGAGTTACCCTTAATGGTAGGGTGGGTCTCTCTAGGGCGAGAACCACAGATTGGCTTATGAAGACTAAAAATCTTTGGGTGCAGCTTATGCGAAGCAAGTATTATGACCATTTCCATCCTTGGCGCAAGTAAGGGCTGAGCCAAAATATTAGTTATCTATAAGCACTTCCATAGCTCTTTGTCTACCCTTAGAGAAGGCATGCTCAAGGTTATTGGGGATAATAAATCCCTAGATTTTTTTTTTTTAAAATTACCCAAATCTATCTTGGTAGTAAGAATGTGTCTTGGATCTTGGATAGGTTCACTCGATTAGGCATAGGGGTTAATACCTTCATGTTCTGGATAATTTTAGGGTTAAATAAATTTTACTCCTTATACTCATACTCAAAATTACTTTACTTTTCATGTACTTTAAAAAGTCTTATACTAGTCTATGTAAGTCAGTTTTTTTCTTATCAAAATTAATAGAGCAGGCCCAAATGACCAAAATTATCCTCCGTGTTTATTAGGCATAATAGATGAATTTTTTTATCTAAATACTTATACTTAATCCATCGGATATCCCTACTTCCTCTTATATTTCTATTATTGAGCCAAGTGTGGGTCAGGATTCTATCTGGAAGTTGTTGCCTGTGCCGAAAACTAAAAGTTTCTTATGAGAAGTTAAATGGGCCCAGCTCCCTACAAATGCCAAACTCCATTCCTTTCATTAAACAAACTGGCTCTTGTCGTATGTGTGTGGCTGAGGAGGATATCCACTGTCTTCTTATCATATGCCGCAACCACGAGCGCAAAACAACCTTCTTCTTTTTTTTTTTCTTTTTTTCTGCAGGTGTGTCGGTATATCCTTTCAATCCGAAAAGAAGACCCTCCCTCGTGGTGCATTCGTTATGTCTTTTACGATATGTTTCACTTTGCTTAGCAGTTTCTCTAACTTTCACCTTTAGCTACTACTACTGTCGTAGGGAGATCAACCAATCCTTAGCTCTTCTCAAACTGTCTTCATTCTAGGTGGATGTTGCAATCCCCAGCTTTGGTTAGATCATATAGGGATGCCCCTGGTATCTTCAAGGATGCTAGATGACTTTGTGCTGTAATCTAGTTGTTACTTTTTACCAAATAAAAATGAAAAAGAAATGAATTTTAGCCAATACGTCCATATGGGCCACATCTAGTCACATGCATATTAACCAACAGTAGCTCTAGGACAGGGTAGAACCTAAAGCCGTATTGCATATTAACACATCCATCAATCTGCAAGTCCAGTACAAAGGCCAGACAGCTGGAGTTAAATCATTGAAATATCTTATCTCATGAACAGAAACCGACAAGGCGATAATATTCGAAGCCAAGGAAGCATAATATTCGAAGCCAGAAATAAAAATCATACCAGCTATCCGAGGCATAGAAAAATGTACATATGTATCCTGAAAAGACACAACCAAGTATAACGACAAAGATATGAAATGTAACCAGATTTAAGCAGAACGTACACAATCAAGGTTTCAATTGCTATTAAAGAAAAGTAACTAGATATATGTGCTCGTTTGCAGTGGAAAGGGGGAAAAAGAATAAAGGAGTCCTTTAAAGGAACTGCAGAACTGTATGACCAAAACCATCCTTGCCATCCCAGCTCTCAAAAGGGTGAATGTCCAAAAACGGAGGTTTGCAGCCGAAGCAGTAAAACTGGGAAATGGCAAAGAAAAATCGAATAACACAAATGGCAATGAGCTATCACCATTAAACACCCAAGCTACAGAATAAAACTACATACATGTAGTTCTCACTTCCTTTTCTCTTTTTCGGCTTCATCTCTCTCTCTCTACTTTTCTTTCTTGTTTACTTTTTGTTATACTTTTCTTTTACCTTCTTAAACCAAGATCTCAATGTTTCCGTCACCTTCCATCATAAGGAGATTCAGACATCTGACTGAATATTACCAGAAGTGCTTTTGTCTATCTCCCTAAGTCTGACTCTCCAGATAATCCTCATTGTCAAAATTTGTGAGAATAGACCCTATAAGGAGTCACTCCGGACTAAACTTCCTGCAGGCTTAAATCGACTCATATCAGCATGTCCACTAACTTGATTAGTACCATCTACCTGAAGGTCAGCCACCACTTGTACCTGGTTACTTAGATTACCAGAAGCTGATCTACTAAGAACTATCTCACCACGAGTTGATCCCTTGATGCTACTGTCGTGAGCCCCCTCCAGTCCAACAGTCTGAAAGTGAATCGCCAAACTATCAACATTAGATGTCGCCGGAGATAGCAGAGCAGAAGCAGCATCAGTTAGATTGTTGGGTTGTGGAAGAATCCAATTCATCCAGTCATTGCGCCTCCTTATTTTCTCATCCTGCATTTATGCAAATGCACAAGGTAGTCCAAAAGGGCAGTGATGGAGTGGAAGTAGTTTTAGAGAAATAATTGACTAACTGAAATAGAAGAAAGATCCAGTAATAGACATTA
Organism: Typha latifolia; assembly: GCF_019914945.1. Lineage (NCBI taxonomy): Eukaryota > Viridiplantae > Streptophyta > Magnoliopsida > Poales > Typhaceae > Typha > Typha latifolia. The sequence continues at coordinate 14,268,261 of NC_133087.1, read as the reverse complement.
AAAAAACAGGCATGTTAAGTGTGTGGCCATTCTAGATGTCCAACCTATGATACAATGTAAGCAGGGAGCTGCAACAGAGCCCCCAGTGAGAGTGGTTGGAAACAAATCATCAAATCTTATAAAGACATCCACAGATACCAGTTGATTACTTCTCCGATGATTTGGCATTTTCATTGTCAAGCTAACTGCCAATAAAACTTAAAAAAATATACCTGTACTTCCACAACGACTGAAAAATGGACCGTCTCCTTTATAAATTGTATGCTATTTGTTAACTGCTTGACCTGCAAAACATTGCCAGTCATTGGCAACAATGCAGGAACATAATCAAAGCATAAATGAGAGATTAGAAGTACAAAAAAGAAAAAGGAAAAGAAAAAAAAACAAAATTAGTGCATCAGAGAAAATTGGTAAATCAAATTTATTAACAATTTGGACTATTTCAGCCAGACTAGCTTATATCTAACTGGTCTCACACAACAGCAAATAACTAAAATAAGTAAAGGGAAAAAAAAATTGTGAACTATTGCCCATAAGATTCCTAATGTTACAATTTATCAAGCACCATGTAACAAACATCCTAGCATGAGGGACTGCTTTCTATGGGAGATCAAGAAGCAGATGATACATTAATTGGATGACAAAAAGGGTAACAGTAGAGGAAGAACTAGCTTCACTGCCTCTAATGTAAAAAAGAAATGCACCTCCATATTTGAACTGTATTTGCATTTCCTAGTTAAACATAAACACAAGGATAGGTGAATGGAAGCATCTTTGCAGTACACAATAAGCTGATGAGGATGGATAATAGTAGGGCAAATAAAGGATGTGGCAGGAATAACTTCCGAAACCAGAAATCAGTCAAACCTTGTCTAATCAGACTAGGATGTGAATAAGAACATAAAAAATTCTAACATTTTCTTCCAAATGGAGAAAATGATAGATTTTCTAATTTTTATTCCAAAAAATAGAAGCAAAAAAATAATCAATTAAAGAAAGGTTCTTCAATCGCACTAATAACCTTCGTGTTCACTTGCCTAACAAAATCTAGGGCACATGCCCTATTAATGGGTCCAAGGTGATGAACAGAAATCCTTCTTAGGAAAACCTTTACAGATTATTTGGTGAGTCTTTAATAATAATTCACACAAATCATATAACTGATGAGTAAAAAAACATAAATTTAGTTTCATTTTCTAGTAACATAATAATATTAAGGTCATCACAGTTAGACATGTCACTGAGATATATACTAAACCTGTTGGAAGTTCACATTATAGAAGGGTCAAAAGAAATAAAACAATATGGTCAAGATTGAAAATGCTGTCATATCCATGAACAGCAGAAAATAATCTAAATTATTCAGGCAGGTTAAAATGTCCAAATTTCATATAACGTAGTAAGATGTTATTTAACCAAAAATGAATCAAGTGCATTGGCGTCTTATCGGGTTCCCCTCATACTGTAAGAATCTGCTTGACATGAAAAATATCAATTGTTTAGGAACGTGAATTATTACTTAAAAAGGAGAGCAGAACAAAATAATAAAACCTTCCTTATGTCATACCTTTATTAGGTCCCTATCTTCGACCATAATAACTTTAGGGTCTGCAACCTCGGGTTGTCTAATTGTACATTATACTTTCTAGTCACTGATCTTCGATCAGATGGACTTATTTTAAATCTGTAGCCTTTAGCTGTAAGACTGTAGCCTTAAGTCCATTCCCTTATGACTCCAGAGCGTTTGATCATATGATGACTGATCTACATACATGAACTTCAGTTGTTAATCACTCTGGTTCATTGTTCTGCCCATGTCTACCATTTCTCCAGTGCCTAGCCCTCAGCCATGGCAAACAACTGATAGTATTCCAGAGTTTCTACTATGTTAATAGACTCCATAGGTTGGCCCCAACAGGTTACTCCTAATTGATGACTTTCAGCTTCCTTTCAACCAAGTCCCTAGCCTTTGACTACTTCCTTCCAACCAAGCCCCCTAGCCTTTGACTAAGGTCATTATCTACTACAATATCTAGAATTTAGCAGTTTTTAACAGATCCTAACATTTGTTCTCAATGGTAGCATAGTAGATAGTCCACAACAACCTTTAATCATGAAAAACATAACAATTCTCTTCTTAAAAATAAGACTTCTACTTTCCTTAGTAATGAGAACTTCTTTGTTCTATCATTCTATGAAACTCTTATTATGTATGGTCATCTTGATCCGTATCTAATCAATATTGTCTTGTAACCTCCAATAGTTTTTTTTTATTATCTCTCCTCTTAAATCCACCCGGACCACCAGTCCACCACATATACTATTCCACTTTTCTCTATTATTCCCTGATGCATGGAATAGATCTAATAAAATTGATCTATATTATATCATTAACTGCTTAATCTTTCACAAGAAATAACTTTACTATTTTTGCATAGTAATATTATCCATTATTGCCCTCTCAGGGTCAGTTTCGCCTGTTCTATCTCTTCTTAGTTCTTATTCTATGTTAGTGCCAATCATGTCTTCTACACATAGATTACAGCTGGCCTGCCATTTAAGTTATTTGAAATAATTAAAATTCTGTTCTTATGCCATTCTTCTATTGAGGATGATAGGACAATAACTTGCAAGTAAACCTAAGACTGAGCATTGTTGAGTCCAGCATCTTACAGAAACTTAGTAGATATACCCTTCTTTTATCTCCTAATATAATCAAGGCAGTCAATTCATGTTTATTGAACTCAAAAACTGAATAGGTTACATATGTAGCTTCTCTCAAATTGAACACTTCTTTCCTACCCCCTTTAATGTAAACAATGCAATATCAAATAGGATAGATTTAAGGGACATGAGCATCAGAAAGTAAACTTTACTGAAAGAATATATACTCTTCACAACAGAAACTTTGAAACTGCTACATCTACAGAAACACCAAGCAGATGATTGTTCAAAGGAAAATTAGAAGTATGAACCTTGAGCTGAGCGGTGCAACCAAAAAAAGAACAGAAAAGGACTGCTATGTGGCATAACTCAAGTATATATCACACAAAGGATCAACAACAAGATCAATTAAACAAAAATATCCACCTCGTAAGAGAATACAAATTTGAAATCTGGAAAAAGAAAAGGTGAATGAGAAATAAAACATTTATCTGCCATAAGGACAAGTCATATGTATAACTAATTATAGAGGTAAAAGATGATTATGAAGCATTTACCACTCACCTTGTTGAAGTTAGCAATCAAGGACAAAGGAACCCATCCCTGCTCATCCATGTTCTGCCGCAAAAATATGTCTTTACATAAATTATCAGCGCTGCACATTATACCAAGAGAATTGCTATCCAAATCATAAATAATCAACCAACGAAAGTGCTTTTTGGACAAAAATAATCACCTGAAGTAGTAATCAATCTGCTTTAAAATCTTAGCACGATGGTGATCCATTTGTGGGTAATACAGTGCAGCTGAGGCAGCAGGATGAGCAATAAAAGGTGGTGCCGCAACATAGTAGGTTACAGGAGATGGCATTTCTGACAAGCAGACCAAACATCACTATGAATTTACTAGGGAGGATGTATCATCCACCATCTACAGAAGTTCCAGAACTTACCAGGGAAGAATATGGGGCTTCCGAAAGGTCTGCCCTGCGGAGGTGGCCCAGTAAATGGTGGTGCAACTGGCGAAGGCGGCATGATATAGGGAGGCATACCATGTTGCTGCTGGGACAGATGGACATATTTACTGCTCAGGCTCCGGCGATAACTGAAACCCCCACGCCGATTACCATAGCCGCCACCATTGTTTCCCCTCCTATTGCCACCATAACCCCGGTAGTGCTGATCGCCACCGGCCTGAGGCTGCAGCTCAGAAGCCCTGCCTCTATTGCCGTGCTCAGAATTGTTAGCGTTCTTATCCACTTGGCCTTTCGGTGAAGCTTCCGGGTAATCTTGCTTCTCTTGGCTGATCTTAGGCGTCACCGCCGAAGCCGGCGGCGGAGATGGCAGCGCCGGTCCGCCACCATTGGCCGGCATGCCTCCGCCACGCTTCATGGACTTCTGCCGGGCAGGAACCGGATGGTGCGGGGTCGAACTAGGGTTTCCATTGTCGGATTTCAGCTTCGAGGAGGATGTCGAAATCGTAAGCCCCTTATAACAAAGATTCATATCACAGATGATTGAATAAAATTTCAATAGAATTGCTAAAACCGGACGAGACGAGCAAAATATCTCACAGGGGGAGAAGCGGCGGATCCATCCGAGGTCTTAGAAGAATCGGAGGAGAAGGAGGGCTTCGGCGAGGGCTTCGCCGCCGTCTCGGAGAGCGCCGGCCAGGAATCGGCGTCCATGACGGGACCCACCTCGATCGATCCATCCGAGGGGCGCTTCCAAGCCGGCTTTTTCGCCGCGCCAGCTCCGTCGTCGACGCAGGAGGCGATCTCCGCCGTCTCGGGTGGGGCGATCTCGTTCGTCGATGGCAGCGCAGGAGAGGATAGAGCGGCATCGGGATCGCCGCGGACGACGTGGGACCACGGGGAGGAAGGGTGGCGAGAGGACCGGGAAGGGGAGAAGGACGAGGATGAGGGTTCGGGGGAGGACGCCATTGGGGTTTTCGAGGTGTAGAGGTAGAGCTAGGGTTTCGATCGGAGGGAGAAGGGAGGATTAGGGTTAGGGTTCCTGGAGAGGAGACGGTGGTGGGCGCGGAGGAGTCGTCTCACGAATGCATGGTTTCTTTTTCCTATTTCTTGTCTTATTTTTTTCCCTTCCAAAATTAGGAGAGAGCGAGAGCGATCCGTGGATCGGAGCACCAACGAGTGGCCCGAACGAGCGAGCGACAGGAAGACCCCCCGTCTGCTCTCTCTAGCTGAGAATACAATATTAAATACGGCGTATTTGATTGCAAGAAAACGAGAGAAATTAAGTAAACAAAATTAATTTTAGTTGGACTCCGTCAATTATTACTATTTTCTATAACTTCTAAATGCATCATCCATCGTAAAGCTTCTCAGCTAAAAACAACCCTTAGTTCACAAAGTGTCGATAATTTTATATTCTGTAAGTTTATTTAATTAATTTATTTTTGATAGGATTTTTGTGACTCTTTAGAATTAAATTATTACTTTTCTTCTTATTTTAGAAATTGGAATTAACTAAAAAATGATAATAGTTTAAGAGTTTAAGTAAAATTATTCCTAAAATAAATAGTTTTATATAAGGAACTTCAAAACGAATTGGTTTGAGTTCAAAGACTCCTAACCTAGTTCAGTAACTAAACATATTTTTATCTTTTTCATACCTAACGAAATTTATACTTTAAAAAATAAAGACTAAGAAAATGATTTTAAGAGCAATCCTAATTTTTTTTCTTTTTTTTTAATTTAATTACAAGAAATGAGTTAGGAATATACCTATGAATTTTCCTACTTTATTCATCCACTTAGTTTTGTGAGAGTCCACTTTCCAACTCTAATTTTCAATCACATACATTATTTATTTCAAATTTTTGTTCTATATATATATAAAAATTTCTAAAATTTCTTATTTATATGTCAACGTCTCTACAATTAATATTTATGTTGATCTCTTTTAAAACCTTTGGCTTTTTTTTTTCTAAATATCCAACTAATTTATCATTAAAATTTCATCTATTTGAACGAAAAAGATAAATATAGCTCTAATTTGTCTTTACACTTTCTTTACAGGTAATTAATTGTATTTATATCTTTTATATTCTTCGTATTAAGGATTTTGACTTATTTGTGTTAAAATATGAATTTATGATCCGTTTTGTCTTATATATTGTTCTCTAATATGTGATATGTGACATGTGAAAACGATATCAAGATAACATATTTTGTGAATTTTGTCACGCCAATAATGTTGGCATTGTACAAATTATTTTATTATTATATATTGCTAGGCTAAGGGTTGTTGGGCATTCTATTTGACCTTCTATTAGGCCCGATAGTTCCTAAAGGTGTTGGGCTTAGCTATATTTGGACTTTACTTTTAAGGGGAAACTTAGTGGGCGAAATATCATTCATAATTTGAAAGAGCTAGAAAGCTTAGTATAAGAAAAATAATGTGACTCAAAGATACAAGCATAATATCCAACAAACATATATAGGAGATAAAAATAAGGAAGAAACGTCACAAAAGGGAACTCAAACACCTAAAACCAACCCCAACTCCTCATAGCCAACAAAAGAGACAATAAAGATCGACTGCAATACACCCTATTGCCTTTCTCCGTTCCCACCGGCCGAATACTAGTAAGCACAAATGGAAGGTAGAGGTGGAGAGCTCAAAGATTCTCCCATGCTTTGCTGTGCCGATAAGTGATATGAGGGGAAAGTCGAGACTGAGCATGTAAGAAAGAGAAAGGAAGGAGAAGAAAAGACTAAGGAGACTACTCATATGCAAGCACCCAACCATCACGTAAAACTATTGATAACATGCAATCTAAACAAAGATTAAAAAATGAGAGAAAAAAAAAAGGAAGGCATCACAAGGAGGGAGGAGGAAGACTGAAAGAATACCTAGACACATGTATGTATCTAAACCCTATGCAATAATATCATTGCTTTGTTTAAGTAAAAAGCAGAATAAATATTAAAAAATAAAAGCAAAGATGGACGCTAAGATTTTAACATGGAAAAACGCAAACGGAAAAAAAATTACGGATGCAAACTCGGATCAAAATCAATCGCTAAAATAGTAGCAATTACAAGACTGACTCAAAAAACAACCCGTCAATCCCTAAAACTTTGTTTCTTTCAGTCTTGCATGCTAGAACCCACGATTCACTGCTTCTCCTGATTGATATCTAACCTCAAAAGCTCTCGATATTGATCTTTCGTCTAGATAGCTTTTAAGACGAAAGATTAAGCCTTTTAGAATAGTAGGACCTTGTTAGTTGAAAAAACGATGTAGGCTTAAGAGTTCTCCTTCAAATTGCTTCACCAACTATACTAGAGTTAGGGCATCACAATACTTATATATGATCTCTAAGATAGAGTCAAATCCAAGTCTTATCTAAACTCGCGAAAGTCCAAAAATTGTAAACTTCGTATGTGCGGGTGCGTTCGAACGACATGACTTGATCTCAGGTGCGTTCGAACGACCCCAAGTGCGTTCGAACGCGGCGGCTTGATTTTCACAGGTTGCGTTCGAACGGGCAAGTACACTCCTCTGGATATGTGAACGCGCTGTGAACGTAGTAGGGTGTGTTCGAACGGCCCATGATTGTGTTCGAACGCGCGTAGAAACAACACTCACTATTTGTGCGAATATCTGCGCTCGCGTTCGAACGCGCTTGTGAACGCCATTATTTATCTGTGCGAATGTCTGCGCTCACGTTCGAATGCGCTTGTAAACGCCATTCTCTGTCTGTGCGAACATCTGCGCTCGTGTTCGGACGCGCTTGTAAACGCTGCTCTCTGTTTATGTGAACGCGCTGTGAACTCGGTGTGAACATGATGTGAACTCAAAAACTTTTTTCCTTTGATCTTACTATTCTTCAAATCAAATACTTTCTAAACTTATATAAATACTCATGTATATATATAAAAACACTTAGAATATTTTATATACAATTGCCAATAGTAAAAACCTAACAAAGGCTTCTCCCCTCCTAGCCAAATGGGCTAGAGGAGAGGAGAGGGAGGAGGTTGGTGACAGCAATACTAGATGAAATGTTCCACGAGAAAGGGAAAGAAAAAATGTAGCAGATGGATCTATTAGGGACGGCCTAATTGGTCTCTCAGGGCTTCTCTTTAGCAAAACTCTTATATAAGATTGTCTTTTTACATATTTGGACATATGATGTGATTGGTGGAGCCAATTAGTTAGGTACCATAAGATGAAACCAAACCAAAGTTACACTCAATGTTGATCGGAAAGTTTGATGTACGTTTGCTCTTTATCTAGTGCTTTATTGAAGCAACTTTATTTATGATCGGTCTAAATAGTTTGAAATTAGAAAAATGATCGATCGTAGATTAAGATGTTTAACTATCAAAACAAGTATGTTAATTACATCAATATTTTTGAGAAAATTGCATGTTACTTCAATATTGTTGTGACATCTTTGTTGGATGCTTTATTTAATCTATTGAGTATGGTTATGTCTACCGTAGGTTCTTGAATTATTTAATTTTTTTTAAAAATAAGAAATCTTAGATAGTTTTGGTAGATAATTATCTCTTATCATTTTTTAAAAAGAAAATTTAATTGATAAAGAATAAGTAGGATAAGATTCAGCATAAGCTGATTCAATATGAGTTAGTTTCGACACATATACATATTGATAGCATGTATTTATGGTCGATAATACACTCATTGTAATTTTCTGAACACATTTTATATTTAATTTTGGATGAGATTATATTAAATAGTGTGTCTGCCCATACCAAGTCAGTAGAGTAGCTAAAATTGCTAATAGTAGTGATAAATGTATCTTTTGACAAGTCTTTATGAAATAACTTTAATGAAAAGAGAAGAAGGGAAGTGTTAATAGACTCTCATGGCTCAACCTACCATTCTTTCAACCTTGCTCCCATTTTCATTCTCACTTGGTCTGTATATTTATGTAATCTTGTGCATTTTTCGTAATTCTTGAATAAGCTTCTCCACATGATGTTGTAAATAGTTTTGCTTAAAAAGCTCAAAGCTGCCGACTTCAGCAACTCTTTTCTACTAGGGTTTCATATTTCTTTTCTTCCATCTCCATGAAATGATCTCACAATTCCCTATTTTCTTCCTTAGCTCCCTATTTTCTTCCTTAGCCATTTTGGTTGAGAGGAGAGAGACTTTTTTTTCTCCTCCCTTAGGAGACTTCTCTCGTTTTCCTTCTCCTTTGCTCTCATCTCAACCTTCCTCATCCTAATTCATCCTCCTCCTTCTCCTCCTTCCTCCTTTTCTTTTTCGTTGTTGTTGCCATAGACACCGTAGCCATGGTCGCTTATCTAATAACGTCGTAAGTGTTGTCGTCGTTGTTGTTATTATTGCTGTGGTCATAGCCCCTATCTTATTATTATTATTATTATTATTTTTCTTTGGTAATGCTTTACAAGTTTGTACGCGTCAGATCTCCATGTGGTCTTAACAACACCATAGAGTTTGTACGTATACTCTTGTTGGGTCGACTCTGCTATTTTTTTTTTTCTTTTATTTTTTCTCATCAAATCTCTTGTTCTGATTTTTCTAAATGCTGTCAACCAAGTGTGAGTATTGTTTCTATAATATCCATCCTATTCCTACCTCATTTGCAATTGTGCATAAGTGCTTGTAATTATTACCATTTGGTTGCAAAATTTTGGTCCACTGGTCAAGTGTGAGAATTGTCTTCTTTATTTACTTATATATCAGAGTTGTAACTGAGCGATAAATACAGCTGCTGATGCAGATGAGGTTCCAACATGATCCATGAACTAACTACATATTGCAATTGTTAAAGAATTGACATTTGAGTACACCTTGAATTGTTCAAAACACAGCAATCCTGGGCATTACATAAGCTGCAAGTTAAATAATAATAATAATAATAATTATCAAACAGTCCAAAGATATCCATCCATGCAACCTTTTTGTGCAATTAATTAATGAAAATGTAATGAATTATATATCTTATCTTCTTCCCCACCCCCCCATCCCCCAGTATTATTGCTCGCTCTTGGCGGAACCCCATGTGCATCAGCTCCCAAGCCTGGAAAGTGGCACCGACAAAGGAAACCCCACACAAGACCTAGAAGACCGTGACTTGCCTCTTGCTCTCCACTTTCCAGGCTTGAATTCCACCCAAAGACACTGGGCCCCCACCATTCCCTTTGTCTTATATATATATATTACCATGCACACTTACTCTTCCCCTGTTCCTCCTCTATACTAAGTGCTAAAAGATATCGATCGATCTCCTTTTTTTTAATTAATCAACTTACTTTTCCACCAAGGTTAAAAGAGAGAAAACGAGGACAAAGTAAAGAGAAATTAACTGCACAAATCCAGACGTTAAAAGAGATAGCATCAAACAAATGAGACACATATTCCTTTCCTTGCATAACACATGACCATAAGAAGAGGAAAACCAATCAACTTTCTCTCTCTCTCTCTCTATTCTCCTCTTCTTTCCCAATCTCCAACGTACACACAAATTAATTAACCAAACAAAGCGATCCCAAGCATTTCTACATGTCCCTTTTAACTTCCGACTCAGTTGCTGCGGTTGCTCCGGAAGGATCCAAGCGCCTTGATGGCCGCCGCCCGGAGGATGTACTGGTGGTACGCCGCCGCCGCCAAGGCTCCTACGAGCGGGCCCACCCAAAAGATCCACTGCATGCGTTCGAACACTCGAAACTTTTACCACTCCAATTCTTATAATTTATAGTTCAAAAAATGGAGTTCGACGTTAAAATTTCAACAAACCACCCACCTGGTCATCCCAAGCCTTGTCCTGGTTGTAGATCACCGCAGCTCCCAAGCTCCTCGCCGGGTTAATCCCAGTTCCGGTGATGGGAATGGTAGCAAGATGCACCATGAACACCGCGAACCCAATTGGCAGCGGAGCCAAAACCTACAAATTATAACTATGTACGTAAGATAAAAATTAAAAAAAAAAAAACTAAAGAGTAGTTAGTTAAAGATGATGTGCGTAAAATGTGTGTCTACGAACCGGAACGTGGGAGTCGCGAGCGTTGCGCTTGGGGTCGGTGGCGGAGAAGACGGTGTAGACGAGGACGAAGGTGCCGATGATCTCAGCGCCGAGAGCGGTGCCCCTGGAGTAGCCGGAAGCCACCTCATTGGCTCCGCCGCCGAAGTCATTATAAGGGTGCTTCATGATCCCCTTCACGATCCCAACCCCACATATGGCTCCAAGGCATTGGGCCACTATGTAAAGAAGAGCTCGCACCAACGAAACTTTTCTTGCGAGGAAGAGCCCGAACGTTACAGCCGGGTTTATGTGTCCACCTGTTGACAATTAGCGAGCGAGGACCACTTTAATTATCACTTACAATTGCTTGGTCGAAAAGCCAGAGGTGTTAAGCTTGTTTAATATTATTACCGGAGATGCCGGCGGTGCAGTAGACGAGGATGAAGATCATGCCACCGAAGGCCCAGGCGATGCCGAGGATTCCAACGCCGCCGCACTCGTCGGATTGGGACTGGACCTTGTAGCCGATGACGGTAGCGATGGTGACGTAGAGGAAGAGGAGGGTGGCGATGAACTCGGCGATGAGGGCGCGGTAGAAGGCCCAGAGGCGTAGCTCCCCGAAGTCGAACAAGGGAGCCGGGGGCGGGTCCGAGTAGTCCTTCGCCGCCGGCGCCTGTTCCGGTTCTTCGCTCACCTCTTTCGACATCTTAGCACAACTAATTCCTTTCTCTCTTCACACACACTCTCTCTTCTGTTCTGAAGGAGGAAGTGAGGAGAAGGGTGGGGGGATTTAAGGATAAGAGAGATGGGTTGGCAAAGGGACCCGGGACATGACAAAAAGAAAATTGATACGAACAACGACGTGGGTGGGTACCAATCTTTTACAACGCATTATCTATAATTTATTTTACGATAAATAAATATATACACGTACGATTTTTACTCCCACCCCCACAACTCTTTTATTTATGAGGATGGGTTAAGAGTTTATTATGAGTTTTTGTTAGGAGAAAAGTAAAGAAAAGTAAAGTAAAGAAGGGTTTGGTTTTGGTGTTTTGCATACGGAAGAGAAAGAGTGGAAGAAGGTAAGAAGAGGAATGGGTCCGGGTACAGCGAGGCCATGTGACAGAGAAATAGAAATGAACAGTAGGGCTATCGTGATAATGTCGAGGGACGGGAGGCCATGTGATGTGGTCACTAGCTCACTCACACCCCGTGCATGGCTCATTTAATTGGTAGGCCCTCCTCCCTCCCTCTTCCTATAGTGCTGTGGACGGCGGAGTAGATGAGATCGATCGTTACAAAGAGGAGGAGAAGTATCTCTCATACTTAATGATTAAAAAAAGAAGAAGAAAAAGAAGAAGAAGAAGAAGAAGAGAGAGAGAGGTATCTCACAGATTAACCACAAAGAATAAAAATCGGGATGATTGATATCGTTTTCTGAGTTATTCTGGAAAGGCTGTCTTGAGCCACTTCTCCGCTGGATAAAGTGGCCGTGTTTAGGACCGACCATCAGGTACATCGGCATGCAAAAGGACGGCTCAGATGATGCCACGTGTCGGGATTTGGATGGATACGGAAGATGGTGCCCTGGCGGCTGTTTGGCTGTTTGGGACCCAACAGCAAAAGGCACGGAGCTCCGTCACATCCCGTCCGCTTCCCGAATCGTCGTCTCTTCTTCTCACCGTTTTGGGTGGTCCGCAACGGTCGTATAACTTTTGGCCTTATCGCTAGGCTCCGTGGTACAGCACACACGGCGTGATTCTGGGTTTGTCCAGTGGACCCCGCTTCAATCGTGGCCCTCCTTAACGACATGGCTGTTGGCTGTACGTCCGCGACAGTTGATCCCGTGCAGACATATTTTTGCCGTTGCGGGATAACGGTATCTTGCTTTTGGCAATGCAGATTTACAGTTTTACCCTCGCTTCGAGATGCTTCCTCACATAAACATAGATAGGATGAAAGTAAATCTAATCGCTTAACTAAACTACTCGTAAAAATATTATCTAATATATATATATATATATATTAATCCAATTTAAAACATTTTGATTTCTTGTTACATAGTTTATTTTTCACTAGTAAAATAAGAAATAAAAAGTAATATAAAATCATATTGTAAAGTCCAACTTTATCACCTAAGACTAATAATAGGATGCCCACCTAACGGAGGAATTAATATGAAGCATCTGTGTGTTATAAAAGTAACAAGCTTATAGAATACGAAGCCATCCTTCTTTATCGTACTCATTAGAGTATTCTAGAAGATAAGGATATCCATGTTATTTTCATCAATATGGAGATTCTAGGAACATAACTAACGTCATAAATAGTAATATATTCACACCTAAGGTTAGGTTAATTTGCAGGGACTAATTAAATACCCAACAAACTTTAGTACATTATTCAACAGGATAGACACAATACAAGGTCATTCTATATATATATATAGGCAAAAATCCATTGTTTAAACACATGTGACAAAGGGCAATATAAAGGTATTAAAATGGAACATGACCAAACCAAGCATTAGGGCCTCAATCATTAGAAGCCAGAATAGAATTATTATGAGCCATTTCAGTTGGATAAGGTTGGTGTTGTTATCCAACCTATATATATATGTATATATATCTTTGTACAGATGAGCAGATAAGATCATGAAATATGCCAAACGAATATTATGCATATGCATGTCCAGATTTTAGAAATTTTGGCTCATTAAAATGTTTCTTTCTTAGGATTAATATATATAAACTAAAAGTGTCTAGAAGTTGGCTTCAAATGAAGGACACTATCAAAAGATTATAAGATTTATCTGCTATCTTAATCTCACAGTTAAAATTAATAAACTTACATGCATTTGATATCAATTTTGGACTAGTATAATACGACCAGCAATACGAGTCTTTATATAAATACATTTTACATCATGGGAGAGAATAACAGGTAGATCAAAAATACATTTTATTTCTCTGTATTATTATCGTGTCTTTATCAAGTTAGTTAGCATAATAAATAGATGAGTATGTGGAAGTTATTGAAGTTTTATTGAGAGATATATGAAACCATCCAACTGGATTAGCTCAGAGCTCCCTTCTGGCTTCCCATGATTGAGGCCCCATGCTTAGTTGTTTTTATTTTATTTTATTTACTAAAGTTTTTATTTATTGCTAGTGATTAAATTAAAATGTTCTTCATACTGTCCCTATCTCATATACTGATTAATAATGGGATAATGAAAACCGACCAGGGTGGTTGGTATAATAAATGGGAAATGTGATAAGTTTTTTAAGTAATCCTATATCTCATATATTCCCCTAGATGGCCTAGTTACATTTATTTTTCTTTGTCAATTGTGAGCTAATAAATTTTAGACGGGATAGAGGAGTTAACCCTTGTGAGAAATGGACCAGTATAATTTTAAATGGCGAGCGTATAATGTCTTGATAGAAAAAACCGACAAATATCAATTATAATACTTGCAGAGGAAAATAAAATATGAGACATTTAGGCGGTGGCTTATTTTAAATTTATCCTCCATTAATCTTCACATGAAAATTACGAGCTAGAAATATATTACGTCAGATATTAATATATCATAAAATCTTATGAAAACGGGATGCTCTAATACTTAATATCATAAACGGATGAAATTAATGTCGTAAGATATGATACCATCGAAGAGTGGATAAGAAATAATCCTATATCTCTAATTTTTATACCATTTTTTTAATGGAATAACAATTAGAAACTATGAAAATAAAACTCTCGGATGTCTTTATAAAATCAATTGATCTCTTCTCGCAGGAGATTAAATGGCAACTCTTCTATTAAAAATTAGAATCATCAATCAATCAATCGAGTTTCTAGTTACCGCTCAAGGGAACATAATTTCAAACTTAGGGCATCTCATTCCAGCGAAGGGCTAACTATAAGTGTAGATCAATAAGATATAAAAGTTTGAGAATAGCTTTACCCTTCTAAGGCGTGGACTTACTATTTTTTGCGAAAGTTTTATTTGAAGAAGTCTTAAGATGATCGTCGACGTTCTAATCTTATTTATTAGATAGTGATCGATGCTTAGATATTTATTATTGTTCTCGAAAAGGGATTCTCATAGTTTAAAACCATATTTTCTTTGAATCCTTTAAGGCCGTGATGTATGTAACCATTGAAAGCTCTCAAAGTGGTGATAGTGTTTGCTTTCTTGCCTTATCTATCACTTTGTGATGTTCGGTTGTGTTGTTGATATTTCACCAAGCAGTGGTGTGGCTTGTTTAAAAAAAAATATTCTCCCCCTCTTCTTATGGGTATCGAGCTTGGGTTAATCTGGCTTGAATTGAAAGAAAAAGAAATGAAAACGATAGTATTAGCTGTGAAGAAAAGGACTTAATAAGATTGAGATCTAGGACCAAATAATATTTTTATCTTTCCCAAGTGAACCCTCAGCATACAATTAATTAGCTCCGGATTTGGAAATCAAACCCATTAATTTGAGCAGCTAGCACAAATAAGATACATCAATTAAACTAGAGACTACATTTAATTGCATTAATATCAATCACAAATCGATAACGGACATCGTTCCTAGCCAGCCTCTCTAACGCCTCATTGATGCAATTGGGTTTAATGAGCTCGATATCACAGGTGATGTTGTGCTTCCCACACAACTCCAGCATCTCTTGGGTCTCCTTCATCCCACCGATCATGCTTCCACTCACTACCCTCTTCCCTGTAAACATACATTTAATTATCAAAAATTATTAATAATTATAGTTGTTTGTAAGTTAACATGGTATTAAAATAGTAGTCCTGAGTTCCCCGCCTCTAGATACATATAGCTAGAATATTTTTAATTCAATATATAAGTTTATGTGCAATGTACAAAAGTGAGATTGAGCTTTTGGCTGCAACACCTTGTGAATTATATAAGTCACCGTTATTAAATACATATATATATATATATATATATATATATATATATATATATATGTGTGTGTGTGCATCCAATATAGAAAATAGAAGCAAACTTAAATATATTTTGATGCAAATATTGGAGGGGGAAGAAGATAAGAATATTTACAAATATGTAGGAAAGATAGATGAGGAGGAGTCAGACTCTATGTGATTATTTTTAGAGAAGGAAAAGAAAACACTAAAGTGTTTGCATAATCTCAAAGACCATAATTAAAGGGGTGTAATTAATTAACTAATGTTAAAACACTCACCAAATATTAGTGGAAAAGAAGGAAGATCCACAGGCTTATCCGGAGCTCCAACAAGCACTAATTTTCCATTCACCTTGAGTAGTTCCAGAATTGGTCCAAGTGAATGCTTAGCAGAAACCGTGTCAATAATGTAGTCGAGACTCCTTGATGCATCCTATTACGTCCAAAATGCAAGAACCCAATAAAAATTACTACAATTAAAATATTAAAAAAAAACGTATATACAAGTAATTATCTTCTTCTTCTTCTTACCTTCATTTGTTTACCATCTTTGCTAAAAATGAAGTTATCGGCGCCCAGATGGTCCCTTGCCTCCTGCTCCTTAGTCGGTGATGTGCTGATCACTGTGACATGAAGCCCAAAGGCCTTGCCGAATTTAACGGCCACATGGCCGAGGCCGCCGAGACCGACGACGCCGAGCTTCTTTCCGGCGACGAGCATGCCGTGGTGCTTCATCGGGCTGAACACGGTGATGCCGGCGCAGAGCAAGGGCGCCGTGGAGTCCAAGGGTAAGTTATCAGGGACATGGACTACGAACCTTGAATGCAGTAGTATAATATATGCACAACGTTTAGTTTAGATCAAACAAACAGTTTGACTCAAGAGCTCCAAGTACATGAAGATATATGGTTAATTCACCTTTGGTTGGCCACTAGCATTTCAGAGTAGCCACCGTAAGTGATGCTACCATCCCAGAAGATGCCATTGTAGGTGAACTGGACTTGATCACAGTAGTTCTCTTCGGAGTCCTTGCAGTACTCACAGTCGAGGCAAGAAGCAGCTAAGCATCCGACCCCAACCCTATCCCCCACTTTGAAGTTGCTCACGTTGCTCCCAACCTTTGTGATCACACCCGTGATCTCATGTCTGTTTAAAAAAACATAAACGGATACTTAAATTTCCTATAATTTTTAACTTATTCCTCATGTATCACGACATTTGAACACTGACATACATCACTATACGTGCATATATATAAAAAGAAGAAGAAGAAGAAAATTTAGGGTGTGTACGTTCTTACAAAATAATGATAATTTAGAAAAATTAAGTGTAATTATTTCTTAATTTAATTATAAGAAAATTTGCATATAACACTAATTATAGTTTAAGCACTATATTTTTTACTATTTAAAAATCGAACCATAGAATTTAACGAATATGTACAGAAAATATTTTAGGTTGGATTTGAACTAAAATATTCTCAGTATGACTTGATTGAAGATATTTTTATAATTTTCTTAGTATAATTAATTTAACTTAGAGATTTTATTAAGTTTAACTAACTGATCTAACAATAGAGTATTTTTTATACATATTTACTAAATTATAATACTTGATTTATAAATAATAAAAATATAAAGTTAAAAGAATGAATGTTATATGCAAATTTTTCTTTAATTATATGAGTGTGAGAGAGAGAGAGGATAAATATATACCCGGGCACAACAGGATACATGGTGATGCCCCAATCATCTTTGATGTAGTGGAGATCAGTGTGGCACATTCCACAGAAGAGCACCTTTATCGTCACATCATCTACTCCGTTCTCCCTGACCACATACATACATATACACATATATAAACACCTTAATACTCCCATCATCATATATATATATATATATATATATATATATTGCAGAATACTAATATGCATATTAATGGCCATCACTCAATCTCTCTCTCCGCTCATACAAAAAGAAGATTGATTGCCATTGACTGCGCGCCCTGGAATTTAGATTCTTGGTTGATTTAGTCGAATTTTAACTTATTAAATACTTAAATCTTGTGTGCGTGTGTGTGTGTGTGATCCAGATCATATTGCAACAGTTGATTGAATCCAATGTACTTGTGGATAGAGAATCTAATAAGTTTAAACTTCAGACTAAATAGAATAATAAAATAAGTTTACGTCGAACTAAATCACAGGAGGATAAGAGGATATTTGCGAAAGAGAACTTAAAGCTACTCTAAGGCAAGGCAAAGAAGTTAGAAAACCCTCCCCAGTGGTGACTCCAAAAGCTAGAAAGGTAGAGAACTAATAGAAACTACCTTCTTTTGAAGACATATGGAGTTATCTTCCCAGATGAATCCCTAGCTGCCCATCCTTCTACTACCTGTGTGTGGCTTGGAGTAGTCTCCATCTCTCTCTGAAACTAATTCTCACACACAAAGATAAAAAGACAGTAGTAAAGGAGGGAGAAGTGATGAAAGATATCTCTAACTCTCTCCTTTCTGAACTCAATTGATGCCTTTCCTTGCCCTCTCCTAGTCTCCTTATATAGAGATGGTGTATAATATCTGTGTCAAATTGACTTCTTTAATTTTAATTTGGACATCAAAAATCAAAAGGCAGATACCACTCACTTTTCTTCCCCTCTTTTTTTTTCTCTCTCTCTCTCTCTCCCTTTATTTAGTCTACAGGTTGTAGGTTGTGCAGAAAGGCCACAGAAGAGGGTGAGCAATTGCAGAGGGGCCAACCAACAGCCAAACGTACTTTATTAGTGGTCTGAACGACTGTACCATCCCATGTTCCTCCAAGTGTTTTAGTTTTTATTTATAATAATTTAGAAAGACTAATCGTACTGTTAATTAATTTTTAGTCTTCGACTCTAACAGAGCATTTTGTATAATACCTCCTCGAGATTTAGATGTTCTTTCTAATCAGCATACCAAAATGTGTAAAACACCCTTAGCTCCACCCATCACAAGTTTATTAATGAGTGGAGAAAACACCAGGAAAGTAATCTTTTCAGACCATGACTTGCAAATTAAGTCCTTATTAATTATCCCAGGCACCAAGTTTGCTTTCCAACTTTCCCCACAACGGAAGGAATCCATAGCTAGGATGACTTAAGTCTTTAGTCCATTGACTTGCGATTGATGTAGTTTCCTCTGTTCTTCTACAACTACTAACTACGGAAGTCTATTAGCCAAGTGGTTTCATACTAATAGTTAGTAATAAATCTAAGCGTTCAATGTCTCAGAATAATAGAGTTAGGTGATTAGGTAATTAAGCAGCAAGACTCTTTAATTTGAAATCCCCACGTTTTTTGTGTAGGCATTTTAAATTAGGTCTTTCTGAAGAATTTAGGTTTTTTTTTCCCACATAATTGCTGCTTGAGAACTTCTAAATATATTATCATTTTTGCCGACATTTTTGGTTCTTTTGGAATGCCATTGTGCTCAATTTTAAGACTGTTTATTACTGAATTTTTTATTATGTAAAAAAAAAAAGATTTTTTTTCGTGTAATATGATTTGATTGATTTTGAATCATATTAAGTAGTAATTTATACAAAGGGTTAAATGGTCATTTCATAATCTAATTTACTTTTAACTATGTTTAGTTAGATTTATATGAAAAAAATAACATTTTTAAAATGACTCAATAATTTTGATAGCAACTCTGATATATTGTATTTGTGCTCTAGCATGATCGGAGTAGTTGAATAGACGTGCATCCGATCTCGACAGAAATCGTGTCATGTGATAGGAAGGTTGCGGCTTATTACTCTCGTCGTTATAAATTTCTTTGTAGAAAATTAAATAAAACAAAGTGGATTCTCATGTGCATACCTTTCTATTTATGTCTCATTTTTAAGCCCCAGTTCACTTTAGAAATAATATTTTTTTTATTTTGAAATACAAATCGTTATTCTAAAATCCAGAATAACAGCTAAATATCATAATAACTCAATTATAGAATACAAACACTATTTATTAAAATTACATCTTATACCACACACTACTCTAATTATTAATTTATCCTTGATAGCTATCAAATCAAAGGATATTCATGGTAATTTCATAAAAACAAAACACATTTTTTTTCCATTATTTTCATCACTATATATCACATGAAAGATAATCAATATACTCTTCCCTCCAATAAAAACGCCAATTTAAAAAATAAATAAACAAAATTACTTATTCTAAAATTAATCTTATTCCTAAAACAAAGAATTAGCCCATACGTCCAAACCATAAACATCAGGATAAGCTCCGAATAGTCCTGTATCCAAACTATGGTTTCATACTAAACATTTAGTCATAAATCAATGGACCTGTCATGCTATTGAAAATAGAATTAGGTGACGAGGAAATTAAGGAGCTTTTTACATGTGTGGTTGTGAGGAGTACGCCTGAAGGAAAAGCTATCCAACTTTCCCACTAGGAGAGGAGAGGAGATGCAATCAGTGGACAGTGTGTGATAAAAAGAGTTCCCACTTTTGATCGGGTCTTCCTTGTTTAGGTCTTTAATTTGCCAATAGCCACTTTTTTCCAGTATTTTCTCTCTTTTTTAATAAAAAATTTAAATGAAAGAGATTATACTGAGAAGTTTACACCGTATAAAAGTCTTCTTCAGAATCGAAGACTAAAAATTGAATAAGTTCGAAAAGAAATTTTTCATCCTAAGTACACCGTATAAAAGTCTTCTTCAGAATCGAAGACTAAAAATTGAATAAGTCCAAACTTCTGTTTTTTTTGCAAGCCAATGAGAGATTAATTTAACGAGACGTAGGTAAAATTATTAAAATTGCTCGTTAAATTTTTCACGTTTATCGAGTTGAATTTAAGGGTTTTTATTTTTACATAATTACCGTAGAAATTTTTTTACTCCTACAGAATTATCATTATACTTAGTTTTCAATACTAAAATATTATTTATTTCTTGACACTTATATTCTGAAAAAATGATTTTTTTTTCTTGCACTATGATTAGATTAATATTATATAGCTTTCTAATCATTTTAAGTAATTTATCCAAGGTCAAAATAGTTTAATTAGTTACATTTAAGATATGAAATGAAATTTTCACGAGAGGACTCAGCGATAATTTTTGATGGTCATTATAATATTTTAAAGAGTACATGACTAAATAACATTTAAAATTTTTTAAGTGACAATTATGTAAAAATCTTAAGAATTTAACATATGGGGGTTTGACTTATTTATGTGTAGCTTTTGTAAAGAGAGACTATATTTTATGTTTAGCTCATGATTTGGCCCATGAGCTTATGATTAATGAAAAAAAAATCTTAATATTAGAGGAAACATATAAGAATACTTTAAAAATATTTAATTTGAAATGAACAAAATATTCCTTTTATATGTTATATTTTGGTAGGCACTTGCACAAGAATTCGGGACTTTCCCAGAAACAAAAAGGATTGATTTGTAAAAACTGAAAAGAAATGACTCTGTTTGCAAAATAAATAAATAAAAAAAAGAAAATGTAAGGAGAACAGGATTTGTAAATAGCGCAAAGACAGTGGATCTAATTGCATTTAAAACTCTACAATTTCATTGATTTATTATTTAGTCCCTATATTTTCAATATTTAATAATTACACCCTGCCATTTACCTAATTTTTTTATATATAGTTTTCTTCATTGTTATGTCGGTTTTTTCCTTTCTTTCTCTTTCTTTTGCTCTCATTTGTCACTCTCTCTTATGTCTCCATCTCGTTCCCTCCTCTGCTCTCCTCAAAGATAATGCTCAACTTTGCCCTTAGATCTCCTCCCCCATCTGCCTCTGACTCTATCTCCATCAAGGACTCCCACATTCTCGGCCTTTGGAAACATATTGTATCGTTTTTTTTTTTGGCATTTACGAGCTCTCTGAAGTTATTTGGATATATTTGAATAGCCCATGGTCTAAAAGATAATTTTCTCATCCAATATTATCGTTGTCGTCGTCGTCGTCGCTGCTACTGCCTCTCATTTTTAATCTTTTAGCATCATTTTTTGGGAGATATATTTTGCGCATATTGGGTCTTCATGTAATCTTACCGGGCTACACGACTCTAATCATATTTTGTCTTACTAGGATCAATTTATTGAAAATTTTTAGACCCGCCAAGTTTTTATTGTGCCATTTTTGTGGTGCTGCTGATGATGGACAAATTTTCACTCTTTATTGTACATAAATGCTTATAGTTAATATTATTATTTACTTAATACTATATTTTATTATTGGTTAGTTTATTTTCAATCAAATAATCTGAGGCTCGTGTCCAAGGCCTTGTATAATGGAATATTGATGCTTACTAGAATGATAAGTCCATAAACTTTCTCTATTAAAAAAAATTGTAGAAGAACCAACACCACAATTTTAGAATCTTCATGCATTAGCCCAATAGCCAATTGTTTCGATTTAATTTCTTGGTTTGAGATAGGGCTGTAGCTAAGCTAAGCTTGATCTCAAGCAACACGATAAGGCTCGAATATATATATATATATATATTTATAGTTTTTTAACACAATTATTTTTATTACTTATAATTTATATTTATAGTTGAATTATATTTTATTTTATATTTTATTCGAACTTAAATCAATTCAAATTTGCTCGGGCTAAAAAGTAGCTTGATTTGATAAAGTTTGAAATTGTTAATATTCCTCGTCTAAGATCGAGCTTAGCTCCTATTTAAAATAAGCTCAAAATTAGCTTAAATTAAAATTATTTTAATTTAAGTTTGATCACAGAGCAAGGTTTAAAATTAATTTCACCCCAAGCTTGATCAGAGGCCAGCTCGGCTCATTTACGGCCCTAGTTTGAGACAAGCCTATGCACAAATAGAGATGAATAGTATCTTAAGATAAACATATAAAATTAGAAAAAAATTCATCTCCAGCTCACATTTGATTAAGCGAGTATTGTACATGCACTCTCTATATACATCTTTGTTCCCTATTTCTCAATACAACCGATAACCTTTAGAAAAAACTAGCACAGAGATTACTATGTTAGAGAAACCTTTAAACTTAAAAACTTTAAGCTCTTAGTTGGATAACAGTCCCAACTGGCAACTGCTCAGGGGATGACTCGCTAAAAGTCTCTTCACTTCTATCCACAATGAGATACTAGAAGCTACAAGGCACTATCACACGCACTCTTCCTCTTTGCATCCATCGTCATCGCCACTTTGCCATACCATTCTACGTAAGGTCTCCAGTACTGGACGTAGGTGGCTTAATTCGATCACCGAAGAACTCGTCCAACATATCGATCGTCGGTAGTAATAATTTGCTCAGCCATTTTGAGAGTGATTAGACTGAGACCTAAATGGTAAGTGGTGATAGAAATTAACCAGTATTTAGTACAAGTCCCAATACGAATCTATATAATTGCCAACTATTTAGGAGCTAATTTAATATAGATTCTGACAGGCATGCATGTTCTTACAACTGACACTTTAAGTAGTATTTTAGATGAGCAACAATATATATTATATCTTTAATATCTTCTTGTTGAATGAAAACTCTAATGCTATGTCAGATAGTCAGTTAATGAAATAGCTTAAACCGCTAAATAAGCGACTAACAATATATATCGTGACTTTTAACACTGTGATCATGTGACAATCACATTGAACATCTTGTAAGCAATCCATCTTTTATCTTCCATACCCAAAGCTTCACAAAAGATTAATCTGAATTGAGAGAGAGAGAGAGAGAGAGAGAGAGAGAAAGAGAGAGAGATTGCTGAATGATGTTTTCTTTCAGAATAGAAGTGTACAACATTGGGATCACATCTTAATATCTTATGAATGCTGAGCTAAAAAAACAAAGAGATGGTGTCCACATCCTTCTCTTCTTTATTCTGCCAAAGCTCTCATCAGAATCCACACAACCTTACCTCCCAAAGATGATTTATATTTAGAGTTGATGCATTACTTTTCCCTGGATTTTGAAGCTTAGGCATTAAATCTCCCACAAGGAAACTAGCTATCTAGCGTTGCTGTTATTTGCTGCACCCCAAGGTTAGAACTAATTAAATAGTTTCTTGATCTCCTCATAGCTGTAGTCTAACACTGGAGCTTCCACCATTTGCCCAATATAACTACCCTTCTCCTCAAACTCTCCATAGCCGTCAAAGCTCATATGTTCTCCTTCACTACCTCCACCACCATAGACATCGTCTATCTCCTTGCCGTAGCTGCTGCTCTGGTACTTCTCAATCCCAAAAGAGAACATATCGCTTTCTTCTCTCACATGGTACTGCTGAGATGGGCTCCGAAATATATCAGAAGCAGCGGTGGAAGATTCAAAGCCAGTGAGGGGTGCTCTTTGGGTGCTATGCCAACTGCCCAGTGATGAGGAAGAGGGTGATATTGGAAGTAGGAGTTGCTGCTGTTCTTGCTTTTGATGTGGCCTCCTGGTGGACTTCGGCACGGTAGTAATCCCCAGGAGCTTCTTCTTCAGTTTGGTGTTCCAGTAGTTCTTGATATTGTTGTCGGTCCTCCCAGGAAGCTGCGACGCTATCACCGACCATCTGTAATCGGTAAAATTAAAGATCGATCGAATTAAGGCATGCATTTGGGTCGATGATTTCAAAATGATGCATATAAATGGAAGCATGTAGCATTCCTATTATCCAACCCTAGCATCATTTAAGGTTAAATATCCTTAATTACCTGCTTCCAATACTAGCGAAGAGAGTGCAGATGATCCTATCCTCATCATCTGAGAACTCCCCATGCCTTAAGTTTGGCCTCAAGTAGTTGAGCCATCTTAGCCTGCAACTCTTCCCACATCTCTTCAAACCTACCAAGAAAACCAGCAGCCAATTAACCATATAATTAATCACCACATACACCCTACAAGAAAACAAGAAGAAGAAGAAGAAGAAGAAGAAGATAATTAACATAACAAACAAGTCATGACCATGGGAAGGGCTATAAGATTTCTTTCTCTTAATTACCAGCTTTTTGAGGGAGAGCAATCCAGTTTCCACCAGTCCCAAACTTGTCTATGAACTCCTTGAGCTTGGCATCCTCCTCCGGAGACCAAGGCCCCTTCTTCACATTAGCCTTGTCACAGCATGGAGCCCTTCCCATCCTATACCTCCTATCCCTTTTGTGTGTTTTATTATGGTGTTTGTAAACACCTTTAGAGATATACACAGCCTTTTACAAGTTGTAGCACAGAAATTAAGCAAGAGAGAAGTCACAGCAACATCGAAATATTTGTTATGATATCTCGATCTATATATGAATATATATATATATATATATATATATATATATATATACAGATGTTGTAGGAAGTCAAAAGGATAGCCTGTCGGGTTTCCATCAATTCGTGCCTTCTCGTTGGTCCCCTCTCTCTGTAGATTAGAGAAGTCTATGGAAAGTGTACTGATTTTGATTGATGTGGGGGAGTCTTTGACTAGAGTAGGCATCCTTTCAAAGAAAAACTAATTTATCTAAAAACGTTCAGCTTTCAAACTTAGTACTTAAACGAGTCTAGTTTGGACACGTAAAAAAAAAATATGCTAAACTATTTAGCATTTATCTTGAATCTAAAATTACTAAACTGCCTAATAGATTGACGTTTACTATCTTCACACAACTAAGAGAGAGTTGATATTTTAAAGGTGGACAAAATCAACATTTTATTTACCAAGTAAACTACTGCTATGTTATATGTTCAGTGTATTAATTATATGCGTAAAACACTAATAAGTTCAGCACTCTTCTCTCAAGCTAGTCAGGTAGGAGTTGAAGTATCTAAAAGAACTCCATTTAAGTATTAAATTTAGACTATGCAGGGTCTATTTTGGTTTAAAAAAATAAAGCTTCCAGGGAGCTCTGGCTAGATAAGAAGGTTGTGTCTAATGAGAAAGATGACTAACAAAAAATTTATATTGTATCCCATTGTGATTAGGCTTAAATGTATTTCACTCATCTATAATTTTATTTACATTATTTTACCCTTTTATGATTATTTTTAAACTGAAATGATTATTTTTTTTCATCGTATATGACTAATCAACATATCGATTTAAATGATACTCATTAGAGGTAAAGCTATATTATTTTCAATATATTTAAAATAATACTGATCAGACAAAAAAATATATTTAAGTTCAATTTAGTTGCCATATCTTTATTATCTAAAGTTTGATTTGTATTATTTTTGATGCATTAAAAAACTTATCTAATTATCTATAATTTTATTTCTAATAAGTATTTTAACTTCGATATATAAATTCGTCAAATATATTAGAAAAGAAGTAATGATTTCAGTTTGAATATATTTATAATAAGGTAAAGTGACACAAACAAAAACTAGAGGGGGTGAAATAAATTTAAGGCCAACTATAAGAATGGTAAAATATAATTTTCCCTAAGAAAAGAGAGAGAGAAAGAAAGAGCATGATTTGGGAGGGAGATCTGGCTGCGTGTGCCCATATATATACACACTATTGACTAATTTAGGCTTATAATTGTACTATTTACTGGGAACATTTTCCATGTGTTGTCTATAGTTTAGCTATAGAGAGAGAGAGAGAGAGAGAGAGAGAGAGAGAGAGAGAGAGAGAGAGAGATTTTATCAAGTAAATTAATCTCCTGTTCAAAGTCTTCAGTCTTCAAATGGGGCATCTCAAACAGTAGTGGTTTAATTAATTAGACATGAATGGGTTTCCTTCAATCGGATTTGACTTTTTTTTTTACTCTAAGTTAAAAAAGAATTACTCTTCCATAAATTAATGATTTATATAAACTCTTTCACCTTTTAATCTAATTCAAGTCAAATGTCTAATATCAACCCATTCACTTTTTTAATCATTTGTCCGACCGTGGGTAGACAATTTAAATTTAGTTGTTGTTGACTAGAATCTTAACTCATATGTTTGCTTATACATGTTTAATTGGTGGCCAAATTGGATTTATACTACATGTTAAATCCAACTACGAAATCATACTTTAAGTACCTGGTGATTAACTAAAAAAAGCAATTATTGAGATTATTCAGCATGAACGAAGTGTTTATATTCATTAGTACATTGAGATTCTCAAAATTATGTCATTTATGCGTCATTTTTTAGAAGGGGGCATTTATTTAGATATTAGATGTCTATAAAAGAATAAATTTTCTATTAGACAAATAATTCAAAAATTACATTAATTCCTCTCTCTTAATCAAAGAGTTGGAAAATGATTAAAAACATCCATTACCCATCAAAGTTTTTAAGAGTACATTAAATGGTTTGTTTATTTTCTTCTTTCTCTTGTATAATCTCACAAATTAATATAAACTTTCCTATCTAATTAACTCTCTATATCAATGGGCTTGATGGAATTTAACGGTTATTATTCTCAAGAATATAATATAAATGCGAAAGAAATTTAAAGGTATTATTGATTCAATAGGTTTTTTTTTTTAAAATATATTACCGTTATTTTTTTTATAATTATATTATCTTAATAATTTATTATATATATATTATTAGTTTAAGATTGATTTAAACTAAAATTTGGTTAACAGATAGAGATTGAAATAAAATTTAACTTGAAATCTATCTCCTAATAAAGGTAAAGAGTCAAATTTATTGTATAGTATTAAATAATATATTATATAATTAAGGTCTACTTATATCTATCATAATTATATCTAAGAGAGAGAAATTTTAAATAGAAAAAACATGTAAAATTAGGTGCACGTAATCCAATATTTTAATATAATATGATTTTAGAACCAACACCGGGTATGAAAATAGGCAATTATAACCGTTAGGTTAGGATTTTAATTTTTAAAGAGGTATTAAAGTATTTGTCACATCATATAATATTTCCAAAGAATTTAAATAGTAGGAGTTAAGTAACAAGTTGAACAAGAAACACAAAATATGCTACTAACTAAATATTTTTAAAATTTTAGAATTAAAATACCATTAGGATAAAAAAAATAGAATAACTAAATATTAATAATAATTATGTAACTTTGCAAAAGTAGTAAATTCG
The DNA here is from genome assembly GCF_019914945.1 of Typha latifolia. Classification (NCBI taxonomy): domain Eukaryota; kingdom Viridiplantae; phylum Streptophyta; class Magnoliopsida; order Poales; family Typhaceae; genus Typha; species Typha latifolia. The sequence continues at coordinate 14,240,631 of NC_133087.1, read as the reverse complement.
GCTGGTTCGCCAAAAAAAAGGCTAATTTTCAAAGGTTACCGGTTGAACTATTTTGTTAATCAACCGATACGATCATTCTGTCCGATTCTAATAACTATGCTTAATAATATAAACAATGTTCCAGGAATTTATTGATATGTATTAAATCACCACTCTTCCTATTAACATTTAATCCTCAACACATGCCCTAGGTAGTGCTCAATAATCCTTAATAATTAATGCAAGCATTCCTTCTAATTGGGGATGAAAATATCTTTGCTTTTGTTAACATAAGTGATATCATAGTGTGTCAAAGAGCTTTCTTGGCTTTAATTTCTTGTTGCTTGGCTGACCCCATGATGTTATTGGAGAAAAAAAATATTATTGGTGACAATGACGAGGTCTTACAAAACTTCTCAGATCGTTACTATTTACCTACAGTGATCATCATATTGTTTGGTTAAGTGTTGCTATCTCCAAATTAATGTGAAAACAATGTAGTACTATTGTGCATCTATATACACATATAATGTCACATTAAATTAATACTGTTCATCAACATTAGCGGTCCTATTTATAAATATAAGCATGTTTGAATGACACATTAACTAATTGGACCTTTGAAGGAGGGAGACCTATCTACTAAATCACAATTAATTAAATATAAACAGAAAGACTATTTGATTATCAAGACGATTATTTTATAAAATATTCACGTTCGATTAATATATTCCTTTTAATTACTCCATCCTTTCTCCGGTAATGGTGACAAGTAGATAGGATCACAATATATATATATATATATATATATATATATATATATATATATATATATATATATAGATATATATTGTTATCAACGCCCCCTAATGTATCATATAGCTAGTCAATTTGATTTGCACGTGACAATTTAAACAAAATGATGTTCAGGATATTTTCACTTTTTAGAGGAGATACGTGAAAAAGAATAGTTCAAAGAAAATTTTGTATATAATATACCCTATTTTGTAATGTAATCGTTGTTTACACTCTATATTTTCACTATTTATAAGTGAGCTATATGATTTAGCTGTGTAGAAAACACCATGTGTTAGATTTGAATTAATACTGTGAGAATATTCCGTTAGGTAGAAATATTTTATTTCTAGAATGATTAAAATACCCTTAATATGATTTGGTTGAGGATATTTTAGTAATTTTTTTAGTACAGTTAACTTAACTTAACTAATTGTTGGGAATGATTAAAATACCCTTAATATGATTTGGTTGAGGATATGGAGAAGGCGTATGATCGGGTTAGTTGGCAGGCGGTGACCGGTGTGCTTCAGCGGATGGGTTTCCCCCCTCGGTGGTGCAACTGGGTGCAGGCGTGTATTGCTTCCCAAGGTTCGCCTTGCTGATCAACGGGTGTCCGACTAAATGGATCATGCCCCGTAGCGGCCTGAGACAAGGAGATCCGCTATCTCCCTACCTCTTCATCATCGTCACGCAAGTTCTATCGAGGATCATTAACGAGAAGGTAGATCGAGGCCTGCTGAGCGGCTATCGGGTCAGAGATGTGCACCTGTCCCACCTGCTCTATGCAGATGACCTGCTTGCTCATGGCGGAAGCTTCGCGACTAATGCCAAAGGCATTCTAGATAGCCCGAGCCGGTATGAACTCATCACCAATCGAGGGGTTAACTACAAAGAAATCGGAGCCATGCACGCCAGCGGGATCGGGCGAGATGAAGGCGGATGGCGCCTTAGCGTCCAACTAGGCTTGCAGGTGGCCGGCATGCCATTCAAATACCTAGGGGTGCTTATCTCGGGCCGGAGGGTGAAGGTGAAGGAGCAGCAGGAGTTGGTGGAGCGAATCGGCAAACGGCTAGCTGGCTGGAAAGGGTCGCTCCTTTCTCAAGCTGGCAAGCTAACCCTGATCAACGCCGCGCTGCTAGCGATCCCGGCTTACTGGCTGGGAAGCACGTGGGTGCCGGACGGGGTTCTGGAGGAGATAACCAAAAAAGCTCGAAACTTTCTATGGAAGAATAACGATGGCCACGGCCTTCACCTGATGAACTGAGAACATGTGACTATGGCGAAGCGGCAGGGTGGACTGGGTGTCCGGCGCCTAAAAGAGGCTCGAACCGCGCATTTGGGCAAGCTGGTTTTCAAAATGTTGAACAGGGAGCCGGCGCCTTGGATCAGAATCATGCAGGCTAAGTATGGGATGCTGCACCCGTGGGTGATCACGAAGGGCAAAAATCCATCATGGATGTGGAGGGCGCTAACAAAAATCGCCAAGCAGCTCAGAACGGGCTGTAGAGTGCTGATAGGGAACGGTCGGAACACGAGCGCCGCTTACGACCCCTGGCTGCACGAGATCCCGTGGTGCAGGCAGCCGAGGGAATGGGCGAATGCAGTCATGGAAGAAAATCTGCGCGTGGTAGATATCACCAAAGGCAGGCAATGGACTACGGCGAGACTAACTAGGGAGGCCGGAGTTGAGCTGGCTTACAAAATAGCAACGTTCCCCATGGGTGCCGCCACCAGTGAGGACAAATGGATCTGGTGGCCGCACCCAAGGGGAACCCCAACGGTTAAAGCCATATACTACTCTCTTCTTCCTCAGAGTGACCACCACTGGGAAGGGTGGAGAAACCTTTGGCGGCTCCCGGTTGCCCCGCGGATCAGAGTCTTCTGCTGGAAACTTCTATGGGGTAGGCTCCCAACGAGTGCTTACCTCCACTATATTCATGTGGGTGCCGAGGAACGCTGCGCAATGTGCGGGTTGTTTCCTGAAACGATCGACCATCTCATGTTTACGTGTAGATACAGTCGAGAGGTGTGGGAGATACTGCGTTCCAGTGAAGGGGTGGAGACAGCGTTGATAGACCAAGACTGGATCACGAGAGAGTGGTGTACAACCAAAGAGAATGATCGCCGGATCAAAGGGAAGATTGCCTGCACGCTGTGGGCTTTATGGAAATGTAGAAACGAAGTGGTGTTTGGAGGGAAGAGGATGGCGGAGCGAGCAGTGGTCCGATCTGCCGTCGCGATGGCGGAGGAGTATGGGCTCAAGACAAAAGAGAAGACTGTGAAGACAAGGAGGAGGAGGAAGAGATGGGAACCACCGGACCCGGGCTGGACTAAAGCCAACACCGACGGATCGTTCAAGCCCGGCGCACACCAAGGAGGTGCAGCGACAATTCTCCGAAATGCTGAAGGGGAGCTAGTCCAGGCGGCATGGGAGCCGTGCCCGGGCAACTCGGCGTTGCAAACCGAGCTCTGGGCCATCAGAATGGCCCTGCAGATGGCGAGCAAAGAAAGCAGGTTGGTGATAGAAACGGACTGCTCGGAGGCCATCAGATGCATGAAGCAGGTGGACCACTGTCCATGGCGAGTCCGCAATCTGGCGCAGGAGTGTGCGGAGATAGCAAAAGAATTTTTGGAAGTTAGGCTTGCCCACGTAGGGAGGGAAGCCAACGCAGTGGCAGACTGGGCAGCAGCGAAGGCGAGGGTGGCCTCTGGCTACTGCTACGCAGAGTGGCTAAGCCAGGTTCCATCTGAGCTTTGTAATCTTCTAACTGTCGACGCGGCAACGTCTCGACCGTCTATTAATATATAGCTGGTCACAGCTCTTTGGCTTTCAAAAAAAAAAAAAAAAAAACCAGGCAACAAAAAAGCTGAAGGAAGTTCTCTTTCCATTCCATCTAAACTAATTGAAGAAGGGAAAGAGCAAAATAGAGACGCAGGAACTAGGAAACTATGTCTAAACCAATTGAGTCATTTGGTTGACTCTAAAGAATGCATCGTGAGTTGAGGGTTAGCCCTCTCATGGGAGTGATAGCTAGGTTTTTCATGGAGTTTTTTCGTACGATTGAATAGAGAGTGCTGATGGTCGAATAAAACAAGAATATAGAAATAATTATTACTAGAATAAATTTCTCATTTTGATAATAACAAATAGAAATTACTATCCCAAATTTTAGGAGCACCAATTTTGAATATTATATCCACCTTCTATAGGCTTCTGCCACTCTGGGCTTATGATATGATCTAACAAGTTCAACAATGAAATGTGGCAGCTAATCCGATCTTGGCTCAAGGATTACATTGTTTTCACTACAATCTGATGGTCTTACAAGCCACTATTTCATTCACCTTTTATGTAATTTGACTTTGGAATAATGCTCTCAGCTCTCTAAGGAGAAGAGTCAAGAGAGAGTTTTTCTAAACTTAGGGCTTCGCTTGCCTCTGTTACAAATAAGTACAATTTTAGAATAGATTATTTTTATTTATCACGTTCAAAATAAAAATATTTATTTTAGAAATTATTTTTTAAAGTTTATTCATATTTTAATTTTGTAATAAATAATTATTATTTTTGACGAGATATGAAGTAAAGAAAAAAATATATGATTTTTTTATGAATTTACAAGAAATACTCTTTGATTTAATATAAAGTAGATTGATGCAATAAACATTAATAGTATATTGATACTTTTATCAGTGCGTAATATAAATGATGAAAAATATTTGTATTATAGAATAAGACTACTATAATATTTAGCTATAATTATTAAATAAGAAAAAAATATTTTTAAAAGTGACCAGGAGCTGGATGTCATTATAAACTTAGTTGTCCCTGAGTTTAGATATTATCATCCAACCTTCTCAAGCTTCATCCTTCTTCTTTCAGTAATGAGTTTCTTCTCTACTAGTAATTTTTGGGTATTTTATCATTTGATTCTTAATGAGCTTTAACTTTAATTTATATATATATATATATATATATATAAAGTATAAAATAGAAAGCTTTCAAGTAACAGCTTAATAAGGTTACTAGACCAATGTAATATTTTTGAAATATTTTAATGCAGGTAAATAAGAGGTGTCCGTGAAAGATCCACCCGTGAATTTTTAATCAAACGGCTAGAAATCACACAATCGCATGATTTCACGAATCTTCTATACTGCCCAAAATATTTATGAATAATTACTTAAATCCGACAAATTGGATAATATATTAGCAGTCGAACACCTGGCCATGGCCGTCGCTCTTCTCCGTTCTTCCATTCTCTCCTCCTCTCTTCTCCGATTCTCCTACAAATTCCCTTCAATACCAGCAATACCCATCTCTCTGTCGACCCAAATTAGGGTTCGTCTCCCATTCCTAGCCTTCTCTAATCGCTCCTATCTTGTTAAAGTTGACATCGTTGATGCTTGTTTGCAGAGATTTGATCGATTTCGTCCCTTCTCTTCTTCGATGGCCACATCTTCCGAGTCTAAGGAGTCTCCAGAGAACAACCCAGGTCTCCAATCCAAGCAGGATGAGGCCACCAAGGGCTACTTCTTGCAGCAGACGGTTAGCCCGTTCTTTGTTCGATTCATTGTGTTGGTCTTGATCCCGCTTTCTTAATTGGGTTTTGGTTGTGAACTTATAATCTGCAGATGTTTCGGATTAAAGATCCTAAAGTTAGTCTTGACTTCTACTCTCGTGTATTGGGAATGAAGTAAGCTAAGCTTATTTGAATATGCTTTCTGAGCTTAGTCATATTTCTTTGTTTAATCTTGTTTGCAAAAGATTGCGGAGGATAAGCCCTTTTTATGTACTTAAGCTGTTTGAGTAAGAGCCTTGAACCCGTCAAATGGATTGACATGATATAGCTTATTTGCATTATCCTAGTTATTAGAGGAAGTGACCGTGACGAGTCTTTTTTTCTCTTTTAATGTGATGTGGTAATGTTTGAGACCAAGCTTGTTATATTGGTTACAAGTTTGAAATATTTATTTGATCACAAACTTTAGGTTCATTATATCAAATAAATGAAGAATTTTTAACTAATTTGTACATAACATAAAAACATTGCTATGTGAAAAGGAAAACAAAAATTGCTGAAATTTTTGCAGCATTACTGTAACTTACATTTAAATTGATCATTGAGTTACCCATGTAGAAAATAGAAGGCGCGGGCGCCAATTAATGCAACTATAAGACTTGCCCACTGCATCCAACTTGCCATGAGTTCAAGTTATGAAAATGACCTTCTCAATAATGAAGCTAACATGGTATATCTTACTCTCCCTAGATCCTGCAATAGTGAGAACCTCGTGCAGTAGGATCAAATGTTACCCATGGAGAAAATAGACCCGATGTATTTAGGGATTCTTACATTTTCTAATTTATTAACGGTTAGGCTCATCAGTTTGCCTTGAGTTCTTTAGATTTGAGAAAGGTTAATCTATGATGCAGTGTTATCCAAATCGAGTAAATTAGATGTTAGATTAGCCATTAGAATAGGAATTGCCTAAAGCCTGAATTAGGGTTGATTCCTAGTCTTATACCTACTAGAATTGTCATTTTGAGCTTTTATTAATGTCCTAATTGTTAACAGTCCTTTGCAGTTGCAATTTCTAGTTATTACCTAATTGCTCACTTAAACATATCATCTATGGATTGAGGCTTTATTTGGAAGCGCTCAAGCCATAATGATGTTAGAATTTGAGTTCTTAACCAATTCTAATTTACACCTTTCTAAACTAGGCACCAGTCCTTTCAAACACTTCATAGATAAGAGACAGAAAATCAGGCTTGGATTCTTTATAACTTTTTTCCGTCTCTCTTCTCGTCCACCAAGTTGGAAGCAAGCTTCTTTGTGTAGGGTGACCAGGCTCCACATGGAGTCATCATCTAGGCGTAATCAGACCTGTTTTTGACAAACCTACTAAAGTAGCTGATGCTTGGCATGACCAGCCATAGAGAAACTTTTGGATTGCGAGAGAAAGAATTTCGTATAGAAAGAGAATTCAATTGGAAGTTCGATCAACTATTAGAAAAAAGAATTGACTCTTAACCTAAATTTTAGCGGGCCTTCACTTTCTTCCTCTTCTTTGTTTCCAACAATATGGTGGCTACTATCCTTTCATTTTCCTTCCATTTGCGTTTACTCGTTACATCATTATTTGGTCTTAATTAGTCACGTGTATAACATACCAAATGAGACAAATGACTGGGGCGCTTAAATCACCCCTTTACTGAAACTTAGCGTAACACCACTTTGGAATAACTATGTGATTTTGATATAAATTGACTCTCCTTACATTATTATATTAAAGCAAGTCAATACTGTTTTTATCAGGAGAAGCTTCTTTCCATAAACTTAAAAGTTGAATTCTCGGAGAATACAGAATTGCTAAATTTTATTCCTTTCCATCACATGCATGTTGCTTAATGATGAGGTTTAGCACTGATCAACATCTATTTTTGCATTAGAATCTAGCTTTATTCCAGTTCATAGAATGTCGATATGTCATATGCACTTTATATTGTTTTACTTGTCAAAAATAAACCAGGTTATTAAAGAGGCTGGATTTCCCAGAAATGAAGTTCAGCTTGTATTTTCTTGGATATGAGGTAAAGTTTCTGTTTTTATTGTCTTACTGAAAACATACTGTTGTGTCCAATGGTGCGGTGAATATTTTAACGTACTGCCTTTTTTTTTCTTCCCTGCCCAGGATACTGAATCAGCTCCAGCTGATCCGACTCAACGAACTGTGTGGACCTTTAGCCAGAAGGCCACGCTTGAGCTCACACAGTGAGGACACCTGTCTCTTTCGTTTTGATTGCTACTCAATTTCTCTTTTTACAGTCCTTGTGAGCTTCACTTTCTCATTATCCCGGAAATATTCTTAACTAATCATATCTTCATCTCTACCTCTTATTCGATATCCATTAGCAACTGGGGAACAGAAAATGATCCTGAATTCAAAGGTTACCACAATGGGAATTCAGACCCTCGTGGCTTTGGTGTGTAGTGCAAGAATCTTAATATACTTTATGTGTCTATTCTGCATAAAGGTTCATTTAGATACTGTACTTGATACTTACATTTGGAAGATCCTTCCACTTTTCAGGTCATATAGGAATTACTGTTGATGACACATACAAGGCATGTGAACGATTTGAAAGTCTAGGAGTGGATTTTGTGAAGAAACCAGATGATGGTAATTCAAGTTTCATTTTCCATTTGCCCTTAGTATCTTTTTGTCATCTACATACTCTGATTAGGACATTATACTATATGATCTGCAATGTTAAAGATGAAGCTAGAAGTAGCATAACAAATGTTATCATGATAGTGTTTTCTTCTCTATTATTTAACAAGTGAATTTTTAAAACGTATGAACTGTTTGACTTCTGGATGCAGGGAAAATGAAAGGCATTGCATTCATCAAAGACCCTGATGGCTATTGGATTGAAATATTCGACCTCCAAAGAATTGGGAAGGTGACTGCTGCTTCATCTTGAGTAGAAAGCTCATTTGGGCAGAAGAAACTTTAGTTGAATGCATTCAATAATTGTCATTCTGCTTGGGCATGTGAAATGAGCGACTTCAGTAGACTTTTAAAGGCTTTTAGTTATTCATCAGTCAGCTTCTATCCAGTCTTTAATCTCTATTATTATGTTTGTTGTCAGTTTATATATATGGAGATATAGTTGTGAAATATAAGCTTTTAAACGATTCTCCATTTCTCGTCTCAGGGATCTCACATATACTTCTCGCATCAGCATGACTAAATCGTGTAGTTAGGAAATATGTTTAGTATAGCACCAATTGATTCACTTTTTATCGAATTTCTTTTCTTCGTAAATACCCTTGCAAAGTTGAAATTTATATGTTTATCCCTCAGAACATTTTTCTTTTCGTCACAGATGTTCTTCAGGTTATTTTTTCAGTAAATATATAATTAAGTCTAAAAAAATTTAAGAGAAAGAATAACGGTGTTTTATTTTAATATGTACTGTTCAAATTCTAATATATATATATATATATATATATATATATATATATATATATATATATATGTATATGTATATGTGTGTGTGTGAAAACTGTATTTTGAGGAATATATATTAGGGCTGTCAAAAGAGCCCGTGGGCTCATTAGGCTCCTAGACTGAGCAAAGTTTTGGGCTGAAAAAAATAATCAAGTATTGTAGCATTTGTTGCAATATGCATCGACGCATGTAAATTTATTTGTAAATTATGATCATATATCTGTTTCTTATTAGCTTTGACAGCAAGCAATTGAATCATCATAGTTAGGTGCATTATCTTGTATATATTCACAGAAATAATTATAATTTTTATGGTAATTATTTATCAGTAATTCTGTATCACTGTTTGTGTTAATTTTATCTTTTATAATTTATATTTTTTAATTGCTTGGCTTTTAGAATTTATCTTGTTATGCATATCAGCCTAAGCTCATTAAGCCCATATAGTTGAGGTTGAGTTATTGAGCTAGAGCCAAGCTGAGCCGAGCTAAGCTTTTCCAGCTCGAGCTGAGAATATTAAGTAATTAAGCTCAGCTAATTTACACCCTCTGTATATATTATACATTAGAAGAATACGTATATAAAAGATGCTGAAACAAAAAGTTGGTTTTTCATAGCAAAATTATATGTAACTAAAAATACCAATCCTTGATAACATCTTTAAAATGTTACTTATGATCATAATACTCTGCGTGACATTAACATATGGGTAATCTAGTAGTTTTTATTTCATAAGCAGTGGAACAATCCCTACAAAAATATACAACCTGACTACCGAAAAGCATGGGGGAGGCAACCCCAACCAAAAAAGGAAGGAGATACAATGGAAGAGAGAATAAAGCAAACAAAGCGAGTTAATCCACCACTTAATTGCATCCGAAGAACAAGTGTTGGATTGACGAAGATGAGATATAGCCTTTAATCCACCACTTAGTAGCTCACCACAATCCAAAATGAGCGAGCAAGCGTGGCATAGCAAATTACGTGCTAGGAGATCTACCCGCAGAGCTACGGCTTCAGCAACGATAGCACTAGGACAAGTAATCTTTCTCAACGCTTGCATATAGAGGGCATCCATTAGGTTCCCGAATAACGAAGCCAACACACCCCTTTGGCATGCGACTATGGTATGCATTTTAGTGTCCAACTCGACTCAGCTAGGGAGAGGAGACCAACTAACTAACCTAGCAGACAAGGGCAATCGGTGCAGCAATACATGGGCTAGAGATCAAAGCGTAATCATCCAAGAGAACCAGTAGGATACTACGCCAAAATAGAGATTTTGGGGGTGTTCCAAGCCGAGAAACAAACCAAGTTACTCACCAAAAGTGCCCTCCACAAGCCAAGCCAGCAACCTTCAACCCAATTAATTTTTTTTATGGGTCTATAGATCAATTTCATTAAGTAAAAGGGGGTATAATCAAGACTTAGAGATAGATTAGTCCATTTCATAGTCCATACTAGTACATTCTCGAATGGCTAAACTGGCAAAGGAGTGAGCCTTGGTGTTGTTACACCAGCTTGTAAAAACTACCCTAATAAAGGGGAGAGAAGAAGTCCACCTGATACATTCCTACAATATCGAACGAATAGTCTAGTAGATGCCAAATATTTTGATCATTCATGGCTTTTACAATCGTTTGAGAGTTGGAAAAATTTTAGAAGTCTTCATTTGCAGCATAAGCTTGCACAACCTTGAGCCCATGAAGAAGAGCCAATGCTTCCCCATGAAAGGCGCTCAAACAATTATCTAAGTAGATGGCTTTGCCCCTAATGAACCGATCTGAATGTGAGCTAATGAAGATTCCTATACCACCTTCCTAACCACTACACCAGGCAACATCTACCCAGCAGGTATGCTGCCTGGTTTAAACTCGCCCGGTGTTGTTTCCTCTTGTCATTGCTTTAGATCATCGACTTTAGCACTTGGAAGGGGTACCTTCAACCCATTTGTTGAGTGCCATAATATTAAGCAGTCATAGATTGCCTAAACTTATCATTCCCCAAAATAAAATATAAAGAAAATAATAGAAAAGAAAAGAAAAGAAACACAAAACTGTGCAATTAAATTGAATAATATCAAAATTAACTGCATTTTACCCGCCTGCCCGCTTCCAGACAACGAACGTAATCGACGCCTATCCAGAACCACTGCCAACATCCTCTCCCCCTCCTCTCTCAGATTCGGATAAGGTCTCTCTATTCTCTCCTGCTCTTCTCCTCTCTCTCTCTCTCTCTCTCTCTCTCTCTCTCTCTCGATCTATCCGAATTCCTAATCTTCTCATGGTCTCTATTCCTTGCAACTATTCCGTGGCGTCTCGCCTCCCCAATCTCCCACTCTTCCCCACCCCCTTCCACTTCTCCCCTCCCCTCTGCCGGCTTCACTTCAAACCCCGCGCTATTCACCATCCCATCAATGCCTCCGGCGCCGACTTCTCCTCCCGCTCCTCTTCGTCCTCCAACTCCCCGAGCAGATCAGGACCCTATTCCCCGGCGGATTCAAGCGGCCGGAGATAAAGGTGCCGACTTTTGTGCTGCGCCTCAGCACCGAGGAGGTGCTTAGCGGCGAGGAGAGCACTGCGGCGATCAGCGCGGCGGTGGCGAAAGGGGTCGGGATTGTGGTGCTCGACGGCGGAGAGGAGAGCGGCGGCCGGGTCTATGAGGCTGCTTGCGTTTTGAAGTCGGTGGTTGGGGATAGGGCTTATCTCCTCATCTCCGAGCGGGTGGATGTTGCGTCTGCGGTGGGAGCTAGTGGGGTTGTTCTGTCGGATGATGGTTAGTAACAATGTTTAGATTTCTGTTGGATCGTCCGTTTGTGATCTCTATTTCGTTCCATTTTTCTTGAATCTTTTGGATATTCTGTTTCTCTATTTTCTTGAATCTTAAGACTTCTGATTGAGTACAAATTTTAGGAATTAGGATGCTTTCAAATGTCACCTATAGAATATGACTATGATTCATGGAGAAAAATGTTGAATTTGAAAGGAACATGTAGGAGGTGTACGTGGCCATCTGAATTTGCTCCATTCTATCTATATAATTTAGAAGAAGTACATAGACCAGTTTTTGCAAATTTCTATATTGGAATTGTAGGGAATCACAGTGGATCTGTTTGCCAACATCAAGATAGTCTAGTTAAGGTTTTGAAGTAAGGTCTATATCCAAGTTCAAATTGTTCACCCAAGCAGTTGGATGCAATAGCTTTGCCATACAATGCTTGTGCGAACAATTTGAACTTGGATATAGACAGAATGCTTGTTTTTGGTGTTTCAGATGTCAAAATTGTGTGGTTCAGTGTGAGTAAAAGGTTATTGTGGTAATTAATTCTTGACTGTGTAAGATAACTTAATAAACCTATTAGAAACAAGACAAGCAAGAGGGCTGTAAATGCATAGCAGTGGTTACATAATGTCTGGTTAAATATTGGGAGCTACTATGCCATATATCTACTAATTAAAAACTTAATACCTGATGACCTGCTTGTCATATTATACATGCTGTAGCCTGAAATGTAATTTTCCATTCTTTTTGCTAATGTTTATAAGTATCTCGTTTGAAAAGAGAAATTCTATTGTTTATGCTCATATAAGCTTTTACGTGCCAAGGATGTGTTTGTATTCTCTGGTTCAAACATTTTGTTTGGCTTAAAATTTTCCTTCCCATTTTCATGATGACATTATGTATTTTCTTTGGGACACAGGCATTCCTACAATCATTGCAAGGAATATGATGATGAAATCTAAATCTGATACCGTATATCTTCCTCTTGTTGCAAGAATAATAAAGACCGTGAGTTCTGCTATAAGCGCGTCTAGTTCTGAGGGTGCTGATTTTCTTATAATTAGCACCAGCATTGACAACTTCATTAGGGTACTAAGGAGCTCTATTCAGCATGTAAAGGTTCCAATTTTCTTCAGCATAGTTGGCTTAATGGGTGATGAATCACCCACCAGTGTAACATCCAAGTTGCTCCAGTCAGGTGCATGTGGAGTAGTCATGTCCTTTGCTGATATGAAGCTTTTCAGTGTCGATCTTCTTGAGAAGCTTTCTTCTGAAAATGATGAGGCTGTCAGAGTCGTGCAAGATGGATATTCTATTTCTAGTAAAATGGATGTCGAGGATATCAGAGTTGTAACTAATGGAAAGAAAGGAATTGCAGGATTTACAAAACTAGACAAAAGAGAGATACAATTGATGGAAATGGAAAGACTTCTGTTAAATGAAGCTGTTGCTGTTATCAGCAAAGCTGCGCCAATGGTGATCTTCTAGTGTTACACATTTGGTAGTTGAAGATGCACTCAAATGAATTCATTTCTTATTCCACACCTTCTTCAGCATATGCTTGACATGAAACTATAACTGCTCATATATGGTGACAGATGAAGGAGGTTTCTCTTATAGCAGATGCTGCTTCTCGTCTCAGTGAGCCATTTTTGTTGGTTATTGTGGTAATTTTGATTATAGCAATTTTTAAGTTGCAAGAGTATGCATTTCCTGGAAGCTTGAGATTCTGTTATTATCTCTATTAGAGACTGCAAACAATTTTTAGTATTGAATTATATCGCCAATTGCTATCTAATTTAGTTGCTTACATAAAGTTGTCTTAAAGGCTACAGGTAGAATGTCCAAGTCTTGGTATGATTTTGACAGCAGTTCTTTTCCTTAAAAATACTGGATGTCAATATTTTTAATTTTAAATGGTTTTCTCTACCAGCTAGATTATGCATCAATAATTGGTACAAATTTTTTATTTTCTTATTTAGGTATCACTTGATGTAAAGCAAGTGGTTTTTTGTTTAGGGTTTTATTGTCCTCTTTTTGTTAGATTAATCATTAATTTGTTTTTAACCTCTTTGTAGCATTATTTGTAGGAAAATTTTAAAAAATATCTGTAAAGATTTGATTTTGCAAAGTTTTAGGTTCCCTTTCATGTTTGTGTTTGTGGGGTCCAAAATTTTCTTCTTAAATAAATCTAGGAATGAAAATATATTTTAATAAAGAAGTATAAGTTGATCCTTAAATTAGTTCAAAAGCCATGTATTTGTGATTGATTTGATGACTGAAACTGATGATTAGCACATGATTATTTACTCTTCACCAACGATGGCCGTGCCGGCGGCATACAGGCATGTGGCACGAGGGGTGCCGCAACCTCCTAGCAGCGCTTCACTAAAGATTCTTCGTCGTCATTTGCTGCTCACTATTGACTTCACCATTGCCCGTTGTGCCTGAGGTCGCCGATCGCGAAGTGGATGCCCTAGCCTTTGTTAGCTCAAGGAAAAAGACAACCTAACGGGCGATGGCGAGGTCGGCGGCGGTGACGGCGACGAAGCGCTACTAGTCTCCCTCCTCCTTTTCTCTCCCTCTCTTGTGACACAACCGGCAAGTGCCGCAACACATGCCGTGCCGTGCCGTGCCATGGCATGGCGATCCATCTTCACTTCAAAGTGAAAGAAATTATCTTTTTTCTTGCTCTCTACACATCTCAATTCAAATTAGAGGAGGTTGTTTTTCTGGATCTTGTTTCACTCCTTAGCTCTTAGGCCTATTAATTGAGAAGTCCACATATCTTGCCTAGGAAAAGGATGGATTATCTACCTTGAATCTACTGAATTTACAGGTTGTTAAGGTCTGTCTGCCTTTACCATATGAAGCCAAGATCTAAATTTAGAACTGGATTGTAAAAAAAAGAACTAAAAGGATAAACAAACTATTAAGTGATGGAATTTTTGCTGCCTTTACCATATGAAGTCAAGATCCAACTTTAGAATTGGATGGTAAAAGAGAAAAAAAGTAAAAGGATAAATGAATTATTTAGTAGTGGAATTTTTGGTACTTCTTGTGCTAGTAAGTTCCAAATTATACTTGCTATCAGTATTACAAACATGGTATGGATTCAATGATAACTGATCACCTATTCGGGATGTTCGAATTTGCATTGAGGAGGGCTTGCAAACATCACAAAAAACAAGCTCCTCAATTCATCAATATCATCTGTCTATACTAGTAATTTAAAGTTTACAGTCATTTGTTTTGGTCTTTGAGTAGTCATAAGAAAACTCATTTATTTGCAACTTGCCAATTTAATTGAAATCTATCAGTCATTCTTTTCATGCAATTATGTCACACTGGGAACATCATTTAAATGAACAGAATGCTTGCATGTGACAAATAATAGCGTAGCGAACTCTGGTGCACATTTTATGGCAACACAAAGGGTCAATTTGTATATCCAGTTTCAAAGCTGATTTTAGTCATGATAACTGATAGATGTTGAAAATTTGAGAGATATTCAAACATTTCCTTCCACGACACTGCTTGTTTTCTACGGGACAGCTAAACATCTTGTTTTAGGTCAGCTCTTTCCGTATCTGATGCTTATTTCAATTGGCTAATATCAGGGTGAATTTAATTCTGGAAAATCAACTGTTATAAATGCTTTACTTGGAAGGAGGTACCTGAAGGAAGGTGTGGTTCCTACAACTAACGAGATCACTCTACTTTCATATTCTGAGATAGACTCTGATGAGCAAGAACGTTGTGAGAGACATCCAGATGGTCAATTCATATGCTATTTATCTTCACCAATACTGAAGGAAGTCAGTACACTTTTGAGATCCCAAGTTGTTTATACTTGTTTATCTAGTTAAAATCATTATTTTCACTAGCTTGCTGTTAGGAGACAGAGCCATCATAGAACTTCCACTGCCGAAGTTCCTTTTCTCCTGCAGAGTTTCATGTTATTTTTCTCAATCTTCAAGATTATATCACATGATTTCTGATTGTCTCCTTAATGCATTGTATGATCAAAATACTTCTTCTTAAAAGATCAGAAGTAACTAGTCAACTATCACTGTGATCATAGAATGATAGATGAGAACACGT
The DNA here is from genome assembly GCF_019914945.1 of Typha latifolia. Classification (NCBI taxonomy): domain Eukaryota; kingdom Viridiplantae; phylum Streptophyta; class Magnoliopsida; order Poales; family Typhaceae; genus Typha; species Typha latifolia. Next base: position 14,224,947 of record NC_133087.1, on the reverse strand, counting down.
GAAGTGTGTCATAGAACTTGGAACAATAAAAGAAGCTATAAAAGGATGAAGTTTTGTATTCTAGATTCCAGTATGTGAGTTACACAGCTTAAACTCATTGCTCTGAACGTGTCCAAAAGCTTAGAGAGGTTGATTTAGATTCTTCATTTTTGAGTCACTTGGCATTTGTAAATTTCAAACTTTAGAAATGTACTGTTTCTTATGTTTCATATCACTACTGGATCTATCATATGGCTAACTTCTGAGTCCCACAGTGACGCATTTCATGATACATTACCATGTGTGTGAAATTTCACTTATATAGCAGATAGCTAGAATTTGCATATATGGCATGTCCTTTGTCTTATGCACTAACATCATAGTTGAATGAGGCGAGAATTTGCAAAGTTGCTTCTATTTGTGGGTAAGTACATAAGTAGTCTATTATGGGAAGATGCACAGGAAGGTTTCTCTATGTCTCATATTGCACCTTTTTAAAGCTCCTACTTCTGCATAAGATGAGCAGGAAGGTTTAAGCAAATAGGGAAATAAATCACTCTCTCTTATGATGTTGGGAAAAGCATCTACTTCACTTACGCTTATGCTGTAGGCCTTTATGTATCTCCTTGCATGGCTTATAATTCAATTCATGTTATTCTATAATTCTATCTCAACGTGTAATGTTATTGCTGAACTTGTCTAGTTCTTTTATTAGTTCTTTGCAGTTATCTCAGACTAATTATTATTCTTATCATTCTTACGAGATCTCTTGCTCACTTTGTTAAACAGATGAACCTAGTTGATACTCCTGGAACAAATGTAATTCTACAAAGGCAACAACGACTTACTGAAGAATTTGTGCCCCGTGCTGATTTGATACTTTTCACTATATCAGCAGACCGACCATTGACTGAAAGTGAGGTATGTCTTTTCTATTATATGGGAGGAGGATGCCATATATGCACATGATATTGCTTTTACGAACATGCATATTATTAGACTTATTAAAGTTGTATTTTATTTATTTATTTAGATATATGGTGGCTTTGTATAAATAGGGCTAAGGCCTCCTCTTTCATATCAAGCAATATATTTTCATCCAAAATTTTCTCTTCTCTTTCTCCCTTCTCTTTGAACCTATTATAGGGTTGGGTCTTGTATTGTTTCACATATAATTCTGTTATGAGAATAATATACTGTTGGAGGGAAAATAAAAACTGTATCGTACAGTCATATTGAATTATTGTTTCCACCTTTCTATGACTTGAACCCATGACCCCTTGGATGCAAAGGGCAGGCCTTCCTGTCACTAACTGATGCTCCCATAATAATTTATCTTTCTTGTACTTTCATTTCTTTAGAAATAAGATTTGTCATAATGTGCTAGCAGTACTGAGATACAAATGTAGAAATATTTTATTGAAAAGTTTGTACTTCAAGTATATTGCTGGTAGATTTGCATGGTGGGTTTCTCTATTTTGAGCATTTTGGTAGTCTATTATTCAACTTCATATAAACTGATCATTTGAGAATTGCTCAACATTTTTCTGAATAATTTTCCAAGTACGATTCGTTAAACCTTAACTTGTTGTGTCAAGAATTCTATTATCTTCACGATGGGTGTTGGGTAGTCATTTCCTAATATTGCTTCAATAAAGAAATTTATTGATCCACCTTTGAAATAATTAATGCTTTTCTACCTCTGAAATTTGTAGGTTGCGTTTCTGCAATATGTGCAGCAATGGAAGAAAAAAGTTGTATTTGTACTAAACAAACTAGATCTATATCGGACCAATAGTGAGGTTTAACTTTGCCAATTTCTCTTCTGTTAAAATCTCGTGAAATATAAATATTCAATTGCCATGTCATTTATCCAATTAGATTATATATTTGCTTTCCTCCCTTTGCTCATTTCTTATTTCTCTTCTATGGATATAGCTTGATGAAGCTGTTGCATTTATCAAAGAAAATACTAGAAAGCTGCTCAATATAGAAGATATAAGGTTATTTCCCGTCTCTGCAAGGTCTGCGCTGGAAGCAAAACTTTCTTCTTCATTAGGTGACGGAATAAGCTATGAGAAGGTTTTGTTTGATGATCCTGGATGGACCACTAGTAGATTTTATGAACTCGAGAAGTTCCTGTACAGTTTTTTGGATGGATCAACAGACACTGGAATGGAAAGAGTGCGATTGAAACTTGAAACACCGATTGGAATTGCAGATCGTTTGCTAAATTCTTGTGAAAGAATTGTGAAGAAAGAACACGAAAATGCCATCCAGGACTTGACATCCATCAAAGATGTTGTTTCTAGTGCAAAAGAGTATGCTGTGAAGATGGAGGGTGAGAGTATTTCTTGGAGGAAGCAGATGCTATCTCTTGTACGTGATGTTTAGAAAAGCTAAAATTTTTTCTAGAACTTATGAATAGATCCAAGTGTTAATTTTGCAAGGCTCAACTATTTTTCTCTTTTGATTAGCAATTATTTTGATTTTTGACATTTCATATCATTCCAAATAGTAGTATAGTACTATCATCTGCCTCCTAGCTTTAATGGTATTAACATGCTCCATCTTGTGAAGGTGACATGCCATTTCTGCTAAATTTTCTCACTTAATATTTTTGCAACTGCAGATTGAGACAGCAAAAGCTCGAGCAATAAAGCTCATGGCCTCCACTCTTCAGTTGTCAAACATTGACCTTATTTCTAGTTATGCATTTAAAGGAGAAAGAGCCAATTCCATGCCTGCCACATCAACTGTTCAAAATGAAATTCTCAGTCCTGCTCTTTCTGATGCACAAGTATCTTCCTTTCCTTTGCTAATTTATCCAGTTTTCCTAATATAATATATGTATTTTTTTTTTCTATTATTGCATTTTACTTTTCTTTCTGCATATTATTGTGGGGGGGGGGGGGTTGTGTACAAGCATCTAGAGAGTTACAATTTTGTGATGAAGATCTTGTTTTTGCATTTTTAAGAACACGTCAAGATTTTTAAGCATGTCTGTACTTGGTATTTTCTTAAACTGACTGGAACGTAATTAATTCTTTGTTCAGAGATATTAAATCTACACTAGAATTTTAATGAAGTTCCTGTAACATGCTAGTTGAATTAATGTAAGGTGGTGACAGTATGTGGGCTTTGTTAGTTTGTCCAATTATAAGGATCGTGATTGGCAAATGATACATTTTACTGTAACAATAGAATACTGGTTTGTAGCCAAATGCTTCCATCACCATTTGAGATCAAGCATGCTAGTACAACTTGGTTTACGAAATGCTTTCTGGATGCAAGTATATGCTAATCAGCTGAAGAAATTTTAGGTTTCACTTCCAGTGGGCTTTTTTTTAATGTTTCTGGCTTTGAGGGATAGTTTATAATTATGAAAAAGGAGATTTCAGCAAATTCTGGAATGTACTGATATCAGGCTATCAAATAAACAAGTTCTCAATGTAACTACTATGATGTGGTTGTGCATGCTAAGGGTAAGGAATTAGGGATTCTTTAGCAGGGCATAAGTTAAAAATAAAAATGCCCATTGAATTTAATACTTGCGTTTCCTATAGTTCCTCTGTGAAGTAAACATCATAAAGTAAAAGTATGACCAATTTATGAAATAAAAGGCTACATCAGTGGTGTAGTTCTATGAGTGGTTAAAACATCCACATACAGACAGATTGTACACTTCAATCTTGGAAGGACTTTTTATAGTTAAACTGATCAAGAGAAAGAGAAATATTGACCACTCTAATCAGAAGTTCATTCCTGATGGAAATGTGCGAGATAGAACAAAGAGAGGTAGGAAATAACTGTCATGTTATGAAGAATATAACTAGATCATATATTGAGAAAAATACAAGAAAGTATTTCTATTCTGTAACTTTGGCTGAATCCAATGAGCAACTCTCGATGATGTGCAAAGATCCTTACATTGAAAGATTGCAGGAAAAGAGATTTCAATCATTTATTCTTTGATCCATCAAATATGAGGAGGAAATGTTGTCATCTCAGACAAATGCTATTAAAGAGATAAAATAAGTAGAGAGCGGCTAATAAGTAACTTGAAATTTTCTAGGCATGTCTGCCATTGTTGAATATTCAGACTTAGTTGTGAAATAGTGATAATTTCATGATAAAATTACGTGAAATGCACTTTAGTCAAGATAGTTTCACATCAACCAAGGTTGCATAACAACATAAACAAAACCTGGATTCCCCCAGTATTTGCTGCTATCTGTTCCTTTCTTCTCCTTCTAGTCCAGAGGAGGCTGCAACAAATCCTACATATACCACTCAAATCAACTAAAAATGGGAGTAAATTTTTTAGACAGCATAGTTGTTTGTCGGTTTTGCTCCTAGAACTGTAGGTTTGCACTTTGCACCAGTGCTTATCATGTGTTCTTGCTTCTTGCATTGCTTGTAGGTGAGTTGATTAGAAATATATTTTATGAAGTTTCATGATGTATGTTTGCAGATGACATCATTCAGTGAGGTTACTATGAAAAAATAGAATAAGAAATATTAGCTCTTAGAAGTTCACGGGACATTCAAATGTTGAGCATTGTTGAGATGAGAGTATTCAGGTGGATGAGTGAGGTTATTAGGGAAGATAGAATAAGAAACAATACAATCTGATAGAAGTTAGAGGCAGCACTGATAAAGGATAAATTTTGTGAGAATCGATAGAAAGATAGTTTGAACATCTGACAAAGACCATGTACTGCACTAATGCTGATTAGTGATTTCATTCAAGTAGAAGTTCCTTGGGAGAAAAGGAAATACCAAAACTAATGTTGGAGGACTTAATAAGGTACCATTCATTCTATCATTTCAATCTTTAATGTTGTGAAAATACTCAAATTCATAAATTAATTATATGGTAAATTCTTGCATATCAAATTAAAGGGCCTGGTGTAAGATCTAAAATAGCGTGTGAAACTGCAAAGCCTCGAGCTTTCTGCATTTAGTTCTTTGCTGCATTTCGTTATATTATTTTACTGTTGAATCTTTTTATTTTTTGCTTGGTTTATGATTTTCTCTATATAGACATACAAGATCATGAATGTCTTTCTACTGTTTACTTCTTCAGAAGCTACTTCGTGATTATTTAAGGTGGTTAGAGACTAGCAATGTTCGTGAAGCAAGTCTCTACATGGAGTTTTTTAATGAACGATGGGATGCATTAATTAATTCGAAAGAGAGGACCCAGTCAGATACAGATGGACTTGTTAGTAAAGCAGAGGAACACAGCATAAAGGTGTTGGAAAGCTTCAGAGTTAGCGCTGCTGCAAGGATTTTTGAACAGGAAATTCGTGAAGCGGTTGGTTCTATAGACTGAAGTTCTTAATTATTTTATTTTCTACGGAAAGGAAAAGAGCAATCTTATCTTTACACCAGCGTCTTGTGGATGCCATCTTATTAACTATAGGAAGTAATTTCATTGTCCTATTAGAACCTTTACTCTTTGAAATAGCATAAACACAGCTGGTTCTCCTTATTCGATTAGCTATTTGGAATCTATTTAATCATTTACCAGTGATTTGGATATAGCTGGTTTCCTTATTTTGATTTGTTAGTATTAGTGTTGTCTAACAGACATCCTGGGTAAAAGTAGTTGATATCAGTTTTTGAAGTCCAATACTAGAAAACAACTATATATCACACAGAGATGTCTCCTATATTTCATATGTTTAAGCACCTGATAATGTCCGTGTATCTGAATTTAAATTTTTTTAGCTTGTTCGCGTGCTGTACTAATATATTTTTTTTTAAATACAACTTTGAATCATATGTAGTTGCTTGTTTGAGCATAACCACATTGTCCATGTATCTGAAGGTTCTGGGAACTTTTGGAGGGCTAGGAGCTGCTGGACTTTCCGCTTCTCTTCTAACATCTGTTTTACCAACAACATTGGAAGATCTTCTTGCTCTTGCCTTTTGCTCTGCTGGCGGGTAAATTTCGATCTCTGGCTCATTGTGATTTCTCACGGACCTTTTAATGCTTATTAGGTTATGCTTCCATGAGGTGAAATATCATCTTTCTTTGAATTTATGTTGAAGTGGAACTAAAGGGACAATATTGTCAATGTATTTCTGTGTGATATAACCTGTAGACTCTTAAATATAGAGCCTAAGAAGTTTACTTCATGGTCACTAAAATTTAAGTTAGTACAAGAGAAAAACAAATCATGTACTTGGAATGTCCCTTATCTTTTTATAAAGTGGAAAAATATAGATAGACTTGTGCTAAATGTTTGTTTCACAAAATTTGACAACTCAAGCTTTTAAATTGTACATAGCATGATAACAATGGGAATGCTGACCTAAGTCTTTAGTTGTAAGTTGTTGACTGTTTGGGTTATCTATATGGATCCTTCTTTTTTACTTCCCTCCAAATATCAGTTCCCGTCTTCCCTCCCCTCTTAAAGAATCTTCTACTTGAATGAACTTGGTTTTGCATAGTATCATGCTATGAACATTCGTCCCATAGGTGTGTGTCACTGAAGTACTCTCTCTCTCTCTCTCTTTGTAACAGGGTAACCTTGCATATATCTTGCCCTTCCATACCCTCATGTAGTAGCTTCATGCACTAGGACACACTTATTTTAATATTGCTGCACTGTTTGACCTCAACTCTTCTAGCTTAACATCATCCTTGAGAGACTCAATTTTTGCATATCTTGTTTTATAATTGTCTAATGTTGTCATTGATAAAGCATGGTTAACTTATAGTGGTAGATGTAGAAAATTCCCTACATTGAGATATATATGGGTGTTATACATCATAATATAGAGGTACTTTTCCATTTTTGTCATCCTATTTTATATTTATGTACAATGTTCTCATCAATCTTCTCTTTTGCATCTTTTTTTGATAGATTATTAACCTATAAGCTCATCATAGGCTAAGAAAAAAAGGTTTCTTCTTGATATGTAGGCTAGACAATTAAGTCAACCCTTTTAAGAAACGAGTCACAATAGGCTCAAATTATGTGCATATAGCATTTCGAGAATATCAAACTCATGACCTCTTTCATAAGCTAATAGGATTTAACCACTGAACTACAATGCCTAATCTTTTCCTTCACATTATACTATAGAGTATAGATCCAAGATAAGTACTCCCTCTCATATATTTCTTATTCAGATACTAATGCATTAGATTATAGTGAACTACAGTTGTCTTTCCTTGGGGATCTTATAAATGGTCTTGTCTGCGTTTTGCTTAATCAGGTTTTTAGCAATATCAAATTTTCCCAGTCGTCGAAAGAAAGCAGTGGAGAAGGTTGGAAAGGTTGCTGATTCTCTAGCGCGTGAACTTGAAGATGCTATGCAGAAGGATCTATTGTACAGAGCTGAAAAGCTCACTCACTTTGCTGAGATTATCAGCAAGCCCTATTTGGACGCGGTCCAGCAAAACATTGACCGGTTGCAGGAAATCCAGGGCGAGTTGTCAAACATTGAGCAAAAGCTCAAAGCCTTGAAAGCTGAAATTCAGAATCTTCATGTTTCTTGAGTAGTTTGTTAGTTTTCAATTTTTTTTTATCATTTCTTCTGATGCTTGATTTTAAGATGCATCAATAGTTGGTTTTTAACCACCGGTACCATTCTTAAGTGTCTCTCAGTTTGTCCTACATATCCACTGGATTGCACTTATGTAACTTAATGTTTCATTTAAGTGATGTACAGAATTCTATCAGTAAATTTTCTATTGTTCTGCTTGATGGCAAGTTTTCACACGTAATGGATGCCGGGATTCTAGTTCTATAATACTTGCAGTAATGTAATTATTGTCATCTTCGTTCATAGTTCTAATTATTCATTTTGGGTCTTCCCAATTAATTGGTTGATAAGTTTTGTCTTCAATTGAGATGCTTCTCCAAATGTGGGGACAAAAAATTGAAAGAAGATTGCAAATTGCATTCAAATAGATATGGGAATTGAATAGCAACTTCTACCCTATAGACCTTTCCTTGCCTTAGCATTTTATAATCTACTTTAGTTCCTTTATTCCCATGGTACTACTTTCATAAAAAGGAATCAAGGAAGGAGAGGCAACTGGTGGTTGGAAAAGGGTTATGAAGGGAAGTCATCATGATACCTATGGTGGTTATTCTATATTTCTATGGTCGGTTGAAGCTTTTGCTTGCACTAAGAGCCAATTTATTACCAACTAGGAATTTTTAATGTGTTTTCTACCACCATTAATTACAGGATAAAACTTTGCATCCTATTTGGATTCACCACTACCAAAAACTATGGGAAGAAAGGATTCCCTGATGTCATCTCCTTTGAGAATTCTGTTCAACTATTTGTTTAATGTCAAAGCTTCTTTTTCTTTTTTTCAACCTAAGATGGAAAAATGATGCAAGAAAGAGAGTTAGATGTTTGACCTAGATGATCACTTTGTCCTCAAACATGGTATCAAATAGCTTGCCAATTAAAAAGATTTAGGTCCACATCACAAGAATTTGGAGCCAAACACGAATCGGCCACTTTAACCATATGAGTACCTTAGTAATGATTTCTACTAGAGCTTAGTGTAGCACTCTTTCTTTTATAAACATTTGTGATGGGTTCTTGTTCTCTAAGCATATCTCAAAGTGTCAAGATATAGTTCAAAATGGTTGTCCACTAGTCATTGGGAATGTCATGCTTCCCTCTAATATCTTTTAGTGTTATTGTTGTAAATTCTCCCGGGTCAATGGGGAATACAAAGTGTCCTAATAGATGTGAACAATTGATAGGGCAATACTTGGTCACAATTTTCAGTTTTCTCACCAATTAGATCAGAATTATCTTAATTTTTCTATTATATGAAAAGCCTGTAGGCATTTTATTAAAATCAAGTATATATTACAAGTTTGATACACAAATGAAAGAGAAAAGTGATCATTGTTGTAATAGCCCCCATCAACGTACCCCTGTTGAAAGGTAGATTCACTCTCATCCCATGGAGCAAGCTCTTAGCGAGTGGGACAACCACAAAAATCTTATCACTATCACAAAACCTCACACCACACTAATAGACTTTAACCAAGCTTACTCAAATATGACTCTAACTTCTCTGACTTTAATCGAGCTAAGTCCAGTTTGGGCTCAACCAGGTTTGAACCCGAGCCTAAAATGGTAATGTGCGGGATGTGCTAAGCCTTTGTCTACTTGACGCAGCACGTTATGACCTCCCATTCCTAAAGTTTTTTAGTCCCTATTTGAAATTTTGTGTATTGAAAACTATTATTAAGCATCACCCAACCAAAGTTAATCAAACATTTTAGTAGGCGACCGATCGATTATGGATAAATATTTTTGATAAAACACGAAAAGAGAGAAAAGAGAGAAGAAGAGAAGCAGTAGTGACACAAGGAAGAGGAAAGTGAAAAACTAAGCCGAGACTTCCTAAGCAACAGTGACACAAGGTAGAGGGAAGTGAAAACCTAGCAAACTTCGAGGTGTGTTACCATTAGACCTGGGAAAAGAACGAGTAATAATTTTTATCTTGATAGATCATGAGCTCCTAGGCTAGTATTGAAGGCTACAACAAAAAGATAACTCATTCATATATATAAATTAAATAAATGAACTAACCATTCCAATTGAACTAATTTAAATCCTACACATATAACACCCTTATGGTAAATTCACCAAATATCATTTCCAATACTCATGGGAGACTTCTATCATAGGCTACTATAATCTGACAAAAAAAATACCAAGATTAGACGTAAGGCAAGTGGCAAAATGGCTCAAAAAAGAGATGAGCAAAAGTGTTCCAATCCACATTAATATATTGTTCCATGTTGTAGGGTTTGGTGCATGTATGTATTAATACAAGCAACTTTTTCTCTCTAAGAGAGGCTATTTGGTAGGCTTGACATTCGTCCATGGTTTCATGACGAGAAGTCTTTTATTCCTCCATTAGGTAAGCAAACAGATCACCAACATGCATGATTAAGAAAGAAGAAGAAGAAAAATTCATGTAAACAAGGCAATAGTGGATTCCTCCTGTTACCTTGAGATCCTAAATTCCTAAAACAAATCCTGAAATTTTTCTTCTTGTAAAGCTAAAAGTGGTGTCTTTTTCTGTTGCTTTTTGAGCATTTAGTTCACAGAGAAGCAATTTTAGTACAAGATATCAGAAGACTTGAATTATGATTGGGAAAATTAAGCAAAGAATCATGGAAAGTGTTGGGCTTCATCAGATAAACAAAAGGGATTTTTACATATTACCCCTCCAAATTCATCTATATACATATATATACCCTTCAAAATCCATGGTTTTTTGCATAGCTTCTTGACTTCTTTCCGGGTTACTCTTTTGATATCTTGAACAAAATATGGGCAGCAGGCTCAGCAATTAATGAGATCGTGCCATATGTCCAGTTGTACCTACAACCTATGCAGTAGAGAATCCTCTCTCTTTTAGTGCTTTTCGAAAGCTCTTAAAGCTTTAAATAAATAAAAATATAAAATATCAACCAAACTCTATTACAATTGGTTAGGTAACTTCTCTATGACCAAGGAGAGTTCGAACAGGCATTTGGTTCAAAATAATTATTCGAGATATAGCTTAAAATCTAAACTAGACAGTTTACTATATTAGATAAAAAGCTTAGTGAAACTTAAATGCCTCTGTAATTAGGGAGAATTGACTATTGTTCATCTCATATTTAGCCTTCAGACTTATAAATGATCAAAAGAAAAAAATAAATAAAATATAAACTTCATTTACACTATAAAAAAAATACAAAAACAAAACTTTATTCCTACATCTATGGCTTCTATAAAGCAGTTGGAAAAAGTTTCAAGAGGCAACTAAAGGCATGATGAAACCTAGGGTAGTTGTGCTATGGTCGGTTGGGGCCTTTTGATTTGCACCAATTAGCTCGAAGGCATTTTGATGGGCACTTTGAAGTAGTTTAAGGGGTTTCTAGTACTACCAATTACTTTGCAACTTAGAACAACATTGCCTCCTAATTAGATCCTAAGAGAGAGAGAGAGAGAGAGAGAGAGAGAGACTACAAAGCAAAGCACCATTGACGACAAAATCTATAAAAAAGAATCATTAACCTTAATGAGACCATGATGATGAAGTCATCTTTACTTTGAGAAACTTTTGTTCAACCATTTGTTTAATTGCCGAAGGTTTATGCTTTTGGCTCTATGGAATCTCGATCCAAGGGGTAACGCATAGGACTAAATAGCTAACCTCATCAATGAATTATTATTTTTTTTCTTTTTCACTTTTTCCTTTCTAGCATTTATATAATATATCTAAGATAACTTTATATAATATAAGACCTCCTTTAGTTTAACAATAAAATTAATTTTAGAATAAATATTTCTTTTTATTATTACTTAAATGAGATCTTTATTATAAAAATAACTATTCTTATGTTCACTTATATTCTGAAATAATAATGTAATAATTACCTTTAATGTGATATAAAGTAAAGTAAAGATGAAAAAAAATATTTTATTTTTTATAAAATTATCATGAATATCTTTTGTTTGATATAAAATAGGTCGATAAGATAGTTATTATGGATAAATTAGTAATTAAGTTAGTGTGCGGTATAAAATATAATTTTGATTAATAGTATACATATTCTAGAATATAAGATTATTATTGTATTCAGCTGTTATTTTAGAATTAAAAAATATTTATAAAGTTAACCAGAACGAAAGTTTTAGAGATATCTTGAGCTTCATAAAAAATGAGGCTAAAATTGTGTGTAATTTTTTTTTAAAAAAAAATCTTTCATATTATACAGAGGCATAAATTCTAAAAGAATTTAAAATTATTCGGCAGTAGTATAATAAATCTAACAAGGCGATTTAAAAAAAAGAAAAAGTTCAAGTTAGAAATAAAAAATTTCAAGGAGGAAATGATGCTACAAGTAATATATATAGTCTTTAGCTCGAATTCAAGCATACAAGAAGTTCAACACACATGTTCAATGAATTCAACATTTAGCCCAAATGAACGTGTCCACAGTAAATTGGGTCACTTCATGCATGCACCCTACCAGCAAAAGTCCACCCACAAGAATGTTGACTTCTTATTTTTGAAGTGGGAAATTAGGTAATAGTATATTTGTGAAACATAGATTTGATGTACAATTTAAGATTTTACGTATAATCAACTCAAACTATGTACGCAAGATGATTTTTGGTGCAAAAAAAAAAAAAAAAAAAAAAAATTAAAAATTCAAAGCGATAAAAAGTTAAATTTATGTAATTTTGCAATAATATTCAATATTTTTCGAGATCGCATGTAAGGAATAAAAGTAAGCGATTGTAGATAGCTGAATAAGAAATGTTTAAAAACTAATTCAAATAAGTGTTTTTCTTAGAAGATTCACCTAATATGATTTAGAAATATTTCTCACACTTTATATAAGAAATTTAAAAGTATTCTTAAGATATCCAATGTGTACAAAAATCTCTTATTTGAAGGAGCTTCACTTTCTATCAAAGTGTCAGGAGTTATGGAGTTATTTGTGCAAGTGTTCGTTTTATTCCACATTTATCTTAAAGCACACCAAACGATCTATATCAGATGAGCCAAATCCTATTCTATATCACATGCCTACTTTAAAGTAAAAAAAAAAATCTAGATTGAAAGTGATTATAAATAAATCTTGTATCTATAATTTATATAAAATAGATGAAAATCTACATGTAACTGAATCCTTAATTTTCTCTTTTGACTTTGGCGAGAAGATTATTCCACGTTAAAAAAAACAAAAAAATCATTGTCTCAATTTTTATCACATTTTGTATGACTAGAATTCTTTATCTCCTCCCAAATTTCATTTCTATTATTTATTTATTTTTATTTATTTTGAGAAAGCCAACAACAATGGCCATTGAATCAACCCAATGATCTATAAAAGAACATAATAATTAAGATCAAGGAATTGATGAAAACTAACCCAAAATCGGAAACTGTCTCACATCAACACAACTAAAACCTTCACCTAGCTATGCCTAAGTTCGTAGCCACATTGAATCCCTCCTCCTCCTCCTTCTTCTTCTTCTATATATATATATATATATATATATAATTTAATCCTTGAATGCAACGCAACGTAAAGAGATCGCTATCAAGAAATATACGAGCAAATCTTTGTACAATTTGGTGCTAAGTTGGGGTGAGTCGGTTTTGGATGGGGATGGAGATAAAAGTTGGTGTTGGTGTCAAAGCTGACATCTCCACCGAGTTAAAACTCAACGATCTCCTCACAAAATATAAATACTACAATTCCTCGATAATTCACAACTTCCATCCTATCATTTATTTTTATTATTGTTTATATCTTGTCTTTGGGCATTCATGATTTAGCCCCTAATCTAAGTCAAGAACTTATAGCCACTAGTTGTTCCTTTACATGAGTTAAAATTAATTATACATGTAAAAAAAAACCCTACTTAAGTTAACTTACTTTTTAGATATATCATTATTTTCTAATTTTTAAAAGTAAGAAAATATTCTTTGTTTCATGAGCAGATGGTAAGTTAGATTTTAATTATATCTGTAAAGTTATAGGAGTAAACAAAAATAAACTATATAAACACAAAACCCCTTTATCATATGACCCATAGGGGATTAAAATGGTAGAGAAGTTATAATGAATCTCACATGATCTTGTTTGTCCTTTGGATATAATGTTTGAATCTGATATTGTATCAAACTCGGTAAAATTTATTTGGATTTAATAAAATTATCAACTTAGGGGCTTTCATAAATAATAAATAAAAATTGGGGTAAATGTAAATTGAAATGTAGACGTCGTAAATGTATGGGGAAATGAATTGCTGCCATGATCTCTTCCTCACCTTTTAGCATTTTAAATGCGTTGCCATATATTTGGTAATAATATGGAATGGAATTCCCTTTCCTTTGTCAAAGCTCTAGAGAATAAATTTTGCATCCCCCACCACCAACCTCTATATAAACTAGTGGCAGGACAATGCTCTTTTCAATCCATTCTTGTGGTTTGAGACTCCCTCCTCCTCCTCTTCTTCTTCTTCTTCTTCTTCTTCTTCTTCCTCTTCCATTGTCCACTATTGTATGACTCTACTTTGTCCTTTGTCTTAGCTTTGTGCTCTGTTTTGCTTTAAACCTTCCTCTGTTTCACCTTGTCATCATGCCTTCCATGTTGTTTTCTTCTTCTTCTTCTACTTCTTTTCCTTCTCCTACTATCCAACTTGAACAAGGAAGGAAGGAGATAGCAAGTAGTAATGGTGATGGATGGAGTTCTCTCTGCTCTCTTTCTACTCTGAAAGAGAGCCCTCTCAAAGTGATAGAGAAGTCATCTTACACCTTGAAAGCCTTCCATCCTAAGCAATCGCCGTCGATGACTGGCAAGAGGAACCTAGAGATGTGCACCGAGACGTTAGGCTGCGAAACTGGCGCCGTCTACACCGCCGACGACTATAAGCTTGATGGGTTCCCAATGGAGAAAGGTGATGTTGGTTTAGTGGAGTTGGAGGAAAGGAGAAGAGATAGGAAGGAGACGGTGGAGAAGAGGATTAGGAGGGTAAAGATTGGCTCTGGATTCCCCCCTCCTCTTACGACGCTTGCAGGCGAAGGCCGCCTTCAGGTTGTGAGCAAGAGGGAGAATGGAATTCTGATCATGTACGCCGTCAAGCCGTTGATAATGGAAGCCGAGAGAGCCGATGGCCGCCTTCGCCTTCGCCTACTCTCCGACGGCGACCACTCTGTCGATAGCCATGGCCATGATGGCAATGTAACAGAGGCAAAACCAGAGAAGGAGGCAGAGGAGGAGGTGAAAACAGAGAATGGAGAAGCAGAAGAAGAGGAGTTATTCTTGGGTTTTGTAGGGAGAGAGATGAATGCCATGGGATGCAAAGAGAATGGAGAGGAAATGGAGATTGCAAAGTATAGGAGGGCAGGAAGGTGCATAGAAGAAGGTGGTGGTGGACATGGGAGGAGTAAAAGAAGGGAGAATTGGGAAGCAGAGGCCTTTTGGGTGGCTAGCTCTTGAAGGCTTTTAGAGATTTACTTACTAATTGATAGAAGGAAAAAGAAACTAAGGGACTTCATTTGCTCATCTCTTAATCTTTCTATCGCATAGCTTTAGAAATTTCTTTTCTTTTCTTTTGAATTTAAAACAAGCTAAGTTTAATGCCAATGTCTCTCTCTTAATTCCCATCGGTATGCCACTGACCCTTGTGACAAGTTTGTAAATAAAGGAACAGTATTTGCCATGGAAAACTTTTAGCTAAGAAGAAAAGGCCCATAAATTCTGTGGCCATATCTACAGTGCTATCCAGAAGTTCATTGTCACAAGAGAAAGAAAATGCTAATGTTGCCTTTGTCTGATAAAGACTTGTTATGGGCCAAGAATTTGAAAGCTAAATGTCCATTTGCATCGTTATTCACAAGTTTTAATCTTTTTGAGTTATTTTAGTAGGATTCAAACGAACACTATATTGGACCTGCAATATTAGGGATATGGCCAATCCCTTTCAAGGATCATTTGAGTGATGGATATAAATCTCCATCCAAGAACACACAGTTGATATATATATTTATATTTATATACTTCATTTGACATTAGAAACTATTTGGCAAAGAAACAAACAGTAAACTACTTGGCTAGATCCTAGCAGCCTCTTATTTGTCACCTGGAAGCTAATTTCCACTTGCAGCAGAGTGGCATACCTTATTATTTTCATCCACTACTTTAAGGCTATACTAATCAGTGGCCAACCAATTATTCTGAACACAAATAAAAAGATGAATCAATCCAATTGTTGATCATAGAATTTTACTATTCTCTTTTATACATACTGAACTGCAAATTATTTGCAGTAAAGAAATAAATTTGATTGGCTTGCAATTTTTTGGGAAAGAATATGTGCTAGTTGTAGTCCAATTTGGAAAATTATTGTACTCCTACTCCTCTGAGGTAGTCAACGTATCCTTAATTCCTAATGTCTGATATACGGAAAAGGTACTATATTGGTTTTGAATTTTAGGTTTATAAATTGCAATACTTCATGGTCTCAGATGGATATGGGTCTATCCAGATATCCATCCAAAATAAAAAAAAGGACTTGGAAAAGCTAGTATAAAAATAGTGACCTGGCAAATACTTTATCTAACATTACTCTTCACTAATAATATGAAATTGTTTAGTATAAGGTTATTTTTATCGTCCATTTTGATAGGCAAATACCAATACTACCGTCATCAAACTACGAAAGCGATGGGCTAAAATTAGTCCATCAGGAAGCCCACATAAATTCTATTTGGGGGCTAACTGCTACTTTTATTTTCTCTTTGATGGAAATTTTCTTTTGCATATATACCTTTAAAAAAATCCTATACTTATTTGCATGCTCTATAAATTTAATATTTACATATATATATATAGGACTGGACTATTCTAGTCCACCTCCTCCTCAGTTCAATTTCACCACGGTTGTCCCCGCCATAATTGGCCAAGCAAGAGACTTGTCTCTAGGGCTGTTATCCGACTTCCTCCACTCCTTAGCTCAAATGCTATTGATATAGTACTTATCTATTGATCGGTATGTATATCAGTCAAGTATAGGACTTGTTCAATGGCTAATGTCCTATCCCTCTTAATATTCAGTATGTTAAGTTATATCAAATTACTGTGCTTAATGTGAATCATCAATTTACATACTTTTCATTAAAAAAAGCAGGATATACTAAGAAGTTGCACTAATTAATTCTCGAGAGTGCATTCATTATTCCTCATAAATCAATAACTTTCGAGAGTGCATTCAATAGATTTAACCTAGTAAGGCATGCACTTAAATTGAGCAGATAAAATTAACCTGATTAGAATTTGGTTTTGCACCAGGTCTCAACAAGAAACAACACCAGCATTCATATAAAATAGCTGAACTTAAATTTAACATTTCGAGATGGTTTAACTTGCATAAAGAGTAGTAATATAACAGAGTAGTTATTTTGACAAACTTCCCAAATATGCTGTACACACTACATAGAACTACAATGTTTTGTAGATTATAAGTAAAAACTAGCAAATTAGCAGGAAGAAATCAATGAAATTACTATAGCTAGAAATAATGGATAAGATATTAGGATCATAATGTCATACTTATCTTTGCTGATATAAACCATAGCAACAAATGAAACTAGAAACAAGAGAGTTCTTGAATTAAACAACCAAGATTGAAACCCTGTCGACCTCACTTCTTTTTAGAGCATCGCTAATCTCACTTCTTCTCCCCTTTTGAATTTCCTCCTCCCCTCACCCTCTAACTCCCTCCAGTCTAGCTCTCTCCAACCATATTCTCTAGTCCAACGAGGTTCAGTGTGGTGTGGAGCGAGCTAGGTGGGACTCCTCCAACCCAATCTATGCTCTCACTCCTCTATAGTTTTGGCTACAAGGAGATGGGTTTTAGGGAGCCTGAGATTTTAGGTTGTCTAAGAGACAAAGAAATGTTATGTTCTTCCCAATCAAGATCATGTGGGTGAGGTTTTTTTTGTGCCCACTCGAGTTTATTGCCATTTCTCTTTCTTAACTTGCCTCTGAGCTTGCTGTTTGCTTTAGTTTGCTTTGTTTCCTTTCCTTTGGTTGCCATCAATGGTGATTTCTGACGTCTGCGTTGGTAGGCCCCTCTACAACTTACTATAAGACATTAATATTGAAAATTTTATCCAACCAAAAAGTATATCAATTATTTTCATTTTTCCTTCCTTTTGTAATATGGGTCAATTTTAATCTACCAACTATGTTGGGATATGATTTATGTTTATTTTTAAATCAATTTAGAGAGCACTAGTCTATAGTAAAATGAGTTTAGGGCAACCTATTTAAACTCGTTCTTCTCCTCCTCTCCTCTTCTCTTGTTCACTCTTGAGACATTTTAATAAGTATAAGTAGCTGCTCTGTTAATTTAATCAGAATTTTATTTTTCTTAAAAGAAAAGTGGCTCCTCTAATACTATACTACACAAAATTTAAGACGGTAAGGAATGAAAATTTTATATTTACATTCTAATAAAAACATTAGATCAATCAAATTAGAAAAGAGAAACGACCTAACGACTAATAAAAACTACAAGTTGAGAAAATTATCATCAAGGCTTAATTTAGTGGGTTTATATTTGACAGAAATCAAATTCTTACGTTATCCACCTCAGATAAACAACTTCATATGTTGTCCAACTCAGAATTAGTATCTTTCTACAACCATTTTGCTTTGCATCCACAATTCCAAAGAAGCCGTCCGTATCATTCCGATCTTAGAAAGCAACTTCTATCCACCTTATGGAATGTAGCTTTGAAGCCATCCCTTTTGCCAACTTCGGGAATTGAAAGCCCCAATACGGTGGCTCTAATTGCTCGTAGCACCACACCTGGGCTCTTTACAGCTTTTTTTTTTTTTAATTTTTTTTAGGGATAGAATTGAGGCACCTTCAAATCTCAAAATGTTACAAAATTCAGAGAAAATGTTATCATTCGGAACTACTAAATAGGTAGCCAAAGACTTACTCTCCTAGTGGGCAGCCCATTCGGCCACTTTGTAGCTTAATTTGATAATGAACCAAATAGTTAATACCTGATTGATAATATGACTAATGCTGTCCAACTAGACGTAGCTCAGGCTTAGGCTTAGGCTCGGTTCGACAATGACTCAGTTCTAGTTGAATTGAGCTAAGCTTGAATTACTTATTACGACTCTAAATTAATTTTAAGCCAAGCCTATACACTTATATGCATAGCTCATTTACTTGTGGAAAATAGACTAATTTAGATTTGATGAACTCAACTCATTTAAGGCTTAAAAATAGATATATTTATTACTCAAACTCGGCTTAAGCTTGAATGTAGCTAGCCTTTGGCTTGGCCAATCCAACTTGAAAGAAATTTTAGCTCGAAATTAATTATGAGTCAAAGTTAGCTCGTTTAAACTCAACTCATTTACACTCTATATAACTAAGCCTTCAATTTTTTTTTATAAATTATGATTCTATATGCTAATTATCAAGGAAGAGTGACGACACATATAGTATTTTGATAGAAATTCTATCGAATATTAACTATAATATAACATTTGTCGTGGGTTAGCAGCATCCAAACACTGTACTATGGCAGTGATTTAGCTAAGCTATCAAATCAATAGTGGATACTTTAGCCTCGTGGTAGATGTTGGGTCGGAAAAAAAAATGTTAAGTGGAAAGACTTTGACATGAATCTCTAGAGGCTAAATTTAGGCCCTCTTTTGTTGGACTACATAAGGTAACGTAAGCTTGAGCATAAGTTCTAGACGCATTATCATATGAGTTCTAAGATCTGATGACGTGACAAGCTGGCATGGCAGTATGAGAGGTGTGAGTCCAACAAGGGGGGCATCTCATTACCTGAATATTATGGATTAGGATGCCTTGCTGGAGAGAGCATTAATGCTCGCAGCTCCCTTTTACACGCAGCAGTAGCATGTACCCTTAAAAGCCCTGAGACGCAGTCCACAAAGAGTTGTTAATAAAGTCACAAGTAACACGCATGAGTGAGAAGAAAGGGAGAGAAAATGACGTAGAGCTTTGATTTGAACCATGTGTTTGTCCACGTTGAATAGATAACAACACTTGGCCCCCCTACAACTTGATATGCCGAGGGTTGGGAGGACAAGAATGGCGAGGCAGCATTTGGGGGAATGGGTGGAATGCCAAGTGATCAAGGAAAGAGACCCTTCTCGTTATCTCCTTTGCCTTTTAGATGCCATGGCATACTTTGTATATAACTTATTCCTCTGGGTGTAACGAATTTTGTGGATTGGATTGCTCACGGGAATCTTAGCTTGCGGCTCTGCTTCTCTTCTGGTATAAAGCCACTACAAGTACTAATGGGCTAACCCTAGGCTAGAAATGATTGGGTCGACTAAGATCCAGATCAGATCAACATAAACTACACATACATATGCTTGTACGGAGATATTCCACAATTCATATCCCCTTTGACGAGTGTCAGAGTATATGGTAAACACATAGGAAGACACAGAAATACAATTAGTTCTTTCACCATTACTCTTCTTGTACTTTTTTTTTTCCCTCTTCCTCTTTAACGAGGATATATAAAATAAAAATAAAAGATGCAGTTAATGTGTTCTACGGTGTTGCCCTTGCTGAACTTGTGCATGGGCCAAGGTTGGCCTAGGGCCTGCTTAGATCCAAGCTTGCACCAGCTGTTAGGCCTTTTAGCCTAGTTGGGAAATGTACAAAGCCATAGCTATACTAAGGAGACCATGAGAAGTCTTGCACCATCTTCCTTCTGAAGATGGTAAAAATATTGCCAAACAAATAATAATAATAATAATAATCATAATTTCACACTATTTCTTTGTCATAATAATGATGCAGCTAAGGGGTCAGCGCGACAAAAATTTAACATAACCAATACTCGTGGGCTAGAAAAATAAGCCTATTAATTTTGATATATAGGTTTAACAATTGACCACAATTTGTCTAAGATACTATGTTACAATAGCCCAAGTCCATATGTACATTGTGCCATTGTTGTCACGAAAACATCAAATAATTTTTTTGTAATCATACATCATGTGTGGACTCGAGTTTATCCCTTGACCTCTTATCATAGGATGATAGATCTAGACCAATGTGCTGAAAGCAGAAAAATAAATTGATGGATAACTACTTCAAGTGTTGCATGAGTGAACTTAAGAAGGCAATTTATGATGAAGGGATATAATTGGCAACTTCGCGGACTTCCTTAATAATACTGCGTGATGGCGATGAGGTAAATCAAGCTTCGGCTTAGTCCGAGGGTTCAAAACCCTCAAAAGATACCCAAGAAAAAATTATAAGAAAAAATAGGAGGTAGAAGAGTCCCTTGCTACCTTTCTAAGAGCAACTTCGTCAACAAAAAATATATAAAATAATAATAATAATAATTAATTAATTAATAAATATTAAGAGCAAAGGAATGTTGGTTACTATTTGCCTTTTCAAAGCTCTTTTTAGGGTAAATACTATGGAGTTAGAAATAATCGACTCTCAACTACTAATCCAATCCAAGTAATAAATCAAAGGGGAGTCTGTGAAGATCGCTTGATAACTCATTTTACAAATTTTGAATTATGTTATATTTATCGTGAAGCTAATCAAGGAGATTACTAATTGGCATTTTATTATAAATATATAAACTTTGATTTTTGCTAGGATCCTTAGAATTACCTGAGTTCCAAAACATTTTAGCTAAAAATATTCTTAGGATGTGCTATTCTCAAGGCAATTAAGTTGTATTTTGAAACCTTTGACTTTCTTTTAATTGAGTTTTTTTTAAATGTCTCAATTTTTCTTTTCTATCAACTCGAACAAAGGGAGGGCCCTTCGATAATTTCACTAGATTGGGATTTAGAGTCAGAATAATCTCGAATGATTTGACCTAGATTGGTGTGCTACAAGAAAATAATATCCAATTAATTGCCTCACTCATAAAATGTAAAGTCACGTACCACCAACCACACCTAGAGGTGATCATTTCGCCCAATTCAGTTAAGCTTAGTCCGAGCTCAGTTTGATCCACTAGTTTTTTCTTATTATTCATGAACTCGAAAACTAAATATAGACCGGACAATGAACCAACCCTTCTTAGATATAAAAGTACTTAGATCCCACCAAACTTTTAACTGTTTAGTCTAAACTTCAAATTATATATGTCGCCGAATAATTATTCCAAACCAAATGCTGCTAAAACTTGCTCCAAGCTATTGTGCTGCCAAACTGTTCCTCTAAACTTAAGTCATCAACCGAATCAAGCTAAGCCACCAAATTACTAAATAATTTCTCTACAATATTTATTTGAATTTGAATTCAAACCTATAATCTCCTTGGCCATGAAAAAAAGATACCTACCAATTATACTAAAATTGGTTGGTAGTTTGATCGACTAGTTTGGTCAATCACTTTTTTTATTTTGAGTTAAAGGGAGCTTTGTATTCAGCTTTGAAATACCCGGTTGCCAGTTATACCGCCAGCGGAGTCAAAAGATAAAATATTACACATTTCAGTTGGGATTGGGTCCAAAGGCCCAAGAAGGCAGAATCCTGAACCAAATCACTCGTGGCCCGGCATTCATCTAACCGACTTCCTGATGGTGTGGATCACCTGAGGGTCCCAGCTGCAGCAATTTGCTGCAGTCTGATAGTTGGCAGCCAATCAATTGTTGCCAAGTACCCCCAAATTGCATGAAATTCGTTCCCTCCCGCTTTCCAGAAGATTCTTGCACGAGTGGGAACTAGAAAGTCATAACAGTGACTGCTCTCAATCCCTTACCTTAATTGCTCCACTGCATCAGAGCGACTTCTCGCCAAACCCAAAACTTTCACGAGCTTCTTAGCCAGGAGGCTTAATATAACCTCGCGATTATACGTACTACTTGCTGTAACACACTCATGGTAGGTAATAGAACAGAATAAGAGCAATTAAAGAAAGAGATGTCGTCTCTTCTAAGTAAGAAAGCAGAGCCTCTTATTAATTTCTACCTCCCCGTGTAGTAGTTGTAGTTGGTCTAGTGGTAACTAAGCAGAGTTAACTTCGTTGTTTAGACTACTAACCTGTCCAATTAAAGCCATTAAACACCATCATAAGTCCATAAAAAAACCCACACGCAACCCTTTAGAAGAATATATTATTACATACCGTGTATAAGAATGGATCCACACGCCCTCCAGCTCCGGATCGGGTCACCTCTTCCTGCTTCAAAAGCCTGGTTACAGAATAACTCTACTGAATAAGAAAGAATAACTTCCTATGCTATTCCGTTATATAAATGGAGTGGAGTAGAATAAGAATTCGGTAAACTATGAGACTCACATGCGAAGAGCTTTGCTGGTATCCGGCCTATTCCCAATAACCTCGCGGATCTTGGCCTCGGACGACGATCCCGAGGACAAGAATTTCAGTATCGCATCCGCTCGTCGCCGCAATCTGGCGCTCTTCGGCTTCTTCGTCACCCCTCCCCTTGTCCTCACCGGAGCGTGAGCGTACCCCGAGGACGCTGTGGAGAGAGACGAGACGGCGCTCTCCTCGCTCTCTGCGCTCAATTTCGTCGTCGTCTCCTCCGTCTTGTTCTTTTGGATTATCGAGCGAGCGATCTTAAGAACCTGGTCCTAGTCACATATGATAGTTACTTCTCTAGATCTAGATCTGGAAGAGTTCAGATGTAGGACGGAAACCTTGGGGTCGATTCGGCGGAGGGACGCGACGACGGCGAGGATCCGGAGAGGATTGGACAAGGAAGAGCACGAATCAGAGATGCACGAGGACGAATCCTCCTCGCTGCAGGCGATGGGGTAATGGAGTCAATACAAGGTTCGATCTAAGCATTGGGCGATGAGGTAGAGAAGGGAGAGCTCACCTGAGGCTGCGAGTTGAGAACGAAGAGGAGGACGGAAGAGATGGTTTAAAGTTGGACGAAGGCGGCGAAGGGAAGAGGAGGAGGAGGAGGGCGGTCGCGGCGGAGAGCTCGTCGGTAGATGGGAAGGAGGAATTGGGAGTTGCCTCCATGCCGGAGACTAAGGAACTAATCTCGGATTTGGCGGGCAGATCGAAAACTTCTCGCTCTTTTGAATTTGGAGCGGTGCGAGCGGCCTCGTCGCGTAGTTTAAATCTCTTCCAGTGGATTGGCTAATATACCCTGAGAACTTTGCGATCGTCTACAACTCCGATGCAGGAGTTTGCAGCAAGCCGGTATAAAAATCAAATAGTAGGTTGGGCTCGAAGAGCCGAGAAGTGTTCGGCTAGGCCCGTAGCCCATTGGGCTTTGTTCATAGGCCTGAACTAACTAACCCCTCCCAAGTCCCAATTCATCTCTCTCTCTCTCTGAATCTGGGAACCACTCTATTGATTCTATTCCCTCTTTTATTACCCTCTTTATTCGTCCACGATTACTCCATATGATATGCAAGCATGAGTTTGGCTGCGGAATCCCCATCCCTCTCCTCGAGCAGCAGCGACGATTTCGCCGCAATCCTCGACGCCGAGTTGGAATTTGATTCGTCGGAACCTTTTCCTGACGACGATGAGACCAACAGCGTCGAGGAAGATGATGAACTCCACGAGCAGAGGTATCTTCTTACTCTTCCTCACTGGCTTTAATAGATTAATTTTTAATAGAATCCTTTCTAAGTTTGTGTTAGATAATATGTGCTTGCTAGTAAAACATCAAGTGTATCTGGTACGATTCATAGAATCCTATTAATTGCGCGTGAACTTAAGTAATGAGATCAAAACCATTCCAAGAATACTGACTTGGACTCTCTTCGATTTTGAAATGCAAACACTTTTCTTATTGTCAACGATAAATTGTGATTTTTATCACGGGCATGAAAACAAGCAACGCTAATGGGCGATTTCCTTATTGATGATGAAGCTTATTTCACATTGTCTCATAGGTAGGGTCTTAAGTTTGTATTTCGTGAAAATTTCAGCAAACAACTAGTTATAGGATCTGGTAAAAGCAAACATCAGAGTGCTTGCTTGATCTTCTCCAGACATGCCTCGCATCATTGATGGCCTTTTTCTTTACGAAATAGAACACATCTGTTGTACCAGTAATTTAAGATAGTGGAGGTCGTGTACAAGTAGCCACTAGTTGGTTGCTAGCTTTGGAATGCTTTGAGCTATTTTGTCTTCCAGGATTGCTGGGGAATATCATCAGTGTTCAACATGTTGAACACTGTACAATAAATTAGAAAATCAACATTTCGGTCCTGAGTCGATTTCGTTGAGATGTTCCTGATGGCTTATGTTGGCTCAGATTAATTGAAGCCCCATCATGCAAGTGTTAACCTAATATAAATTCCTCTGATCTTAGCGCCCCAATATGAAATGTTTACAGGATATGGTGATATATGGCATCAATATGATAGATTACCTTTTTCTCATTGTTCTGTTTGAGACTCTGAGTTCAACAAGAAAGCCAGGTAAGGAACAATTTTGGTAGTGGGAATCATACATTTTGTTGAAGGTTGATATTTGTAGATTATGATCGGGACAAATTAAAAATCCATATTATGCGTTGGTTCAGTTGGGAAAATTGTAGTACCGCTGTGGATTATGATTAGAGAACCATCAGTTTTCTACTTGGTTTTCTGTCTTCCATGTTAATCTTAATTTCATGGTAGGGCTTTCAATAAGCATTTGTGTTAATTTGCATATCTATGTACACTACAGTGATTATCATTTCCTACATGCATATGCAGGAATAAGAAACGTAAAGTTGAGGATTTTGAGAGTTCGGAAGGGCTGCAGGAGAGAGTGATGCTGGAGAAAAACCTAGAAAAGACTGGTATATTTAGTTAGATTGATGAACTTGAAGATATAGATTTAATCTCATTCTTAGAAATATATAGTGATATCAACTATTTACATTTGCAAGCAGCATTCATTTACATTTCATATCTTAATAAATGCAGCAGTAGAGTATACAATAAAATGGCCTTAAGTTCCGACTGCTCACACTTACATGAGTCCATTATCCATGTCCTCCATTCACTTTCAAGTAGGGTCAGGACCTTAAGTTATTTTGAGAGCTAGATTTTTCTTTCTATTCATTTCTGAGTAACTCTTCTTCTCATATTCTCTTCAACTTCGATAAAGTTGATACTGGCAGACTCATTATGAAATGTCCATTTGGAACTTAATGTCCCCTTATCGTTAACTAGTATATACTGCTGCTCTTGACTTGTGAGAGAGTAGATACTTTTTTATTTCTTGGGATGCATATTCATGTTACAAATTTAGTTTAAGTTGCAAGCATAACTGATTAAGTATGACACTAGCAATAAGAATATTCTACTATTAACTTTGAACAAGACTAGCCCTAAATCTATCTTTGCTAGGATGGAGAACAAGGAAATATTTTGCATAGATATTCATTTTATCTATAGCTTTGAATCAACCGGTCTTAAATGGATAGACTTGAAATACTAGGCTTAATTATGGTGTGAAAATTTGGGAGAGATAGGATTCCTAGTTTGGCTAGGTTTAGAGCTACGAAAAATAAAAGTCCAAATCAAAGTAAAAAAAAACTAAATCCAAATTGGTTTAGGAAAACTGAATCTTGCTAGGTTTAGAAATCCGATTAAGAATTGAACATTGAAAAACGAAACCGAGTAGGAGATGGAAGTCCAAATACTACTCTAATTACGAAAATGAAACTCAAATCGATGAGTAGAAGTTTACGTAAGAGTAAAAAACAAAAAGCAAGTAAGAATAAGAATAGGAAAAGTAACACGGCAGACATTTTTTAAAGTAGAAAACCTCTCAATGCATCAAGAAGGAATAAAACCACAAATTCATCCAAACTGGATCAATCTATATCTTATGGTTTTTAGAAACAAACACTACTTATAATCCCCTATATAGTCTGTCATCTAAGTGTTGAAGTCTACATCTCTTGCTCAAAGTCCATCTCGATTAACTACTTCATAACTAGATTACATCTGCGTCTAGTGTGTAGTACGTCACTATTGATCACTCAAACTCTTCATTGATCGGTGGTGGTAGCTGATAGAGACTTGGTTCAGCTCTGCAGTGCTTTAGGATTATCCGTTGTTGAAGCTCAACACTCGGACATATGTAGAAGCTCTCCTCTAGATAAGAATTTAACTTCGTGAGGAAATTCAAGAACTCTTCTAAATTGAAAGTAGAAGTTCCTAGAGTTTTCACTTAGATGAATGTCTTATTTTTGGCTCTCAATCCCATAAATAGATGTGATGAATATCTAATTATTTATGATTCATGCTAGAACAAGTTATCAAAGGAATCTCTAAAGCTATTTCTAATTCTGAACTTTCTTTTGTTCCTTTATGCACGTCATCCGAATGTCACTTAAATTTTCTTAAGTGCTCGCGTTTTGGCCGTTTGGACGCCCTCAGTCTCGTGACTCTCATCCGGATGAGATTTTAATGCATTAGTTGAAAAGTTTTTTTTAAAAATGTTTGACTCGATTTTTTCACATAATCTGATCTTTCATAAGTTACGTGTGACTTTATCATACATTTGAATCTAATTTGTACAATTCAAATAAATATAGTTTTGTTCACGAATTTATTATTACAAAAATATCTCTCTTGCAATCTCCCCCTTCGCAATTTCGAGACAAAACGCAATTCCTAAATAATTTTCTAGAATTTACAAAAATAAGATCAAGACAAACACTAGAAATATCTCGTGAAACGCATGTGCATTATAAGGAAATTGATTCGATACAAAATCTTTAAACATATTTCTAAGTAAATTTTGACTAGTCAATTTTCAGCAAAGTAACATGTCCCAAATCAAATATGTGATTAAGTTAAAGACGTAGCAAAACGATCCTAACACATATAGATTGTATCAATTCAAGTTTTTCAAGAACATGAAAATAAGCTTCAAAACTTGCTCATGCCATCAACAACCATATTATGTATGAAAACTACTCCCCCTAAATTCCAGCTAGAGATCACTGAAGTGGGAACCGGGAACTGAGCACTATCCAGTGTAGAAGTTAGAACTATTTAGCTCTATTAATTTATCAAAAAACACATGAGAATCTTTAGTGATACAATTGCTGACAGTTCAATGTTTCCAAGTCTGCGATGTTCATGTTTCCATTCTGATTCAGCTCATCTCTTTGGAATTTCGATTTTCTGATCCTATCACATCTTTCAGGACAAATTTTATGAGAAGAACTCTTGTACATCTTTCTGTGTTGCCTTTTACATTAGGAAGAATTGGATTCATGAAAAAGTTGGAAACTTTGATGCTTTCCAATTTTTTATGAACAATTGTTCGATTCAATAGCACCAAGAGGATTGCTAACTTGCATTATGCTATATTTATCTACTCTTATGCAATTAGAGTACTGATGTACTTTAGTAGTCTCACCTAAAATTTATTCATTTTTTCAGTTATTTTGTGATTGCATTAGAGATGCCAGATCTTTGCCTAGGTCACATGAGCTCATCATTTAATTAATGATTGGTCTAACTACATATTTATATTTTATCCTGTAATAGGTACATCTGCAGAGTCAGAAAATCCAACTGATATATGCCCTCCACATCCTGGATTTTTTAGAGGATTGTGCATGAGATGTGGGCAGCTTGAGGAAGATGATGGATCAGGAGTTGCTTTTGGTTACATTCATAAGGTAAACCTTGTAACTACTGAGTGGTGTAGATTAAAGTCAAGCTCAGAACCTTGTCAATTATGAATCGAGGCTGATATCAGCCCTTCATAATATTTTGAATTTTTAAATGTCAATAATTAGATACCTAAGTTCCAGGATTTTCTCATGAGAATTTCTTTAACTAGTTTGCTTTCTCATACTTGAGTCTGAGTGCTCTCTGTCCCTTTCCTATAGAGAAACTTCTACTCCTAGGTTTGCTGATAAAGCTTTCTTGAACTTTAAATATGGTCTAGACTTCTAGCTCTAAGATGTAATGAAAAGGCACCTTGCTCTTGGGGGGTTAGCTTGGTCTAAAATGTGAATCTGAGTGACATAGTTTTTTGGTGTTGCCTTTTTAATACGCAGTGTGTTTATATTTTTCATTTTGTAGGGGGCTTTCCTTAATGGAGAGAAATCCAAAATCTTTTTTGTTAAGATATTTTTTCTCAAATTTTACCAAAAATTGACATAATGGGAAAAGCACGCTTGAAATAGCAGATTGAACCATGCATATGATCACAAGTAAATTTGATTTGCTTAGAAAATAAACCCATATTTGGCTAAGATATGATAGTTGACCATATCTTGTTAGGTAGACTTTTCTGGACATTAATTGTCTCGACAGCCATGTGCCTAATATGTGCTCCAGTGGAGAAATTTAAGTTTAAGGACAGGAATTAGAAAAGGAGAAAATTGAAATGGATCAAATGAAGAAGAAAAAATAACAGCACATTATTCAAATTTCATCCTAACAAGTACATAAGTTCATACACCCTTATTTTTATTTCTGTCATTTAAGCATCAATAAAACAAAGGCTTTCTAGGTCAGAAGGAGCTTCTACTTTCAGAATATTCACATCAGTATCACTATCTGACATGCTATGTGAGGATAACATCAGCATGATATGTTTCATGCTTGTCATGTATATGAGATTTCTTGGATGTGTTCTTCTATTTTTAATTTTTTTTCACAATATGTAGTTATGCTAAAAATTACAATAAAGTGATACAAGTAAAAACATGACATCAACATGATTAATTATTCATCATCCCATATAGGTGAAAAAAAGACAGCAACAATTGTAATACAATAAACAGGAATTTTGTTATAAGTTATAGCATGTATTGTAGTACTTTATCCTTGTAATCTTGGTCGTGAAACCTCCATCGAAAAACATGGCATATTATATTTTAATTTTGATAAAATTGCAAAACATTTCATGTAATATGTTTCTTTACCATTCATCCATTTATAAAGATGACTCAAATTTGCTAAATTTTTTAATAACCACCTAAGGAATAACTCTTTAGTGCAGGATTTAAAGTTAGGTGCTACAGAGATGGATAGACTACGTGGAGCTGATCTGAAGAAATTGTTGCGTGAGAAAAAGCTCATACTTATACTAGACTTGGATCATACACTACTGAACTCAACCCGTCTTGTAGATGTTTCTATTGAAGAAGATTATTTAATTAGGCAAGCTGATTCAACAAAAGGTATTACTGTTTATTAGTATGTTCCTCTGCATAACTATATTTTCCTTCTAGCCCAAAAACTTCTCTATCTCTATAGTTCTTTTACCTCATAAATGGTATACATGCTTCTTTTTCTCTGAAGCTAACTGGCTGTTTGAGCCTTTATTCCTTCCCCTACAAACTCAATCTGGCTTGTTGGACTTAGTCATTCAGTTCTTAACTGATATATGTGGAGATTATCGATGCTATTATAAGAATAAAGAGACAAAAGATAATAACGTGCATCATCAAATGGAAAAGAGGGCTTTGTTATGAAATTTGTAATTGTGTGAGTATGCTAATCTACCCATGGCTTAAAGCTTTGGCCGGGTGGTTGGGAATCCAAATCAAAGCAAGCAACTCAAACTGTATCCGAAATTGAATGAAACATTGAATGTTTAGTTCTCTCTAGGACAATAATCGAAACTAAAGCTTTAAACCATGATTCTTCCCAAATGGGCTTTTGGAACATTCTTACATTTATCAGTTAACGCACACAATACACACACGCAAACACACATAGACACATGCGCGTCCGCACACACACGCATGCACGCACGTGCACATGCGTGTGTTTTTATGTTTTCATCTGTTGTCCTTCAACTTCTTTGATATGGACATCATTGATAGGATATGATAGCGTGTGTACTAGTGCAAGTGGCGCAGACAGTTGATGATTCTCCCCTATAGGGATTTGGTTATTATCGATTTTGTATTTTTATTTATTTAGGGTATCTTTTGTATATTTTATATTTATTGTGTATTTTGTTTACTTTTCATTGTAGTTCTATATATAGATCCATAATTTTTTTTTTAGGTTAATGAAGATTATTTAGCTTTGCTCCTTTGAGAAAATTAGTGTGAAACCAATTTTAGGGTGGAGGTGTGAAACCCTATTCCTTCTCTCCCTTTGTTTCCTCCTCCATCTATCTCTTTCTCTCCACCACGTTTTGCATTATTCCTCCTTAGAAATTTTATTATCATGTAAAAGGTTGATGAACTTGTTTTATTTCTCATTTTATAGATGATCCCGGCAGAAGCTTATTCAGACTGGACTCCATTCATATGCTGACAAAGTTGAGGCCTTTCATCCACGACTTTTTGAGAGAAGCAAGTAGTATGTTTGATATGTATGTGTACACTATGGCAGAGCGATCGTATGCCCTGGAAATGGTCAAGCTTCTTGACCCTGGGAATGTCTACTTCAATTCAAAAGTAATCTCACAGTCTGATTGCACCCAGCGACATCAGAAGGGCCTTGATGTGGTGCTGGGTGCTGAAAGTGTTGCAGTGATTCTTGACGACACGGAGTTTGTAAGTTTATTTGTTAGCCAGCTACATTTTCTGAATTATCTTAATAACTTTTGGAAATATCCAAAGTAAGATTCTATTATATTTTATAAACTAATTTATTCATGCAATCTAGACTTTTACAACAATGACTACATAACAACTACTGTTATGAACCATCAGGTAACTAACTTCATCAACAAGACCTCCCTTTGAGATATAAATTTTACTACTGATGGCATCAGAATCATTTCCATGTTTGAAGCATGTGACAGAGAATTTGGAGTCATGTATGAAAGGATGAAGATTAGGAAATTATTAAACTTTCGAGTAACATTTTCCTTTATTTCCTTAATTTATTTTTTCAGATTTTAATTGTTAATTTGGATTTAAGTAGATATGCTGTTATTTGAATAACTAGTTAAAATATTTAGAACTTTGAAAGATTTTACAGTGTTGTTCCTGACAGTCTTTGTTGCAAGAGAAGGGAAAAATATCAGAAAGTCTGTTGATCATTTTAACGGTTGACACAAGCACAAGCCTGTTAAAGAGCACAATAAGGGTTACCTCAGTGTACATTCCTAATCGTGGGGCATCATTGTGGCTAGAACTTGAAAGCTTTGTTCTTCTAAGACTTCATATAGGAAGATAACCTCATGTGTTGACAATAAAGCTGTTCTTAACTCCTATTCCTGCAGATTGAGATAGTCAATATCAAAAATGCATGATGCATGCTTTAACATCTGGAAAAAAATGGCAAAAATGGTAGGACAATAAATGATTAGCTTCTAGAAATTCTTCAACACCATTATATTTGATTACTTTGATACTTATGCTTGTACTTGTAGAATTATACTATTTATGACACTGGTTTGGCTAATACAAAAGACACTATTGTTATAGGTGTGGCAGAAGCACAAAGAAAACCTAATCCAGATGGAAAGATACCATTTCTTTTCTTCTAGTTGTCGCCAGTTTGGCTTTTCAATTAAATCATTGTCAGAGTCAATGAAAGATGAAATGGAGTCTGACGGTGCACTTGCAACAATTTTAAATGTTCTAAAGAAGTCTCATCAGAGGTTTTTTGATCCGGTTAGTTAGTTGAACTTTCCTTTTGAATCTGTTCAGTTTTTGGTTTCATCTAATCTCTACTAAGTTAGCATGGTTCAATCTTGCAATGCTGCAGCTGCATGACTTTCTATTGCTAACTCCATTTCATAGGCTTTTTTAGTGAGTAATAGAAAGTCAGCTTTTTAACCTCATGCTAGATGTTTGTTATATATAAACTTATATATGTATATATGCATACATCTTCACTTATTCTTTTACCTCCTGCAGGAACTTGGAATAGATCTCTCATCCAGAGATGTGAGACAGGTAAAATATCCAATCATAAGGATACCCTGTATTTTCTTGTTTTACCTCCTATAGTAATATAGGCATGAAGAGCTTCTAATAACTCATTAATTTAACTAAAGCTTATGTTATTGCATCTGTCATCGGCTCAGACCACCTGGTCGCATAAAGCTTTTATACCAGATAGCTGTGATCGATCTGCTTCTCAGAGTCTTCAATCATGAAACATTGCTTTATCATTTGAAAATTTGATCTGAATGCATGGAGTTCATCTCAGACCCAATGCCTTCTTTATGTCTGTATTTTCAAGTTATGAAACATTAGCCAATTTTAACCATTGTTGAATAAATTAATTGAATCTAACTAAAGCTTTTGTCATGAACTTCTACTTACACTTTGGTTCTATATTATTTTTTCTTTTGTTCTAGGTAATGAAGAAAATCCGCCAGGAAATATTACAAGGGTGTAAAATAGTTTTCAGCCGGGTGTTCCCATACAAGTCTCGTGCCGAGGATCAGTCAATCTGGAAGATGGCTGAGCAATTAGGAGCAACATGTAGTACTGATGTGGACTCATCTGTCACACATGTTGTTGCAACGGATTCAGGAACAGAGAAGGCACGCTGGGCTGTGCAAAACAAGAAGTTCTTGGTCAGCCCTAGCTGGATTGAAGCAGCAAACTACCGATGGAATCGGCAAAAGGAGGAAGACTTTACGATCAGCACTCCTAGAAACAATTGATGATTTACTAACTTTTTTATAGAAACAATTGATGATTTATTAACAGTTTTATGGTTCCGAAGTATATGCAGTACAAAATCTACTGTTTAGAGCATTTATGTATGATTGCTTTGGATTCCCTGTTACCTCCTGTGTTAAGAATATTATACCACGTCCTGAAAGTTATCTTCGAGTTTAGGTAACCATTGCATCATGATTTGTTGTCATCATAGATACTTACGCTGACCAGTTTCCATGTATTAGTAGGTGAAATAGGATGCTAGTTCTACGTTAGACTAACAATTTTTCATTTTTTCCCATCGTTGGATATTAGGCGAGCTCCCAAGGAAAATAGGCACTTTGCAAGGTTGGTTCAAGCTTAACTCAAATTGGATCTAATCAATTCAAGCTTGATATTGAGTTAAGTTCAGAACTAATTTCAAGCCGAGCTTGAACGATGCTGAGCTTAATTACACTCCTAATCTTACCATCGTTATCGAGTTCAATGTCCGTTGGCTCACTAACCGATGATTCTCTGGCAGACGAGGCTCCTCCTCTAGTCCTCGTTGTCCTTCCTTTTCAAAATCGTGCTCTCGCTCTAATGCGATTTGCATCGACAAATACGGAAGCTAGTAAAATAAAAGAGCTTGTATCCTTCCTCTCCAATAATTGGAGAGGGCATGTACTTTATGAAGTATGAGTCCATAAAATCGAGCTCTCCCCCTAAATATCCTTTTCAAGCCAAAGGCCCACAAAGCTCCACCCAGGCGTCACAGCCTAAGATATCCTTAACCATGCAATGCCAGTCACAAGCAAACCCCTCTCCCCTCTCCCTCCAAAAAAGCCCTCCTCCCCCCCAACCCCCCTTTACCACCACCATAAACAGCTAGAAACCAATTACAAACCATCCTGTCCCCCCCACCCTCATCACTTCACTCACCTTTTACAAAGCTTGGAAATCCTCCCCAGCCAATAGGATTCCAAGCCCCATCCTTCGCAATCTCCCCACCCGTCCCCACCTGGTACGAGAGATAAGCACATACATACACAAATCTCTCTCTACGTTCCCACCAAGGCCACGTGTCCTAGGTTCAACCATTGGAATCTCCACAAGCTCACTCTCTCCACACAACCCACCCATTCCAAATACTATAACTCCTCCTCCCTTTTCAAGTTTTAGTGGAAGAGGGGGGCAGACAGTAGAGAGAGAGAGAGAGAGAGAGACCATCTCTCATCAATCTTTGAGCAATTCACAAAGGCTAAATTTAGGTAGGATCGGAAGGACCAACTCCGTTAGAAAATTTTCCAATGTCTTCCTTGTTGTCTACTCCTTTCACCGTCCGCAATTCTACAAGAACCGATCACCTCTCCTCTGCCTCCCAGAAACACGCATTCCTCCACTCTTTTCTGCCCAGAAGACCTAGCCGCGCCGCCGCGTCGCGATGCGGTTCGAGAATCCGGTGCGCAATCGCCGGGAACGGGCTCTTCACTCAGACCAAACCCGAAGTCCGCCGCATTATCCCCGACGGGAACGACCGGGGGCTTCCGAGGGTTAAGGTGGTATACGTCGTCCTCGAGGCGCAGTACCAGTCCTCCCTCTCCGCCGCGGTGCGCGCCCTCAACGCCGAGCGCCGCCACGTGTCGTTCGAGGTGGTGGGGTACTTGGTCGAGGAGCTCCGCGACGCGAGCATCTACGAGGCCTTCTGCAAGGACTTGGAGGACGCGAATGTCTTCATCGGCTCGCTTATCTTCGTCGAGGAGCTGGCGCTGAAGGTGAAGGATGCGGTGGAGAAGGAGCGCGATCGGATGGACGCCGTCCTCGTCTTCCCGTCGATGCCGGAGGTGATGCGGCTCAACAAGCTTGGGTCTTTCAGCATGTCGCAGCTCGGGCAATCCAAGAGCCCCTTCTTCCAGCTCTTCAAGAAGAAGAAGCAGTCGGCGGGATTCGCCGAGAGCATGCTCAAGCTTGTCCGGACATTGCCGAAGGTCCTCAAGTACTTGCCCAGCGACAAGGCCCAGGACGCCAGGCTTTACATCCTCAGCCTCCAGTTCTGGCTCGGCGGTTCGCCGGAGAACCTCCAAAACTTCTTGAAGATGATCTCTGGGTCTTACATCCCTGCTCTCAAAGGGACCAAGATCGACTACGACGACCCAGTTCTGTTCTTAGACAGCGGAATCTGGCATCCATTGGCGCCTTGCATGTACGACGATGTGAAGGAGTACTTGAATTGGTACGGAACGAGGAGGGACGCACATGAGAAGCTTAAAGACCCAAATGCGCCGATCATTGGGTTGGTGCTGCAGAGGAGCCACATAGTCACTGGCGACGACGGCCACTACGTCGCGGTGATCATGGAATTGGAGGCGAGGGGCGCGAAGGTGATACCCATCTTCGCCGGCGGGCTGGACTTCTCCGGGCCGGCGGAGAGGTACCTGGTCGACCCGATCACTGGCAAGCCGTTCATCCACGCCGTGGTGTCGCTGACCGGGTTCGCGCTCGTCGGGGGCCCGGCGAGGCAGGACCACCCGAGGGCGATCGAGGCGCTGAGCAAGATCGACGTGCCGTACATCGTGGCGTTGCCGTTGGTGTTCCAGACCACGGAGGAGTGGCTGAATAGTACGCTCGGCTTGCATCCTATTCAGGTAGCGTTGCAGGTGGCGCTGCCGGAGCTCGACGGTGGGATGGAGCCCATCGTGTTCTCTGGCCGTGATCCGAGAACAGGCAAGGCGACTTATTTCTTATTCCTTGATGCAATTTTGTTACTCTTTTACCAATGCGTATGTTTTGATCTTTCGTATTGATCATAGGAAAATCGCATGCGCTGCATAAGAGAATTGACCAGCTGTGTACCAGGGCAATCAGATGGGCTGAGCTGAAGAAAAAATCAAAGGTATTCTCCCTGCTTTTAGCTTTCTTTATTGCTTTTTGTAGACTATTTGCAGCATTCTTGCTTAGAATTTTTATTCCATTCTCCTTTCAGAATTTCATAAACGAACTTATAACATAGTTGCTTACATAGGCGTGAACAAATCCAAGAGAGATAAGTGCAAGATTTAGTATATTATGCTTGTAATTTGTCCTTCTTCCTGCTTACTTCTTGTTTGTTATAATGCCTGTGCTACGGTAGGACTGCCAATTTGTCTCATCTTTTGTTATCAGTAGTTATGTTGAGGAATAGATGAATCATAATCCAATTAGGTGCCAAGAATATAAGCCAAATAGGAGTAGACCAACTTACTGGAATCAATTTGAACCTCTTTATCATATATCACTTCTTCTTAGTTTTATTTGTTATTCCTTGTAGAAGTAAACATCAGTTGTAGTTGCTATTAAAGAACAAACATACAACTGAGAATATCAATTGTATGGAGTAATCTACTCTTAAGTTTGTTGTTTGATGTTCTTGTAATTCTTCTACAAATGTAGCGTAGACTGCAATAGATGCAAAATTATATAGCGTCGCTTTTGTTTGCTAAACTAAACTGTTACTTGATCATGTGGAGCAGGAGGAGAAGAGAGTAGCAATAACTGTCTTCAGCTTCCCACCGGACAAAGGCAATGTGGGTACAGCAGCCTACTTGAACGTCTTCTCTTCCATCTTCTCTGTTCTCTCTGACCTCAAGAAAAGTGGATACAATGTTGAAGGCCTTCCTGATACTCCCGAGGCCCTTATCGAGGATGTGATCCATGACAAGGAGGCTAAGTTCAGTAGTCCTAACCTCAACATCGCCTACAAGATGAATGTCCGCGAGTACCAGTCCCTCACTCCTTATGCTTCAATGTTGGAGGAGAGCTGGGGCAAACCCCCAGGCAATCTCAATTCAGATGGTGAAAACCTCCTTGTCTATGGAAAGCAGTATGGCAATGTCTTCATTGGTGTGCAGCCAACCTTCGGATACGAGGGTGATCCAATGCGTCTCCTCTTCTCAAAGTCAGCTAGTCCTCACCATGGCTTTGCGGCTTACTACTCCTTTGTTGAGAAGATCTTCAAAGCCGATGCCGTTCTGCATTTCGGTACTCATGGGTCTTTAGAATTCATGCCTGGCAAGCAGGTCGGCATGAGCGATGCATGCTACCCTGACAGTCTCATCGGAAACATCCCTAACATCTACTACTATGCGGCAAACAATCCATCGGAGGCAACCATTGCGAAACGCAGGAGTTATGCAAACACCATCAGCTACTTAACACCCCCTGCTGAGAATGCAGGGCTTTACAAGGGTCTCAAGCAGCTCTCAGAGCTAATCTCATCTTATCAGTCACTCAAAGACACCGGACGTGGCCCACAGATTGTGAGCTCAATCATCAGCACTGCCAAGCAGTGCAACCTCGACAAAGATGTGAGCCTGCCGGAAGAAGGGGAAGAGCTCTCAGCCAACGACAGAGATCTTGTGGTTGGTAAAGTGTACTCCAAGATCATGGAGATAGAGTCTAGACTTCTACCATGCGGGCTTCATGTCATCGGTGAGCCTCCTAGCTCCGTTGAGGCAGTGGCCACATTGGTGAACATTGCTGCCCTTGACCGTCCTGAGGAAGGAATATACTCATTACCGGGAATACTAGCGGAGACCGTTGGAAGGAACATCGAAGACGTCTACCGAGGAAGTGACAAGGGTATCCTCGCCGATGTCCAGCTTCTGAGGGAGATTACAGACGCATCTCGTGGTGCCATATCGACTTTCGTAGA
This sequence comes from Typha latifolia, assembly GCF_019914945.1. Taxonomy (NCBI): domain Eukaryota; kingdom Viridiplantae; phylum Streptophyta; class Magnoliopsida; order Poales; family Typhaceae; genus Typha; species Typha latifolia. The sequence continues at coordinate 14,187,193 of NC_133087.1, read as the reverse complement.
TCGGACAACAAATAAGAAGGGGCAAGTCGTTGATGTTGCCGAGAAGTTGACGTCAATGTTCGGCTTCGGCCTGATGGAACCATGGGTGCAGTACCTATCCAAGACCAAGTTCCTGAGAGCAGACAGGGAGAAGCTGAGAACATTGTTTGAGTTCTTAGCAGAGTGTTTGAGATTAATTGTGGCGGACAACGAGCTAGCTAGTTTGAAACTAGCCCTTGATGGCAGCTACGTGGAGCCAGGCCCAGGCGGCGACCCAATTCGGAACCCGAAGGTTCTCCCCACCGGCAAGAACATCCACGCCCTCGACCCTCAGTCCATCCCGACTGCCGCGGCAATGCAAAGCGCGAAGGTAGTGGTGGACCGGCTGCTCGAGAGGCAAAAGATTGACAACGGGGGGAAGTACCCGGAGACAGTGGCTCTGGTGCTCTGGGGCACTGATAACATCAAGACTTACGGCGAGTCCCTGGCTCAGGTTCTGTGGATGATCGGTGTCAGGCCGGTTGCTGACACTTTGGGCCGAGTCAACCGTATCGAGACGGTCAGCCTCGAAGAGCTCGGCCGGCCTCGGATCGACGTCGTCGTCAACTGCTCCGGCGTCTTCAGGGACCTCTTCATCAACCAAGTATGCTCAAATCCACAAAGTACTCTTACATCCATATCTGAACATTGATAGAACTAATATGCTCAATTCTATATGGTACAGATGAATCTGCTCGACAGGGGAGTGAAGATGGTGGCGGAATTAGACGAGCCGGAAGAGCAAAACTACATCCGTAAGCACGCAATGCAGCAGGCTGCCGAGCTCGGCGTGCCTATTCGCGAGGCAGCGACCCGCATATTCTCCAACGCCTCTGGCTCCTACTCCTCCAACGTCAACCTAGCCGTCGAGAACTCGTCGTGGAACGACGAGAAGCAGCTCCAGGACATGTACCTGAGCCGGAAGTCCTTCGCGTTCGACTGCGACGCCCCGGGCGTCGGCATGACCGAGAAGCGCAAGGTGTTTGAGATGGCCCTGAGCACCGCCGACGCCACGTTCCAGAACCTCGACTCGTCGGAGATCTCCCTCACCGACGTCAGCCACTACTTCGACTCCGACCCGACCAATCTCGTCCAATCCCTCCGCACCGACGGCAAGAAGCCGAGCGCCTACGTCGCCGACACCACCACCGCCAACGCCCAGGTGCGCACGTTAGCCGAGACCGTTAGGCTGGACGCAAGAACCAAACTCTTAAACCCAAAATGGTACGAGGGAATGATGAAGAGTGGATACGAGGGAGTGAGGGAGATCGAGAAGAGGCTGACGAACACCGTGGGGTGGAGCGCCACGTCAGGGCAGGTGGATAACTGGGTGTACGAGGAGGCGAACACCACCTTCATCGAGGACGAGGAGATGAGGAAGAAGCTCTTGGAGACGAACCCCAACTCGTTTAGGAAGTTGGTGCAGACCTTCTTGGAGGCGAACGGGAGAGGCTACTGGGAGACCTCGGAGGAGAACTTGGATAGGCTGAGGCAGTTGTACTCCGAGGTGGAAGACAAGATCGAAGGGATTGAGAGGTGAATATAGTTTGATTGATCTCATATCATGGTGTTTTGGATTTGGATTGATCTCTTTTAATTGATCTGTGTATCATTTGTGCTTCTAATATATGATTATGTAAATTGGTAAAAAGGATATGAGAAAGAACTTCATGTACTGTAAAAAAAAAAACTTGGGCTATATAAGTAAATTTCATTTCTCGGCGATTTTGAATTTGGAGGAACAAGTGTTTGCAGGAGTAAATGTCTGACTATCCTAATCTGTGTACATATATTGATCGCTCATTGAGAATTACATATTGGAAGCCCATATTATCTCTAATTAGGTCTTTACGGCGACTTTTCAAGCAGAGTTGTCCTCATCAAATAATTATCTATCCAAATAGTTACTTAATACTAAAATCAAAAAATTATTTACCCAAATAGTCACTAAATACCTAAATAGAGCATATTTTAGGCACATTAATTGTCATCTCATACACATGATATTTATTTATATATATAGCACTTCACTTGGCATATGTCAGTGTTAATCTGTGCTTAAGCCTCAGTTAAAGTTGTAGTACTACAGTAGTAAACACATCGTCTTGATATAATATGTTGATATGCTCAGTAGTTTTGACTTTAAAATATGACACTAAATAGTTTATCTTTTTTCAGCAAGGCCTATGAATTGGCAACTAAAGCGTCAGTAATAAACCTATTTATGTTTCAAGTTTGAAGATAAGGAAGGTTTTTGAAACCTTTCCCTATCGATCGTCGTGAGATAAACCCTATCCGAGTGGTGTGACCTTGTTCCTACTTTAGAGAGTGTTTTTCTGTAGCTTCGTGCTATATTGAGACTAAAAACTTATCTCTCAAACTTTGACGGACAATTATTTTTTTAGTTAGACGAGGGTCAAACCTCTTAATTGGGATATTAAAGTTAGAGATATAAGAGTGGAATGATATAGACCTAACGGTACTAGATAGACATAGAGTGAGAGTGTCTTTGCAGACACCAGTAGCTCATAGTGTGGATGTTCGCGTCGGCACTCAGTATGAGTAGTGGTTATGATGATGAACCCATGACTGAAGTACTTACTCTATGGTGACAAACAATCAATTAATTGTTCGTCAAGCAATGAGTAGACGATTTTACTATTAGAGTTTACTCTCCCTCCTATGGTCGTTTACTTTGGATGAATATAAGTGACTGCTGTTGAGCTTTGTATGGGGTATGATGGGTGGATATTTGGATATTGAGGGAAGCCAATTGGCATAAGAGTTGATCCGTGCTAGATAATATAATTAAACGTGTCTTATTTTATATAAGTTAATGTAATATTTATGTATTCATGCACTAATCATTTTGAGTATAGTTGTATACATCATATCATGCTATAAAAGTTCTTATACACTAATATGTCAACGATAGTTGCCATTTGCTAAGCACTAAACTCATCCATATTTTATATATGTTATAAATTGAGTGTTGGCATAGTGAGAGTATTTTTGAGCAGTTTACTTAGTGAGGCGCTAAGCCTTTTTGTAATACTTATTTAATAGTAATACTGAAAATAGATATATTCTTCTTATTGTATTATTTTCAACATATACTCTTGTATTCGAAGACTCTACATGCTTTTGTACTATTGATAGATTTTTTGTGATCTACGAACTCTATTATTGTTTTTACTTTTTTATCTCCGACATTCATATAGGTCTCACTTGAGAGTAATTTGGTGTGTTTCAATTTACACCCAATCTTATAAATATTTACTATTCAACTCATGTATTTTGGTTTCATTAATTTTTTAAATCACAATTCCTAAATAGATTAGTTAAATTAATTATATATGTAAACTAACATTTATATCCATAACTAAGCAATTATTTAAGCAGGTCAAGTGTTACCTTGTTATCCAATCTCTCTCTCATCCTCTATGTCACCAAATCCACCCACACCCACCTACTATCTCCCAGCTATCTTACATATTTTCCTTTCCCTTTTAGTTTTTTTTCATCTCTTCACTCTTACCTCACACCACCTCAACTTGCAAGTATTAAGAACTTCATCGGAGAATCTCGTCGAAAAAGACCATCTCGATTTTTGGTGCCCACGAGTTGAAATGGATGAGAGATGAAAAATGTGAGTTTAATAGAGGTCTAGGAGAAGATAGAGGAGATTAAGAAGATGACGATGAAGTGCTTTTAAAAGTGTTTTTGAGTCGTCATTAAATAAATAAATAAATAAATAAATGCTGGAGTCTAGAGATAAATACCCGATAAGGTAGCGTGTAAACAAAATAAATCTTATAGTTAGTTTTGATAAATTTTCCTGTCATTTATTTCCCAATCTTAGTGAAGAGAGTTCTATAAGCTATACCTCATAACATTACAATCTATTAGTCTGACAATATAATCTAGAATGCCAGTTGGTAACTGAAACAGCAACGGAGAAAAAAGTTCAGAACAAGTCTGAAGCAATTGGTTTCATTGATTACATTGAATAGGACTGAAAGACAAAAGAAACAGAAGACAGGGTGGTGGGAACCCTAAATTTGGGGTTATTTTGTCAGGGTTGCAAGTGGTAGGCACAGAGAGCTTGCAAATTGGCCCACTAATACCCAACACATCAACATCCCAGGATAGACTTCACTACTGGAAAGCTCATTTCTTTAATTGAACGGAATCCAATACAATTGGCAAATCTAGATCACTGCAGCCAGATATTGAAGGCCTAATTACCTATTCTTGTTCAAAGTAGAAACCAATCAGATCAAATCTAACACCTGGAAGAGATCCCATTGATCACCACCTCGTTAGTTAGGTTTTTAATATATTTTTTATTGTTTCAGAACAAATCTGTGTGCAGATGAGATCTTTTATTTCAGCTCAGATAAAACCTACAGAAATTATTAAGATATAGAAATAAAACCGCAAGAAGTCTTAAAACATTCAAGGCTTTCTCACCTCGCTAGCCAATTGAGTGTCATTTTTAGGATGTTAATTTGATCCATGCCAACGGTAAGGGTGTACACAAACTAATGAACTATTGATCCAGAAGGCCAGCAAGCATGGATCTAGAAAATTAAGTATGGCTGCAGACAGTAGTATTAGGATATTATTAAGTTCTACTTGATCCTACTTTTCTGCTAAACACTGTCACTAACAGCTGTCATATAAAAGGTTAAAAGCTATTAATATTTCTTGGTTCCTTTAGTGAAAATAAATTGGTGTATTTATATTTATGAGAATATCTTTAGTATTCACAGTAAAAATATAAAATTGTCTTCCTCTACTCTTACTTCATTGTTTTCATAAATTTAAATTATCCAGATGATATTTTCAATCCATATTGATATTTATATGTTGGGATATATATATATATTTTTTTTTTCAATCCATATTTTAATAAAAACTTGGGATAAAACCTAATCAGATCTACCAACAATTTATGCACCGTTGAAAGTCTGACTAAGAAGGACGGCCTAACTAGGGTTAAATAGAAGAGGAAAAGAAATTAAGAAATGGTTATTTAAGAGGGAGCAACCTTTGTCCTTATCTCTCTATGAGCTAGTGCATGACTTTTACCAAATTCCCAATAGCAAGTGACAAAAATCTAAGCACTCAATTATCCCAAGAAATGAACTAAGGGTTTCTTCTTCTTTCTTTTTTCAATGTTTACCCCCTCAAAATTTTGTATTTATGTGAGTACCTTATAAAACCTACTACTTTTGCATGGGCGTCGTTTCTAGTTACTTTCTGATAACTCTACGTAACTCTAAAGCCTTAAAGTTATGTGTTATTTTACTGTTAAATAGATTAAAATCTTAGAACTCATATAAATAAATAAATAAATAAGGGATAGTAGAGGGATTTAGGATGAACGGAGTACCAATTAATGACTGTGTAAATGGATTAACAATAGATAATTTGCACAAACTAATGGGGAAGGAGTCACCTAGCATGGCATGTGCAATAATTGAAGAGGTTGCAGGGAGAAGGAAGAAGAGAACACGGTTTAGGAAATCAAATTAATCTCAAACACTAGCAATAGCACTAGCACTAGCACTAGCACTAGCACGTCTCTCCAAGTCCACACACACCTCCATCTGGCGGAGTCGTCAAAGATACATACAGCAGCAGCAGCATGGATATCTGCTTCCCTCCACATGCTCCTGCCCTTACGCATTGCGCACATTATTATTATTTTTTAATTTCCAAAGAATATTTGCATATGACACCCTATGTTTTATCCATTTCTCGATTCGAATCCTACATCTTAAATTCGTAGGCTAACTGTTTGATAATACAGAATAAATGTGGGAGTAGTTTTAACATTATTTATCGGAATTAGAGCCTCATCCAGTTATAATCATAAAAGAAAATGCAGGGTTCTATTTGCAAATTGTAGGACAAAGGGGTTGAACCAAGAATTTGTTTTAAATACAGGGGGGTAAATACAATTTTTTATGAGGAAAAAAAAAAAGGGAACGGGAAAGCAACGTAATTAATGATCCCCAATAATTAGAAAGCAAAGTACACTCCCCCTTTCTGTCCACCATCCCCTCTCTCATCTACCATTTCCCATTCCCAACACCTCGGCTTGCTAATCGTACATGAAACTTAGTCTCACCCACCCAAATATTTCTCTCCGTTCAACCCCCCTCCCTCCTCCACTCATCTCCTTCTCTCTCATGGAAACTCCACCACCCTCTCCGATCACTACGTGAGTGAACAAATTAAGCAAACGATGGGCAGGTCAAGAGATCACGGCTACGGCGGCGGCGTCGGCGGCGGCTCTCCGAGAGACGCCTCCTCCTCTTCCTCGTCCTCGGACTTCGAGTTCACGGTGTCTCTCTCGCCGTCATCGAAGAGGCTATCCTCCCAGCTCTGCCCGGCCGACGAGCTCTTCTACAAGGGTCAGCTCCTACCCCTCCAGCTCTCCCCGAGGATCTCCATGGTCCGCACCCTCCTCCTCTCCTCCTCCTCTACCTCCTCCTCCTCCGACACCGCCACCTCCTCCTCCCGTGACTCCAACGGCAGCACCTCCTCCTCCTTCTCCGCCGACCTCCTCCTCCTCCCCACCGACTCCGACTCCTCTCGTCCCTCTTCCGTCACCGAGGAAGAATATTCCAAACTCTCCTCCTTTCCCTCCACCGCCAAACGCCCCAAGTACTACTTCTCCTCCTTCGCCACCCGCTTCTCCTCCGTCTTCCTCCACCGCGGCGGCAGCAAGAAGGACTCCTCCGCCCCCCTCGACCTCGACGCCAAGAAGCCCAACTCCGCCAAGGAAGTCATCAAGAAGTGCGTCAAAAAGGTGAAGCCTTTCTACGACAAGCTGAAGCAGAGCAACATCCAGAGCTCCCCTCCTCCTCTGCCCCATAATAACAACACCACCACCAAGAAGACCTTCTCCTTCTCCATCCGCAAGGAGAAGCTAACACCCACTTCAGCTACGACCACTAAAAAGCACGACGACGACGACGGCGGTGTGCTCCGCCACCGGAGAGGCGTCTACATTCACTCCAACTCCTTCTCCGGCAACCTCAAGTTCCCCCGGAAGAAGATGGCCGCCGCCAGCTGCCCCTCCTCGATGCGGTCGTCGCCGAGCCACTCGGGCCTGCTCTGCATCGGCGGCGGCGGCAGCGGCGGCTTCCCGGATTTGTTACCGCCGGTAGCCTCCTCGCCGCCGTCGTCCTCGTCGATGGAGGAGCTGCACAGCGCGATTCAGGGAGCGATCGCACACTGCAAGAGCTCAATGATTCAGGGGAGTCACAAGAAATCTCCGCCGGCGGCGAGCAACGGCGACGAGGAGGTGCATGCGTCTTGATCATGACTAGCTTAAATTACTATCTTCTAGTGTGTTAATTAATTAAAAAGCTTGGGGAAGTGCATGGCTGTGGGAAAATGATCAAATGCTGCTTTGCTACATGTACTGCCATACTGGCTGTTGATTTCTTTCTAAATTTTAGGTTGGTTGGACAGTTCTTCTTTGGTTTAATTGCTCATCATAATTTTGATTACTTCACCAATCTAAACTTCCTCATAAACTTATTCCTCCAAGTTATTCAACCCGGATCTATATAATTAAAGCTAAAATATGATGATAAGATCAGTAATTTATTCTAAATTAAACGGCTCAACAGATCAACATTTTTATATTAATATTTGATGTTTTGTATGCCAGGTAAAATGTGAGGGTTTAAAAAACTCCATAATATTTTCTTCTTCCACACCCAATCCACCAAATAACTAGCAACCAATTCCCAAAAGTGATCACCAGAGGAAGAGAAAGACCTAACTTTTAGGAAAAGAAGGCCACTAAATATCTACACAGCAGTTAAAGCGGCTCTGGTGGTTGTACTCTTTAACATCCAGCTCATGATCATGATCATTTACGGCAGGGAGAGATCTCGGTTACGAACGTTGACTTTATATTTTCATTAAGCTCTTTTTTAAATGCTACGATAATTAGATACCACATAAACCATGAAATAGTAAACGTCAAACTTCAAATCGAGAAATTAAACTCCCTCTCGAACAAGTTAGGCATCACATCGGTCAGATCAAAAATAGAAAGGATCACTTTAATCTATGCTTTTATATCGTTATATTGATGATTGGGATCGTATTGCATATTGAGTCGAGACGATTATTATTTAAAGGAAAGGAATCTTTGGCATCGTCTACTGTGACTGATTAGATATAAAAGTTGGATCTCATTGTATCTAACGTATTGCTTTCATGCATGTGTCAAACAATTACCGGATAATCCGATGATATTTTGTGCAATATTTATTTGACGTTCGAGTTTTGAGTGTTCAGATTAATTCTAAATTTTATTTCAGAATAAATTTCACTATTTAGAAGAAGAGAAAAAAAAATTTGAAATTAATTGATGAGGAGGTCCTGTAGACAAAGCTGTTGCATTATTCTATGCACCAAAAAAATTCCAACCAACAACCATCGATCTTTTATTCTTGTAAATAATCTGAATATCTATTAATCCATTATTTGTGGATCTAAGCACAAGAGATTCCACCTCTGCATGGCAACCGACATATATGAAAGGCAAAGAAAGGAAACAGGAAACGAGGTCAGAGTAGCCGTATTTCTCGGTTTCGGTTGTCTTCTTGCTTCGCCGAGGAGCATGGCGTATGCAAGAGGGACCACTAACACATGAACATGCTTCTTTTCTTTCTGTGGGATCTAATTCAATTCAATGGGCTGATGTTAGATGATTTGGGGGCATTAGCACAAATAGCTTAAAAGGACCAAATCATCCCTTCTATTTTGAGAGGTCCTCAGTGATAAAAATGCCAGCGCCACCCATGTCTACGTGTCAAGTAGCACCACCGGCCCCACTTTACCTAATTCTTAAATTGAATGTCCACGCGTCGTCATAAGGGTATCGTTGGCCTCTACGACCATTTTGAGAGGTAGTGTTCATTGGCTTCCAAAGACTCCATAGTACTCAGAAGCAGTAGGCCATGTCCTCCAGTGATACGTGAGAGCTAAGTGTGAGATGATTCATATGTCGAACTTGCTGGAAAGCCAAACCGCCATCGCAAATGAGCATGATAGAAGTAGATGTTCAGCAATCTCTTAACTTTCATGGAATTCCGCAACTTAGTAGGCTGGCTCGAGGAGGTGGAAGCCATTGGCGAGTGCTCTTTAGGCTGTTCAAAGTTTAAACAGGTTCGTATCAGTTTGTCCTGCTAATCAACAATCTATCTGGTTGAGGTAAATTGAGAGCTATCGTGAGCTACATGGGAGGGGAGGAGTTAGTTGGTCATATTCCAATTTCAACTCGATTCCCGCTATAAATAATTTCCTTTGGCACTAAACCTAAAGTTGATAGGTAATTTTTCCAATGACCGAGAAGGTTATGGATCAACTCCAATTCTATCATCGTAAGATTTTTTTTTTTTTTGCGGTTTGATAGTTTAACTCAATGGCTTAGTTCAGTTGATGGTTCAGTGATGCAATTAGTTTAGATAATAGATAAACAGCGCGATAGCTTTGAGTAGGTCTCGACGGTGTTTAGTTCGAAGTAATAGTTCGACGACGCACATGACTTAAAGTTTAGACTATGCAAGTTATCATTATTAGTCAAAAGCTTTGTGGGGCTAAGTCCCTTTGTATATAAAGAGGGCTGGTCATTTGTTTAATTCAAATCTAATTTTTAAACTAACATATATAAAATTAAAAAAAAAAAAACTTAGACACATAGGGTAGCTGGATTTCTTCCGGCCGTCCTTATTGAAAGACTCTTCGTTACCTACCATTCCATATCCATGAGCCTTTAGATTTTGCTGGTGCATCCCAGAGACTGGTGTTTCTAAAGTATCTTTTCTTAAGCATTTTAGACCACGAACAGTAGGGTTCATGATCAATCGCCAATCCAATCTTAGTATTAACTATTTGCAGGTTAGAGCAATGTCCTTAATTCCCAACCTCCCCTGTTTTAATAATGACTTACAAATAACACCCCTTCATATACACCTTCTCCTTCATTAGAAAAAAAAAACTACATAAACTCTTTGAAGTGAGAATTTCCTTAACTCAGGAGGTCTATGAGATAAAAAAAATAAAAAAATTAAAAAAAAAATTCAGGAGTGTATATGAAAAATAAGATAGTTAAGAGGGGGGGCTAAATGTAATTAACTCGAGCCGACCAACCCATCTGAGTTGAATGTGTAGTAATTTATTGGGACATGCCACTGGTTTCTGTGCCCTACCTGGCCAGTTTAGTCTAACCCACTCTCCCCTTCTTTTTCCGAGAGAAAAAAAAATAGGGATTAGACCCAATTAAATTTAATCTCACCTACTTAGATTAGTTTATGTTAAAACTACAATGCTTCATGTGCATATCACATGCAATATTCTATAAGAGAGATGGGACCAAGACAAGAGATCAGTAGAAGGTTAAGATTGGACTCTGCTTCTATCTGAGATCATCCAATCAACACTTGGATTTCTTTTAAATTAAAATCAAAGTAAATATTATAATTACCAATTCAAATTTTTTACTGGTTGAGAGCAATCACATGCATCCACATGTTGTCTGTGGACTCTATTATTTTTGAAGGATATTTATAGAATGGACCACAGCTTTGTCCTAATATGTCTAATATGTTGATTTGTGGTATGGAGTACTGTCTTCTTTAGACGCTCTTTTAATAATTCTTTGTGGTAAATCATAATTATTTGGATTTTGATTGATTTAGTGGCCCATTCAAGGTCAATGACATGCATGGCCAACCTCTGATAATGATGATGATGATGTTGAATCTAGACATAGAGAAGACATACGATTGGATTATATTTTTTAGAGGAGAAGCGGTGCATATGGATCAAAGCTTGCATCCTTAGAAACGGTTAAATATCTCCACAATGAGGCCTAAAACAGGGGAGGGAGGTGGTATTTGTTTTCTCCATATTTGTTCATCATTATCTCTCAGATTATGTCTAGTCCTTTTAATGACGGAGTTAATCGTGGTTTATTGTTTGGCTATAGAGTGGAGTTGTATTATAGATTGACTGTAAGGTAGGGATGTTCACCTATCCCACCTTTCTCTATATGGATGACTTGCTTTTAAGTACACAACCCTCGCTAACCAATGTGGACTGCATCTTGAACTACCTCCAGCTCTATTCGCTAGTCACCAACCGAAAGGTCAACATGGAGAAATCTCAACTCTTTCTTCCTAAAGTGGCTTGGGTCGAATCTGGCGAGCTATTTTGAGTGAGGCCTTGGACATGTCGGTGGCCAAGCTATCTTCTTGAGATGCTCATTTCACGATCATAAGTATTAAGAATACAAAATATAAAAAGCACCGTTCTCTAAGTCACGGTTCACTTATGGAATAAGATCAATTCTAAAATTATTCTAATTTTTCTTATCAAAAGAAAAAAGTTATTCTATTATTTAGTTGAATATTAAAATAAGGAGTATAATTATATTTGATGTGACATAAATTTAATATTAAAGTAACGAAGAATAGTGAACGTGTATTGAAAATTTATGATATTTTAAATCAAATAATGAAAATACTCTTGATCAGATATAAAGTAGTAGCAATAGTAATTAGGTGTTGTCTAATCTAGGAGCATAATAATAAGTTTGAATTATTATTAAATTAATTTTTAAAAGTTTTATAAATAAGAGGAGAGAGAATGATAAATTAATAATATAAGCTAAATTGTTATTTAGTTACTGCACCAAATTAAGGAGGCTTATTCTAGAATTTTTTTTTATTCAACAAGTAAACGTGGCCTAATAGCTTAAGTTTGTAGAATAGTCAGTGAGTTAATATGGTATCAGAGTAGTTGAGATCATAATCACCAAATGCGGGCAATCAATGTGTTATCATGCTTGTGACAACATGCCTAGACCAACTCTCACATAATGAATCGACCGAGTTATGGAATCTCAATCAAATTGCCCTCATTGAAGGAATAAGGTGACAATCTTTTAACATAAGACTCACAATTGGTTACATTAGACAGCACCACAAAAAAAAAGCAAGATAACAAATCCAAGGCAAATAAAAATACAACAAGGGAAACATAGCTCTGGCGGATTAGCAAGCACAAAAGCTCAAAGTCATTTTGCTACTACCAACCAACTCTTGTAGAGTTGATAGGTACTATTCCCTACAACTAAGAAGGTTGTAGAATCAACTTTAATCCCAAATAATTATTGTGGAGAAAATTATTTGGTGCTTTGGTGGTTTGATAGCTTAGCTCAATAGCTTGGCTCGATTGATGGCTCAACAGTGCAACTTACTTAGAGGAGCAGTTTGACAACGTGACAAATTAGAGTAATAACTCATAGGTATTTTGTTCAGAGCAATAGTTCGGCCACACACACGGGTTAAATTCTATACTAAAAGCTTGGTGAAGCCTAAAGTGTCTCTATATTTAGATAATGTTAGCTCTTGATCTACACAATAGTTCGGCCATGCACACGACTTGAATCATAAACTAAAAGATTTGTGAAGCCCAAAGTGTCCCTATATTTAGAGAAGATTAGCTCTAAGTCGACTTGCTATCCAACCAGATTCAGATTAAATTCGGATAAAAAATTTCTACCTGACTGTGATACAGATTCAGATACAAATAAAAAACTCAAATATCGATACGGATCAAATATTCCTTGAAGACATTTTTTAATTAATTTATAGTTTTTTCAAATAGTGAATATTAATTTATAGTTTGTTTATTTAAATAGTGAATATTAATATTGTTATTAGTAATGTGTTTTATATTATTTCTGAAGATTGATTTTGCTAATATGTATTTGAATGTAAAAAGTTTGTTTTTTTTTAACTCTTAATATTTTATATTAATTGTCTCCAAAAAGAATTATCATAATTAGTCTAAAATTGATTCAACATCTGAATAAGATTAGATTCTCTATCGAAAAATTATCTGATCATATCAGAATCCAAAATATGGATCTAATTGTTGTCTGATTTGTTTTCACCCCGGCACAAGCCACCTCCGGCTCAAGATGAAGACAAAATCTCGCCCAGACACTCCAACACAAACTCCTCACCCACCGCAACAATGCCGCCTAACACCGCTTAAGAAGGGGAAGACAATGACAAGGGAGGAGACAGAGGAGACAATTTAAACGACGATACCTATAGCGGTAGCGATATTTATGTGTTAGGGGGAGTGAGAGAGGAGAAGGAAGAATAGGGAAAAGAGGAGGCGGAGAAGGGAAGATCGTCCTCTCCGAGCATGGGAGGAAATAGGGAGGGGAAGGAGGGCTGAGATAAGGGGAGGAGCAGAAAACTCTCATGAGAGAGGAGAGGAAAAAGGAGAAAAAAGAGATATCGTGTTCTCCGAGAACCGGAGGAAAGGAGGAGGAGAAAAGAGGGAGGAAGGGAAATCTTGGCCCCTTCTCCTAGCCAAAATAGCTAGGGATCCCCACCTTGTAACGGAAAACCCTCATGAGAGATGAGAGTAAAAAACAAAAAAAACAAAAAAAGGTTATTGGGGGGGAAGAAACCCTAAGAGAGCTGCTAGCCGTCTAGGGTCGGCTTGCGCCGCTATATGTTTAAATTGTGTTCATTATAGAAGACGAGTAATGCCCCATTAAACTTATAATTAGAATCACATCTGTCCACTGAAAAGTACGCATCATTAAACTATCCACCAAAGGTGTTACTGCAAATTTCTGATTACCTATAAGCTTCCAATGGGATGGAGATTTTGCCATTGATAGAGTTGGGGGCTCGGCTCCCCGGACTCTAAAAGGTTAGGTTACTACCTGCCTCTACGGAAGAGGTACTTTGTAGGGGCATATTGCCGTGAATGTAAACTTTTATGACTCAATTCTGCAAAAACTCCAGACGCAAATAAGAAATTTTATAGGACATGTTTAATAACCAGGAAAATATTTGTATCCGTGTCGTGCTTACTTCCATGACTCATAAATCTCCTTAGGAGAATACATTGCAAGAGATAAGCTGACTATTATTTTCTACCATAATGACTACAACATGAAAAAATATGCACTTAGCCATATCAGACCAACAGGCAACAGCAATTGTTTCAAAGAAAAAATTTCGCATCTGTCAAGAGAAAGTACAGGTCATTCATGTCCATCTTAAAACAAACAAGATATTCTGTCTCACCATCATCATAGGTTTAGAAATTATGCTGAAAAATAATCTTAGATTAGACTTGTTCATTGGCTTTGAGAATGAAAAATATGGATAGACAAATGAGAAAATCCCTCTTACTTAAGAATGAATTTTACAACAACATACAACAGAAAAAGGAAAAAAAAAAAAGTAAGAAAGAAAAGAAGTGAAATTACAGCAATATTGCCACCCCCGAAAAGGGAGGCATCTGATGGAACAAACAAAATCGTGGTTGAGTAGACTCTGTTCCAAATTAAATTTCACCTATAAATCATACCAATTCCATCAAAAGAGGGTCTCCTACGGCCATGATTCTGATAAGCTTTATGAAATCTACTTCATTTTGCACCTTCAATGGAAAGACAGCTGGTGCTTGAGCAGTATAGATAGTTGCGAGAGAATCATTTGCAGAAAGCTTTGTCCTATAAACAGTTCTTGCAAGGGCATCCGAGTCGAAATTTTGTGGTGAATCCATTGCCTGGAAAAACATTGGCACTGCAATTTTATGGTGAATACCTAGATCCCCAACAATCCCAACGAGGTCACTGAAGTCGCTAACAAATCGTCCAGGTACATAGAATAACTCGCTGCTGCAGAATATCAGCTTATCTTCGCTGATGCTCTCTTTGTAACTGACCTGGAAATGAACAGGGAAACTGCTGACCACCTTCTTAACCATGTTCCCTTGGTTCACAAACCATTCTTGTTTGTTGCCTTCTATTGGAACAGTAATCCAAGAATCCGTGACCTGAAAAGAAAAAGGTGAAAGTTTGTTCAAAAGATATGGGATAAAACTGTCAAATATTATAAGATAATGCTACTGCAAGTGTGAGGAGTCGTGTACCTTGTTTGTTATCCATAGCTTCGTCTTGTCAGCTAGTAGGAGATTCCAATAATTGAGAATCACATCATCTTGAAGGAATAGAAATCCTTCAGCACCAGTGAATCGGTCAAATACCTTTGGCAAGTACCTGCAGCAACAAAGTAATGGACTTTAAAACTTCAAATTTTAGAGAATAGCACATTTTGCCATAGTGATACAATAGATGTGTTGTTCCCTAAAGAGATTGCAATGACTGATCCAACTACAGTGTGATAACTGTTATTTTCATGAATAACTGAATTATATCAACAAAGGCCCGGAAAGTTTTCACACATTGAATTATATCAAAGTTATCAACTATCACATCTTCCACTACATTACCACACTCTAGTTGGATCAGTTTATTCATGTAAATGGCTGCACCTTCCTTCTTAGAAGAGTTTTCTGTTTCTTTTTCCTGATTTAACTATTTTGTCCTTCATTGTTTAGCAATTCTTCAAAGTTCTGAAATTTCTACATAATGATACATAAGTACACGATGCATGACATGCTCCCTTGACTATCCAACTGCTTCGCCCATATGCCAGAGCATCAATATAGTGTTAAAATCCCTGAACTGAAACTTTCTTTCTCCACCAGATTCTAACCAAAACTAGCATCTTCCATTTTTGATGGAAAGTATACATGTGAATCCTGAGAGAAGCCCTCTAGACTCCACTTCTAGGTATAGCAACAGATAATAAGATATAAAAAAAATCTCTTGCATGAGTGTAATTAGGTTATTACATGGGCTGTGTCATGGTTTGAAAAGGAGTTGATACTTACGTTTAGTCAAGTTGTATGAGCGGAGGTAGGCGTTTACCCACAGGCTTAGAAAATGGTAAAGTGCTTTGCTCAGACAAATAGGTAACCTATTAAATCTTCTCACCCATCTAAAGAGGAGACCCAAACTTTACTCAAAGATTTTATTCTCCTATAACAAGAACAACGGTGATCAACAAATGCTACTGAGATGAAATCACACAAAAAGACTCAGTATATTAAAAATCCTACAAATATCTTTCATAAGCTCTTCTCTTCCCCTTCCCTGAATTCCACTCCCTTTGTATTGGTTTGAGTTGAATTAAATCATTAGCTCATGCGTGACACATGCCAACAAATATAGGACTTTAATTTCTAGATTGGTTAAGATATATAATGTTTTTATCTCACATTAAAGTATAGAATTCATACTTGATGACAACAAAAAAGGTGGAACATGTGACATGCTCTAGGAGATAAAGGGATGCTTTTCAAATTTCAAAGAAAAGGAACAATAGATTTTTCCGCACCCTCAAGGCTCAAATTACACACATTTAGGGCAAGCCAATACAGTGGAAACCAATCCACTAGTGGTATCCAATCAAACTAGTTAATTCCATTGTTCCTCTAGAAGGCAGATCTCTTCATCAGTAGAATGGAAAGTATTTCCCAGATGACGTAGAATCTCCACCTTTGAAACTCAATTTATGTGGCAGGGTCCCAAAGAGGAAATGGTTCCCTATGGCTGAGGCCCAAATAATTTGTTAAAATAAACTGGTCCTTTTGTTATAAACCTTGTAAGAAGTTATCAAGGCTATAGAAAGATGGTATGCTGAAATGCCAATATTTCAAGTAACTCTTGTAGGTGCGTAGCAATCCTCATAGTAAATCACCTCCATAGAAGAAGCTCAAGGTAAAAGTTTCCCCCAGAATAATGATCTTCAGAATCAAAGATAAATTCTTTCCTTCACCTTAATGATCTTCTAAATCAAAGATAAATTCTTTCCTTCACCTTCATCTTGTGATTTGTAGTGTGACACAGATAGGAAAAATGGCTTCTTAGTGCACAAAGCAAGATAAGAAATCTGAGAGAAAGATTTACGCAGCCTTATCTTCACTATGGAAGAGATTTTTCTATCCAACTGCTTCGCTCATATGCCAGAGCATCAATATAGTGTTAGAATCCTTGAACTGGAACTTTCTTTCTCCACCAGATTCTAACCAAAACTAGCAACTTCCTGAGAGAAGCCCTCTAGACTCCACTTCTAGGTATAGCAACAGATAATAAGATATAAAAAATTCTCTGGCATGACTGTAATTAGGTTATTACATGGGCTGCGTCATGGTTTGAAAAGGAGTTGATACTTTAGTGTTTACCCACAGGCTTAGAAAATGGTAAAGTGCTTTGCTCAGACAAATAGGTAACCTATTAAATCTTCTCACCCATCTAAAGAGGAGACCCAAACTTTACTCAGAGATTTTATTCTCCTATAACAAGAACAACGGTGATCAACAAATGCTATTGAGATGAAATCACACAAAAAGACTCGGTATATTAAAAATCCTACAAATATCTTTCATAAGCTCTTCTCTTCCCCTTCCATGAATTCCACTCCCATTGTATTGGCTTGAGTTGAATTAAATCATTAGCTCATGCGTGACACATGCCAATAAATATAGGACTTTAATTTCTAGATTGGTTAAGATATATAATGTTTTTATCTCACATTAAAGTATAGAATTCATACTTGATGACAACAAAAAAGGTGGAACATGTGACATGCTCTAGGAGATAAAGGGATGCTTTTCAAATTTCAAAGAAAAGGAACAATAGATTTTTCCGCACCCTCAAGGCTCAAATTACACACATTTAGGGCAAGCCAATACAGTGGAAACCAATCCACTAGTGGTATCCAATCAAACTAGTTAATTCCATTGTTCCTCTAGAAGGCAGATCTCTTCATCAGTAGAATGGAAAGTATTTCCCAGATGACGTAGAATCTCCACCTTTGAAACCCTATTTATGTGGCAGGGTCCCAAAGAGGAAATGGTTCCATATGGTCGAGGCCTAAATAATTTCTTAAAATAAACACCGTTAATTTTGTTATAATCCTTGTAAGAAGTTATCAAGGCTATAGAAAGATGGTATGCTGAAATACCAATATTTCAAGTAACTCTTGTAGGTGCGTAGCAATCCTCATAGTAAATCACCTCCATAGAAGAAGCTCAAGATAAAAGTTTCCCCCAGAATAATGATCTTCAGAATCAAAGATAAATTCTTTCCTTCACCTTAAAGATCTTCTAAATCAAAGATAAATTCTTTCCTTCACCTACATCTTGTGATTTGTAGTGTGACACAGATAGGAAAAACGGCTTCTTAGTGCACAAAGCAAGATGAGAAATCTGAGAGAAAGATTTACGCAGCCGTATCTTCACTATGGAAGAGATTTTTCTATGACTTGGAACAATCACCTCTTCAAGTGACATGTAGGTTCAATATTCGAAAGCAACAAAGTTCCTAGGCTATTGACATATGTACTCTTGTTCATGCTAAAACATGTTCTGTTGTGCAATTTTATACTTCCCATTTAGATTTGTTCTTAAATTTTGACCGAATTTTGATTAGTAGGACATTTAAGCAGAATCCATCACATTCAAGATTGTCAGGGAAATATTCTTGGGGTGTTTATAATGGCATAGGTATTAATTAAGTAGTAGGGTATAACTCATGATGGTAGAATGGAAGGATTCCAACTAACAAAAGGATAACTTATGAAAATTTGACCAGCCATCATAGCAAGTCAGAGAAAAGAAATATTTTATAGCATAACTGGAACTCCACGATATGAAGATAAGGTGGATGGAGGAATCAATGCTAAGATGTGAGCTCAATAACAAAGCAATAAAGGATCATATCCACTCATAACTTGCATAACTTATCAGAGAAATTACATAAGGAAATAGTACACATTCAGACCCTCAAGACTAAGTGAATGCCTAAGACCAATTATACTCTATCCTTAGATTGGCTCTAGGAATTTTAGTTCATATCTATATCTAAACTAGTAATCAAAGATCTCATCATTATCAAAGAAACCCTCTCTTAACAATTCATGAACAATAGGCAAGCAAATGAGAATATACTTATTTGTAAACTCTCGCAACACAAACAAATATTAAGAATTAAAACTAGGCAAGCAAATGAGATACCACTGCTCTTTATAAGTCTAGCTTCTCTGCTGACAAGTTGTTTGAACTAGATACCTTTGAGATGCAACATGTAGTCATCAAGTAATTCTTTTCTGTTGTCATTTCAAGTTTTGAACCATCAGTTCTGCAGTTTGTTCTAGCCAAACCTTCATCGTGTCCCTTTCTCACTGTAACCAACACAGGTTCGATTTTTAAAAATAAAGCAAATCATGCATTTCAAGCCTTGATAACGTTTCATTCTCACCATCATCAAGATATGTTATGATTTAGCATTAATGCTCTTGTGCTTCCATCTCTTGTGTAGTTATAATTCCATGCATACACACAAACCTAACAGTACCTTCCTTTCTTGCCTTTAATTCGCGGCATTTTGCGGATCATGCTGAGAAGAGTATATTTCGGAGGATGCTAGTACAATTGGACAGACTAGTTTTTTGACATACCTTTTGGTATCAATGAACATATTCACCTTACTGATGTCATGCTTAGCAACTACCAATTAACTCTTCTGCTTGGACATATACTATATGGTTCCATCTTTCTGACTACCGGGCCTTAACACTTTTTCTCATCCAGTGTGTACACACAACAAACAAATTCGACAAGCATGCCATGATTAAATATTTAAATCAGTCTCAAAATCTAACAGGCCTACAAACACAGTTCTGTAGATAGAAATCTTTCGAATGAGTGGCATAACTGGTAACGATTAAAAAGTTATGCCAAATATATGCAATCATTTGGCTCCATGAAGAATGAACTGACAGAACCAAAAAAAAAAAAGACACAGAACCCTGACCAAATCAAAGAAAAGAAAAGAAAGAAGATCATCAATATGCAGAGTTTGCTGATGCAAAATTACAAGTTATCAGTAATTAGATGCAGGATTCTAGTTGCATTTCAAGCAAATTTATCATCGTATAACTGTATCCAAAGCAAAGATAATGAGAATAAAGGAAATCAATCCAAAAGCCACTTACTTGTATGCTTGCACCAACTGGGCATGCTCCACAGCAAGTTCCGCATTGCTCTGTTCTGATAGAATGATCACTGTCTTGAATATCCTACCATAGAGCAACCTCCATTCCAATGCCGTGCGATCCACCGGCCCACTGCAATGCATGATCAGCACAACATTCCCAAAGTGCTTCCTCCACCTTATTAGATTTCCTATTTCATAGTTCACCATCCCTGTCTCCTCCACCCCGAGGTGTACCGATGGCAACTTCTTAGGAATAAACTCTTGCTTATCTCCATGCCCTATTGTTGCCCTCGGTCGGTCAAGCTCCAATGACATGAGCCTCGGCTGCTGATACCCGACAGCGAGCAAGTCCTGCAACCATGCAGCCGTGAACTCCACATCCTTCTCCGTCCAAAATCCTTCCTCCGCCATTGCGTAGCTCAGATGCAGTATCCGCTCAAACAGCGTCTGCTTGTTAGATCTCCATGAAACGAGGAAATTGATCAATCGCCCGACGTTAACATGGAGATCTTTTTCTTCTGAGAAGGGAGAGGCCTGTGCCTTATCCAATCTATAGATGGTCGGAGGATATACAGCAACAAAGCCGCCAATCTCCCATAGGATCCTCTGTGCCCAGTATCCTCTGATCACATCCGACGCCATCGAACTGATTGAGACAGGGAGCATGAGACCCCAAAACGCCTGCGAATGGAAGATGGTGTTAAAGGAATTCACGGGCACCATCATGCCTTGCGGCATGGCGACTTTGGGTGCATCCTCATCGAACCGGATGTCGAACGATTCCATCCCCGACGACTTCCGGGTGAAATAGAAGACGGCGTCAACGTCGGGCAGGCCATTCGATAGCCCCTGCTGTATGAACTGCCGCCCGCTGAAGATCTCCGTGTAAAACTCCTCGTGGGCGACATCGCCGACGCGGTCAAGCGGGAGACCCCGCGGCCACACAGACCGCTGACCGAAATGGACGTAAGGGTTGACGACCGTTCGGTTGGGGTCGGCGTGGCTGTACTGGAGGAGGATGGGGTGCTTCTTGGCGGTGGCCTCGCCCACCAGGTCTATGTCGAAATGCTTAGCTAGATCGGCGGCGATAACCTCCGCCCGGTCGTCGGCATCGAAGATGATCTTGGCGCCGTGCTGGATGGCGAAGAGGTAGCCGACGGTCTTACGGACATAGGAGGCGTAGGGGAGGAAGTCGACGGACCGGAAGCCGAGCTGCGCTTGCTGCTCCAGAGAGAGAAAGACGGCGCCTTTGAGCGCCCAATCCGCCGGCGTGCGTGAGTTCCCCACAGCCAGGAGCTGCCATCCTTTGATCCTCGCGAGGGCGCGGAGCTCGTCGGTGGGCGGCGACGACACCGAGACGACGATCCACCGCTCGGAGCGGAACGACGCGTAGGGGGAAGCGGCGGAGGGCCCGAGCGGGCGGATCGGCGGGACCGAGGACCACGAGATCTGGGGATAGGGTATGCGTCGCCCCGCGGCGGAGGCGGCGGACTGGGTCTTCTCGAAGCAGAGCAGCGCGGCGGTGTCCCCCGCGTTGCGGAGGAAGAAGAGCGCGGCTACGGTGGCTGCGAGGACACATACGGCCACAATCTTGTACGCGTTCTCCGAAGCCCAGGCGGAGAAGTCGAGGCTCTTGCCGATGCGGCGATTGGGGGGACGAGGAGAGGACGGGGGAGAGAGGCGGCTCAACGGCTTCGGGCCGGAGCGTTCTTGGACTAGCATTCTGCGGCGATGCAATTGACGGGAACGGGGAATTAGACTGCCGGAGAAACCGTGAAATGGAATTGGGAGAGTTTTTCTTTTGGGGTTATATTTGAAGGAGTGGGTGGTAGCGGTTGGTGAGTGCCGACACGAGACCAGCTCTATTTCTCTTTCACTCTCTTGCTTTCAGTTCAAGTTTCGCTTTCTTTCTTTTTTTATCGCCCCCCCCCCCCCCCAATACTACGAGTATTGTGATCTACTCCAGCTCGTTGGTATTAATGGAGAAGGAAGAAGAAGTAGAGATTGGAAGCTGGATGACTGACTACTTGTTGATTTCTTTTTTTACTATCAGGTCTGGGTAGTTAGTTGCCTCTAGTGCTTCCGGAAGCCAGATTCTTATCGGACTGCGGCAGGGTGGCAGTGGAACCCGATAACTTGACGACGGTAGCCCATTAACACATTTCCCACGTTTGGGATTGAGGAGAATAGGATACTGGATCCAGTTCGGACCCAACTCATTCTTATTAGTAAAGGTCAATTACTGAACTTTTGTCCACTTTTATATGATGCTTTTATTTTATTTTTTTATGATAATTTGACCCTCTTACTTATCTGATATTATATTAATTTCGTCGGTTTATATAATTCTTATCAACCCTAGAACCTCTAAACTCGTTCCTATTGGCCAAAACTATTTTTTTAAAATTTAAATGGAATCCAAAATGTATCTAACTTATAAGATATTACTAATCAATATCTTTAACCGTCTTTTTTTCAAAATTTCAGCTTTTACCCACTAGCTCTCGCACACTCTCCTTCCACCCTTATATTTCACTGAGCTTATTCGAAGTCTAAGTTAATGAGCTCTCGAGTTGCTCCACACTTTGATGAACTTAATTAATTTTCACATTTCTCATTTGTCTCTTTTTCACTATTTTTTAACTCAGCTTTTCTTACTGCTACAAAACAACAATGAAAAAAGATATCTATTTGCACTGTTATCCTATAGTAGTAATTCACGAGTATAAAACTTCATCAAATTTAAATTAGAATTCATTATAGTTTTGAGTTAGTATTTTATTAAGTTTTTAGGCTTTATAAGTGACTAATTTTTATTTTTAAATTTTTTTATTAATTTTAAATAATTTTAAAAATATTGTGTAATTAAAATAGTCTGTTCTAATATGGGCGATCAATACTAGTGATACGACCGATATGTAGGGGTGAAAACGAATCGGATACGGATCAGATAGTGCTCAACCCATATCTGGATCCATATTTTTAGTCCGGATACGGATATTGGACGGATACGGATAATTTTCGAATAGAGGATCGGATCATAAACGGATATTGATTGAATTTAAAATAATTATAATATTTTATCTAGATATAATTAACACAAAATTATTAAGAGTTTTACGACAAATAATTTTTTTGTATGTCAAATTTATAAAATTAGAGAAATTAATCTCTATAAATAATATATATAACATATTATTAGTAACAATATTATTATTTACTATTTAAATAAGCAAACTAAAAACTGTACATTATTTAAAAAATATGCAGGTAAACGGATATTCGATATTGTATCCGAATCCAAAAATTATATTCGACCCATATCCGAATCCGTATACGAATTTTTCTCAAAAATTCTATCCATATCCGAATTGGATAGAATTTTTTTATCGGAATCCGATCCGGGTCGGATAGCGAGTCATCTAAAAAATAAATGAGGTGGTGAGAACTAATAAAAGAGTTATGCACGTGTGCTCATCTAAAAAATAAATTTTTAGTTAATTAGTACTTTGATAAGTAAATTATCTTCCTTTAGAGTGATTTATAAGTCACTTTCTGTGAGAACATTTTATATAGAAAATAATAGTTTAACAAATCAGTTGTTACAATTCGATAACATAGTCGAGTCAAGTTAATTTGAGTTAGTTAGTTAGTTTTATCTTATTATTTTAAATTTTAAATAAATCAAATAATCCGCATATAGATCCGATTCGATATGATTTTTACTCTATAAATATGAGTAGACATGTGTTGATAAATTATTATTGAATAAATATGAGTTTAGCCAAATTATTTTTATTTTTTATTTTTTATTATAACTGTTAGATCGTTTTTATCTTTTAAGGATTAAATTATAGTCGTATAAACATTATGATCTTCTAAATCTTAACAATCTTCCTCTGCTAACAAACAACAGCCACCTACTTAACAGTTATCCACCATCATTCTTGGTCGTCCGTCACCCTTCGATGACGTCAGATATTTACTGTTAACCAAAGCCATTAGAATCCTATCTCAAACTATTACTATTTACATTTTTATAATTTTCTTACGTCCAAATCAGTCCAGATCTAACGCGTAACAAATATTTAGTAGCTAATTACATTATCTATTAGTAGATTATAATATATTTTAGGCAACCTATTTCTATCTATGAAAAAAAACTAGTTGTTATTTTTCAATGAGGTTAGCTCTTAAGACTGAATTTGAAGAACTTCATAAGATTCAATAAAGTTTTCAATGCATTTAAATTAACATTAATTAAAATTTAAATAATAAAAATATGACCAAAATTAACATTGAATATATATATATCTTCGTACGAGATATATGGTTAGCTCTTAAGAGCAAATTTGAAGATCTTTATAAGAGATATTTGTATAAATGATTGAATAAATTTTCAAATGCATTTAAATTAACATCAATTAAAATTCAAATAATAAAAATTAACACTGAATAATATATATATATATATATATACCTTTTTTTAGCAATGTATTACATCATTTAAAAGAATTTTTTTATAGAAAATGTACTCTACCTCGTACCAAGTACTCTTCGTACAAGTTTCATGAATTTAGAGCATTTTCAACAAATTAGAACATTTTCTATGAATTTAGAGCATTATTTATGGATTTAGTATGTTCAAATTTAAGTCTTAGGTAATATTTAATTAAGTATGACATCAAATTAAAAAAACTAGATTAGCATACAAGCTTGTATGTGATTTGTGAAAATGATAATAATAGGTTTATTTAAATATAATGCTAGTAATATAAAGATAAAGAAAAAAAAGTAACATTTTATATATTATTTTTTACAAAATATATTATCTTAATTGAGGAAATGTATCTTTTTCTTCTAGAAAAAAATAACAAACCGGCGTTAAATGGAAGGCAAATGTCTACCTCTATACCCAACAATAAAGCAAACATAAATTAGGCAGAAAACATTATAAATTGGATGTTTATGCAATGAAAAATAAAAATAGAGTAATTTGCAAAGTGCAAAACCACTTACATTACTCGCATATAAATGCTCTTGTTTCTTTAGCAACTTCTATTTTTAAAAAGAATTTTTATATTATTGCCAACTTTCAAGTTAAACCTAACTAATTAAAAAATAAACTTAGATTAACCAATGACAATTTTGCGTCAGTATAAATTTACTTAAAATAGTTCTAAATTATATAATTTACCGACACTATAGTGCAAAGAGGAGAATTTTATTTGTTTAAAAATGTTATTTTCCCTATGGTTGAAAAGGAAATTCTTAAAGCATGATAGGTCTTCCCAAACGCCTAACGACTGGCTATATTAATATGGCATCAGAGACATATTTTAAGCATGTAATTAGTTCTAATGATAGCATAATTAATGCGCCAGAATAAAAGGTAATTAAGTATTCAAAATCTCATGTCAAGTTTGCTTTTGAAATACCAATCCTCACCGTGAGCCTGAGCTTAATGACTCCATAAATTTTTTAGATTTATAGATATTCTTCACTAAATATCTTTGAAATATTATAATTACCGTTTTTAAAATATCATAATCACATAAAAGCCGAAATTAGGTTAAAGATCATTTTGTCCTTAGAGATTATTTATTGAGCAATGATTCGATACTAACTAATTAGTTATTAACAATAATTTCTATTTGCTAATAAATTAAATGATATATAAGATATCTGTTTCCTTAATAATAGGAGTGTTAACTTCTACAAATTTATTTTTATCTTTTATTTTTATAAGAAATAGATAGCTAAGAGAGAGAAATAAAATATGACTAATTTATCCTTACAATTTAGAAAATTGAATGATACTTCCGGTTCATATGACTGGTTATTTACTATCATTTAATCTCAACTGTTCGATAGAGAGAGAAATTAATAGTTCTTATTGAATCATTTACCTTATTTAAATAGTTAAAAAATATCTAATATTTTACACAATATTATAATATAAGAAAAAAAATCTCTTATACAAGATAAAAGTTGTTCATAAATATTTAATGCTCTAAAATTTCAAAGAAAAATAATATTTTATTCATTTAAATGTGTTTTAATAATAATTAGCTATGAATATTTTGCGAAAAATTAATCGGGTATATTTTGAGCATGTAGGTTAATTATAAATCAAATAAAAAAGTTAGCACTACTTAATATATAGGTTGAATAAGTCAGTAGAACTCAATCTATAATATGGTATCTTAGAATTTAGTTAGATAGATTACAAAAACAAAGGAACTGACTATTGTTTTAGTCTACAAGCCTACATGTTAATTTTTTTTTAAGACAACTCTGTAAGCCACTATGTGAAGCATCATCTATATAGAATGCTTGTGGTCCTTTTTAAATTACGAGTGCAATACGAACTTGGAACGAGCACGAACAAAATTAACATACTTTTTTTTTATCAGTCTTTTGAGTTGTTATGCTGAATTAGTCGTAATTTACAAAAAAAATATATATATAGTCTATAGTATTGGTAAGACTTTTTGACCAAACTAAACAATATTTACCAAACTACTACTGTTTAAATTTATTCTAAAAGTAATACAAATTTTGTCTAAAAAATTATTGTCTATAGAACAGTTCTTAATAGAAATATTTGAAAAGAAAATGATTTTTGGGGGAAAAAATCGCTCAACGTTTTAACTTAACTTCATATTTTCTAGGTGCCCACCTCATAACCTCTCTCTCCTCTCCCTCTCTTATCTCCTCTGTTACACGAGAAAATGGCAAAGGTGAGAGCTTTAATGGAGTTGTAGCTCGAAAATTAGAGAAGGAAGAAAAGAAAAGAGGAGGCTTATTTGCTTATTTTAATGGAGTTGGCCTCAATTCTTGTAAATTTTCCATCTTGCAGTCCCTTTTCTGGGTTTCAGTGGCGTTTTTTTTGGTGACTATGGTTTGATCTCTGCTGCAGTTGCTTGTTCTTTTGTTGGATTTCTTAGTTTTTCCCATTTGGGTTCTTTTGGGTCAGTTGGGGATGACTATTGGTGCTATCAGGAGAAAGCAGATTGTGTGAATAAACCTTTATAGATCATTTTCACTTGAAGTGATCTATAATGAAAGTGATCTATAATGAAAGGGATTTAGAAATATGTATATAAAGAATCATTTCAATTCATAAGAATCCAAGTCCGAGGCAACGCGTTGAACTGACAAAATTAGTGTAATACTAAACTTGACTTATATGAAATCCTGTACTTCATAATCTGTAATTTTTTTTTAAATTTTTAAAAAAATTCATAATCTATAACATTTTATTACTATTAGAGATAAGCAGTTGAGAGAAAAAAACATGGACGGTTTGGGATCAATCGATTTGTGATGCAGTATCACAGGCATGGGAAGAATAGATAATATCTAAAATGGTCGCCGAGTTTAGTCACCTTTGGCAAACAAGGTTTGGTAGCATGGAAGCTTTATACCATTTGCAATGATCATGTAACCCTTGATCTAGTTGACATCCTCGCGTATGAATTATGAATTATGAATTATGAATTATGAATTATGAATTATGATAGATTTTTTAAGTTTTCTCCCAGTAAGGGGAAAAATATCTCTTACCTAACCTGACCACCTCAATCTCCACGAGATCTCGGGCACGCGCAGTGCAGGAAACCAAGCCGCGTAGTCCCAAGCGAACTACCCTCTGCCAAGTACACATAACACTGACAGCAAGCTCTACAGGCAACCAAAACTAACCCCCATCGAGATGAATTGAGCGAAAATAAACGGAAAAATACCAATAAAAAGGAGGAGGAGAATTTACACGAAGTGTTACCACAGTGGGCAGGCGGAAGAAAAGGTGGGCGGAGGACGACGAGCCAAAGAAAGCAGCAAAGCGAACCCAAAGGAAAAGGGCGGACTCGAGAGAGATAGAGAGAGAGAGATAGATAGATAGAGAAATAGAGAGATAGATAGATAGATAGATAGATAGATAGATAGACAGCGCAACCGAACTCCCCAATATCTCTACTCTCTCTCTCTCTCTCTCTTTTTACTCATCTTCGAGCTTCTCCTCTTCTCGTTTCCAATTCCAGATCTGGGGTGTTCTCCAAGATTCAGTTTTTGTTTCCCCTTTATTTCTGGGATTGATCAAGGAATAGGAGGAGGAAAAGGAGGGGGGGTTTTGGGGATGAAGGTGCCGTGCTGCTCGGTTTGCCACATGCGGTACGACGAGGAGGAGCGGACGCCCCTTCTACTCCACTGCGGCCACGGGTTCTGCCGCGCGTGCCTCGCACGCATGTTCGCGGCCGCCACCGCCACCTCCCTCTCCTGCCCCCGATGCCGACACCCCACCGCCGTTGGGAACAGCGTCAGCGCCCTCCGCAAGAACTTCGCCATCCTCTCGCTCCTCACCTCCTCCCCGTCCTCCCCATCCTTCGACTGCGACCCCTCCGACGACGAGGACGAGGAGGAGGAGGACGTCACCGGGTGCTGCTCCGGTTCCAATTCCCCGATCGATCTCAGCTCGCACCAGGACCTCAAGCTTTTGCGGCGGATTGGGGAGTCGCGGAGGGCTGGGCAGGAGACCTGGTCCGCCGTGCTGTCCTGGGGCCCGGCGTCGTCCTCTTCGGTGGTGCCAGGGCGGGGGGCCGGGAGGTGCCGGCACCAGGTGGTGGTGAAAAGGATCGCGGTCACGGGGGATATGGTGTTAGACAGCCTGCAGAGCCAGCTCGAGCGGCTGCGCCGGGCCTCGATGTGGTGCAGGAATGTTTGCACCTTCCATGGGGCGATCCGGATGGATGGATACCTTTGCCTGGTGATGGACAAGTATGAAGGGTCCATCCAGTCTGAGATGCAGCAGAACAAAGGTCGCCTCACCTTGGAGCAGATCCTCAGGTTTGTTTTGCTACTTTCTTGGAAAGAATCATAAGAAGAACGGACATAACAGTTTCTTAAAATTTAGTCTTCTGGACTGACTATTTTGAGCTATTCCTTTAGTTTGCAGAATTGTACATTCTTGCGTAAAATTGATTCATTTAATGAGTGCAGTTATGCTTATAATCCTTCAAAATATTGGAGCAACTTTGGTAATGTATAATGTTGTCGTATTAGATTAGTACAAACAGTTCGCATGATGCACTACACGACTAGTTTGCTAAATCCAGCTTAGATCTTTTAACGTATCGCTTTTACTTAGTTCACTGGTGGAGTATTCTTTATCTTCTCCATGTATGGATAACTTCGGATTGTTTTCATAGTTTGGCAATGCATACACGGGAAGCTTCAACGTGGAGTTTTTTTTTTTTTTCTAGTAAGGAGGCTTTTGTAGGGCTAGTAAAAGTTGGTCCTGAAGATTGGATGACGTCAAGTTTATATTCTTTTACAGTGCAACTATGCAAGTTGAATAATTCGTACATGGGGATGTGGATTGTTCATTACACTGCAAATTGTCGTTTCGCTAGAACTTTGTCTAATGCAATTATTGAATTGGGAATAAGTTATTCAGGGGCAACACTCACGGGATGTTGGTTCAATCAACGTGTATAGTTTTCTACACACTTTGTTTAGACAAGCAAGAAAATGATGGAAAAGAAGATGATAATTAGTGGCAGCCTCATTGATGACCCATATTTGATCATATTTAGTATGGTTTGATCATATTAAGTATGGTCAATAATATTAAGGTAGGCCAGGGGAACCCTTTTGACAAAGTGTGGTCAATAATATTGAGGTGTCACAGTGCCATGCTGCCTCATAATTGGCATAGCCTGCCATATGAGCTGAACAAAAAGTGGCACACAACCTATTGACAAGGTTGTAGATCAAGGTAGTCAAATATGATATACCTTATGTCTCTTCTGCAATTAGTTTTATGTTGATGCGTTATGAAACGTTTCTCTTTTATAAATATGTACATATAATAAGAGGGACCTTAAGGAACAAAGGAACCTGACACTTTCTAAAGTCCTGCCTATAAAACTGGAACAAAATCACTCCTTTAAAAAATGTGCAATTGTGCATATGAAAATCCGTGTTGTACCAAAAGGTAAGGGATGTGACCATACTCAAGTAGTTTGCTTGCTATTTTATCCATTTGAGTTTAACTTATGCTAAATTGATCTGGATTAGTGCTAATGATCCCAAACTTCACCAAATTGACTAGCTCGTGCTAAAATCAATTCATTGTTGATCTGGATTGATTTTGTCTAAGCATTAAAATGAAACTTAGGTTGTTGAATAAAATCAAGGTGGACAAAGTGTAGAGATGAGTGAATATGATCCATAATCAGCCTTTTCTGACTCTGGGGTGCCCGCTGTCCATTCTGCTGATCTTTCTTGATTTCTATTTTGTCATGTTTTTTATGCTCATCTTTATCTCTTCTATTTCACTCTCTCTAATTTTTCTTCCCTTTGGAAATACGGCACCTGATAGGAATTTGAAGGCAAAACCTTCATAGCGTTCATCATTGATATGTAGACTCGACATGCAGTGATTCAGTGAAAGCTTCTCCTGAACTTCCTTGGCATGTTTATGTTTTCATCACTCCATGTTGATTAAGAAACATGTGCAATTTTTTTCAAGCTAATTTTCTTGAAGTATTTAGGTTTTAGAGATATGCGAAACTTGGTTATCTATAGAATGCTATTAGAATAAGATGAAAGAAAAATGCATATTTTGAAGTACAAATGCTAAAAGGTTCTTTTATTCTTCAATCTTACCTAGTTTCAATAACTACTCCTTTTTACTTCATTTTTCTTGTTTTATGCAATGATTGTACTTCCAATTGGTCTTTAGTCAAATGGCTGGTTTTGGTTATGCAGTTGAGAAATGAATTTTGTTATCTAGAACTGTATACTTTTCAGCTAAAAGTAACTCTAATCCTAAGGAAAAGAAAAGTAGCGTAAGAGTGACTATTGAATTCCACATTTTGTTCTTATATACTTATTATAAGAATTATTATGATTAAACTTTCTTAAAATGATATTTGAACTTCTTTAGTGTATGATTTAGACTTAACTTGCGTTGATTAATATTTAGCACTCCAATTACCCTCAATTTGAAGAATGGTAAACATTTTTAACAACTAACTGAAACCAACATATTTAGAATTATAACATAAATATTAGGTTTTCAATTGTATTGAGACCTATGATTTTTTTTTGGTGAGAATGTGAGTCATTCAGAGTATCCGATGAGAGGCTAGAAGAGTTGGTTGGTTGAAGAGTTTAGCATAATGTGAAATCAGTTATAAAGTAGGTGAATCTATTTTCTTGCCATTCCATTTTCTGAATTTAAGATGGAGTTGATGAGTTCTCAATGTGGTTGAAGAGAGCAGATCATATCCCTGCCCATCATGCTGGCCTTATGGTCTACTTGATGGATCTTTGATATTTCATTTCTTATATTTGATACCAAAAGAACATAAGCATGTGGTTCATGATGCTGCATTGGAGATTCAAACTGAGGTTAGATGGAAGTTAATTTTATTTCGTGTGAAGATTAGTTATAATTTAATGTGCCTGTTCGGTTAGTCAATTCATATATTGGGTCTATCTCGGTCATATTTGTGAAGATTGTTATTCAACAAAGTAAATAGGTTGCATGGGTTGCCTAAACCTTTTGTCATTGTTAACTTGAAATATATGTCTTTCTTTATCTACTAGTCTAGAAAATTCTGAAGCACTTAAAATTATCAGACCTATGTTTTATTTTCCAAAGTTTTGTCATGCATAACACGAGTATAGTGTTATATCCACCAGATTTATACAGTAGAATGAGTTAGGTACAGAAACATGTAGGTTGAGAGGTAGTACATATGATAGTTGCTTGTTCTTGATTGAAGAAAGGATTTAATCACGTGACCTTTGTAACACACATAACATACTTCATCATATTACACAACAGAGACTTCCTTTCTTGTCATATTTGAAAGAAGACAAACCCAAAATTTGACAGCCGGTCACAAACCCAAATAAAGAATGAAGGTTGCTTTATTGTTGACAGCCAGCATAAAACTTTTATCAAGAAAACTATGCAAATGGATTCTAGTAGAGAAAAAAGAACCATATAGCTCGGCCCCAAGTAGTAGGGACTGAACGCTTGATTATTGCTATTGTTGTACATGCTGAACATGTTCACCTTTCAAGGTTCCTATTAAGATTCACATTATCTTATAACCTAGCTAAATTATGGTACATTGCTATCTATCATGATACAGTCGTCATAAGCATCTTAGAGAAAAATTCATGTACTCTGTCTTCTTTGTGACATCTGAAGAAATAGATTCACTTAAATCTTGTATGATGTATAGAGTCTTCTCTCAAGAACCTTAGATCATCTTGGTTGGGGTAGTTGGTTTTCGCCCTGAGTTATGCAATTCACTAATTCTGCAATTGCAGGTATGGGGCAGATATAGCTCGTGGAGTAGCAGAACTCCATGCAGCAGGTATTGTTTGCATGAGTCTGAAGCCATCCAATCTTTTATTGGATGCAAACTGCCATGCAGTTGTTGCCGATTATGGTCTTCCAGCAATTCTTAAGAAAGCTATATGCCGTAAAATCCCTGATGATTGCTCTTCTTCTGGTACACATTCGTGCATGGATTGTACTCTGCTAAGCCCCAACTACACAGCTCCAGAGGCATGGGAGCCTCTAAAGAAGTCACTAAATCTATTCTGGGATGATGCAAATGTAATATCACCGAAGTCTGATGCATGGAGTTTTGGATGCACGCTTGTAGAAATGTGCACCGGTTCTGTTCCGTAGGTGATCTAATCCTTTTCTTTGTGTTGGCATTGATTCACTTCGAATGATAATGGTGAGGTATGACAATCTTTTATGCAGATGGGCTGGATTAACTCCTGAGGAAATTTATCACTCAGTTGTTAATGCTCGGAAATTACCGCCTCAATATGCAAGTGTAGTAGGAGTAGGAATTCCTGGGGAACTGTGGAAGATGATTGGCAACTGTTTACAGTTCAGATCTTCAAAGAGGCCAACTTTTGAAGCAATGCTAGCGACATTTCTTCGCCATTTGCTAGAAATACCTCAGAGTCCTCCTGCTAGTCCCGATAAGTAATTTTCGTAGACCATTTACTTGTAAGAATCACATTAAAAGTGATAGGACATTCTGCTCAAACAAGAAATTGAGTAGCTTTTTATGGATATCCATTTTAGAAATTGCTTTTCTATATTATGTACCAAACCCATTGATTGCATGATGTATTTTTTTTTCCGTTAAATTCCTTCTATCAGATTTTTTTTTAATAAAAAATTTGAAAATTCTCATCCAAACTTGTTTAAACAGTGATTTCACAAAGGTTTCCTCAACAAATGTTATAGAACCATCTCCAACATCTGTTTTGGAGGTTTTTCATGATAGTCCAAATGTTTTGCATCGACTTGTATCAGAAGGTGACTCTGCTGGTGTAAGGTTAGTCAAACTAATTTAAGCTTTCCTCTTATGTTTCCTTGCTAGATTTACTCCTTGTTATTCATTATGTATAATCCTCCATCTTATTGCTAATGACAGAGATCTGCTTGCAAAGGCTGCATCGGAGGGAAACATCAGTTCAGTTTGTTCTCTTTTGGAAGCTCAAAATGCTGATGGCCATACTGCCCTACATCTAGCATGCCAGCGGGGGTCTTTAGAGCTTTTGGAAACTATTTTGGCATACAAGGAGGCTGATGTAGATATTTTAGACAAAGATGGTGATCCTCCAATTGTGTTTGCTCTGGCTGCTGGCTCTCCAGAATGTGTTCGTCTGCTCATCAATAAATCTGCTAACATTTGTCCTAGGCTTAGAGAAGGCTTTGGTCCTTCTCTTCCTCATGTTTGTGCTTTATATGGCCAACCTGAATGCATGCAAGTAGGTCATTGATATTGGTTCTTCCTTTTAAGCAGTTCTGTTCTCTTTACTTAGCCATCAATACGTTGATGTTTCTCATCCATGTCATGTTACAGGAATTACTATTGGCTGGGGCTGACGCTAATGCAGTGGATGATGAAGGTGAATCTGTGCTTCATAGGGCTATTGCCAAGAGATATACTGATTGTGCAATTGTCATTTTGGAAAATGGAGGCTGCAGGTCAATGGGTTTACTAAATATGCATAGAAAAACGTAAGAATCTCATTTTTGCTTCTAAACATAAGCTCTGGATCACTTCTTTTGTCTGATCGTCCTTTGAGATATATGATGGTGCAGAGTTTCATGGGCTTCCTTTTACTAGCACCTTGCTAATTCTGGACTAGTTGCTGATTGCAGAATAGAAAAGTATTTTATTTCGTACCTCAAGTAACAACAACAAAGCTGTTAGTACCAACCATTTGGGGTTGGCATGTCCGAACCACAAGTGCCAAAAAAATACATGCGGATCTAGTAATAATAATGAGGAGTCTTTGGTGTAATGTAGGTGTAGCTAACCTGCAGTCATAGTGGAATTCTAGATAAGAAATGGATTTTTTCTTCAAAATAGGTCAAATGTTCAAACTTATTGGAAGAATAGGTGAGTTTCCAAATTTTTAGAGTAACAGATTGAACTTTTTTTTGGTTAAAGCGACTTACTATCAAAGTCAGTGTTTCTTCACTTGATTATTCTCTCAGTATAGTTATCTGGTTGTAACTATGTGTACAAAACTTCTGAATGCTCTAACCTTGAGGGGATTCGCTTTATTTTTTTAATCTTCTTTAATTTATTTTTTAGGTGATTAGCTTTCACCAAAACCAGTTTAACCTATAACTCTAGAAAGTTGGGAAACTCACCTGTTGTTCCTATAAGTTTGAAGAACAAACTTAGTTTGCAAAAAAAAAAAAGGATTAAGAAATGCTTAGGAAGTGTTGTGTGAGCAAGTCCTGAGAAGTTTTCACTATTGATCAACTCACTAAGTAATTTACGCTTTCTTAATGTATCCATGTAAATATACCTATTAATTATGGAACACTTTTTTTGACAAATTGCTTAGTAGGGTCTTTGATGGATGAAAAATGACATTGTGAAGGAATATGAACCTTAAAGGGAAGTCATAATTCTGGAGATGGTTTATTAGTTAGTATTGGCAGATGCAAATATCTTTCTATTAATAATCTTGATGAGTGGTCTGAAGATTAGGGAAGTTCACGGATCTTGGAAGAATAGCTAAGGTAATTGATGAAGTAAACATGACTTAGCTGAAGGACTAGGTCAAAAGATAAAGAAAAAACAAGATATGATAGAGTTTGGATAGTGTAGGAAGAATAGATAATCTATTAGAAGAATGTGTTGTTCATGCAAACTAAAGCATCGTACAATGGATTTTGCAATGCCGGCCACAAGACTTGGAGGCACTAGGGATGCGCTGGTGTGCCGACAGCACAGCCTGCAGCCATGGGACGGAATAGAAGAGAGTGGTAGTGTTTGGCATAGCTAGGTTCGGTTTGGGTTGACTTTTGCACAGTTGGATTGGTAGGAGGAGGTTAGCCACACTTATATCTTGTGGGGAAAGAATTGAATCTTTGGTGCTTAAATGTTAACTGCTCAAGAAATTATCTGACCTTAAAAGTCGTCATTTATTTACCATTCTATTCTTCTATTCATTAAATTTAGCTATGTCCTGCACTGTTTAAATTCTCATTGGCTTCTTTGTTCTTGTTATTTCCTTGCAACAACTTCCTCCCAAGGAAATGACTATCATTCTTCTATTTAGGCTACTTTGCCCAATCTGAAGCAACATTGCCATACTTTCCCAAAATTTAACAGTATTTAAATTGAGAAACATAATTGTACTGTTCTATGTAGTTGTGCACAAAAGATTGTGATTTAACTGGTTGTCGTCCTGTTAATAATACTTTTATAAAGTCATCAATATAAAGTCAACATACTTTCTTGGACTTCTGGACATTGGCATATTAATATATCCGTTAAGACAGAATTCTATTAATTTGAGCATGAATAGAGATAGATAGATTTTCTTTCTCTCCTATGAAACTTTCTGTAAGGTCTACTTTGTTTTTGTAAGTTTTCCGAGAAAGTTACAAAGTTTAACAATGTTTTGATGGCTTCCATTTTGTTAATTATCAGCTATTTAATTTGAATACACTTTCTTAGAATTCTCTTACTGGCACTTTTATCTACTGAATTTGAGTCGTCGTCTTGTCTACAGACCTTTGCACTTGAGCATTGAAACATGGAATGTGGCTGTGGTGGAAAGATGGGTGGAAATTGCATCACGGGAAGAGATACACGAAGCAATCAACCTACCTAGTCCCATTGGAACAGCTTTATGTATGGCTGCAGCTCTTAAGAAAGATCATGAAACTGGTAAGTTGGATAAGAATGTTTAGATAAGTTCTGCAAAATTCTTTCGCTATTTCTAGTATAGTTAGTCATCAAGAACCCTCTTAATATTCTAAACAAGCTAAATATTTGGTTTTTCCTATGCGATTATATATA
This sequence comes from Typha latifolia, assembly GCF_019914945.1. Lineage (NCBI taxonomy): Eukaryota > Viridiplantae > Streptophyta > Magnoliopsida > Poales > Typhaceae > Typha > Typha latifolia. The sequence continues at coordinate 14,150,812 of NC_133087.1, read as the reverse complement.
GACAACATGTCTTTTATCAAAATTTAAATTTCGTAAGGCAGAAGATTCGGGTACTGGGATACTCTGTTCATATTTTATTTTTGCACAAAATCTTTATAAACTATCTAAATGCAATAAGGCAGAGAAAAATGATTATCACAAAAATAATTTGAAAAGTTAGTCCTGGCCAAGAAATGGCAAGTTCTTGTCTTGTTTAGTTCCTGTCGATACCAATGAGCTTCCAACAATAATTTGAAAAGTTAGTCCTGGCCAAGAAATGGCTACTTCTTGTCTTGTTTAGTTCCTGTCGATACCAATGTGCTTTTGTTGGAACTCCCAGAACCTTGCCGCTTGCAGGTTGGCTTTGACAGAAACCATTTCGACATAGAAACATTCGAGAGGTAATGCCAAATCAAGCAAGAGAGAATCAAATCTATGCCAAATCAAGCAAGAGAGAATCAAATCTGTTGGGTCAGTCGGTAAATATAGTAATAATGTCCTGTTTTGGCTATGGTGCCTCATGTTGGCTAGAGTTTATCTATGCTAGTTGCTGCTTGCAATGTGAGGTTGGTATCTTTGATATTCCCAATGTGCGTTTGATTGCAATAAAGGATAAAAAGGGATAAGTCATCCCTAGCCTTATTTAAGGGATGTCATACCCCATGAGATTACTAATCCCATACTCCTAGTTTTAATCCATTTTTGCTGTATATTGGACTATGCAAGGAATATCTAAAATGGAGAACTATTTATATGAAATGATATTACTTCATATTACTATCCTTGGTTAAAAAAAAATCTAGTAACACAAATTATTATTTCAAACACCATCATATCATTAGTGTAGATAATTTCAAATTTCATTATACAAATAAAAAAATTAATATTAAACATTTGCTATTTAGCAATTATTAGTTAATTAAAATTAAAAAACACAATATGCAAATCCAATCTCAGCCTTATCCCCTAAATAGAAACATCCAAGATGCCCTATATCACATGTACTGGCACAATGCTCTCAGAATGCTGATTTGGCATTATAATTTTGCCCGCATCATGTAAAGGTGTTTGCCCTACTTTTATTCCTACTTAGTGGCTTCTTTGCCTCTTTCAAACTTCTTTTCCTTGCACCTGCATCATCACTCCCATGTCATCCATGTCTGCTAACTTATCCCTGTAGTTGAATTGTCAATGACTAGAACAACTGTTTTGCTCATCCCTGTAGTTTAATTGGCCATAGATACTGCCCACTCAACCGCAGTCTGTGCTTACTCCTTTGCATGCTACGTAGCAGTATGGATTCCATGTGCCCAAGTAGGATGCTTGGGGAATAGGGCAGTGAGCATGGCCACAGAAAAAGTCACATAACATGCAGGCTACATAGGAGAAAAGAGTATCTAGATTATGCAATTATAATTTAGGCTGATATTATCGAGGGTTATCTCTAGAGTTCCTGTAAAGATGAAAAAAGAGTTCAAGCGAAGATGACAGCTCCTGATATAAGTGGTCTTATTAATCTTTGGAGTAAATGTTTATTCTCTTTATTGATGAAAAGAATTTCTTTTTCCCTCGCACTGCACTCATACATTTTCTTCCGACTCCACTTCCGCTATGACTCGGGGTGGACTAATTTTGGCCTGATGTGACCATGCCATAGCATGGTAATCCTAGTAACACCTAATGGTCTTAGGCACAAGTTGTCTTCTATGATTCCATCTAGAATCAGATTGCCTGAAACTCATCTTTTACTTTCTCTAGTTTGGTGGAATAAAAAGCACTTGCTAATTAACCCCCCAAATGATGGCAATGTCAGGGAGCACACAAGTTTTGAATTTTCCATTTATGATCACTTCCTCTCTTTAGGACAATCAAAGATTATGTTTATTTGATAATTGATATATTGATTTCATGGATTGACTTGTATGACAGAGGGTCGAGAATTGGTAAGATTATTGCTTGCTGCTGGTGCTGATCCAAAAGCTCAAGATGAACCACATTGCCGAACAGCATTGCATACAGCTGCAATGATCAATGATGCAAAATTGGTCAAGGTGACACATCCTTCATGATTAAAACAGCTCTTGTGTAGCTTTATTTAAACTTTATTTTGGATTGAATTTGTATGTCATGTTTCTGTTTGACTTTTCTTTCAGATTATTCTAGAAGCTGGAGTTGATGTTGATATAAGAAATGCGCAAAATACAACACCTCTGCATGTTGCATTGAATAGGGGTGCGAACTCATGTGTTGGTTTGCTTTTATCTGCTGGGGCAAACTGTAATTTGCAGGTAATATTATAGTATTCCTTCAAAAGTGTAGCGATAAGTTACTTTTGAGGTATATGGCAATTGAAAAAGAGGTAAATCATTCATAATAAAAGTTATATAGGTGATTGATTCATCTTGATGTAAGGCAGCTAAGCAACCTTTTCTTTTGTAAATGGTAATAGATAATTAATTTCTGTCTGAAATAAATGAGTTACTATATATATATATATTCAATTCTCTGTATGTGCACGGTTTTCATTGCATTATATAGGTACTAATTTGAATATTTGTGTGGTTCTTTTTGCTTCATGCACATAAATGAAAGAAATGACCTTCATGAGAAATGCTAAATAAGATATATCTTCATCGATGATATCATGCTGAACATGAGTTCTCTTGGTTAGATATTCCAATGAAATTTGTAACTCAGATCTTCCTACATAATAATTTTGTGTATGAGCCGAAATATGGTGTTATTTTGTTGTTGTATGAAAATACCAGAGTTTCGTGTTTGTTGGTTTAATATAGATTATAGAGGATTGCAACATATTGAAATTTTTGTTTGCTTTTTATTGACTCAAAGCCCTCTTTGTCTTTAATTAGGCTTCTACCTAGAAGTTAAGGTGGTACCATAAGGGGTAATTGAGAGAAGGGAGAAGGTGAAATAAGTTTTTGGTTTGGGTTTGGATCTGTACTGGTAAAACCTGAAACCTACTTTTGAAGGCTTGAGTTGTAGATAATTGGCTTGGCTTCAAACTTGACCTGACCCACAGCCCTTCAGTTTATCCTTAAAACCAGGTCTCCATGCGATGTTAGTGGCTAACTCCATCTATGCTAAAAAGTGGAGACATACCTGTTGGCAGATGGCAGCAAAAGATAGTAGCTCATAAGTGATGTAGGATGACCAGAATCGGGGGCATTAATAGTGCTTTCCTCTCCTTTATACTCTCTCTCTCTCTCTGCTACAATTTTGTCCATTTAACTTAATTCCAGTGTCACTTATCACCCCTGAATTCTGAAGAATGCTTTGTTAAAACTTGACCCCTTTTAAAGGCCTTAACTACTGAAAGTGCAGTTATGCACCCACACTGCACCCTTCTTAGGCTACTTTAGTTTTTTTTTATTGTCAATCGAATGATAAGCATATGACTTGTTTTATGACCCTTTATGTACAAAAATGCCCTCTGGCATGTGACTAATTTTCCTATTTATATTGTTCTTGATGTATTTAGATCGGTTCTTGATAGCTACACGTTTAGGTATCAGTTATTGACCTGGCGAGGCATGCTTTGTTCTTCCTGTTCTGCCTCCCTCTTTCTATTGCCTGTTGTACCCTCTCTCTTTCCCATGCAAACTCTCCTCTCCTTTTCTCTCCACAGTGCATGTTCGCAGGCATGATTTGCCATGCCAAGATATGAATGGCATCTATTGGCGGCAGGGTTCTTGATCACGTGTGATTTGTCTTGCATTTCATTTTCTCAATCTTTATTATAGCCAATCTTTCTTCGTCCATTAGTTCCCAGTTCTTTATTCTAGTTTCTAGTTTTCTACCTACAATTTGGCTTTTCTGGAATTGTAAGAATATAGATCTTGAAATATGCTATTATGATTCTATCGATCCTGAATCTTAAGTGACCTTATTTTTGGAGTTTGTGCATAGTAAACTTTAAGTAAAATATGATTATCGAACCATATATCAGATAATTCTACTTATATCCTGCTCTCCTTTGAGTGATATTAGACCCATTATTCTGCTCCCTTTTGAATGATGCTAATATGATTATATGAACACTACCTATGGTTTTTGAACATTGTTTAAACAATTGACTTAAGCTTATGGGATGTTGATTTTGGAACCATGTATATTACTCAAGGAATAAATTTTCATGCTAGGTGATTTACCACCTTTGAATAATTAGCAGACATGTTCCAAATATAAAGATCATAGTTTTGCTTACTTGCTTTAGGCAGCACATTAATAAGTTTATATATACTCATTGTCCCTGTTGGTACCAGTGAATAATTAGCAGCAAGTTCATAGCATTCTTCTTTAGCACTAATTGAGGTTTGAACCTCACTGTTTCATGTACCTATAAATGCACCAAGAACATCTTTTTGTTACTCTTTTAATATGGCTAGCTACTTAGCCATCTTAAGGCCAATACTATTACTCATTAAAATTATCTTATTCTGAGTTCCAAGTCTTCTGCCCGTATTATTTTGTGCAAATTGTTTTACCTTTTCTCCTTTTAAATTTCTCTACCTTTTAGGTCTACTTTCTACTTTAAGTTATCTTTTCCATCATCTTAAGCATATCTCTATCATTCTTTCTCAATAAATAATCTTGCATAACCATGCTCTCTTCGTAATTTGTCTTTACATGTCAATTGTCTAGTTTTTTTTAGTAAGGAAACCGTCTATTTGATTATCATTTAATCCACTTCTAAGTAATCAAATTTTCATCTATCTTCTTAAAATTAAGTATTTGTAAATTAGATATAGTAAGACGAAGAAAAAATCACTCTCTTTCATTGGCCAGTCAAATTAGCTCTACATATTTTTTAATGCAGTCTGGCAACTTGGTGTAATTTTAAGCCAAAGATTTCACTGTATATTGTTGACTAATGTCACTAAACCTACTTGCGGTGTGTAACTACTAATAGTATTAAATCTCTTCTAATACAAGTTTTATGTCCGTTATTCTATGTTTCACTCTATTTACCTCTACAATGTTGTCTTTTAGATTCTTGGGCATAATTATACCAGCACCTTTTCTGTGTTCTATTTTTGGGTCTACCAAACTTCATATATTTTTGATTTCTCTAAATTTTTCTCCTACCCATTCATATTGTTTTGAACAAATCATGTTTTGCTTTCTTCTAATCATCATATGTTCTAACTTTATATGCGTCCCAAAATTATTGCTATATTCCAAGTTGCTATCTCAGGCTTTACTTTTGGGCTATCTTCTTTGCTGACACATCCAAAATAGTGTGAATATCTTTGATCATACTGCATCATACCTGAGTGCCAATGTGCACAGTGTGCTGTCTATTGTTTTGCTTGTTGCAACATCCGGACACTAGAGATGTAGTGGGTCAAATAAAGCGAGCTATGGCCCAGGAGTAAAATTAATTATTTAGGGCCCATTTGCATAGTTTTCTTGAGAGAAGTTCTGTGTTGGCTGTCGAGCTACCTATGCGACCTTTTTTATCTGAGTTTTAGACTGTCCATTTAAAGATATCACAGAATAAGCATACACAAGTGGAAGTAAAAGGAAAAGAAAAGAAAAGAAAACCCAATAGCTCAGTGGAAGGTTTACTGTGAAACATAACCTTATGTTTTTTATGTTGTACTCGAGCTGTCTATTGGTCTTAAAATTTTTCACTGGCAGGGGATTCCCAAACCTAATGGTACTTTTGTGTTGATTAAATCAATCAGGATGATGAAGGTGATAATGCATTTCACATTGCTGCTGAAGCAGCAAGGATGATACGCGAAAATCTGAATTGGATTGTTGTGATGCTAAAACATCCATCTCCGGATGTTGAAGTGAGAAACCACAGGCAAGTATTTCTCTATAAATGTAATTGCGTTATTGGAATTTCTTTATTATGTGGGAATAGCTATTTATGTGATATATATCTTCAATTGATGGTTGCATTGCAGCAAATATTTCTTGTTCTGTTACATTACATGTATAAACTACAAGAAATTGATAGCATCCCTTCTTTCATTTAGTCTACATGTTAGATACTTGCAAAAATTTGGCGTTTGGTTACAGTTTAGGGCTAAACATAGTTATAGCTACTCTGATTTTTATGCTTAATTGCTGTACACCTAATTGGATATATTCAACTTGGGTTCCGTTGTAAACCATGGATAGTAGTTTCATCATTACCTTTGATAATACTTGCATTTCAAATTAAAGGATTCGTAAAACCAGAATAAGAAATACTAATTGAGGATATCTTATGTAAAGTGACACAAATACCCTTCTTAGTAGTCGGATGGAGTATACCCAAATAATATTATAAAAATTACCCTTCTTTTTCGGGAATTCTTCAAAAAATGTGTCAAATTTTTTATCTTACATGTGCAATGCATGCCTCTACATATGCAATACGTATTTACATGTACGCCATGCGGCTAACTCTGTAAAAAGTGCCAACTTCAGCAATGTGTGATGGTTTTTCCACAGTGCATGGTTGTAAAACAGCAATGTGATTACTATACTTGGCTGCTCACAATACCTACCTATAGGTACACAGTATGCTTACTAGATATGCAATGCTGCTTATTTCTAGGTATGCAATGTGCATTACTATGCTTCAAAATGACAGTTACACAGCCCAAGGATATGTTTGGTCTTATCAATGGCAAATTTGTAATTTTAAATTACAAGCTAACCTCATTCCAAGCAGGTTTAAAACACGGTTAGGCCTGTCAGACCTAACATGATAGTGCTTAACGCTATTTTGAGAAAACCAGGTTAGCAAGGGCGTTTGATTACAAAACATGGCTAAGGGCACTCTAAACATGGTTAGAGGGGAAAAGCTCAATCTAGAGCAAAACCTGGATCCACTATTCAATTACCATGTTGTAGAAATTGGTGTCTTTTGTAGGTCTTAGGAAGTCTCTCATTACTTGCAAGTGGAGAAAAGAATAGTCTATTCTCATAATCTTAAATTCTTCCAGGGGCTGGACATTGTGTAATTTTCTCGAGGGCCTTCCTCGAGAATGGATTTCAGAAGAACTGATGGAAGCATTAGCTGAAAAAGGACTTCCCCTTTCCCCAACTATGTAAGTAATTTTTTTCCTGATGCTATCTTTAAGCAAGTTTTACTTTACTATGACTGATAATTGTCCATAAATTGTGACCTAAAATGTTTCTCTTGAGCAAGATCTGACTAGATTGTGTAATCAGATATGAAGTTGGGGACTGGGTGAAATTTAGAAGAACTGTTGAGAATCCAACATATGGTTGGCAAGGCGCAACATACAAGAGTATCGGTTTTGTACAGAATGTCCAGGATCATGACATTCTTGTTGTGTCGTTCTGCTCTGGGGAGGCTCGTTTGTTGACAAATGAAGTTATTAAAGTTATTCCTTTAAACAGAGGGCAGCATGTGCAGTTGAAACCTGATGTTAAAGAACCGAGGTATGTCTTTAAGACTTGTGCATTTTCTTTTTGATATACTTCTTTCTGTGATGCGCTACATGTTCTACATCTTCATGTTTCACTTATAGTTTTTGATAGGTTATATCCTTGTTTAAAAGTAGAAAGAAGCAGGTTAATGTATTGACCTTCTTTTTAACCTAGATTCTAGCCTATGTGTCTAGGATGTATAAGATGATAATGATTGTAGGTTTGCATTGGACCAAACCAGATTCTAGCCAGCTGGGGAACTCATTTTCACTCAAGTTAATTGGTTTTCATGTTTGTTCTGTTTGTGTTATGCTCGAACCCTACTATGTCTCTTACTCTCCCCCTCTGCCCCAAGAAACAACAAATGCTCACCCCCTCCCTTCCCCTTCCTCCTCCACATCTCTTTCCTCTTTCTTCCTTCTTTCTACCGGACTTTATCTTCATCCTCTCATCTTCCTATAGGGTTAATGACTCTAATCTAACCATGAGTTATCTGTTATATAGAAAAAAAACTCTTATTTCTATTTCTCTGATCCATGAACAGAAGGCATTCTTCATCTAATTCGCAAACCATATCATTAGTGTGGTCATTTTTTGCTATTTCCTGTAAGTTTCTTTGCCTAGTGACAGTCCTTTCTATAGTGGCAAAAGATTTACTTTTCCATGGTTGAGGAAAAAAGAGAATCATTATATTGTCCTTCTATGTCTGTCTCTTGGAAATTTTAGTTATTAGAAGAGTTGATCAAGACTTGCATTCAGCCACTGACCTTGAAGAGAGGGCTGGCTGATGAGTCCTTATTTTGCAAATCCTACAAAAGTCCAATCAACACAATGCCAAGAAAAAAAATAGTGCTTAACATGAGCTGCAGAATTCAGAGGTTTTACTTGTATTGAAGAAAGGATGATCTAGTTTTTTTCCTTGCCCCAATGACAAAATGGTTTGACTTAAAATATATGCTAGTTGAGTATGCTCCGGCTATACAAAAGAAATTTATGGTAAAGTTCAATTTTATACTTCTAAAAGTTATGTCATTTCTTCTGAAGCAATTGCAAAATGAGATTTATTTGGATGATTGTTATAAAACGAACTTCCCGACTCCGAATCTATATAGTTCTCTACATGGATTAATACTACAATAAATTTCATAAGGCAATTCTTTGAGTTTAGAGTTTATGCAAACATCAAAATAAATCAAATCTTATCAATGTTTTAAACAACTGTTTAGGCGGCCGCTTTGGCGGGGCGGCGCACCAACCGCCTTGTAAAGCAGGTATGTAGCCTGCAAAAGGTGGGTGACCTGTCATGGCCGTCTTAGCGAGCCGCCTTGTTGCCTGGCAGGCCAGGTGGCCGGTCTGGCATTGGAGCAGATTGGTTTAATGGGTGAAGTGGTGAAAAACTAACCAGTTAAAAAATCTCTCTCTTTACTCCCTTCCTCAATGCATCATTAGCCTTAATCTCTCAAAACTTATGTCTCCTTTCTCAAGTGGCGGCAAGCAAGGATGGACGTGCTGGTAATGGCATGATACTTTGCACTATGCCGACTGACATGTGTGTCGTCTATTGTGCCGATGTGAAGCCTTTTTAAAATTTTTATTTTATTTTAATCAATCATCATCAAATCGATTTTAGTTATTTTCTTAGTAAATATGATATGACACATGGAACATTTTTTTTAACTTTTTCTTATTTCTATCAATTAACTACTAGTCAAGCCGGATCTTCACGACCGATTACTAGTTGAGTTAAATCATTCTCACGATCAATTGATCCCTTAAAAGCCTTAGATAAAATTGATAATGATGACACTAGAGATGATGATGATGGTGATGGATGGTGATAATGACGAGACTCAATTTGGTGGCGACGATAATGGAGATGAGACATGTATCTTTGCTACACAACCTTCAAAGAGGTATTATTTTTACAGAGGAGAAAAACTTCACACCTGCTACCTAAGATCAATACTATTTGACCAGACCTAGAATTTATTAGAGACAGAATTTATTTGAGATAGAAGAAGGAAAAGATTTCATCTCAAGCTCAACATGATTATAACTAGATGAATGAAGGATTTGAGTCTATAGGTAGAAGGATATGATATTAGGAGAGGTGCGCCCATAGGATAATATAAGTTCATCATCATTACCATCATATCAATCACACCTAATAGAGTCACAACATCCTTATTATATTCTATATTCACAATCTGTAACGTTTATGGTGTGCCCGTGCCAGCGCCGGTGCTAGTCGTTCTCGTGCATGTGCACTATCCATATCATATTATAGGAGAATTGTGAAATTCCTATTTGTATAAAGACCGTGAGACGTCTCAATGAGCAATACTATCAATTAATAAGTTTTGAAGATTATTGACAATATATAATACAATATTATCATGTTATTCTTATGCCAGCAAATAAAGTTTTTGATTCCCCTCATCATTCTATGTTCAATAGATATTAGTTTTAATTATTGAACTATTATTAATTAATATTATGTTTCAATTATATTATAGAGTATTCAATCATATTATTGAGTGTTCAATCATTAATAATAATTTTAATCATGGTTAGCAGGATCGGGCAATCTCTCTCTCTTTCTCTCTCTCTCTCTCTCTCTCTCCTTTTCACTCTTTTTTTTCTCTTTTTCTCTCCTTACTATATAGCCATTGTTTCTCTTACAGAGAAATCTAGCTTCGGCGAACTTTGATATGTAATTTTTAAATTTTATTTCTTTATTTCTCTCTCAATTTTTTTTAAATTTCTTCCATTCTCCCTTTTTCTTTTCTTTTCGTCTTCTTTAGTGCACCATAGTTTCTCTTTTTTTTTTGCTTGGTTTTCTTCCACTCGCTCTCTTTCTAATATCTTCTTTTCAGTTTTCATTGCACCATAGTTTTTCTTTCTTTATTTTCTTATATTTTGTCATTCTAATTTTTTTTTTAAAAATTTCCTGCACTTTTTGTAACTAAAAAAAATATCAGGCCTGATCTAGGTGATTGACAGAGTCGATATTAATCATTTTTTCGGAAGGCCGATGCAGATCCTGATTTTTAAAACCTTAATTTTAATGAATTTATTCAATCATATTATATGTTGAATAATATTTATATTTAACTGTTGCTTTATTTTTAACAAAATATGTCATTTAAAAAAATAATCTAAAAATAAACTATAATGTAGGTTTCAATATATATAATTAAACAAAAAATCAAAGATTGACATGCCGAAGATCCAAAAATATATCTCTAAATATTCTAAAATGTTTATTTAAAATATTATAAATGTGTGCCGATGGTGGCATGCCACTGACATAGCCATCGTTGGTGGCAGGTACCTTCCCTCCCTTTCTTCTTTTTCTTCTCCCGCTATGGCTATGTTTGCAAGTGGACGATTTGGGGGAAATGTCAAATATCTCCACTAAATGTCACGATCTAACGTGCTAGATGTGTGCAAAATAACGGTGGAGATGGAGGTTTGCAAGCTTACAGGGAAAGGAAAGGAGAGAGGAGAGAAATGTATATTGGTACAGAATAGGATAAGCTATGCAGATTAACTCCCATCTCCCATCCATGTAGCTTTCTTTTTAGAACATATAAGCACCTAGGTTTTAATCTTGTTGCATAAACACCTCTTCCTTGTGAAATTTATATACACATATTTGTGAATTGTGATTTTTTATAAATTGCACTACTAAAAGAATTCTATATATGCTATATTAGTATATATTATGTATCATATGCCGTCTTGGCGCTCATCTTCCACCTAGGCGCTAGATGGTGGGGGTGACTGTCTACCATTCGTGACCGCCTTTCAATACACTAAATCTTATTTATCACAAAAGAGTACTTTAGTATGTTTATCTGGAACATGGAAATCACATTTCTGACTATAATCAAGACTTCAACACTTGTTGGCCAAGTTTCTTGCCAATACAAATTAATATTATTGTCTTTTTCTCAGATTTGGATGGCGTGGCCGATCAAGAGATAGCATTGGAACTGTGCTCTGTGTTGATGATGACGGCATTTTGCGCGTTGGTTTCCCTGGAGCTTCTAGGGGGTGGAGAGCTGATCCTGCTGAAATGGAAAGGGTTGAAGAATTTAAGGTCGGTGATTGGGTACGAGTTCGTCCTTCTCTAACAGCTGCTATACACGGCATGGACGCTGTAACTCCGGGAAGTGTTGGGATTGTATACTCCATAAGACCAGATAGCAGCCTTCTGTTGGGTCTTTGCTATTTGCCAATGCCATGGCATTGCGAACCTGAGGAAGTTGAACCTGTTGAACCATTCAGGGTAATAAGATGTACAATGTGTAAACATTTTTCTTACGTATCTGAAATTTTCCTTTTTCTTATAGATTTTTCTTCCTCGCATTTTCATATCGGGTCTTTTCAGATTGGTGACCAAGTATGCGTAAAGAGATCTGTTGCAGAGCCTAGATATGCTTGGGGTGGCGAGACACATCACAGTGTTGGAAAAATAATTGAGATTGATGCTGATGGTCTTCTCATAATCGAAATTTCCAATCGGTCAACCTCATGGCAAGCTGATCCTTCTGATATGGAGAAGGTCGATAACTTTAAGGTATGGTGCACACCAATTTACGTGGCTCTGAATTAGTTCTTCACCCAGCATTTTTAGTTCCTTTCCTCTCTATTTTTGTTCATAGGTTGGTGATTGGGTCAGAGTCAAAGCTACAGTGCCATCTCCGAAGTATGGATGGGAGGATGTCACGCGTAACAGTATTGGGATAATCCACAGTCTGGAAGATGATGGTGACATGGGTGTTGCCTTCTGCTTTAGGAGCAAACCTTTTCCTTGCTCAGTGGCAGACATGGAGAAGGTGCAGCGATTTGAAGTAGGTCAAAAAGTTCATGTGATGCCTTCTGTTTCTCAGCCACGTCTTGGATGGTCAAGTGAAACTGCGGCTACTATTGGGGCGATTGAACGAATCGATATGGATGGAACTTTGAATGTGCGTTTACAAGATCTTTGTTGCAAATAGTTAATACATATAATTTGAAATTTTAATTGTTTCTCTTATGCAGATTAGGGTTTCAGGGAGAAATAGCTTGTGGAAAGTTGCTCCAGGTGATGCTGAGAGACTTTCAGGCTTTGAGGTTGGAGATTGGGTACGCATGAAGCCTAGCCTTGGGACTAGACCCACATATGACTGGAACAGCATTGGAAGAGAAAGTATAGCTGTTGTTCACAGCATACAGGAATCTGGTTACTTAGAGTTGGCTGGTTGTTTTAGAAAAGGAAGGTGGATGACTCATTACATGGATGTTGAGAAAGTTATGTGTTTTAAAATTGGACAGCATGTTCAGTTCCGTGCAGGTCTAAATGAGCCAAGGTGGGGGTGGAGAGATGCTCAACCTGACTCAAGAGGTGTTATAACCGGTGTACATGCCGATGGAGAAGTGAGGGTGGCCTTTTTTAATGTGGCAGGGCTGTGGAGAGGAGATCCTGCAGACCTTGAGAAGGTGGAAATGTTTGAGGTAGGTGACTGGGTGAGGCTCAATGATGGTGCTGCTATCTGGAAGTCCCTAAAACATGGCAGCATTGGTGTAGTTCATGGAATAGGATATGAAGGGGACATCTCAGATGGAATGGTACATGTTGCATTTTGTGGTGAACAGGAAAGATGGGTGGGACCAGCTAGTCATTTGGAACGAGTATCTGGGCTTGGTGTTGGGCAACGTGTGAGGATCAGAAAAGGTGTAAGTCAGCCAAGGTTTGGTTGGTCCAATCATAGCCATTCAAGTATCGGAACCATATCATCTATAGATGCAGATGGAAAGCTAAGGATATATACGCCGGCTGGATCCAAGGCATGGATGATGGACCCAGCAGAGGTAGAGAGAGTGGTTGAAGAGGAGGAAGTGTGTGTTGGAGACTGGGTGAAGGTAAGAGAAACCATAACAACCCCTACGTATCAATGGGGGGAAGTAAGCCATGCTAGTATAGGGGTAGTTCATAGAGCAGAAAATGGGGAGCTCTCGGTTGCTTTTTGTTTTAGTGAAAGACTCTGGTTATGCAAAGAGGGGGAGGTTGAAAAGGTTAGAGCCTTCAAAGTAGGTGACAAAGTACGAATAAGGCCGGGTCTTGTAACTCCAAGGTGGGGATGGGGAATGGAGACATTTGCAAGCAAGGGCGAGGTGAGGGGAGTGGATGCCAATGCGAAACTGCGGATCAGGTTCAAGTGGAGGGATGGAAGGTTCTGGATAGGGGACCCTGCTGATATCGTTCTCGATGACAGTTCAACTGCAGCAGAAGCTACTAACAGTTGCTGTTTGTAGGAATTATATCATTCTTTCGCTCTACTTATTGGTTCCTGGTATACATTGCTTTGTATCTATTCAGCTGTCATAATCTTGGTCTTGAGTTGGTTTGCATGGTGCTCACATATATCAGCTCGCGGCTACAAGGACTTCATTCATGGCAATAAGGTAGAAGGCTATACTTAAATGAAGAATTGGAGATCATCATTGCCAGCTAATTTATTCAGATAATTGTGAATGAGCTCCTTTTATCATCTTTTCATGTCTCACTGTATTATAATGATGTACAGGTTCAGACCTGAACATTGAATTGAAAATCTGCTCCTTTTTTCCCCCCTTAATCCATAGTGGTATATATATATATATATATATATATATATATATATATTTCTATACTCTCTATTTCTTTCAGATGCCAAAGCTTTCTGCTAGCTGCTCTCTGATGAATCTATCGAAGAAGTTATCTGCGGTAGCTTCTTGATACACGCAATCTAAATTCATTGTATGTGAACTACCAACCACAGGAGGAAAATCCATTTAGAAACATTATTACACAAGCAAGATGGGTGCACAAGTTGACGTTGTCTGCTGAACCTTCAAAGCTACTACCTAAGAAGGATCAGAAAATTCCCTTCAATCCGGGTTTGTTACACCAATAGATATAACAATGTTATGGCAAACAACCCAGTTAAGCGGGTTAGTAAAGTATGGCTCGACCCAACACCCAACTTCTATTGTAATCTGCTTCTTGATCAATGAATGAATTAATGAACTATTTTCAACAAACAAAAGAAAAAAAAAAATGCATGTGACAATATATACGAGAATAGTTGTAATACTTGTAAAAAATGAAAGACTATTTCTTACTACCATTGATGAGAGTGGAACATGAAAGTGAAGCAGAGGTCTCTTAATAGGGCTCAAAAATCTTTATTGCCTCTTTGCTGCATCAAAAATTTGTCTTAAATAGCATTAAACGTGATCAACTGAGATGTTAAGCTTCCCACATCTATTGCCATTTCTTTTCAATTTAAAGAAGGGACTACACTTGTGAGACACGCTATATGAGAGAGTCCAGATAAGATGATATAGGCAGCCAAAACACAGTTAAGCAGTTGTGGTTTTCTGGCGGGGTACTTTGTTTATGGACCTTGGAATTGGATATATAGTTGAATAGTGCGACTGCATTGAATTATTGGTGGTGGGTCATTACGCAGCCTAACCTTTTTTTTTTTTAGTGTCTCTGACTCTTTATCGTACAAATTGACTGTTAGACTGTCTGTCTTCGGATGGTTATAAGGATTCAATATATTCAATATTCGAGTCTCAATTGAGACACCATGAAAGTTTCACTTCGCTGAATTTTTTTTAAAAAGAAATACATTTTAAGAATTAAATTTGAAGAAGATCAAACTCGACATGGGTGGAAATTCTCATTAAAATGTGTGGAAAAGAAAATTCTCTTGGATTAAACTTTTTTAGGAGATAATGAAGGAGAAAATGAAAGAAAAAGACTTACTTTCTTCTTTTTTTTTTAAAAAAAATATATGTAATTTTTTTTGTTATATCTTTGTCATCTAGAATACAATCGGTATTATTTTAGATACATTAAAAAGATTATCTAATTATTTATAATTTTATTTCTAATAAGTATATTCAAATTTTACCTATTAGATTAGTTAACTATGATAGAAAAAGTAAAGATTTTAGTTTGAAATTAGGCTCAACCAAAGGAGGATCAAAATATATTTTTTTCTTTTTTTTTGCCTAAAAAGTTCTACATTAATGGGGCGATTTGTGTGAAAAAGCTCCCTATTAGCAGTATTGAGCTTCTTAGTTTTCAAATGTCAAATTTGAACTCTTTTATTTATTTAGCTCTTAATAAAAGGGTATATTTAGATACGTATCTTAGCAAAATATAAGTGCACATTTTTGTATACTTTTTACATATAATTTAAATAAGTAATACATATTATCTTTTTATTAAATTTAAATATATATCTCGATAAAATTAAAAACGTACTTTTTATATATTCTTTAACTATAGTTTGATGACACATACTCTTCTTTTACTTTGTTAATGCTAAATGGGTACGAAATATATATACCATAACTATAAGTTTTTTTCAATAAAAAAAGTAGTATAATAGTAAATAAGTAAAAATAAATAAACGAGGCTATAAAATAATTTTTCTCTTAAATGGTATGAAGGAAAAAAAATGGGCTAAAGTAAACGAAGCTAGGAAAGGTAAATGGATGATTGACCTGCGACGCTTTTGGCGGCTAGTGGCGTGCGACAGTCCCCACGCACAAATAGGGATTCAGATAAATAGAGATTTGGAACGGTCGTCGGCGAGAGGAATAGAGAAATTAGAATAGGAATACAAGTAAGAAAGGAGAGGGCTTATAGGATGCAGCGGGACGCATCGCAGTGCAACACCTACAACTACGGCGACGCCGTCTACTGGGATGCTCGCTACATCGAGGAGGGCGTCGCCTCCTTCGACTGGTACCAGCGCTACTCCGCCCTCCGCCCCTTCGTCCGCATGTTCGTCCCCACCTCCTCTCGCGTCCTCATGGTCGGCTGCGGCAATGCCCGTATGTGCGCACTTCGCTCTTGCTTTCGTTGCGAAATTTATTTTTTGCCACTTTTTTTTTTTTGTTGGGAATGATCGCGTACGGATTAATTCTTGGAGATGATTTGTTGGATAATAGGCGCGATGTTCTCTTTGGAGCATTTGGGCGAACATCTTACGTGCAGATGGTTGCATTTGCATGTTGAGTTGCAACTAAAGGAAGCATTTTTTTTATGTAAAGCTGAGAATGGGAGATAATTTCATTGAAAGTTAACCATGTAGTTCAAGGTGGAGGGGTGTATGATGCAGTCGGAGGGATTGGGTCCCTTTGGTAATTTTTGTCTGTTAGAGTCACCACAAACTGAGCATGCATGCAAAGAAGCTAATGTCACTTTTATTAATCTTGGAGTCTTAACGGTTGAGAAGATTTGGCTACTCTTTACTGCTGTCGGTTGCTTTTTTTTTTGTTTTTTGTTTGCTTACTTTCTATTATTGCATCAACCTTTTCTTGTTCATTCCTCTTTTTGCTTCTTTATCTCTCTTAGTCGTCACTTTTAGTTGGTATGATTACGTTTCATTTGACTTAGGAGAGTTCGTTTCCATCAACAAAGGTGATAATTTTGTCTTTCATCCAAACTCTTTGTGTGAGTAGGAGAATCAGATTGATGCTTCTGAGTTATAAGATCATAGGATGATAAAAGCATGTATCTACTGATTCATTTCTCATCTAGAATAGGACTCTGAAAGTCGGACACACCATTAGGGATGTCACCTAACATTAGAGGATAGGTGTTTTGGCAACAGTTGGTTGCAAGTCCCATTTAATGACTTTAATCATTTGTCTTTGCTTTTTGGGCTTGAATTATGTTTCTACCAAAATTTGATAGGGAGGTGTTAGATTTCCTATTATCCAGTACTACCTTGGTCATTGGTGGAAACTACATTCTGTAAGAGCTAAATATCTACCATAATACTAGTCATAAATTGATCATCTTTATGTAAACATAGAAACAACATAGTTTGTTCCATTTACCAATTCTGCAGTCCGCCATTTCTCAGAATTATTACTATGATTCCTTTTCTTGTGAGCAAGCGTACCTGATAAATTGCTTAAATTAAAATATTCAATTTTCTGTCTTGAAGCACCGGTTAGCTTCTATCCTGATTTCTAATAAGGAGTTGTCTGTATGATGAAGTTTCGTTGACATGTCCTTTTTTATCCTCTTATTTGAATCTCTAGTGCTTTTTGAGGATAAGAGCCAGGGTTCCAAAAATCGGCTAATCCCCAATTTGGGCCCAATACCAGTCAGTTGGCTAGTATTGGGTGGCTATCGGTTGTATCGGCTAATCCAACTCGGGATTGGCCAAATTTTGATGTCCCAGTTAATAAGTGTGTGCTCTCCTTTTTCTTCTCATGTTTCTCTTCTTCTTCTTCTTCTTCTTCTTCTTCTTCTTCCTCCTCCTCCTCCATTATTTTCCATCTCTTTGCACTGGAAACCTATTACTACTGAGTGGCACTTAGCTGTCATGATCTTTCTCTCTTTATATATACATACATATATATGTAGTTAATTTGTGATTTTTTGTTGTTATGAAGGTAAATTATTATTAAATTTTTTACATATGATATATATTATATATAATTATTATTTATTTTTGAGTAAGTGAGTACTTTTTATTTTTTAATTTTTGTAGTTTTTAGGCTTTATATGTGAGTGATTATTATTTTCTTATTTTATTGTAATTGTTTCTTAAATTTTTATAAAATTTTCTGCATTTTTAAATAATATTTATAATTTATGTAATTGAAAAATAGTTTGATATGATATGAGCGGTCGACGTTTTCTACGCACAACCTTTGAGAAATTGGTAGTTGTTCTCTCCTATTCTTTTCTTTTTCTTCCTTTTCTTACATTTAGGAGAGTCTTATGTTATTTGTGAGGTCAGATATTTAATGCTCTGCCAGCTCAACATGATATATAATTATATATAATATGCTTGCTGAACTGTGTACTAGACTATCGCTGGAGTGTTATGCTGTAGCTTTTATGCTTTTACATTCCAGGTTTCTCTTTGACTGGGCAAATATTTCCTTGTCACTATGTTGGAAGATTAGAGCCTTCAAGGAGTTTCTTCCTAGTGTGTCTAGCCTAGTTTCAGCCTTCTTCTGGATTTATGAAATAATAAATTTTCTCAACTGTTCCAAATTTACTCATGACATTCTACTTAGCATGTTTTCCATAATATCAATGTTCATAAATAAGTAAAATTACTTGAAAGTAGTACTTTTACAGTTTATAAGTGAGTATAGCAGTGTACTTCCTACCATCGGTAACCAACACTCAGCTACTATGCACTTCTTCTAAAATGTTCACAAGGCATACAATTATCCATGACCAACTTTGAAGTCATCTTCCATGTTTTCTGACCTTGTTAAAATTGATCACTTTTCTGATCAGGAGAAAATATGTGCTAAGCAATGGACAAGCTGAAGCTACATGCAAGACAGCTTTGGATCGCATGCTTAACACATATACATAGTATGCATACATGAATTTCTTAGTGTGTCATTGGTTGTAGATCATATATGCGTCATGTTGAATACATGAGTTTTCACCATATCTGATTGGTCTAAGTTTACTTCCACAAAAGCTAGGAGCTGGAGTTTGCAGGACTCTGTACTGGAGTGAAAATGTCTCCTGCATTTTGGTGAACGTTATCATCATTAAATGATGCATGTATGATTTCAGTTGTTTAGAGCTTTGTGGTAACCTTTGAATATTGTACTGAGAATTTGTAGTTCTTCAAAAGCTAATTGAATTTGCTTTTTTCCCTCTGTAGTTATGTCAGAAGATATGGTGAGGGATGGTTATATCAACATAATGAACATCGATATTTCATCTGTTGTCATCGAGATCATGAGAAAGAAATATGTAAATATTCCACAGATGAAGTGTATCCTTTTCAGTGATTCATTTCAGTTTTTTTCATATAACTGATTGGCATGTCACATATGCTATTGATTTCCTTATGGTTTTTAGATATGCAAATGGATGTACGGGATATGAGTTTCTTTGATGATGAGTCCTTTGATTGTGTCATTGATAAAGGTTTTAATATTGGGTGTTGATTCTCTTGAATTTTGCATTATATACTATCCTTGTGACTAGTTATAAATTCATTAATTGTATTTGTTGATGTTGGTCTCACATATATTGACCTTTTATTTAGGGACGTTGGATTCTTTAATGGTAAGCATCGTATTCTTAGTGCCTTATTTACACCTTAACATACTAATATTTCTAACTTTCTATTTTGGATCTTAGTGTGGTACAGATGCTCCACTCAGTGCCTCCCAAATGCTAGAAGAAGTGAGCAGGTTTAGGCTATATCACCTATGGAATTTTACTTCTTAAAAAATGTCCCTTTGGATCTCAAATGGTCCCTCCTTTGTTCAGTTGTTCACCTAATATATTTTACAATTTAACATTAAACAATTTTTCAATGTAGGCTTCTTAAACCTGGAGGGATCTATATGTTGGTAAATTCTGAGTACATACAAAAGATTTACTTGCAAATACTGTTTGATTACCTCAATATTCCAGAAGTTTAGTGAGATACATTTGTTATTTTTCACAGATAACATATGGTGATCCATCAGTACGTGTGCCCCGTTTGAATCAAGCGAGATGCAATTGGAAGATTACGCTGTACATTATACGTGCGTACACGATACACCTTCATTCTACTATGTTTTCGATCGAATAAGTATTCCTTGCTTTTCTGTTCGTATTAGATATAGTTGTTAGTTTTCTCTTTTGTCGTGCTGCGGTAGAAGGAAGAATATAATGTTTGCAGAAATAGAAGTATTCATTTCCTTTTCTGGTTTTCTACTAGTGTGTGTCTTTTCTTTTTCTTTTTCTGGACATCCATCATATGAATTCTCTATGTTCAGGAAAGTTGTGCCCTTGACTGGGTAAGTTTTCCTAGTTAAGGAAATCATACAAATTTAAACAATTAATTTACAAAGTTTAAAGATGAGTGTTCCACTTGGGGGGCCTTTGCCATGTAGAGACATTTTAATTTAGTTTGTCTATACTTTAGTTCCAAATTGAATGTGCCTCTACCTGTGGCTTTTATGACCTTTGTCTAATCTTCACATGTGATCTAAAATCATCTCAACTTTACAAAGCAGTTATATCTAGTACTTGTGCCTTTATAGAAAGGACTATGTAAAATGCAAAGCAAACTCTTTATCTCGTAATTATGATACTAAGATATGAATGTGCAAAATGTTGACTAAATGATTCTTGAGGATTGTTAGGTCCAATAGGAGAATTGGCTTTCACAATTACACTTTGAATGTGGTATGGCTTATCAAGGTTAAAGATAGTTAGATGCTTAAATGCTTCCTGAAACTGAGAAGATTCGAGCGTTTTATACAACTAAAATTGATGGCAATTTGTTTAAGACATTATGATAATCTAAATAAGTCTCTTCCACAAATATAAATTTGAAACAAATTTGTTTATTACTTTTCCAACATTGTGATGGAGGGTTGCTTATTGATCATTTCCCTGAATCCTGCTTGGCTTAGACTTTGGACTAGAAAAGTTCATGACTGCTGCTAGCTACGAGGGCTTCACCTTGAGTGTCCTTTCACTTGCTACATGGTAGCATTGGGCTATTAATAGTTCTGCACTATCTTTAGCAGGACCGGCTTATCTTGGAGGTCAATGATGTTATTTTTCAGCCTTTCTTTTCTTTATTCTCTGACATATGTCTTCCTAATTTTCAGCCAGACCTGGATTTCAAAGCCGTGCAGGTTGTAGTTCTCCGAAATCTATCATGGAACCTGTTCCACTGACAGAGAAGGGTCTGCTACCAGCTAATTTTGTCCTCGAAGATCCAGACTCCCACTACATTTATATTTGTCAAAAGATGGATGGGTTGATGGGGATCGATACCACGAATACAGGACAGGTAGAAGCAGCAATTACACAATAACGAGAGTTGTTAACTTGCTGATAACTTGTCATGTATTGTGTATCAGTATGATTTAAACATTAAGCCGAGTGATCGATACCATGAATACAAGACAGGTGGAAGCAGCAGCGATTGCACAATAAAGAGAGTTGCTGACTTGCTGTAAACTTGTCATGTATTGTGTATCATAATGATTTAAACATTGAGTGGTGATTGTGCCGATATAGTTGGCCGTCCAAGGTGTACCCATTGGATTTTAGGACTTGAAAATTCACAGCACTAGTTGCAGAGTACATTTTTCATTTCAGTGATGTAGGGAAAATTAGCTTAGTGTTTGCCTTTTTGATGTTGCAGTTTATCTGCTTTGTTATTCTTTTCCTCTACTTAATAGTTTGCACTTTAGAAGATTGAGAAACCCTTGAAGAAATGTTTGAAGTGCCATTGAGCTCCTATAAACTTGTGACTGGTAAGAATTCAGGTCAGCATTGTAATGTGAATGGTTTGATCATACAAGACAATTTGGCTCTTTTTATTTTATTTTTTTTTATTGTGCGTCTTTCCTGATCTTCTCTTTTCTAAGATATCTTGCAATTATTAACATTCACTATCAGAAAACTCAAGGACAACATGGGGGGGGGGGACTTTGAAGAAAAATTAGATGGGAAATTCACCTGTGGTTGTGTCAATCTTATCATCATCCCGTATAAAGAGCATGTCAAATTTAGACAGCTTCAGCTCCTGCAATTACTACTCGCCAACTTTTGCAATCTTTAAGTACTGCTAGAACTTTTGCTCTACCTGCTGCACCTGCTACTACTACTCCACTTCATTCCTTTCCTTTGGTTATATAGCTATGTAAGTTAGTTTAACTGGCTACCAGCGTTAAGTTTTCACACTTTAATCCAAAAACTGAATGAGTTTGTTCGAGAAAAAAGGATTAAGTATAAAGAAAATGTCTTTTTTTTTTGGTCTGGTTTTAATCTAAATTGGCAAAGGTTTTAGATCTAATACTAAGCTAATAACCAGCTGGTAAAAAAACTTAAACATATTATGATGAAAGATCCGAGTGAGTTTCCAAAATAAACATGATAGTGTAGATTGTTAATTTCCCACATACATCGCATAAACATAATTGTATTAATTTTATTCTTTTTCAGGTGTAATGTGAGATGAATCATAGTTGAAACATTAATATAACTTTGCTTATTATTCATAAAGGGGAGAGAGAGAGAGAGAGAGAGAGATATGATGTGAATAGTAACACCAATATCTTATGCTGCCTTCGCCGTCCCCACGGCACGGCGCTGCACTTTGCTTTCTCTCTTTCTTTCCCTTTTCCCCTTTCCCTCTCTTCTTTTCTCTGTGGGTCCAAATCCGAATCCAAACACGGAAACCCTACTGAGGAGAGGAGAGGAGAGGAGAGGAGAGAAGAAGATTTGAGAAGAGAGGAGATGAGATGAACACGGCCGTGGAGGATGCCCTTACTCGATCTCGATTTGCCCTTCTGCTGCGATTAGTGCGGTGAGACGCGAATCGGACGACGACGTTGATGACGATGTTGATGCCAGCTTCGGGCCCGGGTCCCGCCGCTGCCGCCGAGGATGCGTCGCTTTCCTCGAAGCGAGTCGCCGACCGTTACCTGAAGCGCGAGGTCCTCGGGGAGGGTACCTATGGGGTCGTCTTCAAGGCCATCGACACTAAGGTCGGATAACTCGAATTCCTTGGATGGATTGTTTTTAAGGTCAAGATGCAGTGGATTTAGTTCTCCGATTCGTTTTGATTTGGTTAAATTGATGCCTTTTATGGTTTTGGTGTCAATTGTGCTGCTATTTCGAGGTTGTTTGCCATGGTTTTGTTCGTTGAAGTGAAAGTGACCATCACTGGACATATGATAGTGTGAAGCTAAAGAGTTATATGAGCATGGCTCTTTTATTTTCTCAAACAGAAGTATTAGAGGGAGCGTGCCGTTAGAGAAGCTTAACTTTGTAATGGATTTATCCTTGACTCATGGTACTAGAATTTGTGCTTTGTTTGAGTTCTTTACATGTACTTCACATTGGTGCTAAATGCAGATAACTTAGACTTCCAATTTGTCTGACTAGATGCAGATGTTAAATTGATATTTCTTTGATTCAGCTATCTTTTGTACATTTAGAACACTGCTTCTGTGGTATCCATCTTTTATTCAACATCTTCCCTCAAAGCACTATTGATCTATTGAGTTTCAAATAGGATCTGTCATACCCATATTTTTATGTACTTAACATAAAAATGGTTTTGCATTATTTTTTCCCTTCTCTATTTTTCGTGGAGAGGCTGGCATTTGATTACCCAGATTGAGATATTATGATTTCTGAATAACTAAGACAAGATGAACAGATGCCACTTTCAAAGAATTACAAATTAAACTATATAATTGAAATATATGGCTGTAGGAAGAATAATCAGATGATAGTTTGTCTAGTTGACTCCCTCCATGTTGTTTCCTTGTGTTGTCTTAGTATCCTTGTTGCATGATGCTGGAGGGATTCCTTCTTTCGATGCTCTCTAGTTTTTATTACAGGAGGTTGACATGGTAAATTAGATCATTATTCTTCAAACATGGTAAATTGTTTTGGATAATCTCTCATGGTATCCCATTCAATATTAGAAGAGAAGTGCATAGATTGTAATTTTGACAGGATGTAGAGTGTTTTCTGAAATTTTTGTATGGTTTCAGATATGCACTGGATTAGAATGTTTGTTTTCTTCTTGCTTTTCCATTTTCAATGATAAAAGTTACTTCTTTCAGGTTCAAATCTATTCTCAGATTCATCGGGAGTGCTAATTAGATGTTCATAGTCAAGTTGCTCTCTAGATAATAGGATCATTAGTTTCCTGCTCAAATTCATTATGCATGTTGATTCTTGTGGGCATTACAAATTTCTTTTTTGTGAAGCAGTTAGTATATCATAACTCTTCAATTATATTATCTTCATAAAGGTATTGAGTTACAGACAATATCACCAAACTAAAGAAATCATGGGGTGATGCGCTGATGGCAACACTATGAGTTAAAGAAATTATTCTATTTGCTTCTTTCTAGAACATAGTATTGACTCATCTTCTTAAAGTAATGCTATTCTTTTTTGGATGAGAGATGCTTTGTATAATGGATGTAATTTAATTATTATCTGTGGGAAGTGTGTTAGTTTCTTGTCTCATCTCTCTTCCTCCTCCTCCTCCTCCTCCTCTTCCTCTGATCTTGTATAATGGCTCGGGTTTCTTCTGATCTGGACAGGGCATGCACTTTTAGCCATGTTATTGCTCTATTTCTCCAGAGGAACCCTTAGTGATGTTCTTCTAAAATGGTCTCAGTTATTTGTCTCCTAATTGCTACTGTATGTTGATGAAATAACAGTAACTTCCATATTCAGATTAAATGGCTAATATGTGTGAGGTGGCTTGCAGACTGGGCAAACAGTTGCTATTAAGAAGATTAGGCTGGGGAAGTACAAGGAAGGTGTAAATTTCACTGCTCTAAGGGAAATTAAGCTGCTAAAAGAGCTCAAGGATCCAAACATTATTGAGTTGATTGATGCTTTCCCTTACAAGGGTAACTTGCATCTGGTATTTGAGTTCATGGAGAGTGACCTGGAAGCAGTTATTCGTGATAGGAATATTGTGCTTTCTCCAGCTGATATTAAATCTTATCTTCAAATGACATTGAAAGGACTTGCACTCTGCCATAAAAAATGGGTCTTGCACAGGTAGTTTCTATATTTTTCTTCAATGTTTTCTTCTGAAAAGTAATATTGACTCTAACTATATTACAGGGATATGAAACCTAACAACCTTCTGATTGCTGCTGATGGGCAGCTCAAGCTTGCAGACTTTGGTCTTGCACGCATTTTTGGAAGCCCCGACCGCAAGTTTACTCACCAGGTTATTGTTTTTCCCATTCAGTGTTTTTTCATATCCTTTTACCAAGACGTAAAATAGAGGAGAAAAGCAAGGTTGCATAATTTTAGGCATACATTGTATAGTTGTAGTTTGACTTTTTAATTAAATGCACATCTGACAGATCATGTTGTCAATAGTAAGCTATGAACTTATTTGGAGCAAGACAATCAAATGATGTAACTACATTGAGCAGAATCTTTCATGTACTGCTGCAATCAAACACATCCTTATTCATTTTTTGAAGGGATAATATTGTCTCTATTGATAACCTAATTGAGCACTCAAAGATAAGAACTTTTTTAGAAAAATATGTCACAGGTTGGTGAAACAGTTAACATTGATCATATACAGCCCATATTGCTGTGTATGAAACCATTGAACCCCTAATTGGTACTTTAGACCTTGTTCTTGCCACCTGTCTCCACATATACACATGCTTATGCTCCTACTTCAGGTAACTAAAGCTTTATGCTCTAATATGGACATTCAATCTTCTCTTGGTTCAACTTGGTGGAATCTTTTTAATGACTTCTTTTTTTGAGTATTTTGTGCTTGCTACCTATGCAAGGATCCATTTTCATACAGAATTAGGTAAGTCAGATATTGACCAAAGGCTTAGTTGTTGTTGTGCTGCTGGTGTTGCATTTGGTTTGATTTAGTATAACACCTAATACTGGACAAGCTTGACTTCGGCACTTTTTCTTCAGAGGAATTCAAAGGCATTATGCATTACTATCCTTGTTTTTGAAGTTCATTTAACCTGTATTATGATTCTATGAAGTTTATGAATAGATTGATTATTTTATAATTTGACTGTGGAACTAAGTTATATATATTTTTATCCATCTCTTTTGATATTTTTTCTTAGTGCTTGGTTTGATTGGTGCAGTTTATCTTTCTCGATTATGTTGGTACTGGCTACCCTATCATTGTTAATATCCTATTCCTCTTTAATATAGTAGTGCATACTTGGGTTGCAAAGAACAGAAGTATGATTATATGGTATATTCTTTGTCTTTAGGTTTTTGCACGTTGGTATAGGGCACCTGAATTGCTGTTTGGTACAAAACAGTATGGAGCTGGAGTGGATGTATGGGCTGCAGGTTGTATTTTTGCTGAACTTCTTCTTAGGCGACCATTTCTGCAGGTTAGTCTTGCTGATTTGATTAGCTGTATTGCAAGGCTTTTCGTTTATCAGCATGGGCATGTTGTGTGATCCAAATCAATGCATAATTGCACACTATTGCTACAATTAAGATTAACTGATTATTGTACATTGAGGAATAAGGTAAGATCTTGTCATGAGGAGCTGAATTTACTACTGGGAGCTTCATGTGAGGTTTTTCACCTGAAGTACTAAAATAGGAACTATATATTAGTGTTGGGTAGGCCTCTGCAGGTAATAACTGTTTAGAAAAGTATTTGATAAAATTTGGATTTTAATCTTGGAGTAGAATGCAGATAAGGGAAATCACCTTTCTTAGGGTCTCTTTAGTCATTCTTTTTTATTCCTCTTATTCATTTTAGAAATAAAAGTTAAATGTACCTATTGAGAGGTGTTAATACACCATCTCTTGATTTTGCAAAATGAAGTATATGGGTATCTCTTTTTCTTTTTCTTTTTCTTTTTTGTGAGAGAGAATTGCAAACTTAATGGTGCCCTACTGCTGGGAGTCAAATTTAGGGATACTTATACAATATGAGCCCCTTTAACAATTTGAGCACTATCCCATCGACCATGTGGCTTTTTATTTCTGAAAGTGGATTGTATAATAGATTTTGTTGGCTAGGAATCTATAGTTTGTTCATAAATGTGTGCTTATTGTTTTCACTGTTGAGGTTGGGTATAAGTTTGCAGATGTAAGATTTTTAGGATTCTTATGTTTTCCATGATAGACACTTTATCTGGGAATGTTTTTAATGACTAGTAAAAGGTACAGATTGTTATTATGAAAGATTTCTCATAATCTTTTAGCCCTCTTTTGGTTCTAAGTTATCTTTTTTCCTATTCTAGATTAAGGAACATTACTCTAGATTTGCAACCAAGCATCATATTATCCCTACTCTAGATTAGAAATATTATAAAGTTATTTTACACATAAGCTCAGTTAAAATTTCACGCTTGATATGACTAAAATCATTTCAAAAATGAAAAGTCATCTCTCCTCTCTTCTACCACCCACTTATCTCATTCTAGAAACCAAAAGTTTCTCTCAAAATTTTCACCTATCTTTTCTCTCCTACCACCCACCTATCTTATTTCTTATTCATTATGCTTTGCATACTTAAAAGTAGATGTTAATATGTAGCTAGTGTCAAGGATAACCATGTGAGGGCCGGCACGGCATGTGCCACAAGAGTAGAGACTCCACCTATCGCTGGCCTTATGCAAGAGAGGGAAAAGAAAGTAATGAGGAAGGGAAACTACTTGCTTTTACTTTTGTGCTCATCATCACCCTTCGCTCGCGTGCCCTATACCTTCGTGCTCATCATCACCCTTTGCTCGCGTGCCCTAGTGATGATGAGGAAGAATGATCCATAACTTAAGTTAGATCCACACAACGGATCCTTTTAATCCAACCTACTTCCACCATCTTCTTCCTCATTGCTAGGGCATGCCAGTGACAATGATGACTTTGCGAATTGCTACCAGGAGGCGAGAGGATGCGGCGTCCCTCATGCCACATGTTGGTGTGTTGCTGACCGACACGCTCTATACTGCTTGTCATGGCAATCCTTGGCCATTACATATATGGAGAAGGAAGCTGTTTATATAGAATTCATGCATTGCATACATGAGCTACAAGTGTGAAAGAATTATTGTTAATATGTAATCATTGCATACATAGAAAATGATAACGATAATGCATATATGAGCTATAAGTGCAAAAGAAGGCCGATTTATTATATGGTAGTACATGTAGATGTTAATATGTAATCATTGCATACATAGAAAATGATAATAATAATGCATATATGAGCTATAAGTGCAAAAGAAGACCGATTTATTATATGGTGGTATATGTATATGTTAATATATAGTCATTACATACATAGAGAATGGTATTGTATATATGGATACATGCATTGCAGATATGAGCTATAAATGCAAAAGGTCAATTGATTGTATGGTAATACGTGTAGATGTTAATTGTAGTCATTGCATATATAAAAATTGGTAATGCATATATGAATGCATGTATTGTAGATATATGAGCTATAAGTACAAAAAAAGATTGATTTATTGTATGATAGTAAGTGTAGATGTTAATTTATAGTTATTGTATACATAGAGATGATAACGCATGTATTTATGCATGCATTGCTGAGATAGAAAATGATTGGGCATATACTTATTTTGTAGGGTGGTTTAGTTCATCTATCCCATCAAACCACTTTGTCACCTCAAAAAGTATTTTTTGTAATTTCATTAAAGGGAAGCAAAAGTTTCCTGCTTATTTATATTTATACCTCAACTTTATATAACATCAAAAGTAATTATTATACTTTACAACCAAATATCAAATTATCCCGCTCTAGTTTAAACTTTAAAGGTACAGTTTTAAGAGTAATAAGTTAGAATATCTACTCTAGATTTTCCTTTAATCGCAAACCGAATCGAGCCTTAAGGATCTTTTAACAAATGAGAATGTTTTTTCTAATACATGCATACTATGGGGAAAAGATTTAAGGCAGTGTGCTTTTATGGGAATCAAAAGGACCAAATTTCTACTTTCATCAGCTTATCCTCTCAATTGTTTTGCTGAATATGCTCTTTTCATGCAGAGGAAGAAATTCTTTTCTTTTCTGTCTTTCATACAACTAAGAAGGCTTTCAATTACTAAGGTGTGGACAATTTTTCCCTTTCCATGGCAGGGTTCAAGTGACATCGATCAACTTGGAAAAATATTTGCAGCTTTTGGAACCCCTAAGCAATCTCAGTGGCCTGATATGATTTACCTTCCAGATTATGTTGAATACCAATACGTTCCTGCACCTCCGCTGCGTTCATTGTTTCCTATGGCCAGTGATGATGCTTTAGATCTATTATCAAGAATGTTCACATATGACCCAAAGGCAAGGATAACTGCACAGCAGGCACTAGAACACAGGTGATGGTACTTATAGTCTCTGGAATTACACTATTGACTAGTTAACTTCGTACATAACTTCTTTGTGATTTTTTCAGGTACTTTTCATCTGTACCAGCGCCAACAAAACCATCATTGCTTCCGAGACCACCTCCCAAGGGAGACTCACTGAATAACAAGCCATTGGACTTAAACTCGCAGGATGGTCCTCTTGTTTTGTCTCCACCGAGAAAGTTGAGGAGGGTAACAGTACAAAATGGAGAGTTTGAAGGGAATATACAGCAGCTAGAGAAGCCTGAGGATCATTTCAGGGAGGCAAGGCAAGCAGATGAGGCCTCCAGCCAGAGTGGCAAAATGCCAATGTCAATTGATGTTGGAGCTATATTTGGCTCACAACCATTCCCTAGACCAAAATTGAACAGGTAAAAGTTGGTTGACCAAGTATAATATATACTAACAGAAGTCATGTAATGCATCAGCATTCAGGCATTCACTGTTTAGTTTTAGTCAGAAGTCTAGTTTATTTCAGTGAAGATGAATTAACATTTGATCTTCTTGCAGTGCTGACAAGTCACATTTGAAGAGGAAACTTGATTTGGATCCTGAATTTGAATACCCACAGTGAGATTTTAAAAAAAGAGCCTAATTATGGTCTCTACTTTTGGCTTACACGCTATAAATATGTTGCTGCTGATACAAAATTTCAAGAAGTTTGTGTTCTACGACTGCCAAACTGAAACTTAACCGGCAAGAACAGCGCGGTGATCCCAATCAATACTGGTGCAAACCATGTGAAGAAAATGTACACATTTGCTCCGGATTCATCAGACTGAGACATAATTCAGGAATATGAGCCAGTCCGCCAGGACTTCTATACTGAGGCTTTGATAGACTTGTAATCTTATTTGATATATTTCCGTTCATTAGAGGAAGCAAAGATGAAGTAGTGAGCTGAGACTATGATGATTATTTTTTATCTTAATAATGTTTGTGATGCTCATCATTTTGTAGATAGGGTTCATGATATCTTTCAAGACTTGGATAAGCCCCTGGCTTTACATGATTTTGTGAGGACCAAACATGTTGTACATCATAACCCACCCCCTCAAAATCCAAAATTTACATCAACATATGCTTTCTTTGTTTGCTGAGATCTCCTTGGAGGCGACCATGATCGTTTGTACCATGGCAAAATAAAAAATGCCACTCATATTAACCGAGTTTTTAGCTTGTTCATGCACAACTAAGCGAAAGGATGACCAATTCGTCCTTGTTTAGTTGCCAATCTCGAGACCTACGTACGTCCGGTTGAATGTACTATGATAAACATCAAAAAGAAAGTAGGGTTTTCTCTTAAATGCCACAATCCACAAACTTTTTACTTCCTCACAAAGTAGCAACGAAGCTGAATCTTGGGATATTCTACTGCATTATTGAACGATTATTACTTCGATCCAAAAATCTCTACTTGCCAGAGACAACTGGGAGCAGTCTGATTATTTTTAAAGTCAACAATGCATACACTCATACGCTCTTAATTCTCTTCTGAGAAACCAAAAGATGCTGCCGAAGAGCAAGCATCGAGATCCAAGTAAACCTTGATATCTTCTCTTTTATCATCAGCAGCAATGCAGAGCTCAAGACAGTCTTCAAGATCTGAGCCTCTAACCCTTTGAAGAAACCTGCAATGCCTTCTTTATTCCATATAGCGAACAAGGCATCCGTCATTGTTTTGGGAGATTTAGGTTGGCCAGCCTTGTTGTCCCCATCTTCTGGATCGGCGGCTTGGATCATGACCTTACACCTGCATACAAGAATAGGTGTATCATATCGCACCAGTTAGTACCAGGGTACTCAAGCAAACTATTAGCAACACAACAAGCAAAAGTGAAAAGTTGGAAGAGGGCAAAGAAATTTTAAGCAATTATATTGACTACTAAGAAAGTGGTGCTTCTTTATCTGGATAGTAATGTTTGAGCAAACATATGAAAGGTCCGAATACCTGATAGCTGGATATGTCAGTAAGGTTGCCACACTCTTTGATATGGCACCCAGAATGAAAGCTGAGAAGGCAGAGAGAGCAGCTGGAGATGAATTCCCAGTAGATGGCAGATCATTCATGCTCCGTCTCAGCAGAAGTTTTTGTTTCAGCTGGTCAAATACAGTATACTGCACATGTCAAAAGGCAAAAAAAAAAGTTAGGATGACCATTCTTTTTAACTGTTGCTGCAAAAAGTGTTTTGCTATTTCTTTTGATAATTGTAAAGCTAAAGGAAATTAATTATAGTTTCGATACGTATAAATATAAACCAATTGCATAATTGTTGCGGATGCACCAAGTATTAGAGATATCAGCAAGGACAAGCTAAGCTGTTCAATTCATCTAGCTTTCATATAAATTTTTTTACAAAAATAAAAGATAAAAATAGCGTAATATAATTGCTCTTTATAGCTATGCTGAGATCTCCATGTCTCATAGCATTGGTTAGCATCTTCTGAATCAATTCACTACAACACATCTTCCTAAATCAGAAAGTAAGCTCAATGATGAGTCTTTACTAGCTTAGAGAGATATCAGATTGGTAGTAATCTTGATTTCACAACAACAGCGATCCAAGGAGAGCAATCAAAAAGACAACCACCAAAACTTTACTTCAAACCATTTCAGCAGGCTACTAATCTTAATTGTAATTTGGGGAGGGAGGAGTACCCAAATTGAAATTAGTATGATGAGTGAGTTACCACAAGAAATAGAAAGTTAGCTATATAAGTGAATCGTGTCATTTCATTGCCACACATAGAGTTCCTTGATAATAAAAGAAAATATTAAGACTTTATAATGCTTTTATATCATTCTGTTGTCAACTTGTCATATCTCAAAATCTTATGGTCTAAATCTGTTTTGCCATGTCAAATTATACTACCTTAATTGCACTGATAAAAGGGAAGGAGTACCCAAATCGAAATTAGTATGATGAGTGAGTTACCACAAGAAATAGAAAGTTAGCTATATATGCGAATCATGTCATTTCATTGCCACACGTAGAGTTCCTTGATAATAAAAGAAAATATTAAGACTTTATAATGCTTTTATATCATTTTGTTGTCAACTTGTCATATCTCAAAATCTTATGGTCTAAATCTGTTTTGCCATGTCAAATTATACTACCTTAATTGCACTGATAAAAGGGAAGTGCGGCCATGAAATTACAAAATTCCACAAAATAAAAATATTAAGCTTTCTGCAGTAGTCCTAGACTTCATCATTCCAATATAAAAATATAGTACCTGAATAGCAGGATTTGAGGTCAAGAGAAGAGATATTCCTAGGCCATCAAATGCTTGAGTCCATGAACCCTCTGTAAGAGTTTCCCACAATCCCTTGGATTTTCCAAACGCGCTCGTTTGCATTCTAGAAGATGCTGTATCTAACGGCTGGATAATAAGAAGAATCAACACAAGAAAGTATAAAACACATGGGAATATTAATTACAGT
The DNA here is from genome assembly GCF_019914945.1 of Typha latifolia. Taxonomy (NCBI): domain Eukaryota; kingdom Viridiplantae; phylum Streptophyta; class Magnoliopsida; order Poales; family Typhaceae; genus Typha; species Typha latifolia. The sequence continues at coordinate 14,118,041 of NC_133087.1, read as the reverse complement.
TCTACACAAAAAGTTTACACTATATACACAGGGAAGTGCATAAACTTTGCAGTGTCTGATTTCGAACCCAGTTCTAAGTCACGCACCTGTGTGATAATAGCAGTGCAAGCACCAGCAGCAGCCGCAACTACCAAGTTAGCTTTTGTTCCTACAGATTTAGCTCCACTCTTTTCTAAATAAAGCCGTTTGAAATAGCTATAACCATAAAAATAAACAAATTGCGATATGAAAGATTGCAAATTCTTCGTCCCAAGCCCTTGGTAGAGAGAAACAATTTGTTTGTTTGAGATTGCTTCCCATAAGACATCTGAAAGATTCCTGAGAAGCAAAATAGGAAGAAATTCAATAGATGCTTGTCTCATGTAACCTACATCAGGCACAATAAAACAACTCCATAAATCTGGAAAAGTAACCAAACTATGCTGAAAACTCAAGTAAGCGACAGACAGTTCAACTTAAAGTTAGTCAGGAAGTCCAGATTTTCATGCATTTGTAGAGCCATGAAGATATATTTAAATAAGTATAATTATGAATAATAGTTGCTAATCATAGAACTTATATGCTCTTTATCATTTCTATGAGATGCCATAAAGTCCATAAGCTGCATAAATATAAACCAATGGCTTAATTTGTTGAAGTATGAACAGAGACATCGCTTGATCCAATATGTCAAGTAATATCTCGTGAATGTTTACTGATCTAGGGAAGATAGGAAAATAGCTCATAAAATTTTCATTGCCACCACAACCCAAATGGGGGCATCTTTGATTTTCTATTTCTTTCATTATCTGTCATAGTACTGGGACCATGTTTTCCCAACAATAAATAATCATGCAAATAAATCTTTATAGCGAAACACAGGCATCTTGTTATCAGGGCCTGATGGCATACCAAATCTACAAAGACCAAAATAGATTTTTTTTCCTTCTGCAATCCCAATTGAATAGATCAGACAACAGTCAAAATCGTATAAATCATCGCACACAATAACTTTTGACTCTTGAACAAGTCACCGATACACCCACGCATATTTCTGATCATAGTTGATGATCGAAAATAATAGGTAATTTGGATCAAGTTCCAATCTCGATAAAGAAAATCTCAAGCATGCGATCAAAAAAAAGGGGAAAAAACACAAAATCGTGGCAACAAGATGAGGAATACGGATCGGGATTTAGACCTGTATTTGATCTGGCCGTGGGTTTGGACTTCGGCCTGGTACTTAGTCTTGCAGGTGTCGAGCGGATACAGCACGGTGGTGCTCACCAGCGCCCCCACCGCCCCCGACGTCGCCTCCGTCAGCGACTCCCAATCCACCCCCGACATCTCTCTCTCTCTCTCTCTTATTCTTTCCTCTCTCAGACGAGGAAAAGATAAAAAAACAAAAAGCTTGCCTTTTTCTTCCTGTATATGTCGCAGTAGCAGTAGCCAGTAGCAGTAGTTGTTGGAGTTACGCCTTGCGGTTCTCTCTCTCTCTCTCTCTCTCTCTCTCTCTCTCTCTCTCTCTCTCTCTCTAAATTCGTCTCCAAGAAGAACACGTCACTGCACACCGAAGATTTCTGAGCGCATTTGATCTTGGGAAAAGCAATGCGCATAGCATTCTTTTTATACCGTATAATGTTTGACTCGGGTTGATCCCAGCGCCGTGTCTATTTGGGAGAGGAGGGGGGGTTTGGTGGGAAGAGCAGTCGGCTTTGATCTACACTCTAGACTCTCTCTAGAGACGAGTTGGGTTTTAACGTGGAACGCGGTCACTATTTCGTTTGTTGACTGGCCTGCCCCTCAATTTGGAACGAACCGAGATTCTTTGCAATTTACCCACTTCTTCCTTCTAGTTCAGATGGATCCATATGCTTGATATTAAATTTCCACAAAAAAAAAACATGATTTGGTTGTTCTCGATGATAGAATTTTATATGAGCCGATCTTATATAGGTCAGTCAAGATTAGTCGTCCGATATGCATCAATTGTGATTGCACTTGCTTAAATCATATGATACTATGTGGTTTTTGTCGAGGGCAATCATAATTATCATATGTGCATGACCAGCATAACTTGTATGGATACTTATGACTTAAGTAAAATTATTAATTTTTTTTTATATGTCATATAAAGAACGGTAAATATATTTAATCTTAAATTATATATTAAAATTTTTAAATAATTAACTATTAAATTTTTTTTAAACATCATATTTCTACATTCTTTAAAATGTTATAATTACTATTGAAATCACTGTGCTATTTCAAATATAATATTCCATTAGTTATATTTAATTAATCTTAAATTTAGATTAAAAATACTGTATTGTATTTTTATAAATTATTTAAAATAGTTCAAAAGCTATTCGCTATACATCATAGTATAAAACATATCATTTTTTTATGAAAGACAAATATCATTGATAAATATTTTAAACTCAAAACTTCAATAAACAAGAGCATTTTTTTTGTTACTGATATGTTTATTAATAACAATCTCTTTGAAATATTTTATTATTAAAAACTAATTATAACGACAATTCAAAAAAATTTTGAAAAAAATTAGTGTCAATTGTGTTATATATATATATATGTATAATATCAATTATGATATTTTGAAGTGGCAATTATGTAAAACCCCCTAAATTCAAACGATGCACATCGTTGTCTGACGGTGCACATCATAACAAAGGATTCCATGTGTGCTCTTCTGACAGAGGTGGTCGGTGGACGGTGGTACATCCGTGTAAACCACGAGCCACAGCTGGATTCGGGTCGGGCTTAATTTGAAGTCGATCCGAAATCGAGCAGAGGATATTAGAAGGCCAGATAGGATTAGGAAAGACCAAATACTCTACGAGGCCCAAACAAAATATTAATTAAATTTTTTAAAAATAAATATAAACTAAAAGAATTGGATCCTACTGGGCCTATAAAAATGTCATCAAATCTAAGCCCAACATGAAATTTAATTGGGTAGCCCAATCTAATTTTTATTCCATTGGGTCAGATTTGGTTTATATATATATATATATATATAATTCGATTGATATTTATAATTATAATTTGAAATTTTTTTATTTGCGCATGTTAATATTTATTAGATTATAATTTCTTATTGTTGGTGGATTGGACCGGGCCTAAAGTTGATCCGGATTCCATTGAGTTACCAGTACATAGAACAGTCTTGGGCTTATAAAATAAATAATTACTCCGGATCAATTTAGGCTTAGTCAACTAAAGTTAGTCCGACTGGGAATTAAGCCTAATCCGAACCCGACTAGACCCAACCCGAAGAATGCTGAGGTCATATAAAGCGAGCCGAACTATCCAATTTCAGCCTAGCTGGTCAAATGAATTTATACTCTCTCTCTCTCTCTCTCTCTCTCTCTCTCTCTCTCTCTCTCTCTCTCTCTCTCGTTGCTCTATACTTGTTGTTCACTCGCTCCCGCGGGTTTCCACTATTTCCCACCCGACTCCGAGCCGTCTCTTTCACCCATTCAATTTTTAAAACCAAAATCGTATTTAAACGAAGCCCCCTCGAATCCAATTAAAGTCTTAAACCCCACCCGCTCCCCCTTCCTCATGAGTCTTGACTGCCTCTCGATTCTCGAATGACTCGTTGAACCAGTCTTTCACTCGTTTTCCTTCCCAAACAAAAACGGCTCTTAAAAAAATAAAAAAAGCTTCGAACTCTCTCTCCTCTCCTCTCCCTTCCAGTATTCATCCACCCAACCATGGACTCTGATCCCTTTTCCCTTCTCTTCCTCCTCTCCCTCCTCTCCTCCTTCTTCTTCATCTCCGCTCTCTCCCAAGCTCCAAAGCTCAGTGGTAATTTGCTAGCCTGTAATACTCTTCTCTCTGATTTGATAAAATTTATTCTTATTTTATCCCCCTCTTTGATCAGGCTTTCTCATCGATTGCGGATCCGTTTCGTCATTGGTAGACGCTCGCGGCCTTACATGGAGCTCCGACGCCCGCTTCATCTCCTCCGGCGTCCCCCTCAACGTCTCCATCCCCGGCCTGGAGCCCACCCTCTCCACCCTCCGCTCCTTCCCCTACCGCCCCTCCTCTGCCGCCCGCAACCGCAAATTCTGCTACATCATCCCCGTATACCGCGGCGGCCGCTACCTCGTTCGAACCACCTACTTCTATGGCGGCGTCAACGGCCTCGGCGCGCCGCCGGTGTTCGACCAGATTGTCGACGGCACCTTTTGGACGAAGGTCAACACCACTGCCGACTACGCCGCCGGCATGTCTTCGTACTACGAGGCTGTGTTCTTGGCCAAGGGGAAGACTATGAGCGTCTGCGTCGCGGGCAACGCGGCGTACACGGAGTCCGATCCGTTTATCTCCGCCCTCGAGATGATCCTGTTGGATAACTCGGTGTACAACGCCACCAATTTCAATGAGAACGCCATGGGCCTCATCGCGAGGAGCAAATTCGGGTCCCCTGGGCCAATTGAGAGGTAAAGATGTTCTTTCAATTTGGTATCAGCGTGGCCTTTTAATTATGTAATCTTAAGTTGAACAAAAATATGTTCATTTATTGGTAAACAAATGACTGCATTTGAAGAATATAGCTGAAGATATGATCACCACTTTCTAAGTTTTTCACACTTGAAAGAGATTTAGCTACGCCTGCAGTGATGTAGTATAGCAAAGGCTGCTTTTGTCTTGTGACCTAAATTTGAATTATCTTTGTGCTATGCCTTCAAGACTTCACTTATACTCAATGTTTTTTAGATATTTGCTGCAAAAGTGCAAATGCATTGCTAAAGTACCTTATCAATTGCAGAACTATAATGGATGCTTGATATGGAATAAATTGCACAAACAGCTATACTTATTGTAGTATTATTTTGTTCTGAAATGGTTTCATAGCTTCATTAGTCTGTATGATCGTTAATATATGTTCTTAAGAACGATGATTAAGAGGACCACTGGTGAAAATTTAGTGAAGACCAGATTCAAACTGAGTTACTACTTACTAGTAATGACAACAGGTTGTACCAACTGGGCAGTCTGCTACCTCATAGTTATCCTTATGACTATGGATTTACTGACATCTAATCTCAATCAAAAATTTTGAGCAGCTTGTATTGATCCAAATCCAATTGGTCCAAGTCATTGAAAAGCAAAGGGGGATAGTGGTTCTCAATGGTGATCAAATTCTAAATAGAGACACATGAATCCATCTTTTGAACAAAAATTAGTGGCAGTCTCCAATTTTAGATATCACATTTGATCAAATCTAGGTCCACAATTACAATGCTTCTCATATTTTCTTTTTCCAAAATCAACTTGAGCTAAAGGAAAATATGCAGATAGCTATATTTCATTGTTAACTGCTCCTCCAGGCAATAAACTTGAGATTTTTTTATTTAGACTTAATGCGTTTGTGGTTTAATCTCATTCTTTCTCTATATTGCAGTCTCTTGCTCTGTATAATCATCATTCATCTCAGAGATGTTAAATCTTCTTTTGTTTTAGGCTTTTAGCCATATTCATTGTGCACCTCCTCTTGTTCTCTGATCGTTATACATTCATGCAACTTGATGGGGTCTAAAATTTGTGCTTGCTCCTAACTGGGGAAGTAGGTTTTGCCAACAACACCTACCTATGACTTTCACTTGAAGTTGTAACCTTCCCATTGAACCTCCACAACATTAAGTCGTTCTTTGTGGGCAGAAATGAAAAGAAGTGCTGATATTCTTGCTAGAAATGATTTTTTAATAACTACGGGATGGAATTTAAGTCAGCGTCACTATATGATCGAGATGCACTATGTACATTATGTTGGTAGCTTGATTTCTGAAAGCTTCATGACTGTTCTAAACCATTTTAGTGGTAATGTGCAAAATAGGTACCCGGATGACAGATATGATAGATACTGGCAGCCATTCATTGACAACTCAGATGCAGTGAGTAGTACTCACAACGTTACAGTTACGAATTTCTGGAATCTCCCTCCTGCAGATGTGTTTAGCACTGCTCTAGTAGCAGCACAAGATGGAGCCCTAGTGTTGCAGTGGCCTCCTTTGTCCCTTCCAAATTCCAGCTATTATATTGCTCTCTATTTTGGTGATACACTACCTGACAGCTTCAGGTCTTTCAATGTCTTTATAAATGACTACATCTTCTATAATCGTTTATCGGTGACATCATCTGGCCTTGTCGTCTTTGCGACACAATGGATATTGTCTGGTGAGACGAGAATAACACTCACTCCTGAATCTGTTCTTCCTCCACTAATCAATGCTGGAGAGGTATTTGGCCTTTTCCCTCTTGGAAGAGTTACCCACACACGAGATGGTATGACAGCTAGTCTACTTACCAAGCCTTCAAGTGAAGCATTTCTTCTGAAATTTTTTCTTTCTCACTTGTTTTCATCATTTATTTTCAGTAATTTCACTAGAGAAAATAAAGGAAAGCATTAATAATCCACCTGATGATTGGTATGGAGATCCCTGTATGCCTCAAGGATATTCCTGGACTGGAATTTCATGCTCTGAAGGTGCATCCCGAGTACGTGTTGTCACTCTGTAAGTGGATTTCATTTCAGTGCTGATTTATCTTTTGATTTTGTAGTTTCTACTGAAAATATGTCACATTCTGTTGAGACCAGGAATCTATCAAGTATGGGAGTATCCGGATCTTTATCACCTCACATTGCAAATCTGACTGCACTTACTGCTATGTAGGTATCTGATTGTTAAGCAATATCAGTTCAAAATATATCTAAATCTAATATGGATCCCACACACAGATCTTTTGCAGATAATAACATTTCAGGAACTATTCCAGATCTCAGCAAACTAAATTGGCTTGAGAGATTGTAAGTCATTTCCTAAGGTTTTTTTTCTTTTAATTTCTTTTTGTTGTGTTATATGCATTCCTCATAGATGGCTTCACTTTTGAAGGCATTTGCAGGACAATCACTTAACAGGAACAATCCCTCAGTCATTAGGGAATGTTAAGAAGCTGCGCGAGCTGTAAGTTGTTCTCTTTATAGCTTTCCCATGATTGTTGTTATGTTTGTAATATAGTATGCACCAAAGTAGCATTTGGCCCGAGCTGGTAATGTCAATATAGAACTGAGCAGCACACATTGTGGATTGCCTCGTATGTCTTAACTTGAGAAAGCTTACCATCATGTAAAGCCAATATTAGTACTATTATTTTTGTTCTCTATTGGCTTGCTTGATGATATATATTAGTGCTCTTTTGTCATATTAACATGATCTTCATATGATGAAAGAAACTACTTTTAGGGGGGCTTCTGTCTTATGTTGGCAATTTCATGCTTTCTTTGTTAATTTGTTTGTATTATTTAAATTGCCCTCTGTGAGTCCCTGCTCCACTCCTAAATGTTGTTAGCCATATTGTTTTCGTGTGTAACCCTTGGTAAGACCTTACAAATTGAATGATAGTTCAAAGTTGTAAATTTCGTTTTCCATGTCCTTTTAGATATTTATATAATTATATCTTGAATTGTAAAAGGGTCAAAGCAAGAATAAATTGAATGATTGTAATTACTGGTCTATTTCTTTTTTCTCTCTATTGTATGCCATCTTATTCTAATTCAATTTCAATTTTCAGATACTTACAGAACAATGATCTAGGTGGTCAAGTTCCAACCAACGTGCTTACCAAACCTGGACTGGACCTCAAGTGAGTGTCAGCACATCATCATATGATCATATCTCCACTTTGCTGTTCTCTTGATTCTGACCAATTAAATCAACAGGCTTACACCTGGGAATAACTTTTCTTCAAGCCCTCCAGCTTCGTGAATGAATCATGTCTCTGTAATACCCACAGAAGGGCCAACTTATTGTAAATGGTTATCTGAGAATCTGAGATGAATTTCTAGGTTCATTCATTCTGTCTCAAATAATCAGATGCATCCCTGAGCAGTTTGCAATGCAAGTTGTTCGCCAAGGTACCAAGATTCCAAGAACCATTCAATTCATGTAAAATAGTTAAGCTTTTGGCCCATATGTTATTTGTTCTTTTCTTTTCACTTATAGTTGATAGGAGTTAGAATTCACTCCGAACTGTTTGTAAACATTTAAAGAGAGTCAACAAATTGGAAATTTGTTTGTATAGCATCTAACTTGCAATCTATGTGACAATGTACTACACGTGAATGTATTAGTGAAACAATCTTGTGCAATTCATACGCTAATTGGTGAATTTTCTGACATTCTTCTAATGTTCTACGTTGTTAACTTGCGAAGTTTTTCTAGGCAATACAGTGTGTCGAGAATGCTTAGTTAAGCAAGTTGTGGATGATCTATTTTCCTCCCCACTTTAGACTCACATTTCTCTTTTCTTACAAGCATGTCCTTTAATTAATGTAGATGGATTGAAGTGTTACAAGACCAAGCATGTAATGCCAGTTTTGAGGAGTACTCTTTTTTTCTTTTTAGATAGATTATGAGTTTGTAAGCTGATTCATATGCTAGACAGAAGGCCTTCTCCGCACACATGACAGCAATCCACTAATAATTTCTCTAGGAAAACTTTCTTCTGCACTCATGAGATAAACTTTATTCACATCTCTTAAATACAAATAAGATACCATTATTATTTTACTCATTTTATTATTTGATTGTAAAACATGGATAAAACTATAATAATTACTTTAAATAAGTCTATGTAAGATTTTTTTTTTTTTAGTTACTAAATTTTGGATAAATATGATAAATAAGACCATTTAAGATTAAAAAAAAAACTAAAATACCCTCATAATAATGTGAAGCTGAATGAGAGAAAATAAATAGTTATAATTTGTTATGCAAAGATAATTGTTTTTTCTAGTTATATTTAATAATCATATGTACTTTAGCTTTATATATGAGGGTATTTTGATCATTTTTTTGCTAATAGAAATTGGAAGAGGAATTTTGCACACCGGTGAAAAAAAAGGAAAAGTGAAAAGGGGTGTTAGGCTGAGAGAAAAGTATTTTAGTTATTCTTGCAAATTAAAATTTATTTAGAAAACATGCATAATTTTATAGCACCTCTTCATCTGGGATAATATTTGTGTATAATTGGTCATATAGATTTAACTTTATTTTCCTTTTTCGGATAAAATATGACTTATAACTTTAGGCCTCATTTACTTTATGAATAAGATCAATTTTAAAATAAGTATAAGTATTATTTCTTATTATTATTAAAATAAAATTTTTATTTCAATAATAATTATTTTTATATTCACTTGTATTTTATAATAAGAGTGTAATAATTATTAATTTGATATGATATAAATTGAAGGAATATATAAGAAAAAATGTTCTATTTTTTATAAAATTACCATGAATACATTTTGATTTGATATAAACTAGGTTAATGAGATATATATCAAAGATAAATTATTAATTAACTTAGTATGTAGTATAAGATATAATTTTGATAAATAGTGCTTCATAAAATAAGAATATTATGACATTTAATTGTTATTTTAAATAATAAGTTATATTTTAAAATAAGAAGAAAAAAATTATTCCTAAAGTGAACGAAAGCTTAGAAGTGAAAATTAATTTTTTACCGATCCTCGTGGGTACCAACATACTGCTAAGTTAGGTAAAAAGTTTCATTTTTTTTTTAATTTCTCTCTTAATTGATTCAAGCATTACATGAGTTAGGATAATATAAAACACGTGGACAACCCTTCACAATTATAAGGCGAGCTCGCAGCTCTTCTTCTGTATCCTCTATTTCAATCAGGTATTTAGTATAGAGGAAAAAAATCTAGCCCCATTGATAGAAGAATAATGGAAGAGACTAATGGTAACCGTACATACAATCATTAATGACTAATTAGCCTTTTAATAAAGTATTAGACTTCTCTGATAGGGTCATTGAAACCGGTATTAGATAGTCAACAAACTGGTAAAACCAATGTATTAGCCTTATAAAGCCTAAATAATTTTGCCACATCGATAGCTTCATGACTATGTTTACATAGTTAAATGACTTCATATTATGAGTATTTCTATATTCAACTTAAAACTATTTAAAGCTCCAAAACATTACTTTGACTATGCAATACTGGATAACCAAGTTGCAGCCTTAGGAAATTGTTGCATGAGGGCCTATGCTCGGACGATTATTTAAATAATATTATAGAGAAATTATTTAATAACTAAATTAATTTTTGTAGAGTTGGTAGGTATATTTTTTATGACTAAGGAGGTTATGGTTTGGACTTCACAGTGTGATTAACTTGGAGGAGCAGCTTGATAGCACGACGACTTAGAGGTCTAGGCAGTTAAAAGCTCGGTGGAGCCTAAGTGCCTCTGTATCTAAGGAAGTTTGGCTCTTTGTTCGGCCTATATCTAATCTTTGAGCTCATGAATGATAAAAAAAAAACTATTAAATTAATCAAGGGATTAATGAGATCCATTTGGGCGTTGGGCAACATCCATCTACTACATAGCTGGCAAAGAATCTGGAGGTTTGTTAGTCAAATCTTTAATTTTTTTAATTTATTTTTTTGGGTATAACATTACAAAAAGGTCCCTTCCGAAAAGTAGTTAAGTAGTAAAGTGACAGTGCACTGCCACCTACCAAATATATTTCTTCACGATAATTAATGCCTACAAATATTCTGAGGATAAAATTGGTAACATACTTAAAAACTTCCTACAATATTGATATAATTTTTATACTTTTATTTTCGCCACATCAGCAGCCAAACACCAAATCGAATATTTTCGATATATGTTTTAGGTTGCGTTTTTTTTTTCCATTTTATGTTTCAATTGTAAATTTCTTATATTTCACTGATTTTTTATCTCTTAAAATTTTTCACAATTCTATTTTTCATTTGATAAAGTACAGAGAAATAATAAAATATATTTCTCATAGAGTATTTTAGAAGGAAAATTCTTCTTAATTAGATGTGATCTTATTTTTAACTATAATATTTAAATTAATTTTAAGTTTTTAAAATTATTGAAGATTATGAGAGATGAAGTTTTAGATAAATAAAATTTACAACGAATATAGATTAATATCAGTCGAATATTTTATAATAAAAAAAATAAAAGAGTGAATTTTTTATCATTTGATTTCGAAGGCTGAATATGGGCTAGACAAAGAGCTAGATAAATATGCTAAGTTATCTCGTCTAGACTTTAAATCATATGTGTCGCTGAATAATTATTCTAAACTAAATGCTGCTGAGACATGCTCTAAAATATCACGTTGCCGAATTATTTATTTAATTCAACCATATTATTGAGCCATCAATGAGTCAAATTTTTTTACCCTATACTAAATCACTAAATATTTTTTCTCTATAATAATTATTTCTTTTTGAAGTCGATAACACTATATTTTCAGTCACGAGGAAGGGTACCTAACTATAACAAAAGGGTAGTAGTCCACCGAAACTACCAATAGATCGCAATGATCCGCAGACTGTTTGACCTCCATAGTTCCCTCCTCAGTCTCGAACAGCAAATGCGCTTCCTGTGGCTTCATTCTCCGGTGGTTCCCATTCGGGGAACTACTAAGAGAGGACCACGTGTACAAGAAGCAACCAGTTTTGTTCCATTGTAACCAGCAGATGAAAGAGATCATCCAGGTGTATCTTTCGGTGCGGAGTGGGACCCACCACGTGGGCAAGTGACAGCCATCTCTCTCCTCCTCCCAGTCACCACCACACCACCCATTCTAATCTAAGCTTTGCCGACACTTTCATACAACATCGCGTATTAAAGACGTTATACAATTTGGACCCTATATCTCCACTATTTACACATATCACCTTCTTCTTCTTCTTTTTTTCACAAATTATACTTATTAAACAATTAGATCGATCTTCTAATAAAGGGCCAGGTTCACAGTGGGGATGTTGCTTTGAAAGCCCCTTTCTTTCTTTGCTTATTTTCTCGTGACACAAACCCAACCGAAGTCCCCGTAAGGGAGGGTGGTGGTGGTGCACTGCTGCTACTTTTTTGCTTTTTGGCTACCTCTAGGAAGGGGAAGGAGATGGGGGGTAATGGCAGCTGACGAGAGATCTTTCTTGAGACCTGTGCCATTTTATTTTAGTGGAGGCCAAGAGAGAGCTGGTATGGGAGGAGGTTGCTCATAGAAATCTCTCAAGAGCCTCTCATTTGTGGCTGATAAGAGGAACGGAGAAGAGCTTCTGGGTGTCTTCATGTAAGCTGTAAGAAAAAATATCTCCTTTGCGTCCCTCTGTTTTCTTTTGAGAGAAAAAAAAAAGAGAAGGTTTTGTTTTTATAGGTTTTTCTTTGATTTGTTAGTAGTTTCCCCTAGTTCTGTAGCATGATTTAGTAGAGATTTGGCCAATTTCGGAAAATTTTAAGTTCCTTGAATTTTTGTGGTACATAGTTCGAGTTCCCAATAAATGAGTAATGCGGTCAGATCTTTTTGCAGTTGTCTCAAAAGTTGATGTTTCCATTGACTTTCCTGTTGCCATCTCTTGCCCATACAAGCACAATGATTCAATAAGCTAGTAATTTCTGTGAAACTCAATTTTCTCCAGGATTGAACTGCTTAGTTGCTCAGCCTTCTTTGCATTTGAGTCCGTAATATGCTGGTGTAGGAAATAGGATAAATCTGGAGATATGTGATTGGATATTGTGTTTAAGATCATGGTAGACATATATAAGAAGTGAAAGTTCCAGTGGACAAGTCAAGAAGGCAAGAATGACATGCATGAATAACACAAAACTGTAGAAAACTTCCTTGACTTGGCATCAATTTGAAAGAGAAAGATAAGGGTAACAGATCACAGATCTGCAGTATCATTTACCGAATCATGTTAGAGAAACTTCATACTGAGTTCAGGGGAATGGGATAAACACAGGACAATGGCAAGTATGGAGCTATGATAAGCTGATTTCCAAAGTCTTTTATAATTACCTTACGAGTTATGAGAACTGATGATAACTAGGCAACTATTAAAATTATCTTCATTAATTGACTGTCAAGAGGACCATTTATGTTGGGGGTACATGAAGAATTGAATTCAATTCCCTTTGTACCTGAATGTGGCGAAAAGACTAATTCAATGACATACTCTATGCTATGACAAGAAATATTTGCAGGAAATTTTTTTACAGTACAGTTATGTCTCTTGAATTTATGGTATTAGAAGAACATCAAGTCAATAAAGTTAATAGAAAGAATCAGTAACCATGCTAAACAAATAGTATGGAGACTTTCTATACAAACTTTACAGATGGAATCTGAGCGGGTGGTTATCGCATTATCTGAAGAAGTGTAAAGTATTCCAAACACATGAAAAGCGGCGGAATCTAATGATCATTCTTATTTTACTAAAAGCTTTCAAGACAATTGCTTAGTTTGACTTCTTGACCTAGACTCAATGAGCATTTAAGTTTATATGTGAAATCCAAGGGACCAAATTGTCATCTGGATCACATGCATATTTTCCTAAGATATGATAGTTTACTTTTAACCCCTAGAGAGTTTCCAATACTGATGCTCAGGCATGCTGATTCTCGATAGACATATATTCTGCTAAAATAACTCAAACATAATAAGGTGCAAAGAGCACAAAAGACATTACACGAGTAAATTGCATAGAGAAATGCGACTTTACCTGGATCAAGTAATGCACTACATGTAGTACCTGTTATAAGATGTCTGATCTCCATGCTAGAACTATGAATTTGGGGGTTGTGGTGGTGGTGGCGTTAAACAGATAATAAAGGTAGACTATTTGTCATGTGCCAGCACTACTTACCTTGTTGGCTTCTAAGTTGGTACCAATGTGAAACTCTCTAACGTAATGTATGAAGATGCTTTGAACATTTTCCTCAAGTTAATTTTGATTCTTATATGGGCTCTTCTAATAGCAGTTTATTTCACACTGTTACTCTTAATGATCTCACTAAAGTGTCTATTAAAATATGGTGAAAATAACAAGTATTTTGTGACTCATAGGTTGCTGCTGCTGATTTACAATGGGCTCATTGATACCTGCTACTGATGCTGCTATTCATGCAGAGGCCTACTTGTCATTGGGTCTGAGGACATCAGGGAAAGGAATTCCTGAATTTCCAAGAGTTCTATTACTTCTATCTTCATTTCTTGAAAGAGCTGTTCAGATGAGTGAAAATTTACTAGACTCAAGAAAGATAACAGAATCAATCACTGTTTTCCATGGTTTAAGAGCACCAAATCTTAGCATACAAAGATACATTGAGCGCATCTTCAAGTATTCAAAGTGTAGTCCGTCTTGCTTTGTCCTTGCGCTCATATATATGGACAGATTTATTCAACAACCAGACATTTATATTACTTCCCTCAATGTTCACCGTTTGCTAATTACAAGTGTGGTATTAGCTGCAAAATTCATTGATGATGCGTAAGTACCATATGCTTCTTCTGAAATATTTTTAACTACATTAGTTGGTTCCATGAGAAATCAGTTTTCTTCTCCCTTCTTTTTGTTTTCTCTCTACATGTAAAAAGTCATCATCATGATGCATAATTTCAAATAAGAAACTGATATGCACAGTGTAATCCTAGATTATCTTCTTTGTGTAACTAACTCTAGATTCTTGACTTTTAACATAGAGTGAATATTTGATTTTCTTTTCTCCATTACAAAAGTGGTAGAGAATATAACCATGGGTGAAAGCTAATTTAGGACAATGTGTATTCACTGCAAGAATCAATGCAATCCTTCCTTTTATCTCAGAACAAATTATAAGATAATAATAGAATGTAGAAAGGAGTGCTTCTTTCTTCTTAGGGAAGGAACTCTTCCTTCCCTCGAGAGAGCATCAACTGGACATCCCTCTTATTAGCTCACTCATTACTGTTATTTATTTTTCTCTTTTGCTTATTTGTTTCTTTTTAATTATTCATTTATTCCATGGAGTCACATTTATTATCAACACAACTGCAGATTCTTCAACAATGCATATTATGCCAAGGTAGGAGGTGTCAGCATTGGGGAGATGAACAGACTGGAGCTAAATTTCTTATTTTGTATAGATTTCAGACTGCAAGTGAATATTGGGACATTCGGCAAGTACTGTCTTCAGTTGGAGAATGAAGCCACTGTTTACCAGGTAGAGTGGCCAATTCAGGCCTGCAAGATAACAGACTGGAGCAGCTCTGAAGACTCAAAATGTCAGTCTGTAGTGCAGAGATACAGTTGTGAAGCTGTTGAGGGGTTATAACATTATTGTTTTGAAACATCAAATGAACAATTAGGTTCCTTTTCATTGGAGTTCCACATGCTTCGAAGAAACAATTTCCACGAATAAACTTTAGTAAATCTTATGACCTATTTGTTCATTCAACAGAATACTGATTCTTTTCTGCTGAACACCACAGGAACTAGGATCAAAGCTAAAAGGTGATAGAGTTCATTGTTCTTCTTTTTCTGAACGTTGACTTTCTCTTTCAGTCACTTTCATTTCTCCATTATACAGACCCATTAAATTTCTGCATATTGCCTCCATGCCATAAACATATCATTCATGATCATTAGCCTCATTCTCAGATTCTTTTCCAACCTGTCCAGTGGCGTCCATTGCTTCCAGTAGCTTTGCAACGAAAGGAGCATGACTTCCAGTTGCATTTAGAAAGTTAGAGAAGGCAAGTTTAAAAATAGAAGATTTAGCTGATTCTAATTTGTCATTGATGAGCTGGACACTCTTAAGCTAGAGAAGAGAACAAGTTTAGAATGTAATTTTCTTTGCTGATCCAAATTTATTGGTAACTTTTAACCCTTTTTTCCCCTTCTTACTTATAACTTGGAATTCTCAAAATTTATGCCCCAATGATAGATTTGGAACTGGGAGGTCAGTTATTTGATATAGCATGAAGTTATGGAGCTTGGAAGGGAATGTGGAGAGTGGATTAACAGGGAAGGAATGGGGCATCTCTCATTTTTTATTCTTTCACTCTTTCTTTCTTTTCTCATGATTCTTGCTATGCTGCTTCTTCAGTATGGCGCATATTCTGATGTGTTGTTTTTCGATCAACCTAATTTTTGTCAGCTCTACTACAGAAAATGTTCCATATGGTGAATCTGGCTGCGTCATTGTTCATTCTTTCAGTGCAATGCAGTTCAATGAAGAAGTTCAAAAAAAATTTCCATCTTCTTTGCCTTGCTGATATATTCATCTATTTTCTGGCTAAGGATCTGTGATAACTAAACAAGTTCGAATTTGACTGCCTTTGTTTCAGTAATTGGATGAGTTATCGTTCAAGACTACGTGTGGTAAATGTTCCAAAAGCTTCTGATGCAATGTCGAGCAAATGTTTTGCTCAAACCTACAATTGAGTTGTAGTAGTCAAGAGCCAAAAGATAGCAGCTATCAAACAGTATGAAATCATGACTGCAAGGATTAAACCACAGGAAGTTTTTTCATATGAGCGCGCAAAAGATTTTGTAGAAGTTAGGCTCTCCCACGTAGGGAGAGAAGCTAATACCGTTGCTGACTGGGCAGCAGCTAGGGCAAGCGTGGCCTCTGGCTACTGCTATTTTGAGCGGCCAAGCAACGCTCCCCCAGAACTCTGTAACCTCATCACTGTCGGCGCGGCTACGTTTCGACAGTCTATTAATAAATAGCTGGGCACAGCTCATTGGCAATCAAAAAAAAAAAAGGCCCATAATTGCAGGATACAGGGGATAAAAAAATATTATACGCAAATACTGGCGTATGAAATTAATGGTTCATGAGGGTACAGCAATTTCCATTATAAGCACATTTCTTCTTTTGAAAGAAGGTCATAGACGGGAATACCATTCATAAACAGAGTTATATAAATGTAATAAGCTGTGGACTAGAGCAAGCTTTACCAATATGATGACAAGAGCCTATCCTGCAAGATTATCGACCGCAATATTGTTATGCCTAGTTGTAAAACAAATCTTAATAGAGAGATGCAGGGTCAATCTCCTGGTATATTCTCAGATAACCAGGAGCATAGTTATCATACCTGGACTAAGTAGCTGAGTGAACTGACTACTAAATCGGTTTAATTTTATTATTTAGATAAGCAATCAATCTGTTAAAAATTAATAAACCTAGCAATTGAATCGGTGACTCGTGCAACCCAGCTGTATTTTGGTGAACTGTTTGAGTTAAGTATTTTTGTAAAATTATCTAATTATTCTTAATATTTAATAGTTCTATCATATATCTAATGATATTTTAGTTCTAAAATTTTAAAAAATATTTAGTTTATAACATATTTGTGTTATAAATATTTTTTTTGTGTACGTATACCCTTAAAAAAGCACTTATTTACTTATATCTTGTTCAAAATGCACAGTTTTTGCATGTATGCATTTTTGTTTTTTGCATGGATACTCTTTAGAATAAATTTTCATTAAAAGTTGAACAATTTAAATATAAAAAGAATGAAAATATCTTTATTTTAGTTTTTAAGTACTTCTCTTAATTAATGATACTTTTATCAATTCTATTAATGACTTGATTTGAAAAGTAACAATGAGGTTATCTATATAAATAACATATAGATATACAATTATAATACTTTCGTAGATTTTTTTTTTTAATTTTTAGAATTATATAAAAATACCTCTAAGCGGATCGGATCCGATTCTGATAACCATAGTCACAAGGATTGTCTAAGGAATAGAAATGCCATAGCCTAAGGATTTTAACCACCGTAAGATAGTCACTAAACAATCGTAGAAGAGATTTCCCCAGATTTCTTTCACTAACTAATCCAAGTCTTGTGGCTATATCAATCTCTCATTCAAAAGATTCACAGCATTCATTCCATAGTAAAAAGACGTATACCTTTCTTCTCCTCCTCACTGATCCGCCACTTGCATTGCTTTCAATTCTGCTTCTAAAGAGTGATTGGCCATCACTCCATCGAGATAAGACCATTTCAGTTCCCCTACATATAAGAATGCACAAGCACATAGCTCATCCCCCACCCTTCTGTTCCTCAACTCCTCATCAACTCTTATCAGTTGCCAGGGATCCCAAAGAAGCGAGTCCTCCCCATTTACTTACCTTGGATCACGTACAATTTATTATCTACCACCCCAAACATCAATAAAAAGAATAGCATAAGTACCTCAACCCATAGGCCTAATAAGAAAGCATCATAAGTCTTGAAGAATATCGACAGTCGGATAACTAAAAACAAAGCGGCATACTGGGAAAGTAATGAAATATCAGGGGATAAGCTCAAGCATAAGATGTTCAAGCCACAATTTTCTTATCAAATTACAATAAACCCACCCATAAAAACTTCTACAAAGATGTACAAACTTCGATCAACTGGAAAACACTAATCAAACACTTGCTATATATCGAAAGCAATATCAGAATGGACACCTGAATCTGGAAGGCCCTCAACTAAGTTTGCTAGCTGCAATACTTGGATAATTATAAAGAATTGAGGGGACAGGAGTATTCTTTTTCTAACAAAACTACACAAACAACTGATATGCCTCAGATGCTGAATTTCCATTTCTCTCATTAATATACATCGATTTCAAGCAGCAAATGAGAAGAAACCTCCATTATGTAAATCTGCTTTTAAATTACAGACTTTCTTCTGTTTGTGCACATGACACGCTGGGCAGTGCCCCATCTTCCGATTGCTCCTTTCTCACGTAGAGCATGACTAAAGATTCCAGCTCCTGAAAGCATAGGATTATTTAGTTGAGCTGAGGGACTAACTATGACTCGCTTCTGCACACTAAAGCATAACTTGCTAGGTGCCTGTTCAGAATCATTCAAACTACTTATATTAGCTGGACTTGAAATGAGTCGAAGCCTTTGTCGTGGAGAAGAAATTGTGGGAATCTTGGATTTCCATAATGGCAACATATGAGCAGGAGAGCTTGCATAATAATTGCTGCTGGATTCCATGCTTCTAATTTTTCCTTTGCCATCTGGAGTTGCTGCTGCGTCTAAATTTCTATCAACATTACTCCTTCCTGCTGTTTCCTTCGTGCGTAGAGCTTGATTGAAAATCCCAGATCCTGAAAACATTACTTTGTTTGATTGAACAGGTGTGCTGATGGTGATTCTCTTTTGTACACTAAAGCATAATTTGCTGGGTGCTTGTTGTGCATCACATAAGTTGCTCGGATTTGCAGGACTTGAGATAAGTCGAAACCTTTGTCTTGGAGATGAAATTGTAGGAATTTTTGACTTCCAGAGTTGCACCATATTGCGAGGGCTTCCATACTTGCTGCCGCTAGATTCGATGCCTCTAAATTTTGCATTGCCATCTGGAGCTGATGTTGCTAATGGTGTTCCAGGTATTGAATTAAATGCAGCCACCGATCTCCTCCTTGGCCCGCGAAGATGAGATAGCTGATGTACAAGTTGCTGTTCAGGAAGGACCAATTGTGTTTCTTTTCCAGATGGCAGGATAGCAATCGAAGCTCTCCTCCTCTTATGCTGTCCTGGTCGTACAAAAGTGGTCAATGATATCCTTCGTGCTTTACCAACAGATCTAGTGACATCGTTACCAGAGGATTTAATAATTGGAAGAACATTCTCCTTATTTTGTAGTGGTGTTATTCTCGAAATGCTGCTTCTTCTCTGAGGACCTGAAGTTGGCAAGCGGTTGGTAATTCTGCCCAAAGGAGGCCTTTCCTTTAGTGGAGCAAGTGGTGGTTTAGAAAATTTAGCAGCATCTCTGGAAGCTTTTTTCTCGTCAGCCAATTGATTCTCAAGATCTCTCACCTGCAAAAAAGTAAAACCAATCATGAAAGAATGAGTAAAAGTAAAGTAGTATTCAGAATGTAGAAACATGCAGATATCATGTCAAGCTAGCTATTCTAATCAAGAAACTCTCAAATGTGTATATAGATAACATATATTTCCAGTGGTTTATACTAAATTTCATACATACCCTCTGCTGATAATTTCTGCAAGTCTGCTCAGCATCTCTTATCTGTCAAGAGAAAAAGAAAAAGAAGAATTTTAAGAGTAATATCCTCAAAGGAATGCTGTAAGAAAGTTCACAATTGGTGCACCACTGATACTAAATAATTACCTTCTCTTGAAGTATTTTAAAAACATTCTCCCTTGATGCATACTTAAGGTGCATCAACTGTAAGCTCTCATTCAATCTTGCTGTTTCTTTTTCCTCCTGCCGGAGTTTGTCCACCTGAAGAAAAAAAAATCATTTCGGACAGCTAAAACTAAAGCAGATGCATCTTATATCATACACAGAAACAACATTACCATCTGTTTCAGTTTGAAACCTTCAGCTGGATCTGATTGTTTACGGGCAGGGCCATGCTCTATTCCTCGAACCCGAGAAGCAAAGTTCAGTGTGCAGATAGTCTCTCCCAAATCTGCTGAGCTTGGACTTATTTGTGCAAACATCAGAGTCTTGCAATCTCCACCTGTTAAAGATAGATCACATGCATTGAGATTGGCCCTCTTAACAACTGTTGTATCTAGTATAACAGCTGGAAAACTGATTGACCGCTTACCTAGGGAACTTTGCAGCAAATGAGTAAGCTTTGAATTCCTGAATATTTTTTTTAGCATCAGAAGGAATAGTTAGATTCATAAATATTGTTTAAACAAGAGAGAGAGAGAGAGAGAGAGAGAGAGAGAGACCTATATGGTATGTGGGAATTCTTAGAGGCAAGGGCAGAGATAACATCTCCCAGTGCAGAGAGTGACTTATTGATAAACTGTGACTCCTTCAGCCTCTCTCCCTCTACTTCAATCTTTCCAAGACGCTCGCTTCCAGCAAGATCTACCAGCCACATGTGACTCCTGTTCCTCTGCCCATTCACCAAATTCTCGCTCTTGATGGTTACCCGAACCAAGCTGCAGCACAGTTAATCTTATTGTGAGGGAACTGCTCATATTACAGACAATAAATGAGTCTAGGAAGCACACAACCTTACCCACTATTAATATCCATTAGCAATAAGACTAAAATCAGCTAGCTTACATAGAATGTATGATTAAGAGGTAGGTTTGTTCTATATTTTAAAGAAATTAAGGGTACTAGGGATGGAAATATGCCTGCAGAAATCAAACAGAACCTCACCAGTGAGAACGGCTACTGAGCTCATTTGCATTGGTTGATCCAACAGATCGGTTCCTTGCTCCAGTTTTAAGCATCTTCCAAACTTCTTCTATATTGCAGACTTGAGCTTCAACCAGCCCAGGCACTTCCTGGGCCCCATCTGTTGCTTGTTTTATCTCCAACCTTCGCACAACGCAATAAGGTGATGAAAACCAATTCAAATAACAATTCAACGTTCTATGCTTACTTTGAACAAGAGAAGTTGCTTCTTACTTCTTTGCTAATTGATCAGAGTTCTCTTCAAGAAGATCTCTCAGTTTCTCATTATAAACCTCCAACATGCTCACAGAGAATTCATATCTCACGGAGGAGCATCTCTCCTGTGAAATCCTGAAAAGTACTTCCAGCGCACGATAGTTAACACCCCTGTTCTCCGGGGTCCCCTCCATCGTGAATGTCTTCCCGGTACCGGTCTGTCCATAGGCAAAAATGCACACATTGTATCCATCCAACACCGATCTTACAACCGGCAGTGTCTCCGCAAAGACAGCCTCTGGATGCACCAAATTATGAATGATCATAAAGCTAGAATAAAAGGAATATTGTCATAAATTCTGCAAAGGGGAGAGTTAAAGTACCAATCTTGTTCACTACCTTGATCATCTGTAGGTCCGAAAATATGATCGAATTTAAATTGTTTCTTCGAAGAGTCAGAGCAAATAATCTGCAACTCCGTATCTTGAGACGGGTCAAAATCTATCACTGATGTATGACCTCCGGAGACCTCTTTCGAGCTCAGGGGCCTGCATCTACAAAACACCCTTATATTTCCCCTCAGCTCGATCAGTTCATTGTAAAGTCGCTTCCTTTCAGAGCACTCTTCAGTGTACTTCTTCTTCAACGTCTCATATCTAGGTCCGCACTCCTCGGAGCACTTCTTGGTTAGTGCTTCACATGAAGCCCTGAGTGCTTCGTTCTCCGAGGTCTGCACTTCGTGTCTCTTCATCAGACCATTGTACTTAGTTCCTATATGAAAGAAACATATCAAGGAAAAACATGTGTATTGTTAGGAAACGGTTCAAACTTCAAAGAAAGAAAAGCCAAAAACAAACTTACCAAGAAGCTGAAGAGAAGAAGAGAGATTTGGGCCTCCAATTCCTTTCAGCATGGGAGATGGGATGAGGCAGTCATCATTTATCATCTGGAAGACGACAAAAAAATATATAAAGATTAAAATTTGAGAGCGCATATGTAATATATAAGGATTAAAAGTGTGGAATTACTACAATTTAGGAGAGGAGATTGATCACCTGGATAAACCTGTCCGAATCTTCTTCGTTGTGTTTCGCCTCATCATCTGAGAATGAGATTTAGGGCAAGAAATAAAATCAAGTCCAGAACTTGAGCTTAAACCATCACGATCATATAGCAGGAAAGCTGATTCAATAGCAAGAACGAACCTTTGTCCTCAGTTGTTTCCATCTCCGAGGAGGGGTAACCATCTTCTTGCACTCGATCTTCTGATGACAAGAATTACCAACAACAGATGAAGAAAAACACCCCAAGATCAAACATTTTGCTATTAAAAGAGAAAGAAGAGAGAGATCGGGTGAAGAGATTCACGAAATAGGAGATAGGTTTCTCGGTTATTTGACCTAAAAAAATGAATCCTAAGTACCCTAGATCTCGAAAAGAAAGGAAACAAGAACGAGATTTGAGAGATTGAAACCTTTGGACTCTTGAAGTGCTTGGCCGTTTTCTTGCATCGGAGACGACGAAAGCAATGCTTCTTCTCCCATGAGGCGATTCACAGGTCTGCCAAAGAAGGAATTGGCCGCAGAGGAGATGAGATGGTGAGTGAGAGAGAGAGAATTCCAACGGTCAAATAGAATTAAGGGGTTCTGCTCTTTTAGTAACGCCGATTTGATTTTTGAATTGGGTTAATTCTAACCGTTGGGAACAGCAAGTTGCATCAGACGGCTCTCATTATTTGTGGAGCGTACTATTCAAGCCATCATATTTTCCACTGCATTCATTAAGAAAAAAAAAAATTTGGGAGAAAATAACGTTTCTATGTTTTCCAATAAAAAGGTTGAAAATACCACGTTCAATGCTAATTCTTCAAAATGTCATATTTATCCTTGAAAACAAAGGTTGGAATTATGAGGTAGTCTATTAAAATGTCCTCAAACTTGGGCTATTCCCAGCACTCAGATTAACTGCAAATATGCTCAATCCAAACGAAATCATCTAAAATAAAGTAGAACTCTCCTCTTAAGCTATTGAACATTGAAGAGAACTTTATTTGAGCTACTATTCCAGTCAAGTTTCCTATACCACCCACCACTTGGCATTACTCCAACATGCCATTCATAAATAACTTTCTCCTTATATATCAACATAGTAATTGCAGCATGCATTCTCATATAGTTGAGAAGTTTTCATGACAAATCAACATGTTCGGTTGACGCCTTTGGTTGCCTTCTGGGTTTTTGGTATCTATTGTTCTCGAATTTTGCTTTGGATAGAAGTGAATCCAGCAAAGCAGCATCTGCTAAGTCATATGGTGCCCTTAAGACACTACAAGCATTTCAGAAAAAGCAAAAAAGATAGAATAAGTATAATAGAATCTGAAACTAGGAAAAATTGTCCTCTTTCCTAGAGTTGAGAACTTTAAAAAACTCAAATAATCTTCATTACCTCTCCAGAAGATCCTCTAAAACAGCTCGTTGAGAAGGTGTGACATAAAATATACATCTCCTGGGACACTGTCCGACAGCAAGCTGGACAAGATAATCATCACCATGCGCTGGACGAAGAATTTCCAAATTTTAGCAAGAGCATGATGATAGGAAGAAAATGTTCTTGAAACTGAGAATTCAGGCCATGACCAAAGTAACAATATTATTCGAAATATTTGAAGCCCCAAATCCAACAGTATAATTGCAGCTAACCAATTATTTAAACAAATTACTAGATTCATGAAAAATTCAATTCCTGTAAGATGCTAATAGATGATCAATCAAAGATACTATGTGCTGTTAGTATTAGTAGAGAAGAAAGAAGCAGATGAATAAATTGAAGCACAAAAAGGACGCTTCTAAATCTCAACAAAAGAGGCAAAGAAACTCAAAGAGAGATTTTCTCTTTTTCTTTTATTATAATATGTAATTTAACCCCCACATAATCGGTATACTAACTATAGTCTCCATTGATCATACAAGAAAAATAGGGATGGATTTAGATGATGCCCAACCTTGAGATGTTGTACGAGCTGTTCCATCTTCAGTAAATGAAAAGGCATGAGGTGCCCTTTTAACACAAGAATATGGGCATCCTGTGGGAGAAAAGTTAAATGACTGTTAGGATACAAGGAGGAAAATAAACTTGTGGGTTTTTATGTTGACAGGATCATCATAGAAATAAAGCCTACTATTAGAAAAGGAACTTTATGTAATGCAAAACTAATTACGAAGTCCTTAAAAATATAGAAGTTTTTAGCTCAATTTGGTTTGTAGACAAAGTAAAGAGTAAATATCTTTATTTTTGTTTTCATACTACCCTAGGGTAGTTGAGAACAAGAGATTTCTACTTCACTGCTAATTGATTGTGACACTGATGATTGATGATTACTTGAGAAATTGTGTGGTCATTTTTTTTCGATTCGATCAGTAAAACTGTGAAGAACTGGGTACATATTGGCTCAAAGTGTATTGCCATTACACATTATAAGTTTATAACCCTTCCTTATACTAAAAACAGCAAATACGGTTATCCTAACATGGTTGTTTTGATTAGCCAAGCTTATCTAATTCTCCATGATCTTTGTGCATATTCGCTACTCTCTAGAGATTTCAAGAATAACATTCAAGAAATGAACTAATGAAGCCCTTCCACAGTGGGAATGTCTTCTCTTGACAACTGCTTTCCCGACATAAGCCATTTGGATAATTGGGTATTGCGGGCCAACTCAGAAAAGAGTTTCATAAGCACGCAGAGAATAAGTTGAGATTAGTGGGTCATAGTCTCTAAATCAAAATACAAAACAATGTAAAGCCATGAGTACCTTTGCCAACGCATTGAACTTCATTGACGAAGATGTCATAAGCCTCACATTCAGGGTTCTCAAAAGGGTCCTCACATGGCCTACAAGATTGAAAATTTCAGTCACATATAATGAAAAGAAAAATAGATGCCATATAACAATTTCAATGAACTTAACAGATTTGTGTAGAAATATACTCAAAGATACTAAAAATTTTGAAATATTGTAATATGCACTCCAGAAAGAAAAGAAAAAAAAGAATCTTTAGCATGCAGCACGCAGAGAGAGTGAAAAAAAAAATTGAAATTTGATTTCAGCACTTGATTTCCTCCCTCTTATAGAGCTCTATACCTCCAGTCTATAAGCTAAGTGCTCCACTTTACTAGATAGGTAATTCTATGAATGAAGTCCTAGTATCAAAGCATTCACCTTCATAGATGTCATACAAAGTTACAAGTCCATATTAGTTCGGTAGAAGCCAAATGCATGTTCGAAATATTAAATCTCCCTTCTAAGTAACAACATGTGCTTTATCATTCGATATTCCCCAAATTCCTCCATTTAGTATATAATATCTTGCATCTAATGTCAATATTTGGTGAAAGAAAAATCAGCATTACATGATTGTTAATATTGTGATTTGATCTGTATTTTGCTTTTAACAACTTAGATTGTGCAAGATTAGAATAAAGCAAATTGAACACACATATGAAGATAGCAGATTTGGCCAGCACTGGTTTTCTATCATCATGCATTACATTTGTTTAGTTATAGATAGCTATATCATTGTTTTCCTATAATTCATAGGACAATTTTTATTTGACATCCCAAGTTTTAATGGTACTATAATTCACACCCTACATTATCACTATTTGTAAATCAAAAGCCCTAGCCCTATTTTTTTTACTCTTTTTGCCTAGAAAACACTTAAATACCCTCCAATTAGTCACTTAAAGAAGCCTTAACCATATTGCTGAAAAATGTGATTCCATGAATTCTGCATTGTACTTAATAGCTTAAGATTACAACAAAATACCTATTTAACACTAGTAGTAAATCTACCTTTCAGCTTCCATCCCTTGTTGTTTAGAAGATAACATCTGTATGCAAAGATAAACCAATAATCAGCATCAAACTTGCAATAAAAGAAAGAGGTTATTTGCTTATTACATTAAAAAGAAAAAGCAAAGGGAGAGCAATAGGAATCACAGATGACTATACTGACTCATTCTAGATAGGCACTTATCATGTTGATTCACTATTGGTTCTTGATATGAGGGAGTGTGTGGATACTCTCCTCTATCAAAATTTGCCTACCTATCTCCAATCATAACACCCTCGTGGTGATTCCTGCCTGATAGCCATGTCTATTTCGAGCTTATGAAGGTACAAGCTGAATGCCAATTCAATCAGTCCTAAACAATCATATTGTACTACATATTCTAAATACAATTAATGGTGTTCTCTGGAACAAAACATGGGCATTAGTAATTTCAACATCTGTCATATAGGCATCAATATTAGGCATGCAGCTCAAAGGGGAAAGAACACTTTTTCCTGTTACCAATATCCCAAAAAGATGCCAAATGATCTTATGATCTTAGGTTCACCTAATATTCAGAAAGTTCATCATCATTGACATTACCTCATCATCAAAAAAACCTTGTCCTTCACTTACTCTAATAAATTGTTTCAACTTCTTATTCTTCTTTGATGAAAATATTATGACCTGGGAATTTTCTCGCATATACATGTGTACATCTAATGTGTATAAACCCTCCCTAACATATTGAATCTTAACAGTCAAATACTTCTAGCATTTCAGTGTTGATTTTTCTTTCTACCTTTTATATAATCCAATTTTACATTCCAACTTCAAATTCACTTAAAATCATCTTAAAATGGACTCTTCAGTAAAATCTGATCGATTACTCATATTGACATAGTCATAATTGTGGAGTACCTGGTAGGCTTCAATAACACGTCTCATTAGCAAATCCGCATTCTTTGCATCCTTGCACACATCCGGATGGAACTCCTTCACCTACAACGAGCAAAAGAAATCAACAGCATAAGAAGTAGGGCTTGTCATACTTCCTCAGTACGAGATTACTGCCTACCCTGACTCGGAAGGCGGCTTTGAGCTGCGCAGGGGAGCAGGAGGTGGGGTCCACGCCGAGGATTTGGTAGGGGGAAGCCGACGGCGACAAGACCCAATCTTCTCCTCCGTCGCTGGAGCTGCTGCAGTTGCATTTCAGCAACCTTGAACGGCTAAAGAGGAGTCCTCCTCTGCCTTTGCATAGTCCAAACCCACGGGTGCGGAAGGGAGCGCCATTGCAAGAAGAAAGGATTCTACCGGAGAACAGAGTTCTTCCTTCCATCCCCATGGGATTCATCTTATGCTACATATACTCGTTAACTTCTCGCGATCCTACTATTGTTTTAGCTCTGTCTGTCTGTGATGTTCAAAAATATCATTTTAGATGATGCTTAATTTTTCTTTTTCTTCTTTAGCTTTTATATGTGGCTTTGATTAATTTTTCTTTCTGGACTATAATGCCCTTGGCCCATTATTTATATTATTATTTTTTTCATTTTTCTTCTGAAATGGCTTATCTTTCACCCCCTTATTCATTGATACGAATTGAGATCGGCATCGGAGATGATTGGAAGGACATGGAATGAGAAGCAAGAATAAAAACTCTAAACGACATAATATAAAGAGTAATATGTTAAAATATAATAATTAGAAAGATCATTGAAAGAGATGGACGAGGAGAGTAAAATTTGCCATTTGGCCTAGGAATATTTAGAACATTTGTATACCGCAGACTCTAAGATAACCCCTCCTAATGTTTTGATTAGATGGGAATCTCTGCTAATGGCTAGAATCCTTGCAGATACCAATGTAAGAAGTTCTTTTAAATTGAAGCTTAAGTGTGGGCTGTATATGAAGCTCTAATCTACCTCTCGGCCTCCACAAATCAATGTCTCTGAATTGAAATAGATTGCTATCATCCACAGTAGGACATATGACACCAGGTGATCTACTAAGCACCTGGTTGATGATATATTTTTACTCACTTAATATTTCTTCGGATGTAAAATTTTTCTTATGCTAACTTGTTCAATGCCCTTTTTTGCAGCTTTTGGCATCCGTGTAAGCTGGGCTATTTATATTCATGATTCTTAGTTTAATATAATTTTCATTTCTTTTCCAAAAAAAAAGTGAAACTATCCCTTTGTTTTTTTTCTTTGAAAATAGTGATTGACTGATTCATTGAACACAAATTAGATTACAATAGAAATCGGGTGATGGATCGAGCCACACCTTACTAACCCGCTTAACTATAACAAACTTAGCTAATAGCCATAATTGTAACACCCGAAAACTTAATATATATTAAAAACAAACCCCGACGCCTCGGCGCGTGCGTCACAGAGCTTGCCACCCTCGTCCTTCTTCTCCTTTCTTCTTCTTCCTCTTCCCTTGTCGTGCACTCCATCTTCCCATCTCCATTAATCCCCATCTCCCCCTCCCCCCCACCGCACCATTTCTTCTCCACCTCGCCAACTCTCCTTCCCTCTTCTCTCCCTCGGGTTGCCGACGCCGGAGACGAGGCCCCGGAGCCGATGGCTGACGAAGCCAACCGCGCGACCCCCCCGGTAAACCTTTTCTTTTGTTATTATCGATGATTCTCTTTCTTCCCAGTACTCACCTCCTCTCAACTACGTGGCTGCGCCGCTGGTGCCAACGATGGCAATAGCCACCGCACCTCTCTCTCTCCCTTCGATTTCCTCCCCTCCTTTTTCCTCCACTTCCCTTCAGCAAACCACCCACCCCGGGTGAGGGTCGCGGGCTGCGGGCCGCTGACGTCAAGGGCGGGCTGCCGGCAGCGCCGAACCCTTCTCTCCCCTCCCCTCCCTCTGTCTCCTTCCTTTGGAAGGGGGTAGTGTGCGAGGGTGGGGTTGTTTAAACCCCACCCGCGCTTTGGTTGGGCTACGACTTAGACCGTAGCCCACGAGGCGTGTGGGCTGCGATTTATGCCCATGAAGTTGCGGGCCCATTGGACTATGGTCTGAACCACAACCCATGGAGCCCGCGGGTTACAGTTTGGACTGCAGCCCACGAGCTATTTCCTCCCTGTCTATTGAGTTGGGCTTGGACCCAACCCAATACCCCCAGCCAGCCCATTTGGGGCCATTTGAACCCTATAGCCCTATTTCTCTATTCCACTTGATTAATTAACTTAACTCATTCTCTATTCCACTTGATTAATTAACCTAACCCAGTAATCATAGAAGAAACTTGACTCATGTATATGCCTAAACATGAATTCTCTAATAAGGAAATTTATTATATTAATTCGTTAATCTTAGGTATAGCCTTACTTGCGTGAATTAATAGGATTGAGATTACGTGAGGAGGACTTTGGAATTTCGGAGGAGCCGGCTAGCTGACCAGGTACAGTCTATAATAATATAGTTACAACCATTATACCTTCCATGACACTGTAGGAATGTTAGTATTAGTACATGCATTTAGTGTACTATAATATATCTTGACATGTGCAGTTATTGATAATTTACTCATCATGATATTATGAGAATGTTAATGTTAGCGTAGGTATTAGTGTGACGATGCTCTACATGTATCATGCATGATAAACTCTTGTATAAATATCTGTTGTGAATATAGAATGTAACGATCATAATGACTATGACATGCTTTATACACTCAGAGACATTGCACCACTTTCACTTATTATTAGTAGTCGAGTTCTGACTAGGCAGTGCCCCTACTCACTCAGCCCGGGGTTAAGGGTAGAGTGTATCTTATATGACTATACTATTAGCTTCCTACACCTAAGGTCGGGAACCTGTGTGGTATTCAGATAATTATACTGCATAGTTATGACTATTATGATGATAGAAGAATATAATTATGAGGCGGGGATATATCTCTAGCGGTACTCGACGACGCAGGGTTAGGGCGTCCATTGATGAGTCGAGGGCTCCCGATTCTCCATCTGAGAGCGGTGATGATTTAGAGAGAGTGAGATATATGTGTACTGCTAGATGTGTATATATCCCTCGATGTATGAGAGATATTGATGGTCATGTGATGGATAATTTTTTCTTGAAAGTATTTAAAGATGAGATTACAAGTATGCATAAAATCTACTTATAATTAAAATATCATCCTAAAAAACTATAATATTACTGATCTTTTTTAATACTATCTATGATTAGAAAAATCTATATAACAAAGATTGTAACCACATTGAAAGACCGAATAGCCACTCATCTTAGCCATCTACACCAAAGATTAACTCCATTCCAGAGTTATTGACAAAAATTGCCCTTCTCAAAAGATTATATACTAGAACGATTCACTTATCATAAAGATAAATGTTGGACAATTCAGTAAAAATATATATAAAGAGGCCCAATTTGGTCAAAAACTCACTCAGTTATCCACCCACTTATTACCCCCAAAATAGCCGTTCTTTTGCTCCGGCTCGGCCGGCGTTATTGAGATACTTGGTCTAATTCTATTTACTTAGTGTAACACTAGCACAGTAGTGGAAAGGAAAGCGAAGCTCCCTAATTGCTCGCCATGGTAGCGACGCTCTCGTTATCCTCCTTGCTCCACCTCCGTCTTCTCAACTCCAAACACCGCACGCCTTCACCAGTCACCTTCACGAATCCTCGCATTTCCCTCCCGAGAGCTCGATTCCTCTCTTCACGCAACTCTCCGATCAAACCCTACGCTCGCCGTTCTCAAGATTCCCGGACTAGCGTCGTCGCTAGTTTCCGATTGTTAGAAGAATCTGGGGAGAGGAGTAGGAGGTTCAACAACAGGTTCTTGGACTTCACCCGGCTGGGTTCCGTCATCGACGACGCGGCGGAGTCCTTCTTCAAGAGCGAGATCCGCCGGAGGCTGGCGGTGACCGCCGCGCTGATTTTAATCAGCCGCATCGGGTACTTCGTCCCGCTGCCGGGGTTTGATCGTAGATTGATACCGGAAACCTACCTTAGCTTCGCGTCCGGCGCCGCAGGTTAGTAATCGGATAACGTAAACGTAGCTTGGACTTGATGTGTGCAAACTGTGATTATCCTTATCCTTGAATCGCCATATTAGCCACCACGGTGACCACTAGAACGACATGCAGCAGCAGGAAATGCAGAAGTACCTAATTCACTATGAAGCATAGACAACGATCTCACCAGTATCCGTTGGATTTTGAATAATTCTGCGTGTTGGATATCCATGACAATTATAGTAAATTTTTTATGACAAGCACGAGAGATATTTTCAAAAATTAACTATTTAATTTTTCGTATATGCTTTGTACATGTGAAGGGTATTATTGCATGCTTCCAATGGAAAGTGAAGTTGCAAACAAATTGCCAGATGGAGCTCTTGTGGATTCTAGGAATTATGTAAATAATATGGCACTTTAGGGATAAGATGATATCCATCTTCTTGCAGTTGTAATTCGTGCTAAATAATGATGGAGGAAGTATACATCTGAATCTTCTCATATCAAATATAATTTTGTTCTACTTATATACAAATTATAGAAGTTCTTTCAAAGTGCATAAAATATCAACCCAAGTGTTCTTTTGAATTTTCAGTTCTTTATCCTTTTTTAGTTATATGACCTTTCAATAACAAATTAACTACCAAGCATTTATTGGAGAGAATTTTGTTGTTGTGCCCCTTTTTATTCAGATGATCTCGGCGACTTTACCTCTGAATTGAAACTATCTTTTTTCCAACTTGGAATCAGTCATCAGATTTCAGCGTCTATTCTTATGCAGGTACATCTTCATCCTTTCAGGGATTTTGTAGTTAACATCATAGAAAACGGCCAATAAGTTTGTAAAGAAGTAATCCTGTTAGCTTGCATCGATGTATGTTACAGTAAATACATTACTCTGTCAGTTAGTTGTGGGTATTGAGACAAAAGGGAACATCAACAACTTTTACAAACTTCCTTTCTTAGCAGAATGGGATAGTGCCATACTTATTGTGCCATAATGTATGTGCATACATTAATCGGTCTCCACAGTCCATACAGAGCTGTGCTATTGACCCATCTGGTTGTATTTTCTAGCGCCAATGTTACACCCTCATGCCATTTCCAGTTACTTTATACCTAAATTAGTTTTAGAAGCATTTGACAATCAGTTTGCAGTATTCCTTTTGTACATTGTATCTTGTCTAGCTGAGTGTGCCTAAAGGTTTGATATCGGGGTAATTCAATCATAGAGGACATCCACATTTTAGGATACTTGATATGTGAATGTTAAGCAATGCCTGTTGTATATTTCTCACTGTATATAAAGTAATTCCAGCTCCATGAAAATAAAGGATCTATTCTGACAAAATTGTGCACTAGCATGCTCTTATCTTGTTAATGTCATAGTGCAAATGCATATACTGGAACCTTTTTGATGCCATGTAACCCACTTGAGTAGATATAAATTAGGGGAGTATTTGGTATTCTTCCAACTTACTATTAAAAGGACAAATATGGACCAAATTAGTTCCATGCAGAAAGGGTTCATTCATTTGTTTGGGTATCCCAGAAGAAAAGTTGATTAAATATTATGATAAATGGACATCCAATTTGTTTCATGATGGAAGAGTTAATTTGTTCCTTTGTTTGGACATCCTGAAAGAGATATTGCCTGGAGGAAATGGAAGCGAGATTTGGGAGGGGAAAAATAAGAGAAAGAAGACAAGTTGGCAAAAAACTTGCTGCCCCCCCTATTTCCTTTTCAAAGTGGCTTCACATTGGTTGCTTTTCCTAGTGGATTTATGCTGCTTTATATATCTTCCTAAATGTTTCCTTAGGTTTGCATACTTTATCAGACGGGAAATAGGTTGACCTTTATCTTCTTACTGAAGATTGTAAGATCTTTTACTTTTCCTATATCCATCTTTCATCTTATTTCCTTCTTGCTGCCTTCTACTGTAAGCTAAGGCCACTATATAACACCTTTAGGAATAGATTTTTACCCAATTAGTTGTGTTTAGCACACAACTAAAAGTTTCTGATTTATTTCTATAAGAAACATGAAAAGGGAAGTGAACTGAAATCTGAGGTTTCTGCGGTGACCAATTTGGTTCTTCACTTACTCGTATTTACAGTGAAAGTTAGAATTAGTTTTTTTTTTCCTTATCTAAATGTTTTCACTTATAGTTCTAATTTACTGTTCTTCAACGTGTCATACTGAATAATAGCTTCTAAACTTTTTTCTTAGTGTTTTTGGTGTCTGAAAGATATGAGAAAAAAATCTTTACATCTAGCATATATCTCTACAATTTACCAATAACTTATGAATCTGATAAACAGGTGCTGTGCCATGTTGTTCCATCTTTAGTAAAGCTACGAAAAGAAGGTTTAGATGGCCATGAGAAGATCAAAGGCTATATGTGTGTCTAATTATCCATCTCGAGCAGTGAGACTGATCCTTATTTTAAAATTACGCTGTTTCTTTTCACCATGACAATCTATTGAATTAATCTATTCCAACTGTCAGATGGTGGACCTCATTGGGTTTTGCAATACTGGGTGCTGTCATTGTTTCTTGTTATTCACTCCAGTATTCAATATATGCTGCCAGTTACAGGTGATATGAATTTTACTCGTGGTTGAATCTTCATTCTGTTGCTTCATAAACTTAAGAAATCCTCTGCTGGTGCATTGGAAGTAAAACATGTGATTCTCTATATATGATAAATGAACCTTTCAGAATTTACTGTCGAAAATTGCCTAGTTATATGGCTTTCTTTTATAGGTTGTGTGATGCAAAATAGTTAGTTAGGACTGGGAACTGACGTGCAAACAAAAGCTGTGTGGAAGGACCATGAGGTTATAAAATCACTGCTTGATGCTTCTGATCATGTTCTCTATCTGTTTCTCAGAGCACAATGCTTCTAAGGTGAAGTACTGAACAGAGATATTGATATATATATATAATTTCCAAACAATCTTTATTTAGCTGATAAGATGGACAAACTTGAGATTAGTCCTTGAAACAGTAGTACAGAATTAAGAGTTGGAATAAATAAGATAAAGAAAAATTAAGTGGAATACTAGGACAAATGCTACATCAAATATAAGTTACACAGGAATGATAATCATTAATAAAAATTAATAACCATACTGAAATTGATGAACTGTAATACTGAGGAACATTTTAAAAATAGCTCCTTGAATTCAAGGGACAACCTGCAGACCATTTGCAGGAGAGAAAGTTAAAATTTCTTAATTTGGAAGGGAAAACTTTATTTTGAGACTACATTTGTGCCATCTGTTGGTTATAGACTTGTGTGAATGCTCATTCCAAGGAAACGAGGATGTTGGGAGATTGATACTTGATAGAGCTAATTGTGTATAAAAGTTAACAACTTTCTAATGCTATTCCTTCTTCCCATCTCACAATAAGCAAATTCTCTTGCTGTGACTGACCTTATTTTTTAAGTTTTCATGCTTATGAGTGGAGTTAAGTTTATTTCTTCTAATAATAAATTTGGTATATTTTTTCTTTGTTTGTGGACATCACAATGTACTATATCTACTAAGTTATTCTGAAATGCTTATTTTTCATGATTTTATGAATAAAATATTATACCTTCCTTTTAGTTTGATGTGAAATTCTTATTGAGAGCAATAGCATCTTCAAATTTTCTTTATTGTGATCTCTTTGTTTCAGAATCAAGCATGTTATTGTGACAAGCTTCTTATTAGTTCTCGGTGCGATGTCTATAACATGGATCTGTGACACGATATCAGAATCAGGATTTGGTAACTTTCCTATTAAAGAATTTCATTACGATGCCTTCTTTTTTTGTGCCAGTGTACAATTTTAACTTGTTATTGATCCTATGTTCATTGACTAGTCTGTTGTTTTGAGGAACTATATCAGTGGAGTATATCGAAAATTATGTTTCTTCCTCTTTTCCTAAAACCAACTTACATCTCTAGCTCAGTGAGTTTTCCAGATAAAACTTTATGCTTATTTTACAATGGCATTTCTATGTTTTGGACAATTTCTCTTTCAGTTCAGCTGTCTCTTTTTTAAGTTGTTCTTTTCAAGTTCATTATTTATGAAAGGATGAACAATTCCACTATATTCACAATTAGGGTAACTAAAAAAAAAATGCAAAATCAAGTAATAGTGGTAGTGTTTCACACTATTCTACCCATTGTTCGATATTTTAGAATGGTTCCTTTGTCACAGGAAATAGATGCTTATAGTTACATATGCTCACCTCAGCATTCTTTACAAATGAGATGATGCTAGCAGATATGATTTGACGGGGAGAACACTATGATGAACTTGAGATCTCTTGCACTTCCGATCAAAGTTGCTCCGGTATTTTAATTGATATCAACATTCTTTGTAGATGGTGTAAAACTATCAACTATATTTGGAAGTAGAAATGAAGCACCATTCTTGACATCCAGACAAAGTTGGGCACTGTAATTGATCACTACTTGATATGTGTACATTTCCTGTTGTTGTAAAGGTGGTGTAAATTGCTTAAATGTTATTTACTTATTTTGTGTATTACAAATTTCCAATGTTCTTTATAAATCATACCCATCCATTAACCACGTTGATATCGTATTATCATCTTCTGTGCTCCAGATATGAACTTACTACATCCTCTTTTGTCCTTTAACTACAATTGAACTGTATGGCCACTTTTTTAGTTGAATACAGTCATTCATGTTCAAGAAATAGGAAAGGGAAGGAAGATGGAAAAAATATTGTGCATCATCCTTTCTATTTCATGAGATCTAGTATGATGGTGAAAGGTCTATGTTACACTTGCAAATGCAATACTTTATGAGTGTAAAAGGTGTGACGATGGGCTGCTAACTGGATGTGCTGCAGCTGTGCAGAAAATGATAAGTAGATAAATTTTGATTAAAGGAATCCCACTTTTGTTACGATCCAGTCTTTTGTAGAAGTCTTAACTGATAGTGTAAAAAAGTTTATATGCTTTTATTATATCTTCTTCATGTATTCTATCATTTGTCTGGTCCACTGGCCTCCATGCCGGTTTCATAATTTTCCAGGTAAGGTCTTTTTAGAGTATCGCAGAGCAATATGAGTCTGGACCAGCACGAAACATGCCATCTGTTGATAGTCAACTTCTGCATTCTGATGTTTTGGTTTTTGTTATTTGTCATGTCTGGTGCTTCTTGTTTCCATTACTCATCAAAGACTTCATCAGTATTTGGTTTGGTGGAAGACAATTCTGTTTATATCCAATTCTTGTATTGCAGGTCATGGTTCATCATTGATAATTTGTGCCAGCATATTGACTGGTTATACAGATACATTGTACAAGATGTTATCTCAGTTTTCAGGTACGTTATGCTACTGCTTTTAATCAACACTTGTACTACAAGATTTTCTTTAACAGTACTTTGTCAGGGGTTGGGGAAAGGATTTACCTTTAAAAAGTGGAAAGTGCAAGCAGTGTCTTACCTTATCAAAATTTTCCTCCTTGAGTTCGAGCACCGTCTTGGTGTTCTCTGCTCGACTTCCTATATTTCCAGGATCATGTGTCCCAAGCAGCTTTCTATAATTCTATCCCCATCTTTAATGTCATCTTTGAGTTTGTGCACGATGCACATGCCCCTTGCAGCTTCAACCATGACAAGACCATTGTTCTCATGTAGGGCCACATTCCCACTATGTGTTCCTGTGGCTTCTCAGCATAATAAACCATGATAATTGTTGCATGTTAATATCATACAACAAGCATGTCATTCGAATTTTCTGTCCAAACTCCAAACCAGGTTCTATACTTGATACTACTAAAATGGGGGTTATGTAGACAAATATAGAAAAGCTTTATCATCTACCATTCTTTTTCCATTTGGTTCATTCAAATCTTTTATGCTTTCATATTGTCATTGTAATATCTGTCTAATTCTCTAAGTGTTATTTTCTTTCTTCAGGAAATCTGGTTAGTTGCTGGCCCTACATTTTTGGAGTAGTTGGAATTTTCACGATTGTCACTATGTGGGCTGTGCTTGTTACTGAAGGTTGTAGGAAGATCAAGCTTCAGTATTATGCTTTTAAGTTGGCTTCTGCTACAAGGTTGTATGTCTTTTTCTATACTTTGAAGTATGCTAAACACTTCACTTTTATTTTTGTACTTCAAATTTATGAAGATAGCCAAGCTTCATTATTATGCTTTTAAGTTGGCTTCTACTACATTAATTTGAGTGAGAAATTGCTTTTAGGACTGCCAAGGCCATGTAGGCCATTTCCTTTTCCATTTGTTCACCATTCTTGCTCATAAACATCTGCTGTCTTGGCACATAGGAATGAGGGTTCACCGGTTACAGAGGTGGAGCCTTATATCCCCTTTAACATAAATCCAACTGGGATGCAGCCTGTGCTTACTACAACTTATTTGTTGGCTTTTCCAGGCATTATGGCAAGGTTATTTAAGCTCTTGATATTTTGTGACATTGCCATTACTTGTTCTAATTTGCTCTTCTATCATTCTCATCAAATATCTTTATTGGCAGTATCTTTGGATCACCATTTTGGGAAACCTTAAAGGAGACACTGAATCCAAAGTCTTCAGTTGGTGCAGATCCATGGGTGTATTATGTGATTTATGCATTTTTCGTCTTTCTATTCAATATATTTGACATCGTAAGTGTCTTAATCCTGGGAATTTCATGATATCTTTGAATTCATGTTATTATATCTTCCTTCTTTTTTCCTTATTCATCTTTCACTCTTTCTAGTTCTTTCTTTAAGAAACAGCCACCACGGCACCTTGGGGCCTAGGCCCACCTTAGAATGATCTTGCTTTTTCTGTACTTTGGACCACCTAAGCTTCCACGTTAGCATTTTGTAATGTACTATGTAGGATGTCATTAAAATTGAAATGGTTGGAGAAGGTTCCAGTTTTCGAATTGATGGAATCTAATGATTCATTTAGCTTCTATTAGTCTTCTACTTGGGCAGCTGCTTAGTGTCTGGATACTAGGTTGTCAACTACTAGTCTTCTAAAATAAAATTTTAATGTGTTTGCCATACAGGGAAACCTTTTCTGACATCAATATAGAGGCTTTTTTTTAAAAAAAAATTTTATTAAGGCTTTAACTTTGTTTCATTCATAAACTCATCAATATGGAGGTTAAGATCAGCATTTGTCCATGTTGTAAATTAATTGTTATTTATTAACTATTGACTGAATATTTAGGTTTAAAGCCTTGACTGAGCACTAGGCAATTTTGTAAAACCATCTTGCTGGTGTTGGGGACTTGCCAAGCTATGTCAAACAGCCTAGTATATGTTGTTGGCACTTGGCACAAATTGTCATGTTCTCAGTCGGTATTGTACATTCTGCAGCATGTTCCTTGCTGGTCACTATGTGGCAAGGACCATTCCATGCACAACAATCCTTGATTTATTTTACTTCAAATGCACATGCTGTGGCATTGTTCTATTTGTCTTTCTGCCCTTTTTTCAACCTGGCGGCTAGCAGGTGCTGTCAGTGATAAATGTTTTTGTGAGTAGGCAGACTCAATCCCCATTAAAGTAAAATGGCTTCCCAAATGTCTTGAATGTGTATTTAAAAGATGAACCTACAATATGGATAAACTTGTTAAAGCCTAAGACTGTCAGGGGACTTCCAAGGGTGATATCCAATAAAAGGGAAGGTTTGTAGTATATGCAGATTTTTTCTTAAGGTTTTAAAGTATCGGTATTAGTATCAGGTATTGAAGAAAATGATATGTATTGGCAATATCAGCCGTATCAACCAAATTAGTCTTGGACTATTTTTTAACTACTTAAATTCTAAAAACTGATATATAATATAGAAATATATTAGATGTCAAGGAAAATAAAGATAAGAAAATCTAGTTTACTCACATTAGATAGTAACAACAAAATACAAATTGTGAAAGTACTAAAATTAATATTGTTTCGGATGCATTTAGGAAGTATCTGTGTTCATTGCTATCATCACTTCCGCAAAAAGAGATGGTAGAAAGCCTCTTGTAGATGAGGCTAACAACTATCTTTGCAACATAGGTGAGCATAGGGATGTTAAAAGAAAATCTAAAAAAAGATGGAGTGAAATAGAAAGGAAATGAGAGAAAAATAGGAAGGAAACATAAAATGTGGTGCTCAAGACATCAAGAAATCAATAATTAATGTCTCAAATTCTAGTTAGGTTAGATGCAATTTGTAATGTGTTCACCTTATAGTCCGTATAAAAGAAAAAAAGGTAAACTTGTGTTTATGACCGATATCACCCCTGATACATATCGGCTGATACTAGATTGATCCGGCCTATATTGGGCCAAAACTAAGGAAAAATTGGTTTTGGCCTCAGTTTCGAATTGATAAGGCCAAATATCGATTCGTCTTGGTATCGGGCCAATACTCCGAACCATCATTCTTCTCTTTGTGATGTTGGTCATGTGTTTTGATCTATTTTGTCTACTAAAGTGATCTCTTACATTTCTTAGTTACGATAGTTTTTCATGGTTGATATAAAAGAGAGAGGTTCTCTTTCTCATTATGAAAATATATATACATCATACATGTGATGATATCTTAAGGTATAACATAAGATTATATGTACATCAAACACCCACAACAACCCCTCCCTCGGATGTGACTTAGTAAAAGAGTCGACTATCTACTTAGTAGAAGATACGTGAGGAAGACTGATAATGCCAGCTAAAAACAATCACACAACACCTCAATATGCTTAGTCGAAGTAGATATCTTAACCTCGGAACCTTTCTAAGTTTCTAAACCTTAGTCACAATCTTTATCCTGCAACCACCTTATTTTAACTTCCTTCGTTGTTTCATTTTTCACTTTTCATCCGGATTTTCGATTTACGTAAAACTAAAGCCATTAGATCTGTAACTCGTGAGGCTACCAACACAAAAATTCTCACAATTTTTTTTATGTCCAGAACGATCCAGATTTAATTTGTAATAGAAGAAGTGCCCTGCATAATAAATAGTTTAAAGGGCTATTACAAACTAACTATGCTCACAACATGAGAGATATGTTCTAATGATATATAAGTAGACAAGCTGACTCACAAGCTATCTATATCTAGTGTGATTGCCAATGGCACACCATTTGTAGGAAGAAGCTTCACATGAAGCTGAGATGTATCAAACTATCTTGTCATCGAATATAGCAACCCGACTAAATGGATCAAAGATGTACTCTTATTGAGATACAAATATGCTTCTCTTGCCTTAAGCAATCTCAAGGCCCAGAAATTAATGTAGCAATCTCAAATCCTTCATTCCTTGCAATGAGGACCCCATAAATGTAGAGTAGTTATTAGCACTCTCATTATAACCAACCTTAGTAACTATATGATAAAATCGCTCAAACCAAGCACGAGATGTCTGTTGAGTCCATAAATAGCTCGCTAGAGGCGACATACATGAGATAAAGGAACAAAGGGGCTAGATAGAGACTGCATATATACTGTTTCACATAGATTGCCATGAGAAAGACATTCTTCACATCCATTTGAAATAAAGGCTAACGACGAACTGCATCAACTGTGAGGAGTGTACGATGGTTGTCATACGAGCAACGTGAGCAAATGTTTCCTTATAGTAAATGTTATACTCCTGATTAAAATATCTGGCAACAAGACGGGTTTTTTACTGCTCCATACAACCA
The DNA here is from genome assembly GCF_019914945.1 of Typha latifolia. Taxonomy (NCBI): domain Eukaryota; kingdom Viridiplantae; phylum Streptophyta; class Magnoliopsida; order Poales; family Typhaceae; genus Typha; species Typha latifolia. The sequence goes on along the minus strand of NC_133087.1, from coordinate 14,077,261 downwards.
TTAGGTTATCATTTGATCTTGTAAACCCATTTGCAGTTAATGGGGTCAACATCACTCGGCAAGGGAATGACATCCTATGTCTAAATACGCCCAAAGGTCTGAAACTCCTTAGCTATAACATATTGCCACTCAGGATGAATAACAGCTTCCTGATAAGAGATAGGCTCATGGTCTACATGAGGAATAGCATGTTGTGAATGGTGATGACTACTGGCATGTGATGGAGGCGTAGATGGTCATGGAATAGAGTGGACTGGAGGAGACACAATCGTAGAAGGTATAAAACTGACCCGTCAAGAATACACTTGAGTAATGGGAGGATGAGAAGAATAAGAATTATCTAGACCTCTGATAGTGGGACTTAGCAGGGGAATCGAGAGCTGGCAAAGGAAGTTGGAGGCTCAAGAGAAGTGGGATTGTCTAACTCACTAAAATAATGAGTATCCTCTAAAAGGGTGATATGACGAGCGATGTGCATTCAATGCGTCAAAGGATCATAGTAATGATTTCTTTATGTTCAGAACTAAATAGATAAATCTGGTGTCATATGCTAGGTCGCATCAGAGTCCACAATCTAAGTATCAGAGTTATACTAGGGATGGCTGACATGACTGAAAAGTCAGATTAAGAAGTAGACATAGCTGACCTTCGTTTGCTGCAGAAGACAACTGAGAAGCTGACTTTGTTGAACAAGAGTTTGTTCAATCTGTTAAAGACGATATAGGGAAGCAGTAATCATGGTAAAATGGATGTATTGGCAACGCTTCCAAGTACTGGATAGCAATGAGAAAAAGAAAACAATGACGACCTTGGAGATGATGTGCAATAATAGCTAGGGGAGACAATGATGACAGTAGAAGAAGATGAGTGTAATAACAGCGATGCAACAGTTAGACAACCGCAATAAAGGCCCCTGTGCTTGGGACCTGGTGATGGACTTATCATATTTCTATCCTGCCTACTTTTGATGACAGGAGATTCAGTCAATAATTTCATCGAAGTTGAGGGCAATATTTTCGGCAAACAAATAGTGACAATGTCAGTGACAAGAGTTTGTTCAGCAATTTTGTCAGACACTTTGAGGGTGCAGGGAATGGGAAGTACTTGAGTGCAATATGCACATGTGAAAGAGGCTTGCAAGAACAACTCCTTTGTGAGGAATTTCACTATGAAGGAAGGAAAGTGTTGAATGTGATGGAAAAATTGCTACATAAGTATTCTTTCCAAATTGCTGTGAAATTGCTGCATGTGGAGAGTTTGATCAGCGGTGGACTTCTTTGCAAAGTAAAAGAGGTCGATTGGCTCATTGATTTGGGAGTCGAATGACAAGAGTTTCAGTGAATGAAGAGTCCTTTTCGATCCAAAGAGTTGTGAGAAGTTGACTAGATGTTCATGAAAGGAGTACACCTAGAGAAGGATTGCTCACGAGGAGGATTTGCTGCGTGAGAGAATTAGCATGATCTCATGTTGCTCTGGACTCTTGTGTGAGGAGAAAGTTGTTTGGGTTTGGAGTTCGATAAGAGCACACGACAGAGTCAGGCGAAATAGAGAAAGAAAAGAAAGAATGAAAGGACGAGACCTAAACAGGGCTCTGATTCCATGATACGAAAGGGGGAGAGATGTCTTCTCTTTTATGAAAATATATATACATCATACATGTGATATAATATCCCTACGATGTAAATGTATAACATAAGATTATATGTGCAATATTATCATCAAGGACTGCTTAGTCATGTGATATAATGGAAGTAGTATTTGTTTCTTATTATACATCTTTGGAACAAAAGAGTTAAAGCATCTGACAATCTTCCAGAATGTTGTTTCTTTAGAGTTGCTTAACTTTGTCCTGTTTATATTCTGTTGTAAAATGAATTTTTGATGTAGGCGAACTTACCTAAAGAGATATCTGATTACATGACGAAAATGGGTGCTCGAATACCAAAGATAAAGCCTGGGAAAGCAACAATAGATTATTTGACAAATATTCAAGCATCAACACGTTTTTGGGGTATATTAACTTTCAGAATATTGACCTATTATTGGGATATTTCTTTATTTCCTGTTTTATATGAAATTTTACTGTTATAATCCACTAACCTTTTCATTGATTGCAGGAGGATTGCTATTAAGTTTATTAGCTACTTCCTCTACATTGCTAGATCATTATTTGAGACGCATTAATGAGGGATTTGCTGTAGGGTTTACATCAGTATTAATAATTGTAAGTACTGTTTTAAGCACCTGTGATTCTCTTTGTGCATCTATTATGTACTATGACAAAAATCAAATGATTTACCATTTCTTTCTGGAATTTCCTTTTAGCAATTCAATTTATTGTGAAACATATATCAACATGTCAAGATGATGGAACAAGCCCCGAACCATGGATTTGTGTTCTTGGTGGCACAGATTGTGCCCCGGCAGGTACCTTTCAGAGAACCTGCATTTGTCTTACTTCTTAAAGGCAAAGAACTATTGATAGTTTGACGAGGTCAACAGTTCTTTGCTTGTTAAGTTGTTTTGCTGCTTAGCAGCCAAATTTTTTGCTTCCAAGTGCAATGATAGGAGCAATTGACTGCTTGTAGAAATGCTGACTACCATAAGGACTTTTACATGCCTTACTGTCTGATCTGACAACAGCTAGTTTGCAAAGTATTTCCAATTTTCACCTACTCTGGATTTGTCTTACTTCTTAAAGGCAAAGATCTATTGATAGTTTGACGAGGTCAACAGTTCTTTGCTTGTTAAGTTGTTTTGCTGCTTAGCAGCCAAAAGTTTTGCTTCCAAGTGCAACGATAGGAGCAATTGACTACTTGTAGAAATGCTGACTGTGATAGGGACTTCTACATGCCTTACTCTGTTCGATCTGACAATAACTAGTTTGCAAAGTATTTTCAAATTTCACCTACTCTGCAAATTAACTTTGACAAAACACTGTTAAAAAATGCTCTAGGTTTCATTTTCTTGTACAAATAAATCTATTTGCAATTCTTAATATTTCATAATGTACCTGATTTAATGGCTGATCAGGATCTCAAATTTGTTTACTTACAAGTAGTTATTCATCAGAAGAGTTCATGAATTAACACTTAAGATGGAAAATATCATGAAAATGATTCTGCTCACCTTACCTCAAAATAAAAAATGTAAGATCTCTTTAGTACACCTCTCCTAGAGTTCAGCATTACAAGTGAACATCCTGATATCCATCTCCATAGTATTTTTGAAGCTTCATTGATGTATCTTTACCTTGTTCTTGTTTGTGTGTGTGTGTGTGTGTGTGTTAGACGTAAGTCTGATAACGTCCAACTGACATGTATTATATTTCCTTGATGTATCTTTGCCTTCCTTTTTCTTTTTAGTGAATATGGAAGTCTGATAACACCCAACTGACATGTATGGTATTTCATTTTTGCAAATATCTTCTTATTGAAGTAAAGTTGCTTGACAGTGGGTGTACAATGGGAAGATTGCTACATAAGAAAATGTCAGAAAATTGATTGTCCTAGTCCCCACAGCATTTCACTTGTTTGGTTATAGACTTCCAGATGGATGATACATAATCCTTCCTATAGTATGGAAGGGTTTATAGCAGTTCTTAGTCCTTCAACATTGTGCACAATTAGTGTTGGCCATCAAAGTCCAATATAGCTCAAATTATCCGATGGCATCTCTTAGTTTTCTTTCGAAATTTAGTATATGCTGCAATCCTGTGTTTCTTTTTCACTTTTAATGTTTATTTTGTAGGCATTTATATGGGTTAGTTTGTCGCAGGGTGATCATAACTTTAAAAGTAGTTCTAACAATGTACAATTTTGGATTTCTGTGTCCATTTCAGGTGGGTTCAATTATAGAACTGAGAAGATCCTACCAGGCATATAATGTCATGCCAGCCCTAAGCAAGGTTTTAAGGAGATATGGTGTTTAACATTGTGAATTGCATCTCTCACCAAGGTAATTTTGAAATTCAGCATAAATTTAGTAGCTTGTTTAGTCTTTGGGTTAGCATGCTGTTAGTGCCCTCTGTTCTTTGTTTATACTACTTGCAGATAGCCAGTGACAGAATCACTATCCTCAAAATACTGCTGATGATATATCTATTCGGCCGGAGGATGGCAGCACAAGGCTGCCTTCAATTGTCAGACTCGCATGACATTGCTGTGGACGTGAAGCGGCCTCTGCAATTTCAATCGCTGTGCACATTATTGGTGTGAAATTCACGGGTAGTTGCAACTAACATTGATGAGAAGACGGTGTGATGAAAAGATGAAACAGCAACTATAAGTAAATTACAATCATATGTTTGTCTGCTAGATGAATATGCTACTTAAGTCATCAGCAGTTTTATGCAACAGAATGATTTTGCAGTGTAGATATATCATAGCCTCTGGTGAAAGTTTCTTTGCAAACGATTATGATATTTAATTACTTCATCAAGTTACTGGTATTTTATGTTGAAAAAATGCCATGAGTTTGGCATTCCTCATAGTCTGGTTGGGAATGATTCAAGATTCATTATTCATGCTTCAATTTCAAAGTTTATGAATTTTCAGAATTACATTTAGTTGTTTGATGACTTCTAAATTAATCAGTAAAGTATTACGTGGATGACGAAAAAATTATGAGACCTAAGAGATCTTATAATTGTATCTAAAAAACCCAATAGGATTCTAAATATAAAGACTCCAATAATTTAATACTATGTTTGCATATATTATGCTGTGCATATATATATTGGTATCTCTGTTTTTTGAAGTCATGGAGTCTAAATCTGACCGTTTGTTTGTTTGCTTTGAGGTTAGAAATCATTTTGAATTGGTTCAGGAATCATTAAACTTTCAATAATCAAATAATCAAATAAAATTTACTTTTAAAAAATAAGACTAATAAATAAAATTAACTAATTGAGTTCGAGACTTAATCAAAATAAAATTTTTAAGTTATTTATCAAAATAAATCACTCCCAAACTTAGTATCAAAAACTGTTTATTTAAGCCATTATTTAAAATATTTTAATAAAAATGCTAATAAGTTTAGTATTTTACTTAAGAAAATATTGATCTATCAGTAATTTAAGTAAAATACTTAACAGTCAAATGTTTTACTTAATGCTACAGTAAAATAAATATATTCTAGTATATAGTGATATATTTTAGTAAAAAAATAAATTTATTTTGGTCAACAACTCTCGCTACTCTGCAAGCTTTGTACTGTACGGATCCCGACTAATCTAACGGGTTTAAACCCGTTCCCCGTCTGCGTCTCTAAAATAGAGGGAAGATGATAGAGGCCATAATCCATGACAATGGCGAGTTGTCTCGACAGAACGAATCTAAAAGGAAGCTAAAATTAGATTATAGAATAAAACCTCATGAATCATGGGAGTACAGGGTCTCTGGGAACTCCTCGCCCCCGTCGGTCGTCGCGTCTCCGTCGAAACCCTAGCCGGGAAGAAGCTCGCCATCGGTACCACCATCCTCCTCCTCCTCCTCTTCATTCCTCTCTTCTCTATCCTTATTTTTTTTAATATTATAAACTTTAACTTGGATGTTAGACGCCAGCATATGGATGGTTCAGTTCATGAAGGCGATGCGAGACGAGAAGGGGGAGATGGTCCGCAATGCCCACCTCCTCGGCTTCTTCCGCCGCATCTGCAAGCTCCTCTTCCTACGCACCAAACCCGTGTTCGTCTTCGACGGCGCCACCCCTGCCCTCAAGCGCCGAACCCTCGCCTCCCGCCGCCGCCACCGCGACGCCGCCCGCGCCAAGATCCGCAAGACTGCCGAGAAGCTCCTCCTCAACCATGTCTGCTATCTACTTCCATCTATAAAATCACATGTCAAAAATTCGAATTTCTGCAGATTATTCGTTGATATTCTTTTGATTGTTTTCTTGGACTTTAAATTTCGTGGCAGCTCAAGGCGAAGAAACTTGAAGAATTAGCGGAGGAAATTAAGAATAGCAGGATAAAGAACGATGCAAAAGGTAAGGAGGTCGAAGGCAACGGGCGTGATGATGGCCAAGGTAGTGGATCTGCCAACCAGGAAAGCCTGGATGAGCTGTGAGTGCTTGACCGGAATCCCTCTCATCCTCTTATTTAGTGACCTTAGTCTTTTTCCGTGAGTGTTTGATATGGTTAAGTTGTGTTTAGCCTAGCTGCGTCGCTTGCTGCAGAGGAAGAAACGGAATTATCTGGCAGAGGAATGGCCTCTTCTGCAGGTGCTGCTTTTGTGGAAGAAGGGGATGATGATGATGAGAATGAGAATGAAGAGATGATTTTGGTGAGTTTGTTTTGCATTTTAATTCTTACTTATTTATTGTTTGAACAAGTTTGCCCTCACAAAACATGAAGCTCAATTGATTCAAAAGTAAAAAAAAATCTGAATGCAGTGTCATCTCGCAGAAATATTCCTCATTTTTTCTGCTTCTTATTGTATCTAGTTGTTGGAGTTTTATGTACTTTTGATGGCAAATTAGTTGTTTACTTGTCTAAAGTCATAATGAGTAAATTTAACCAGCTCTGAGACCATGCTTTTCACATGCTTCTTCTGTCAATCAGTTTCAGGATATTCTCATAACTTCCAACAATTATCACCTTTTCTCATTTTCTAATTCAACTCAAACTAAGCATTGGAAGAAGTTTCTCAGTGGGAGATTATCAGAAGGGTAAGAAGAAATGATCAAATGCACGTATCTAGCTCATATTTGAATTTGGATGTCAATTGTTATTGATTTAAATTTTCTTAGTTCAAATTTGTGATACAACAGAGTGAATATTAACAGTTATGCTCTTGAATAAAAAAAAAAACTACACTCAAGATATCAGGCTATTGCAAGAGGTAAGATATGTTGGTTGGTTCATTATGTATTTAAGAATTTGTAATTGATTAGTGTTCTATGCATAATCAGCTGACTTGTTCCTTACTATATGGTGGCATGGTGCATCGCTACATTTGATAGAGCTTTTATTTTTATGGTTACTGGTATAATTACATGATGTACTATTAGTGATCATCATCTCAACTTATTTTTGTTGGCCAATATATATATATATGTACTTTTCATGTCTAAAGACAATGGTGCTTTTCTTGTTGCAGCCAGTAACAACCCAGAATATAGACCCAACAGTGTTAGCTTCTCTGCCTCCATCGATGCAATTGGATCTTCTTGTTCAGGTAGAGAATGTTTGCCGAATTTTTAGTTATTGTCTGTTGCTATTTGATTCGACTTGCTCTTTATCTTTACTTCAATATTTTTTAAGGAATTTCTTAATTGTTTTCCTTTTTCAATTCAGATGAGGGAGAGAGTCATGGCTGAAAACAGGCATAAGTATCAGAAAATTAAGAAGGTATGAGTTAGTGCATTATTTTATCTTCATTAATGGCATACAATTTTAGGCGATACTTTTGGCACTTATTTACAACATTGCAGATCCAATTAGAATTATCTGATGTCTTTTTTGATGAATATAATGAAGCTCCTAGTGCAGATCCTTTTACTCGTATTTATAAACTAGTTTGTCTAGTACTACTCTGAAGACTAAATTGATGACATTGTATAATCATTAATTTTTTTTAAAATAAAAGACCAATACATCTATTGGATGCTCTTTGGTGTCTAGTTATAAACTTAGAGTACTGCATCTGAGTATTGTCATTTTCTAAAAAAATCTACCGGAACTTTTTGTGAAAATATAGTTCATTGTCATTCCTAATAGTTCCTAAAGTACCGAAACTTTTTGTTGCTGTTTATTAAATATCACTGAGAAATTTATTTGGTCACCCTTATAGATGTCATCAAATAGTTTGCAGAACAACTTTTACTAAGTCAAGATATTTTGAAATGTTGATTACTATGAGAGATAGTTGAGGAGCAGAGATATCCATTTAGAATCTTTATACTAAGTGAATTTCTCCATTTCTCAGGCTCCTGCAAAATTTTCTGAGCTACAAATACAGTCATATCTTAAAACTGTTGCTTTCCGTCGAGAGATAGATGAGGTGCAGAGATGTGCTGCTGGAAGGGGTTTAGGGGGTGTCCAAACTTCAAAAATTGCTTCTGAAGCTAATAGAGAGTTCATTTATTCATCATCATTTACTGGCGATAAACAGTACGTATTACTAGTTTATTATTTTTTGTTGCAAATGCTTGAGAAATGATATCAACTTCTAATATTATTTTGGCAATGACTTGAACTTTTGTGCATGTCATTTTGGTATTCATTTAATTACTTCGTAAGATGGTTTGGGAATTTTTACTTGTCCATGACTAAATTTTGTGTATCCTTGTTGGCATTTTTATCTAAATGAAAATTTTAATTAAGTTTATTTGCTTCTTTATATCAGGATGCTGACGACACAAGTTGCTAATGATGGAGATGTAGATTGTAATGCAACTAAGAAGCAAAGCTCTTCAAATTTGTTGAAGCACAATCTATGTAGTAACTTTATATCTGGTAAAGAGGGTCCTGCTAGTGAACTTATTAGAGATTTTGGATCTGATGTTGAGACATACCGTGATGAGAGCGGACATGTTCGAGTAAGCAGAGTAAGAGCTTTAGGGATTCGTATGACTCGCGATATACAACGAAATTTAGACTTCATGAAAGAGTATGAACAGCAGGAAAGTCAGGGAGATATCTCCATGGTTCCAGGACCTAATAGCAGTAAAGAAGGTCTTGATCTCCCCGAAGGTCCTTCTGAAAGTAATGACCCTCCGAGTGCTTTTAAAATTAATGAAGATTATACTGAAACCATTAGCAAAATCCATCGGGCTTCAGTACTGGAAGATGGAAATAGTTTAAATGAGCTCTCTTCTTCTGGAAACAAGGATACCATAGAAATATCTTTCTTAGAAGATCAAATTGAGGTAAAAGATGCAGATGACCAGCTATTTCTTCATTTAGTTTCTGGAACTCCAACATCGAACTTATTTTCTGAGGGTGTTCATTTGGATAATAATGAGTCTAATTTATTTTCTGAGGGTGTTCATTTGGATAGCAGTAAGGAGTCTGATGATTTTGAATGCTTATGGGAGGAAGGTTTGGTTGAGGAAGAAAATGGAACTGCAATGGATTGCCAAAAGGAATCCCAATCATCTTCCGCAGAAAAGAACAGATACAAAGATGGAGTGGACTGGGAGGAAGGTGTTTGCGATTTTACTGAAGTTGGTTCTCATTGTCAAAGTGCACCTGAAAAAGTGTCAAGAGGATTGCTGGAGGAAGAAGCTCTTCTACAGGAAGCGATAAGGAGAAGTTTAGAGGATCTTGATGGAAGGATGTCTGAAAGTATAAGGTCAGAATATGTAAATTTAGAGAAATGTCACAATGATCAAAGCTCTTTAGTGTTTGATTCGAGTAATTTAAAACATACAGAGAGCAGAGGCAAGACATGTATTCCTTCAGAGACTAATACTATGACAAGTATGCCATTTAATATAGTGGATGGTATTGTACAACAAACTAATTCCAGTAGGCAGGATCTTCTCCATGCCATTGAGTTAGCTGATCCTGGTGGACAGAATGATCAGCAGATGTCTCAACTGGCTAGTTCTGATAGACAAGGTGTTCTTTGTGCTGCTGGTTCTCCTAGGGAGCGTTTTTCCTCATCAAACATATCTGATGCTGACTTAACTGCAGATCTATCTATTGTAAATGAAGGGAGAGTTCACAAGAGTATTGTGACATCAGATGCAAATAAAGAGACACCTCCAGTATCTATTGATGGTGAACTAAGTGAGGAACAGCAACTATCCATTACTACTAGAGATGCTGCAAATAATTCTAGTTTGAGAATACTTGCAGAGAATAATATTTGTTTCAATTTTAAGTTGAGTTCTGAAATTAAAAGTAATGCAGCTGAACATACTATAGTTAATGCCCATAGTGACCAAATTTCTGAACAAAGTGAGCCCTTTCAAAGAAGATATGTTGACAACTATCAGCAAAAGGACATTGTGAAGGGCAATTTTGTGGTTAACCTCGATATGCAGAAAGAAAAGTTGATCAAGCATGATAGTGATCCTTCTAATCCTACCATAGGAAAAACAACGGAACACATGGATGATCACAATGGAGCATTGGAAGATACATTGGAGAAGGAAATCTCACTTCTCAGGAAAGAACAGCTGGATCTTGGAGATGAACAGAGAAAGCTAGAGCGCAATGCAGATTCTGTCAGCAGTGAGATGTTTGCGGAATGTCAGGTCCTGCTCAGCACTTTATAAGAATTTTTTGGAACCTACTTTAGTATTTCAACCTTTTATGGCAATACAGAGAAAATTCATTCTAGAAGATTATTCCATAATACTTTATATGTTGTTGTTCTGAGGAAGTTCAGTAATTGTTCTTCTTATGATCTTGCCAATTTAGTGTCAGGGTAAGGGTTCAAAAAAAATTCTTTTCCAAAGGATCAATATTTTTGGAAAATGTTTGCTCATGAACAATCCTGGTTGACAGGCTAGAGCATGTGAAAAAACCATGCACAGTACATTGTGTTTATTCCAATCTCTTTAAATATGCTTTTTCTGTTTTTCTTTTTCATTCTTGATTGAAAATGATAACGATGGGTTATATTCTTATATGTTCTTATTGTTTTAGCTATAATAAGCATAAAAAACTATCATAAGGTGTGTTTGACAACTGATCTGCACTATTTATTTTGATTAACTGGATCAAAAATTTCTGCTCATCTTAATAACATACATAAATATATCCATAAGATACTGGCTTGCCATAGGATGCTTAGTTTAATAAAGCCTTGACCAACATTGCCTTTGACACATTGCAGGAGTTGCTTCAAATGTTTGGCTTGCCATATATAATTGCACCTATGGAAGCAGAAGCTCAGTGTGCATACATGGAAATGAAAAACCTTGTTGATGGTGTTGTTACTGATGATTCTGATGTCCTCTTATTTGGAGCTCGGAATGTTTACAAGAATATATTTGATGATCGAAAATATGTTGAAACATACTTCATGAAGGTTTGCACATATAGTCATAAGTATTGGGTTAAACTGTTTAGTTTTAAAAAGCTGCTTCAGTTTGAATCTAGTAACACCAAAGAACAATATCTCTGTGCAAAATTATAGTTATAATTGGGATAAGTTCTGCAACATCTTCGATATTTTAGATTCATTTTCCTTCTGAATTGCTCAGACAGATTATTGACACCCTAGAGTGGATTGTGACTTTCTATGAATTTGTTTTCATTGTATCAGGACATTGAGAGTGAACTTGGGTTAACTAGAGAAAAGTTAATTCGCATGGCATTGCTTTTGGGGAGCGATTATACAGAAGGAATCAGGTAAATCCTGTTTGCACTTCAGTGGATTATATAATGTGATACTGTAGCACTGGCCTGGTAAATGCAGGTCCATGCAAAATCTAGGCTGCAAAGATGTTAATTGATGCAAGTTATATCTATCTCCTCTATAATAATGGTATTATAGAGAAATTTATTTCGAATTGCAACAATGATAAGGACTGCGTGTAACTCCAAGTGATTTCAGGCATCTTCAATACCTGTGTATATGGATGCTTGAAATCTAGATGAATTTTGTTCCAAAGTTAGATGTGATAATTTTGTTGACTAAGTGAATTTAAGATACATTAGCATAAATAGTGATTAAACCTTATTATTTGCAGTAATGAAGTTGGACTCATTTGTCCATGATGAAAGTTTTCAGCGTTTGCACTTTCTGAATAATGTAGAAACTTATAAAGAGATATTAACAAAACTTTTAAGAATTAGAAAACTTTTAGGACTAAAGAGGATCTATCTATATTACAAATTATGTAAATTATGATGTAATGTGTTGAGCATCTTATACATAGGATTCAATGCATGGATGGTCGTGCCGACTGGCATGAGGGATGCCGGTCGGCACTTGCCATGTCGGCGGCGTACCGGCATATGGCACGAGGGGTGCCGCATGGCACCCTTCCTAATAGTTCCGCCGCTCGTCATCGACCTCGTCGTCGAGCTACCCATCGCCGATGCCAATATATATATATATATAGATTTATCTCTCTCTCTCTCTCTCTCTCTCCTCCCTCAGTCTAGGGCACCCGACGCACTCGGGCTACGGCAACGGCGAAGGCAAAGGTGAGTATATCTTTTTTTTTCTCTCTTATGGCACGACCGATGGTCGGCACTGTCCGTGCTTGTGGCACGACCATCGTTGATTCAATGTACACAATTCATTTGTTAACAAAGGAAGTGTTACACAATTAACCCTTAAAACTCAAATACTGGGAAAGAGAAGAAAAGAGAGGGTAGATAAAAGTGAGAAAAAAATTTGAATTCATGTACAAATTCTTAGTGTATTTCTTCTTCTTCCCCTTTTTTTTTGCCTCTTAGTGTTTCGGCACACTATTCCTTCCAAGATAGATGGTCCTAAGGTTTCGAAACTCGGTATCGAGATTGAGATTGGCCATTAGAAAAAAATCGATATGTATTGGTTGCTTGTATCGGATTGGACTATTTTTAATTATGTAAAATTATAAATATTATTTAACATGTAGTTTTTTTTAAAAAAAATCATTAAATATAACATAGAATAAGAAAATAAAAATTAGTCACACATGAAGTCTAAAAACTAAAGAGAAAACTCACTCAAAATTGTAATAAGTTTCGACTTGAATTTGACAAATATATATACTCGTAAATTTTTACCACAGAATAATAGTTAAAAGAGAGATCTATTTTCACTTAAAAAGTGGGTGGGAAAGAGCGAAATGAGAAATGAGAAAAAAAAATTCACTCGAGTTCACTAAAGTGTGGAGTAGTTAGAGGGGTTCATCAGATCAGCCGCTGAATGAGCTCGGTGAAATGTGAGGGTGGGAGAAAGCATGTCTGAGAGATAGAGGATAAATACTAAAAATTTAAAAAGAAGGCAGTTTAGGACATCAATTACTAATGTCTTTTAGGTTAGATACATTTTAGATACGACCTAAATCTTTAAAAAATTTAGTTTTAGCTGATACGACCAAGTTTCAACCGATTTGGACAATCCGGCTCAACATCGGTCGATTTTTGGATCCATGGATTGTCCTACTTCAGCAATGTCCAACTACCCATAATTAAGTGAGATGTTTTTTATCTTGTTTATTGAATCAACCAATTAATAGTAAAGGAAATACTTCCAAGTGAAACACAAAATGCCTATCTGCTTATTTTTTATTCTTTTTAATAAATAGAAATAGGACGTCCCTTATATATAAGTAGTTAAGTACTTAGTACTGAAAAAACTATGTCTGTGGTACAATGTAGATGCATTTTGCATTTTGGTCTGGTCTCTTGGTTTCCACTGTCACTCACAAATTGTGCCATTTATATTTCTTTATATTTGTTGATTAATGATTTTTCTTGATCTCTTGAGTACCTCATGTTGCAGTGGTATTGGAATTGTCAATGCCATTGAGGTTGTACATGCTTTCCCCGAGGAAGATGGCCTTCAGAAGTTCAGAGAATGGGTTGAATCTCCAGATCCAACTATATTAGGAAAACTTGATCATCATTCTGGTAGCAATTCAAAGAAAAGATTGTTGAGAAGTTCAAATGAAATGCGAAGTAATATGGAAGGAGCATCTGAAGTAAGCCATGATGATGAACCATCTGTTAGCGACATCCAAGACATCAAGGAGTCCTTCATGAGTAAGCATGTGAGTATGAAGTATGAAGTATGAACTACTTTGGATTTGTGTCATACAATTTCGATTTAATGATCTAATGATATTTTCGATTGAATCTCAGAGAAATGTAAGCAAGAACTGGCACATTTCTTCATCATTTCCAAGTGAGTCAGTTATAAGTGCATACATTTTGCCACAAGTTGACGAGTCAACAGAGCTATTTTCTTGGGGAAAGCCAGATTTGGTTTTACTTCAGAAGTGAGTTGATGTAATCATGTAAATGCTTTATATTGTCTGTTTTTTTTTTCAACTTCCTTGGATGCTCATCTTGTATTTACCTTTGTTTAGGATATATTTCCATGAGTATGTAATATTTTGACTTCTAGAAGTTTTCCTCCTAGTTCTGACTGAGTTATTTTCACCCATGTTCTCTTCATGATCTTTTATTTATTTTGATTTCCAACTTGCTCTGCATATATTATCAATTTAAGAACTACTAAATACTGAATGCATTCACACATATGTGCCCACATACAGCGGCCACCTTTTAAAACATTTCCTAATGGCGGGTAACATTTCTAGCTTTTTATATATAGTTTATGAACCCTTCCATAGAGCATCAACTTAATGTAGTTCACATCATTTACTTTATAGTTCTCATTTCTTTAAAAGGTAGTACATGGTCATGCAAGATCTGTTTGCATCTAGTTCTGTTCTTACATAGAAAGATGTGCTTGAATTATCCATATTTTTCTTCATGTGATTGAAAAGTGAAGACACCAGTTTTGGATTGCACCTTTCCCATTGTGAGAAGATCAGTTGTAGTTTCATGTAGGGCCAGTTGATTTGTGATTGCCGAACAAAGTTACAAGAAATTAGTAAGGAATGGTATCATGATTGTTATGGTCTTATGTTATAATATTCTAGCATTTGACAACTTTCTAATATATTTGCAGGTTGTGTTGGGAAACATTTGGGTGGAATAAACAGAAGGCTGACGAGCTGCTTGTTCCAGTTTTGAAGGAGTATAACAAGCATGAGGTCATCTCTTCTGCAAATCCCTTTCTTTACACTTCCTCTCTGTCATACTAGATTTTTGTTTGATTCTCCATACACAAGCAAGTCGCCTACTCATATTCAAAAGGCACTACTTCTAAAGTCAAGTTGAGCACTCAGACCATTGATTACCACACTTCAGATGAGATGCCCACAACATGTGGGCAGGCAACTTTTTTGTTCTTATTTCATGTTTTTATTGACTTAAATTTTTGCTTTTTAGTTTTACATACAATTGCTCTGGAAAGTAAGAAATCTTCAGTGTTCTTATGAAACTTCCACTTCAATTCTTCTCTCATACAGACACAGTTGCGGCTGGAGGCATTTTATACATTCAATGAGAGATTTGCTAAAATCCGTAGCCAGAGGATTAAGAAGGCTGTGAAAGGAATTATAGGAAATTCTTCTGCTGGTTTGGCTGATGACATTATTCAAGATTGTTCTCAATCCAGGAAAAAGAAATGCCTAAGCTCTTCTATACAGGAGAAATGTTCTGATGAAAAAACTGGAAATACAACGAAAGCTACAAAGACAGTGCAAAGAGGGAAGAGGGAGAGCAAAAACATTGAGTCAGATAATGGAGTTGGAGAGTCACTCGGAGGAAATGGCGGAACTGAACTTAATGCTGCCGTAGGAAGAGTCAGTGGGAGGAGAAGAGTACGAAGCAAGGGGCCAGGTAGAGATCAAGGAAAGCCTAACCTTGAAATTGCAACTTCTACTGATCACTTTGAAGATAAAGATGTAGAGGAAAATGACTTCACTGTGACAGAAGCCATGGCAGAATTGCGCAGGGTAAGTTTAACATATAGGTACTCTTAAAATTATTATTTATGCTTAATATACTTTTTTCATGTAACACTTGGATTTGTTCTACAAGAGCATGTTTATGTCTGTTAGCTAAAAGATCTGAATCTCTTGCTTGTTTGTGTGCCTACTTGACAACTCAACACTCATTTAGCTCATAAATGAGGTCCATGTTATACTGATTCTCATAGGAATGTCTTCTAAATTTTGTACTAAGGTTTAACAAAAAGAGGCCTTTTCTTGCTCTTCTTGACATTATTGCATGTGGAAGTGGACTTAAATGTTAAGATTGATATGCACTATGTAGTACGAATGTGTCTTGCTGCTTGTTGTGAAGTTATGGCTGTTGCATTGTACTTGATATATGCCTGGCATTCCCATTATAATAATATCATAAAATCATTTCTCTCATGCCTGCACCACATTGTTATGCTTTAAAATTATCTTATCATCTTTCTGTATTTGCTGATTCTCCAGTCGATGAGACCGCGGAAGCAGGTCAAATATGCTGAAGTGGATTGGGAAGAAGATTATCCAAATGTTAATTTGAACCAGAATACCCAAAAAGAACTTCAGCAACCTGAATTGGAGCAGGAGTTGGCTGAGAAAGACAGTAGGGATGGAAGTCAATGCCTTGAGGGAAGCAACTACTTTCACATCGGTGATGGATCTTTTCTAAAAGAGAGTGATTTGCAAGGTCATGAGATTGAGCAAACGACAAGCTCAATCAACGATTTGGCTGTCAAAGCTGATGGGGACGGCCATAGAGAGGCTTCTGGCCTTGATAATGGCAGAGGAAGCCCACCCATGGAATTTTTAAAAGACTACCATTTTAGTGGAGGTGGATTCTGCACTGATGATGGAGAGGGGCAAGATGATACAGTTGTCCTGCCACCTGCTGGGCCATTTGAAGGTTCGGTTGAACTGATGAAAGAATTACAAAATGTACCGGACAACGATGCAAGTTTGCACCCAGTGAGATCTCCTGGAGGAGATGATCTTATGACAACATCTGAGGTTCTTGATCGACCTAATTCTTCGATTGCAAATACTTACGCATCTCAAGAAGGTTCTACTAAACATGGTTTAAGCGCTATGCCTTCACTAAGACGTAAGAGGCGGAAGTCCTGACTGATTTTTGCGATATTTTAAGAGTTTTTGTCATTAAATGTTTGTAAAATCTAGTTCCTTTGCCTTGTAGATTTATCTTTTTTTAATGCTGTACATAAACATACATAAAAGATGAAAGGTTGTTCATGCCAAGGTCTTTTACTGTCATATTATGCAAATATATTGAGTTGAGCTGTTATATTGTTCTACTGGTTGATGGCATGCTCATGTAATGGAATTTGGAGAAATCTATCAGGACTGTTTCATAATTACGTTCAAATCTTAGGTGTTTGTAATAATAAGAACTCGTGTAACTTGTCAACGAAGTTTCCTTGCTATGCCGGTCTTTGGCAAATGAAGACGAATATTGCTTCTTTGTCAATTTTGCCAACCCAAACTTGTCAAAATTTGTGACTAGTTTTATTCTTTCGTCTCATTTCAAATCAGCAATTCGTATTAGATCCTTCGGTTGGAAGTGCTCTATGGAGTTCCTTATTCAAAGTTGCACAATGAAAGCTCTGCATTTGTATGAAGAAAAACAAAAAAATTTCATGTATGCTTGAGCTTTTTTTTGTTTCTTTTCCTTTTCTATTTTAGAGAGCTCTTTCAGCTTGAGCTTTGAGATAAGGTGTCAAGGAAATTTTTTCGAACAAGCTTATTATTAAGATTTTTTTTTAAAGTGTATATCCTTAAAAACAAAATTTTCTAAAGTTAATTTTTGTATGTATACCTCTCAAAACATAAATAGGCAGCTCTTAAATTCTTCAGAAGACCCCACAGTGAAAATTTAAAAACTTAGTAGAGGATTGCAGATAGATGAACCAATTTTCTGAAGACATTGTATTCTCTCACACATTTTGAGAAGTGAACAAAGCTACCGACTGGGCAGCGAGAGTCAGTAGACTTATATTCATTAAGAATGATGAGTCCATACTTTGCTAGCATGATCTTGATCACAGCTAGATTGACTAAGCTAAGAGAAGTGAAGATTGCTTGCATAATTGAGACTATTCTCCGCTCCACTTGGTCATCAGTAGAACTTAACTATTTTACCCACCTTGCGATTATCATTAAACAGCCACATCTCTTTGTGGTGATAGTCCATGTCATGTAAATCTTTGAGCACAACTAAAAGACCTTGCTCACCAACCCAACATTAGAAAGCTTTAGCCTCCAAATAATTTATTGGGGGTGTGTTGGTTCGTGGCTTAGCTTGAGGGCTCAATTCGGTTGAGTTTAATAGCTCAGGAGTGTGTTAGTTTAAAAAAACAGCTCGACAGCACAATAATATATTTGTTAGCTAAAAATTTAGTGAGACATAAGTATCTCTGTATTAAAAAAAAAAGTAATCATTTGTCCAATTTATATCTAATTTTTGAAAGAGAGTTCGCTCCTCAATATAAAAACGGTTGAGCAAAGGATATTCCACAATTTCAGAGGCTCCCACACACAACAGCAGGTAGGCAAAGTTATGGTAGGAAAAAGGTTTTAACTCTTTGGAATGATATTTTTGCACTCTCATATAAAATTCCAAAGCTTCACCAGAGATTCAAATCTAAGTTTTAACTCAACGGTAGGAGGTATGTTAAGTTAAGCTGGGACAGTTCGGCTCCTTTTCTCTTTAATAATAAAACAAAATGCAAGTTGCTGCATGTTGTTACATCTTTAATAGTATAGTAATTAAGACTTTTATTCTGTAACATGATACCAACCCAGAGTATAAACCTATAAGGGTGAAAGTATAATTTGGCCTATTTTTATATTATTTTTTTGGGTTAAATATGTTTTACCACTCAATATTTTATATCAAAATCACCTCACCATTGCTAAACTTTTATTTTGTATCATGAAGCCATCTTAAACCTTTTCTTTTGATACATATTTATTTAGAAGAATTGCATGATCATTAAAGTCATTTTGTTATCTTTGTAAACCTCGTTTACATTTATAATTTAGTTAAAAGTGTAAGGAAACACAGTGATACCAAATAAAGTTGATAAAGATTACAAAGGCAAGTGAGTTTGATCAAGTTATAGGAATATAATTATATTTGAGGTTTTGAACAAACTAGTACTTTTCTTTTTCACATCTAGTTCAAAACTTAAATACGAATATATGTGAGTTAAGTTTTTACGAGAAAGATACGAAAAAAGAGTAAAAATAAATATAATTTTATTATTCAAATTAGTAAATTTAAATTTTAAATCTCTGAAATGGTCGAATTTAAAAACATTCATTAGATATTAAATTGTAGATGACTGAATAAGCTTTTTACGCATATAAAATAATATCAATCGGAGATCAGAGTATATATAAAATATATATATATATAAGGAAAATATGAATAAAACTATTAGCTTATGTTGGTAATACTATTCACCTATGAATTATGTGCTAATTTGCATAGGTACCAACATAAGTAAATTTTAAACCTTAGAAATTGTCAAATTTGAATATGCTCATTAAATTTAAAGTTGTAGAGAATTGAATAAGTTTTTCAATACATATAAAATAACGTCGATCAAAAAATATTAAATGAAATATAATTTTATTATTCAAATTGGTAAATTAAAATTTTAAACATCTAACTAGTTGAATTTAAAAATACTTATTAGATATGAAATTGTAGAGGATCCAATAATTTTTTCAATGCATATAAAATAAAAGTTCATATAAAAAAAATATACGTAAAATAATGGATAAAATTATTCGCTTACGTTGGTAATACTATTCACCTATATAATTATGTGTTGACTTACATAGGTATCAACATACTTGAATTTTTAGCCTTCAAAATTGTTGAATTTGAAAATTAGTCAAAGAAGAAGTTGTAGAAAACTAAAAAAGCTTTCCAACTATATAAAATAACGTTTGATCAGAGTTTTTACGAGAATAATATGACAAAAAGAATAAATACAAAATAAATTTATTATTTAAATTAGTAAATTTAAAATTTAAGCTTTTGATTGGTTGAATTTGAAAATATTAATTACTAATAAGTTGTAAAGTACTGAATAAGATTTGTAAAGAATATAAAATAATATCGATTGGATTGGAGTTAATTAAAAATATATATAAGCAAAATAGTGAATAAAACTATTCACTTACTTACGTTGGTGATACTATTTACCTACGTAAATATATGTTGACTTACGTAGATACCTACATAAGTGAGTTTTACTCCGAAATGGTTAGATTTAAAAATATTCAATAGAGATGAAGTCGTAGATGACTGAATAAATTTTTCGACGCATATAAAATAACATCGATCGATGTTCATATAAAATTATAAAAATATATAAGCAAAATAGTGAATATCACCGTTTACTTATAGGCTATTCACCTATGTAATTATTTGTTCACTTTTATAGGTACCAGCATAAATGAACCTTTAGTCTGTGAAATGATCGATTTTGAACCAAAGTTGTAAACGACTGAATAAACTTTTTAATATATATAAAATAATATCGATTGGAGTTCATATTAAAATGATCTTAGCACTGTAGTAGTAGAAAAATAAACGAAGACTTCAAAAAGAAAAATAAACGAAGACTTCAAAAATTACACCGCAAATTTTTTTTTTCATAATAAGGAGGAGAAGGAGGACAAAAACAAAGAGCTTAAAATATGGTCACTGTCCTTTCCTCGCACAGTCTCCTAATAAAGAAGAGTTTTTTTTTCTCTAAAATAATATATATTTGATGTATAGAGGAACATGTCTTATAATTTCTCTATATTATGTTAAATGAAAAGCAGAGTTGAACGAAACCTTTGAAAGATAAGGCAAGCACAGAACAGTTAAAAAATAATTAAAAAAAATTGCAATTAAAAGATAAAATGGGAGAAAATATAACCTAAAATATATATTGGATTTTTTTTAAAGCAAATCTCCCCTTTTCTTTTTCCCTCCTCGGCCCTGTGGATAATTAATTTAGAGTTCCAGACGCTTGCAATTATTTAGTCCAACCCAGCTGTCTTCCTCCCTCTCCTACCAAGTCCCTTTCTTTGATAAACACAATTATTCACTAAAAAGTAAATAATAATAATAATAATAATAATAAAAATAAAGAGGGAAGTCTTCCCCCTCCTCCCTATTAACTATAAACAAACATCAAATCCTTTTTATTTTTCCTCCCGACTCCTAACCAGAATACGAATCCAAGAAACCGACGAACTCATGGGTCAATCCCCAAGCAGCAACGGAAGAAGACGAGATGAGTACTACTACCAAAACCCTCTTCCTCCTCCTCCTCCTCTTCTTCCACCTCCTTCCTCCTCCTCCTCCTCCTCCTCCTCCTCCTCCTCCTCCTCGTCTCACCCCTCTTCCTCCTCCTCTCCTGCAGTCCCATCTGGGTCTTCTTATCCATCTCGACCCAACTATTACCAACAGCAACCGAGTTCTGGGTATAGCACCGTGAACCGCCCTCCTTATTGTCCTCCTTCTCCTTACTACGGGGCCAATCGGGGAAGTGGGTGGTTGGCGCCGTCTTCATATCCGTGGTCTTCTGCGGCGGTGGCGCCGCCGCCCCCGCCGACCGCTACCCCGCTGCCTTATGTTGAGCACGAGAAGGCGAAGACAGTGAAGAACGACGTCAATTTGCACAAGGGTACGATCCGGCTGGTGCCTGACGAGCAGAACCCGGATCAGCACCTGGTGGCTTTCACCTTTGATGCTCTGGTTGATGGGAGGTATGTGCGAATTCGAGTTGATTAGACCCTTTTTTTTTAGTTTGCAAGTAGTTTGGATCATGATCTAACTTAATCACTAGAAAATTCTGGTAGCTCAATGTTATAATTTAGTAAAATCTGAAGTGTGAAACTCAAGTCATCAAGTTTCATGTGTTCTCGTAACCATATTTGGTTTTTATTGTTTGGAGTCATCAAGGAATTAGAAAAGGTGGGCAGTTAAACTGTATTGATCGTATGCCCACTTTGAAAGAAGAATTGCCTCAAATCGTAGATAGCTATGATACTTTACGAGACAACTACATATGTTTAAATTGCATTATGTGGATGAACCAAGGATAAATGATGGGATATTTGTTACTTATGTGAGAAGAAACTAAATATACACTCCATTGGCATTTAACTAGCTGATCTGCAGCGGAGCTCAATTTTCGTAAGCTCTACAAGTTTTGTAAGTTTAGGATTTAGGCTACTACTTTTTGACTGCCTTGTTCCATATCTTACGTTCTTTATGTATTTATGCAAACAGCTGCTGAAGTTGTAGGTCAGCGAAAGGAGGAAATACTAATTTTTCTTCTGAATTGTTCATATAGTTTACTAGTCAATATTCTGGGTTGATCTGGATTAGCCTCAAGCCTTAGCAGAACCTCATAAAACTCTAAGCCAGGGCCATCCTGATTTTCTTTGAGCATTTTGGTATCCAGGGGCTTACGTTGTTAAAAGCCTAAGCTGATACAGCTTAAGATCTAATGTACAAGGCAACTAAAACAGAAAGCCTTTTAATTCCCATCTATTTGAGATTGACTATATTACTAAAACAGTCTATACCAAATCAATTACTATCATGTCTTTTTTTTATTCCTCCCTTTAGCATCAGTTTTGTCTGCCTCTTCAGCTCAATTAGAGGTGTAAATCACCCGAGCTTGGCGAGCTGAGCGCAGCTCGGCTCAACTTGAGCTTGAGATGAGCTGGATAAGGCTGGCTCGGCTCGTCTCAAGCTCGAGAAAGCTTAAACTCAGCTTGATAGCTTAGGAAGAAGGGATAATAGAAAGGCAACAAATCAATTGAAAACCATAAACTTACAAAGCCTAGATTGATTACAAGAAAATTATTTTTTAGAAAAAAATGAATGAAAGAAAACAGCTACGCATATAGAAATGAAAGAACGCACCAGCACAGCAAAGACACCCATTTGATTAGACCTTTGACACGGCCGAGTTATCCTGCAACCTCATACTTTGCACTATACTTGATCACACTCCAGCTCAAAAGGGTCATGGCAATTGAGAAAAACTAAACTTAATCGCATTGCTGACATCGTAAAATCCCCCAATAAGGCTCCTCCCATAAGAAGAATCAGAGAGCCCATCTTTCATCCCAGAGTTACCCCTCCGTAATACATTGTTATGCCTTGGGAGCCTTCCAGTTACAGCTGCAGGAATAACACCAAATACCTCATTAAAATCCAAGATTTTGAACTGGGTATCTCTTAAATTTGAGCAAGAACTCACATATCGTCGCATTAAAGAATATAAGGTCTTTGTGAAGCATGAGAGTTGTAGAGGGCAATGATGGTGGGGAATGATTTTGACGATGAGAGTGATGAAGCCAGCAAGAGCTGCGGTGGCTACAACAGAGATGATGACCCAAGGAAGAGCTTGAGGCTAACGATGAGGCAACCCTCCGATGATGACACCATGGACCAACCGAAAAGAGAAAGGAAAGAGGAATGGTCACAAGATGGGCTGCCCACTCATCAAGGTGGAGGTGTGGTCGATGGAGAGTCATGGCCTAAGGATTTGTGCAGATGTCAGTTAGAGGAGGAAGAAGGCGAGAAGGATTTAGGCAAAATGGGTTTTTGGCACTTAAGTTTAGGATTATTTGGAGAGTATATATATATATACATTTCTTAATATTGGTTGAATCTGAGATCTAAAGGTTCAAATAACTCCAATTATTATTATTATTATTATTAAAATTACATTAAACCAGTGGAGCTGGCTCTAGCTTGGCTCGACTTGTTTAGAATTCGAGCTGAGCTCAAAAGCCTTGCGAGCTTTTTTAACAGCCCTACACTGAACTATCATTCTTCTTCAAAGAAATTTATTGTTTTTCATAATGGCACACTGTTTTGTCCCCATTAGACATGCTTAGGCCAATGGTACACTATATTGTCCCCATTAGACATACTTAGGCTATCTTAGTCGACTCTAACATATCTCTAGCTGCCTTTTAACTTATTCTGATAAATTTATTTCATATTCACTCTTTTTGAGTTTTTTTTCCTACCCAACTCATCCTACTCAACTTTGGATTTCTTAATTGCCCAATATTCCAATTGATAATGTATTTTATTCAATTAACCTTCCTATAAACTTGTCAATTTAGCTTAGAGGCATACAGTGAGTCAATGGTAGTGATAAAGTACTGCATATTAGATATTTGTCCTTTCTTACCAAACTGCTCTACTGTTTCTTTTTGCCATTCTCTCGTCAATCTCCTTGTCTTATCAACTATAGCCCAAGGCAACAAAAGCAATCTCTTTTATTTATTTCTTGCCATCAAGAATAGTTCTGTGCCTTCATATCCTTTTTGATGCTCGATTAATAAAATTGCATCTTGATGGTTGGTTTTAGACCTACTGATTCCAAACATTTAAAATCTTGTTTTTCCTTTGTGCTAATAGCTTTTGGTTAAATTCAATCCTTATTCATCATTAAAACATTGTAATCCACAAACAACATGCAAACCTCATCTTGAATATTTTTGTTAGTTAATTTATAACCAATGCAAAGGGCTTATTACTGAATTTTTGTGCAACCCCTTGTCATGGGATATCAATTCATCTCTCCTTCGATTGCATGATTTGGAACCCAATCCATTTGGATATCCAATCCCCACTATACAGTTTGAATTTATATTTCTTTACTTAGCAATGAGCATGTTAAGTTTGAATCAATCTCAACCTAACTCATGTGATCTTATTACATGAAAAAAGAGATAAAACATCTCGGACATACTTAGGTTCTATAATGTGGATCTTGGTCTAGTAAATTACAGTCTAACAGTACAAACTTAGAAAGTAGTAAGTTGATTAGGGCAATTTGTTTTGTCTTTTTGCATATAGTGTTATGGTATCTGCAGTATCTGCAGCTTTTCTAACCTTGCGTGGTGCATTTGTGCTTATTCTCCCCCTCTTTTCTCTAATAATAAGTTTTCCTAATGCCATTTGCCTGGTGACAAATTGTGTCCTCCCTTATTCTTTACTTCAATATATTTTTCTATCTTATCAAAGTCCATCGTATACATGTAGCTTTCCTCTTTTTTATCAACTTATGCAACAACAGTTTGTCGGGGTTTCCAACTAGTACCTATGCAGTTGGAAATCCACAACAGGCATGAATCTGTAGTGCCATCAGTATGTTGCTCCACCACTTGATCTACCCTACCCTTGGTCGCTGCTCCATCCTACTCGTGTCAATTGTTGTGGCCTAATCAAGCTTGGCTCGATAAGGCTCAGGAATAATAATGTAATATCTAAAATTATACAATATATAATATAATATGAACATTTAGGTTAAGATCTAAAGGCTTATCATATTAGTTATACTAGGGCTATATTTTTTTAGTCATGTCATGACTGCAATAGGAGGAAATTTTGGTTTGGTTATATCTTATCTTTTTTATGTTACTTAATAGTTTAGGTTTTCACGATCTCTCTGTTTTGTAGTTTGAATTAATTACATATGGAATGTTATTAACAATAGCCATATTCTCTATTCACATCTTGTTCCATTCAACATGAATCAAACCTAATTCAAGCTTAATTCAATCCTGAATCAAGCTTGATCTAGGTTTGAATCTGCAATATAATTGATTGGCTTATTTAGGCTCGAGCTCGAAATTTGCTTTGAATCAATTCAAGCTTGATTCTGAATTCAGGCTCAAAATTAATTTTGCGCTCTCAGTGGCTTTGTTCAGAGATTGGCTCGATTACGCCCTTAGGCATATACAAAGATGTATGCTACAGCTCATTGCAATATGTAGAAACTGTTATATAGTGTATGAGAGGTTTTACCCAGTTTTTGTGACAAACACTGTTTTTGTTATAAAATCTAATCAAATACATAATCAAGTTAAATCTTATTTATTATGTATAAGAAACCTGAGATCCTTATAAATGCTGTAGGCAAATAAGTCAATTGCTCAGGATGATTTATAGATCTTGAGAATTGAGGTTACAGGTTCTTTCCCTTAAATATGTCAGTCTTCTGAAGCTTGGGATTGGGACTGCATGAAAAAAGAACAGAGAACCATACTACCTGGAATATGAGAAAAAAGCATTGTTCTTCTTATTTTCTTTCCTATATCCTGACTAGAGAACTTCTTTGAATGTCCCTCTACACATAGTTTGTCTTGAAAGATCTCAATTTATCTCTCTTGATCCTTATTAGCATATAGTTGCATAGTTATCTTATACCATGTAATGCTAGGTCCTAGCATAGTAATATTAACCTAGTAAACTAGGAACTAATGAAAATCCTATATAAAAAATGGGCCGCCTGCAGGACCAGGCATGCTGACCGTTTGTGTTACGGCACCATAGCATGGTAATTATCGTTCAAAAAGTATGATTGTCATCATATTGATCGTGATTTAGAAAAAAAGTGCATGGCAGCTGGTAATTCTTGTTCAAAAGTATGATTGCCATCATACTGGTCGTGATTCAACAAAGCCATTGTGTAGACATGGTTCAATATTGATTTAGACTCACTTTGTTTCTCGGTCCTGCCAGATAAAAATTTGTAGGCTAACTTATAATAAGCTCCAATAATTATCTTCTTCTTTGGCTACAGTGCAACTATATATTACTTCGCCAAGGAAGGAACAGATTGTAATTTCTCTCCAGTTTATCAAGATATGCATAAACCTTCAAGTGTATCTTTCCAAAAGGGGCTAGCACAGAAATTTATCCAGCCTTCTGGAACGGGTTTTGATCTAGGATTTTTCGATGTGGATGATCTCTCAAAACCATTAGATGGAGATATCTTCCCACTGGTTGTTTATCTGGAAGCATGTCCACCACCTGAAGCAATGGTTGAACAGCCTACAAGATCTTCTTGTGCACAGATTACTCAAGCTGTCATAGAAATGAGTAACAGTGAGACATTTCAAGCCAAAGTAATAAGGCAGATATTGTGGATTAACGGTGAACGCTATGAATTGCAAGAAATATTTGGCCTCGTAAACTCAGCAGAAGCAGATTTTACTGGTGCCGACGATGATGACATGGGGAAAGAATGTGTTATCTGCTTGTCCGAACCAAGAGACACCGCCGTACTTCCTTGCAGGCACATGGTGAGATCTTCGTAAACAGTGTAATTTGCATCTTCTGGAGCATATTTTTGACCTAACTGAAGTGCTATTACTAATTTGCATAAAAGTTTGAACTCTACTAGCCCTCTGATTATTGCTTTCACTTTCAGTGTATGTGCAGTGAATGTGCGAAAGCACTCACCCTTCAATCAAATAAATGTCCAGTATGCCGGCAACCCGTTGAGAAACTAATGGAGATAAAAGTTAACAATGCTGAAAGCTGAAAGATTAAAAGCCATCTTGGTATGGTTGTTTCTCACGTTTCTTCGTTATCTTTTGAAATGGAATTGTTCTCGTGTATGTACAGATAGTATGTAGATACTTCAATGACAGAGGTGGAATTACATGTTTATATGTTAACGATGGTTATTTCTGTGACTTGGATAGTTGCATGGCCATTCTTTTATCATAGTTTGTATGTAGTCTTGTCCTACAAATGAATTGGAACCTGCATTATTTGACTTGAAAAATTAGGAAGTGCTTTTAAATAATACATACTTGTAAACTTGTATGACGGTGCAACACAAATCCTATATTTCTGGTTATCAGAAAAGGCTATAGACAAACACATGTTTGAACGTTTATACAAAACTTTATGTAATGCTCCTTTATTAGTCTATCACTGCAACTGAACTTTATGTCTACCACTGCAACTGAACTTTATTTCTTTCAGATTGTTCAGTCTGAGCTATTCAATCACATTCATAAATGGTATTCACTACAAGATTTTATGCAGTCTTTGTTTCACTGGGATTGAGCTCTTATTTTTGTAAGATATTTTTTGCAACCTTACCAAAGTTTTCGTAGTCTTTTAAGTGTCAGCCAACCTTTGTTGACTTAATTAGATGAATGTTGAAACCTCAAACCTGGAAGTGTTTGACAGCTTACTGTCCATACTGCCCCTACTCTTGCATCATTGGTCCTTCAAGTGACTCATATTTTAGTCAGTGTAAATGATATCCCCATATTGTTGCAGTCCCACAGTTTAACTATCCTACTGACTCCATCCCCATCTTTAGCTAGATATTTTAATATTTTGGAAGCAAAATATCTATAGCTACTAGATATATGAATGCCTTTATCATCTAATTTGATGCCGTATGCATGTAAGTTACCACCAAGGTGACCAACAATGATCAACTCCACTTTCTTACATCTTTCTAGGTTTTTGCCAACTAAAAGGCTGTTTAGTTTTAGTACAATCATCATCACCATAACAAGTTATTCATCACTTATATTCCAAGCATTCTTTGATTAGAATTGCCAGACAATTATATTTCCTTCCCTCATCCAACGGAAGATTGATCAGATTGTATATTTTCATTTGCTAAGTCCACCTAAATGGGTTGGTCAACACTTAAGCATGAAATAGAAGGGTAGCAAATTGTATATTTTCATAACCCAGTAGATATATAAATTTTTTATGAAATATTAATTCTAATATTTATTCATCATATTTTATGCTGCTGACAGAGGTAAAGACTTTGGTGACAAAGTGGACTGTGTTAGTCGGATTTTTTACCATTTAATTATATATATATATATATATATATATTTACTTTAATATATAAAACTGAACGTAGATGTGCTACATTAAGTCTAATATTATTAAATCCAAAAAATTAAATATATATTTAAATCATGAAAACTAACTTAAAAATTCATAGGATATGACCTCGGAATAACATCCCTGTCGAGTGGTAAAAGGAAACAAAAGACAGAACTTTTGATTTAAGATTCTGTCTTCATTTCTTCTCCAACACGCAATTCCCCAGAGCCGAGAAAGAAAGAAAGAAAGAAAGAAAGAAAGAACGACAGAGAGAGCCATCAAATGGTAGCTGCAAACCCAAAGTTTCCGACAAACGCTGCTAAGGAGAGAAGCAAATGATGTAGACAACTGGAGGATGGGGGCCGTGGAGCGGATCCCAAAGCGGCCGCGGCTTTAAATGATGCTGCTGCTGCTGCTATTCTCCCTCTCTCTCTCTCTCTCTCTCTCTATATATATATATATATATACATACCTAACTAAATTATACCCCCGGTCTATTATTTCTACAGAAAAAAAAGGTGGAAAAAAGAAAAGAAAAGATGTACCCCTCAACTTCGAAAAATACCAGTCAAGCCCCTCCTCTGGGGACATAATTATATGCACCCCCAAAGAGAAAAAAAAAAAAAGCTTGGGCCCCACGGGGTGCAGACATGGGGAACAGAGAGCCCTGGCGTTGGTCCAATGTTTTGACCAAAAGGATGTGTCCGATATTGGGAGGTGTGCCGATGTGTACAAAGTCCTGTTTTAGGTTTGATTGATGAGAGAGAGAGAGAAGGTAAAGTAAGTGAAATTGAATGGCTAATTCTTTCAGATTTCTTTTTCCTTTTTTGTGTGCCTATTTTAAGTCTGCTGTTAATTTTTTTTTCTTTCGTGCGTTTAATTTACTTTAATTGAAATTTAAATATAAAGTTAGGTGAGTTTTGTTAGGTTGGATTCAGCTCAGCAAAATCGCCACTTTGAAACACAAATTGCTTTCGATTTTAATAATTTATATGAAAACTACTCAAGCTTGAGAAGTGAAATGTTGCTGTTGGTAGTTCAATTTAGCAATTTATATGTAAAAATAGTTGTTCGATTTAATGGTTTTATCTAAGACACAAAGTCAAAATTTATTTTATATAAGTTAATTTTAGTTTAGCGACTTATATTTAAAAGTCATTGTTCAATCCATTCATATATTGGACGTGTAAAAAAAAAGTTTAGGAAAACTTATTTGGTGAAACTCTTTTATTATTATTATTATTATTATTATTATTATTATTATTATTATTATTATTATGCAAATTTTATATACATATAGAAAGGAAAGAAAAGTGGCCATTTTCAAAGTCCCTCTAGTTTATGATATTTGGAGAATTGGAGTTTGTTCATTATCTTTAAACTACCTAAAATTTTATATTTATGATTCATTTCAAGAAGAGAACTCATTTATGTATTTATTCTGAAGCCATGAATTGCGGCACTAGTTTGCCAAAGGAATCAATCAAAGATAGAAGAGTTTGCTGGTACGAGATTGGAGAAGAAGAAAAGGAATAGAGGACTTGGATGAGGATGAACTTGTTCAAAGTTCAAATAGGTGAAAGGAAGTCTTGGAGATACTTTGAAACATCTTCCAACCTAACAACTTTTAAGGACTTAATTAAACTTTTTTCTCCTAAATTTTAGTTTCAATATCACTTTAAAAACGTACAATTTTTTCTTTATAAATTTTAAAGTGTAGCATTGGACACCCCTTTATAAGAGTAGATTTTATAATATTTTTAATAGTTTATGGCGTCGAATTATTCGCTCTCATAGTCGATACTTAATTAAAATTCAGAAGAATAAAATACGATTAATCTAAAATTAAATCTTTCATCTTTTGCTTTCTTTCAAACTTATAAGGGTCTATAAAAGTTAATTTTCTCAAAAACACAAACTATTTGACTAACATAACACCGTATATGGAGGAAAAAATAGTTTATATATATTATGGTGTCATCTTGAATGCTACCAAAAAATATATGTATATAATATACAGTTCTGAGTAATAAATATTATCATTCATCTCGGCATGTATTAATTGCACCTTCTAATAATTCACAGAACCTAGAGGGACAAGCTTTAGATCCATGAGAGAACTCCACTCCCCCTTATGATGGATGATGGTTCATCTTCATCATGCTCCAGTTGTTTAGATCCGTGGGTGCGGTGGGTCACTCGTGTGCCATTCATTATTATTTCCTCATCAACTACACCTGTTTCTCGATTTCCATTGCAACCAAAGTAGCCAGCACTGTGATCATCTGACACAGTTAAATGCCCCCCTTTTCTTTTAAGAAACAAAGAGGAGTGAAACAAGGGGAAAAGAAATTAATAACACCTGAAAGATCCACAAGCTTTAAGGTCTAAATATAGCTCTTTGAATGATAAAAAATAATAATAACAACTATCTAATATCTCTTATATTTATAGGGTAGGGTGATCTCCAAAGAATCTAAAATTGATCGGCGTGATAGTATAAATGAGAGAGGTGGGCACCATCGACAAGAAGAAGAAGAAAAAGGAGTTATTAATGTCATCATTCATGTCCATTAGTTGCATCTGTGAGCAGGTGCTGTGACACGTGTTACAGCTGGTCTTTATTAGGGTACGATAGATCACCAAGAAGAAGAAGAAGAAGAAGAAGAAGAAGAAGAAGAAGAAGATTGTATGTTACTACACTTTTAACGAAGCCTCTCTGTGCCTTTATTTGTTGCCACTTGCATATGCTTCCATTAAAAGCCAACTCATTATTAATGCCACCTTGAAGTACTGCTACGCGTTTTTTAAGTACTCATGATCATCGTTTCTGAGGACAATAGCTTAATGGGTTGAAGATGATGGTAACTGTCAATATCTTCCAGTCCGAGAAGGCTGTTTCAGGGACTCTCTGATGGTACCCATTATTAAATCTACCAGACAAAATGCTTCTACTCCTTACTGTTTAATCCAACAAGTGGAATAAATGCAAGATATAATAAAGTCTCGACTCTAACTTATAACACTTTTAAAAAAATAAAGAAGCAAGAAACTTAGTCAAAACTATAGTAAAATTTTCTTACAAGGGTGTTTCAACCAAAGCTTGCTCGTAGTGCCATTAATATGTCATTCTTGTTAGGTAGTTTCAACCCCCCCAAAAAAAAAGAAGAAGAAGAAGAAGAAGAAGAGAAAGAGTCTTCTCTAATAATCAACACTAGCATGATGACTGCTAGCGAATTCATCGTAGGATCACATCAAAACCTCTTATTAATGGTAGAAGGCAAACGCTAGATTCTCAAATTCTACAAACTATCGATCGATGTGTGATTGATTTTATCAACTCTTCCGTGTTTTTGTCCCGGAAAAACTTATTATTGTTTTTCAATAGTTTTTTTTTTCTTTGTTGAGGATAAGTAGATCTCGTGGACAAAAAAGTTCATTTAGTTCCACAATTATAACTAAATTAAAAACTATAGTAAAATGGTAATACTTTTTTGCCGGCGTTATAGAAGATTGCCAATAAAACCAATATCCTCATGATAACAT
Organism: Typha latifolia; assembly: GCF_019914945.1. Lineage (NCBI taxonomy): Eukaryota > Viridiplantae > Streptophyta > Magnoliopsida > Poales > Typhaceae > Typha > Typha latifolia. The sequence continues at coordinate 14,045,496 of NC_133087.1, read as the reverse complement.
CTGCGTTTGGAAGTAAATGAAGAGTTTTGCTTTAAATGAAGAAGTGACAAAGAAAAGGTAATTAGAGTTCTGTTGTACGTGGAAGAATTACACCTGAAAATTAATGTGCTTCTTGTCTTGGTATTTTACCTCAAAGGTTGGACTTGGTTTTGGACCTCGAGGTTCATAAAAACCCATCCCGAGTGTCATTTATACCTTAGTCTAGTATTTGATTGATAAGAAGAAGAGAGAAAAAAAAAATGGTAACTCTTTATTATTATTATTATTATTATTATTATTCAAAAAAAGTCTCTAAACTTAGTTTAAATAGAATAAAAAGAGAGATAAGACAACACCCTAGAATAAGCTCCACACTTAGTTTAAATAGAACTGCAATTAAAAAAACAAATCAAATGGAGTAGATTGGATGGAGATAGATTATATGAACAAGCAAACACAAAAGTAGAAGATGGAGATGGATTTGTATGAACAAGCAATGGTTTCTTTCCACTTGGTATTAAATATTGTGGAATACATAAAGAAGGTTATAAATCTTTCTTGTATGAACAAGCAATGGTTTCTCTGCGATTGATGTTATAAATCTTTCTTGTAACGGGTCAAAATAAATAAATGAAGAAGGTTCTTAAAGCACAAAAGGCTCCAATGGAACGAGCACTTAAATTAATCTGAGATACTAATGGCAATACATGCAGGGCTGTTTGGTTGGGCCTCAATCAATTGCCATAAAATAAAAAGGAATAAAAGAAACAGATGGTGTTCTAGGAGAGTAACATGAAAAAAGTTTGTGGTCACTTTGAGGGAGAGAAAGAAAGACATAGAAAGAGTAGAGGTAGAGGGAATCAGGAGCAGTAAATTGCCAACCCAATTCCTAGGGTTAAACTTGATCACTAATTCCTAGTCTTACCCATAATTTGAATGTAATTTGTATTAGTATATTAATAGAAAATTACAGTTTACTCCAATGTCATATTGTTCGATTTTAAATTAACTATAATATTTTAAATTTAAAACACTTAATTCCTTTGTGTGGTTGTTGCGACAAATTTAGTAATACTCATAAGTGAACAAATTTTATTAAATCGATCTTAGAGACTTTTTGGGTATAAAAAAAAAAAAAAAAAAAAAAAAAAACTTAAATAGACTTTTCCTCGACAAAGATTAAAAAAACTATTGAAAAAAAGACTTATCCTCACTTATAGTTTGCTCATCTATTTCTAACAAAACTATACGTAGAATATTACTCGTATTTCTAAAAAAAACTTATTTGCTCATACACATCAAAACTATACGTAAAATATTACTCCTCAAAAGGAAAGCCTCTAAATCTAAGTTAGACTAGATCGCCTCATCGGTAGACAGTGGACCCCACTCAATGCATTTGAATGTGTGCTTAATTTCATTATAGACTTGTTGTTATTACAAGGACCGATCGAGGAAGCTCTCCTTTGCTTCTTATGAAGCTATAAGCAGAGCATCCACATCGAATCGAACATGATCCTTAATCAAGCAACATTCTAAACAATGGACTCTGTTGTGGACAACTGTTTTTAACTAACTCCATAACAAGTTCTCGAATTCTAAAGTGAACTTGAAACCGACAAAAACTGTTGATCAGCTCGAGAATCATGGTCGGAGTTATTGCACTCCTCTTATGCAGGTTTTGATCTCCGACGAGCTTCATTTGTAGGAGTGAATAAATATTTTTGGTAGATATTTATAAACTAGGCACCAATAGAAGTTCCACACGATGAGGAGGGCATTTTGGTAAATTGAGATGGGAGCAAGAGGAGTATTGATGGCAAAGTAATTGAGGTTACCAAATTTGGTTTGGCTTGTCTGACATTCTTAGCTACACGCCCCCTGCGATTTACTCATAATCTCACGTGAGCTGCTTCATCTCATTCCTCTCTCAGTCTCACTCTCCCTTCCCCTCACCCCCCCCCACCCCCTGAGACCCGAGACTTCTCCCTTTGCACACAAAAGGAAACCACCTTCCTATCGCAAAATAAGAAGGAAAAAACCATAAATAACGGCTAAAAGAAGTAACTTATTTATGCAAGAAGAAAACAAGGTCCTTTTTTGAAAAATTTTGTTTGGGGACGTGGCGGAGGTACACAGTTGCTCCTACTGGTAGGGCCTAGTTTGTGAATAAATATATTATATAGTTTTCCAGAAAAAGGAAAAGAAACTTAAAGAAGAGGAGTAACACTGCAAACAGAACTAAAAAGAGACTTAATAAAGAGGAAGAGACGTTGAGGTGGAGAGAGAGAGAGAGAGAGAGAGAGAGATAGGTTTCATACGACCGACCGACACAAAGACTTGAGAGGAAGTTTTGATGGTCACTGTAATGACTGAAGTGATCTGAGATCTCTTTTCCTTCATCACCTCTTTCTTGTTTCTCTCTCTACCTCTGCTCTTCTACTTGTGGAGAAGATGAGTAAAGAAGAAGATATCAAGATCCTCAAGATACAGGTGAGCAGCTGATGTGTGTGTGTGTGTGTGTGTTTATCTTACTGGTTTCTTGGTTTATTCTTGGCACTTCTCCATTGTTTTGATGGTTTTTTGGGCTCAATTTGCAGACATGCATCCTGAAGGTGAACATCCACTGTGATGGATGTAAGAAGAAGGTGAAGAAGCTGCTTCAGAAAGTTGAGGGTACTTCCACAGTTCCACTCTCATCTCATGCCCATTTTCCTTTCTTTCTTTCATTTTTTGCTGTGATCTGCTTCTTCTTGTTTGTGGATGTATTAATGATTTGTTTGTTGCTTGTGGATGCCTCTCTTTTCTTTTTCCACTTTCTTGTTACTGTTCATCTCAGGGGTGTACACAATAGCCATAGATGCAGAGCAGGGGAAGGTGACTGTTTCAGGCAATGTTGATCCTACCACCCTCATTAAGAAGCTCAACAAGGCTGGCAAACATGCAGAGCTACTTGCTCCAAAGATCGGCAACAACAACCACAACCATTTCCAGAAGCCTCAGCCTGAGAATGGAAAAGGGCAGCAAGACAAGGGAAAGCCCCAAAAGAGTGGCGGTGGTGGTGACCAGAAGGGTCAGCAACCACCACATCAAGTAAAGAATCAACACCAGCAGCAACAGCAACAGCAACAGCAACAGCAGCAACAGCAACAGCAGCAACAGCAACATCAGCAGCAACTACATCAGCAACAGCAGCAGCAGCAGCAGCAGCAGCAACTACATCAGCAACAGTTGCAGCAATTGCAGCAGCTGCAGCAGATGAAAGGATTCAAAGATCTGAAGCTGCCCCAAATGAAGGACCTGAAAGTCCCCTTCCAGAAGGACCAGAAATCCGTGAAATTTGCCCACCCGCCCGCCGTCGGCGGCGATGAGGACGACGACGACGGCAGCGATTACGATGACGAATTCGACGACTACGACGACGACGAGGGCTTTGATGATCTCGACTGCTTCGACGCCGATTTCGACGAGGATTTCAAGAGCATCAAGATCAAGCCTATGAACCCACCACCAAATGGGAATGCGGGGAAGGACAAGAAGGGGGGAGGAGGTGGGAATGGTGGGAATGTTCAAGTGCAAAACAATGCCAATGCTAGTGGTGGTGGTAAGAAAGGTGGAGGTGGAAATCAGAATCCCAATCTCAATGGTAATGCCAAGAATGGGGGATCCAATCAAAAACCCAATCCCAGCACCAATAATGGCAACAAGAATGGCAATGCAGTCAATGGAGCTAACATGATGGGGCACCCAAAGAAGGGTGGTGGAATTGGTGGAAAAAACGATGTGGGTGGTGGTGGTGGTGGTGGTGGAGGTGGAAGCCATCATCCAATTATCAACCAAAATTTGATGATGGGAGGCAAAGTTAATTACCCTGCAGGGATGGGGGGCATGGGCCAAATGGGGAGCATGAATGGACTCCCCATGGGCCAGATGGGGGGGGCCATGCATGCCCCCATGGCCCACATGCATGGCCCCATGGGCCAGATGGGAAATATTCCCGCGGCCGTCCAGGGCCTCCCTGCCGGCCGACCGCCTCCCGGGTACTTCCAAGGGGGATGGCGGTGCCGCCGGAGATGATAACCCCGGCGGCGAACCCGTATCAGCAGCAGTACATGGCTGCCATGATACATCAACAACAGCAGCAGCAGCAGCAGCAGCAGCAGCAGCAACAGCAGCAGCAACAACAGAGAATGATGATGAACGGCCAAGATCCGGCGTTCGCGCAGATGATGGGGTACATGCGGCCGCCGCAGATGCCGATGCCAATGCCGGCTCAGGCAATGTATAACATGGCCCCACCACCAATGGCCGCACCCCCCGGTGAGCCATACACCAATTTCTTCAGTGATGAGAACACCAGTAGCTGCTCAATTATGTGAAAGGGAGTTGACTTTGCTCTCTTAATTTGGTGGATGGTGGTGTTTATGCTTATCTTAATTTCCTTTCTATGACTCAAAATTTCTCCTTTCAAATTACATGGGAGAAAGTAATCCTCCTCCTCCTCCTCCTCCTCCTCTAGTGGAAATAGGCATATGCCGACGGTCCCCTGCATATATTTATGAAAAAAAAAATATGGGTAATTTTGTTTGTTCTTCTGTTAGTTTCCTTCTTGAACTGGGGGCTCTAGTAGCTAGTAACTTAAATCATATCAATAGGATCTTTCTCTATAGGTATATGTTTTAAGGTTGTTTAAGTTCTCTTTCAAGCTTTCATAGCGTATTGTTGTGTCAAAATAATAGTGGTAATAATAGAGACTGCAAAATATTCATCCTTGCTTTCCGCCACTATATTAGAGTAGCTTCAAGTGTGTATATACTTTGCTTGGCACTTTGTGGCATTGAAGCTTCTCTTTTTCTTTTACTTTTTTTTTTTAATTTTTTTTTTCCTTTTGCTTTTTATATGGAACACTCAAATTGACAACCAAATCCAACAACCAGGGAAAATTTAAACATTGAAAACATTAGCCAGTAAGAACCTATTCTAAAAATTAGTGGTTGGACTGGAGAAATTTCAAAAAAAAGAAAGAAAGATTAGTTGGCAAAGGTACATAAGGCTGCAGTGAGAGGAATCACATGGCTCATGCGTTGGGATGGGAGTCACCTCTCTCTTTTTACTCTTTAGAGGGGAGTAGGGTTAAAGATAGTTCACTCCCAGGTTATCAAAGGTTTAAACTCACGTAAAACCTTCTTCCTCCCTCCTATCTTTAAGTATAGAAAGAAAGAAAGAAAGAAAGAAAGAAAGAAGAGAGAGAGAGAGAGAGAGAGAGAGAGAGAGAGAGAGAGAGAGAGAGAGAGAGGAAGAGATAGATGCTTTAATTTTTTTATGGGGAGGCGAGCAAGAAGGATAGAATGATGATGCCCTTCGGTTGCTTCTCTCTCTCTCTCTCTCTCTTTCTCCTCACCTTTTCTTTTTACTCGCTTCTCTCTCTCTCTCTCTCTCCTCCCTATGAACTTTTTGACCTAAACTGTACTGCCGTAATTGATTAAGATGTACTGCGGCCGAGAAGCAAGCCTTGGATCCGTTCCTTTCGTACGTGTCACGCGGCTATTGGACGCACTGGCTGTTCTTACCGTGATCAGATTACACAGTGTTATAAAGTTTTTGTTTTTATTTTCTTTTCTTTTTTATGAGAAATTCTAATCTCTACCTCGGTTACTACGATATAGGGGGGCAATCGTACGGACGGGTAGATGGGAAATAATATATATATATATATATATATATATATTTGAAATAAAACGGAATCATCATGGATGGGGTTAGTACCGGTATTGTATGCATGTCTTGAGAGGATGAGATCCAATTCCATCCCATCCCATCCCATCCATCACACCAACAATATCGATATGGCATCAGTTGGATTCTTCTTCTTAGTATGCATGCCTGCATGGAGATATGTGACCAGTAAAACAATATAGTTTTTAGTCCTATCTTTATATATTCAAATCTTGGGGAAAAAAAGAAGGCAAAATGATATATGAAATAGAGTTTGCGAGGGTAAAATAAATTTGGTGAGGGAATAAAATGGATTTTAGTGGGTCTTTGTAGTGCAGAATTAGAGAGTGAATAAATATGTGAAATTAACTTGGATTTTGGTTCTTGAACTGCTGTGTATCATCTAATCTTGCATTGGATTGTGGGGGGGGGTGTGGGCCCGGGTTTAGCAATCACGGGTTTAGGGTAATAAATATGGACAGATGCAGTACAGGGAGCGTGCTGGGTTGTTTGACTCCTTTCTAAAACTAGTGATTGACCAAACTAGTCCCCAATCCCCATCCAATTCACCTTCTTAAGTTCATTATTATGAAAATAAAGTTCTATTTTACTAAGGTCATAACTAATAAACATTTTAGGCCTTGTTGTTCGAGAGACTAAGCTCCGAACTAGATTAGTTAGTCTTTTTTTTTTTTTTTTTAATTCTGAAAGTAAACTTACTTCATGATGTTTGGTTCGAGAGACTAAGATGTTTGGTTACTGAACCAATTCAGAAATCTCTAAATGAGTTTAGGAGGAGGCGAGGCCCTAAACTCAAAGCAAACATAGCCCGATATTTTTAAACAACCGGTTATTAGTTTGATATTTTATCTGTATGAATTTGATTAAGTTAATTTTTCAGCAGTTTAAGTTAAAATTTTATTTTTATATAAAAATGCTCATCTTAGTATTTTCATCTTTTAGAAGTAAAATGTTTCTTAGTGCAGCATTTTTTGTAGAGCTACACTAAAATAATGTATTTTTATTTTAAATATTTTATGTTAAATGTAGGATAAAATCTTAAACTAGAAAAATATAATAAACTCTTTTATTCCGGATATATATTTATCCTACATTTTGGTTGATATTAATTCTTCAAAATATATCATCTTCTTATTTCAAAATGCAAATTACTAATTTGTCCTCTCTAATAATATATTACTGAATTGTAATGTGATTATAATATAAATACTATGATATAATATAGGGAGTCCCTTTGTAAGACTGTTATGATGAATTAAGTTACATTAATTTTTGGCTAAAAATTCTGAAAATAATTATGATATAGTAAACATAGAAAAAGGGAAATGCGGTGAATTCAATCTTTTTATTTCTTATTCCAACGATCACAATTATACATCATCTTATTCTATATTGTAGTCCTCTAATTTATCATTCCTTTTCCAATAAAACACAAAACGAGAAATAATTATTTTTTTATTTCAAAACAAGTTTTTTTTTCTAATTCTATTTTTTTCTTATTCCACAACTAAACGTGTAGTTACCCTATTAAGAATACCGTGTAGTTAATGTATGGGATGTGATAAGATCTCTCGATGAAGAAATCAAGCAAAAGTTTTTCATGCTGTCTATTATTGCCAATTCCTTTTGGCAACTTTGAAAAAACCGCAATCTTAGGCGCTTTAATTCGCTAAATACCTCCTCTTATGTTTGCTGGCGCAACATTGTCACTATGACTATGGATTATCTTAAATCTTCCATGACAATTATCTCCAAAAAGCCCACTCCTCCATCCTTGATCGAGTGGTCTCCTCTCCAACACAACTGGATCAAACTAAATTATGACGGGTCTTTTGACCACTCGTCTGGTTAGGGTGGAGGAGGTTGGCTTTTTAGAGACTCTGACTCGGATATTTTGTTGGTAGGTGGTGCCCCTATTCGATGCACCACAGTGCTCTTTGCTGAAGCGTTGACACTTCGCAAGGCGCTCGAACAAGCTAAGAGCTTGGCTATTCAGAGACTCTCGGTGGAGTCTGATTCGCTCCAACTTGTAAACGCTCTTAAAACCAACAAGGGGGACAAAAATATGAAGAATGTATTCACTGACATCTGTCATCTCCTCGGTACCTTCAACAGCATAACATTGATCCATATTCTTAGAAGAGCAAATGATGCTGCTAACTGGTTAGCAAACCATGCTAGGAAAACCTATTCTACTTTTACTTGGGAAGGCTCAAGGATGCCTGAGTTAACTTCTATTTTGTGTTCTGATGTTGTTGGCACCTTATATGTGCGGGGCACCAATATGTAATCTTTTTTTGGGGCGTCTCACCCTTTGATAAATGCATTCTTAATTAGCAAAATAAAAAAAGAAATCAAGCTCAGGAAAGATGAGCCATTGAACTGTGTTATTATTATACTCTATATATTCTTTTGTATAATTAGTTTGTCCCAAGACCGTATGATATACATAGTTTAATTACCCATTATTTTTTACATCCTAATGCTCACCACCTTTGTACAATCAATGGTTTGGATTTTAATACACCTAGAATTCATTTGACGAGATTTACTATGAATCACTTGTCACTCCTTATCTAGGTTAGTGGTCCTCGAGCCAACGTTGAGCTTATTCTAGGGCCATCGCCTATTTTTCCCTCTATTTTTTTTGTGTGTATTAGGATGTATTATGTATATCTGTTTTATGAAATGAATGAATTCCTTTGCCTACATGTTTTCTCCTTAAAAAAGAAAAGGTTTTGTTAAATATAAAAATTAGAGAATTCTGTAAATCACACCCTAAATTTTACATATTTTATTATTCACGCCTCATCTTTAAAGATTTTGTAATCTGATATGTAACCCCCCCCTCCGGCATAAGTACGTGCTCACCCATGTGTCCACACAGCATATGTAGTGGATGAGACAAAATGGGCAGAACCATTATGTAGAGATACATATATATTCACATAATTTATCTCAAGATAAATTATACTATCATTCGAATAAACATGTTAATATATCAATGCTAAAATTCACAATAATTATACCATGATAAACCATCCGTTGCCAGACAGACCATCAAGATACAATTGATACTCAAGTAAAATATTATTCAACATGTATTATACAAATTATTATCTAATATAGTAATATAATATAGTACAAATATATCCAATATAAATACAACTCTATATAAGTTATTTTCTATATCATCTCGCGTCTAGCTCACCTTATATTTGCTCTAAAATGACACTTTACGATAGCTCAAGTCACTATCACATACCTTATTAGGGGGTTAGAAAAAAAAAGAGTCATAAGCTAAAAGTTTAATAAATAGATCTTACCCTAAATTAGTAATGCTAAATAGAGAGTAAATTATGTACTGAATAATATGAATCAAAATTAAGCATCATGTCATGAATAAGCATATAAATATATTCTCAATAATATATAAATGTATAGTAGATATTATGTCATGACTTAAGTATATAATTTTTGACAATGTACACATAAATCTTCAATCATACTATTAAATGTAACATATATGATGCAAGCCGATCATAGCCATGCTATAATGTCAAATGCAACATCAATAATGCATAACGACCACTCAGTAATCATATATATCAGATAATAATATAATCATATGCATTTCTCAATATCTCAATCATCAAAATAATCTCTGAATAACATCATCATACTAGACCATCGTGCACGGTCAACATCCGGTACTCAATCTCATCATCCTACCCGAATGCTAAAAGCATACCTAGCCATCTGCTAAAAATATCTTAGTCATAACCATAACATATCATATGCAAAGGGTATATCAACAACTATCAATACTGAGTATCCCATCTAACTAATAAACTCACATAAGGATAATTCACCACATATACTTTAACGAATAGCATGTGTTTTTCGAATGTCTACTGCGTACATAGACTACCGACCTCGAACATAAGGCCGTAAGATGGCATTTCTCACGATCAATTTACCCCAAGGCACTTCTATTCTTGGCGCCTACTTGGATATTCTCATGTTTTCTACCAATTATCTAAATCAAATTTTATATTTTTCTTTTAAATAATAAATCATATGCAATCATCAAGTATCATAACAAACCATGCATCTTAGTAATTTAAATTTAGATTGTAAGAAAGTTTGAAGGAATATGATGCAATATAATCTTCAATCATATATCTATCACATACATACTCATGCTAGAAATCATTTCAATATAATATAGTTACCTCCAATCACTTTTATATATCCACATATCCATATTTAAGACCAATCTAATCAAATGCATAATAAAATATACTTAACTATAATTATTTTTATATAAGATTATATAATAATGCTAAATGTCAAAATTGAATGCGTATATTTAATATATAATATATAATATATAATATATCATAATATGAGAAAGCTCTCTGAAAGATAAGACTACTTACTGTTTGATTAGAAGATACAAAACACGTATCCAACTAAACGTCAACTCATCACTAGCAGAGTCCATGGGATATCAGATAAAAGGTTTAGAATCCGGAAATATTTATTAGTTTTAAGTTAGTCGTTTATTCGATTAAAAATAATTCATATAAACTATGATGATTTATTAGATTTAGAGTCATTACATTTATTTTTACTAACTAATTAGATTTATAATATAGATATAATTATGATACTATAAATATACTATTATTATAAAATGCTAGTAAAGAAATAAGAATAAAAATATTTGTTCTCTTTTTATATAAAAAAAAGATAAAAAGGTTAAATATATAATTATAAATAAAAATATAAGTGTAAACAAAATCTAATTGTAGTTAATTTTGTAATTCTTACTCTTGCTTGATTAATTAGGAACCACATATAATTTATCCTTAACTTAATTATATAAGATAGTAAATAAATGAGCCTACTATTTTATTTTTATACACAATAGTATATAATTAATTATTTGAACAATAGCAACCTGCAAACAAATTCTAACACCCAGAATTTTTGCTCTCACTTGCAATTAAATAGAGATCTATATCAATGTGTCCGGTATTAGCAATGGAGGATCAGATCATCAGAGCATACAAAATAATTTGTAAGCGTTCAGACCTTCAATTGAATAATATGGCCGACATTTCGATACAATAATATGACTAACAGCAACTTCAGCATCATCATCTGAACGATTCGCCATGGTCAAATGTAACAGTTGAAGCATTTATATCAATTTGCTCAAAAACAGGAGCCAACACAATTTAAGCAGTTAGGAATTTACAGTAGCAGGAAGCAGTCAATTCCCTCAAGAGATTGCTACAACAAGACATAACCAAGGCTTGGTGTCAGAACCAATATTAGTTGTATGTCAGAAGTAGTTTTTAAGTAGAGGACACTGGCTGCAGCTGACCTGGATTCTCTTATTCTTTATCACTTCAGAATCAGCAATTGAGACGAAAACAATAACAACATCATCCACAATCTTCCAACTTCTTGAGCACTCTCTTGGTCCATGGGAATTATATTTATAACTCTCAGAAAATTCTTGGTTGTCTGTTGATTCTGACTGTTTATTCTTCATATTCAGGTACCCCTGGAGCAATCTCAACATCAGATCCGTCATCAGAATCAAATTCTGATTCCTCTGAGGAGTCAGTCAGTTGGCTCTTCCCATTGCTTGTGATCTGGCCTTTCTCTGTGGAATTTGTCCATCCGGATAATACCATCCCTTCTGGTTCTTTATCCTCATCAAACTCCTCCCTGCATGTAACACCATAGCAGAATGATGTCTAACCATGAGTACCTATAGTATATGCTTGTGTATGAATGAGCAGATGAACTGCATAGCAAAATAAAATCAACTGAATAAACCAGGCACAAGATCTAATTCTTTGTAATGATAAATTTGTACCATTTTGTAAGATCAATTTTCTTAAAGAAATGGGAATCCCTCAATAAACCATCAAAGAACAAACTTTTAGCCAGTTATTTTAATTTATAAGTACCTTTTGGGCATCATCCGAGTTCCCTGATTCCAATAATAGAATTAAAATATTTGGCCCTTGCCTTTTTCTTCAACTTTTTAAAATGTAGCAACATGTTTGGTAAAAGCAGTTTCTTCTCTGACTATGAGAAAAAAACATGAAAATTCTGAAACACATTTAATTGGCATTCTAGTAAGACTGAAGTTTGTTGAAGGAAATGAATACAGATGAGAGGAAACGATGTTGGCAGTAAAGTAAAAAAAGAGAGATTTAAAAGTAGGTTGACACTTTCAATTTTTAAAATTTTCACAATTTTAGTAAATTGTAATAAGTTATGGGGTCAAGTACAGAAAAGAAAGCAACCCCAAAAGCAATTTCCCTTCAAGAAAGATTTAAAATTGAATAAGAACTCGCTTATTGGAAGTGATCAAAATGAAAAGTTATTTTTCAAACTCAAAAAAGTTCTATAGTTCTATCGCTGATTTTTTTAACATTCTCTTACTATTAAAAAAAGGTGATGGATTGAAAATGGCATTATATCCTTTTCCTTAATAAGATAGCTATGCTTATATTTCTCTTTGTAAGAATTTAATGCAATTGGCAAATGTATACAATATACTTTCTTGATATTCATGTGTCTAGATTATATTTAACGAGCATATGCATAAGTTGAATGAAGAATTTTGCAAAATCTCAAGTGAAAGACAGGTTTTTTAGAAGTGGTTTGAACCTACAAGTGGTTCGTAAGTTTGTTTACATTTTCTTACTTTTGTAAAGACAAATTTTTTATGTGCATGCATTTAATGTTTAGTTCTTGAAACAATAAGAAATCCAAACCTAGAATGGGTTTGGAGAGAGGATAAGAAAAGAGAATTTTGGTGGAATGTTTCATGCATTTGAAAGAGAGGGCTCAGCCCTATTTACACAAGTTCACAATAAAATAAGATAAATTTAAATGATAGACATTCTAATAACTCTAATACCCCCCTCAAACTCAAGGTGGATCATAAACCGAGAGTTTGCTAACTAAATGTTCAAAGTGTGGAAGGAGAAGAGACTTCGTGAAGAAGTCGGCAATCGCTCCCCCAGTGCTGAGGCGATGGAGTGAAATGGTGCCAGCTCTGTACTCCTGGTGAGTATAGTGAACGTCAACTTCAATGTGCTCTGTTCTCTCATGGAAGACAGGATTTTCAGCTAACTTTTTAGCACTATCATTGTCGACATGAAGAGGGGTTGGAAGGTGTAAAGAAACACCCATATCACTAAGGAGACGACGAAGCCAAACAACCTCCTTAGTAGTCGCACACATGGCACGATACTCTGACTCAGTACTAGAGAGAGACACCACATTCTGCTTCTTACTACGCCAAGAAATCAGAGAGTCTCCTAAGAAAATGCAGAAGCCTGTAGTAGACTTCCGATCAGATTTGTCACCAGCATAATCTGCATCGGAATAAGCTCGCAGAGCCAAGATGGACGTCGATGGCATAAAAAGAGAGCGAGTGATCGTGCCACGTAGGTATCGAAGAATGCGTATAAGTGCAGCATAATGGGCAGATCGAGGAGCCTGCATGAACTGAGTGACAAGACCAACTGCATAAGAAATGTCAGGCCAAGTAATGGTCAGATATACGAGTGCCCCGACAAGCTGACAATATTTGGTCGAATCTGGAAGAAGCTGACCATCATCGGGCTGAAGCTTTACATGAAGCTCAACTGGAGTAGCAGCAGGACGAGTATCGATGATGGTGGCACGACTGAGAATGTCGGTAATATACATTTGCTGAGATAGCAAAAGACCATGAGATGACTGGGCAATTTCCATCCCCAAGAAATACCGAAGAGGACCGAGGTCCTTCATCTCAAACTGATGCTGAAGATGCTGCTGAAGAGAGCGGATGCCAACTTAGTCATCTCCGGTAATAATCATATCATCGACATATAGAAGAAGAATGACCCAACCCTGAGCAGAAGACCGCAGAAACATAGATGGCTCGGAGGGGCTCTCCCGAAATTCGTAGGCTGTGAGAACACTACAAAATCGATCAAACCAGGCATGAGGGGCCTGCTTAAGCCCATAGATAGCTCGTCGCAGACAACAAATGTGACCTGGAGGAAGAAGGAAACCAGGTGGAGGGTCCATATATACCTCATCGTCAAGAAGACCATGAAGAAACGCATTCTTCACATCTATCTGATGTAAAGGCCACTGGCGACTGAAAGCAACGGCAAGAAGAGTGCAGACAAAAGTCATCCGGGCCACTGGAGCAAAGGTCTCCTCATAGTCTATCCCATATTCTTGAGTGAAACCCCGAGCAACTAGACGAGCTTTGTACCTAGCAATGGATCCATCAGGTCGATACTTGACCTTGAAGATCCATTTGCAGTGACAGGGCACGATGTCTGGTGGGCAAGGGATAACATCCCAAGTATGCATCTGCTGAAGTGCCTGAAACTCATCTGCCATGGCCTGCTGCCACTCTGGAATCTGGACGGCCTCACGATATGACCTGGGCTGAGGAATGGAGTGAATGGCTGCAAGAAAGGTGTGAAAGTGGGGAGAGTATGTACCGGAGGACATCAAAAGGCCATACCAATTAGGAGGGTGATGCTCACGCGTTGGATAACGACGAGCAGGTGCAGGAACCGTCACAGTAGATGATGGGACCGTCAGAGGAATACTACCAGTGGAGGGAGCCTCAGCTGTAGGACGAGGACAAGACCTGCGAGTGTAGAAGTATGGTAGGGTCATCATAGGAGGGGGGTACTCCTCTGGAGAAGTTGGAATCTCAGTAAGAGAGCGATCTAAAGTGGCAAATGAAGGTGATAGTAAAGGAGTGTTTATGGGTAGAGGAGCATCAAGTAAGTGGGGGACTGATGGTGGAGCTGGGGTAGGAACATCTAAGGGGACGGAGGATAGGACAGGTGTAGGGAGATCCAGAAATGATAACTCCGAAGGAGACAAATCATCGGAGGTGAAGAAGGGTATCTCTTCCAGAAAGGTGACATGGCGTAATATCCTAAGACGATGAGCATAAGTGTCATAACAACGATAGCCTTTATGCTTAGGACTGTATCCTAGAAAGACACATTTAGTTGCCCGAGGGGACAACTTGTTATGTTCACCTAGAGGAAGAAGAACAAAACAGGTACACCCAAAAACACGAAGATGACCATACGAGGGTGAAGTACCATAGAGATGATCATACGGAGTCACACCATCAAAGACAGATGATGGGGTTCGATTGATAAGATAGAGAGCAGTGAGAAGGGCCTCAGCCCAATACGAACGAGGGACAGAAGCCTCAAGAAGGAGAGCACGAGTGGTCTCAAGGAGATGGCGATGCTTTCGCTCGGCAACTCTATTCTGAGCAGGGGTATAAGGATAGGACTGCTGAGATAGGGTACTGACAGAAGCATGAATAGAACGAAACTCAGATGAGAGATTTTATCACGAGCCCCATCAGATCGGAATATCCTAATAGAACGGCCAAACTGAGTACGAACCATAGAAGAGAAATCACGATAAATCTGACATACCTCAGATCGTTGCCGCATAAGGTAAACCCAAGTGAAACGAGAGAAATCATCAATGAAGCAAACATAATAAAGAAAACCAAGACCCGAAGAGAGCGGAGCATGACCCCAAATATCAAAATGCACAAGATGAAAAGGGGAATCAGATATATTCTCACTAAGAGCAAAAGGAAGGGCCCGATGTTTTGCCAACCTACAGCCAATACAAGGAGAAAAACGACTACTGCCTAAGCACCCAGACCGAGACAAGGTCTTGAGGCGCTGACTCGATACATGACCTAATCGTTGATGCCATAGATATGAACTAGAAAGAGGAGTGACTGGATAAGCACTGGGATGAGGTGATGGAAGGTGAAGCTGATCCAGATAGTAAAGTCCGTGAATCCGACTACCGATCCCAATCCTCTGGCCTGTAGACGGGTCCTGCACAACACAAGAAGTAGAAGAGAAGGATATAGTGTAACCAGAGTCAGAAAGCTGAGTAATAGAAATGAGACTCATGGTTAGACCGGGAACAAGCCAAACATCAGATAAGGTAAGACGGCCAGTAGTATCCGTGGATGGGGTGATGTGACCAATGTGAGATAGGATAACGGGTCCCATCAGCTCTGTGAACATGAGGAAGAGCAAGTGGGGCAGGTGTGAGGTTAGTAAAAATGGAGGAGTCACCGGTCATATGATGTGAGGCACCTGAGTCAAAAATCCAGGGTTTAGTCATACCAGAGGCAGCAGAACAGAAGTGGAGGCGCCAGTGAAGCTAAAAGCTCCATGAATGAGCTGCTGGATCTGCTAAAGCTGTGCACTACTGAAGATGGGATCAGTGGAGTGAAGAGCTGGACTGGAGCTTGGACCAGCAGTCGAAGAAGACAAGTGACGACTCTTGTCCTTACTTGATCCCCCTTTAGCAGAACGGGGAACAAGCTCAGGATGAAGTCAATAGCAACGAGCGGCAAGATGACCAGGACGGCCACAATGAGTGCACATAGGTCGTGATGAGTGATGCTTTTGTTCAGACACATGAGTGACACGAGCAGCAGTAGAAATGTCAGGCTGGACTGATATAAGGGCAGGTGTAGCACCAAGCACACTCTCTACGATGACAGAAGACTGTGTAGGTGTAATCTGCTGAGAGGGCAAGAGACGCTGCCTAAGTTCCTCAGCTTGTAGCTCAGCTATGGCACTGTCCAGACTAGGGAGAGTGGAGCGGTGCAACAAATGACGAGTGAGATCCTCAAATTCCGGACGAAGGGCAGACAGAAACACCATCAAGTGATCCTCATCACGATGTCGCTGAGCAGCCATTGAATTAGTAGGGCAAAAAGTAGGCTCCATTGACGTGAGCTCACGCCAAATGTCAGTCATACAAGCAAAAAAATCCTGGATAGTGAGCTGACCCTGTCTGGCCTTGTGAGCATTGGGATAGAGTTGAAAGCGACGCATCAAACTCGATTGCACGAATCGATGACTGAGATGGGTCCAGATGGCCTGCGCAGAGGGCAAGGTCTGGAGCTGAGGCCGAAACGATCGATCAACCTGTAGAATAAGGTAGGTGCAGACCTCCATGTCACGTAAGGCCCACTCATCATACTCTGGAGACGAAACCTCTGTCTGAACAGTCTTGAGTGCGGTAGACTCAAAAGAAGCTACAGAAGTAGTCTGGATGATAGTGCGAGCGGGAGCACACCCCGTAGACATGCCATCAATATGCCCGAGAAGACGTCGCCCGCGAAGGACGATCTCAATAGAAGAGGCCCATGTGATCCAGTCTTGTTGAGTGACAAGAAGAAATCCGACTAGTCATACACTCTCACGACAGACCGGGACATAAGATGCCATTGAAAAGGACGAAAAAATTGTCAAGCACTTGAGGGCGATTCACAATTTTTTTACTCAGGCCTTTCGTCGAACACTTGGAGTGCGGAGAAATTAGCTTCAATTTCGATCAAACAGTTTCATTATTTCACTGTTTGGATGAAAGGAAGCAAATATGGCCTTCACTATGTGGCCTTCACTGAGCTGGAGTGAGTGAGAGGAGATGGCTGAGCGAGGAGCCGTAACTCAGCCGTTGAAGGATGGCTTCACGACAGCTACAGCTGTTTGGTCGGCCCGAGCTCGAGAGGGTGACCAGTGAAGACCACCTTCTCTTCGATGGGAGAGCTTGAGCTACAAAATCAGACTTGCCGATGAAGGAAGGAATTTGAGGCTGCTGAGAGAGCTCACCGACAGCAGCAAGCAAAAAAAAAAATTTGGTCGAAATAGAGCTCGAGAAAAGTGACCGGTGGCCCTCCAACGGCGACGCCCTCGACTGGAAGGAAGATGCGACGGGCAGCGACCTCTAACAGCAACGCCCTCGACTAAAGGAAGGAGGCGGTTGAGAGAGCTCACCGGCGGCAGCGGAAAAAAAAATTGTCGATCCCGAGCTCGAGGAAGGCGACCGGTGAAGAAAAAGGAGCTGCCCTCCAACAGTGACGCCCTCGATTAGGAGGGAGGCGCGACGAGCAGTGTCCTCTAGCAACAACGCCCTCGACTGGAAGGTGCGACGGGCAACGATGGCGAGCAGCGACGATGGGCAGCGATGAAATGGAGTCTCCGGTGAGGAAAAAAAATTTTGATGCTCAATTGGAGTGGTGAAGTCCAGGGGCAGTTGAAAAAAAAATATTCAGTGATCGGAGAGCTCTTATACTATGAAACAATAAGAAATCCAAACCTAGAATGGGTTTGGAGAGAGGGGAAGAAAAGAGAATTTTGGTGGAATGTTTCATGCATTTGAAAGAGAGGGCTCAGCCCTGTTTACACAAGTTCACAATAAAATAAGATAAATTTAAATGATAGACATTCTAATGACTCTAATAGTTCTAACCAATTTGAGAACAACATGAGTTTTCGTCAAGAGTATTTGAATCTAATAAAAGTAGTTCGAACACATGGGTGCAAATCTAGTTTTCAGAGCCTGTTTTGCAAATTTTGAAGAGCAGTTTAGGCTACTCTTTGAGGATTCATATAAGGGTTTAAGACCTAACCCTAAGGAATCTTTTTTGGATAATTGGATTCATCCTATTATCTTTCAGAGAGAATTTTGAAGAACATCTCACGGCTTTGAACGAAACGTGTTGAATCAAGTTTTTACTCATTGTGTTTACATTAGATCTGAAAGAATTATGTCTCGAGGGTTATTAAGACAAAAGGATCAACTTTAAAAGCAACCGAGATTAGAAATCAATTATTAGAAGCAATGTATCATGAATTTGAGTGAGCAAGACCTTACAGATATAGCCGTGAAATCAATAAGCAATCAATAAGTCATTCTTGTAACTGCTATGATTATTAGTAATTAGTTTTGATCCGAGTTTAGATGTGTAGTCTTTTACCCATGTTTAAGGTTTTTTTTTACATAATAATCCTTGTGTCTGTGATTGTCTTCTCACACTTTATTTTTCGTATTTATTATATTGATAGTGTATGATATATCTAATTTCTTAGGACAATTTTATTTTTTCAATTAGTATCAAAGTGGACTCTTACTCCAAAGAGAGATTCTCTAGGAGATAAATTTTTTCAGAGAAGGATAATCCTTTTATCTTCCATTAGACCTTTCTTATTTGATGGATCAAGCTATTGTTATTGGAAGGCTAAAATGTGTGTCTATTTGATATATTTAGATGAAATGGTTTGGTTGTTGTTGGAACTATTGAAATCCTCCTAATTATGAAGTTGATAATAAAATTATAGAGAAATTTGTCGACAAATAGAAGAAAGTCGATTATGAGAAATTGGTTTGAATAACAAGACAATAAATGTTATTTTAAGTTGTGTCATTCCTGATGAATTTTGTCAAATATGTACTTGTGAAGTAACCAAGGATGCATTGAATATCCTTGAGAGTACTCATGAGTCATGAGAATATTTCTATTGTCAATCTGTCTAGCTACAAAGACTAATAAAAAGCCTTGAGACTCTCAGCATGGAAAAGAGTGTGTCTATTGACAAGTTTTGTGTGAAATCTCATGTTTTAATTTAAAAGACAATTCCAGAAAACAGAATTGCTAAAAAAAATTTTAGGTCATAACCTAAAAAATTTCAGTCTTAAGTCATTGTTATTGAATGAAGCAAAGACATAGATTCCTTAAAAACTAAACAACTTGTTGGCAAATTGTAAACCTTCAAGTCCTTTCTTTGTTCGCCTTGAAAGTCAAAAGGCATTGCCTTCACCACTACTAGAGATGAAAATGAAGAGTTTTGTGAGTAATGTGAGTTAGATCCTAAGATGATAGCTCTCTTCTTCAAGAAATTTAAGAATTTAAAAGAAAAAAAACATAGAAAGTTGCCTAAAAATCAAGACAGGAGAAAGAATTTTGAAAAGAGGAAAAATCGTAATGGTTTGAATTCTACATTAAATTCTAAAACTAAAAATAAGAATCAATAAGATGAAATGCAATGTTATGAACGTCAAAGATTTAGGCACATTTCATATAAATGTCTATATTGCCTTAAGAGGAAGGGTAAAGTCATAAAGACTACTAAAGATGACTCGGCTGAATTTAAAAATGATGATTTCGAGACTGAAGAAGAAAATTGTGTGGTTTTTACTGCTTATTTATTATATGCTAAACTTTCTATGATCTTTTGAGTGTCGGTGCACAAGATAAAGACCTGTCCTATTCCAAAGATGATTCGAAAATTCAATGAGTATACAATAAATTATATGAAGTGTCTGACAAGCTGAAAAAGATGAACATGAACTCTTGACTAACTTGAAAGGCATCGAATCTGAAAATAGAAAACTTGCAGACAAATTCAAAGAATAGCATGATTTTTTTAGTCAAGACGGCAGATCAACTGGTGAACTGAAAGAACAACTAAGGATGCTGAAAAAGAACAAGTGTTTAATGAGAAAGGTGACAAACTAGATGAGGTGACTTGATGTCTAAGTAAAGGCAAAAGATTTTGATGCAATGTGTTAGATGTTTAGTTCTAACCACTTTGGGGATGACATGAGTTTTCATGAGTGCTCAAACCTAATAAAAGTAGTTCGAACACATGGACGTAGATTTGATTTAACGAGTCCGTTTTACAAATTTTTGAAAAGCAGTTTGGGCTATTCTTAGAGGAGGTATATAAGGGTTTAAGATCTAATCTTAGGGGTATCTTTTTTCGGTAATTAGATCTGTCTTATCATCTTTTGGGGAGGATTTTGAAGAACATCTCACAGCTTGGACGAAACGTGTTGATTCATTTTCAACTCGTTATATCTATATTAGATTTGGAAGACATCTCAAGGGTTACTAAGACAAAATGCTAACCTCGAGTTACTAAAAGTGTGAATCAATTAAGAGAAGTAGTATATCATAGGTTCAAACGAACAAGACCTTACAGATATAGTCGTGGGGATTGACTGACAGTTTGGAGTCAATCGTGTAATTATTATAGTTATTAGTTATTGGTCTAAATCCCAGCTTGAATCTGCGAGTTTTATCCAAGTTTGGAATTTTTTCACATAAAAATATGTGTCTACGATTATCTTCTCATGTTTTATTTTTCATATTTATTATATTAATAGCGTGTTGTAGATCCGATCCCATAGAGCATTATATTTTTTCACTCTGCTCTTATTTTCCTCCAACCATGAATAAATAACAGATAGTGTGTAATATCAAGCACTAAGGCTATATATATATATATATATATAGTAGTGAATTTGCTATATGGATGATAATTCCAAAACTTTCATGTTGTAACAATTTATTCATAAATTCCTCTCTAAAACTCACTAAATTATCATACTATGGTACTTCATCTATGTTTCTCCCAAAGTTGATATAAAACCCAATAGATAATCTCTGATTTATTTTAACCAGGTATATAGAATAGCAAAAAAGGTTTACTTTCTTTCTTAAATTTTCACTCTAAGTTACAATATCTCTTCCAAATTCCAAAACATTATTTGTAATTCCATTCTCGTCTTGCCCTAGACAGAATATAATTATGCATTTTGTCTTTCCAAGCATCATGAAATCCACAAATTGTTGAATGTCATTGCCAGTTAATCATCCAAAAAGCTGCAATTAACTGTCAAATCTACTTAAAAGAAATATTGGTCCAAATATTAATTAAAGGAAAACTACACGAGACTTAATAAACTGAGACTGAAGAAACAGAAGTACCGTAGAATCATATGTGGGACTCTGAAAAAATCAGCATCTCAGGCTTGATAAAATCATCTGTAATGACAGGGAAACAAATGCCATACAAGAATAGTGGGAGGAAAATATCACCAATACCTGTGCCTGATGTTAATGTCGCATGAAAATTCCTGTTGAAAATCCTCAACAGTAAGCTGAGTCCCAGTAGTAATTGGAGTAGGAAATTCAACCAAGACCTGGACAATATAGTTAGCACAATCATGCAAAGATACTATAAGAGCACCAGCCAAAGAAAAAAGATTATATACATAGCCTAAAATCATAATTTACATGAAAATAAGAAAATTATACTACTGAAACAAGACCACCTTCCAAACAGAAAAGAATAAAGAAGTCACAACCTTGTCAAGATTCAAAGCATAAATGGCAGCAACATTTTCCTCCAAATCGTCACCATCTTCAAATATGAGTGTTGAGCTTTGCATCACCAAAGGTAGGTTCATGCCAAGTTTACTTTTTACTATCTTCTCGACAACATCCCGTAGCGTTGTGGTATAAGTATTAACCTCCAGTAACAGAGGCGTCTGTCTCATTTAAATTTACTTACCATCAGATCTGTTGCATGCTAGAGTGAAATAAATATCATACCTACAAATTACAAATATTATAGATATCAAACTATCAAAGTACCTTGGAACAGACATAACATGATTCATTAGGCTCAAATGGCTTCACTGGCATTAAAAGCATCTCTCGTGATGGATGTTCAAGACAATAAGTCACCCTGTCAAATAAAAAGAATAGCAATGATAACAGTTGGTTAGCCACGAGACAACCTCATTCATTTCAGAAAAGAAGAATCAGGGATAGAAAAAACTTATTTAAAAATTACATAGGTAAGTGTGAGCATATTTGGGTGCACAAACACACAGAATGTCATGGAAAAGGGGTAAAATAGAGGAGTTAAAATCCAAATATATATTAGTAAGAATTGTTTAACAAAAGTACGACCTAGTACGTTGGTACCCAGTGTTCAAGAGAAGGCACCATTGAAAAGTTCGAGAATATACGTACCTACTCTTCTGCAAATCACCCTCGATCAACTTAATTGCTTCAATAGTGATCAAACCAGCAATAATAGCATTTGTCGTTGCAACCGCATGCACAATGTTGCCAGCAATACCTTTGGCTTCAAAAAGGCTATGCAGAGGAATCCCAAATGATGAAGCCCTGATATTTGCTGCAGCAGTCACAAACTCTAAAGCTAACTGGTCATCTTTGTCAAAGTTCAGGTTCCCAATATCCTGAAACCAAAATGAGTAACTCGCTTAGCAAAGTTCTACAATATAGAGAAGTCACATAAACATGTCAAGTGTACGAAGTGGAAGTAGACCTTCTCTCGCTTCTCAATGAATAATCTCAAAGCCTCCAGAAAGATTCTTGAATTTTCTGCCAGACACCAAACTTCCTGTGGATCACTGAGACCAAGAGAAAACATAGCAGACAGTGTTGAATCCTGATTTTTGCAGTCGTTCAGGTACACATTTTCCTGAGTGAGTTTGTCTGGCAACACATCTGTAATATATATAGGGCGAGGTCTGTTTCTGTTCTTCCATGTATCCTCATTAGCTAATGCATCTTCAGTGTTATGTCCAAAAACATGATCATAAATTTTCCGACCATACTGCTCAGGATTATCGTTTGGGCTTTGCTCAAAAATATCTCTAGGTTTTGAAGTACTACTACCATCGTCAGAATGCACATCAAGATCATTGGCCATATCTCTAACACCAAATAACTTGGGAAAAAGCAGGTCTTTTGCCCAAATAATACAGTGAACAAACTGCAAAAAACAGGGCATAGTATATACAATGAATAACAATTTTAGATAGTAAAAAACTTAATTTTTCACTTTATAATGTAGGCATATTATGTGGAAGTTGTGTCAATTATAAGAAATTTTACAAGAAAAAGTAAAGATATCTGTGTCACTGAGGAAGCATCAAATTGTATTTTTTTTCCCCATACAATGTTCTGACAGTATCTATACATAATAAACAGTATGTAATGTGCATATATTTATATATAGGCAGCTAAAACAGAGCAGGCATAAAGAAAAGCAAAATTGGCAAAGAATGACCTTTGATGGTGTGCTGGTGATTGTGCACACAGGATAGGTCTTTGGGGTAGGTTTTCCATGACATTCGTAGCACTCTGTTTTGCCCTTCACATGGATTGTAACCTGCACCATGATGAAAGCAATTATTATAAATTAATGCAGAATCAGCAACAATACATCTGGTCATCCAAGGAATAAATATATAGTTCATATCTTAATTGATATATTTCTAAAAGCAAACATATAATCCACTGCCTAAGAAAACTTCGGAATAATACACCAAATATATACTTAAGATTAAAGTAAAACAAGTCAATAACTGCCACCATGTGTCAATGGAACACTGGAATATAGAGTTACAAGCAAAGTGCAAGGCTTTGTATATTTAGAATTACCTATATGGCATGACTAATTGAGACAGTCTATGTTTTCATATAAATAAACAAGAGGGTAGATGGATAGACAATAAGAGACCAATCTTTGGTAGGTACATAAACTTGAAGTTGTTTAATAAGATTTGATATCAAACAACTAATAAATTTGGTTTTCACGCAATGCAAACAACAACTAATAAGATATTCTAATAATGTACAGGTTGATCTTAACAGAGATACGCTAAAAATTATCCAGACTAACAACTAACGAATTTGCAAGTTTCAAACTAGTTATATATGTGTGTGTATATGCAAGTGTGTATGTATATGTCATTTCATATTGCTCCAACTATTACTTAAAAAGAAAGAATTCTGAGATAAACCTGAATCAGGAGAAGCTAAACTAGTTGATTGAGCAAGACTTATCCAGCTACGCATCCATGCCAAAAAGCCATGTGTGTACATCAAATTATCTTTATCAGATCTCATCATGTGCCATTATGCACCTCTTAAAGACACAGACCGATTTATTTTTTATTATTTCTGTTTGAAAGGGCACTTGATGCTTTATGAAAAACAAGTAACATAAATTAATACCAGAACACTTGCTTACTTCACATCATTAATTACATAGTGAAATCACCCCTAAAAGATTAAATAGACATCTATTCTCTAGTAACTTTAATAATTATAAGTGAAAACAAGTTCTTGTGAACGAGCAGAGAAACAAAAGTATATGTGATGCTGTCCATATAGGAACCACTCAGTATCTATGCTGATAAAAAGGACTTGAGCTGTTAAATGATAGGCGGAAACCAAATTTTAAGAGGTAAAACTAACAAGCTCTAGAAATGAACGAGAGGAAAAAAAAAGACTTGCAAAGCATCTCATGAGGAAAAGAAGAATGCTTATTTACTTGTATGCTTTATCAAGAAATCCAGATAAACTTATCTAACATCTCTAGATTCAGATAATTGCATTGAATATTTGATCAGCTTCATACTGGGAAATCAGTCTAAAGGTTAGATAGCAATATAGTAATAAGAAATCTGACTTCAAAAGCTTGTAAACATAATGTTTAACCAAAACAAAAAATAAGTTTTATATATAATATTCAATCACATTACCTGCCCCAGGAATCCTGTAGTTCCACTTTCAACCAAAGGGACTTCAGCAGCTAGGCAAAGTCGGTTAACATGTCTTCTAGCATTCAAGTTATCAAGAGCATTAAGGACCACACTGAATTGCTTAAAAAAATCAGTACTGAATTGAGGGTCCTTAATATTTGCATGGTATGGTGTTATATTGATGTGGGGTCTAAACTTTAAGATAGCATCTCGAGCGACCTGATAAGAAGGACATAGAGCACTTGGAACAGTGGCATAAAGAAAATAATGTTGGAAATTAACTGGAAAAGTTAGACAATTAAAATTGCCTACTTTAGCCTTAGATTTGCCAACATGACTCTGTCGAAATAAAAATTGCCTGTTCAGGTTACTAACTTCAATTGTGTCCATGTCAATCTGCAAATAACATCAAATTATCTAATCAGTATTTAGGAACTTTAATAGCTTGGTGAGCAAAAGTTATCAAGATTGAATTTTGATTGTCCTGAAGTTATATCGAGCGGTGAGAATAATAGCTTCAAAAAATTCATAACTTCATAAATAAGAAATGGGAGCATATAAAATTGGTCCGAAAATTGCTTATCATTGCTAATTGCTATGTATCATCATCTCATGACTCCATTTTGCCATTTTGGCTTAATAATCAAAGAAAATTAAAAAAACCACTTTAGAATTTCAAAATGACTGGTTGATTTATTTGATGTACCACAAACATCAAATAATATGATGGCATATATAAAGAGAAACACAGTTAGTGGAACCAAAAGAAGATTACTGCTAGAACTACTTCTTCAACTCAACTATTTGCATTTCCTTTTTGTTCCACAAAAGATGAGATATCACCCTGTTTGATTAACGAAACCAAAAGTTACATCCAACAACCCCTTATAGGAGTAACTCAATCTCCTGTACATACCAAAATTATCACAGTTTCTGTTAAGACAGCAAAAATCAAATGCATGTCTCTTTCTCCTTAATAATATTCTAGATCAAACTGTCTTAATGAAGTGAATAGCCTTTGACATTTCTTTCCTAATACATTGCTTCACATCTCAAAATTTCTTTGGTTGCCTTGTTCTACAACATCCGGCGCTAGTTTTTGTGCAAAAATCAAAAATAAAGAATTATTCCTCCATCATCCTCCATCTTCTTATGAAATTTTCTTGAGAAAATATTTGAAACTAAGCCTCAACCAAGAATTTGCCGCATGTTTCAATTGATTCATTCTCACAAAATCCCTAATCCAACAGGATGATAAGAATCAAAGTGAGCGTTTCCTTACTATGTGGATATCTTGGAAGCCCGTGAGCGCGAGGTTCTTGAGAAGCTCGCACCCAATGCCGCCGACGCCAACCATCAGCACCTTGGCGTTCTGCAACCACTCGGTTCCATGTTCACTCACCTCTCAATGCCTCAGAGAGCAAAAAGAAGAGTAGGAATTGAGAGAGTTTTAACACATCGAGATGAGAAGGGTACCTTGATCGCCTCCGATTGCGATTCCGGGGCCATGAGGATTGATTTCTGGAGGAGATCTGGAAGCGCGGGGAAGCCAAGGAGACGACTTTAAGAGGGAGGCAGAGATGGGGGGTCATCGAAGGGTCGGAAGAAGTCTTTCCATAAATGAGAGGGAGCGGCAGAACGAAAACGGATTTTAAATGTAAATTTGCAGTTGAGTCCTTTCAACCCCCTGGCTGTCCGAGTAAAACAAGAGAACATTACAAATAACACCCCACACTTGTGGACAACCTTTTTTTAATTAAAAAATATAATATTTTGTTAATCTTTGAGATTAAACAATAATAATTTTTAATTCGTTAAACTTATGGGCTTCAATGTTTAAAATGCGGTTTATATTTTAGAAGCTTAATTTTATCCTATTTGTCGGAATCTAGTGTTTTGATTTGTCTTTAAGCTGTTTCTAAGCCTTATGTTAGTTCTAGAATTAAATCTAATGCAGCTAATAGGTTAACTTAATTATAGAATTAAATCAAGCCCCCAAAATAAGTCAGAACAACGATGTCCAATTTCCAACAGAACATAACCCAATCAACACTTAAAACACTAAAATCTCATTAAACATTAAACTCATAGAATCAACTAATCCAAAATTAATGTTATTAATCTTAAATATGATATTAAGAGGCTGCCATTAAGAAGCGTGGATTTAATTGTTCTTTTGCATTTATGTATTACTAAGTCTTTGTTATTAATGAAAAAAGATGGAAGAGCCCACGGATGTCTTTGAAAACCAGATATGTTAGTATAATGTGCTAGTTGTCAGGGTTTTGGTCAACTTCATTAAATACAAAATCTACTTCCGAATTCGATGTGAGATTTATTGGGTCAACTATATCTGTATCAGAATAGAAAGCAGTTCCATTTCTATTTGTGATTTTCTCTTATCTTTTCTACTTCTCTTCCTTTTATCTAATCACTTCTGTAGATTTTTTTTTCTTGGCGCCAGCCCTCAATTTTCAACCGATGCTTTGGGTGCTTGCTTGCTTTGCTAGAGTTGGCCACCATCTTCTCCTCTCGCAAGAGGGATTTTTCGGCTAGTGCTCTCTCCCTTCCCCTTTTCTAGCCGAGCACTAGGGTTTGAGGTTTTCCCTCTTCCCTTTCCCCTTGTTGGCGACTAAAGCTCGCCGGTCCCCTCCCACCCCCCCGCCAACACCTAACACATCCTCTCTATCCTCCTGATCTTGCCTCCTCTTTCCTCTCAGTTGCGCCGTCACCTACCTAGTCGATCTCCTCCTCGGTCATCACAATTGATTCTATCCCCCTCTTTGCTAGCGCCTTTGGCCATTCTCTTATGCCTCATTCGATTCCCTTAGCTATGGTGGATATCAACTCCTTTAGTTTGCTCGAAGCTAAAGTCTGCAACCATAGACGGCCACCCACTCTATTACCCACTATATTGCCTGCCCCGTTGGTTTCCCGCACCATGACCAATGGCCAAGCTGCGGATCTGCCTCTATGTCCAATAGTGAGCTACCTTACTGTTGGTGGATTTGTTGTAATAGTCTACAATAGTTGCTAGGGAGCTAACCTATGTTCTCAAGGTGGTCTATCTTTATTAGCTCTGTGCTGGTTAGTTGGGTTAGTTATGTTGGGTTGATTGGTCTTTGTGCGTGTTGGGTCTAGTTTAGACAAGAAAAATCATAAAACTATTATCTTTTATGAGATGTACTTTGTAACGCCCCCACCCGGCCACAGCACGTGCATGCCCACATGCGCCCACACAACACGCGCGGCGCACGCGATAGGTCGGGCGGAGCCCGCCACGCACAGATACACTCCTATGCACATATAATCATGACATCATCAAATAAAACCTGCTAATATATCTATGATCACATAATCTATCACCAAATAATACATACTATTAACCAAATAAACCTATTAACATATGAACATCCAAGTCCATAATATACACTAGACCACTATATAATCTGACAAGACCCACACAGGTCACGATAAACCATCAAGATACAACTAAAATAACTAATATAAGAGTACATTATGATTCGACATGTATTATACAAATCATCGTCTAATATAAAAGAGTACAAATATCAAATACTAGTATAACTTAATTTTTATATAAACTATCATCTATACCGTCTCGCATCTATAGCTTACATCATCATCGTTCTAAAATATATTCTCAAGATATCTCAAGTCGCTATCATGTACTACATATCTGAGGGGGTTAAAAAAATAAAGAGAGAGTCACGAGCAAAAGGCTCAGTGAATAGATCTTACCCCGAATTAGTGATGTCAAACAGAGAGTAAATTATGTACTAGATAATATAAATCAGAAAGAGCATCATGTCATGAATGAATATATGAATGTATTATCAATAATATATAAATAAAAAAGTAAATAACATATCATAACTGATAAAAATATATAATCCTCGACAATGAGTAAACAAATCTCCATGTCATACTACCATCATATGTTTCTCTCAAATATGACACATGATGTATGCCGACCATGACCATACTATGATATTAAAATGCAACCATATATAATGTATATTGACCACTCGATAATTAGGTAATCAGATAAAAATAAAATTATATGCATTTCTCAATATCTCAGTCATCAATGTCATCTTTATATGTCATCATCATACTAGACCACTGTGCATAGTCAACACCTGGTACCCGATCTCAACATCATGTTCGAAGGCTTAGAGCATACTCCGCCACCCGTAAGAGTATCTCAAATATAATTATACCCCGTCACCCTTAAAGATATCAACATCCATCCAGACCGGGCACCCTCCTAGCTAATAGAAACCTCATGAAGATAACTTACCACATATGCCCTAGCGAACGACATGTGTCCGAATGTCTGCTACGCACATAGACTAATGACCTCGGACGTAAGGCCAACAGGATCGCGACTATGTCGAGCGATCAATCATCTTCAGGCACGCTCTAACCTTCGCGCCCACTCGGGTATCCTCACGTTTTCTAACTATCCTATCAATCACATTTCATGCTTTCCTTCTAAATGCCAAATCATATGCATATATCCAGTACGATAGCAAATCAATGCATAAATAGGAATTTAGGTGGAACATGAATCAAAAGAAAAATGATGCAATATAGTCTTCAACTATGTATTTAACACATGCATACTTCCATTAGTCTATCATATGCACACTCATTCTAGAGATCATCTCAGTATGCAATCATAACAATAGAATCATCTCTAATCATCTCTATATATCACCAATGTATTTATATCCCAGATTAGCCTAATCAAATGCATAATAAAATATGCTTGACTGAAATTATCTCTAGATAAAGTCATATAATTATACTGGAGGCCAAAACATGCATGTACATAATATATAATATATCCTAATTTAAAAAATACGTCTAAGGGATAAGACTACTCACTGTCTGATCAGAAGTCCAATACACATATCCCTCACGTCCATCGATCAATTATCAAAAATCACTAGCAAGGTCCACGGGGTCTTAAATAAGGGATTCGAGATCTGAAAATATTTAAGTAGCATGAAGTTATTCGTTCATCTAGTTAAAATCCGTTCGTGTAATATAAGATGATTTAGTAGGTTTTAGAATTTATACTTATCTTTATAACTAGCTAGATTTTTAATTATAAATAAAAATAAAAATAAAAATAAAAATAAAAATATAGATAAAAACCTAATTATAATTATATCTTGATTAATCAGAGACTATGTAATCATTACTTTATAAAATAACAAATAAATGCATAAGCCTAGTATTTTATTTGTTACAAAATAATAATGTATAATAAATTATTAGAATTACTTAAAATATATCTCATAAGAATATTAATATATAAATTTGATAATTATAATTTACAAATCTATATATTAATTTAATAGAGATATAAATAATAAATATAAGTATTACCTATATTTATACCTAATTAATCATTAATTATACAAATTATAATTAATAATAATTATATTGAAGAATATATAATATTATTAAAATAGTTAATGTCTAAATAATCTATTTGCATTAATTAAGAAGAAAAGACCTAAATAAATAACATAAATAAAATAAAATAGTAAATCACTGTCATTAGTGCTGGGCTCGGCCCAACACTGCCTACTACAGTGTTGGGCCGAGCCCAACGCTGTGCAGAAAGAGAAGGAGAAGAAGCCGAGGGAGAAGAAGAAGAAAGGAAAAAGAAAAAGAAAGAAAAAGAAGAAGAAGAAGAAGAAGAAGAAGAGGAGGAGGAGGAGAAGAAGCGAGAAGGGGACCTGGCGGCGGGGAGGGGCTCGGTCGCTGCTGGCCATCCAGCGGCAGGTCTCTCGCTGGCGGCTCTGTTCCGATGAACCAGAGAGAGAGCATTTGAGAAGGAGAGAGAGAGAGAGAGAGGGAGAGAGGAAGCATTTGAGAAGGAGAGAGAGAGAAGGAGAGAGAAATAGATAAAGAGAGAAAGGCGGTGGCAGAGACGGGCAGCGGCGACGGGGGGCCAGCAACGGCAGCTGGGGCACGTGGCACCTCCCCCCTCACGGAAGTTGCTCATGCAGCTTGTATGAGCACGAGGCCGGCCACAATGTGGCCCAAATTTTTTATTTTATTTTATTTGTTTTTTAAGGATGGGTTGTTACATACTTCGAGTTCAAGTCTCTTGCAACTGAGCTTTCTTGTTGGGCTGAGGCTAAGTAGGAGACTTGTTTCAAGGTTGATGCTCTATTCCCTCAAATTATTTTATTTGTTTGAGCACTTATATAGTTACATACTAATACGTCACACTTTACTATCGATCAGTCTACTCTCAACCAAATATGGGCTTGTTCTAGGATTACTATCATATCTCTCACATTTTTATCTTTCTATCAAAATATAGCCGTTATTTAAAGCTTAATGAATTATCTATCTATCAACTTTTGTCAAAAAGAATAAAAAATAGTTTGCATTTTATAAAAGAGAAACTTGCACCTTGATTAAGATCAACTGAATAAGATATATATATATATAGAATAAAATATAATTGATTATATATTTGATTGATTTTATAAAATTTAGAGAATTCAAGTTGGATTTAAAATTAATTAGAGACTTAATTTGGACATGAATTGGGCTTGCTTTGAAATAGACTTGAATGTGCTTATCGAGATTCTCACACCGTTGACGTTGTGCTTCTTTTGACACCTCTATGCTCTAAAATGTACCCGAAACTTCGACAACATCACAAGTTGCTACGATGCATGCATATGGATGGTTCAGAGGGCTCAGAAGCTAAAGGGAATAAATCTATTTTATTCCACTTTATACCTTTATCAGAAGAGGTTACCTTTTCTTTTAGAGGAATAGCATATATACAAAGTTAATCTTTTTTTTTTTTAAAGTAAGTGTAGCATTTGCTATTTTACACCGAGATATCAATGTAATGTGATAGAGCTCAATTGGTTAAAAGAGCTTATATTATATGAGGGGGCACTCTTAAAAAAGTTACTATTTTACACTAAGCTTACTCATTATCAGGTTATGTTCTTAGGTTGAAATTAGTTTCAAGCCTAATCTATTTTAAGCTCAACCTATTTCGAGTAGCTTGATAAAGCATAAAACTTGAATTGAATCTTGAATGGCATAAGCGACAAAATTAAAATTTATTTTATTATTTTATACATATTACTAAATATAAATTAAATTTTAGCCTGATCTAATTAATCAAGCTTGACTCGTTTTAAATATAAGTGGAGTTCGAGTCTGAAACTTTGTCAAATTACTACCTTATACAAATTTATTTTTAAACTACTATATTTTTTGCGAGCTTTAGGTGAAAATTCACTATAAAAGATAATGATTCTTATTAGATTCATTAATTTGTTAAGACGATGAAAAAATGTATTTTCTATATAAATCGCTCTCCCGGATATTGATTCAATCTAAATATAAATTGCTTTTCTAGAAGCAATTAATATATATATATATATATATATATATATATATATATATATATATATATATATATATATATAATAAACTGCTCCTTGAGGCCGGCCGACTAGGTTTATATTTTATGAAAATAATACTTTAAAACATAGGAAAAGTTTTAGAATAATTTGAAATGCGAAGTTACTCCGTAAAAAATAGTAGTAGCCCCGTCAAAAACTCATTATTTACCACTCAACTTTAAGAAGGCAAGTGTGCCTCTAAATAAATTTACCACAAGGCAAGTGTGCCTCTAAATAAATTTGTTATGTATAAATTGTTTAAATGTTGGTGGTTTAGTTTGGCAGCTTGATTCGACTTAGTTTAATATAGGTAAGAGCAATAACTGGATGAAACAATGACTACTCTTTTATCAATGATTATTGAGACCAAGTGTTTTTTTTTTAATCAATATTGTTCGGCTACTTCTTTTAAATCATCTATGTTCCTGTAATTAGTTGAAAAAAGAAATTGAAATAGTCCCACATCAAGTTTTGGAGCAATCCCCCTTTTCGTAACAACCGAAGGCAGTCAAAGGCTCACTCCCTTTTTCTCTGGGTAGAAGATGGCCGACCTCTCATCTCAGCAAGGGAGATGGAGAGATCTCGACATGCTCCTCGCCAGGCCCGGCAACATCGTCTCCAATGGCTTCGAGCCCTCCCCGACCGTGAGTCCCTCATCCTTTCAATTCTCTACCCCTATGCTCTCTTTCTCTTGTCTCAAATCTTTCCGGGGATTCCGGTTCTTGGATGCAGCTGCGAGAGGAGATCGAGGAGTACGTGAGGGTTTTGGTGGTCGGGGCTGGTGGGTTGGGCTGCGAGCTGCTCAAGGATTTGGCTCTGTGTGGTTTCAAGAACATTGATGTCATTGATATGGACACCATCGAGGTCTCCAATCTAAATCGCCAGTTCCTCTTCAGGTTTAAAACGATCCTTTTGGATTTGCCCTTCTTTTTTCGTTCCTTCTTAGAATGGTGTTAACTTTAGGTCGGAAAATCTATTTGATTTGTTAATCAGTATGCATGTTTGAACTCATTTATTGCATTATTAAGTACTGACTGAACTAGGACTTGTAAAATTTGGTTCCACTCAAATTATTTCCTCTCGTGATTTACTTGTTAGAAAGCGTTTGCATTAATTCATCCACAAGCATGATCTAGTCAACCACAAACATATGATTATAACCTGCATAAGCATTCTAGCATAATCTTTCACTGAGCTTCAAGAGAATCCTGCTTTCTAAAGTGTTCCTGATACATATATAATTATATACTCTCTCTTTGATAATGGTGCTACAGGCTACAAGATGTTGGAAAGTCCAAGGCAGAAGTAGCTGCAAAGCGCGTTATGGAAAGAGTTAGTGGGGTGACTATTGTACCTCATTTTTGTAGGATTGAGGATAAGGACATAGAATTTTACAGCGATTTCAGTATTATTGTTCTTGGTCTCGATTCAATTGAGGCTCGCAGCTATATAAATTCTGTAGCTTGTAGTTTCCTAGGTAAGTTTCTCATATTCAGATAACACATTTGGTTCCTGTAATAATCGCATTTGAGATTTGTTGATTTTGCTTTTTTCCTTCCTATATTAGAACAGTATGACAATGTGTTCAGTATAGCTGCTTGTTATTAAGGGTATCGCATTTTATATTAATGACATATGTATGCATGCTTTTATAGTTACTTTTTCACTCCTCCAGTATTAGCTAATATGTGTCATTTTTATGGGAAATGTAGAGTATGACCATGATAACAACCCAGTAGCAGAAACAGTCAAACCTATGGTCGATGGTGGAACTGAAGGTTTTAAAGGTCACGCTCGAGTGATATTGCCAGGGTCAACGCCTTGCTTTGAGTGCAACATTTGGCTTTTTCCTCCTCAGGTGAAGTTCCCATTATGTACTCTTGCAGAGACACCACGTACTGCTGCTCATTGTATTGAATATGCACATTTGATCAAGTGGGATGAGGTACTACTAAAATCTCTTCATTTCTTGATACTTTTAAAGCTTTTGGGAGTTTAATCATTTGAATCCATTTTGGTAGGTACACAGTGGAAAACCTTTTGATGCTGATGATCCTGAGCACATGCAGTGGGTTTACTCAGAGGTTTGCTAGCGTATAAGGTTCCTCACTCTTTCATCTAAATTTTAGTTCCAACTTTTCATGTGTAATACTTATACAGGCTCTAAAGAGAGCAGAGCTTTTTGGCATCACTGGAGTTACATATTCCTTGACTCAGGTACTCTTATCTTATCTGTTTTTTTATTGCTATTAAGCTTAAGTCCTTAAGACTATCTATAGCAACCTGTTCAAGAATGTCACTTAGGCCCTTTATGTAAAGGATCTGTATTTTAAGCTTTAAGATACTGCAGAAGTACATCATCGAGTATTATAGGAGTAAACAACATATTCACTCTTAAGAATGACAATTAGACATAACATATTCACATATTTGCTGTTAATAAGGGCATCAAACATCAGGATTATCCATCTTATATAATTTATCTAAATGTAAACATCATATTAGTTTTCGTATATGACCCCGTTAGTGGAGTTCCAAAATTTTCTCTGGGCTTTGTCCTTTTTTCACCCTCTGAACCTGCAAGCAAGCTCTTGTTTCTTTAATATGATGTTAGTGAACCTTTTGTACTTTTTCTGCACAAAGTTAAAAATAATTCAGTAGCAAGCTATATCTGTATGTTGTGTAGGGCGTCATCAAGAATATCATTCCAGCTATTGCTTCTACAAATGCAATTGTATCTGCTGCTTGTGCTTTGGAAGCCTTAAAGATTATATCTGGATGCAGCAAGACTTTATCCAATTATCTTACGTGAGTCTTGTTTTCTGATAATTAATCTTTTAATTTAGAAATTGGAAACCTTTATTTTAGCTTTCTGTGACTGTGAAATGTTAACAGTCTTTGACTCACATGTTTTATGTGATATATGTTCTAATAGCATTGACATTATTTCATGACTTTATCGACCACTCAATCTTAGATAGATATGATTAATTCAATTCAAAGGGCATTGCAATGTACAATGCTCCCAGAGATATAAAGTCCAGGGAGGGAAAATGTATGTAGCCGGCAGCCTTACCCTCAATTACTGAAGAGGCTATTTCCACAACTTTGGTCTTTTGATCAGTTGAATAATAGGACACTTTAACTAAATGAAACTATGTTTTAGGTGCTAAAAATAGTTTGAACCATGGTTCAAAGTTTCAGTTTGTTTCTATTTTGACCCCTTAAAAGAAATGGAAATTTCAGGTCGAAACAACTTGGTTTCAGCTGATTGTGGTCCAAAACAAACATCAAAACTAGCAACCTTGATATTTTTGACCTTAACCATTGAATTTGGTCTTAGTTTTCAATAAGTTCGGCCACTACAATTCTCTCGGGTGAAACTTCAAACCATGGTTTGAACTGTTAAAGTCACTGGAATATCCAGTTGATAAAGTTTTATCTTGAGGAACTTTGATAAGCAAGATTTGAAATTTCATTCTTGGAGTGTTAGCTGATAAGGGACTGGATTTGCTATTTGCAAGTCTAACGATAATGCTATTGATGTCAATTCTACTGTCAAGGCATAATTTGTATGGTGAATGAGGCTAACAATCTCATTTTCTGATCTAGAAAACAATTTCAAAGCTTTAGAATATCATCTCTTATTCTTTTCTCTTTTTTGATAGTAGATACTAATTGTTGGAATTGACTATAATTCTTCTTTGCTTACCTCTGTTTGTTAGAATATAAAATATAAAATATAAAAATTATTGTTCTTTAATAGCTTAAGCCAAGGGTTCTGAGTATCAAAATCAGAATTTTTAATTACGTAAAATTGTAAAAATTATTTAATGTAGACAAATTTCCAAAAATTTAGAAAAAAAATACTAAAATAAAACAAAATTACTTACATAGGAAGTCTAGAAACTAAAGTACTCACTCAAAACTATGTTATATTAAAAGCTGGATTTTGTAAATTTCTATGTTGGTCATAATCATTATCACTATGAGAAAATATTGATGGACCGCCAAGTATTTTAAAGAGTGATTGCATCAAACTAGTCATATCAAATGACTGTTTTTCTTTTTGTGTCTGAGGATTAAGAACTTAAAATAATAACTAACATATGAATTATGTGACAGCTTTAAATAATGACTACTCTATGAATCAGTCATAGGCAGTAGCAGAGCTACTAATTTTTGTTGGCCGGGAGGCAAAATTATTAAAATTTATTATAGTTCAGTATTCAAAAGTTATTATATAAGTTGGTTAATATCAACGAACTTTTACCTGACAAATATGATCGGGCACTATCCCACTTTTCTCGAAGGAAAAAAGTTTTACCTATACTTGTGATCAAGAGATAATAGAATAATGTTAATTAATCTAAACTTGCTAAAGATTATAGTTATTTTCTAGGACCTTAATGAGATCTAATTTTCTAAAAGCATTCCATTGTTGAAAGAATTGCTATAAATTTTGGGTATTTTGTATAAAAGAAAATCAAAATGGTTAAAGGGAATCGTGTTTTGATGGTTAAAAGGGTCTTATTATATGAGTGTTTTTGAGTCCAAATTTCAGTTACACAGGTTTAACTAAGACATCGTGAATTCCCACCTCTCAAAATAAAATAAAATAAAATAAAATAAAAAACGATAT
Organism: Typha latifolia; assembly: GCF_019914945.1. Classification (NCBI taxonomy): domain Eukaryota; kingdom Viridiplantae; phylum Streptophyta; class Magnoliopsida; order Poales; family Typhaceae; genus Typha; species Typha latifolia. The sequence continues at coordinate 14,008,392 of NC_133087.1, read as the reverse complement.
GGTTTTCAATCTTGACTAACTATTTCTTTTATCTTACCATATAGAACCAACTAATTTATATTATATATCACCCACTATAAAGCAGAGATATGATTACAAGATATGTGGATACTTTAATACGGGATATGATAAATTTTTAAAGTAGGATATAGATTGGCAAGAATACGTCGATAAATAAAGAAATAAATAATGTATTTTCAATCTTTTGTCAACCAATATAACATATGGTAAAAAATGATAACATCCCAGAAATGATAAGATAAAAGGAAAGAAAGCTACAGATTTAGTATCTATATATTTGAAACTTTAGAATAATATTTTAACAAAAATTGATATGAAACTCAAAATATTAGTGAAACAATGAAACCTAATTCAACTATACATTCACAACTATTTCGAATCTTTAAATGATTTTCAAAATATATGTTTAATTCACTGTCAAATAAACAAAACTTAAAATATCATAAAGGATTGAATGATCCTATATACATAATGTATATGTTTTATAGCGTCTTTTAGCAACCAAAAAAAAAGATCAAGAAATGTATCGTAGTCATATCTCGCCGTATCAGAACTATTGTTTTTAATTCAGATATTTCTCCAACAGTATCAAATAGGTATAATGTCGTATTGGGGTTTGATACATATCGGATACCAGTACAGAGATTAAATGAAGTATTTGTGCTTCATAAACGGGATTACTATTAGCATATGCACGAATTCGATATTTACTCTATATGAAATCTATAAATACAAAGAATGTTTTGGGGGATTATGTAGAATAAAACAATAGAAGGGTGGGGCTGTAAAATTAAAAACTTGTTTGATTTTCCATATTTTTAGCCTAACATGTTGACAATGGACCCTACTGAATGGTTGAGAATTAATGTGAAGGAAAGGATGCGACATTTCTCATCTAACAAAATTTATGATTTAAAAATAATAATAATAACTAAATAGTTGGGCCTAAGAAATTTTTACTAATCAAGAGAGGGCAATTGCCACGCTCGACCGATATGTATGTATATCCTTAATTTCTCTATTTTTAATCCATCTGCGTTGATCTCTTTGAATTCCCTTAGCAAATGTGGGAGGGATGATTTTACCGCCAAGTGTATCATTAGGATCATGAGTATTATTGGTACTGCTAATACTACTTTATCCATTATTGTCGAACAACTCATATTAGCCTCTACCCTCATTGCTGTCAGTCCTTCCTATAATGCCTCGTTTGTCCAAGGGTTATTTCTATTATCCAATAATCCATCCTTTTCTAACTCATGGAATCAAGGGGCCTTCGTTCAATAAAGCATGGATAACGATACAAGATACAAACGATAAATTTTAAAAACTAGGATAAAGATACGGTGTGGATACAGCAATAAAAGATAAATACAAAATATATATTTAATTGAAAACTAACATAACATATGGTTTAATCCATATTATTCTAACTTATCTTGTGAATGTTTTGCAAGTAACTTTTTGACAAGGGTTGAAAAGTGGTGAACTTATACAATAATACAACAATAAAAAATAATAAAACAAAACAATGATCACAGCATCACAATGACTGCATTGATCATTAATACAAAATACTTTAATTAGAAAAAACATCAATTAATTTCTAAAACATGAGTGAGGTAGTGAGGCCGTGAGCACAAATACTCAAATAACATTCTAAATTAGTCATTTAGCATCAATTAGGATCATAGTGAGCTAATTTGATATTCTAAATTCTTTCATAACAATATGAAAAAAAATCCCAAATTCTCATATCAAAGACAGAGAGGGAGGGGAGATGATGCATGAGAGATCAAGGCACTGTGATCAAAATCCCTCTAAATTAGTCATTTAGCAGCAATTAGGATCAATTCACTATGATCAAAACCCCAAATTCTAAAAACGAAATCAAAATTCCAAATTCTAATATTACAGATAGAGAGGGAGGGAGGATGGTGCGTGAGGGATCAACTCATTGTGATCAAAACCTCCTAAATAAGTCATTTAGCAGCAATTAGGATCACTGTGATCAAACCCCAAATTCTAAAAATGAAATCAAAATCCCAAATTCTAATATCACAGAAAGAAAGGGAGGGAGAAAGGACGGTGCATGAGGGAGGGAGATAAAGTAGGGTATCTCAGTCATCAGAGGGAGTCATCACGAGAGGGAGTCACTGTCGAGGGAGACACTATCGCGTGAGGTCTAAATGAAGTATTTGCGCTATGCCTTCGTTAAAAACACGATTTAAATCAATCAAATGATTATTTTGTGCCTTTATTTTTAAACTCATGGATTGAAGTATCAGATGATCCCTATCCGTATAGCCAAAACGGATCGGCCAATATGGCCGACCCCTAATCTGAGTTGTCCGAAACGAAAGATTGATATGATTGGTATGTATTGGTTTTTTAAGCTCCTGATTCCAATCTCAAAACTGATACTTAAAAATTTGATTAAACTTTTATCTCCTAATCACATATTTTAATGCCAAAATACTAACTTCTCTAATCTCTTTATTATCAATCTATTTCATGTTTTGGGTAAATCAATGAGAAAGTTCAATTTCTTCCACATTGTGATGACAATACAATTTGATTTAAGATTTTTTTTTGTTATTGTCATTAAATTTGGTGTCTTTTCTCATCCATAATTAGGCCATCATTTGGCTGGATTGTTTTGAGATAGAGTTGTAGCAATTTGATTAGTACTGAATTGACCAATTCAATTTAAATCTCTTCACCTGAAATATGCGATTGCATATATTTTATAAGATACTAATTAGGTTGAAACTTAAAGGAAACAATAATAAAATTATTTAATTAAATCATAACTCACTTCTTATTCGCAAAAAAATTGTTTCTAAATGTCAGGCTTGAATCTGCAGATTATGTTCTTAACTCCTATCATGATTTTGACATCATTAGTACATTTTTGAATAATTGGAAATTTGAATTAAGGAAATGCCTCATGGATATTGTAATTTATAATTTGTAAGCATTCAAACTTCAAAGTACTTATAAATTGCAAGCATCCATATTGCCAGCATGTATATCTCGATATAGATGTCTATTTTACTCAGAATCAATCGACTTTCAACACTTCCTATAACTATTGTGCATAATCTCATACAAAAAATCTCATCTCAAACTTATCATCACTATCTATAGGTTGTAATACTTTGATAAGAAGCTTGAATATTGTGGTGATAATTGTGATATTGTCTCAAAATATGTTTCTAAGAACTAGCTTTGCAAAGCTTCATCTATCTTTGATCTTTATGTTTCATCTTATTAATTTATATATGGAAAGTTATAGCAAGAGTGTCATATGAGATTAGATCTACGACATGCTATTAATAATAAAAAAACAAAAAAATAGAGCGTGAAAATACAATCACAAAGTGAAAATAAATTTACGTGGCAAAATCATAGACCTAGGTAAAAAACTATGGATGCAGACTTGGATTAAAATCAATTACTAATAATCATAGTAGCTACAAGATTGACTTACAAACTATATCCCCACGACTATATTTATAAGGTCTTGTACATTTGAACTCATGATGCATTGTTTCTTGTGATTGATTTTGTGATCTCATTGACACTTGATGTTGATTCTTGTGTCTTAATAATCCTCGAGATATAGTTTTCTAGATTCGATGTAAATATAATGAGTACAAGATCGGTTCAGCACTTCCGTCTTCAAACGTTTCTTGAAGTATAAATAAAAACGGCTACATAGGGTTGCGTTAAAAACTTCTTATATACCTTCTTCAAATAAGGTATAATAAGCCCTCAAAGATTCTCTATGAAAGCTTCACGTTTGCAAAAATTTATGCATTCAAATGTCTGACACCAAAAGTCCATGTTTTGCCTTTTCCTTTCATATATAATTAGAGCGCATCTTTTAACACCTGTATATAAAAGTCTTGGAATTTTTGGTTCGAATCTTTGTTAATATGGTTAGAACAATTTCCAGAAGATATGCCTTTCACTTGAAATTCTTTATGATCATCATAAGACTTTAGAATATTTTTTTAAAAAAAAGACTTTAGAATATTTTAAAACACATTGCCAATAAAATAAAAATCTTATAGGATAGACCATTTTTATGATGTAAATATTCATATAATATCGTCCTTATATTGCATGATGTTATTCAATACTAGAAAATGAGTATGTAAATATAATGATGCGGAGTTTTATGATTTTCTACTACCAGTTATTTGCTTATATATAAGGTTTGTCATCTTTTGACCTTTATGGTTATATATAGAGTTGCTGGCTAGTTAACATTATTATCATTACGAGCATTTTGTCTTTCAACTTACAGCGTGCAAACTAATCATAATATTTTTAAGAGTGTTAGTTCTGCAAAGTAATCAACTAATCATGATAGTTTTTTAGGTATAATGGTCTTGTAGGAACTCACATCAAAGTCACTGATTTTGTCAAAGATAAGGACTGTCTTGTATGCGGACCTGGCACTCTTCTTGAGATAGAACCCTCAGTTACTCTTTACCAGGTAATTCAAACTAGTCTTCAGGCCAGAAGTTAATTTCTTTTTCTTGCTAAGTTTATATTTTGTGATCTTCATTTGATTTTCATATGTAAAGACTTCTCCAAATTGTGTATTTTGCAAGAACCATATTTGTGGAAGACGTACAAAATAAAAATAAATAAGAAACACATTAATATAAGGAAAGTGGTTATTTGTCGTGATTTTTTCTTGTTCATGAACTGGGAATTATTGGTACAGTGCAGTTGTTTCATTAGAAAGATTGATCTATTGGAGAGGGGATTTATTAGCTTCTGATGAAGCACACATTAAGAACAATTAGAGGTGCCAGTTTTGATGCCATAAGTGGGTGTGCATTTGTTTCAATCATGTGTTCTAGATACACTTGCCAGCATAATTCCTTTATTGTCAACCGATTAGATCTCCCTGCATATTAGGTATTCTCTTAGAGAAGGTTGCTTAACAATTTGCATATATACACGTTTATATATATATATGATGTGATTGTAGACTAGACAAATATCATTTTGGTTAATTTTTTTATCATTTGCTACCTGTAATTGGCAATGATTTAGATCCAGATACTATATCTCAGCCATTTCTGGTTATTGGGTTGGTCTATAACTGTAGGTTTGTAAGATCCTTCCATCTTATGTGTCCTTGTTAAGTATGTATTTCAAATTCAGTGATATTAAAAAAAGAAGGCTCATATAACAATTATTTGGAAAATTAAATTTGTACTTTGTTAAAGACTTTTTAAGTTAATTCTTAATAGAATATTATTTTATTGGTTAAATCTTATACTACATATAAATTCAATTACAATTTTATCTTTGATTTAATTAAAGTTATTTTAAAAATTCCTTCTCCTCCGTCCTAGTTTTAACTTTTAAGTTCACTAACGAGAAATAAATACCAAGTATGAACGATGCCCTATCAAAGAAAATCTACAAGGATGTAGATATGGTATATCATCTATATGTAAATCTATATATAATGTGTTTGGCATTGGAGGGGTTGCTTATCTATCTACTTCCAACTGTTCCTATGCCCTATGAGAATGGTTAAGGACCGTGTATAAGTATATGCTTCATTTGGAACTCTGGATTCTTCAAAGATGGTTGGTGTAACAAGAAAATAAGCCTGTGTGTACATGAAAGTTATTGCAGAAGTGAGAAACTCTACTAATTCTTATTTGAGCTTAATGATCTGATTATAAAAAGGGCAAGGTTTGTCAGTAAGTAATATCATAATTTGCAAGTAAGCACAACTTGTTTATAGGCTGGGGTGGGGATGGGAATGTGGGGAATGAATTACGCTTAGTTAAGAAAATGTTGAAATTTGTTGAGTTGTTATTATATCATGAAACCTCTTGTTTGAAAAAGAAGTGAAAACAGAAGTGCTGAGAGAATGGAAGATGTCATTGGATCATGTTTCCTTTTCCTTGATTACACATGTGCAAATTATATCGTTATTGGCAATCCATTTCTAATTGAGTTGTGCACCACACCCTTTTGCCTTTGGAAAACCTTAACTTAGCAGTAATATATTACCATTTATGGAGGAGCTAGTTCCATATTATTTTACTGACAGATTATGCTCGTCTTTTTCCCTTGTGACAGTTCATTGAGATGCTCGGGAAACATCCTGAAATTCTTTTGTCAAAACCTAGTGTCACACACCAAGGCAAGAATTTGTACATGCAGTCGCCTCCGATACTAGAAGAAATGACTCGATCAAATCTTACTCTTCTAATGTTTGATCTCTTGGGTAAAGTCTCGAGGGACACTCTTCACGTCAGTGGTGCTTGTGAGAAGAATGGCAAGAAAGTATCTTGCCTAAGGAAACTCCGAGTTGTATTTCGAGGAGTTGGAGATGGAATGACGGACATGGATACAGCTGATAGATCTTGAATTTGTTCATCAGACAACATATCGAACATTCCATGCAAAACAGATTATTAGGTGTTTATAGTTTCAGATCTCAAATGGTACAGTTTTTTCTTTTGACATTCTGGTGAATAGTTATGTTCTTGGAATCATTTGTCTAATTTGAGATCAGATGCAATGTGGGTTCTAGTTATTTGGTACAAGTACCAAATAGAAGTAGGAAATGGTATACAAAACTTTAGTGTGTCAATCCTCCAAACGGGGCCAGGTTGGATCTATCCACTCTACTGCTCAGTGTCTGAGATTATTACCTTTCAAAGAATTCAAAAGGGAGAAAGTATAGATTGTAGAACAATGGGTTGTGATGCCGGAGGAAACAGAATATTGGAGTTGATAATGACTATTCTTCTTTGTTCACTTGAGAAATTCTATGTAAGGACATAATTTTGCCCTCATTCATCTTGTATTAGATGATTTTTATCTTTTCTTTTTCTGAGTATAAAAAATATATGAAACAATGTGTTCTCATAGACAGTAGTTCATCTTTTTCTTTTTCCTTTTTTCTTTTTGCCGACCTATTTGGAATGAGTGCATGCATGTTTCTTTACTGCAGTTTTAAAAGCTTTATTAGAAGCTTGCTTAAATTTTGCTAAAGAGGTAGTAAATTTAAAGGATCTAGAAGGCCTATTTAGAAAGATTCAGTTGTTTTTATGTGCTATTGCTTGTGCAGTTGTTTTTATGTAGTTGCTTGTAAACTTGCCAACAAAGAATTCCCTGTCTCATTAATTCTTGGTTCACTCGAGAGCCAAATATTGAAAGCAATATTATGGTATACCGTATACATATAGCAGCATGGATCAGCAGTTCAGCTCCATATGGTAATAATTAATAGTCGTGATCACAATAGGCATACATTGCTTGTCTGCACTGCTCTTGGAAATGCATAGAAACAACACTGGGAACACCAATAACAAACCAGGAGTGCGAACAATTAAACATTTTGGTGGGCAAGGTTAATTAACAAACGGATACTGCTCATACCTGGTGGCACAATCGACGAGCACTGATCTTGCTCCGATCCTCATGCCACAAGTGCTATTCATCTGCTGCTCCGCCGACCGGAGACAAAGCGAACAATCTCCGGTCGTGAGGTTATTCACGCACGTCGCATGCCCATATGCAAAGGCATTAGGGTAGGGGGAGATGTTGTAGTAGTTGTGATCCTTGTAAGTTGGTGCAACTGTTAGCAGATCCGAGAGGACATAAGCCAGACTGATACCAAAAGGATCTCCACTGGTGTATCTGTTGGAGTTGCATAGCACTTGAGTGACGTTGGTGTTGGGAATGCTACTGACCATTGCTCCAGACATCAGCACTAGCATAGCAATTGTGAGGCTGTTCATCTTTCTCCTAGGGAACAGATAAAAAAACACCAGGAGCTTTAAAATTTAAATCCTTCTCAAAGTTTGGTATTTGACATTTCAAAACAGAACTTTGTTCGGATTTATTTGGCTTTGTATGATATTTAGATGCCCTCTCCTAGCTATTTCCGGAGTTCTTTGGCTTTCTCTGGCATAGGAAAGTTATCTTCATGGAGTGTTGTATTTGACTTATCTTTCCAACATTAGATGCTTCTTTAGTGATATATAATTCACAATCTTAAGCTGTTTAGAGACTAGCAATTTTAATCCTTTATATTCTAACAGTTTAATATATTAAGCTCTTTTGTCTAGTATTCCAATGGTCGAGATACTCAGTGATTAAGAATTCAACCAAAAGAATAACTCAATATATTGAGAATAAGGAAAGTCTATGAGTGATTCATTTATATATACACTTAATTAATTTCCTAGTAATGCCTCATTTATAATGTTAAGTAAAAAGGGTGCTTAAGAAAACAAATAAAAGTGCCCAGGTCCGGTTGCCGGCGATTCCTTCAGAAAAGAAAACCATAGTTAGATTTGCATCATTGTTTGATTAAATATGATTTAATCCAGTACGACCATGATTAAAGGCAACATTAATATGATTTAATCCTTTTACGAATAATTTACAAAGAGATAATTAAGGAAAAGTCCTCCAAGAGGATAGCCGAGGAGGCAGGGAAATCACTCCCTCCACCGGTGTAAATTTGCATCAAATCAACCCTGGCAGGACGTCGACGGCCGTCGTAACCCCGTCCGGGACCATCACTCCGACCAGTAGAAGGCGACGGAGGAGAGAGAGATTCGGGAGACCAAACGGGGAAGATGGATTGTAAACTTTAAAATATATGAAAGTAGTTTTAATACTTTTCCCAGTCATTGATTTGAATTAGTTTTCACGAACCTCAGGATGTACACCTTTTGCTTTAATCTCAAAATAATACTTAATTAACTATGGAAATGTTGTCATTTTTTTTTAACATCAAATTTTCCAAACTTTTTAATATTTTTTTTATATCAAAATAAGATTGTTTCTTAAATTTATTATCACGAAATTTTTTACTGTAGCTATAACTAAAACACTGAATTTATAAATATTTTATGTTTTTATTTAACCCGAGTTTGGCGTTTTTATTTGTACGAATTCATTTAAGTTAATATTTTAGCTGTTTATGTTAAAATTTTACTTTTATATAAAAACTTTTATCTTGGTAGCATTTCTACCCTAATGGTAAAACGCTTATAAATTAAATATTTTTTGTATTGCTATAATACAATAGGCCTATTTTGGTAGTAAATTTGAGGAGCAATATATATTAATAAATAAAATTTATTATATAACTATTTTGGTCAAAAACTCTCATATAAACCATTAGTATTTACTTTTATCCATCACTAAGCATAAAATAGTCAAACCTGAGGGAGTTGGCTCCAACTCAGGCTCGATTTGAAGTTAATTTTGAGTCTAAGTCAAGCCGGAGCCTAAGCCTGAAACTAAGCTATTTTTAACCCAAACCTATATTTGGATAAAAGATCTAATAGATACATTTACATATAATATGTATTAATAAATAATTTTTTGAGCCGAGCCTATCCTACTAACCCTAAGCGAGCCAGCTCTAACTCAAAATTCAGTTCAAGCTCATAAATCTATTTAGGTTTGGCTCAGCTAAAACCGAACAGAGCTAGTCTATTTTGACACTCCTACAGGCCATCCCCGTGGGGCCCTCTCCCAAGTTCCAATAGGCATCTTTTATAGCTTTAAAAGCCCACAGTCTTCATCTTGGGCTTGGTCTTGGGCCAAATCCACCGTCCTGGCCCATTAGATTAACCTCTGGAATCTCTTCTCCCACAGAGATGAGAACATGAGCTGGATCGGATGAAAGGCTGGAGGGAGGAGCCACGTGCTCCACAGTCATCTGCCACCTTACCATCCCCCACCCAACCGACCACCGCCAATGCTGTCACGTGTCCCAACTCAATACGAGGGCATAGACGTGCATCTGATACCAGAAAGAAAACAAACATTAATTGCAATCTCCTCCATTAATTTAATACTTAATACTTTCCTGGATGCCAACTCCTGCAAACAAACATCTGGCTTCCAACTTAGACCCAATCTTCGGACCGCATGTCTCGCATTTATATATTATATATTTTTTATTGTCTAACATTATAGATTCACATTAGATCAACTAAGAGTTATAAAGTAAATAAGTTTGAACCTTTGACCTCCTCTAAGTCTAAGAAGAAGACAATATATATACCAGTGGGAATAGGGCTTTGAGATGACATGTACTCTGATAACAACTGAGGGATGGCATCAAGGCAGCATCCCCAGCTGTTTGGTGACTGACATGCACTACTAAAGCATATATATATATATATATATATATATAGAGAGAGAGAAAGAGAGAGAGAGAGAGAGAAGAAAAGGTGGAGCAATTTTAATAATTCCTGCAACTGGTAGTGAACTGTGAGACAAGTCCCCTGTAAAGAAGAAGACTTATTAGAGATTTCCACTGCTCCATCTCATTAAGACAGCTAGCTATGATCTGTACTCCCTATGATAGGATGATCAAATTAAAGGTCGGTCTTACTTTTCATGATATTTTCATTGATCTTATAATTTATAATTAAACTTACTGCTAGTAATAGTAGGTTACAAGATCAACTCCAATTCTAAACAATATTTATTATGAATTAACTATTTAGTTATTAGTGACTTAACTTGTTTTGGTTTACCAGAGAAGTTCGGCCGAGTAATATTTTATAGTTTAAATTGAATAGCTTAGTATGTTGGTTAAAATTTAGTAGAACTTAAGTGTCTTTGTATTAAAAAAAATATATAACTCTTTGCTTAACTAGGATCTAAATTAGATAGTTTAGATAAAAATTAGGTAATAAGATTTGGTAAAAAAAATTAGTAACGAGTGTTGGGTCTTGGAGAAGAGATAAAGTAACCTTACGAAGGCTACAATTACTTAATGATAAAGGTACGGAGCAGTTTGTAAGAATGAGGGGAAAACATTTATTATGATTGCTATTGGATTGTTCAAATATCAACCTATTTCTTTTGTTTTGAAAATGGTTCAAAGATCTATTCATTGAATCGAAACAAAATTAAAGTAGAAATTAGAGAGTGGGTCAAGCCACACCATACTAACACAGGTGACTAGGGCATAACTAGCTTAAGCTGTCAACCATAACATTATTTCTTCTATTAGTGTTACAGATTTTAATGAAAGTCGAATATCACCTCAATTTTACCTAGTTACAGTATGGAAAATATGGCCGAAGAGATAAAATGTTCCGTAGTGAAAATAAAAGGAGGCTCGTATTATATTAATGTTTCTCGAGTTTAAATCTCATTAGTATTGATTTAATTGGGACACTATTAAATTTTTACTTCGCTTAAAAAATACATAAAATAGAGTCATGTGTTTAGCAGAGGTCAAATGAATTGAGGGAGTCTGATTGCCATGCTCTCAATATATCCTCTCCAGACCATTGTGATTAAAATTTTCTAGGCTATAACATGCATTGAACCTGCTCACCAGAGCTGTTGCAATGTATATTGCTTTCATCCAGCTGTGCAAGAAACCAAGCTCAATAACTACTGGAAAAGTAGTTAACAAATGTCAAAACTATTCTGATAGGAGTAGTCATTAATGTTGTATATGGACATTATCCATTATTGGATTTCCTAATTCCTACCTGAAATCTTATCTGCTAGCTAAATGGATAGGATTCTGAGGATCCAAACCCGATAAATTTGAGCTGGATAGGATTTGATTGGTGGGTTAGACTTTATAGTGTACCATCCTTGGCCACCACTATTTTTGCTGTCTGATGATGTTGGTGAGAGAGAATTTAAAAATAAATAAATTAGAGATAAAATAATAGAGAATTTGGGCTAAGTGAAGCTAGTAGTGGTCTAACGGTCCACATCATCAGCTGACGTGAGATGTGGAGCTTAAGTAGAGTGGTTGACGTGGAGGGAAGTGAGCCTTATTAGTTATGACTTAAAATTCAACTCTATAATAAAAGAGTGGGCAGTTGTTATTTCGTCAACAAAGAAGCAAATTTTAATTAATTCGATCTACTAATATGATTAATTCGAGGGGGTTAAAACATAAAAGTGGAATTTAGCTTAAAAAAAAAGGAAGGCCGAAAGACATTCCTCAAGTTGGTGCCACGGGAGCAGAGGAGGATGTGGTGGAGAGTACGTTGGATAATTGATGTCTTCGTTGGCAAAGTGCTTGCCGGATGCTCCTCATCCCCACACCCTTCTCCCTTCTCCCTTCTCCCTTCTCCCTTCTCCCTTCTCCCAACTGGATAAATATTACAACGCGTTTATAAATCCTATGCACCAAAAAAATTCCATCTAAATTTCCTGGGGCCAAAAAAGAGGGATTGGCCAACTGCCGTGGGGCCCAAAATCCACACCGAATCCACATGCCCTCTTCCCCCCATCACCAGGCTCAACTATTAAACCCCCATTGTCCACCCCCATCCCACAGAAACTAGAAGAGGAAGGAAGGAAGGAAGGAAGGAAGGAAGATCTATGGAAGTAGATGGTGATAAGTAGATAGAAAAAGATCCAACTTTCATCCATATTATCTTTCTCTCTTTGTCTGTCTCTCTCGATTTGTTGACAGTGGTAGCCTATGGAGGTGGAAGATGATGTCTTCTTTGCAGATCTCAGCAAGCAGATTGCGCTGCTAATAATGGATGAGGAGGAGGAATACCCTGTGCAATGCCCGCCGCTTCCAGCCCAGGTTAGTGCCCACATCTTATTGGAGATTTATATCTTAGATGTTTGGTTTGCTGGAAGTGCACAGATTCATTAGTGTTTGTTTGGAATTGGAATGGAAACAGGAGGGAATGGGATTCCCATACTTTCCTCAGGCCATCATCCCACCGTCATATACCTATGAGGTGGCACACAGAAGGGAAAGCAAAGGAACAGGGGTGTTCATCCCAAGATCCACACTCCCAAGAAAGAAGAACAGATCAAGTAGGCCCAACTCAATCAATTCCAAATCACAGAGGCTGCAGCATGAGAGATCTGGAGTAGCAGCAGTCTCCCATGTTACTAACAACACTAGTCAATTGTACTCTAAACAGGCCTCTGTGGCAAGAGGTGGTGCAGCAAAGGCTGGCCTCTTCTATTAGCTCCATTACTAACTCTAATATTCTGGCCCTTTAAGTTTGTTTTACAATTGTTAAAGGTCACATTAGTGATTGCTTGTAAACTTGCCAACAATAAGATTTTGCCATAAGCCCCAATTGTATCTGTGAAGAGGGCTCAGAGTAAGCTGCAGCAGCCTCTTCTTTTGAAGTCTGTAGAATATTGATTGCTATTTCGGGTGGGCCAAGGTGCTCATTGTATGTTTTTTAATCAGGCTGGTCTAATGGAAAAGAAGGTGAAATAATTTAGCACCTTTTGATCTGTGTTGAGCTCATATTATATTCAGTATCATGTGATAAGATCCAGCTAGCTCTGAGTGAGTTAGGAACTTCCAGTAGTAGCTGGGGGGTAGTGGCAGCCTGATCTGAGTGGTTGCCAAACTTTCAACCAAGTAAAAGTTTACTTATGTTTGACTGGTAGTCAATCATGTGTTGCAAAGCTATACCTCGATCAAGAACATTATTAGGCAATGGATTTAAAGTAGAGCAGGAATTCAATTCAGCCAGATTATTGCAGGCCAATTTGAGTGTGCCGTTAGATGTATGTTAACACATTAATTGTACATATTTGCTGGCTTAGATAATGCCCGAAAAGGGACTTAGAATTTGAATAAGCTGATACCCTCACCAAACCTAGTCTAAACAAATTCTATCACGGCTTAACTAGTTATCTACACGACGAGCTACAGAACTCTTGGTGTCCAAGTGTCCAACTCGGCTAAGTCCGATCCACATACTAGTCAGGCTCAAGGCTGGAATTTGAACTCAATCCAGATGGGCCAAAGCCCATGCCAGACTTTGAAAATTTGGCATTGGCTCAGCCCTGCCCATGCATATTATAATGCCTTTGATATTAGATTTTATCCTCTCCAACGTCTCGTTTCAATGAGAAAATCATAATGTCACGAATATTTCTTGAAACGCATCAGAGTAAGATATTTGTTGAAGACCGAACTTTTCTCCATAGCCATCCATGCCAGATAGCACCAGAAACAAACTTTTTCCTGGAATCCTAACTTAGGGGACATCAAATCTTTATTATTATTATAGATGAGTAAACAAACCTCCAGTTGGCCGTCTGCTTAAATAGAGGATGCTAAATTGACCATCAATTATAATTCCGTTTCATAGTTCCTTCAAATGATTCACATCACTTCATTGTAATAAAAGAATAAACTGCGGCAAACAATGACTTCCTTGCATATATAAATCAAGAACTTATTACATCTATCACCATAAATTGACATATATTTCAGTATCAGAAACCTTTCTAATACTATTACCCATATATAAATGTATGTATATCTTACAATGTAAAGAAATCAACTCTATTAACAATCAGCAGCCAAAATTGCCGGTTTTCCTCTACCTGATTACCTGAAATTAATTAGAGGAAGTCCATGCTCAGCTCCACTGGAGCTTCTCCTATCGCTCTCTCTCTCTCTCTCTCTCCCCATTCTCACTTGGAGGGAAGTCAACTTTTTTTCATTCATTGCAGACTGCATTGAGAAGAACATGGCCTAGCATCAAGTCCACAAAGTACTGGTGGCCCACCACCCCATCCCTCCACCTCGCCTTCGCCGGCGACCGCCCGTAGTGGACGCCGTCGTTGCACCGGTTGTCGTAGTGCCAGGGGAACGTCATGTCGAAGTCGTCGATCACCCCGCCGCCCGAAAGCAATCCTTTGTCCTTCAGCTTCTCCAATAGAACGCCATTGAATGCCTCCATCTTGCTGGGGTTGAAGGCGAGGTCCCTCGCGTACCCTCCCGTGGCGATCGTCGACCGGTAGAATATTCTCGGCATCGTCTTTCCCCTCTTCTCGACCACATGCCTCATCACCTCCTCCCAGAACTTCGCAGCGTACTCCGCCCCCTCCGCGAACGCCCGGATACTTTTCCAGTAGATGCCGTCGTGCAGGCCGGAGTTTAGCACCATGGCGTCCGGGACCCGGTCCTCCTCCTCCTCCGTCGAGAAGTACATCCACAGCATCCTCTTGAACTCCTCGTTCCTCAAAGATTGCAAGCCTAAGTAATTCTCAGTCTCATTCCAATGCCCATTGAAGACGCTGGTGATCCTGACCGACTCCGACTCGTTCCTCGGGTTCGTGAAGCGCAGGTCGAATCGCCGCGGCACGGCGGAGATCTCCGGCCGGCCGAGGATAAAATTGAGCATGTTCCGGATTGTGTCGACGTGGTTGGAGTCGCCCCAGAAGAAGATCCATTTGTTCCTGAGGCATCTCCATGCTGAGTCCTGAGCGAAGATCTTGAAGGAGCAATGGGCGGAGTAGACCCAGCCGTTGCTCTCCAACGCCCCCAATGGCCCCTCGCACCATGGCTTCTTGCAGGGGAAGTTGGGGTCCAGGCATCGGTATCGGCCTTCGTGGTCGACCTCGCAGGATTCCTCCCCGCCGTGGCGAGTCCACCGGCCCGACCAGATCTCCTTCGCGAAGTCGGCCCTGCGGCAGACGTGTAAGTCCGGTAGGGTGCCGGCATTGCTCCGGCGGAAGCTAATCGGGATTCTCCGCACTTCTTTACGGTAGTTGAACCTTTGCGGCGAGAACTTTAGCCCCTGGAAGCTCCGGAAGAGGAGGACGATGCTGAGCTGGAACTCGCCGGAGGAGTCCGGGTGGACTTGGAGCTCGAAGGAGTAGGAGCCGTTCCCGTGGTCGACGACGGGCGGGCGCGATTTCCAAGAGTCCCCGGAGAGGTCGGTCTCGAAGTAGTCGCCGCCGAGGCAGCGCGGCAGGCCGGAGGCATCGAGGGCCAAGAAAGTGAACCGGTGGATCTCGGCAGCAGAGAGCTCCACGCGTGGGGCGTCGTCGAGGGCGGGGAGGGAGATGTTAGTGGCGACGGAGTCACGGCAGGGCTCCCCGCCGGGGGAGAGCCAGCGGGAGAGGAGGGTGGAGGTGAAGTTGGAGGGCATGGGCACGGAGATCCACTTAAAAATGGCGGGTCTCGGCGGCGGAGGAGGAGAAGTAGAAATGGAGTAGGCGCCGAGGTAGAGGTTGAGATGTAGAGGAGGAGGAGGAGGAGAGAAGTCGAGGGTCCATAGGGAGAGAGAGAGGGAAACCAAAAGGGCCACGGAGAGGAGCTTGGAGAGCAACCAACGATTGGGGAAGGTGGCGGTGCCTTCTTTATCGCCGGCATGGGAAGCTTGGTTCTCCATTGGAGCGAGTGCCGACATTCTCGGGAAGGAGGAGGAGGAGAAAGAAAAGAAGAAACGGATTGGGGTTGGGGTTGGGGTTGGTTAATTAATTTGATAGACGAAGAACACGGGTCATAGTATCAAGGGACGACCCGATTCTGCCCCCATTATTTACGCAATAAAAAACAAAAGGATTTTGCCGAGATAAAGGTAAATAAAAACTAATCTAACAAACCCTATAGATAATCTATTTTGCAACTCTTTTCCTAAACGAAAAAAATTTAAAATAATAATTTGTGATTTTTCTCACCTGCAAATCTGCAAGCAATCATCAATACGTTAGCATCGAGAAGAGGGTCCTTCTCCTTCTTCTCCTTCTCGAAAAAGAAATAAAAGGGGAAATGGGGAGATATATAATATAGCTTATTAGCTTTTAGAGCGATGGATTACTATATTTATAATGACATCGGGAGGGAGGGCAGGGGCAGCCGGGGAAAGTACTATAAATGGAAAGAACCAGCTCATACCAAAAACTTATTGGCTCCGTACAAGTTGGTATGGGTTTAGTTATGATGTACTGTTTATAAAACGGGTTTAGTTATGATGTACTCTTGGTTAGTTCTATCTCAGTCTCGCCTCCGTCCACGTACATTGAATATCTACATCTTTTATTTTTTATTTTTATTTTTTTGTTGTGCAGAGCTGGTGGTTGTAATTGATATCATCATACCATTGCTCTTTGGATAGATGATAATTAGGTAGGCCTACTTGGCTACTTATGGAATCAATCTAAGGCCCATGATACCATCAATCATCACTTCTTAAAATATTATTACTTCTGAAATAATCTTTCTTAGTATTTTTAGCGTATTTGGCCAGGCCCCTACTCGCAATCTTATTTATTCGAATAGTTTATTTTTGACACGTCATTTACCGCACATGAACTTGATTGTTAGATTTACAGCAGCGATATTGAATTGCTGAAACAGAAGTCTATCTCAAAATTTACTAAAAAGCTAAATTAGCCAAAAAGTTTGCGGCTAAATTGGCAGCCACTATGCCACAACAGATAAGCGAAGGATAATAGGAAAGAAATCTAAGCTGTTTCCGGACAAGATCCACCAGAAAAGATGGAATCAAAAGGAGACGATTTCGGCGCCTTCATCGAGAGATTCGAGCTGCATCCTCCTCCTCCCTCTCCCCAACAGCCTCCACTCCCTTTGCAAGGCCTCACTTTTGCTGTCAAAGATATGTAAGTTTTAATTTCTTCTGCCCAATTCCTTCAGAATTTGCAATTCTAAAAGCTTTTTATCCACTCAATGCTTGATAAGTCCTTTTGGGTAAATGTGAATTTACTTGTAGATTTGATATCAGTGGCCATGTCACTGGCTTTGGCAATCCAGACTGGGCAAGGACGCACCCAGCAGCTACATCCACTTCTCCTGTTGTCTTGGCAACTATTGCTGCAGGTGCTGTATGTGTTGGTAAAACTATCATGGATGAGATGGCTTATAGGTTAGAGATTATAGATGTTTCGCTTCTATTAGACCATTCATTAAAGCTATTATATCATGATTCAATGATTCATGTTAAAGGTTTGTTGCAGCATAAATGGGGAGAATAAGCATTACGGCACACCTGTTAATCCATGTGCTCCGGATCGAGTACCAGGAGGATCGTCCAGTGGATCTGCTGTAGTGGTTGCGGCGAAGCTTGTTGATTTCTCTCTAGGTTGTGTCTCACAAGAACTTGCATTTTGTAGTGCCATATGACCTTATTGATCATCTGTTCGTGTGTGGTGTGGTGTAGATTATTGGTTCATTGACTAACAGCATTAGATTTTGAGTCAATTAGTTCTCTAACTATTTTAAGCAATCTACATGCTTTTTTGCTGCAATGAATTGGGTTTTCTCTTCACTATCTTTAATCAATTTATTTTTCTGATTGAATCTTGTAATTGGTTCTTGATGCTCCCAATAGGTACTGACACTGGTGGAAGTGTTCGGGTACCTGCGGCCTATTGTGGCATTTTTGGATTTCGGCCTTCACATGGCGTTGTTTTGAAAACTGGTGTCATTCCAATGGCTCAACGCTTTGATACTGTCGGTACACTTCTCACCACCTGATAAGGAAATGGTTAACTATCTAGCATCTTTAATATATGGCAGTAAAGATTGAACATCAAAATGCTAAGTCATCAGCTCATGTCGCTAAACCTTTCCATCAGAAACTATGAAGACAAACCTATTGAGTGAATAATTGTTACATTGTTGTACATTTTTATACATTTAATTTAATGAGCATGTGTGCTATAACTAAATTACCAACTAACATGCCAGTTCCACAAAACTGCACTTGACACAAACTGACATGGAAAGATTAAGAAGTTTGTGAGTGATATACTATAGAGCCAAGTGTACAGCAGAAGTGCTGATAATACACAATAATGCATTGTAGTTTTTCATTCACTTAATTATTTTTGATAACTGATTAGTTTCAGATGAAACTTCAAATTATAATTTCAGCACGAGCACCAACAGATTTCCATGTTTCAAAATTTTATGCGAAATGCCTATCCATTACTCTAAGCTCATGCTGTTGTTGACCTCTATGCTTAGTAGTTCTTTAACATCTGTATTAGTTGTTTGACACAAACTTTTCATCCAGGATGGTTTGCTAGAGATCTCACAACTTTAACTCAAGTTGGCCGAGTATTGTTACCGTTACCGTTACCTATTGATGCTACCAAGCAACCTACTCATGTTATAATTCCTAGCGACTGCTTCCAACATTTAGGTTCTCCAAGTGACCAAACTTATCATATCCTCAATGTATCAGTTGAGAAGACCTTTGGTGGTAAGTGCGTGTTCTTTTTGTTAAACTTGACTCTGCATTCACTTCTTATTTCCTGACATACTTCAGCTCGTCATTGTATGTTTATGTACAATTTGATCACTTCAGGTAATACAATAGACAATAAGGACCTCGGAGACTATATCAGCAACAATGTTCCAAACATAGGAAATTTCATCAGTAAATTCTATGAGAATCAAGCATATTCTATACCAGCATTGGCAGTTCTTTCACATTGCATGCGGTTGATTCAAAGGTTATAATCTTGCAACCATATCTGATTTAAATTTCTGCAGTTGTTTTCATTTATCTTTCTGTGCTTTCACTTTCAAAGTCTAGCTTGTGGAATAAGTGATGGAAAAGTCAGAGGTTTCTTGTCATGGAACCCCATAGTGAAATGCTATAAATTGCTTATCTATATACAGTTCCATATTTGCAAAATGATTATCTTTCATTCATTAAATTTGTACATGATTTCTGTTGAACACACACACACACACACACACACACACACACACACACATCTTGCAACCATATGTTTCATCCATGTCTAGTACATATATAAATATATATGTACTATACTTTGTTTGTTTGGTATGACTGAGTTTTGTTGTGGTGCTTATTTTGGGATGCTAGTTTGACCCCCAGGTTAGGTGTGATGTAGTTTTGTTAATTCTGTTTTGGTGCTTGGGATATGCTGTTTGTTGTTGTTTGATTTAAGTCCAAGTAAACACAAATGTTATGCTGCCTTTTATTTTGTTTAAATGAAACGGGCCAATGCTTGCCTTTTGTCAAATATATATATATATATGTACTAGACATTTTAAGTTTCACGAACTATCAGGAAATTTTGGTTTTCCGTATTATAAAAATCTTGCACTAAGATGTTGACCTAGGAGGATTATTACTTGAATGTCTTCACAATTAGATTTGATCAATCTAAACAAAATTCGACCATATATTGATCATTATGACATCAGACCAACTAATGATTGTAATCTGAAATTTGCACTGTTTTATATTCTGCATCACCAAATTCAACTGTGGTGTATCTTGTAGCTTCACTCAGAATTGGCTCATGTACTCAATAATTCTAATCAGCTGCACCCTTCAAGAGGAAACACCAATATGTTCTTTATAGTTCATCTCGCATTTAAGTTTGTAATTATATCTTCCTTAGTTGTTAAGATGCGTTCTTTATATTCCTTATGGTAAATAAATTAAGTTGTTGGAGATATAACCTTTATATTCAGAGACATCCGATATTCCTCACGGTATATACATTAAGTTCTTTGAACTTACCTTGAGATATGTCCTCGCCATTTGAAAGGAGTTTATCCCAACACGAGTTCATATCTAAATCTTACTATTAAGTGTTCAAATCTAGGAACTACTTGATAGTATAATAATGTTTGATTTTTGTTCAATCTTCTCTCGTTATAGAAGTTGCAGAAACATTTGCTAAATGACTCCCAAGATTCTTTTCGTAGAATTGAATATTTGATAGTGCTATTATCGAGTTTCTTAATGAAGAAATGCTCGATTGCAGATTTGAATTCAAGAAAAACCATGGAGAATGGGTCAGCACTACAAAGCCTAATTTAGGTCCTGGAATACTAGAACGAGTTTCGGAAGCCCTTACGGCAACATATGAAGACATAGAGTCCTGTCATGCAGTAAGAACAGAACTCCAGTCCGCCTTGACTGCTCTTTTGGGGGTAATGCTACTTCCCATTTTTCGCCTGTCATCTGTTTTCCTATTTTCTTTCATTCTTTCCTTTGAACTTATTTCTTCTTTATATGTGCTAATTCTAAGGGCAAACACAAATAAATTGAATTGATTATAAATTCACGTCCAATATGGCAAAACTCTTTGAGTCACTTGATTTAAATACTCTTTTATGCTCCTTGCTAACACCTGCTTTTGCTTACTCCATGATTATATACAGCAAACACCAATGGCAAGATGAACTAAAACTTCCCTTTTTTATTTTAGTATTTAAGGTGATATATACTCTTTATAGAGAATAAATCAGTTTGGCATTCAAGTAGTTTCTCTAGCAATGTTTTTTTTTTCTCCTGTAGGATTATGGTGTCCTTGCAATCCCCACAGTTCCTGGGCCTCCACCTAAACTGTCCATGGAAGCTATCACACTAGAGAACTTTCGCGCTAAAGCATTCTCCTTGCTATCTATTGCTGGAATGTCCGGATTTTGCCAGGTATTAGCTAGTTTCAGTATTCACAACGCGAACACAAGAGAAGACTATATCAAAACTATTTTTTTTTTTTTGTTGTGCAGATTAATGTGCCGCTTGGCATCCATGATAACCTTCCAGTGTCTGTTTCTCTCCTAGCAAAGCATGGTGCAGATCATTTCCTTCTCAACGTTGCTCATCAGCTTTACGACACCCTCAAGGAACAAGCAAGCATCACCTGGGAATAAGTTCACTGAAGAAGTTGCAGAAGATTGTCTTGCTAATGGTAGAGTTTTGACTCTTCGTGCTTCTCCATCTCTCCCATCCTCTCCTTTACGTACTGCTTCCAAGAGGTTGGATAGATGCTTCATGCATGAATTGCACTCTTTGTGCAAGTTGGTGATTTGAGGCAAATAGGCAAACAGATAGCTTAACTATCCTTGCAATTTACTCCCGGTTAAATGGATGAAAATATTTTTGGGCCCTTTTGCAATTTACCTTTTCCAAGCGTATTTGCAAAAACCACCTCTCCTTGTGTCTTCCAATGAAGTCTTGGTGATATTATATTTTGACAACAACGAGAGGAATATGTACATTTAAACCAGACTTTTTGTCTGAAAGCTGTCCTGAGATTACCTACCAAATCACACTTGTGTAAAATTAGATTTTTGTTTGATCCTGTGTCCGTTCTGTGGGTTAAACGAAGAAGATCTGGACTATGAGCAATTAGTTATTAGATTAATCAATAAAAAAATAAGATTTAAGTATTTTTTTTTTATTACTTATCTTTATAATTGTTTTCATAATAATAGGAGTGTCAATTTTTGCTAATTTATTATTATTATTATTATTATTATTATTATTATTTTATAAAAAAAATAGATAACTAAGAGAGAAATAAAATATAATTAATTTACCCGTTCGATTAGGAGAGAGAAATTAATAATTTTTATACAATCATTTGCTCAGCACCATTTGTTTTATCAGCAAGTATTATGGGTCGAGGTTAATGGCGATCCTTGGGATGGGTATCTTTCATTATTTACTGTGTCACTTATCCTTGGAAGAATTAGTGACACAGGCTCATGCCAAAGTGCTGGCACACCAAACCTTGGCTATGGCCAGAGAGTTTAATGGCATATCATGTATAACAGGGCCCTTTCTGAACCTCATCTCTTTCATCTTGTTAGTTGGAAGCAGACGCAAAATGGATCATTTATTTAATCCTGAGGGACTCTAATGGTAGGCCATTATGTGCAAGAGCAAAGAAGGGAGCTTAGAGTTGGTACTCTTTGGTCAGAGGCAAAAGGAGCTCTAGAGGCACTGCGGACTGCGGGCAATATCTATCTTGAGAGCGAAGAATTTGGAGCTGGAGCTAGAATGCTCAAGAACTAGTGGAGCTGCTAATTAATGGGCTAAATTATCTTTTTACTATTTCCACCATTGTTCAGGAATGCAGACTCCTTTCTGGCACCATTTTGAAAGTGGCAAAGTTATACCCACATGTAGATAAGAACAGAGATTCTCGAATTTATTATTATTATTATTATTGAAGAGCTTGATGGCTTAGATGTGGGGTAGAGAAAAAGTCAACTCTCTTTTAGTTAAAAGATACAATTCAAACGAAATCATTAACTAAATATTTTTTTCATAATAAATTTGTCACTTGGGATGGTACTCCTCTTGTTGTTGTTGTTATAGCTGCGAAGTCCACTTTCCCTGCAAACAAGTCTTTCATTTTTTTTTAGAAAAAATGGCAAAGAGATCAGTGAGATACGCGGTGGTCAGAATCCCTTCTCTCTCTCTCTCTCAGTCTTTTTTTTTTTTTTTTTTTAACAAATCTAATTTCTCCTTTGGACATCAAATTTGCAGCTAAGATTCTTTGGAAAAGCTTCGGTTATTTGATTCGATTCGATTCGATTCGATTCGATTTTGATTTTGATTTTGTTCCTCCTATGGCTTGTGTGAAAAGCTCAGATCGACGCCTTCACGGATGCGGCATTCAAGGGGAACCCTGCGGCCGTGTGTTTCTTGGAGGCCGAGGGCGGGGTGGTGGACGAGCAGTGGATGCAGTCGGTGGCCAAGGAGTTCAACATCTCCGACACCGCCTTCCTGTCGCGCGCCACTTCCGCTGTCAATTCCGATGCTGGCGGTGGCGATCCTCCCTCTCCCCGGTTCCACCTCCGATGGTTCACCCCGGTTTCCGAGGTCAGTTGAGGCAACCCATTTCCCATTTAATTTCAGCTGATTTCATTGCTAAATTAAATTTCCACTGTTCGTAAAATAATGGAATTGAAATGCATTTAATTCATTTCAATTATCTCTCATTTTCTTATTTTAACCTTGGTCACAATTCACAAATAAGAATGAAACAAAATGAAGGTTGAGATTTATTTAAAAAAAATAAATAAATAAAAACTTGTAAGTAGGAAATCATACTGAAATCCATCCAAATCCACGGAAAAAAATTGATATCTAGAATTCTGAATCAATTGAATTCCAGGAATTTGTGGTTTCGAAACAGGTTGTTAAGCTGCAGAGCACAAATAATGTGCAGAGAATGTATACAGCTAATGATATACTGAATAATCAGAAGAATTTCTTCTTCATAATTCATTTTCTTCTTTATCCATTGTCAAGAAAATCTCAAAGGCACTGGAAACATTGTTTGTGATCAATGGTACTCTTAAATTTGGTCCATTATACATTTTGAATGTTTGATTTGTATAAAATCTTTTTCCCTCCCTTTTTTCAGGTTAATCTTTGTGGACATGCAACACTAGCGGCTGCACATTTCCTTCTCATATCTGGCCTGGTAAAATGTGACACAATGGAGTTTCTTACAAAATCCGGAGTTTTAACAGCTAAGAAAGTCCTTGGACTAAAGCATCTAGGTACCTCAAACTTTTCACTCAGTGAAGGGGAAGAGAAGTTCTCTATTGAGTTGGATTTCCCTCTGATCCCAGTGGTAGATTGCAACTCCTTAGAGACCCCATCAATTCCAGAAACTCTGAATGATGCTTCGATTGTAAATATGTGTAAAACAGCCACTGATGGTGACCTCATTGTACTCACTCTTCTTTTGCAATATCTATGACTGGGTTAGATTAATCATAGTGTAGTTTTATCTTTCCATGATCACTAAAGTTTCATTCAGAAAAAATATTCAACTCTTTACCATGTGGTAGCCTTTGTTTTTTAAAGAATCCATGTTTGCAAAATTTGAACTATTTCATTCATCGGCATGCATCATGTCTGATCCATTGGTGGGACTATTTAGCATGTCATCGAAGTATATTCTTTCTCCTTTTCTACTTCAATTTAGTTTCTTTCTCTTATAATGTACTTTTGAGTTTAGAGAGATTATTTTTAACTAAACTCAAGAAGCTGAACTCTATGTATGTAGGTGGAACTTGCTTCAGGTAAAGAAGTTGCTGATATAAATCCAAATTTTACTGAATTAAAAGAATGTCCTGGAAGAGGAGTTATTATAACAGGGCAAGCTCCTGCTGGATCTGGATTTGATTTCTTTAGTCGCTTCTTCTGTCCAAAATTAGGAGTCAATGAGGTAATTCCATAAATTATATTTCAATTCACCTTTATTGTTCTGCATGTTTACAGAATCTGTATCATATGTTTGTCAACGTTCATGCTTTACAGAGGTGATGTGAAGAAAAAAAAGTTCATATTTCTCATATTAAATAGCTCAAATGGAGTATATTCCTTACTAAAGTTCATCTGATAGGATCCTGTGTGTGGTAGCGCGCACTGTGCGTTGGCACCCTATTGGGGTAAAAAGCTGGAGAAACAATGCCTTATCGCTTACATGGTAATTCCTCTTAAACTATTATTTGGTTGACTTCAAGTAGATTTTAAAGTCATTTACTCTAATCCAGAAATATGATGATCATCTGCAATTGCCTCTATTGACTCAGGCTTCTCCTAGGGGTGGAAGATTGGACCTACAGTTGGTAGAGGAGACTCAGAGGGTGAGGATTAAAGGAGAAGCTGTTACTATTATGGTTGGTACCCTGTTAGTCTAATATCAAGCACCTTATTTGAAGCTCATTATGCTGATTTAAGGCTTCACACACAACAGCCGCAGATTTACACTGCTCTCACAGGGTCTTGACCCACTCCCCTTTCAATTACTAAGCTGGTTATATGTCAGGTTTTCTTTCTTCACATGTCTGAGTCTTTTATTTTGCCATCCCACTTAATTTATATGTAGGATAATATAAGTGTGAAAAGAATTTTCAATTATGTTAATGATTTTTTATTTTTTATTTTGTTTGTCTTGGAGGATCATGAAACATCAATTAGCTGTGGTTTCAGATAATCAAGAATATTAAGGAAAGCCCCTGATCCAGGAGGATCAAGGGCTGTGCAACTCTTTTGATACGAACTCTAACAAGCCATGGTAGATAAAACAAAGAAAAAGAAAAAGAAAACTGTTGTGATTGTGCTTTGAGTAAGACTTTCCTCGGCACTGTTGCATCTTTCTTGTAGAGAGAGCAACATTTTAGTGAAAATACCTCGATGATTTGAGTTGATGAGCCTAAAGGGAGAAGTATGGACACAAAATGGTCGTATTTTACCCTTCTTTTAATCACTCCAGCATTTCTTTTCAACAACTTCTACAATAGGTGATCATTACTCTCTCTATTTAATTTTTACTTTTTAATTTTTTTTCATATAGCATATCAAATATAATTAGAAGGATGACAATGCGAGAGTAAGTAATGAATTGATCCACTTTGGAAAGGCATGAATACATGATGAATTTGATATATTGATGTGATTATTCAGCATAACTGGGGAACCAGGAAACGATTATATTGTGCAAGTTCTATGTTACTGCTGTACTGAAATCATGGTTTATGATGGTCTCTGATGCTCCATTCATCTTTAGGACATAATTTGGTACAATTATTCTTTTTCATATATCTCCAATACATACACTAAGCATACTTCACCCAAAAATAAAAGCAGACATACTCTATGTAATTTGATAAGATGTAAAAAGACCACATGAAGTTGTGAATAAACTCAAATGTCTATGCTTTCTTTCCATTATTCCATCGACAAATACAAATGAGCTAAACTTGTCTGAGACCAAAACCATTTACAGTGCTTTAGACCAAACTCTCCTATGGTACTTATTATCCTGATAGTTTTCTTGCCTTTGTACTAGAATCAAAATATACATGTAAACAAGGACGCATCACCAGAAAGGAGCAAGGGACTACATATTAGTATAGGGAATAAATAAAAAGGAAAAACTGTTTAAAGTTTCCTTATTTCATTGAGATATAGAAACTTCAGCCGCAATCCAAGAGAACAACCTCGAGATGTATACAAAATTGTCATTAGATTTTCTGTAGATTATTCCTTCAATCAGATGAGTTCCTTCTGAAGGTTTAATGTTGTGATTACATAAACCTTAGAGCACACGCCGTGTTCAGTTCATATTACCTCCAGCAGCAAATAACTTCTCAAAGCGTGTAACAATGTGTTTGCCATATGTGAAATCCTTCAGTTCTTTCATGTGAACTTTGATGCGCGAAAGAATGATTTCTCTATTCTCATCATCACAAATCTCAAGGGCCTTCTGTACAACATAATTTGCAAAGCGATCCTTCATCATTGCCTGCCAATTAATTCAGCATCCAACTATAAGATACTGATAATTGAACCTTAGTACAAGTCTAGCAATAAATCAGGAAAGCATGACACAGATTCTCCAAGATACAAAAAAATTTCTCATAGCACAGGGGAAAAAATGCACGTCAGCATCTAGTTACTGTACATTCTTTCCTGACAAGCACCAATTTCCAAACATCAGTGCTTATCAAATTTTAGGTATGCGCTGACAAATCACCATCATTAAAGATAATGATCATAAAGTCATTGAGATGGTAGTTGAAATAGCCTTCATCTCATATTATGGCCTTAATTCAGACGTTCGTTAGAACACTCTTAATTGCGAATCGCATATCTTGTGGTTAAAATCTTTGGCAACCATTGAAAATTAATTTAGCATCTTAAATTTAGAAGCTTTTCTAGGCATTGAAAAATCAGTTTGGTTACTAAGTAAATACACGTATTCTCTAGTGCACAATACCATGTAAGCAGAATAATGATCTTATGCTGCTCTAATTATATCTCATCATATATAGACCCAATTCTGTCAACATAAAGATTCATTTCTTACCTTTCTTCAGTAAGAGATACATAAAGCATGTCATATAATAATGTTTTACCATTTCTTTTAAATCGCACTTATTTTCCATTGGCAAAAGAATAACCTAAAAGACTAGGCCAAAAATTGAAGACAAAGACAACTGACCGATTATGACCAGCAAATTCCATAGAAATGTCAAAGGAAAAAAAAAAAGAAGGATTCTCGAAACTGGTCCCTAATGGGGAGCTATGTTCTAATACAAAAGGACAAGGGAGATCACGCGGAAGAATTTAATAACTTCTTCTTGCCTTGCAAAAAGTAATTTTCAAGATCAAGAAAGTCTGATCAAAATTTCGTTCTTCTATCATCTTCAGCAAATATACCACAGACTAAGGTAGTGCCTTTACTAACAAAACAAATTTTGCCATCACAACCCAACAACCACTCCACAATCCTACAATTTTTACCACAACCATTTTCTGCCAACACAACCACAACCGACATTGGGTTTCAATGCCAGGTCTTCGACAACCTCCTTCTGCAAGTCCCACACAACAGTTCTCTATTTTACTCAATTCTGGGCACAATACTACTTAGTTTAGTACTGCTACAGTGTTACAGAAAATCTGCAAGAGTTACAGTTGATCACTGAGCTTGTACACAGATTAGCTACAATTCTAAATGCCTTCTTTCTGCTTTAAACACCTATGGTGTTCATTTTGTAGGACAAAAAGGAAACAAACAAAAAAAAACAGTATGTACTGTTGATTTGCTCCAGAAACACTATTGGTTTGTAAAAGTTAATGAAGATAGAGACAAATCTCATTCACATAGCAATACGAAGTACAAATTTCATATGATATGAACATGAATGCATAATGTTTCGATGATCATAAAGACCAGCAGACTCACTGTGGACCAGCTTGGTCTGGTTGGTGTCCTAGAGAAAGATGTATCCACTCAAGATTTTAGAAGACTGTAGAGTGCCAGGTAGACGGAAAAGGGGCCACATGGTTCCTAGGTGCTAGGCAAGTGCCTAGGCGGATACTTAGACATCAAATCGGTTCAAATATAAATACCTAAAATCATGTATGCTTAAAAGAAAAGTTAAAATGAATACATAAAATCATATCCGAAACAGTTCAAAAGTTATCTAATTTTATTTGATATAATGGTATAAGAAGATATTATTAAATACAAGAAAATTAGTCACATATTTAACACTGTAAACTTCAAGAAGGGCATTTTGGCCATTTGATGTTGGATCCATCTGTTAACTTTAACAGCCATATGTTAGGAATATTTTATATATTTTCTTAAAATTTTAACCATAATGACAGTAGTAACAGAGTAAAAGAGTCCAATGATTTCAGTGACACTTAATTAGTCTAAAGCACAAAATTTATCAAGATCAATATACTTAACGAGTTCAGAAAGTAGGGCAGACCTGCAAGGGTTCATTTCCATCAGTAGAATCAATCATTTCCTTTATTAGAAGCTGGCGTTCTTCGGGAGTTCCATATGTCAAGCATTTCTCAACAACATTTGAAGCAAATTTTTGTTGGCTCATCATGACTATCTGTCCTGCAAGCCTGTAAATTATGGCAGATCGCTCTTCTTGTTTTCCATGTTGCAGGACATACTAAACAAATAGACAGTACTACAAAAATCAGTGGATTGTGCATGGCTAACATTAACTGTTGTTCAGTGATTACATAAGTGAAGAGACGAAAGCAAAATATAATAGAGGAAAAGGCTGATGGCCAAACAACATTTTAATTTTTAAGTGTTACCCAGATGTTACTTGAGAAGACCTCTGACTTATCTAAAAGCTTGATGATATGACTCTAAGAAGACTCCAAACCCACCAAAATAATTAGCAAAAAGAAGTTCAATCATAGAACGTAGTTACAAAAATACACGACAAATCAATATTCAGAAGACTAGATCTGTCATATTATCTAAGTTCTAAAGTCCTTTTCTGGAGAAGGAATGACTAAGACAAGGCAATAAAGAAGCAATGGCACTTCAAGATTGGCATACAATATCATACATAAATGAAATGAGTCAAGTAAAAAGGTTAATAACCCTTACAGCATACAGAAAACTACTAGAAAGATGCATGGTAACATTCAAGTGAGGAGAAAATTCAATCATTACATTACAATGTTAGGTACTGAAGGAACAGTAACTAAGTTTTTGCATAAAATGTACCTGAATAACATAATTCCCATATTGGTCCTGTGTCAAAGTGCACATAGATTGCATGATCTCATCCATCACTGTGCTTTGAGTTTTTGGATTCTTACAGTGTTCCAGAACCCTCTGTGAACATCTAAAGAATTCATACCACATGAAAGAAAATTAAATCTATTTAATTATTTAAGGCATCAAAAGTAAGTACTTTTGCACCTGAATGACTCTGCAGCCATATGGGTGGGTAGAAAGCATTAGAACTTGTCCATAGACAGATGATATGATAAACTGGATCTTGTCTTCTGGGATAAGCTCAATACACTTCTGGATTACATGGTTGCCATTCTGATCTCTAATGCACTTAATGATAGAACCATCAAGTTCTGATGCAAGTTGAATCCGCTGATCCACATCAACCACTTCCATAGCCTGAAAAGAACATTTTGTTAGAAGTAGATCCAGGAAAATTTATCACAAGAACAGGCACATTACAGATCAAGATCAATTTTCATGTCATGTGTATGCATATATGCACTAGAATTAGGTCCAACTGATAAATATCAATAACTACATATATGAACGGGCATCAAGAATTCTTGTGTTTATGACTGCAGTATTTATAGAAAGACTAACTGCTAGGAAAATAATGGAGATGACAATAATAGATAGCTTATTGGCTAACAGAACTGCAAATTTAAACAAATACCTAGCATTTAGTTGTTATTTACACCTAAAACTGCATACAAGACATAAATAAACTTTAACCCATATGGTACAGTTATGATGTTAATTTGGTCATTTCATCTCCTTCGAGAAATGGACATATCTGACAGTTGCTTCAACAATAAAAGGCCCTGCCATCTAATTATGATAAATACTAACAGCTAGTAACAGCATAGATAGCCCCGAATCCGCCTATATTTAGTCAAAACAGTTTCAAGTTTATAAGGGCAAATCAATGTTTAAACCTTGTTCCATTTGGTTTTCCGTCATATCGTGGATGGCACCTATCAAACTGCACTGGGGCATGAGCGTGTAGCATGAGGTTCAGACTCACTACAATTTAAAAGGTGGAAGTGATCAAACAAGATCAAATATGGCATAATCAGATAGAAGGTTTGGGGCTGTGGTAACATGTTTCTTTTTTGTTAATGAAACTGGGTTAATGTAGTTCACCTTTTCTTGCATGTTGAAGAGCAACAAATTTTATATCTATATCATCTGTTGTGCATTAGGCATTAGTTCCATTTAAAGAAACAACCTATAACAGATCTACCTACTCTTGGACTACTACACAAAATCTACCAATATTTTTTTTCAGTTAGATTTAAGCGGCATAAAGTCCGATTCTAACAGGATCTCAAGCATGAGGTCTATAGGATTGGTCAACCCACATATGAAATGGAAAGAATAGAAGAAGAGGTATGCTGTCTAAACTGCATGTGCTATTAAAGCTGCATTCTGGGTATGGAAAGGTTCTTGTTTTCTTCTTTCTTGAGTGAATCAAATTAAACATGCTAAGAAACTTAAGATTTTGGAAAAAGTTAGGTTGATTGATGCCTTCAACACAATAAGAATCTATAGCACAAAGGGTGTCTCAATGCACAAAATCACAATACATACAAATTACAACTTATATTGTGGGGCATAATCAGAGAACAGAAATGTCTACTTGTCCACAATTAGGGGTTCTTGGGTCCTATAGTGATTGATGTAGGGCTGTCAGGCTTGACAAGCAGCTCGGGCTCGGCTCGGGTGAAGCTCGAGTCCGGCTCGGCTCAGTCAGAGCTGAGCGGAGCCCGAGCCCGAGCCATCATAATAGGCTCGAAATTAATATCGAGCCGAGCCTGAGCTGGAGTCGGCTCGCTCAGGCTCGACTCGATAGGCTCGATAGCCTGACTAACTATAACTAAGGACACGTGGCATAAAGAAATGTTGCCGCATGTCCCTCACTAACCCATCCTCACCCGTAACAAATTTAATATTCATCACCCTCACCTACCCCACTCTCATCCATCACTTCACCTTGCCCATCACGTCAATTTCCCCATCCTCAATTCCCTCACCCACCCACCCTCACCCTCACCCTCACCCTCACCCTCATCCACCCGATCGCCACTCCTAATCTCACCCCACGCGCCACCACCTCTTCCTTCCCCGTCGGCCTCCATCGGCAACGACGGCAAGCCACCACCACGGCGCCACGCCTTCCACTCCGTCGGTCTCCTCCTCCTCCTCCGTCGGCTTCCTCCTCCTCCTTCATTCACCATCTCCTCGTCGTCACCTCCTCCTCCATCCGTCTCCGACTCCTTCGGCAAGCCGCCGTCCATGTCGCCACCACCCACGCCGCCACCGCCTCATCCTCTAATCGAGCCCGAGCTCTCGGGCTCGGTTAGGCTTAGCTCAAGCTCGGCTCGAGTTGAGCTGAGCCAAGCCTGAGCAACATTATGAGGCTCGAAAGTAATTTCGAGCCGAGCCTGAGCCTGAGCTTACTTTCGAGCCGAGCCTGAGCCTGAGCCTGAGCCGGCTCGCTCAGGCTCGGCTCGGCTCGTTTACACCCCTAGATTGATGTAGCTAGTGAGTGTTGCATGTCCAGTACTATGCATCCACACTAGATGACCTTCTCAGGAAAACAAGAAGAGAAAAAAACAAAAAGAATAAACAAATCAAATGAATATCACAGTATTGAACTTATATGACATTTTAATAAAAACTTAGATTCTCAGCATTCCTGAAGTACAGAAAATAACAAATTGATAGAGAATGTAAATTTAATCAGAAGAGATAAGAAAACTGGGATAAATTTAAGGATTTGAACTGCAGCCTACACCAGAACTACCAAAATAGATATATGAGCAGACTAAATGGCTAACTAACCAACCTTCTGGATTACTCTGCAACCATACATTTGAAGACTTAGATGCAAAACGTGACCAAGAAGTTGAGAGGTCAGCTGATTTCTCTGGTTTACTGTACCAAGCTCAAAAAACTGCAAGATTGTTCATTCAAGTCTCAAAATATTTAAAAAAAAAATAATAGCATTAGCTTGTAAAAAGAATACCAGCATACTTTCTGAATGACATAATTCCCAAATACATCAGTTGTCAGAGCAAGGGCATGAGTTACTATCTTGGGGAAGATTTTGTTTTTCTCATCAACTGATGCGGTTTCAAGTTTTTGTTGAATAAATCGACTTCCATACTGATCTGTACTGCTTGAGAAAAGTTGAAACAAAAATGTCAATCACGTAAAGTACAGAAGAAGTTAGAAAGAAGAAAAGGTGCAAGATCATAGTATCACCAAAGTACCTAAATTTAATAACATGATCCACTATATCAATAAGTTCTAATGATTGAGATTTGCTGTTCTTCAGTTCATCCAACAAAGATACTTCAAAGCTGTCTCTTAGAAGACTATTTTTATGGTTCCACAATTCCATAGATCTGCTATTTGCAATTCCGCGCAGGTAAGGGAAATGTGATTGTTGATCACTCTGGCCTAAAGGGTTCCCAAGACCCAAAGAACAACAAACAGAGCCAGTTGTTTTGAATCCCAGATGTGGGAAGCCAGATATGGAACCAGGATATAACCTTTGACTTGCCAGACCAAATTTGCATGAGAAGAGCTCATTCTGTTGGGCTTTCTGCTGTAAAATAAGCGCTTCAAGATATGGTTCCCAACCTCGAGGAACAGTGGGAAGACCTACCGATGCAGCATTGATGCAATTATTTACTAAAGGAGAACTATTCATGCTTGGAACAGCTTGTACTGGAGCACCGGAATCCTCTTTGAATGATAGAGGGTACAGTGTGGCCAATACTGGAACCTGGAGATCAGATCCCAATTGGTTTCCCATTCTATTATAGTATTGCCCTACTGTACTACCAAAAAATGTGGCACCTGCCAAGTAAAGTACCTAGTAAGATTTTTGGTTCAGTTAGATAACCAAACAATAAAGTTTCTGTTATACCTGAATGAAGTTTATTGTTTGACATTGGAATGCTTCCATCCATTACCATACCATTAGACAGGTTCAAGCCAGATAAAACAGCTGATATATCAGTATAATCTGGTGTATAAAAAGAAGTACCTTGAAAACCTTTTGCAAGTGCTTCCCTATCAACATTAGCAGCCTTCCCTAAAGAAGGTGTAATGCAGGGGCTAGGAAATTGCCTCATTTGTGTGGGAT
Source organism: Typha latifolia (assembly GCF_019914945.1). Taxonomy (NCBI): domain Eukaryota; kingdom Viridiplantae; phylum Streptophyta; class Magnoliopsida; order Poales; family Typhaceae; genus Typha; species Typha latifolia. The sequence continues at coordinate 13,974,602 of NC_133087.1, read as the reverse complement.
CAGAGAATTTACTATTTGTGAGAGAGGATCCATCAACAGATGCCAAGGGATTGGACATTGAATGAAAGCTCTGGGTTCTAAGAAGGCTGGGAGAAGTCACTCCAGATTGCTGGTGATCAATATCTTCCTGTCCATTAAGTCTATTAGGCACTCCATTTGGATCAATAACACAATTGAACTTATTGGAGCTTCTTGACTGTGTATAATATGTAGAAAAGGATGCTGAATTACCAGAATCCTCCTGCAATTCAATGGTTTACTTTCGCATATTATGTAAGACATCATGAAAGAAAAGAAATGATAAAAAAAAAATCAATGCATCCAAATATATTCCTTATTTGTCCAGCAAATTGATAAGAATAATATTGTCAAGCCACAAACCGAGCAAGAAATAGGTAACATATATTAAATGGACTGCTTTTATAACTTTGAAGGAAACAGTAATTGAGCTAGGATTAGGAAAACTTGTGATATAGTCATATAGAAGTCCTATCTGCAATTTGTGGTATAGCCATGTTAAGTGCTACTAACTGAGGTTTTGATGTAATATTGCTTTCAGCTAGATATTCTTTTGCAATCTGAGCCTGTCAAGAGTATTTATTGCTATTTTAATGACAAACCTCCTCCACGCTTTCAGGTAGCCAATAGCAGTATAATATTATATTTTCATATCTTATGTATTAAAATAAGGAGGATATTCCATACTTTCAGTAGGACCTTTATATGCCGTGTGCAGTCTTTTAAAGACTTAAGGGAGTTATTTTCTAGGGAAACCACTAAGAAATTGCATGGAACACTCAGAATTTACAAACTCAAAACTCTTTTCATCAATGTTTTCTGAAATACAAGCTCAAAGTTCCTTTTTATGAATGCTCTCTGATTACTCTTCAGTATCATTTGCAGAACCAGATGGCCACATTTATAGTTCATCCTAAGATCCAGATTGTCCAATTCTAAATGCAGACATACAACAATCGTAGACATTTTTTCCGTGCATCCCCTTATGGACCCAAGGGTGATGTGACAGGACTGCACGGACCTTGTATTTGTGTGCTCAAATGTACCGTTACTGTATGAACAAATCTAATATCTACCCAAACAAAGGTAAAATGTCCTTTAATTCTATCTCATGAAACTTTCAACATTTTGTATCTTCTATAATTTAAAAACCAACTACTAGCATTGGTTAACAACGCAAAACAGTTAAATAGTTAACAAGAGATTACAGTAAAGGACAAAAGAAAGCACCTAAAATTCACTGAACTGATCAACCAGTACTAAAAGAAGAATGTAATGCTCTTACCTTCAACAAATCTGCGTAGCTCTTTCTTCTTGCCTTCGATCCAATAAGACCATCAGAGCCCTGATGGAGCCAATCAGAAGAACTTTGCTGAGACATCATCCTCTGTGCCCCGCTGCTCGCACAGCCACCCAATCCATTCCTCCTCAACTCTCCGACCACACCAGGGGGAAGCCTCTGCACAGCCACCAGGTCCTCCTTGCTCGAAACCGTCGGCCACAAAAACCTCGAGTTCACATCGTCATTGGTATAGTGGTTGTTTGATAAATTACCTGAGTGCAAACGCATCTCCTTCTCCGGCAATGGCCTCTCTCCACCATCAATGTCGAAGAAACTCTTATTAGTTGCTCTTGATCCTTCCACGGTTGGCGGAGCGCTGCCACTACGCTCGAAGGCCGCGGTGGCTTTGCCATGATTCTGCTCCGTAAGCAGCTTCTCGATATCCTTCTCGACATCGCCAAAATCCCCAGGAGCAACCGAACCCATGTTTAACCTATCTAAGTACCCAAAAAATCCAAACAAACAAACAATAAAAATGTAAATTTTGTGAAAAAGAAAACTAGCAAGAGAAGAAGAACAGTTCTAACTTAGACAGCATGCATTGAATCAGGCACAAAAGCAATCACCTTTCCGAGAAACCCAGCGCCAGTCGATCGAATAATAGCTACCAAGAACGCCTTTTAATTCAAAAATCGGGTTTCGTGCAACGGAGAAACAAAAAATAGTAGATTTTTCACTCGAACTTGATTGAATCTTGTACAAGTTTAACGGATTACGGAGAGATCAATCGGAAGAACGAGAAATTCTAGGGTTTATGGAGTTAAAACCCATCAGAGCTGAGGAGGAGATTAAATAAAGACGAGAGAGAGCCAGAAAAGGAAGGAGATGCGGAAAGCCTGAATGAATTAGGAAAGGAATATAATCAAATATGGTAAATCACAAATTGCCTCCGCCTATTGCATAAAATTAAACTTAAACTTCGACCATCTTGCTCCCAGTAATTAACATGAAACTATTAATTTTTTCATCAAATAAAAAAAGTATTAAAAATTTATTAGAGAGAATTTTCTACTGCAATAAATATTAGAGTTAATTAAGAGACACTAAACTATACCCAGTTTCACGGAGACCCAGTGAACTTTTTTAAGTTACAATCTCACTCTTAAACTTTGAGACAAAGTGAGAATGGGTAACGGCGGCGACAAAAAATCTATAATAACCAACTATTATGCCCCTAAGAGCATCTGGATGCTCCATATTTTCTAAATATGGAGCCAAAAATGAAGAGCCTGGTGCACTCCATATTTATTAAAATAATAATATAATATATATATATATATATTAGCTATTTTAAATTACTTAATAGGTACTCTTAGTAGTATTATTTTTAATAAAAAATATATGGTTAGAAAACTCTCGTCGAGATCTTTAAAATAAAACTAATATTCAATAGTTTTAGAAGTAATTTTAAATTACTAATTTTTATATTATTATTGTTGATTCTACTCAACCTCCGATCGTTGAAGAGTTGGAAGCCAATGATGATGAACGATTTCAATGATTCCTTGCTCAACATAGAAAGATTCAAGATAGAGAGGCTCATTTTGAGCTTCGAAATGCACTAAACACTTACAGAGCCACGAGAATGAAGGAATATAAATTTTAGTATAGTTTTTATTTAATATATTTCATGTTTGATGTATTTCATATCTGATGTATTTTAATATTTAATATTTACATTGGAAAATAATTTTGAGTAATTATATTTTATGACACATAATTTATTAGACTCATTTTTATAAATTAATTTAATATTAGACTCATTTTAAAGGTCTCGATGAGACCTTTCTAATGGTATTATTTTATTAAAATTCGATTAGTAAAACTAATTATATACTCAGTTTAACTAACTATACAGATGTAATTAAAATTATTGAATGCAATAATTATTGGACAAATTTGATATTTTTAAAAGGTGAAAAGATAAATGGAGTCGGGCTCCATTTTTTTTGGTGGGGCTCCAAATGTGGAGCCACACTGTTGCTAGCTCCAAATTTGGAGCTAGCGTTGGAGCCTAGGTGGAGTTACTATAATAAGTTAACGAGATCATCAATTTAGTCATAACCTAAAAAATAAAATAAAATAATTAAATTACAAACCACCATCTCCCCTTCCCAAACCCACTGCCATTCCCCCCCAAACCACCCGGCCTCACAATGGCACAGAGATTGAGGGCCTTCACCCCATTGCGCTCGCCCTCATTGCCTTTACCCCCATTGCATTTACCCTCACCGCCCTCACCCTCGGCCCTCACCCTCATCGCCTGCGCCGCCCTCCTTGGCCACCTCCTCTTCTGTTCGATCTAACTCCTCCACTCTGTGTGACATTGCCCGCGCTGTGTCGCCGTCCTCAGCCATCCTCGCCTTCACCACCCGTCCTCGACCACCCTCACCCACGCTGTGTCGCGCTGCCCTCGCCCTCATCACCCTCGACCTTGGCTGCCCTCACCTTCACTACCCATGGTTGCCCGTGACCTTGCCCTCCTCGGCCGTCGCAGGCAAAAGCTCCTCCTCAAGGCCGGCGGACGGTGCTCTGGCGAGCATAATTAAATCTCATTTAATTATCCTAATTTAATTAAAGGATTAAAATAAAATTATATTTAAATCTCTATTAATTTAATTGAAATACATAACAATGGTCTTTAGGTCATTTCGGGGAAATATTACTGCCACGTAAGCTAACTCCCCAATTTTTCTCACAGCGCACTAACAGAAGGTTAGCATTGAAATTTTTCTAAAGTTTAGGGGCGACATGATAACCTAAAAAATCTTAGGGGGTCTTAGTAAAAATCGAGTATAGTTCAAGGGTGTTAGCGTAATTAACTCTAAATATTAAAATATCATAATTATCCTTCCCATTCTATTACATTTTGCTCACCGAATTTTTAGGACTGATAATGCGAAAGGGCGCCTCGTCTGGACGGGCGGACTTCATGGATGAGCGAAAGGTGCCATGGAGTGGGGAATATCCCGAGTATAAAGTGTGACAACCAAATGCACCTCAAGGTGGAGCCGAGGAACTCGGGGACCTTCTCGAGCACGGGATAGGCAATTGAGAGACAGAGTTAGCCTATTCAACAAGATCAAACCACCACTGGATATAGAACCCTTGTTGGTGAAACCAAAACAATGTGAATATTTGATCATTTTTGGTATATAGATAGGGCAGCCTGCCCCTAGATGTGTATCCCGTGGTGGCTATAGATTGTATATTCACTTGATTTGGATCTTCAATGAGTTTTGTGACTATAGGATGGATCTAAACCTAGATCTGAAAAGCCTCTGAGGTGTGTTAAAAAGAGAACCTTCTTTCGTAAACAAGATAGAGGAAGAATAAAGGGAATATCTTGTCGAACCAATCATATATAGACAAAGAGAAGCAGGGCGAAGAGCAATGACACGATATGCACATCGTGGTGGAAAAATATGGGTATTTCAATATATTTCCTGACAAACAGAAGACAGTAAGACCTACAGAAAACACGTGTAGGTTCAGGGAAGGGATCCCCCAAATATTGGGTATCCGTTGTTAAACCAGGTTGAAAGATGAAGCTGTCGACGGACAAACTTTGCATTAACGTCGATCGGGATGGGATGACGAGGCTCCAGTTCCCAGGGTTAGGGTATTCCCTATGTTGAGCCGGCTTTAAACAACCTTCGCATTACCTGCTGAGATCCCAAGTCTCCAAGTGGGCCCTCTTGGCCACCCACGACTTTGTCTTTTTAGAGAATCCCGCTCCTGTGTCGTAGGACTTTAGCTCGGCAGTCCACTTGGTAGGTTTGTTTATCCTTCCTTTGTCAAGGTACGAGATGTACCTTGTGGGAGGCGGCGATCCCCTGGACATAGTCCTTTTAGGTAGTGGTCGTTTAATCCATGGTCCGTTGGATGGTCGGTGCAAGGCCAAAAAATGGAACACATTGATTCCGTTCGTTCCTGTCCTTCACTTTAGGGCATGTCCCTCGGTGTGGTCAGTACTCCATACTGTCGGGTAGCGAAGCTTACACTTGTTCACTTATTATGATGGTTCACCAGGGCCTCATCTCAGCCATTGGCGGGAATTTCACCCGCATTTGATCCCCAATTCTTATTCACCCCAAATGATTGTGTTGGGTGAATTGTGACCTCAATCGTATCAAGTGAGCAACGACGCTTAGTATCCTACAAAGAGACTCCAGAGAGCCAAAAGTATTGAAGGAATGGCCATAGGAATGGGCATGCATGACATGAAAAGAGTAATAAGAAGTTGACACTTCCCAACCCATAATTTTTAAGATTATTAATAGTAATTTATATATTTTTATTATTAAATTTTGATAGAGAAATTAATGCTTTCACATTAGTAGAGCGGCAGCATGAGACAAATGAAAATTCAAATTAGTATAATTTTAACCATAATCACTGGAGTAATCTAAAATTTCCCAGCCAAATTTAGTGGCCAATTCGCATTAAAATTCTATTTATTTTTCAACGTCGATTTCAGTCTCTTTTATATGAGGCTAAAATTCCTGAGTAAATATCCTACTTGCATGAAGAGAGAATTTTGTAGTACATTTAATGCGTGACAAAGTTTTTTTAGTTAATAATACCAAGACGAAATAAACTTACTTAAAACACATACTAAGTATTAGTAATTATATTTTTATCTCCTACATTATGTCTTAATATTATACAACGTAACTCAGGAGTAAGAGTATCATTTATCATTTATATTTTTCTCGAAATATGAGTATTTAACACTTATAATAAGGCAATAATATGTTAGCATATCAGGGCGACCACACAAATCACATACTAAATAGTTGAAAAAACGAGAATCCAAGGTATGCCATGGTACAACTGCTAAAATATTATAATATTCATTATTAGAGATGAGATTATAACACACCATCAATAATAAAATATAAAAATAATATGGAAACAAAGTTTTTACGTGAAGAAATTTTAAACTAGGTAAAAAAAAATCATGGATTCAAACTTGGATTGAAATCAATTACTAAAACATATAATAATAATCTTACATATTATTCGATGATCTCTACGACTCAATTAGAAATAACCTTGCTCGCTTACACTGCTTCTCTTCTAATCTTTAGTGACGCTCAAGATTGATCTTTCCGTCTCAGTGACCTTTGAGATATAATTCCTTTAAATTTAATTTATATGCGTCGACATCTATAGTTGCAGAGTGATTTCAAATAGCCTATAAAAAATAATATCAAGATATATGATAGATTAAAACCCCCGTATATCTCTTAAAGATAAGGTAGAATATTTATTCTCTAGTAATTCTCTTAGAGATAAGGAAATACTCTTGAAAGATTCTTCATGTATTCTTTTAGAGAGGCCGATGGCTTTGCATGATTCTTGATATACGAACCCATGTTCCCAAAAATCCAAACAAATAAACAAAAAATATGAGCAGTTCTAAGCTAACATGCAGTGAATCAGGCACGAGAGAAATCACCCATTCCAGTAAGAGATCAAATTTCTCTTACACCTACCACTAATTTTACTTTTTAGTAAATTATTTTAGTCAAATATTTAATCTAATATTTAGTTCGGTTTTAATCCTGCCAATTTTATAAATATTAATTTAAATTTTTTACTTCTATTATTATTATAATTCTAATTTAATTACTTATTACTGATCGATTGTTACGAATCGGCCTAATCCAATCCGCAATGGTCCTGGACTCGATGAAGCTTGTAATTTTCGATAGAATCTATGAACAATATAACCGTTGGATTCTCCTGAATTTTTGATATATTTTAGATCTAGGAGAGAGCTTTCCAACGAATCTAAGATCATATGATTCAGACGGATAGATATCAAGATATCGATCAAATAGTGATCAAAGGTCAATTAGATCCTAACTTGATAGTCCATTAATGACTAGATAGATGCTAGATTTAGTTCGTGGTGTGAAGGAGAAGAAGTTGTTGTAGAAGAGAGAGATTACAAGCTGACCAAAGACTTGGCAAAGCTAATTCAATTATCCAAGATTCTTCACCAATTAGGGTTTCCTCTATAAACTCATCAACGAAGTTAAACAACTCTAATAAATCATAATAAACCAACAACTAAATTAAAATCCTCAAATCCTAACAAACCAACAACTAAATTAACATCCTAATAAACCAGGTTAACAAACCAACTAGTTTGATATTATTTGAATATGTGTAAAATATTTTACGAATATTTTTTTAAAACTATGCATAAATTTAGCTAATTAAATAAAATCCTAACCTCGGATCTGACCCGGTTCCTATCATCGATCACATCGAAATTGATGATTATGAAATTGAGCACAAAAAAAAAATCTCTTGTCAGATTTTAATTTATATTAATAATTTAAATAGCATTAATTTCTTAAGTTTTCGGGCCCCCAACTGGATCCGGCCTGAGACTGGAAGGCCCGAAACCCAGCCCGACTTCTCCGTCCTCTTCCTCTTTCCTCCCGACTCCTCCCACTATTCTCTCTCTCTTTCTCTCACCATCTTTGAGGAGGGAGAGAGAGAATGGTACAGGTGAGGCCACAGTTCGTTCTTTTCGGGGATTCCATCACTGAGCAATCCTTCAGACCCGGCGGCTGGGGGGCGGCTCTCGCCGATACCTATTCTCGCAAGGTCAGAGATCTATACTCTTATTCTTATTCCATAAGTCCTCAGATCTCCCTTCCAAGCTCTATGTTTTTTGTTAATTGGAACGAGAGTAATCCAAATAACTAGCGTTTCTTTCATCTGTTTATTTGCGACAACATTATGCGTGGAATTGTCATTTCTTGTCCAAAAGAAGCTGTTGGATTTTTCTTTTCTTTTGTTGCCTGGTGGTAGTATAAGTTGGTCTGATTTAATTCTATGAGTTATAAGATTAGTCCTTTTTCTCCACACAAAAAAAAGGAAAAAAAAGAAAAGAAAAATGGAGGAAAAAAATATTGAGTTTTTTGTTTTTCCTTTCTCCTTCCAACTAATTGCTTATATGTGTCTCATCTTTATTTTCTCCATATCAGGCTGATATAGTTGTTAGAGGCTATGGTGGATACAACACAAGGTGGGCACTGTTTTTGCTCAATCACATCTTTCCTCTGGTAAGGGAACCATTGGAATTCAGTAACCTTCCTCATGCTTGGTCATTGCTTGCATGCCAATTCTTTCTTTTTAGTTCTCTCAATAGGAACTGATCGACATAAATTTACTGTGCAAATTTCTAGCTGAAAGTTTCTTTCATCTAGCTTGTAGCTTAATATATTTAAGATTTTGGATTAATTGGTTATGTCAGATATTGCTAGAGCTAATTTTTGTCAGGAGGTCTTAAGTTTAAATCTCGTTAAACCCTTGTGAATCCCAATTTTCTGTTATTTGTTCTTGTGTGGTTTGCAGCGCCAATATCCTATTATCTATCATCTATCAATATTGTGCAATGTATAGGGGCCACACATGAAAAGATGTTAAGGCATGATATACATGTTGGCCAATTACCAAATGATTTACATTTTTGGGTCAATCAGTCCAACCAGCAAGTGCTTAGCTGCATATGTTCCTCAAAATGAGAATTGCATACTAGCCATCTGCTAATACTTTTGATGGATACTATGAAAGGAGGCAAATACAAGGAAGGATGTTAAGACCAACTGTTTTCTTGAAAATCATTTTACTAAATGTATAGTAGGCTGCAAGCACTTAATATAGGGATTGGAGTTTTGGACAGTTTTACAGCATCGTTATGTCTACTTTCACTCTATCTTACGAACAAAGGCTGTGGGTAGACAATAGTACAATTGGTGGAGAAAGAAACTGTGATCAGCCAACTTGCTTGAAGAGACGCAAAGTTAATCCGAGTTTATCATTCACACCACTGTACTATTTAATTTCCCTTTGTGAAAGATAAATCTACTCTGTAAGTAATGCTGTACTAGCAAAAGCAACTCTCTAGTCTAAGAAATGAATCAAGGAAGATCTCTAGATGATGATCAGATGACCCTTGAATAGCAGTCGACAAGATGAAACAGGAAATCAGGGAGAGCAAGCTTGCTAAACTAGCCATATGAACAATTACTGAATTACTATAACCTGCATTATGCTGCTACAGTAATAGCAGAAAAGGCTTCTTGATATTCCTAAGACCATGAAAAGATTGATATATTTATAAAGTTCTATTTATTTTGTGATCTGATCTACTCCAACCATTGACATTTTTTGTTGTGATCTCCTGTCTCCACCACAGGATTGTTACAACTGGATACGGTCCTATTATTCTTTCCAATTTTTTAGTTGTTACTGCATCAATTGCAACTCTTGCATGATAAAGTTTGAAACAATCAAAAGTGGCTGTTCATAATTTCATATTGATGCTTTGGTTATTTGATTGTCTAAAATTGAGAAGAAAATGATGTGATAACTCAACCAAGGCTACTTATATGTGTATAATAGCTTAAAAAACATCCCTGAAACAGTGCATAGTCACTAAGGTTGTAAAAATAGCTTGTGGGCTTGCGAGTTTCATGAGCTCGGCTTGATCTCTAAATGAGCCAAGCCAAGCTCGAAATAATAATCGAGCTGAGACTTAACTCGCTCGAGCTTGACTCGAATTATCTCAATATATATTTTTTTATAAATTATAATATATATTTATGTGTTGTGGCATAATTGGTTATGTGCTTCAACTTCAAATAAAATGACCTTGGTTTGAATCCTAAGTTTTACAATGTAAATTTTTTTTTTTTGATATTTTGAATTAGTTTTATCACATTTAGTCCCACATCGGAAAGCTAAGAAATAAGAATGATCTTTATATCTATCCACCTCTTAAAAGCATAAATATTGTAGTTATGGAGTATATATTTTAAAAAATTGAAAAATTAAACTAGCTCGAACTGAGCTAGACATTTCCCTTTTTTGAGCTGAGCCGAGCTATTCTCAGCTCAGCTCATTTACACCCTTAATAGTCACCCAAAATAACGATAACATTCTGTTCTTGTCATCATCATTTAGGAATCTTTAACCAACGCTGCACTAGTATAGATTGGTATGTGAAAGCACAATAGATATTGCGACCTACTTATTTCATGAAAACTATTGTTATCTTATCAATTGACTTCACAATCTATCTTAATCTTAGTTATCAGAATTGGACTGAACCGGGCGTTTAGATAGGTGAATCATGAACCGACCATCAAACTGGTTTGGTTTTGTTATCAGACCAAAAAAAAAACCGACGCAATTACAAACTGGCCAACATGGCCGTTGAACTGGCAATCTGTGCAACCCGGCCATTTTTAGTGAACTGGCCGAGTCTTACTTTTTTGCAACATTACCTAATTATCCTTAATATTTAGTTTTTATATTCTTTTTTCTAAGGGTATTTTAGTCCTAAAATTTTGAAAATATTTAGTTTATAACATATTTGTGTTTTAAAATTTTGTAATTGTTAATTTATCAAATGGATTGATTTCTATAGTTCTATTTTAATTTCATGTTTCTTGCTAATAAATTGTATTTATATGTTGAAAATGTTTAACTAATAACATATTATTGTGTTACTATTTAGGAATTGATCAATATGTTGTTAGCAGTTATATGCAAAATTATAAGTTTTAAAAATTTGATGTTGTTAAACATAAATATTAGTTAAAAATGGCTAAGTAATAGAAGACATAAAATTATACTGCTTTGATAGATATTTTTTTGGTTTTTATAATTATTTAGAAATTAGAACTACCTATATATTATTTAAATCTCTCTCTATTATTGCAGACATGTTCATCATCACCACCACCTACTGCTACAACCATATTTTTTGGTGCTAATGATGCAGCCCTTCTAGGAAGGACAAGTGAGCGACAACATATCCCTGTTGAAGAGTACAAGGAGAACCTCAAAAAAATTGTTCATCACTTAAAGGTAACAATCATAGCTTATTTATCCTAATATTTTTTTTTCAGGTGCACTTGATCATGGTTATACTTGGCGCAACCATTTTAGTTCTGAATTGAGCCAGTGTGTTACTTTTAATAAAAAAAATGACGTCAATAATTTAATGTTTCTCTTCTTTTTCCACAATAGTTCTGTCGCTTTTCATAGGTCTGTTCATTGAATATACCATGAGCTTGTGATGTATTACTGGACTAAGCAGTAAAGTAGCCGGTTAGAAATATCAAAACCTCTGGCAACTTTTATATTGATTTACTGGTGTCATTTATGTAAGGGTCTTTACAAAATGTCAATATTACTTCTGAACAGTTTGATCAATAATTTTAGAATCTGAAGTACTTTTCTAGCTTTTGAAGTACCAAAAGGAACTTTGGCAGAAACACACTAAAGCTTCAACTGGGAATATACAAGGCAAAGTGGTTGTAAATTTGTGATGAAGGTGCTTGCAAATTTTAAAGTGATTTTGTTTGAAAGGAAACAGTGGATAATTGGACTTACAAAAATATCTAAAATGCCGAGCAATGAGGTAGAAATAACAAGGAAAGTATGTGTTACTAACTAGAGAACAGCTTGCATCTGATCTGACATGATTGTGTGATTTATAATGTTAGATTACTAATAGTCTATTCAACAACTTACATACTATCACCACAAAGGTGCATAAAGCGACGCAGACATGGAAAGCTGATAGTTATTATGTTGTTAGTTGTGCTTTCTTCGGCAATTGGACGGCATGATTCACTCCCATGTCGAGAGCAAATGCTACTCAAGCTAAAGATGTATATTTCACTCTTGAATACCTTTCACCTGCCTTAGTTGATAGTTGTCATGATGGACCACTAGGAATGATCAAATAGGTAGAAGGTACAAATAGCAGCTAGATCTGACATAGTTGCTGAATCAGCTATTTGACAGTTGAAGAGAAAGGGGTCCATTTGTCAAAATACATCCAAAATTTAAAAAAAAATGAAAAATCTAATTTACATCACATTTGCTGTGTAGCAATTTTTTTTTGAAGTGCATCTCTTAGGTATTATCATTTTTTTTTTCTGAGTGTGCATACAGATAGCACTATGTTATTAATAAATTAATTATCTTGGAGATATGTTGAGCTTCTTATCCAGAAACTTTGAAGCCATCTACCTATTGCCAAAATCAACACCTAGGAATCTAAAACTTTACAGATCATGACAAGTTATATCAGCAACTTTTCTTTCTTTTTTCCATACAAGCTATGAATATCGTTACAACACTTTAAATATTGGTTTATATCCTTATTATTTTGTATAGATACACAAATTCTGTTATATTACAACTTGGTAAATCATATGATATTCAGGAATGGTCGCAGTCTATGCTGGTAGTATTGATCACGCCTCCTCCTGTCGATGAAGATGGGCGTGAAGAATATGCACGGTCTGGCATCTTTCTTTCTTCTATAGGAATCTGAGATATTAAATCTCTGCAGATTGATTTCCTTCTGGTAATTTCGGTGGAGATTTTGGCGATAAAATTGTATTGTATTGTAAGACTACAAGTAAAAGCCTAGAATGATAATTCAAAAGATTTATAAACATATTATAGTCAGAAAATATTGACATTTAATTGTAAGGTGTCAGTTGGTTTGCTTTTACATGAATTCCTAGTCCTGGTTTTTAACTTCTGTCATGCTTGGCCTAAAATATATCTGCTGCATCCAAGCTAGGTCTTGCCAAATTCAGTTTAATGGGGGGCCAATCAAGCCCCAGTTCATTCTTTATATAATTCTGCAACAAATTTCTTGCAGTAAGAAATGAGGGGTTAGGTTTTGACCTCTGTCAAGTCAACAGTCGAACTAGATTTCCAGATCTGTTTAATTAAGCCAGCCTGGTTATGCACATACCTAGGTAATTGACTACCAACTTTGCTTCAGAGGGTCAAGCACTATAAGCTCAAATGATTTCCTTCTTATAGAACCTGTTTGATGCTTCACGCCTAGTAATGCTTCTAATTTATTGGTGCTATTGAACATCCTCGTACTCTTGAGATGCTACTTTTGGCTAGTCAGTTTCTGAAACAAGCCTTGATTTGTTTGTCCAAGATCTTTGTATGGAGATAACGCAAGGAAACTCTCAGAAAGGACAAATGAGATCACTGGAGTTTATGCAAAGAAGTGTCTTGAGCTAGCCAAAGAAATGCATCTTCCTTGCATTGATATCTGGTCAAAAATGCAAGAAACTAAAGGATGGCAGAAAATGTTCTTGAGGTAAGTTTGATTTTTGGCTCCATTGTATGTTTATCTTCATATTAAGCAGCCAGATGGATTAATTAGCATTGATAATTAATTTCCAAATATTATCAAGTATCAACATAAGCAGTTGACTGTTCTTGTTTCCGATGTTTTCCTTTTCGTATTTGTTAGGAAGACCAGAACATCATGTGGTGCTTGATTTTACAGAAAAGTGATCCTTATTAAACTGTGCAACTAATGAAAATCAAGGATCAAGATCTAGAATGCCTAATTTGAAAAGGTTTCTTGTCTAGACGCCAAACACCAAAATATGTGAAACTTTTAGATAAAGAGAAATTGTTGATTTTGATTAGAACAGAAATTCAAATTCTGTTTGGTGGTTTGCGAATATCCAACCTATTTGGTTGACGTGGTAATTTGATCAATGATGTGGATTGCCTAGAGATTGAAAGAGATAATGTTTTCCTATAATGTCCTGGTTAGAGAATGTAAGTTGTGGTCTCATAGTAAATTGATATGTCCTGTATTAGCATAACAACATCCTATTTCTGGAGCACTGTCTCGACTGTTACAACACTTATGTTCCATTTACACTCACATCATACCTATTATTCTTTAGATTCTGGTTTCCAAGCCGTGATTACACAAAGTCACAGATAAATTTTTTAAATATCTTTACCAGTTTCCTCCATTTGTATTGTACTATATTGCTTTCGATAGGCATTAGATAAATCCAGAAGGCCACTAGTCATTGTAATCTGGGTAAAGTACTTTGTGGCATCCTTCCCTAGTTTTAGGTGAACAGAGGACAATCATGATGGCTATTATTTTACCGTTCTGGTATGGTTTTTTACTAGAGCTGATCATGCTGTCTCAAATATCAGTTTAATGGGCAGTTTTGTGTTTCTATTTTCCAGCGATGGCTTGCACCTAACATCAGAAGGAAATGCAGTTGTCTATGAAGAACTAGTGCAAGTATTCAGGGATGCCGGTCTCTGTGCTGAAGAGATGGACTATGACTTTCCTCACCATTCCAAAATAAATGGAGATCATCCTGAAGTAGCATTTCATCAGCTAAGATCTTTACGATCTTTACCCATCTTTGCATTATCTGGATCTCCCAGCTCCCTCTGTGATGGAGATTTTATTGCATAAGTGATCACCATCGACTAAACCAATTTTACATGCACAAGTGATTGCAATTATTGTTATTGTACAAACTTTACATGAACAAGTCATTTCATTATTGCTATTAAACCAATTTTACAAGTTGCAACTCTTTAGGGTGTGCCTTTTCTTCTCTGTTTAAGAAAAAAACAAGCTTATCTATCAAATGTATAGTTGTTATAACACTCTTCCTGATAAAAGGAAAAGGAAGAACAATTGAACCTTGTGAGTCACTAGTACTTTCTTGTCATTCATCTGCTTCAACTTTTTCGCAAGAACAACCTTTGAATAATCTTTTAATCATGGTTTTTTTTCAGGCCCAAACTTATATTGGTGTAGGAAATGAAGTTAATCTACTTCTTAAGAAAGGGCATTGATTTTTATTCCTTTGTTTCAGTTGATAATCTAATAGATCTCAAGTAAATTTATACTTCAACATTGGATTTAACCGAGCTCGAATTGGCTTTACTGGTAGAAAAAACAAAGTAGGAAGCCTGTAAGAGGGTAAAGAAGTAAAACCGAGATTAGGTAAAGGATCTTTCTTACTTAATTACCACTTTTCTTCTTCTTCTTTTTTTTAAATATCACATATCTTAAATGTGATATTTAACAATCTAAATATTGACCGTTTAGTTATATGTATTAGCTTAATAATATTTATCGGATATATACTAGTCAAATCAGCGTAATATATGAATTTTCTATACTACGATATAACTATAGAATTTAAAGACAGCAATGTGATATAATTATACAGCAGGAAGATACACCTCAAAAACTAAAAGAGAGAGAAGCGTAATACGTAAAATAACTTTGGAATAGAGAAATATCACTACAAACTAAATGTGGAAAATGAGTCAGATTTGGGGGGCTGGCTTCGTAAGTCGTAACCAAACCCTACTTATATAAGAAAGAGTGAACAGCCATCCGTCCCCTCGTTTTTTTTTCCAAAAGCTCTTGAGGTTGAGGAAAGCGGGAGAGTCGGATCGTTTTCGCATCTCTTCCCTTCCTCTTCTTCTCCTCTTTACTCCTCCCATTATCTAGTGTGTTTTTCCCTTCTCAATCCCAAAGGATAAAACCTAGATTGCTCTCATCTGCATCCTATCTTTCGATCTAGTTGGATTTGGATCGTTCGGGGCCTTTTTGTTTCCTTAATCCTAGGGTTCGCGAGGTGGCATTCCAGCCCGATCACCATGACCGCGACGGCGTCGTCTTCATCCAAAGGGCCACGGTACGCGCCGCCGGATCCGACCTTGCCGAAGCCGTGGAAGGGTCTGATCGATGGGAGCACCGGCTACATCTACTTCTGGAACCCGGACACGAATGTCACCCAATACGAGCGCCCGGTTGTCGCCGCCGCCCCAGCTGCCCGAACCCCGCCTCTCGCAAAACCTGAACAAGGCTCATTCTGTAATCAGGTAATTTCTCACTGAAATTTGCATGTAAAATCCTGAATTTAATCAGTTTTGCACTTCAAACCCTTGCCGTATCTGCAAAATGAGCAGAAAGCTCCCTTGGTTAGGCTGAAGTTAACACCTTTTGAGTGGATGCTATTGAAAAGGAGAATGATGATTGTAGAATCGCTGCCTTAATCTCAAACAGCGGTTAAGTTCTGTTGAAATACCTAACGGCACGGGTAGAATCACAAATTCACTAATATGTAGGCTGATATATGCCAATTTTCTCTCTTCTTAATTCAAATTGCATCTGAATAAGTAATTCCAATCCTATTCCTTTTAAAGGTGGTAGTGCTCTTGAAGCACTTGAAACAGCGTGAGCATTGCTGGTACTTATACCTTCTCTATTAATGCAGCAATTCCGCTGCTAGAGATCCTATGCTGCATGATGAACACTAATCTGGTCTTTGGGAACTCATTTGCTGTTGTTATAGAAGATGAGATATATTTATGCTTGCTGACAATGATTTTGAACAAATTGTTTTTCAGCATTCAGAAGTCAGAAGTAGCAGCTTGGGTTCAAATAGTTATCCACTAAAGGCTAGTCATGAGTCATCTGCTAGTGCAGTTAGCATGCAAAACCTGAAGGCAACTGCTCGAGGAGATAAACCATCGGATACGGGAGGGGATTGTTCTATCGAAGCCTACCGTCGTCAGCATGAGATTACTGTCATAGTAAGTGCTCCAGTATTGCTAGAATTTCTGCTTTATTCTTATTCTGCAAGGATCTTAAATGCCCATATTTATAATTGCATGCCATGCATGCATATATAATCGACTCTAATATAGAGCAGATATGAAAATAGAAATATGATCTTAAATTGTGATTTCAGTGGTTCTCTTTGCTAGATACCTTTTTCTACAAATATTGATAAATGTAAAGCCTAGTTTAATGCATTTTCCCAAGAGCTAAATGCCCATACGGTAAGGTTGAGGTGCTGAATATGTTCTCTTACAGATAGCATCTAGAAAATGCAAATAGATGCTTTTGATGAAGAAATGTTGTAAAATGGATGATGTGGGATCTACGTGACCGTTGCTGTGAGTGGGACAATTCTCAAGGAAAAAAGTTTCTATATATTAGATAATTCTTTTTGATTGACTGTAGAAGAAAGGAAAATTATAACCCTATGAAATCAGTTGTAATGGATTTTAGAATTTCTTTATGGGTGTAGGCAAGGTTCTGAATTTTTATTTCCAATTCTGTTTTGATCTCAATTGTTCCCTCGCAACAAAAAATTACTAATCTTTTGACATTTTTAGATTCAATACATTTTACTATAGATAAAATGCTAAACTAACGATAGCCGTGCCACAGGCACGAACCGTGCCGACCACCGGCCGGCACGGCACGTGTCGCGGCACTTGCCGGCCGTGTCATAGACACGGACCGTGCCGAGGGAAGAGAGACTGAGAGAGAGATGTCTCTCACTCACTCTCTCTCTCTCTCAATTTCTCTCACTCTCTCTCGGTCTCTCCTTCTCCCTCGGGCTAGGGCACCCGACGGCGACGACGATCGACAATGGGTAGCTCGACAACGAGGTCGATGGTGAGGACGAAACTATTAGGAGAGGTGCTGTGCGGCACCCCTCGTGCCATGTGCCGGTACGCCACCAGCACGGCCATCTATGTGCTAAACATTATATTAAAATTATAAGTTTGAAAATTAGAAATAAAGGACACAAAAAGGACTACAACTAAACAAAGAGAAAAATAGATCAACAGGATAGGAGCCAAGCTTATTCTTAGCTATCATACTCCTTTCCTATCGTAGGCTAAAAGAGCATTGCATAGATATTTGCTTCCTAAAAAGGAGACCTCCTCTAACGATGGTAGAAGAAGTGAAATGTAAGTAGGGAGTTTCGATCTCTAAGCAATGATGATAACATTGCTAGGAAGGTCGATGGACTGACCTTGGAGGATGAGTAATTAACAATGACATGCTCCATCTATTTTAATGGGATAAGTAGCTTTTAATTCACTCTCTACCTTGTAGTTTTCCTCAAGAATGTCAAAATGATTCTCATATTTCTCTCTTGTTGGCTCTTGTTGTAACCACCCATTGTGGTGCTAGCAATATTCCCCTATTCCCTTCCCTATAAGTAGGGTGGTCAGGCTTGACGAACGGCTCGGGCTCGGCTCAGGCTCGGCTCGGATGAAGCTCGAGTCCGGCTCGGCTCGATCAGAGTTGAGCCGAGCCCAAGCTGTTGTAACAGACTCAAAATTAATATCAAGCTGAGCCTGAGCTGGAGCTGGCTCGCTCAGGCTCGGCTCGATAAGCTCGATAGCCTGACTAGCTATAACTAAGGACACGTGGCATAAAGAAATATTACCATGTGTCCCTCACTAACTCACCCTCACCCGTAACCCATTCATCACCCTCACCTACCCCACCCTCACCTATCACTTCACCTTCACCTATCACGTCACCTTCCCCATCCTCACCTATCAGGCCATCACCCTCAATTCCCTCACCCACCCCACCCCCACCTTCACCCTCACCCTCACCCTCACCCTCACCCTCATCCATCCGATCACCACTCATAGCCTCACCCCACGCGCCGCCACCTCCTCCCTCTCTGTCGGCCTCCATCGGCAACCCACCACCACGGCGCCACGTCCTCCTCCTCCTCTGTTGGCCTCCTCGTCCACTCCGTCGGCTTCCTCCTCCTCCTTCATTCACCATCTTCTCATCGTCGCCTCCTCCATCCGTCTCCGACTCTTTCGGCAAGCTGTCGTCCATGCCGTCACTGCCTCATCCTCTAATTGAGCCCGAGTTGAGCTGAGCCGAGCTCAAGCAAAATTATGAGGCTCGAAAGTAATTTTGAGCCGAGCCTAAGCCAGGGCCAGCTCGTTCAGTCTCGACTCGTTTACACCCCTACCTGCAAGTTGCCTCAGTACAACTACTTGGAGGTCTCTATGCAAGTATTTAAGAAGATACAGATGGCCATATTACTCTTTGTGCCGTTGTAGGATGATATTCATGATGGTAGTGCCTAATTGTTTTTGATGTCTTGACACTTAGACTAATTCAAACCATATGTCGGCTAGCCCGATAAATCAATTTAAAGTTAAAGGACTAAGGATATGGTGCTTACATTAGGGATGCTTTGAAGATGGAACTCAGAAAGTTTGTGTGGTTTTATTGCATCCTTATCTTGGTTTGGGTGTATTAGGAGATGCAATATTCGTTTAGTAATGTGAGTGTCAATATAGTACCATATTACTAATATATAAATCCTAAGGACATATAGAAAGTTGCACAAATTGTCATAAAATCAAAACTATGATCCATGTACACTCTTCTTGACTAAAAACATATCCAAATTATGAAGAAAAATACAAACCAAAAGATTATAATCTAAAGTTTATCAAGTTCTCCCCTCCCCCATGTTCTTCATACCAATTTGATGCTTCTCAATTTCTTATATTCTCTAGTTTTAATTATTTCTATTCTTGATAGTTAGGTGATTGCTTTTATGTTTTTAGTTGACAGCCAGTAAGCTTTTGTTGTGAGAACTATATAAATAAATTTATATGGAATTAATGTTGTCTCCAGCTACCTTATGTTGTTATCATGTATGTGTTCTTTGTTATAAATTTTTTTATACAATTTTAATTTCCTTCCATTCGCCCAGGACTTCTTATCCTGTTTCTTGTTGGTGACTCTTTGAAATTATTTCACTTTGAACTTTGCTTTCAGGGAGATGGAGTCCCAGAACCCTTCAGAACATTTCAGTCTACATGCTTTCCCTCGGAGATTCTCAGAGAGGTAATTATTTCAAAATCTTATATGCGTTTTGGAAAAAAAAACTTCCTTAAACTATCAGCACCAGTCTTGCTGAATTGGTTTTGCAAGACTAAACGGATGTTTTTGCATAATTCAAGCTTTACCTATTAGTATCTTATAAGATCTAATTTTTATTTCCATTTTTGTAGTTTTTGCAGCAGGTGCGATATTAGCTCCTAGGAGCTAATGTCGTACTCTGTGAAGGTTGTCTGCCCTATGTTGGGAAGCCTGCATGCAGTTGGAGTGCCCTTTACAATGACCCATTTTGCTCCAAGGAGAGGCTAATGCTGTTTGGGCTGCTGCATTGGGCTGCCTTGTTTGGAGTAGACTCTCTGAGTCAACTATTCATGACCAGGGATGCCCGTGTTGGTTGGTCCAGCCTGCACCTGGTCTGAACAAAAAGAAGGCCCCTCTCATGCTCCAGCTTGCATACGCATCTGGCATAAACTTAACTCTAAAACAGAAAAGAAAACCTTTTGTATTCTACTTCATGATGAGACTCAAATATAAAAGAAAATAATCATGTGAACCTTTTTAAGGCTATAACTTGTATCCACATTTAATTTATTGGTATTTCAGGTTCTCCAAGCAGGCTTCTCTGCTCCCACTCCAATCCAGGCTCAGTCATGGCCAATTACTTTACAGGGACGTGATATTGTAGCTGTCGCAAAGACTGGATCAGGGAAAACCTTGGGTTATCTCCTTCCAGGGTTCATTCATCTCAAGCAACTCAGGAATAATTCTAAGATGGGTCCAACGATATTGGTTCTGTCACCAACAAGGGAGCTGGCAACACAGATACAAGATGAAGCTGTGAAGTTTGGTAGATCATCAAGAATATCTTCTGTGGTACGTTCTTCTATAAATCAGTTTTATTGAGGTCTCTGGTTTAGTCAAATGGATCTGCCAGATGCCAGACATGCATCATCATCATCATACTTGCATCTACTATATTGTCTTCTTATTTCCATCATAGTGCTTTTTATAATGTCATATACCTATTTCACCTATGCATTTCATTGATGATGTTGTTAACATTCTGTTCATACAAATCTGGACAAAGTGCTTATATGGAGGTGCTCCAAAAGGTCCTCAGTTGAGGGACTTAGACCGTGGTGCAGATGTTGTGGTTGCAACTCCTGGACGTTTGAATGACATTCTGGAAATGAGAAGAGTGAGCCTCCACCAAATTTCATATCTAGTTCTTGATGAAGCTGACCGTATGCTTGACATGGGATTTGAACCACAAATAAGGAAAATTGTGAAAGAAATACCACCACGTCGCCAGACTCTTATGTTCACTGCCACGTGGCCAAAGGAGGTCAGGAAAATTGCTGCTGATTTACTGGTTAGTCCTGTTCAGGTTAATATCGGGAGTGTTGATGAGCTTGTTGCAAATAAAGCCATAACTCAGGTTTGTATGGAAATTTTTTGTTCCATTTCATTTTTGCTAGATATCATTTGTTTCATCTTTTTCACCTAATACTTATCTTTTTCTGTTTAATGTAGTATGTCGAAGTAATTACACCAACAGAGAAACATAGACGACTTGAACAAATCCTTCGCTCACAACAGCCTGGTTCTAGAGTCATAATATTTTGCTCTACCAAGAGAATGTGTGATCAGCTTGCTAGGACACTTACTCGTCAGTACAGTGCTGCTGCTATTCATGGTGACAAATCCCAGGTTGAGAGGGATTCAGTTCTGAGCCAATTTCGCAGTGGAAAATCCCCTATTCTTGTTGCTACTGATGTTGCTGCTCGAGGTTTGGATGTAAAAGACATCAGGTTACTTCATCTCTCTTCTTTGTTACCATTGCAATTTTAGTAACATGAATAATTGAAAACAATAGAAACATGGTTCTCGCAACAACAACAAAAAAATGTATATGTTTTTCCTGCATTCTTGATTCTTTCTTACTTAAGTTCACTTTGTAAAATCTTGGTGCCACAGGGTAGTGGTCAACTACGACTTTCCAACTGGTGTTGAGGACTATGTTCATAGAATTGGAAGAACAGGTAGGGCAGGTGCTACAGGAGTTGCCTATACTTTTTTCTGTGCTCAGGATTCAAAATATGCATCAGATCTTGTTAAAGTTCTTGAGGGGGCATGCCAGAGTGTCCCTTCACAGTTACGGGATATGGTCTCTCATGGTGGATATGGTGGTAAGTTTCGCTACTCGAGGTATGATGCACGTGCTCAGGATCATTCATACGCTGGTGGTGGTGTACGTGATTCTGGCCATGGCCAAAGTGGTGATTGGGGGCCAACCATTGATAAATCATACAGTTCTGATGGTCAAGGCTCTGCTCATTGCGGAAGCTTTCATGACAGGTCTCTCTCTCTCTCAGTATGTGTGTGTCTATATATATATATATATATAAAATAATGTGTAAGATAATTTAGTAAATGGTTGCTCTCGCTACCTTGGTTTCAGCATGAAAAGACACTGAAGTTTGAGTCCTTACTAGTTATTATTTTGATGATCCTCTCACTTGTCAGTTGAAATCAATTATATTTTTTTCAACTGAGAGGAAGGGGACAGTTTATGACTGTAAGAGAAGACATATGATAGCAATTAATTTAACAAGAAACCTTACATTAGGTAGAGCTGACGCCACATATTTGAGACTTGTTGGTTGTTTTGTTCTTGTTTCGTTTCATATAATTATCGCTACTTCAGACAATTTTTATTTGAGTAATCATTTCAACTTTTTCAACTTTTAGACTACCGCAGAGCACACTAACTTGATGGCATCTTGATCGCTTGATGTAGTATCCTATTTACTGCCTACAGTATTTCAGAACATTGTTTGAAATAAAGGTTGGAGTGGGCTGTACTGGCAAAGAGGATATTTATTACTTGTTATTTCTGGGACCAGGCTAAAAACAGGGTTCCCCTGTGGGCTTCTCGTTTTGGGCTTTGCATGTAATTTGTTACATGCACATGATGGACGTTAGAGTACATGCATATGATAGATGTATAGATGTGCGCAAACTGAATTTAACATTTTATTAAAAAGTTCATACCTATAGATCTCTGGCTTGTTAGCATGTAATCAAGTGACTTGAAATACTCGATTACTGCAACTCTGAAGCATGACGTTGTCTTATGGACTATGTGATGCTTTGTTGGTATTGATGTAGATGTATTATGAGCTTATGAATATCCTTTTTGAGCTTGTGAATTTTGATGATATTGTAGGTATTATGGTGCCCATCAACGCAACTCTCGTGATACAAAGAGTGCCGTAGGCACAACAGACCATGCTGTGAGAGACTCATTCCATAGTAGGAGCCTTAATTCTACCTTAAGCAATGATATGGGATGTGGTGACTGGAACAATATCCGCCGCAGGAGTCGCAGCAGGAGCCCGAATGGTGATGTCCATAATAGCCCCACTAGCCATGGCGGCGAGGGATACGGTGAGCCTGCAGTTTGTATGCAGTCTCAGTAAGTTTCTTCACACTACAGTAGTAAAATACTAAAGTCATGGATGACTTCCAAGAAGCGGAGGACATCGGTTCATGGAGGATGGTTCAGATTTTTTTTGTAGGATAGTAAGATGGTTACTCTTATCCTATTTTGGGTGTATGCTATGTCAGTTTTGCATCCTCGAGTAAATAGGATGTGACTAGAATCTTAATGCTTACTTTGTTGCTTCCGGATGGAGAACTTAATGTACATATGGAACTTAACTTGTTCTGTTTGTACTGCACAGTTGCTCCTCATATGATCCTTTTAACTGTTGTTTCGGTGTGGTTGTTGCTTGTCGTAATTATGGTGTATGACAGACTTTCTTTCAGAAGTTTTCTTTTGTTGCAGACGAGGTCTGTCACTTACTTTCTTGCTCGATTAATTACATTTTATATTGGGTTAATTACATTTTAGTCTTAAAAATACTGTACCTCTGAATTTTGTTTTGTGCACCAAACTCTTGACTAAGTTTCAATTATTAGAGGTTTGTGTTTTATTTAGAAAGTAAGTGAAAAGCGGGACATATAGATACAAAATGAAGTTCACGCTGTAAAATATAGATACCATCACAACAAATTATCATAGACAGACGTTCTATATCAAAATATTTTTATGCTATATATTCTAATCTATTATATTATAGTTGCATTATACTCAAGTAAATTGATAATTATATTAAACAAATGAGACTAATCTTCTCCATGGATTCTGGTCAAAATTTAGCCAGATTTACAGCCCAGAAAGCTGCTAAACTTGCAGGCATCATCTGCTTGTAGTCCGGAGCTTTAATAGATAAATAATAGAGACGCGTACAGATAATGGATTGCTGGATACCTGTTTCTTGTAACTATAGCATTCCTTGGTCCCCCAACAATCAACCGAGAAAATCCAACACACTTCACCTGTCGTTCTGCTATCTATTGTTTGATTTTGTTTTATTCTCCCAATCAGTTCAAGCAAATCATCTACTTGGGGAACACGAAAAGAATGCCCCTTCACGTTTCCTAACGTAAAACAGAACGACTCCGTGACCCAACAAATTTATTGGCCTATTCTTTTACATCTACTCATAAAAGTACAGTTAACTAAGTTCTAAGCTCATTTATAACACTATGTCGCTTCTAAATCTATCAGAGTGTCATAGATACACATTATTTATATAAATTTATCCTTTGCCTATTATGTTATTCAAAATAACTTGTAGAGAAAACATTTTTTTTATCAAATAAAATCGTTAATTTAGACATTTTATGTGGCATCCAACTTAGAAATAGTCAAAAACTCCTGGTCCTTCCAAAAAGTGTTCTTTGCATCTATATATTTTATTCATATAACATCAAAAGGAGTGTTTTTTTTATAAGAAAAAAAACGTAAATATGGAATTTTGAAAATAATTTCCACCTCCAATTCCATAACCTCCCAGAGTCCCAGCTCGTACGACAGAGATCCGAAGTGGGATGGAGCCAAAGCAAACCTAATCGAACAAGCAAGGGTAGTTCAGGTAATTCACAGCTCATATGTTTCTCGTCTTCACCTTTTTTCGTTGGACATGAAGTGGTCCACCTATGCAAGGTATATATATATATATCTCATAACAAAGACATAACCGACGTGGCACTACCTTCTTTCTCAGGCTAGATTTCGAATTCCCCACTCACCTCTCTCGAACACCAAATCGACCAATGCAGTTGGATCTTAACTCCTTTTCCTGATATCTACCCATAACTTTGGATCGCTCTTACATTTACTTCGGAACTCAGATATGTAGAAATCTATGATCTCTCCAATAGATTCTCCTATCTCTCCCTTCGATGCAGGGCAGGGCAGAGAAAAGACACTGGAAAACGACTGGTCTACTTGTATACTATATTACTATCACTATATAGGAAAGAGAAATAAAGCTTGCATTTATTTACTCAACTTAAACATCATTACAAATTACTCCCACAAATCTTTATGGCTTGTCAAAAAGGCAAATTCAGTTCTCTTTTCAGTATCATGAACAGTGATTCATAATGTTCCTTCTCTTTTTGATATAACAAATCGTCACATTTATCTTGGGTGGTAGTTGGTTGCTATTAGTTAGGAATGATTTCAGAAAAAAGGAAAAGAGAAAAAGGAAAAGCTACCATCTGTTCATTTCTTCATCAATGTGACATAGGAAATGTGAGATTTGATTGCAATGAAATAGTAAAAAAATTAAAATTAAAATTAAGAGTGTCCCCACCCATGGAATTTCCTACCAAAGTGGTTAAGTGGGGAAGCAAAGAATCTCATTCAGTTCCATGCTTTTATTGTGTGTAAGCATCCAACTTTACCTTCTTGCTTCTGCCATTTGCTCTCCTGCTTGTCCATCTCACTAATTAATTAATCCTTCTGATGGAAAAATCCATCCAAAGCTTGGCATCTTTCCTCTCCCCATTTCGTTTAAGGAGGTGCCCAAGTTTCCCTTCACACGCATTCCTTCGTGGGTATTGTTTAATTTTTTGGAAGCAGTGGCTTATTACTCATATTCTTCTCCAAGCTCAGGCTAATCTATGATGCTAGCAGCAGCTGAAGTTTAGCCTTTGATTAGCTTCTTTTTGTTTACTTCTCTTCATTTACTTCCAATTGTTTTCACAGTACTGTGAGTAAGATTACGTTTGGATCTCTGGTTTGTGTCTTGTGGTTGGTTTGTGGATCTCCTCTTCTTTTGGACTTCCGCGTCGGCTAAACATTTAAGGACCCACACCTGTTGTTCTTGCTGTCTTTTGCACATCCTACGTCCCAAGACAACTCATAATCCTGGCATTCTGAGTTATTGTTTGCATCCTGGAAGAGCTCAGAATGCCAAGAGATAGCATCAATAAAAACAGTAGCAGCTGAGTAGTAGTAGTAGTAGCAAACGAGTTGTTAGGAGTAATTCACCATGCATGTCTCAACTGGATCATCAGATCATTCTTGGCAGCCCCTGGCGACCGCCGATACCACCACCGCGAGTTACTGGTTGAATTGGAGAGTGTTGCTATGCGCGATTTGGGTGTTCTCTAGCATGATCATAGCATCCATTTTGATATGGAGATATGAGGGTCCTGATTCCGAGAGAGAAGGTGAAGGCGACGGCGAAGGCGAAGGCGAAGGCCGGCGAGCTACCGTCGGAAATTTATACGACGATGAATCTTGGAGGCCATGCCTTAAGGAAATCCACCCTACTTGGTTACTAGCTTTTCGGGTTGTGTCGTTCTTCATTCTTTTGGTGTTGCTCACAGTCAATGTCATTGTGGATGGAGAGAGCATCTTTTATTACTATACTCAGTAAGCCTACTTCCTCATTATACTTTGCTTGTGATTAAAAGTTACATTAATCTCATCCAAGTATGTTGCATCCACTGTAATGTTTTGCTGAGTGTACGTATCTCTTCAAACTTCTGCAACATGTAACAAGTGCTAAATAAGAGTGCCATTCAAGTCTCAATTCTTGTTCAAATGCCATGTCAATTTGCACAAGATCATGTAGTAAGGCCTCTTTCTGAGAAAGGATATGTTGGTTGCAAGCAACCAAGGTCATGAGGTGAACTTAAATCATAAAGGATATGTTGGTTGCAAGCAACCAAGGTCATGAGGTGAACTTAAATCATTCTTATGGTTTTCATTTTTATGATTTCTTAGCATCAGGCCTTCTCCTCAGACTACACAGAGGACGAGATGACACAATTAGTGTCCACTCTGTTTGCATTTATGAATACTATTTGTTCTGCTACATGCTAGCTCATATACTCGGTTGCTACTTACTACGATGTAGAAACTCTGCCATGTGTTCAAATTATTTAAGTTCATATCAGCATTATATTTTCAACAATTTGTTCTTAATGGATGATTATTTCTCTCTACATGCTACACGCTAGTTAACTGTCAGCATATATCTGGCATGTTCCAGTATTTAAAGTAGTGAAGTTCCTTATCGAGTTCTTCATACCAGTAAAATTTAGCTGATTTCTGAATGCGCCTATGATGTTGTTGATTGGGCAGGTGGACATTTGTGCTGGTGACCATGTATTTTGGGGTATGTTATTTTTCTCACTTGGAAGATTTCTGGTTAATCGTTTGCTAATTTTACTTGGCGTAGGCAATTGGCTGTATGCTGATAATTTAATCGGATTCTTCTTTCACTGATTGTCTAGCTTGGCTCGTTGTTGTCCATTTACGGGTGCCATCAATATCTCAATAAAGTTGGCGGGGATAGGGTCGAGTTTGTAAGGTCGGACACAGAACATGGAGGATATTTAGCTCCTACAACAGAGGAAAATGCAAATGTGCATCCTTCGAAAAGCTCTGGTTCCTGTGAAAATGACAATCGAGAAACTGCTGGATTTTGGGGTTATCTGTTCCAGATTATTTTTCAGGTAGCTTCCTTGACTAGAAATGTCGTTTTAATCAGTTATCCTCCTATCCATGTGGAGACAAAATATGAATAAGATAATTGATAGTTAATAATAGTAACACATTGACTTATCCCACAAAATAAAGCATTCTGTATGTTTTGTAGAACAAATAAGTAATAGAAGCTGATTTTGAAAATTTCTAGCATCAAATTGGTGCCGTAGAACCTTTTTATATGTTGGGTTGTATTTCTTGAGATTGAACCTTCGATTGGTTCAATGCATATCCTGCGGATAGGTTCTAATACTGATGTTCAATAATATACCCATACAAAGAGCTTACCGGGAAAGCAGCTTCATCTTAAAAGTAGAATGAGGATGTGCCAAATTTAAACTTCGAAAGAATTTATACTCTGAGAAAAAAAGAATCCTTTTCTTCCTTCAAACTTGCTAATCAATCAATTTAATTATTTAACCTGTTACTTTATTGCCAGATAAATGCAGGTGCAGTGATGCTGACAGATAGCGTATTTTGGTTCATCATTTTCCCTGTTCTTGCCATCAAAGATTATAATCTGAATTTTGTGAGTATTCATGTTTTCCTGCTTTTATACTTTTTATTTTGTACTTTTCCATAGACTATCTGGTAGTACTGCTTGTTCATCCTACGGAACTGAATTATTAGAAAATATTCTACTTTTTTAGTAGTACTAGATTTCTTTTTTTCATCTTACCCTAGGCTATATATGTGCATATCTGCAAAGTTCCTGACAGGCTAATAATCTTATCCTAGAAAACAACTGATGTGCTTCAGAGGAAAGACATCTGGATTCAGAGATATTACTTATTTTTGAGTTTATATGTTAATATATAGTTATCTATGTGAGGAAAGTCCCTAATCAACATAGTCTAGAAAACAACTGATATGCTTTAGATAAAAGGTTGATTGAACTGCAATTCTGAAATAATCTGCACTTCAATATCATTCACCAAAGGGGAATACCTATGAGTATAGGATTTTTTTTATATTTCTCTTCTAGCTAAGACATCTGGACTATGAGATGTCATCAAGTAACAGTTTAATAGGTAAATAAATTTAAGTATATCTTTCTTCTTCTAAAATATAAAACATCACTTGGTGATAGTATAGATTGTTACATTAAATTCTTCTTCTTACTGACAAACAAGTGGAAATGCCTTCGCAGACGCTTATTTGGATGCATTCAATAAATGCTGTCTTCCTTCTCGGTGATACTGCGTTGAATAGCTTAGTAAGTTCTTATATTGTAGCTCAATCAATCAAGTGATTCTTTTGGTTTATCCATTGACATTTTCTTTGGATGGTTCTGCTAGCGCTTCCCCTGGTTCCGCATTTCATACTTCCTACTATGGACGGCCATTTACGTCATTTTTCAATGGGTCATCCATGCTACCATCCCAATTTGGTAACTTTTGTGATAATGTGCTTTTGTTGCTTGACAGCTTGTATTTTTCTTGTGCTCATTCTCTACTTTTTCTCTCAAACAGGTGGCCTTATCCTTTTCTTGATTTAAAATCTCCGCAAGCTCCTATATGGTAATTCCCTTTTCCAACAATAAGAATTGCTCTTGTTTGTTCCAATCTGCAATATATGTCGTTACATCTAGTTGATTGATTCATTAATTTTAGACAACTTCTCATCTTAGTCTAACTCCATATCTTAGTGGATAACATGTGAGCAATTAACAGACAGACCAGACTGGATAGTGGAATGAAATAGCTTTTACTTGAACAAGAAGATACCTCTCTTCCTATCTCCCATCTTAGCTATTGCTTGAAACTTGTATTTTGTTTATCACTTGAAATTTGGATTTCTTTTTTCTTATTGGCATGCTGCACATGTTTTAGCAAATAGATCTTGACGTGCTTTCCTTTGCTACACACTATTTCTCAGGTATCTCGTGGTGGCATTGATGCATATCCCCTGTTATGCTGTATTCCCCTTAATTTTGAGATTGAAATATCTCCTACTAGCAAGGTGGTTTCCTCAGTCCTTCCGGTCTCCAAAGTGATCCGAGACGAAGCAGATTCATCTTGTATATATCTATGTTTTGTTTAGCTAGCTCAAAAAAGACCGAGGTGACTCCTAGAAGCAGCAAAGCAGCGAGTCGAGTTTAATGACAGGGGCATCCTATTAAGCAGCCAGGATCAGCATTTATGACTGAAAACAGATTGCTAAGCTCGAAGGTGACGATCTCATTAATATCTGAAGGAATGCCAGACATGAAAAACAAAAACAATTTTACTGTACATATTAAGCTACATTGTTAACCCTTTGATTGTTAGGCTAATGACTGCCACTTGACACATATAGGTAGTCAAAATGTTCATGAATTCTATTCTTTTATACTCTCCAATTCATACCATATATAATTGAGTTTTGTATTGAACAAATTGTGAATTGCAAACATATAAATCAAACCCATATTCATTTCTTTGTACCTTAGAAATGCTTACTTGGAATCTCTTGTGCTTGTTTCTGTGAAAGAATCCTTTATGGGATAATGGAGGACCTTTGGATGCTTTTGATCACTTCTATTGTGGAATATTATCTTGGAGGAGTTGGGATTGGTTGCTTGTTCTGCCACTACTGGCAGTCCCTTTCTGATAAAAATATTCTACAGGCTGAAGCAAAGAGTGTGCACTTTGTTTTATTCCATTGCAGTCCTCCCACTTGTTACATCTCTTATGGAATTCCCTGGTCTAACTTTGTAGAGTCCCCAGACTGCTTGGATTCAGGAATAAGTTCAGAGAAAGTTAACATAGAGACACTCTGCTCTGTGCTGTTACTGAGTCATTGACATTCTGCAGAACATAAGGGGTGGCTGTCTGCTTTGATGTAAATGTAAAGGGAGAGCAACAACACTTGGCTGTCTGTTTTGTTGTTGTTGTTGTTGTTGTTGTTGTTGTTGTTGTTGATATGAGCTCGTTATTTTCCGGTAGTCAGCGGCCGTGTTGCATAGGCTGGACGAAAGGCAAACCATCGATGTAGTATCTAATAAAAAATTATTATTTGGTTGGTGTACTAAATCTAAAAAATAATATTTTAAAAAATTAATTAGACTAAGATTCAATCTTTTGATATCTATTTAGCCATTCCAATTTGACTCATCCTTCTCCTTACATTTCGATCTTTCATCTCTCTTGTTTTTTTTTTTCTCATTTTCATCGTCAACTCTAACTTATTTTTTCTCTACTTTCTTCTACTCATGTAATTAAATAAATATGTCGTTATAAAATATAACTAACAAAATATGTGTTTAACAAATACAATATTATGAAATATAATCAACTAAAAAAGTTATTTATTTATTTAGATACAACATCTAAAAACATATATCTCTTAATATAAATATATTTTTAAATACGATAAACTAAACCACCCTCAGTGTTTTGTTTCTACGTATTTTTCATTGTAAAATTTCGCTTTAATTATATATATATATATATATATATATAGATACTTGATATTGGAATACGTTATAATAATACAGTAATATATTCTAATAACTAAAAAAAATAGCAAGTAAAAGCAAAAGAGTTTTAATAAAAAAAAAGGTAAAACAAAAATGTGGAAAATGAGTAGGATTTGGAGGCTTCAACCATCCATTACTCGGCTGGCTCCGTCGCCCGTCTTCTCCAAAAGCTCTCGAGATTGAGAAAAGCGGGAGAGTTATCTTCTCTCCTATCATCTCCTCCCATTCTCTAGTGTTTTCCCTTCTCAATCCCAAAGGATAAAGCCTAGATTGCTCTCATCTCCATTCTATCTTTCGATCTAGTTGGATTTGGATCGTTCGGGGCTTCTTTGTTTTTTTAGTTCTAGGGTTCGCGAGGTGGCATTCCAGCCCGATCACCATGACCGAGACGGCGTCGTCTTCATCCAAGGGGCCGCGGTACGCGCCGCCGGATCCTACCTTGCCGAAGCCGTGGAAGGGTCTGATCGATGGGAGCACTGGCTACATCTACTTCTGGAACCCGGACACGAATGCCACCCAATACGAACGCCCGGTTGTCGCCACTGCCACCGCCGAATCAACCCCGCCTCTAGCAAAGCCTGAACAAGGCTCATTCAGCAATCAGGTATATTTCTCACTGAAATTTGCATGTAAAACCCTGAATATAATCAATTTTGCACTTCAAACCTCTGCCGTATCTGCAAAATGAGCAGAAAGCTCCCTTGGTTAGGCTGAAGTTAACACCTTTTGAGTGGAAAGGATAATGATGATTGTAGAATTGCTGCCTTAATCTCAGACAGCGGCTAAGTTCTGTTGAAATACCTGACGGCATGGGTAAAATGACAAATTCACTAATATGTAGGCTGCTGTATGCCAATTACCCCTATTCTTAATTCAAATTGCATATAAATAAGTAATTCAAATCCGATCCTTTTAAAGGTGGTAGTGTTGTTGAAGCACTTGAAACAGCATGAGCCATTGCTGGTACTTATCCCTTCTCTATTAGTGCAGCAACTCCTCTGCTAGAGATCCTATTCTGTATGATGAGAACTTGACTATTGATCTTCTGGACCTCTGTTATAGAGGATGAGATATATTTATGCTTGCTGACAATGATTTGAATAAATTGTTTTTCAGCATTCAGAAATCAGAGGCAGCAGCTTAGGTTCAAATAGTTATCGACCAAATGCTAGTCAAGAGTCATCTGCTAGTGCAGTTAGCATGCAAAATCTGAAGGCAACTACTCTAGGAGATAAGCCATCGGATATGGGAAGGGATTCTTCTATCGAAGCCGATGGTCATCAACATGAGATTACTGTCATAGTAAGTGGACTGGTCTTGCTATAATATTTATTTTCCTACAAGAACTTAAAAGCCCATATTTATAATTGCATGCCATGCATATACAATAGACTCTGAAATACGGCAGATATGAAAATAGAAATATGATCTTAAAGTGTGATTTCAGTGGTTGTCTCTTTGCTTGATACCTTTTTGTACAAATATTGATAAAGCTGAAAGCCTAGTTTACTCTAAGATAACATCTGCTCAAGAGCTAAATGCCCATACGGTAAGGTTGAGGTGCTGAATATGTTCTCTTACAGACAGCATCTAGAAAATGCAAAGAATGGATTTTTGATGAGGATATTGTAACCCGTAAATTCTGTAATTCTTGATGAGGATATTAGAAAATGCAAAGCGGTTTATGAATGAGAAAAACTACTGAAGTGTTCAATGTTTTCTGTGGAATTGCTAAACTCTTCTAGGTTCTTTTTTTTTCTTTCTGAAAGAAACAGTAAAAACCACAATCCTCTTCTTTTGTTCTTTGAAAAGAATCATTCATGTTGGTGGTAGCATCCTTATCATCGTCGAAGAGGAAGGAGCCAATCATTTGGCGACTTAACCCGGCCATGTACTTGTCACTCTCCGTCATGGTCACGGACTCCAATAGCGAGTTCAGGCTCGAGTCAATTCCAAACGACCCAAGCAGCCCGATTCCTCTCCCTACAATTAGCCCGATTTCTCCCTCTACTGGGTGAACAATCTAAGTTATCTATATGTTATGGGCGATCTGAGAGGGTTTTTATGGTTGGATTACCCAGAAATTGTGACATTGTTCAAGTACTCTTTGTTGTCGATATATTCAAAGTAATGTTAGTTAAATCAGGTGGAAGGCAGCTAAATTCATTATGGTGTAATTTGTTTATATTTTTAGTTTTGGTTAGAAAAAGGAATAGTTACTTTTTTTCCCAATTTTAGGAAAGGCAGAAATTGGTCGGAACAGTTAATTGGGGCACCGCGACACTTTTTGGAGTCTTCACGGGTTTGTTATATGGTGGAACCAAGGAAGCTGCTGCATCTGTGGTAAGATGTAATTTTCTGAATTTTTTTTCTGTTTTAGAAATAGTATATAAAAGCTCATAGTATTGTTGCTATGGGTTTATTTAAAGATAAATATGAGGTAGATGAAATCAGTTTATTTATTTATCTTAAGAAGAAAAGTACATTATAGAGTTTTTTCTTTCTTTCTCCTGTTAATGTTGGCAGTTAAATGTAAGATTTACGGCTTGAGTAGGAATGAGGTGAAATTTGATCTCCAAAATATAAGTATGAATTTTTAATCTAATTATCTTATTTTATTCCTCTAGTACAGTAGAACCAAAGTAATAGAAGATAATCAGAGTTGATCTCCATGATATGTTGGTGCTCAGACAGCATTAAGATGTTGTCACTTCAAATTGAGATGCATCCTAAAAATGTCTCTAAGCATTTCGAATGCCAAGACAGTAGTCTCAACATGTTGGAGTCCATGATCTTGTGTCACACGTCTTTACCATTAGGTGATATATATATGGCTTAGTAGTCTTGACATGGTAGGAATTTTTTTCTCTTAACAAGTCATTCCTAGGACCTAATATGCTGATAAATAAACTACATTATCAAAAATATATGTGGCATTGGCTTTGAGATCTTATCTAGAACCTGCAATGGTCCTACAAAGTCACAGGAATCACCACCATTAGGTGATATATATATCCTAAATCACCTAATATGCTGATAATAAAATACGATAAGAAATGTATGTGTTCAAATATTGGTTTTATCTTCAAGATATTTTCTAGAACCTGCAATGGTCAGACAAAGATCATCATTGTATCTTATTCTCTCAATACTTCCTGAAGTAGGAAAGCAATACTTAACTTTTCGTCTTTCATCATATTTTACTTGATAAAATCATGTTTCCTTCTGTAACATGGATATTAGTCTTTGCAATCAAGTCCTCTACAGAAGAGATGGGAATTCATTTTTATGATTTTTGGTTACTCTTTCGTAACATTTTACCACATCTTTTTTATTCTAGCACTAAATTGGAATTGGAACGAAAATTTCCTTTATTTCGGAATAAGTGCTTGTTTATTCTAATTACAATTTTTTCTTATTCCACAATCAAATGGATCCTAAATGTGGAAGCAAAATCTTGAGTTCATGTAGTGGTGACACCTATTATAGTTTATAACTGCAATTCTCTCTCTCTCTCTCTCTCTCTCTCTCTCTCTCTCTCTCTCTCTCTCTCTCTCCATTAGTTGAATATATCTTATTTGTAGAGCAAGGATGCAGAAGTTATGCTGAAGATGGGGAGCACACCGGACAAGCGTGAGCAATACAGATTAATGAGAGATGCAATGGAGAAGAGGTTCAACAGGATAACCCGTGGTTCACTAGTTGGTGGTGTTCGCCTTGGCATGTTCACTGCAACATTTTTTGGCATACAAAATCTTCTTTCTGATAAGCGGGGTGTGCATGATGTACTGAATATTGCTGGGGCAGGATCCGCTACTGCTGCCATGTTTGGTCTTATATGTGAGAATCTTGACTTATTTTGTCTGCTCTAAGCCTCAAATATTCTGCCTAGAATGTTAGTATTTTGTAACATTTTAAGTGTTCATAAAAAGGTTATTTAGAAGAAATATTAGAAATGAAGCATTGCCACTTTTTTTGGTTAGTTGATATATTAATCTCAAGTTCTTGATTCACCTGTTCTCCAGGACGGGATCAACACTGTTCAACTAAGCAAGGTTAAGCAGTAATGTGACACCTAAAGTTAATTGCCTATGGATAAACACTTGGATTCCTCAAAGTTTTCTAGTAGAATTAACTATATGATACTATAGTGTGTTAGCTCAAGATGTTGTAAATAACTAAATTGTGAATAATATGCTTCATTTCATATTTAGGCAAGGGTTATTATGATACAGTTTTCTGTATCGTATTGTATTGAGGCTTTGTTGTCTGAATTGGATGTATATTTAATAGTTCATGTTTCCGCCAATGCCAAACTCCTAATTTTTGAAGGCTGATATTTCTTGCATTGCATACGGGTTAGCAAGCAGTATATTGAAAACTTGCACATGGTTAGCTATGAAATTCTAATGGCAGGCTGCCAAGCTCACTATGTCTTATGCTACTTCCTTCCTGATTATTGTTATTTTTTCTCTAATTCATTTGTACACACTGTAGCTACAGGGGTTCTTGTATTTCTGTTGTATACTTTTCTGTCTATTTCATTGGTTATCTACAGTCTTTGTTTATTTTTGTCAGCTCCATTTTTCTCCATGTATTCTTAAGTTTTATGATTGTCCAGATTTCTTTTCGAAATCAACCTGGAGAATTATAATTGCTATGATAGATGATAAGAAAATTTCCTGTCAACTGACTCTAGTTAATTTTGACCTTCAGTACCAGGTTCCATGATGTGGCGTGCTAGGAACATACTGCTTGGGTCAGTTCTCGGAGCTGGAATTTGCTTTCCTCTTGGTAATGTTTATCTCGCATAACTTCTATGCTTGCCTCTACCAGTCACTATTTTTTTTCGAGAATCACTTTATCTCAGTGACAAAGGTATCCTTCACATTTTAATCTTCAAGACAAATATATGGAAATTATATCAAATATTGAGAGTATGGCACAAAATGACCCTGAGAAATACAACACATTATTAGTATCATATGGGCCATTGTGAAAAAGAGCTTTGGAAACTGATATATCCATTATTTTTCTAAATTTACTCTTTTGAGGCAACTTTGTTCAGAATCCATATTCTCGACTGAATAAATTATAAATCTATTAATAAAAATTTTGATTACTGTCACTACGTAAGTCTAACTGATCAATTTGTTTGTCTTCATGACAAACATAACTACTCTGTAATGTGCTTAACAGTTCACTTTTATTAGTAACAAAGTTGCCTTTTAGAAGTGGCTAGATATGACTCAACTTCCTTTTCTGTTTCTCAACTAAATCTGTCCATAAAATTATTGCAATTATATAATCCGTCTCCGGCTTATTTTATTGAATAAATCTGATCAGGTTGGTTACAATTGAAGCTGGTAGAGAAGGCTAATCAAGAGATTGCAAGTTCTAACCCATCATCTGATTTGACTGAGAGAGGAGAAGCAAGCCATAGTCGTGTTGGTGCTGCAATAGAAAAGCTCGAGGGGAGGTTAAAGAAGTAATACTTAAATTCCAATTACAATATTTTCGTACCATCTGTTGGCTGATGGAAGGAAGAAACTGTTGTCGGCTCATGGAAGGAAGAAAAAAAAATTCGAATTAAATTTGAAGATAAGGAGGTTTTTCAAAGTGGAACTTGCATAGGCAGAGTTCCTTTGATCTTTCAGGATTTCTTTCCGGTGCAGCATCAATTACAAGTTTTGCCTGGATCAATGCCCTGTCTAAATTTATATACTTAATTTTGTCATAGGAATGTTCTATTACTATCAAATACTGTATGTATCTCTCAGGGTCTTTATTGTTTTGAAATTTAAGATCCTAACCCCTTGCAGTTTGATATCCCTTTCGTCTTGAGTTCAACTGGTTTGAAATTTTTTCCTTACGTCGTATAAATATATAGGTATCAAACAATCACTCAAAAACATTTATTTTCTCCTGTTCTTGGGAGTCAATTGCAGGGTCTGGATACAAAGAGGAAACGCTGAATGCGGTCTCGAGAATGCAGTCGGACTCAAGTGCTGTAATCTCCAGTTCTCGTGCCGTACCTACCGTTTCTCTTTACTCTATATTCTTTTATTAAAAATCCAGCCTACGTTCTTCTCTTTATTGTAAGTTTGTTTCAAGATATTTCTTGCTTTACTTTAAGCTCTGTCTTCAATTTTTATATAAGCAAAGGTGTTGTCGATGCACCAAGACCAAGAAAAGGAGACGCATTCTATTGCATGCATGTGGTGGCAAAAGAGAAAGCAAAAATTACTTAACTCATCGACCAAGCAAAGAATATGTTCCTCTCCAATATCTCCATTGGTTTTTAATTTTTTTTTTTCAATGCCTTTCCTCTGTCTCTCCACTTTCTTACACACGGCTGAGTCAGCTACAGTTGAAGCTATGCTCTTCCAACTTCCTTCTGGTTTGCAACTATTACATCTCCTCTTCTTCTTCTTCTTCTTGATCATGGCGGCTGCGGCCGCGGCCTTGCCCATCGGGAGCCTGACGTGCCGATCCTACTGCGGCAACATCACGGTGGACTACCCCTTCGGGCTCCAGGCCGGCTGTGGCCACGCCGGATTCCGCGAGCTGCTCTTCTGCATCAACGGTATGTTGATGCTCCACATCCCCTCCGGCTCCTACCGCGTCCTCGACATCGACTACGCCTACCGCGGTCTCACCCTCCACGACCCCGCCATGTCCGACTGCTACGCCCTTCGCCGCCGGCCCCACAATGCCGTTGCCAATGATGGCTTCGTCGTCGAGCGGTGGCGCGTCCCCTACCTCCAGCCCGACCCCGACAACGTCTTCATGCTGCTTGGATGCAGCGCTGACTCTCCCCTGTTCCAGGTATAAAAGCTTATGCAGTTAGAGACTGTAGTTTTATTCGTATATAATTCTCTATCTCAGTCAGTCAGGAACAGTTTTACATTTAAATTCAGGAACTCGTGCTTTGATAATTAATACCGTATTAATTAATTAATTAGTTATTTTCTTTTACAGTTTTTTCCATAATTGTATCGTAATTGCTATTATATATATTTTTAAATATCATAATTAGGCACCCAAATGTTTATCTTTTTCAAGAATACCGTTCTTTCAATTAAAATTAAGAACTTAAATTTTAAGAAATTGTTTAAAATGGTTCAAAAACTGTCTAATGTTAATCTGATATCATATTACAAGAGAGTTAAATATAATGTGAAAAAAAAAAGAGTGATATTTTACACCCTAAACTTTTAACTTTAGGAGAAGGGTATTTTATCAATTTAAATCTATACACTTTGAAAAACTACCTGTCGAAAATTAATCATAAGTAATTAGAAAATCTCTTTCTTTTTAAGCTAAAGTTGTTATCACAATGATAAAATTAGACGAGATTCAAACTCATGACTTCCTATTCTGATGCCGAGTTAGTTTAATTTCGATATCTTCTCTAAAATCTAAAAGCTGTTATCAAAGAAAAGTAGTTCTACTAATGTATACTCTGACACCAGGGATTCCCGGACAGGCACCTGCCCTGTCGCAACATCTCCGGGATGGGCTGCGAGGACTACTACCGCTGCCCCGTCTGGGACCGCCGCCGCTCCCCGGCCTACGGCGAGAAGACCAACCCGCCGGAATGCTGCGCGGTGGAGTTCGCGGCGATCCGGGAGATCAACATGAGCCACTTAGGATGCGAGGGGTACAGCAGTGCATACAGCCTCGCTCCGGTGCGGCCGCCGGGGCCGGGGGCGTGGGCTTACGGCATTCGCCTCGCCTACTCGTTGCCGATGGATAACAAGGGCTTCTGCGGGGCGTGTCAGGCCACCGGCGGCGTGTGCGGCCACGACAGCGGCAGCGGCGCCGATCTCTGCCTCTGTGGGGACTGGAACTCCACTTCCAACTGTGACTCTAAATGTACGTAAACGTAAACGCTTCCTTTTGATACACCAATGCATTCATTCTGCATGCATTAGCAATGCTTTGAAGAACCCAATTCCCAGATGAATCTTTGATGTCACAATGAATAGAACCTCTGGATCCAACTTTCCATCCTCTTTTTTTCGATGCCATTCAAGATTTTAGAACTATGACTAACTGTTTCTTTCGTCTTGGCTTTGGCGCAGTTAGCTCGTTTGCTCCGGTGATCAAGTCGAGATCACTCATGGCAACGCTAGCATGGGGTAAGTTTTTAAGCAACTCCTCTTTCTTTTCTTTTCTTTTTTCTCTCTCTCTTTTTCTCCCCTATGAAATTAATAACCAAAATAATGGACTAAAAATTAAGGTACGAATTATCTCACATACTACTCGGAAATTTTAATTCTTTAAAAACAGTGGCTTTTATATTTTATAGTTTAACACTATTTTTTTCATTTCAGAGTTAAAACATTTTAATGGGCTCAAGAATAGAACTTAATTTAAATAGATGGATAGTTTTTATGAGTGTGGTAGGATTTAGACTCATGACTCTGATTCTAAATTTCTAATACTATAACTACCGGCTATTCTATCAAAAATATTAATTTTTATATCTTATATTTCAACAGTACATTTATATCAACCAGAAAATAATCATACGTGGGATAAACATATCGCTCATCTTTCTGAAACAAGTTCTTTATCATAACAGAGCATTTGTTTGCCTAACGCAGGTTTGCTATTTCCTTTGTGGTTTGACTACCAGTTCTCAAGAAGATCATGATTGCTCTCTCTCTCTCTCTCTCTCTCTCTCTCTCTCTCTCTCTCTCTCTCTCTCTCTCTCTCTCTCCTTTGACTTGCTGATTGTGTTGATTGTTTTTTTTTCTCTCCTAGAGGTGTTTTTTTTCTATCCTATGTGCGGTCATGTGGAGTTTTCAGTAATCCCTTGTCTTTTTGAGGTATTCTAAATCTCAATTAAGCTATAAAACAACCCTTGAGGGAAGTCAAAACTCCCCACCTCATGGAGACGTATTTCTCAAACCACTAGGATATAAAATGATTTTGGACATTTATATTTTCCTTTTGTCGTGGTGAAGGAGATATAAGCCATGTTAGGATTAGCCTAATTATTATTTATTTGTCATTATCTTCCTAGTAATATACATATATACACACCAATCTGGAAGGGCGTTATAAAATACCCACAGTACTGCTCATCTATTAATATGAACATCCAAATTTAGAGGAAGACTAGTTAAGCCGTAAAGATTCCCATTCTATAGGGCTTATTCAAACATCTAGAATAAATTGATTCCGAGAGGAGAAGAGGAGAGAAATTTAGCATAGAGATATATTTTCTCTCGTTTAGATAGAATGTTTGAAAAAAATAAATAATAACACAGTTCCAATTTTTCTGGGAGACAAGATCTACTTCTTTTATCAACGTTTTCTACAAAAGAAAACAAAAACTATCAACATTTTCTACCCCCCCAAAAAAAAAGAAGCACTAAGAACATTGTCTGTGTAGCTGCTTTCATTAGTTGACACATTAGAATGGAAATCTAGAAGGATTACGAGAGGATGGTCGACTAATTACTTTCTAGCTACCTGGCCATATTTTTCTTGGGGAGAATGTGACCTGTGATACTATAATCACCAATTGAATGGTTAGATACATTTATGAAATGAGTCAAGGTTGGTTTGAATTCATTGGAAAGTTTGGATTAATTTAAATGAACATATAGGCTTGGTTGGATTTAAATTAGTATGAAATAGTTTAAATTTCTATTCAAACTTTAAAAAAAGTACAAAAGAATATTTACTATATATATTAAAGGAGAATTTTCAACCATAATGGTTTCTTTAAATTTAAAACAGAATATACTTTCTTTTATCTAAGACAATAAATATTAAATATTAGCTATTATTTACCTATCGCAATATACCTCCTTTTAAATA
Source organism: Typha latifolia (assembly GCF_019914945.1). NCBI lineage: Eukaryota > Viridiplantae > Streptophyta > Magnoliopsida > Poales > Typhaceae > Typha > Typha latifolia. The sequence continues at coordinate 13,933,480 of NC_133087.1, read as the reverse complement.
TACGATCATGACGATTTTTAATCATCTTAAAAATATAGAGAGAAGATTTATCTTTATTCTTAAATAATTGAGTTATTAACATAATATGAGAAGTACTATGATAATTTATATTTCCTTTGATAAGTTTGGATGAAAAAGTTGACGATTTTATATTAATTCAAACCATAAAAAAAAAGGTGATATAAATAAAAGTTAAATGGTGTATTTAATTCTATGGATAACCACTTAGGAGTAATTTGAAATTCACCAAAAAAAATTTGTTATCCTCTAATAAATTAATCTTTTTAAGGATTTTCTATTGTTTTCTCTTCTCGGTGCTAGCTTTTTTAACTAACCGGATAGCTTCAAGATTAATAATTAGTTTTTATCATCTGAAAGTCCCTCAAATATGAAGGCTTAATTCTGCATTGAAAAAAAGAGTTTATATTTGAATTAATTACATTTGACTCTCTTTTTTGAACCCCACCATTTTTCACATATATTCTCTAATTTTATTTTACCACGTAGGCTATAAGAATTTTTTTACCACATAGATTTCTTAAATTAAGGAGTTTACGTGAATATTTTTCTTAGTTTAAAATATTATATACATATATAAAATAAAATATAGAATGCCTATGTAAATAAGGGTGAGGTTTAGGGAGATTGTATTCTAAGATTTATGGCAGACTCTTTCACTTAAACATACATGACATCCCTCTCTCCCAATGGTGCTCATAGTTCATTCTATTATAATTTGAACTGTCTCAATATTCTCAGATACAACCTGAGCTTTATAAGTTCTTACTGCTTTAGTACTATTTTACTTTTGAAAATATGAAAATGAGATCTCCTATCATACAGTGACAATGTGATCATTCATGATGATCCTTTTTCTGGTCCAGACTTAAAAGACATGTTAATTTAATTAGATGTTGATGGGATGAAATTAGTGAGCATGAATGTTTAGGTGGAGTTAGGTTGGTTGGTGTAAAAGAGATACTTATTAGTGAATTAAATAAAAACGTAGTAGGTGCGGAAATAATTATCAGTTCACGACAAATTTAATTATATATATACTAAAAGATATTGTGGATACGATTTTAATTTTTATCACTTAGGTCTCTTTTGGTTTTTCCTTACAAGTGAGATTTTAATTTAATTATTTTCTGTTTCACAATTTTATTACGAGATTCACAATTAACAAACAATTATATTTTTATAAATTGTATAGTTTTCTTATATAATGAACAATTATATATTTTTTTTGTTTCATAATGTTATATTTACTATCTGCCTCTTTCCTAGACAAAGGTAAAATATTTGTATAAACAACCGGATTGTATTAATGCATCTCTTCGTGACCAGATTTAAAAGATAAACTAGAAAAAATGGGAAAAAATAAAACGGGTCTAACCCTACAGAAATAAAAATGCATAATATTTTTAGTATAAATCACTTAAAAATTATAAGTATTAATCTTAATATTTATATAAAAAAAGAAATTTATAATTTAGATTGGTAGGATCTGCTACAAAGTTCCTGCTTGATATTTGACAAATATTTATTATAAACAAAAGAAAATGATAATTTACTTGAAATATTTCTCCAGGTTGCCTCCCTTGAGACCCACTTATTAATTTTTTTTATTTTATTTTTTGTTTTTATTTTATAAGTCTCCCACTTGTTAAACTTTTTTTTTTTTGTTTTTATTTTATAAGTCTCCCACTTGTTAAACTTTTTTTTTTTTTGCTTTTAATTTTAAAGTCTCCCACTTGTTAATTGGGCCAACTATTTGACTTCTTAAAAGAGAAACCTTAGATTTTTTACTAGAATATATATATATATTTAGTCAACTTAGCCATTCATGTGAAGCCTCTACATCTGTGTTTTTGATCTTCCCATCACCATGCTAATATTATTTAAAATTTTGTCAAACTCAATAAAGTCTTCTACTAAGAACACGACCCATTTACTAATTAGATTAAATAAATTATTTTATTTATGATATGAACTTGATTAAATTAAACTTAAATTTATTTAAAAGTCGAATTATTATGCTACTCTTAGAATGTATTGAATCATGCTTGATCTAATTCTAAACCAAATAAACCTTCCTTGCCGCTCTCTTTGATGTTGTATAAATAAAATTATGATGCATGCGTGAATGACTAAATAAAGATAATCCAGAGGCATTTTTTTTTATTAGTCTTATTAAATGCCATCCCATTCGCAGCACAGTGTATGAATTATTTGGCATATCAAAAACTTAGTCAATTTTTTTAAAAAAAATCAAATTACTGCTACAAAAGAAAAATAATTTATGTAGTACGGTGTTGTTCGAGTTAATATTACTGTAATTTTTATTAGCTTAATAAATAATTATCTTAAACAAAGATTCTTAGCGAATTAATTATTAAAATAAGAGATTTTTATAAATCACACCCTATATTTTACCTATTTTATGATTTACACTCCGTATTTGAGGATTTTATAATCTGACATCTTATTTTTTTTCTATAATTATTATTTAACATCCTGATGTTATTTTAACTAACTAATGTCGACTAAGTTACTAAAATATTTCCACAATTCTCTTTTATTTTCTATATTCCTCCACCATCTTCTCCACCTACCTTTTTTACGGCGCTACCACCACATTTTCTCATCTTTCCCTCCGGCTCCTCCTCCTCTCCTTCTTCTTTTTCTTTTTTGGGAAGTGAAAACAAGGATGAAAGAGACAATATAATTTAGATATTTATACATTATTTTGTATATCATAACGAGATTTTTTTTTAGTACCGTCTAAATTAAGCGAGGATGTTAAATAAAAATTATAAGAAAAAAAATAAGGAGTTAAAAACAAAGTGTGAATAATAAAATAGATAAAATATTAGATGTGATTTATAAAAGTTCCTTAAATCAATACCTTGAAAACTATTAGAGGGACTTGCTAGGCTGGTATGGGAAGAATCATTTTCTCATAGAGTAATTTATGAATCACTTGTTAGGAGGGTGATTTACTAATCACTTTTCTTAATAGTTTTTTTAACATTGTGGTGCGGTGATTTCTTAATTAAGAATCGTAATCGGCAAAAATTATAATAGATTAAAAAATTAATCGGTCAAAATCTCAGCTAACTTTATGGAAGCCAAATCTGGGATTCAACTTGGCTGCTTAGAAAGTCCACATATTTCATATCTTCCACGTACGGTAATGACTTTGCCAAAAGTCATTTTAATGTCTTAAAAACATGTTAGAATATTAAGTTTAATCGAGTAGGAACGAATTAAGTTTAGATTAATACAAATATGAGTTATTTATTGAACATATTAGAATATTAAATACGAACACAATAAATGAGAAATTGGATTATACATATTATTTATATTTAGATATAATTTTCAGACCATAAATAAATTTGTTGGCGTTACGAAAGAATTACGAATGGATTATTCGTGTGATATATAAATTATTTGAGTTTTAAATGGATTATGATATCATAAATAAACAAGATGGGGGTTATCAAGAGTTAAAATATACTTTTTCTCCTCTCACTCTTAGAGGATTTTTTCCTTAGCGTTTGTTGGTGAGTTTTTCCACTTCTTTCAAATTTATTTCATTAGATGATAAATAAAATAAGTGCTAAGACATTGCTTCAAACCGTCGCTTTGCTGAACTGCTCTTTTAAGCCAATCGCACTATGGAGTCATCAGTCGAATCGAATCCTTGAGCTAAATCATCATGCCATCAAATCACCACATAGTTTCTCCATAATAATTGTTTGGGATTAGAGTCAATCATATCCTTAGTCGTAGGGAAAGGGTAACTATTAACTCTACAAGAGTAGGTCGGTGAATTCACTCGTTTTAATGTATTTGTCTTTTGAAATATTTAAATATTTATTTTATAGAGTGGAGCTCAAGTAGAAAAGCCTATTAAAATCTATAAAAAGACATTTACAACTTAATAATTAAGTTGGTTTATCGATTATAAAGCAAAAGTTTGTTGCAAGTTAGAGGTATGCGGAGAATACTGGTAGTAGTTTTGACAGTAGGAGAGAATCACATAAATTAAATTATTTTTATGATACATAAAAATCCTTCTTCATAAAAAATAATGGAAAATATTTATTTAAAAATATTCCGATAAAAACTCCCGTGTGGTTATTAATTGATTTTCCAGCGCATCGCGGGGGAGATCGAATGCAGCGGATCCACGGAAGGCCACCTGTCAGTCTGACACACATTAAAAACAAAAAATACACACTCATTTCCAAACTTTGCAACCCTAACGGGGCGGGCCCCGCACTCGTCTCTCTCTCTCTCTCCGGCACGTAGAGCCAAACGGAAGCAAGCGTTTCCTCTGCTTCCAATATGGAAAACGAAAGATTTCCTCCGTCTATATTTCTATCCTCTTCTCCCCCTTCTATCTCCTTGCAGAGGGGGAGAATAAGAAGGAGAGGAAAGAATCGAGTGCGAAAGACGAAGAAGTAAGACGCTATGGAGGCGACGGTAGCGGCACGGCGAATCTTCTCGTTGACCTCGTGGAATCCGAAACCCGGTACTCGAGCTCCAAGTATTGTCTCCTCGGCTTTCCCCTCTAAAAGACGCCCCCACTTTTGCTCGATTCCCTCCGTCGTCTCCACTTTGTCGACCGCGACTCCGCTCGTGAAGACGTCGACGCCGACATCGATAAAGGAGGTGATTGATTCTTGATTTTTCCTTTTCTTTTTCTTATTTGGTGTGTGTGTGTGTGTGTGTGTGTGTTTCTCAAGATTCGGATCTCAAGTATTTATTACCTTCCGAGAATAGCTGATCGAGAGTTTGATCGATGGAGTGGATCTGTCGGAGGAGGAGGCGGAGGCGTCTCTGGATCTACTCCTCCGGGAGGAGAATGAAGCGCTCATCAGCGCCTTCCTCGTCCTCCTCAGAGCCAAAGGAGAGACCTACGAAGAGGTGGGTAAACTAATTAGTGCTCTTTGGTGATCTATGCGGTTTAGGAGAACTTTTTGTGTGTGTGTGTGTGTTTTTTTAACTCCATTTATGTAGATTGTTGGATTGGCGCGGGCAATGATCAATCGGTGCACGAAGGTGCACGGCCTGGAGAACGCGGTCGACATAGTGGGCACCGGCGGCGATGGGGCGGACACCGTGAACATCTCCACCGGTGCTTGCGTCCTGGCCGCTGCTGCCGGCGCGAGAGTTGCAAAGGTGAAGTCTTTTGCTTGTTTGGAGAATGGTGGAAATTGTATTAGAGTCTCGTGATGCTTTGTGGTGGCTTGCAGCAAGGGAATCGTTCGAGTTCCTCTGCCTGCGGAAGTGCTGATGTGCTGGAAGCATTAGGGATCAACATCAATTTGGGTCCTGAGGTAGTTTTTCCCCCCCTTTCCGTTTTCTTTCTGTCAATGATGATTGCTTATTTCACAGTGTGATAATCGATCGAATTGTATTCATGATTAAAACGCCCCTTTTCGGTCTCTATGGAGTTCATTATACAAAAGTTTATTCATTTTGAATAGTCAACTTTTGTGGCTTTGGTAGGAAATGAATGAGTAGAAATTCTTCCAGTTGACATCAATATAGTAAAAGTGAAGGAAACAATGAAGTATTTCCTACTTTGACAACAAAATTGATAAATAGAACTAAGATGAAGCTTGGAAAAGTGGAGCATCAAACAGAGAGGAATGAGAACAAGAAAGTAACATATCAGAAGAAGAGGGAAAATATTTTGTTAAAAGAAGTACTTACCGAAATTCCCAATTAATCCACTAAGATCTTTTACATGCAGTTAGATTAATCCACCTCTAGTGAACTGCGATCAATTAATCCACCTCTAGTGAACTGCTCTTTGGATGTACCATTCGAGTGATGACCCTTTGGCAACTTTAGGTAGTTGTCCATCGATTCAATATCTCATGCATACTCCAGTTTTTATTTCAATGATTTCATCAACATTTTACATGATTGCATTTAAGGTACTCCTTAGTGACTGCATTTGGTCACCTTCCAATATGCTTGTCATGCACAATATGAATGCCTAATGCAAAGAAATACAAGGTATCATTTGAAAACACAAATCCAAAAGAAAAGTAGATAATTGTTCAGCAAGCATGGATTAAAGGGATTAGGCAATAACTATAACAATAAGTCAAATGTAAAGTTTTGCATGCTGGTGTTTGACAAATAATCCTAAAATAAGGGTTTTGTTCGTAAATGTGTAAGATCAGCCACTGAAAATATGAGAAAGGTTGAAAATTCATTAAAGGAGGAGGACTTTTGTTATTAGGAAGCTGGGACAACAGTAAAACAATGAAAGAGTCAGTTGAAACGTTTAGGTTTAGATTTCTCTGGTATATATTCTGTAGATGCTGAAACCTTGACCCTTGTCGTCACTTTGATGGCTCAACTATTGGATTTGATTGTGTGGAAAGATATATGCACTCTTAAGTAGGCTTCTGAAAGGTTAAAATAATTCATTTTTCTTATCTTTTATTTTTTTCTCTTGAGTTAATATGTAGAGCTATTACTATATGGGAATGGAACCTATTTCTACTCTAATTGATGTGATTCATAGAACATGACAAGCTTTAATTTGCATTAGTTATTATCTTTTTGAGTTTTCTCTGCTTACTGTATTGCTTCTTGGGAAAATGCACGTTTAATCAAGTATTTTTTTCTATTTTTGTTGAACTGTACTCATCAGTAACTCAGATTCAACAAATTTCATGGCTTGTCTTCATGGATTAACTTTGTTGTAATCTTATTTTCATGGCATAAGGAGGTGAAAATGTGTGTGGAGGAGACATGCATAGGATTCATGATGGCTCCAAATTATCACCCAGCAATGAAAATTGTTCGTCCAGTGAGGAAAAAGCTTAAAGTAAAGACAGTGTTTAATATTCTAGGTCCTATGCTCAATCCAGCAAGAGTACCTTTTGCTGTTGTTGGCGTTTACAATGAAGACATAGTAAGTTTCTTTTTATAGTGGTTAACCAATGCATATTTACAATATTTAGCTGTTCACATTACCTCTTATGCGTTTTATTAGCATAATTATTTTTGAGGGGTGATTTCTTTTATTGTTGAAGAGAAAAATATGCAGGTGTTTTACGAGGATGATTGTAGGGGCATAGAACAGATCTTGCTAGCGTACCTCACTCTAATTAGTATTAAGTCAATTTTACAGATCTTTCTCTTTGAATGGAATATGAGCTGTTTAAATTGTTAATGGATGATGATTTACATATGCCATGCCATCATGGTCTTTTCTATCAATTGTTAGTATGTTTATTCACTTTATACTTTTATGCTACATGTTATCCTGATAGATGAGATCATCAGAAGTGACATATCTTGAAACTATGCTTGGATAGGTCATGAAGATGGCTAAAGCACTGCAACGATTTGGGACAAAAAGAGCATTAGTAGTTCATTCCAAGGGACTGGATGAAATAAGCCCACTTGGTATGCTAGCATCTTCATAAGTTTGAAGGATTGGTACTAGGCATGTTGTTCTTACTCCCCAAAAGTTTACTCTTATTATTGCTAACAAACTGCGGAAATTGCTCCAGGACCCGGATATTTCTTGGATGTTACTCCTGGGAAGATTGAAAGATTGCATTTTGACCCGCGTATATACCTAACCTTTCTCAACATGTCAAATAACAGAAAATGGCTTACCTTTTGTTGCTCAAAAATATTATATACACTGAACTTTTCAGGCATGATTTTCCTGACCAATGGTGTGAGTAATGTTTGCTAATGTTGTCCTTTCAGTGGAGTTTGGAATTCCTCGCTGCACTCTCGAGAGCCTGAAAGGAGGAGGTCCAGATTTTAATGCCAAAATTATGAGGGATGTCCTTTCTGGTGAGAAAGGTCCTATTGCAGACTCCCTTGTAAGTAGCCCTTTTCCTAAGTCCCTATCAACTTTACTTAATTTTGCCCTTTTTGTCTTGTGTAGCATTGGTTATTTGAGCTGTATATGCAAGTTTTGCATTTTTGGTCTCATAGTTCGATTAGAAACATTTTTCTAGTAAATCGAATAATATCTTTTGTGGTCATTTGAACAACAGTAGCAGAAACTTCCGTGCCCACTTACTACTCAGTGTTGTATGTTAATAACTGATGCTACTACTAAAAAAGGCTGATGCAGACCTGAAACTCAAGATCAATAGAGACATTATCTTGGTCATAATTTGTATGCTGATTGACTCGAGATATTTTGAATATGTAGATCCTAAATGCGGCAGCTGCTCTTCTGGTAAGCGGTCATGTGAGCAGTTTACATGAAGGTGTGGCAGTAGCTCAACAGACACATCAATCCGGAAAGGCCATTAGGACGCTAGAATCATGGGCAGAGCTTTCAAATGTGTGTATATTTTGATATTTTCCTCACTTTGATTTTGGGGAATTGATGCACACACTTAATGTTTCATGTATCTCACATTTTTCCCCTTGTTACGAATGCAGAGATTTTGAGATTGAACGTGCCATGGTTGTGTTACAACAATCCTACAAAAGATTGGGAGATGTGGCACCTCTGAAGAAGTACGAGGGGGTGCAAGATTTCTGTGTTTCTACTATTGTAGCCTTGCATGTTGGCAATCGTGCCAGTCATTCCTCAGAAATTATGTTACTTTATTGCTTGTGTTTCCCCAAAGAGATCTCTCGTCAACCAGAGCAAGAACCTTGATGGGTTATCCTTCTTTTGTTTCTTGTAAATTCCTCATGCCTATTGTTCCCATTTGTTAACTTGAAAGTTTTAATTCAAAAAAAGAACTCCAAAGTCAGCAGTTGTGAATTGCGAGCAGTTTCAATGTAGGCCAATTTTAGTTTGAAGGCTTGATGTCGTTGCACAAAATTATCTGCCTCTAAACTTATCGTACTTCATAAGTTAGTCTTAACAAAAGGAGAGCTTAGAACTCTCGAAATCTTAGTGATTAGATAGATTTGAAGGATCATATTATTTGGAGATTGCAAAGTGAGTCAAACCCTTTTATCGTCTTTACATATCTTTCGCCGTCTCTTTCTCTTGTCCACCCACCCTTGTGTAACTTTTTCATGAGATAAACGTCAAGAGGTCAAACTAAGTTCCAGGTTTCGTCACTTCACCGGCCTTGCTCCTACCTTGCTTCATACTATACAGCTGGGAAAGAGTCCAATTTCCCTTTATTTTAAATTCACATTATCATTAAATAGATGTTCAGGCACAACAAGAAACAATAGCAAACACTCAAGATGAACCTTTTAACACCCATTTCACTTGACAGTAACATGAGTTCTTCCCTCTTATTACCTTGTGTTTGCCACCAAACCACACCAAAGAAACGATCAAATACATAGAAAATGTCTATGCCGCAGGGCTGGCAAGGGCCCCGGATTCGGTCAACAGAGGCACCAGCGTCCCTGCATTGTGTCTTGCCACCATATCTGCAAGAAAAAGGTAACAGTCTCCTCAGAGAAAGAAGAACAAGAGCTCCAAGTTACTGAGGGAGGCACCATTTTCGTACACAAGAGAAGAAATACTACAATAGGGGATGACATTATACAAAGATTAAACAGAGGTTATTAAGTCTTTTGGTAAGTAGCAGAACTGAGCCAAAACATCAACAATATCTTATCCCACAACGAATTGAAGCTCAAGGATTAAAAGACATAGCCGGCCAGAAAGGGACTTACTGTCACAACCACCGATATGCTTTCCACCAATGAAAATACTCGGAACTGTTCTCAGTCCAGTCCACTGGGCCAGTGCTGATTGAATTTCTGATCCATCAGCTTCATGAAATGAAGTAAAACGTCTCAGAAAATTCCCAACAATATTTTAAAAGTATATATATCAGTAGGTTGGAATCTAGATAAATCAATCATCTAAAGAAGTGAGTTCTCTAAGGAGGAAAGCATCATTTACATAAAACAAGACAAGGTAATTTACTTGACCACTCAACCATAATGAATGGTTGGTTACATTTCCCTTCAGATTGCAATTTTCATTACAAAAATATTACTAAAAATCCTGATGATAATGATCATATTTGCACTATTGGTTCTACATCTAAAGCACAAATACCAGATTGCTGTATGTTGCAACAATTTGTAATCTTCTCGATCCTCATTTCCTGTTTTATACCATTCTCTCAATCCCACATAATCTACTATAGATAAACAAGCAGCAATACACAAGTATCAATGAATATATATCTCCCTTCATCTAAATGTAGGGTCATGCTGAACAACAACAGGAATTCAGACATAATGGATTACTGTCATGACATAAATTATCAATCGAGAGAGGAGAGTTGACACTACTATCTTATCTTTAGAACAAACTGATTCCCTCATGCAGCCATGTTAAAGACTTGACTTGAAGGGTCCATTAGAAAAGAAACAATATAGCATGCTAACCAAGATACCATATGAAAATGTATGTCCAGCAAAAGTAATGAAATAAAAGGGCACCTGTAAACAGAAGACATCATTTACTATCTTCTGCTGCTCTACAAGTATTAAATACTATTATCTCAAAATCTAGAGAATAAGAATGGTAAAATAACAGAGCATACTCACTTTCCACATCCAACTCAACCACCTTATACTTTGCTCCCAACTGAGTTAGCAACTGTTTAGCCCGTACGCAGAATGGACAGTATGACTTGCTGCAATCATCAAAACACAAAGTTATAGTCCAATAGGAGAGAAAGTTATTCTATCATAGTAACATAACATAAAGAGCTAGCATGAAGCCATGAACAGTTAAGGGCATAAAGTTGAGTAAAACCAGGAACTCTCATTATATTTACAAGAAATATAACGTGAAAAAATTCATTAATCTTCTATTATTTTTTCTTAAGAATAATTTCACTTATACCTCATAAACTATTACCATTTTTAGACCTTGACAGCCCCCGGGATTTTAAAAAAAAAAAAAAAAATTCGTGTAGGAGTCCATATTAATTCAAGGGTGTATATGTGGAAATTTTGTTCTTATTTCGAGGGTGTAGAGCGGTAGCTCAAAGAGTGTACATGAAAAACAATAATAGTTTGTAGAATTCTAAGTGAAACTATCCCTTATAGTCGATTCAGAATTAGGATAAAATGGTGCCCTACCCAATCATAAGTATAAATTTAGCTTTCCTACAACAGACAATTTCCCCCATGTCTCAGTCCTCTTCTTTCCCCCGTTTTTTTTTCTTCTATTTTTCACAAGTTTTTCAAGAGAATGAATTGTTGTTTACTACCAAATACTGGCACTTTCCAATTATCCGAAGGTAACAATCATCATAGAGAAATAGAATTTCCAACGATCTCCACCCCATTTGTTATGTATAACTTGAAGAAAAAAGAAAACCGAAAGAAAAAAAAAAAGATGGAATCGTGAAGACGAGCGATCCTCCAAACGTACTTAGGGTTTTGAGATGGTAAAACAAAACCTAACCTAACGTTAGAGAGGAAAAAAGAAAAAGAAAAAGGAATCGAAGAGAAAGGAGGGGGGGAATCAAGGAGAAGACCTGAAGACGACGACGGGAGCGGAAGCAACGATCTCCTTCGCCTTCGTAAGCGCCATCTCCGATTTCGATCTCTTCTCCTCCGCTGACAACGATGAAGAAGACCAGATGCCTCCCATTGCCCGACTTTTAATATAGCCGAGAAGGTTTGTTGAAGGCAAGTGCCCCCTCTCCAAGTCTTCTCGGGATACACACGTCGTTTCCCTCTGAGCGATCAGTTTGCACGGCCACGATACGGCCACGTCGACGAATCTTGTCGCATTACACCCGCTTTGAATTCCATGTCCTGCTGGGATATCACGCAGCCCCATAAGAAGCTTTATATATATATATATATATACATTTTAATATAAATGAAACAAAATTTAATATTGAAGGGGGGCTCTTGCTATTGCAGGGTGTGCCGTGAATATTGTTAGAAATTTCATATATTTGCCTAAATTTTTTATAAACTTTGAGTTAAGTTTTAAGTATAGCCAATATATTATTAATGATAGTTTAATGGTGAAATTAATTTAGTACAAAGAGTAATTTATTATCATATATTTATTTAGTCAAATTAATGAAGAGGAGTGAATAAAAATTAGCTCTAAAGTGGGTATTATATTGGATATTTGAGAAATATTAGTATGGTATATAAGTGACAAACTTCTTATAAATTTTGAGCCTAAAATGAGTACCTATTTTGTGAGTAAAGGTTACTGTACAATAAGACGTTTGAATAGTTGCTTTCTTTTGAGTGCAAAATAATCGTTATATCTTAGGAGATCAATGTCCACTGTTCTAGAAGAAACTGATAGAGAGCGAATTGATCTTAAAGAGATAGTGTCCAATACCAAACTCCACTATACAGATTTTACATTCTGTAATCTATAAATTTATTTAATTTATTTACTTATTTTAGATCGGATTTCTTGTGACTTTTAGAATCAGATTGTTGCCGCTAATTTTAGTTATGCCTTATATGCGAGGCTATTACGGTTCGTGAAACTCTCGTATAAAGAATATAAATTATGCAAATCTCTCGGGCTTTTTACTTTTAGTCAATAAGCATTATTTACTAATTCATAATTATTAAAATTATAAAGATACATGCGTGTTAGAGAAGCCAATCAAGCTACAGATTGGCTGGCAAATTTCGGTAGGTCATTAGAATATAATTATACCTAGGATATAGAGGTTTCCCAACTGGTTTGTTCCAACTTTTAATCTATGACTCTAATGGAGTGATATGTACTCGTGGCGCTGAGTTATAAAATATTCCTTTCCAAAAAACAATCCTGCTAAAGTTATGGGATAATTCTATTATGACCCTTCTAAATTATCAGTCATTTTTATATACATCCTTCCCTCTTTTTTTAATACATCCTAAAGTATTGAAAGCCTCCTAAATTACTCTTCCATTAGTTTTCGGTTATGTTTTCCATCCATAAACTGATACGTGACTCACATATAAATATCTTTGTGATTTTCGTACCCTGCATTTAGATGGCAAATATTTTTCAGATCTAAGTAGTTTAGAAAAAATTTAAGAGGTGATTATGAAAATAAGAATATAGTTTAAAAGATCTACGTAGAATTATCTATAAAATTATATTCAGTTTTTTTTTAATATTCTGATACAGATAGTGAATGGATGATAATCTTAATTACCATATCATGGACAGACATGGATCAAATATTATATACATCTGTACGTGTTTTCGAATTTATAAAAACTTATGATATTAACAGTCACTATTAATATATTTTATATTTTAAACTATATTATTTAAAAGATAGTTCGAATACTTTTTTCAACATATATATAATAGGTATAAATTCTGTATACGAATACCAGGATGGATTTTTCCAATTTATTTGGGCTCACAAAGTGGACACGAATCCCGAAGAGCTACCATTACCAAGTAATGGATGCCAATAACAGTAAATAATATAAAATAATTATTTATTCATTTGTTTTTTTAAAAATTAAAATTAAAATCTTAAGTTCCAGAATAAAGGGGCCGGTGGACCCACCAAAAAAAATGCAAACCCCACGAGTGATAAAATAATTAAATAAATCTTATGATGCACACAGACCATTAGCAAGCTAATGAGGTCTAAAGTAGCAAGACATTCATATTTGACCATTATTTAACTATTTCATTAAAACGATCAAAATTTTTTATATGAGCACTAAAGTCTTGTTTCGAGAACAATTACGAACACACAAAACTGACAACTTAAACAAGTTGATAGCAACTGTAAAGAATGCTTTAAGGATCAACATGCAATAGAGGTTCTCTTTTATTCGATTTCGCTATTATTTCAGGGAAGAAAGTATACCAAGTTCTCGAGACGAAGTCTTCCATGGCATCCTGCTTCAATTAATCTCACCAGGGTGCTACTTCGAAAATTAGAATCCTATTTACAGAACTGCTGGGGATAGAATCTTCTCTTTAAGTTTCTGCGCAACGGCGTCGATGAACTCCTCAGTGTTTAGATAAAATTCCCTTGATACCCTGAAGTAAATAAAAAAGAGACCATTTTGATCATACAAACCACACAAGAAAAGGAAAATAAAAGGAGAGAAGCAACTACAAAAGCGAACACAGAAAACCACAAGGTACACAGTATGCCATCATCATGAACCACTTAAATAGTAGTTAGACACCCATAAACTTAAGTATGAATTACAAACGAATGCCATTTGAATTCAAATTTTGAGACCATGTACTGAGCTATCGTCTATTTCTATGCACGCACCCAGAACATTTTGTTTTTGGTACACACAGACCACCCTAAATTATTAAAAATATCTCAAATTCGCCTCCTATTAAATTCACCATTCTCTATTACATTGTTCGTTTATAAATTGTCATGTGACTCACATAGGTAGATTTTGTGGCCTTTGTACCTTTACTTTTTGAAAGAAAGAAAAAATATGTTAAAATAGAGAGGTATTTCTGTCTTCTCACATTTTCTGTGAACAGCATCAGAGGGGTTAGAGGTGTCCAATTTAAGGGTTTATGTGTACCCAAAAAAAAAAAAGAGTTCACAAAATATGTGGAAATGGACAATAGTTGAGCTGATGTAACTTACACCATGTGTGTTATCACTGATAGAAGGTAGGCAGAAAAAACATGAGGAACAAGTTGCATAGATACAGATACAAGATCAAGACAAATGCATAAATTCCCATGTCAATCAGTGACCTTAATGTTACTTGAACTGTATGTGATATTTTGACAGATAATTGTCACATGAAATCACCTATTACCCTTTCTTCTAGTGGACACACTAAATATGACCTCCAACAAGAGCATTACAGAAGTGATATACTACACTAAAGAGAGTTGTTACAAGCCATAGTTATATCAAGTACAAGCAGAACACTCATCATTTGTTTCTTTCTTTTTCCTTTCATATATGATACACTCGCCAAAAGAAAATCCATTAATATGATATTCCATGTATATGTCTTAATACTCCAACTTCATCTTAACAAATGCCTCAAGTTCCAGCAAGTTAATTTATAGTTATGAATTATAACAAATTTCAGAGAATCACTTTGCTTTGACATCAGTCCACCCTGTGATTCATAATCAACAGTTTCATTGTGCAATTTGTGAGTTGATAATGATAAGTGTGTTGATTAGCATAAATCAAGCTTACTTCACAAAAATAATATCTGAAATTTGTACGTGATTAAAAGGAAAGTCAGATGAATTAACTGACCTGGGACCATGGATAAGAAGTGCAAGATCCTTTGTCATTTTACCAGATTCAACTGTTTCAATACATGCAGACTCAAGCTTCAGCACAAAATCCAGCAGCATATCATGTTTATCAAGCTTTGCTCTGCATAAAACAGACCGTAGAGGTTAAATTGGAAGGATGAACAATTTTATAACAAAGCGTCTTGGACATTATTTTACCTGGTCTAACCTACAAAACTATGACATCTGAAAAATCTACAAGTTAAGATATTTCCAATTAAAAATATCAGGTACCTATGCTCAAGTCCACGGCTCCATGCAAAGATGGAGGCAATACTATTGGTGCTAGTCTCTTGTCCCTTTTGGTGCAGCCTAAAATGTCTAGTTACAGTCCCATGAGCTGCTTCAGCTTCTAATGTTTTACCATCCGAGGATAACTACAGAAGAGAACTTCTATGTGATATCCAACTACAATATAGTAAACTCAACAAGATCAAAAGACAATGAATAAATGGTAGCTACCAGAACTGATGTCATTAAGCCCAATGAACCAAAACCTGCAGGCACCCATAAATTTTAAGAAATCAGCATCATGATTCCATGAGACATTCTGGGAAGTGAATGAAGTAAAATAGAGAAAAAGAAATTTAAAAAAAAAAAAAAGCGGACTTGATCATAGAAATGTCAAAGAAGGAACAGCTGTCCCATAAGTTTTCTATACTGCCTCAAGAAAATCTTCCTAAGAAAAGGTAAACCCAATCATTTAAGAATTGCTTCAAACATCCTTTAATGATACTCACATCCTTTAATGTCAAAGAAGAAACAGCTGTCCCATAAGTTTTCTATACTGCCTCAAGAAAAGTCTTCCTAAGAAAAGGTAACCCCAATCGTTTAAGAATTGCTTTAAACATCCTTAACTGTTATTGCATCCCTTAACTGAACCATGTATGACAACCTCAAATTTCTAAAAAGATCTCCAAGAGTAGGAACCTTTTTCATCATTTTAGTGTCACATCTTAGTGACTCATAATCTCACATTTTCCTATAAATAACAGTCATCTAATCTCCAAAAGTAAAAGCTGCAAAAGATGTGATATAAGGTTACAGAAGAGGGAGACAGAGGGTACCAGATTTGAATGATTTCAGGGTATAACTTATTCCTACGAACGTAAATTACACATTTGCAGTTCTTTTGCAAGCTTGTTCTATCCATACAATATAAGCATGAGGGGAAAAAAGTTCTAATCTCATGCAATGTATGACATGCAACACAAAGATGATAGATTTGTTACTACATCAGTGTGAAAGGAAATCATATAAACCATCTTGAAACCCACCAGACTATAAAATCAGATATAATAGAACAATAGTAAATACAATTAATAAAATGCAAGTGTATATTGGAAGATTCTTAAACATATAAATTTGATTCTGGCATATATACATACAATAAAACTCATTCATTAAATAATCTAACATAAAAAATAGCATGTTTCAAAAATCTAAAAAAGGGACCAATAATCCTTACGCAAAAGGACATGCATCTCTCAAACATAAAAGTAACATAAAACTTCCCTAGTACTATTCTGATATGACTTGCTCCACATCATTACTTCACTGGAGTATCATATCCTCTTTTATTCCTTATCATTTGACATAAAAAAAGAAGGCAAGGTACTAAATGGTAACAACCAGACATACCATGGCTGGTACATGATTGCTTAACCTGCAATATTGTTTCAACTAGAACTGGCAATCTTTCTTAGATCCAATATGTTGAATGTGGCCTTACAGTACAACAAGAGTTAGCTTTCTTTTATGTTAGATTGTTGCCTCTGTGCTTGAGGACTTGACTGTAATGATGACATATTCATAGAATAGCTACATAGGGATTGCCAGAAACTTGAATTCAATGCAAATTAACAAGACAAGAGCAGCACATGCATTATATTCATAGGGGATCTCAAGTATTACAAACATTCATCAGAGAAAAACTATATGAAACTTGAACGCTGGAAAACTAAGTGAACCAATCAACAAGGATTACGAGAGAGTATAAGAAAGATGGGAGACACAAGAAACTGCACAGCAGCATCAATAGTCAAACATATTGTAAGTTACTCTTTTTAATTCTGCAGAGTGCAAACCTAGTAACAGAAGAACTTTATGCACCACTCAATGAGATTGTGGAGAAAACATAGAGAGGTTGAACAAAAGGCAAAGACTGGACTATAGCATGAGAAGAGCATGAAGATACCATGAATAAGGACAAGTATTGGGAAATAATACGATGGTGAGAAATGGAGAGACATTAGTGGGGAATTATACTTCATTTTTGGAATTGTTGCAGAATTTCTGTATTTTATAATTTTGTTGTAAGGTATAAAATATCATATTTATCTACTAAATGGCTGAACAAGATTTTGGAAGCACATTCAAGACCTTGGGCAAGGAAGTCACTCTGAACATCTCCATCGTAGTTTTTGCAGGCCCACACATACCCACCATCACTTTTCACTGCATACGCCACCATGTCATCAATCAACCGATGCTCATACCTGGATGAGTGAAAACAAAGTCGGAGATATTGTTGAGCAAATGTTTAGTAAGACAAATGGTTTTTTCTCATATAGATAATCACACACCATATTGACTGCTCTTCAAACTTTTCCTTCCATTTCTCTTCATACACCTCCTGAAATATGTCTTTAAACCTAAGATAAGTCAAATTTATCCAGAGTCAAATTCTGTCCAATTCACATTAAATGGATCCTTTGGAAGTTAGGCCACAAAAAGTGAAAGTCCCCTTCACATTACCAGAAAGACGTAACAAAATTGCAAAGATCACAAAGCAGATGCAAACTTAACAGTTATTGACATTAACATAAAGAAACTATTTTCCTCTCTGACAGTCATTATTGCGAAAATAAATAGATTTAAAAAAACAAGAAATAATTAATTCATTCTTTAAGACCACATATGCTCTATAAGGGCTTTCACAGGGATAGGATGAGCAATAGTGCAATACCACTTTCTCAGTAAATCACTCTTTCGTTAATCCAGATGCTGAAGAAACAGCCTAGCCGAGCACTCAAATCCAGGTTCTTTCCTAGTCATTTAGTGATTAGTAGGGTTTAAAATGTTGGGAGTTTTTTTCCCCCTTTGAGAATATTTTTTATTTGTTATAACAGGAACACAACAAACACCCATTAGTCCAAGAAAGGGAATTGCTGAACTCAAATCAACAAATGAGTGAAAAAGTTAAGATGCATTTGAAGTGCACAAAAAAATAAAAAATTATAGTTGCCACCTTAACATGCCAAAGGCAGACACAACAAGATTAATATCCAAATGCTTAATGAAACATATATGCAAAGGACTAGCAAATCTAATCAGACAATTAGATCCATTATGTTCACTATTTAATAGACAAGAACAGTGATGGGAAACAGCAGTACCTGCCATCATATTTCTTTAGAATTGTGTTCTTGGTGCTCAAGTAAAGAGGCCATTTTTTTGCAAGTGCCATCGACATTGATGATTCAGCAAATGCTCGAATAGACTGAAAAGAGCTAGACCAGTTTTAGCATCAAAGACTACAAAGAAAGTAAATGAAACTATGAAGTATGAACTTTATGACTTCTGAAGTGAGCACCTCATCTACATTGTACATTGCTAATGCAATACCAGGCCCCTTAAAATCATAAACATTTAGCTCCACAGGTGCATCTCCATCTGGGACTAGTTTTACCAAAGCAATACAAGAGAAAATACAGAAATGGTCAAAAATACAACCAACATGAGTACTGATACGCTACAAGATAAAAAAAGGTAAAATATTGGAGCTCACCAAAAACCATTTTAAGTTTCCCTGGACCATTAATAACCATATCGGTTGCTCGATATTGATCTCCAAATGCATGCCTCCCGATGCATATAGGTTTATTCCAACCTGCATGTTTAAGAAATTGCTTATAGTCTAATATTCATAGTATGGATGGTCTTTCAAGTTTAACAATCCAGATTCCAACTTACCTTGAAGAATCCTCGGTATATTGCGGCACAAAATTGGCTCACGAAAGACAGTTCCTGAGGTGAAGTTAAGAAGGAGAGATTTAGGAAGCATTTGAATGTGTATATTGGAGAGAACAAACACCCCATCAAGATGAAGGGCAACCACACATAAAGGGGCATGTTAGCTCAGAAATATCAAGAAAACATAGAAGAGAAAATTAAGATCAATCATACGGTTAGCCATTGTACGTAAATGTTTCTATCACATAAAGTTACACATGGAATGGCCAACAGAATAAAACTTAATGATAAATTCTTGAAATCACAGCATGAAAATTGACTACCACCTCCAAATTAAATTGATTTAGCTGCCAAAGGTAGAACACAACACAAGGGGTGCATGTGAAGGTCCTCAGGGATACAGATAGACATGGGGTACCACTGTGGATCCCAGTTGAAGGAGATGAAGAAAGCAGAGGGATGCAAGGAAGTAGTAGAGATTAAGAAGAGGAGACAACCAGCTCTTGGACTATTTTAAATGCGTGTGCTCGATGACGTAATCTTGGACAATTTTTTATGAACTATTAGTAAAAAAAGAAAAGAAAGAAGAGAAATAACTGGGAGTTGGCGCCTACGCAACAAGTTGCTTGCTTACTAAGCCGTCCTGGCAAGCTCAATCAGGTTGATTATTATTCTTTACTTGACTTATTATTAAGAAAACTACTCACTATCAAAATGAAAGATGATCTAGAATCTACCAAAGAAGATAGTCGATAAAAAAAAAAGTACTAGTAGTTAGTTTTAAGGTTCCAAAAATCAGTATCGGGATCGGGATTGGCCGTCCGGAAAAATGATACATATCGGTTGTATCGATCATATCGGTCGTATCAGCCGATTGTATCGGATCGGACTATTTTAATTAAATAAAATTCAAAATATTATTTAAAAATATTAAAAAATTTCTAAAAATTTAGAAAAAATTATTAAAAAAAATAAGAAATAATAATTACTCACATATAAAGCCTAAAAAGTAAAACTATCCCTTCCTCCCTCTCTGTTTTTCTATCCTTCTAACTGTTAGTCTGAGCTATCCCACTCTCTCCCTCACTCTCTCTTTCTTTTTATCTTTCCCCCCTCTCTCTCCCTCACTCACATACACTCTCTCTCTCCCTGACTTTCTCTTCCTCTTTCCTTCAGCTGCTATCAACAACAGTTGCAGCCCCCTACAGTAGGGCCGAAACCAGCCAACCGGTTGGGATCGGCCGAAACTGGGAACTATGGTTAGTCTAGACTTTTCTCCCTTCTTGAACTCTGTTCAGAACTACAGATTATACAATTGACATTGAAATAGCAAAGTGGAAAATAGGGTGACAGATATCCACATGATGACCATCATGCAATATCCAATGTTCTAACATCCTCCACTTCACAGAATTTGTTCCATCAACTGACATATTTAAGATTCTAAGGAATTCTTACGCATTTCTATGAAAGGTGTCTACCTATCATTTCTGACTTTAAAGGGCCTAACAAGGCTACAAATGTTATCCAGAGGCCATAAAAGGAGTTGGCATATGCGTATAAGTCCAACATAGAGGGACAAAAAAATTAGTTTACCATGATTCACCTTCAAGTTACTTAAGTTCGAACTTGGTTGATTCCTATTATCAATAGTCAAAACTGTTAGGAGATCAAACCTAGTAACACATTTAGACTTAGTAAACAAGATTTAACATTAAAAAATCATGCCTTTAATAGAAATGCTTTGTACACAAGTGGTCATTCTTAAAATTCAGAGAAATTGATCTCAAATTATGAATATACCCTTTTCATGTTATATGATTTAGATCTGTTGGAAATTTCAACAATAATCTGGATTATTCATACAATGCCATCCGTAGATAGATGCTAATCATTAATGAATTATGATTTAAAACTAAAATGGCCATGCACTTATGATCAAATAATGTAGCCTTGTAGTCTTTTCAGAGAACACCATTGCTACACATCTACTGGCTTATGGAAGAATATCTGGCATAAAGAACTAAAACAATTGCACAACAAACCATTTAAGATGTTCCGTATGGTGCCATTGGGGCTCCTCCACATGGACTTGAGCTTGAACTCTTTTACCCTAGCTTCGTCTGCATTAGGAATAGAGAGAAAAATCAATAATCACTACCTACAATAAGTCCTTGATGGATGAAAGATGTAATAAATAAAAAATAAAAATGGCATTGTCATAAATGTTAGCCTGATAAAATTAAGTCTTTGTTTTCACAGATTGAGGAAGAAGAGAATCATCTAAGTCATGAAAAAGATATATAGTTCACCAGACAAGTATAATTCTATCTTTAGCCAGACAAGATTTCCATGTTCATTTGAACCTAGGTTATATCTAAGACAATTCTAGGTGTATTTCCTTCAGATTATCACATATCAAAATAGCAGCTAGCCGGAAGAGTTTAAAAATAACAATGGATTATAATAAACAAAAGAAATAAGGTAGTTCCCTAGTTATGTTAGAATATAAAATTAAAAAAACATCATTCTCTAATAGCTTAAGCTTTTAGAATAGTTGATAAGTTAATGTGCTATCAAAACCAAAAGTGATGGGTTCAAATTTTGGCAGGCTCGTCTGAGTTAATATAATAAGTCACTCTACCAAAGCCAAAAGTGACCTTAGTTCTCATTTTATTTTACATTTCGGCAACAAATGCATAACTCATTGAAGATTCTCTTCTTTTTAAAAAAAAAATTTATTGAAAATTTGTGTTTTAGCTTAATTTTCCTAATAAATCTCCTACAAGTACTACAAAGCAACCTTAGTGTTCTTTTTTATCTTACATATGGTCAGCAAATGCATAACTCATTTAAGATTCTTTGTTTTAAAAAAAAACATTGGAGAGCGACATTTTAGCCAACTTTTTCCCCAATAAAACTCCTACTAAATACTACAAAAGCGGTCTTAGTTCTCTCTTTTATTTTACATTTGATCAACAAATGCATAACTCATTTAAGATTATTTTTTCAGAAACATTGAAGAGTTAGATTCTAGCTAATTTTTTTCCCAAATAATTCTCCTACCAAGTACTACAAATGCAATCTTAGTTCTCTCTTTTATTTTACACTTGGTCAACAAATGCATAACTCATTTAAGATTACCTTTTTTCAAAGACATTGAAAAGTTACATTCTAGCTATTTTTTCCCAAATAAATCTCCTACCAAGTACTACAGATGTAAAGTGTCAGTTCTTTCATAGTTTCATGCTTCCAAAAGCAGGTAGAAGTTGATGTTGCAACAATCAAATGCAAATAGCACACCATAAAAATGCATGCCAATAAAAATCCAAACAAAGACAATAAAGGCAGCACAGTATAGAAATGATAGATCACATAACATGCCTCGGAGACTGAAAATAATGGGGAAAAAAGAAAGAAAGAAAGAAAGAAAGAAAGAAAGAAAGAAAGAAAGAGCCTATGTCTACCAGGAGTTATAGTCGCACACTTCACAGCAACATTATACCTGTGCAAAGAAGGGATGAGAAGTATAAATTTAGAGAACAAAGTTCCAAAAGATATTAAGTGGCTATGTATTTCAACAATGACACTTTACATAGAAATATGAAATAATAATTATATAGCAAAAGAATGAAAAGTACATGGCTACTACATGCTTGATAGGATTGTGCTTTAACAGATAAAACAATTAGAATAAGGACTACACGAATGATCCTTCTCAAACAGATCACTAGCAGTTGAGTTCCACCATTTTTGACGAGATCCTAGACAGGACATTTACTATGTAGTCCAAAGTATTCCATAATTGTTTTACTTGCCTCTCGCTCATGGAGTGTACCTTTCTTTTGATTTTCCAGTGTCTAGTACATAATCCTAACTTCTCAGGATGTAATTTTGTATCCACGGAAAGATAACAACTAAGTGATGAAGGCTGAGGCATTAAGCAATTGTATCTAGCTCCCCGTTGGCATACTGCCGCATGGCCTTTTATTACTGTTAGAAGAAATTGTATTTAGCTCAATCTAGAAACATTAAGCAACATGTTACAATGATGATAGACCATAAAAAAGAAGATATGAACATAGAAAAAACTCCAAAAAGTAGAGTGAACTCATATTGCTGAAATTAGCCTTAGATGTGACACAAAATTCAAAGTTGAAAGGGATCTCTAAGTATTTGGCAAGTTAGAGCAGACACTTTCTAATATAATATCAACCATTTAACAGTTGTTATTGAGCTCCTGACCAGGAAAACTTTAGATCGCAAGGGTCTTTGCACAAGAGTTAAAAAAAAGTCAAAACAGTGATTGGATTTGGTAATATCCATCTTATGTTTGAAAAAGAAAATACTAAGAATTAGAAAAAGAAAAGAAAAAAAGAAGTCCTATAACAGTAGCCTCATTTTAAGCTTTTCAACATGAAATTGCAGTAATAATAAAATGGCTGAACGAAGACACATCCTTGTTTAAATAGTTCAAATGCAAGAGCATTCAAACAAATTGGGTGAGAAAATAAACCAAAATGTTATTTGACCCAATCTACAACACGAAACATTAGAAGCCAAAACGCTTACTTGAGGGTAGCCTCCGCACTCTCAACAGTAACCCTGTCATCAGTAGCATCTCGATTCAAAAGCCCCAAATCAAAATACTTAACATCCAAGTCTAAATATGGATATATAAGCTGCAATTATCAGAAATAACAAAAAAAATCAAATATTGATACTCGTGAGACTAAAAGAAACATAAAAATCCCACCTTATCCTTTATCATCTTCCAAATGACCCTCGTCATCTCATCACCTGCAGAAACGACAGTCTCATTTGATTGAGAAAAGAGAGAGACGAAAGAATAGGGTTTGAGAGATCACCATCCATCTCAACGATCGGGTTTTGGACTTTGATGCGATCTGAGGCGGCGACAGAGGCGACGCAGCGGAGGGAGCCGTTGAAGGCGAAGGTGCGGCTGGGGAACGCGGCGCCGCAGAATAAGGCCCCATGGGAGCTAGGGTTAGGGTTTTGAAAGAAGAAAGTAGGGTTAGGATTTCGGAACGCTGTCGAAGAAGAGGAGAGCGGCATCGCCATGGCTCCGAGACGGAGGCGCAGCATCAGAGTAGAACAGTGAAGCGTGAAGAGAAGAGGAGAAACAAGTTCTTAACAAAACGTTGGTGCATGACTTGTCAGCAAGTCAGAGGATGCCAAGTAGTCGGACGTAGTAAGTTCCTGCAAGCAGACATTTAGACAATCTTTGAAGGACTTAAACCCTTTCCTCTCACGCAAGAGGCGGCCTGGTCGGGTCGGAGTTTAGCCAAATTGAACATGTCGCGTTAACGGGTCAAAGAATTTCATAAACCCGTTTCGTTTAGATAGTGGGAATAGATCCGACTATAATCTCTCGTTTCATATTTACGGAATAACTAGAAGGTATAACTACACAGAGACCCCTAAACTATTGTATATTTCATTTAGGTTTACAAATAGATTACAAACATTCTCCAAAAATTAATCATCTTGCATCTTATCAATCCTTGGTTTCCGGGTCAAGTTAGTTAGGTTCACCAATATTATGACACATTTATTAAACGAGTTAGAATTCTAAACACGAATATAAATAATAATTTATTTATTAAACAAGGGTCATAAACATAAGATATTAAACTTTATATAAATTAACCAAATTATAAACAAAATTTTGAGAATAAACTGATTAATGGGATCATAAATATGTTAGTCAAGTTATAAATAAATTATTTTGTCGAAAATGAATTGGTAAGCTAATCATAAATGGATTAAACATATTGAAATAATATATGACTCAAACCCAATTAAGATAAATATAAATCTATTTAAGACGGGTTCATTCTTGGTCACATAAATTTTTGCCACCCCTAACAACAACGACATATATTCGCACTCAAATTTTTAGAATATAAGCAAAGCATTTTCATTAGTTCTTGGACTTTTTTGGTAAAAAATTTTTCCAAATGCAGGTGCCATTTTACTTGTAGAGAAAATAAAGAGTAAAAAAATTAAAAATTAAAAATTAAAATAACCAGTTTTTCCATTTACACCATCAAAGGTGATTCAAAGTGTCACAATAAACAAATAAATATATAAGAATAAATAATAATTGTTTAGGTGTAACTAATCCTCTGATAGATCCACAAAATGGGGTGATTTTGTTTATACTTGAAATAAAAGTGTTTTTAAGTTTTTTTTCTTAATTCAGTTATGATTTAACCGCAGTGTCTAGTAATATCATAATAATATCTCAGTATCAAAGGCTTACCTGCATCAGAATTCATCTAGTGGCATTCAATTTAATTTGGCAATGGTGGCATTCTAATCTAACTTGATTTCAGAAGTACAAGCTTTCAGCTCAAACCAAAAATTATGTAATAAAAACTTTGGTCAGCAGAAAGAGGATATCAAACCACTCCCTGGTTTCATTGTGATGCAGAAGCTGGAATTAAATGGCAAAAGTACAATAGAGTTACAAAAGGAAAGACAAGCCGTCAGCACATAGTAGATGAATGTCATGCTTGCTATGAAACAGGAGAAAACAAGAAAAGGAAAAATTGTTATCACCTTCCCAATATAAATTTAGTTTGTGGTTAGAGAAAACTTCAACACCACTTAAATAAAAAATATATATCTATAACTTTACTTATATTTTATTACAAAATATAATTATTATGTTAAATAAGTTTATATAGTAATTTATGTTTGATTATCAAACTGTGAATAGCTATGTTAACTATAGTAAAATATTTGCTTAAAAAACACATGTAATAAAAATTTATGCGTAACTTTTCATATAACTTACTTTATTCAAGATTTAACTATAGTATATATAAATAAGTATTTAATTATAAAATATATTTAAGAAAAACTTAATTCACCAGTATTCTTTAAGCACCAATCAAATGCCACCCATAATCTCATACACAACTAATTAGCCAAGTGGCTCTGCCATGTTACAAAATGTATTTACAATCTCAAGTTCTAAGTTCGGCACATTATTCATATAACATAACTTCGAAAAATCACATATAAACAGGACATTCATGTCTGACTCACTGGCTTCCAAAATCCATGGTACACTGGAACTATAAATCAGCAGAAGATCCAAGAAGGCCATTGTTACCTTTTGAAGGACTGTATCAACAACACAATAAAAAGAAGTTAGAGATTAACATCTTTTACGTCCTTATCAATTATACTAATGGACTAGAAGACAAGGAAAACTATCAAAAGAACCCTCTTACATCAACATTTCTGGAAGCATCCTTCAATTGCTCTGTTAGTTCTTCTTTTGCCCGGGCAGCTGTAAACATAAAAATACATAATGAGTATATAATCATCTGCAGAGTATTCTCATCCTACTTTTGTAGATGAAAGAAAATTAGGTGTTAAATTGTTAGCGTGCAGTATAATGCCAAACTGAACACTAACTGGAATGGAAATAATCAACATCATAGTTCTTAGAAAGAGCTAAGATTTTGTGATTCCATATATTACATGAATTATCTGAGTACACTTGCTAAATTAATAAAGCATGTTTTTTCTTCATAAGGTTTGGGCTGTTGAAAATGTATTTATCTCCTGTTAATCAGTTTGGCCACACACAGTATTGCTACAAACTTGGATTGATACCAAAAACATCAAAAGCAGTCTAAAGTTGAAAATTTATACACTACTGGCCAAGTTTATGATGGCAGAGGAAACATCACCAAAATTTAAGAATTCCCATGTTCAGCAAAAATTTAGTGAGATTTCAGCAAAATGTACTCTAAAACCAAAAGAACAAGAAAGGAAGTGACCTTTAGAAGAAATCCCTTCTATAGCCTTTGATGTTCTCACAGCAAACCTTTGAAATGAAGGGCTGTTATAAAAAAATACCACAATGAGTACACTATAATAAATACATAATCTTATGTGCTGGATAAATTCACATACATTTTACGTCAACAACAGAATAATTCAGGAAAAAGCATTCACAGGCATTGGAAATACCAAAATAATATCATCATCAACAAACAACATAAGCAAAAGCAAAACGGGAGTTTCTACTTTAACAGTCTAGTGAGGAAATATAGAACCAACAAGAAACATAATTAGCCAGCAAAAACTAAATTCCGTGGGAAGGTCAGCACACAAGTGCAAGGTGACCTCAAAGTAAAATTACTGTCAAGCTTAAGAGAAAAGGTATCATCAGATAGTCTGCCCACGAGATAGCAATCCAAAGATTCTAAACAATTTTCGGGAAGGTCAGCAACGTAATGTTGTAACTGGTCAAACTTTATAGGAACGAATTCACAAGATTGAAAGTTCAATCTCTATTTCAATATATTGTTGACAATCTAAAACAATGGAAACAAAACAATAAAGTGAAGAATTAAACTGGCACAACTCAGTCAATAAGATGGTCTTTGGTTTTGCCATCATCCAATGTGAAGGGTCACTATCTTTATCCAATGCAAGCATAGAAACTATGATCTCTCTTCACTGTTTAAAACGTGATGACGCATTTCTCTCTCATCAAGACGAACAATTGGGCTACTAAATCCCACGATTTAACGTGACCAAGTAATCAAAGTACAAACTTATCAAATTTTGGATCCAAATAGGGGCAAGAAAGAGATCAATGAGGAGAATACGACTAATAAATGTATGTAACAGTTGCGGTATACCAACTTCGACCTAAAGCACCGCAAGTTGGCTTAAACATGGCAACCAATTACAACAAGCAATATGGCTTCAAGGGAACGAGTCCATTGGGAATCGAAATCATCCTCAATGACCAGATTATGAAGCGGAAATCAAAACAAGCAGCCCAAAAAAATCAGAAAAGTACACGGTCATAGGCAAAATTTGACCTTTTCTAAGACCAAAAAAAAAAGTTACCAAATCATATCACTACTCGAACAGATCATCGAAAACAACAACAAAAACATAACATAAAACGAAAGAAAAGTACTTAAAGAAGGAATATCTAATCCAAATGATTGAGTTCCCCTGATCGACATAACTCATAAGTATCTAATTAGATGTTAAAAAGTTACGATTTGGGAAAACTTACTTGTTGGCGAGGCCCTCAACGACGATCTCATTGACGAGGTAACCGACGACTCTGCCGAGGAAATTCCCACCCGCCATGACGGCGTATAAGCTATCTCACCCCACTCGATCAAATCGAATTCGAATCAAATCAAATGAACAGATTACGCGAAAGGGTGGCTACAAAGTAGGAAACTAGAGAGGAGAAGCTACTCTTTTCTTCCCTTCTCGAATCCACAAGAGAGGGGGCGGAAGACACGCGAGGTCTTCCCTGTTATAATAAGTAGGAGGGCGATAGGTGTCGACGGTTGAGATACGAGCATATACAGGCCGAACGGTTGCGATGCGAACTTCGAAAACCCTATAAATTTGTCGTAGTTTTGCGTATTAGCCCTGGACTGAAACGCAAATATAAGTTCGTACTTTTATAGTTTATATATATATATATATATATACTTTGGTACCCTCTAAAATTTATAATCTTAATCTAACTGCTATAACAGTCAGTTTTTACACCCAGCACCCGTTCCAAAATCAAATTATGTTAAAAGGACATATTAGCAAGAAAATTTGATTACACGTGGCTAACTTGGGAATTAAATATTCTTTTTCTTTTGTTAAAATCTCTCTCTATTAGATATGATTATGATAGGTATGATTATACCTTAATTATAGAAAATATTATTTAATATTAAACTATTTAAATTTGATTATTCGGAGATAGACTTCAATTTAAAGATAATTCTCTATCTCCATCTGTTATTAAATTTAATTTAAATTAATATTAAACTAACGAGAGATATATACAAATAATAAAAAATAATTAAATAGATAAAATTTAATTAAACTTTCATCAAATTAATTATAAAAAGATATTAATACCCTTATTATTATTATGATATATATGTATTACTCCTAGTTAAGGATATATATATCTTTTACTTGATAAATTATTAAGATAATATAATTATTGAAAAATAATATGTAAGATAATATATTTTAAAAATAATAATTATCTATTGAACCGGAATATCTTTTAAATTTATTGTATTTCTATTATACCGTTATGAATTTTACCCGTTAAATTATTTTTTACTTGATAAATTATTAAGATAATATAATTTTTTAAAAATAATGTTCAAGGTGATATATTTTAAAAATAATAATTACCTATTAAATGGAAAATATTTTTTAAAATTATTATATTTCTTTTATACCCTTACAAATTTTAACCGTTAAATTTTTATCAAATTAATTAATAAACAATTACCCTGCGATTGCGAAGAGCAGAGTGCGAGAGTTCTTGATCCTTTATAGTTTATTTACGCAAATAGACTACATCTTAAATAGTTAATATTAAAATGGGTTATATAAAAAGTTGATTAATTTAATATTTTACTCTTAAATAATTCTAAAGTTTATAAAACACTAAAGAGTTAAGTGTTTTATCATAAAAAAACTAATAAAAGAAATTTAAAGTAAAATTTTGAGAATCTACGTTACCTTTTGCGGTTCTATATGGCTCTGGGAATTACTTACTATATTATTTTAATTTATAAAACTTTTTATATTTTTATTAAAAATATATTTTATAATTAAAATAAATAATCGAGCTTATAGAACAATTTATAACATAATAAGAAGATGCTTAATAAGACAATAAAACGCCATAGTCTCAGACACGTACGCTTGCAATAATTGAGACGTCTCTATTGTATTTATATTATATGTTACAAAATTGACTCCACCGACACGCTAGTTTTTGACCAAATTAATTTTATTTTATAATTTATAATTTATAATTTATTTATCAAAATATACAACACCTAGATTTAACTATTAAAATATCTATTTATTATAAATAAGATCTTCGTAGGTTAAGAAATATGAAGTATTATCTAAGTAGTTTTAATAAAAATGCTAATAAAATTAATATTTTATTTTAAAAATGACTAATTAAGTGTTTTAGTTACGGTTTTAACTTTAGATATTAATGAGGAGAAGCCTTTAAAAAAAATTAATTTAACACAAAAAATGAATAATTATATATACACCCTCTAAAACATTACTCATTTAAAAATAAGATGCCTCTATCCTTTTAATATATTTTTTTCTCAAGAAAAATGACACGTGGGTTGCACGATGATTGCTTTACTTTTGGTTGAGAGTGAAATAGAAAAAGTAAAGATATTAAAGATATTTAATTACAGATAATTTAATAGGTATCATTTTCTGAAAAGATCTAATCCTAAATAATTAATATAAAATAAATTATTTAATAATTTACTACTTAAAAAATATTTTGATTTAAATAAATTATTTAAAATAGTTCGTAGAACTATCCAATACTTTACCTAATATAATTTAGAAAAAGCAGAGTATAATGAAAAAAAAACTTATGCAATTCAAAAATTACTAATAAATATTTTAAGAAAAAAAAATATTAATAGTAATTCACATATATATATTAACTTTAACAATAATATGTTAGGAATATTTAGTTAAAAACTAACACAGTTATACATTTATGAAACAGTCAAATAACAATTATGATATTTTAAAGAAGTGTTTAGTGGCAATCTTGTAAAAGACCTCAATAAAAGAAATGCATTCAATTATTCAAACCATCGATAGAGATAACTCCCTCTCTCTCTCTCTCTCTCATCCACTGCTTACTGGCATCGCGTGATAGAAAGAGCCCACCCAAACCCAAACAACACACCGCTGCCTCTGTTTACAACTTTCACGCTCTCCGAGGATACCAAAACAAAAGCAAGAACTGCTACTACTCCGGAGGAGGAGGAGAAGGCGACGAAGTACCTCTCCTCTCTATGGTCGGTTTCGAGCTCTGCAATGGATTGGAGGAAGATTTCTCTCTCCTTCGAGCGCGCATTCTCTTCCCTCTCCTCTAAGCGCAAGGTGGTCTCTGGCTTCGGTGTCTTTTTGGTAGCTTCTCTCTCCGTCGTCTTTCTACTCTCCTCCATTGATGCTCCCGCGAGCGCCTACTCTTCTGCTCTCTTCTCTTGGTTCCTGAAACCGCCAAAGATTGAAACTTTTTCGTCGAGCAAGGAAGGAGGAGTCGATTTCGAGAAGGCCCATGATGGGAATTCGTCAAAAGGACCTTTTGATGGAAGGGAGATGGGTAATTTGACTAGTAGGGGGAATGGATCCAGCAACTTGGTGATTGCGGGTGGGATTCTGGAGAAAGCCCATGATGGGGAACTTGGTTTAAGGGATAAAAATGGAAGTCTTTCGTCAAATAGTTCATCTACTGGATTAGTATCAGATTTGGGAAAGAACAGTACTGAGAATTGGACTGAGGAGATTAAAGGCTCGAATAGTTCAGTGGATTTTGATAACAAACCCAGCGGAGGGGATGACGTTGGAAGTTCCGGAGGACAAACAATGCCATCAGAGAGGATTCACGGAAGGAATTCTTCTTCAAATGAGACTACCGGTCGTGGAGGAGGCATACCTAAAGCAACGATCTTTGAGACTAAGGATGGAGATGGAGATCATCAGAGGAACCAATCATATGGACAAAGAAAGAACTTTAGTCATAGCAGCAGTGAAGCAAACCTTACGGCGAGAATGGCGGGAGCTGGAGCAAATGAAAACGGAGAGCCCTCCCAGAAATGTGATATATTTGATGGAAGATGGGTGAGAGATAAAAATTATGCTTATTATCCTGCAGGTTCGTGCCCATATATAGATGTTGATTTCAACTGTCATAAGAATGGGAGGCCTGACCGCGATTTCTTGAAATGGAGATGGCAACCTTATGGCTGCAACATTCCAAGGTGATTGCATATTCAGGATCATTTTTCTCTCTTCATTAAAAATTCCTTTTGATAGTTTCAGTCTTGCAATACCATGTAGATTCATGAATTAGATGTGGTGTATTTCTTTTTAGACCTCAGCATTGGGATATACAATAGCAGCAGGCCTTGCTATTGCAAATTTGTTCTCTCCTAAAGCAACTAGTATTCTTTTTGTGTCACAATTAGTTCTTTGTCAACATCTATAGATTAGGATTTCTTTTAGGAATTCACAGTTCAAATTTTGTTTTGCATGGGAAGGGAATAAAGAAGTACAAATGATATTATATTATATCTGACATCACATTTGGAATATTTAGAGATGTGTTTTGCTGCAAGCTCCAAATAGATCTTGCACATGACACTAGAGCACAATCCTAGCAAGCTTAGTTTTGACTTTTCAATACAATGTGTACCCTTGCCTCTATTTTCTTGATGCCCCTTTTAATTTATTAAATATTCTTTCTTTAGATCTGGTAATTTCTGCTCTGATATTTTTGCTTGTACAATATCTAATAATGCTGGTCTTATAGATTGATAATTAGATATTAGATTTTTTTCTGTTTGGAATGAAGATTAAACTACATTATAGAATAATACCATTATCCAATGAAAGGAGTCAGGCTTTTGTGTCCTGATATTGGCGTAATATATTGTCGAGTTGTTGTCTATATTCATGTAAATGCATATTTCATTCGAATAGTTGGAAAAGAGTTTGTCAAGTCTTCACCAAGTGATATTGTAGTTAGTGGTGCCCCTTACCATCCTAAAGGCTGACATCTTGTCCTATCAATGAAGCTTAATAGCAATATCTCAATGTAAGCGTCAACCATTTTGATTATTTCTTAAAGTTGATAAGAAGAACATTGCTGCCAGACTATTAATAAATTAACTTTTAGGCAATGAGAACAACAGAGTGGTGACACACAAACATAGAGAGAGAGAGAGAGAGAGAGAGAGAGAGAGAGAGAGAGAGAGAGAGTTGTTTCTTTATTCTGGTAGCAATTGGAATTGAGGGAAGGCATCATTTATATCCTTTTCTTTTTCTATTGGCTATCTTTTACTATGTCATATTTCTCAACACCTGAATGTTAGTTAATCAAATAATAATTTTCTTCTTTTATGCTTCTGACAGATTAAATGGAACTGATTTTCTGGAAAGGCTAAGAGGCAAAAGGATTATTTTTGTTGGTGATTCACTAAACCGTAATATGTGGGAATCTTTGGTTTGTATTCTTCGTCATAGTGTTGGCAACAAGAAAAGAGTTTATGAGGTATCAGGAAAGAAACAATTTAAAACAAGAGGCTACTACTCATTCAGATTCGAGGTACTGATTTACTTTGCGTACTATACAGGCTTTCATTTAGGAAATTATATTGGTTTGATTAATTATCCAATAAATCTCAATGCAGGATTATAAGTGCTATGTAGATTTTGTGAGATCACCTTTTATTGTTAAAGAGTTTTTTAAGAATGTGAATGGATCACTAGATGAGAAACTGAGGTTGGATATATTGGATGAAACAACCTCAGCATATCGTAAAGCTGATATCATAGTTTTCAATACAGGCCACTGGTGGACTCATGAGAAAACATCAAAGGGGTGAGTATAGTACTATAACTATTCTTTCTAATTACCATATGATTACATTTCTTCCATGTGGACTGTTGATGCTTTGTTATGCACTTCAAATTAGGTTATGTCCTCATAATTACAGGAAGGAACTTGCAGTTTGTAAATGTTATACCCTGCATAATTTTTTTTTGGTCGTCAGAAGTATTAATTTACTCTGCTTCTATTCTTTTTTTCATTTAACTATGGGAAGCAGAATACACTACTATCAAGAAGGCAATTATGTGTACCCTGTTCTCAAGGTCATGGAAGCTTATAAGAAGGCTCTTACAACCTGGGCTACATGGGTAGACAAGAACATCAACTCCAAAAGAACTCAAGTTGTCTTCAGAGGATATTCTCTCACCCACTTCAGGTAATCCTATCATTATTTTTGTTAGCAACTTAGCATTTTATAGTTTATACTATTCGTAACCCTGAAATTCTGGAATTTGAGTATTTGACAAGCTGTTCTAATGGGCAATGGCTCTACATAAAAAATGATCTATGCTTTTTTGCTAAAGAAGTTTAGGCAATTTTAAAGGCTTGACTTTTGCATTAATTCATCAAATTCGAATTGCGAACTACACAGTAAAAGATAAGCTACACAGAAATTGTTGACATTTATAAGCAAGGAACAGGCCTGATGAAACTGGAAAAGGAGTGTTATGATTTGGACATCTTATGTCCAGAGTGCTTCACTTTATGTGAGTTCTGACGGAAGCACACCTTATGTACATCAAGATATTTCAGCTCAGATTGAACAATCAAATCCTATAGGTAAGGGATAAAGGTCTGAATTGTCTAATAAGTGGAGGAGGGTAAAATGCATGATTGTTTAAACTTGATGGATGGAGTTTTTGTTGTTCTGAGAGGCTTGCTGCCTTTGGCTCTTTGGTTCTTATGTTTGTTGGTTAAGACAAGTTTGAGGAGGTTTACTTATTGTCTATGTGAGCCTTCATTCCGGCGAACAAGGCAGAACGTACTACCTGCCAACTGGCCATATAGGTCTTTGGGTAAACCCTCCCTAGCCTGAACTTTCTTGGCTGTGAACTGGGCACCAATATGTGAAGAGTTCATATCTCTACAAAAATGTCCAGAGACTGGTCATATCTTCTGTTAGACATTTCCCTAGTAGGAGTTCTTCTCTACCGACAACTGGTTGACTTCAGTTTTACTGAAAAGGAAACTTACCTTATTAGCACTCTCTATGCTAGGTTAGCAAGTAGGGATTAATAACTGTATGCCAAAATCCCATGGTTTCAAATATCTTTGCATTTGCTGGAGTCTTTGTGAATTCAGCACCTTTCTGCTTTCAATATCTTACATCTCTACCAAAAAGTTTTTGAAGCTTTATAAGTTTCAATGTGTGACGCCCACAAGGTCGCAATGTAAAAAAACTTTTTGCAGATCTTAAAAACTTAACATCAATTTCTACACCAGAAAACATGGCTAAAAGCTGTAGAAAATACTCTGCAGACAAATATGTGATGAGAAAGCCTTTTAGTACATGGATTTTCTGTCCTCAAAGATGAATTTATGGTGTCTGCTCAAAGTAGGGTGCAGTTGAGCCAAGCTTGTCTCGGGACATGGTAATATATGCCTAATTTTACTGTCGATTTGGTTGCAGGGGTGGACAGTGGAACTCTGGAGGACAATGTCACAAGGAAATGGATCCAATTTTCAATCAATCTTATCTTCATCATTACCCTTCAAAGATGAGGGCTTTGGAGCAAATTCTGCGACAGATGAAAACCCCAGTGTTATACCTCAATATCAGTAGGCTCACAGATTATAGGAAGGATGGTCACCCTTCAATATATCGAAAGAAATATAACACTGTGGAGGAGCAGATTGCAGCTGAGAAGTCTCAAGACTGCAGCCACTGGTGCTTGCCAGGAATACCGGATTCATGGAATGAGCTCCTCTACGCTTCTCTTCTGATGGCTGGCAAAGGATCTTGGAGTAGATGAGAAGGTGTTTCTTCTGTGTCATCTATGACATGACGTCCAATACTCTTGCAGAATTTCCAGTTGCAAAGCTTGGAAATGTCAGTATAGATGTTTACACATATTAAAAAAGATTTCCATCTGTAACTATCACCGCATAAAACAACAGGAGCAACCACGAAGGGCATTCCAAAACATTGCAATAGATTCTATCATTCTATTTATTTTTGTTTGTAAGTGAGAAACATCTCCCTAGGAAAGTTTATGCCAACTCGTTATAATCTTTTGTAGAATATTGATTTACAGGTGCATAATAAATTCAAGTTTGTCATAATTGCGCGCGGTAGCACGATATTTTCTTTCAGTGTATCTTAAAGGTATGATATACATTGTCTGCCGGTTTTAAGTTAACTAACCTCATCTAACTTGATTTAATTTAATTACTACTATTTATTAGTTATTCTTGTGCATTGTAAAGAGTCGCACTCTTTAATCTTTCATCTGTCCACGTCTTAAGGTTTTGGATATTAGAGATCTATACTTTTTCACACAGTTAAAGAGACTGGATGCAATCAATCCATCATGGGTGAAAGAGAAGTTTGGAATTATGAAAACAAGTCGGCGATAACTGCTACTAAACAGATTTAGACCCTCTGATCCTGAAACTGGAAAACCATCTACAACAACAGAAGATCTATCATAGCATAGCAGGTGATTATTATTTCCACATTAAAGAGCTGGAAAAGAAGAAGAAAGAAGAAGAAGAAGAAAAAGTGACTCCAATCAGAGTGCACCCTTGCCGTTTTGTGACTTGCCGATTTGCCATTGTTCACGCCGAGGCTGCACCGGAATTTGGCGAATCCGGTGGCCGGAAGGAACATGGGCAAACTGGTTAGTTCTTGGAAGAGAAAGTAGGAAGTAGCCTCACTCCTCCTTTTGAAGCGTGGTGGTCTCAAGACCCACAGAGTTGCTCCTGCCAGAAATCCTCCATGCTATCAAGAAGCAAGAGAAAAAGAAAAGTGGAGAAGAGAGAAGAGGAGGAGGGATATATATCTTAATTCTTAGATGAATCTGCATGTCTTACCTTTAAATAGCTGTGTATGGTTGGAAGTGGACAAAGAGGCCTTCAATAAACTAAGCCTAAGCCTACTGAAATAAAAGGGCCCTTGCCTTTTGGATTAGACTGCAAATTGTACAAAGTCTTCTCTCTAAATGGAAATATGATATTATCTTCAAAATCCAACACGCCACCCGGCCACCCTAGTCTGGTCCGCACCCTTCGTTTCAGAAATAACTTTTTTCTTATTCTATAATATAATATATATATATATATATATATATATATATTTATTTCAGAATAACAATTACACATCATAACAGTCTTGTTCACCAATGTTAATTTCTCTCATCGATCTATTTCATATTTAAATCAAATGATATATTTTTTTGCTATTTATTCTATAATTGTACTTATTCCTAAATCTATATCAAGAAGTAATCTTGTTAAAGCAAATTGGTGCAACTTAGCTTGCTTCTTTTTCTTCTTCTCTTTTCAAATCCTTTCACATCAATTAAGATATTGGTCCTGCTGCACTGCCCTTTTGTTAAGAATTATTAATAACATCACTTTCCTGGATTCACATCCGGAGGTTAGGTATCTAACTCTTGATATTATTTGAGTTACTGTCCTATGTCCAGTGTGGTTTTGCACTAATAGATATCAATCCATGCAGCTCTTGTGCATCATGATTTCATTTGCATCCTAACCTTTTTCCCATACTTTTCTTCCAAGAATTATTATCAGTGCCAACGAGTTAATGACGCAATAAGTTATCCTCGTCAATCGTAACCGTTCGATATCCTATTAAACTAAGATCTTAAGTTATTAAGTAACGTATCAATAATATATAGACTGCATGCATGTGGACAAGATAATACCATCGTATCGTATTAGGATAGATAACTAAAACAAGTTGTGAAAAATGACCCAATAACTTAAAACTTTTAGATAATGGATCAATAATGTATGTCATATATATATAAAAGAAAAGAAAAGAAAAGAAAAGAATGAGGTGATGAATTTTTTGGAAAAAGGTGAGGGCTTTCTTTCAGTAGAAACAGAATTTTCTAGAGCTAATGCTTTTGTCTACCTGTTCACCCACTATCTCATGCTTATCCAAAACAAAAACAAAAAAATTTTCCATCCTCCAGTCATCAAATAAATATCCCATCCTTTAACCTTCTCTGGCATGATAAACTTTTCAAGCAAATCAACATGGGCATCTTTAGTGGATCACTATTCCCACCACCAATAATTGAAAGGGTACCAAAAAGGAAAAATTGGGTACATGCCTGAAGTGGAAGTTAGTGGCTGGGAGTTGAGGGAGGAAGGCTTCCAATGGTATAAAATAAATTTGGATAACCCATTGAACATATAAAATATTTTGAGATTAAAACAGGAAAAATAAAATGTGACTGAGAGTAAAAACTCACAGATGAACAGTATGCTATAAATTCTTTGTATAGTCTTATAATAAGATTAATGTGAGATGAATTGAAACTAGCCAAAGGTGTTAAATGGACTTTTTGTTTTCTTTTGTTTTTTGGAGTTTTATACAATTTTCCTTTTGGCAGTGATCTCCTCTTCAGAAATGCACCCAATTATGACACTTAGACTATCCACTCTTTCTCTGCTTTCTATGTTGGCTGCCCATATTTTTGCTCATGCAAAGAAACAAGCAGACATCACTTCAGTGTCCCTTGGTGGATCTATTTGTATCAGCAATGGGATTATTATATTTGAAATATTCTCATCACGGTGGGCATGATTTCTGGAGATGATTCCAACGTTGTTGAGGTGCAGCTGAGGAGAAAGATTGGAATTGAGCCTACTAACTTTTTTTTGGGGGGAGGGGGGGGGGACCTTTTTTTTCAGTTTTTTTTAAGGGACCATCCAACTAAATCCCAGGTATGCAAATAGTAGTGCGGCAGCTTAGAGAATTAGATCGATTTTGTTTAATAAGATAGTTGCTTTAGTTGTCCAACCTATTATTTACTATATTTTGAGATTTAAGTGTCTTTATATTAATGACAGAAAATAGTTATTTGTCTAGCCTATGTTTAACACATGAGCTTAAAAAATTTGCAAAATTTATTTTAAAAAAACCTTTTTATTATTTTCTTTTATTATATATATATATATATATAGGAGACCTAACATCTTATTGTTTATGTACTTATTACTCGATCATTATATCTTATGTTTATATAATTTCTATTGAAGACTTTTAAATTGTTATAAATCTTTTTCAAATTACTGTAATTCTCACTTCCTTGGTTATATCTAATTAATGAAGTTAAGAGTTTGAAAAAGAGCATCTTTTTTTTCTCATTTATAAGTTGCTAAAAATAGTCCGAAGAGTGGAAGAGCTATCTAATGTCACACATCTCTCAATACAGTATAAGAAAGAAAATCGCTGATAAAATATTTTACAGAAATAAATTTTAGTTATTTATATGAGTTTTGTTGATTTTAGCAAAATAAATTTTAGTTATTTTATACCGAACGATAAAAATACTTTTAATCGAATGTAAAATAATAACCAACAGTAATATATATTTATTTAATTATAATATTTTTTTATTATAACTATGAATTTAAAATACCTCATGTACTCGCACTATAAGTGATTATAAGTCTACACTTTGAGGAAATAACCTTGTACTGTAATACTATTTTCAAATATTACGAGGAATAACTATGCAGTGTGGAGTTATTATTTGAAAGAGTGTGGGCTTAATTTTTTTACTTTTATTTTTGTAGAATGTACTAGTCCAAGAAAATAGAGATGACCAATATTTAATAAATAAAATAGATAAGAGAGAAAATCTCAACTGAGAGACTAATATTTAAGAGAAGAAATAGAAAGTAGAGAATAAATATTAATTGTAGCTGAGATAATGTATAATTGAGTGTTATAACACTAATCTATAAGTAAATTAATAATTATGATTATTATTAAATTACTTTTTCAAAAATTTTATGGAATAAGATGAGATGGAATAATGAATTACTATACTAAAATAAGATAAATCGTTATTTAATTACTACACAAGAATAAGAAGCTTATCTAGAATAAAACTATTGCTATTCTAGAAGTAGACGGGTTTTAGAAATTAGCAACTTACTAAAAAAAATAATTTTTTTTAAAGAATAAATAACACAACAAACTTGATAAATTCATAATATTCAGATTAACTTTAATACACTTGTACTGTTCGTGTGGAAAATCACTGTTCGGGTAGAAGAATCTTTGAACGCACCTACCATTCATCATAAAATTTAAGAACTAAACGACGAAGGTAGCTGCTTGTCTAACAAAGACAAATTGAATGGGACTCCACACACCAGTAGGTAACTCAGCCTACTTAATAAAGAACACATAAAAATGTATAATGAAAACCATATGGTCCATTTTGTTGGAAGAATTGGTCAGTTACCTGACACCTCCTCCATTGGGAGGCCTTCACAAACCAATTTTCACCTGAAAATATCACCTAAGCAGCAGCTCTACAAATCAACCAGGTTACTTCAAACGTTTGAAGAGTTTCATGCATGTTTGAAGAGTTTCATGCTGAGCCAGTGCAGGTAAACAGCCACAACTATTACAGGTAGTGTCAATGGCACAAGCAGGCAGTAGTATCTGTCATGAAGGAATTCAAATACAGAAAGATCAGCAATGAAAGTGCAATGCTTGGTTGCATGGAAAAAAGAATGATAATGAATATGAGTTGGAATAGAATAGATGGTTGTAATATTCTGTATGGTAATAACTGCATCCGAAATGCTGACATGTTATGGTTTGGCTCATGCTACCAGTGCATCAGACCATACAATTTTGCCAATAATTGAGCAACTCTAGAATTTTCATGTGAAATGTCAGCACATATCTGACAAACAAATTCTTTCATTATCACTCCCTTCTCTTTATTCCAAGTTGTTTATGCAGAACAAGTTTTGGAATTTCATGAGGTAGGTTGTACAAGCAGATGATACACAAATCATCTGTATAATATAGAATTGCAGCTAGCTGAAATGTAGAAGTAAGCCTTTCCAGCATTTACAGTGATAAATATTCCACTTGATCTTATCCAGTGCAATTAATGTTTAGAAACGGCTGACCAGAACTAAAACCTAGCTTTCAAGTCCATCCTTTGTTTTCAAGGACTTTCTCCATTGCATTCAAATGCCAAAGATTGATGTCGCAAGGGCTAATTTAAATTTTATATTTTACCAATATGTGGCATTAGAAGCTTACGAGGATATATGCTCCCATTTTATTTGACAATAATACAGGCAAAAGATGGAAGGTGTGACGATGTCACGCTGTGCAGCTGTGGAACATATCCAATTCAAGATTCAAAGCCATAAGCTTAACTTAGCAGCAAGGTCACACATCAAGGTATTAGAAAATAAATTAAATGGCCAACACTCAAGCTAGTAAAAATTAATTAAAGTATGAATCATGTCAATAGCAGCCAAATTCAAGTCATGAAATTTCAGTTTCTCTTTGTAAAGTGTCAAACTTCGTGTAGTTTTCTTTAGCTTGCCTACTAGGGCAGAAATTCAAATACAGAAGATAAAGCCTTACTTCAGTCCTGTTTCTGCTAGGTGAACTTATGCATGATCACAGACAATAAATATATAACTCATTTATAAAAGAATTCCATAGATCCAGAAGAATGCTCAAGAAAAATTGTTCTTCAAAATCTTCTGATGTGCTGGATCTTTATATTCTAAATTTTAAAGTTAGCTAAACTTTTATCTACTTTTCTCCAAGTCTGTGAGATAAGGTTGACGATTTTAATTATTTTTCTTTGTCCATATAGTAATACCTTCATATGTATTATACCCCTTCAAAAAAGGCACTATTCATAATCAACAAAAGCTGTCAATGCTACTAGTGACTATAGGAAGAAAAAAAAAAAGGTCCAAAAAAACCCAGATGTTAATGAAGAAAAGGGATGATCAAGATCTGCTACAATTATGTGGACAATAACCTAATATAAATACATTGCAATATCTCAATATGGTACCAAATAACTAGTAACTTGCCCTTACATCAAACAAAAAAGAAAAAAATTCGCTTTCATTTATATGCTCACAATATCATGAACTCTAAAAGATAAATTCAGACAGGATCCAATTTTAGAGTTTATAGATACCTGTCCCATATATAGTGAATATTCTTTGACACAGATATATATATGTCCACATCTTCTACTCAATTTTTCAGCATTTGTTCAAACCAAAACCTAAGGTGGTGTTTCATTGGTGCATAACCCTCCCTTATTTGTAGATTAGCTCCTCTTTATTTGTAAATAAGGTGTCAAACACTAATCTCTTTCTAGAAGTATGCTTAAGTGTGGTCAAATTGTACAACTTTTAAATTAGACACAGTTTTCTTTATCGGGCGAGGGTGGGCACCCCTTTTCTTATCAAAATGAGCATATAAACTCGTTACTCGGGTTTAAGGCTTATACACCAACCAAGGTTTTAAAAGACTGCAGGTGGACAAGGGATTATGATGCCTAAGCACCAAGAAGGCACCCAAAATTCAAGACGGTTTAAAGATGAACAAATATAAGAAAGAATAGTCAACGAAA
The DNA here is from genome assembly GCF_019914945.1 of Typha latifolia. Taxonomy (NCBI): domain Eukaryota; kingdom Viridiplantae; phylum Streptophyta; class Magnoliopsida; order Poales; family Typhaceae; genus Typha; species Typha latifolia. Next base: position 13,891,155 of record NC_133087.1, on the reverse strand, counting down.
AGGTTAAAATTCATACATACAATCTAGAAATATAGTAATGTATTCTTGTTAAGAACCATACTAAGCAATTCAAATCCATTAATTTATCAGGATCTACAATAATTTTGAATTTCAAAGTCAAAATACATACCAAAACATGGTTCAAGATATTAAGGCCGGTTAAGAGGGACCAAAGGGGAGCCTAGTTATATTCTGTCTAAGGCGGGAGACTAGCATTAAAACGGAAGTATTTTAAAATAATGACACTAACCGAACAATGTTTAGCATAACTACAAATATCAAGACTTGCTTTCGCGTTACTAATTTTACTGAAGCTAAATCAAGTTACAAAACCAATCTTATGATGTGATTCGTTAAATACTTTCCAATTGATTGGTCTGACTATTGCAGCAGTGAGAATACGATCAGTAAGTCTCCAAGCATCACCAAGTATAACAACGGCATAAAACTAAAAAGAAAGACGACTTAACACAGAACAAATCACTTAACCTCGTAGGAAAATGCTCGTGCCTCGTAAGGTGCCAGGGACCAATCAGAAAGAGTAAGAACTAATATCTACAATTATCACGCACCTGTCATTCTGAATGGCAGACAAAACTTGATTCTCAAATGGCGGAAGAAACTTGGATAAGATGGCTGCGGAGAAAAAGCCCAAGAACAGAACAAATCCAAATGCAATAAAGATTGATCCTGATAAGAAATCTCCTCCGGAGCGCAAAATTGATGAAGACGGCCTTTCTAACATGACAAAATCCTTGGATCTTTCCAATAATTGAACTAATAGGATTTGGATGTCTTGTAATCAACCTGAGTTCGAGGACGCCGATGAGGATGAAGGTGTGGGATCACGTGTCGGTGTCGGTGTCGGTGTCGATGTCGATGCCACCTAACATGGACCGGAACGGGTTCAGCCGGATCTATTTCAGAGCCCGAAATCTACGGAAAGCTTGTTCGTCGAGCTCTTGAAGCCAGCGGCGACGAGATTGTCCTCCTCCTCCTCCTCCGCCTCCCTTACAGGTGGCCATGCGCCGAGCTTTTGAGTGGGAGGTGACAAACAGCGAGGAGGCAGAGGCGATTGCGGCGGAGGAGGAAGAGGAGATCGACGGCGAGGACGAACGAGGAGGTAGAAGGCGAAGAAGAAAAGTGTGGAGAAGATAGAAATTGAGGGGTTTTTTGTGTGTTACTTTTTTTTTCTCTATAATTATTATTTAATAATTTAAATTAATTTAGACGATATTAAAAAAGAATATTAAGTTATAATATATAAAATACTTAAATAAGAAGAAAATGAGGAGGAGAAAAATGAGAAAAGTTAGCGGCTACGGCGATGAGAAAGATACTGAAGGGATATAAAAAATAAGATTAAATATTATATTATTTAGTAATTTGGTCAATATTAGATAAAATAAAGGGTCAGATTACAAAATTATCCCCGTAGATAAAATAACAGGATGTGTTCCGTAAAACTCCCAAAAAAACACAAAAAAGAATTTGAGGGCTTTTTCGGCTAAACGGGTCGGTATTCGGGCTGGGCCACGGGCTTATCGTATCAGGCCGGGCCGGATGGGAAAGAATTGAGAATTCTTATCGGATATTATCCGACCCGTTTCAGCAGTATCCAAACCAAGTTAAGTATCCAATCGTATATTAACCTACGCCAGAGTCAGGTTCCGTCCTACTACGTGCAGTCATATCCTACTTCGTCCGTCCGACATTGACTTGCACATCATGTCTGAGTCTGACCCAAACTTCCGTGCCTGACCAACCCTGTCTATCTTTGCGTGAAAATAGCAATGACCAACAAGTGCCCACCTCACCAAGATTTCGTGCACTACGATCCACAAACTTCAACGGTCCTGATCACATCTTGTTAATTACATATATATATATATATATTTATATTTAGCTTCTTTTTCACAGTATCACCTCCAGTACCAATATTCTCGGGTGAGCCTATTCCCCCTGGTTTCCTGGTGAGTCCAAAATACTAAACTGCCCCAGGTAAGGCTTGCCTCATGGTTGTAGAGTTTTTTTTTTTTTTCCTATTCTAAGTATACACATCAAATCACTTAAGAAGAGAAGTGAGTTATAGACGTATTTTACGTGATTTTTAGTTAACGTAAGATGATCGATTTATAGACATATCTAATTTAGCAAAAGAGCAGTAGTATACAAATAACATGTTAAGTAACTACTTATCTGGCATAATATTTGATGTACAGAAAGAAAACTGGAGAGTTGTGAGGGTGTTTTTGGGAAGAGGAGGATTTATGTAGAGCCTATGGTATGTAGGATGTGAGGTTCCCTCAATACTTTTTTGTTTTCTTTTTCCTGCTACACGTCAATCAATCAATCCAATCAATCAAAACCCAACTTGTAAAATAATGGAGTGGCAGTGGAGTAACCAAAATCAAATCATAAAGAATAAACACCCCCCTCCCCCTTTTTAATATTTATATAAGTATCTTATTAGGATTAAGATGGACGCCTCCAGTGTTGTAAAGAAAATGTGAGGGTACGAAGAATCTCACTAATTGTAGTCAAAGTAATGGCGCTTCAAATCACCCTAACGATTTGTTAAACACCAATCTCAATCCTCGGAGGTGGCACGTGTGGCTGGCTTTGCCTTAAGATTCGCGTTCTCACATGATCTGATCGGAACTTACTAGCCCACGTGGCTGCCATTTGGAAGGAGTTATAAAAGGTAGTATAATAAAGAAAAGGAAAAGGAAAAGAAAGGCCAAAATTATTTTCGAAATGATTTCCGTTAACTGAAAAGCTCCGTGAAGAAGCCCAACATTCGTTAGGATAACTAATCGGGTAAACCTTTTTTTGTCGCTAGTTAGACTACGGCGTTAGAGACGCACGTGCGGACTCCGGTGAGCGTTCGGAGACCGCGAAGTCGCGACCACGTTAGCGAACTTTAATTAACTATAATCTATTGGTCGTATCCTAATTAACGAGTTCTTAATTAATTAACGTTGTGATTAATGTAATCCGGGTTTCTCTTCGTTTAAGAAAGTTCCTTTTTATTAACGCGGAAGAAAGCCCGCAGTCTCCATTCGCGGAGGAAACAATCACACCACACTCCTTACTCTCTCTCTCTGTCTCATACTCTCACTACTTCCTCTTCTCTTCTCTTTCTTCTTAGTGTAGACGACGACGATAATTGAGATCGATCGACTCCCACGATCTCGTCTCGATCGCGATCGCGATCCGATGGAGGAGATGTACACGCATCGGACGGTGGAGGATCTCCACGGGCTAATCGCCGCCGCCGCAGGAGGGCTCGGCGTCGGATTCGACGACCGGATGGGCTCCGCGGGCTATGTGGTGGCCGCGGCCGGAGACGACGACGACGCGTTGAGGGAGATGAAGGCTCGGATCGCCTCCCATCCCCGCTATCCGAACCTCCTCCAAGCGTACATCGATTGCCAAAAGGTACCAAAGCTCTTCTTCTCTCTTTCGCTAGTTGCACTACGTTTGATCGTTTTGTTTTTGTATAGGTGGGAGCACCGCCGGAGATCGCGTCGCTCTTGGACGAGATCCGACGAGAGAACGGAGGGCGGACGATCTCTGGATTCCTTGGAGCGGATCCCGAGCTCGACGACTTCATGGTTTCGACTTCCTTCTTCTTTTTTGCACCTTATTATATATATATATATGTATGTATGTATTCTCGAACAAAGAATTAATTATACGCAGGAGACTTATTGCGACGTGCTGGTAAAATACCGATCCGACCTCGCCCGGCCGTTCGATGAGGCGACCAACTTCCTCAATAGCATCGAGTCGCAGCTCTCCGATCTCTGCAAGCCGCCTCCTCCTTCCACTAGCTTACCCCATTTCCCTGGTACTTCATTTCTCTCTACTCGTTCTTTTTTCGTTAATACAAAAAAGAAAAGCAACATAGGATATGATTGGGATTATTGCAATTGGAAAAAGGAGTTTGTCGTCATGGTGTAATGGAGAGAGGGAGGAATGATCTCTGCAGCGACTCATACTCAACTGAAGTTGACTAGTTGCTGCTGCTGCAGTAATCTCGACTGCATATTAATTGAATGAAATCTCTATGAGAAAGAAGCTGTTTTTTTTTCTTGTTTCCTTCCCCTTCTGGGGTTTGTCGTTTGCTACTCACATTTATTCGCCATTAACATTAACTTCTAGGCCGCCCAGAAAATAATAAGCTTCTTTTTTTTTCTTCTTGTTCCCCTCTGTGCCTTTCTCTGCCTTTGTCTTCTTTCTGCTCTTCTCTTTTGCCCTTTCTCCAGTGCACAGTTAATAAGAGAGAGAAAAGAAAAGAAAATTAACTTGGTTTTGGCCTCTTGCCCCTATGGGTTTTTCACATTATGGCTTACTTGTGTTTCCTTAGATGTTTGCTTCTCTTGCATTATATTTATATATCCATAGATCTTTGCTTCTCTCGTAGTTTGGGGTGTGAGAGTTTGGAAAAAAAATTGGCCGTCTTGGGAAAGGCCTATGGATACGATATTAAACTTAAGACACACCTTCTTTGTGCCGTGCCTAGGGAGTTGTTCTATCTTATTATATAATGTTTGGATATCTTTGAAAATTACCTAAGACAATGGTTTGTTGGATTCGCATACGCTTGCAATGTTGTAGAATATGCACTTTTTAGTGACTTGCCACATAAACTTCTCTGGCAATGTTCTTCAGACCTCCTCACTCTTACCATAAAGTCTCTTCTTATTCTTTCCATTTTGCTCCTTGAGTTTTATTTTAACCAACCATTGACGTGTGCATTTTAGTATCTTTCCCTCGGAAATGCTTGGGTTGATGAACTAGAGGTATGCAAAGTACTTTATCTGGTAATATCTAGCAATTTCTCAGTAATTATAGTGCTTCTTTTGCATTACTTAAATCCTGTTTTCTCAAAGGTAGGAAAATATTTACTTCAATGTCAAGCATGAAAGGGAATATATATATATATATATATATATATAGTAATATAGCACATATTAGATGAGTAGTTTGAGGATGTTTTCTTTTGGTTTTTTTTGCTGTTATGAATATATGTAAAAGTTATTTATTTATTTATTCCCATTTTTATCCCAGTTACCATTGAACATGGTCAAGTAGGTAGTGGGCTTGTGCTTTGACACTGTTCAGTCTGTTCTTAGTCTATTATTTCAACTATGGCCCTGCTGTTGCTCTTTCTTCTGTACTGTATTGTTGGACTGACATACTCATATTCATTTATAGTTCAACTGTGTCCAATCTAGCTCCCATCAATTGCATATTTCATTCCTGACTACCTGACAACACTGGCCGTTATTACAACAGATATAACTGATACTTGCATTTTGAGCTTTACCAGTATTAATATGTAGCTAATTCATTAGTTAGCATACTGCTTATTACGTGCATTTGCGTGTGATATGGTTTCAGACTTTCAGTTAGTTCCTTGTGAAATGTCTTCATTTCTTCCTACTTATTTGTTCTTCATGTTTAGTAATCCTGAGATCTCACGAACTGTAAGTGGCATTTGAGGACATTATCCTTTGGTGTCAGGGTTTGATAATAGTAAGGTCTAGAAGAAGTCTAAAATATTTTGCTTTAATCTCTTGGATTGCAAAGGTAAGAGATCGAAGTGCAATGTGACCCTTCTGCATCTTAATGGTTAGAGATTCTTTTAGGAAAAGGCTGATGAGTTGGTGAGGATCTTATATTGCATTCTCAAAATAATAGAAGTTTGATCAAGTATGTTGTAGTCAAGGATCTCATAGTTGTTCTATCACATCGAACGCCATCTTTTAAGAGTATTTGAGGAATCACTAACTTGATTGCTGTGGATCACACTAGCAAGTTATACAAGGTGTATACTGAGTGGCTAGGAATCAATGAATATCCTTTTTACTTAGACGTCACTTGACATGCTAGACCTTGATTATTTTTCAAAACCTGTGTATGCTAGAACTTCACAATTTTAACCGTAAATAATATAGTAAGCTGTTGTTATATCTTCACCAATACTAGGATGTTTTTTTTACCAGAGAAAGAGGTATAATTCGTAATAGGAATGCATGCTGGGATTTGTTATGCTCATCGTCAGTCACTTTATATGATCTTTGATTAGCCCAAAGTACTTCATTATCAATTAGAAATGTAAAAGAAAGTAGAAATATATATAGTGATCATCGAACATGCATGGGATTACCAACATGCTGAAAATTAACTCTCTGAGCAGATTCATCTATTTGCTTCTTCTCAATTCTCTTTCGTTATAGTCAACTTTAGCCATATTTTTCTTCAGTTTTATGTTGTTTGTGGATGCTCTATAACCCTCCTTAAAATTTTCAAGTGGCCATTTAAAACTTCGTTGGTCAAGAATTCTTATACTTGTTAGAATAGCTGCACATACTACGAGTAAACCCGGTTGACCTATAATATAAGTTTTTCTTTAGACGTTCATATGTATGCATTTATTTTTATTGACTATGGCTTCGGGAAGCTGCCATCTTTTTCAGTAACTAGTGATAACTTCTTAGTTATTGTCATTCTAATATAATCTACCTGGTTACTATTATATGGCTTGGCCCTGTGGATATAAAACAACTTATCTCCAGATAACTAATATATATTTATGTTTGATCTCTCAATGTTCCACAAGAAAACTGGATTGTACTTTTATAACTTATTTGTATTTGATTTGTAATAATGGACTCTAGCATACGCTCTTTTATAACAAAGTTTGTATCGAGTATGAAAAATATATCTATATGCTAAACTAAAATTTGGATGTAATTAAATAGTAAAACCCCATCTGCTGTTAACATGGCTTCTTTTCCAGCTACTTTATTCATGCCTTCTCCTTTTGATTATAGAATAATAGGACTACAAACAGTTGTTGGTATTAACATATATAGGTGCTCCATTTGTGTACTATTATGTACTAATGTTTGGTAGCAAAAGTCGATTTTACCCTTCTGGGTAGGCGGGCTTTTGCACTTTAGTGAAGGGTAATGTGGGCAAAGAAGTTTTGGGTCGGCCCTAGGAAATGAGTTACTGGAGAGTGGCAGTTCATTAATTGCTCCCAGCCCGAGGACGCCCCCCACCATTTCCGCCGGTAGTCTGCGCATAATTTACTCTCTCTGCCATTATAGCCTTCTTTCGCGCATCACCACCTACACTTTTCCCTTATTACTAAAAAGACCCTTTAAATTTACGTGCGGAAAGTATATCGTACTTGCGTAGTCGTCTATTGGGGCTTTTTTTGAAATTTAATTTAGTCTCCTTTTCTTTTCTATAGGTAAATTTGGGCTTTACTGAGCGCTTATATTTTCTATATTAAATGCATATCTTGTTATGTTTGAGTGCATATAATCTATATATGAGAGGAACACAATGCAAAATTTTCCTTTACACGATTGCGAATAAAAACTTTGAAAATATTTATTTAAGCTGCCCGAACTATTTTAATCCATCTATACAAGGATAAAATTATTTTTTCTTACTCTTTTAATTATATGCATTGTTAAAAGGGCTCAGTAAGCCAGTAATTTAAGCGCTAATAATAGTGAGCGTTACCGTTATAATATTTAAAAATTGTCTGTAACATTAAAAAAAAGGTACTCTTTTGCAAAATAAGAAAACTGTTATTATTGTATTTTTGAGAGGTGAGAATTTTATGGTTTGGGATCTAGACTTTGAGAATTGGTTGTTACGGTTGCATGTTTGTTGGGTTTTGCAATTGAAATGGTATAATTATGCCAAGATGAATTTGTAGCTCTGTGGTCGAGGTGGATTTTTTTGCATCATGAGGAAATCCATACGACAAGACAGCATATAAAGGGTAAAGTTAGCCTATTTCTTTCCTCCCACCACACAGATGCAAAAGGAAACACTCTCGTGAACGCTTCAGAAGGTTATACACAAAAGAAGTGAATACCCAACCTTGGAAGAGGAAAAGAAGCGTGTCATATGGAATCCTGGGCACTGTAGACCTCTGACTACTAAACCTTTGGAGAGGAAAAGTAGCACACGTGGCTACTTTACACTGCAGTTGTATGCTCTATTTGTTTCGTGCTTTTATATATTTATATATGTAGGTATGTATGTATATATATATATATATGCTCCCTTCCTTATGTGTGCATTTAGGACCACTTGCATGCACTCGTGGGGGTGGGCCTGTGGCATATATATATAGCACGTACTTGTTTGTTTGATCAGCAACCGTTGCATGCATGTGTTGTTGCTATTAGAACTCATGCAGGCTTACCTATATCATAATGGAGGCATGCATAGAGCAACAGTTTATGCTGCACGCCTGCATCACAACAATATCATGGTGATTGACTTGGAGAAGATTATAATGGATGAGCAGATAACTAGATGATGATGGTGATGATGATATAAGGGCTGTTGATACTGAGTTCAGCTCCTATGCTTACTATATTCATATCTGAAAGATGGTCAAAGTCCTATTATTTCTTGGATTTTAGAAAGTTGTGGATCTGAAAGACAATAGTATAAACGAAGTAGAGTGATCACTTAGTGCTTTACTTGCTCTGAATCTCCCTCTTGTGTGCTTTAGAAGATGGAGTCAAGTGCTTGCAAATTAATTATTTTTAGGGATACAATTTAAGCTACAGATGAAGTGATATACGCATTGCTTTGGTTTTAAAAGCACAACTTATTCTCTGGACCAGATGAGGCTACCGGATCCCCGGAAGAGGAAGTCAGTGGAGGTGAAATAGAGGCCCAGGAATCTCATCTGAAAGGTGAGGATAGAGATCTGAAAGACAAGCTTCTGCGCAAGTATAGTGGCTACCTAAGTAGCTTGAAGCAGGAATTCTCAAAGAAGAAGAAGATAGGGAAGCTACCAAAAGAAGCACGGCAGAAACTACTTGACTGGTGGAGTGCTCATTATAAATGGCCATATCCGACGGTAAGCGATCGATTACATTGATGCTATCACATACATATACAGTTTAGTTTTTCATGAGAAATTATTTAGGTGTAAACATACCTCCTTATAGTTCTATCTTACATGCAGTCTCATAGATATTAATTTTACTATTGATAGACTAAACTCCCCTTTTATGTTTTACAACAATTAATTAAATAGTGATTTGTTTTTTATTTTACGAAAACCTTTAGTCTTATGTTTCTTTTGGATATAATGCATCTTCTACAAAAAGATAAAATAAGGGGTAGAACGGTCAAATTTTAATTGTTTTAATGAAAAATTACTTTCACTGTTAGTTTAAGATAATTAATGGTTGCGCAGGGATTAAGACCACGGGGGGTTAAGTGGCAAATGAAAGTTCATGGAGCCATTTTAGATTTCATCAACATTTAATTGTTATTGCTGCCATTTTAGGCTTCTGAACCTGCTAGATTACAACCATTTTTATATTTTGGCACTCATCATTTTTGAGTGATATACTATGGAAACTCACTAATTACCCTGGCCTTGTTTGTTTTGAGATAATCTAGAATAGCTATTCTAGATTCTTACTCCTAAAATTGTACCTCTAATTTAGAGTAGGATACTCTAGTAGGTCAATTGTTTTGCTAGATTCTTACTCCTACAATTGTACCTCTAATTTAGAGTAGGATATTCTAATATGTCTAATAGCTATTCTAGATTCTTAGTCCTAAAATTGTACCTCTAATTTAGAGTAGAATATTCTAATATCTAATGTGAACATGTAATTTAGTATAGTGTATAAATGTTTTTTTTATGTGATATAAAGTAAGAAAACTGTACAAATGAAAAAGAAAAATTAAACTCAGGTGCTCTTGATTTGACATAAAAATTTAATTAAAGCATTCTCATTTATTGTAAGTATACGCAGCACAATTATAAGCATACATTATATATTTCTAGCGCATGCAATGCGCACTTGTAATTATATAAGAAAGTTGAAAAACTGAACAAATATTTATATATTTTTGATGTGATAGAAAATTGAGAAATCATACAAATAAGAAAGAAAAGTTAACTGAGATGCTCATGATTTGTCATATAAATTTAATTAAAGTATTCTCATTTATTATAAGTATGCAATGCATAATGATATGTATACATTATATACTTGTAGTGCAGCAATGCATACTTGTAATTATACAATTAGATAGTTGAGAAAATTGAGGGAAAATTTTGGGTGGGAAAATCAAGCCAAAACTTTTAATTTGTTGAATAAGATAAGTGGGCGCAGAGAGAAGCAAGGATTTTAAAAATAATTCTACGTAAAGAAAGGATAAAATTGTAATTTGATTGATGTGTATTATAATTTGAATAGTGTTTTTAATCTAGAATATGAATAATTTGATACTTTTTTTCTTAATCTAAAATAAGGAAAAAGATAATTCCTTAAGCTGTTTGTAGCTGATGATTTCTCCAACTGATATTTTAACACAAACAACTGTAACCTTTTTATCTTGTTATGCTTCAATGGCGTAGGAAGCTGATAAGATCGCATTGGCCGAATCAACTGGCCTAGATCAGAAGCAGATAAACAACTGGTTCATAAATCAGCGGAAGCGACACTGGAAGCCGTCGGAGAACATGCAATTTGCCGTCATGGATAGCCTCTCGACGCCTTTCTATGTGGATGACTGATTTAGATGATCTTCTGTTGAATGAATGAATGTGTGGGAACGAACTGACTAGATTCTCTTCTCTGAATTCCCAGTAGGAATTCTCCCCAATTGCAGATGATGTAGGGAATTATACCGTATGTTGTAAATACTTGATAAAAAGATTTCTATGTATCGGATCTTTTTGTTGTAACTTTTGACTGCTTGGCAACTTGGGTTAGTTCATTTGATCCATAGGCAAGATTTCTATACTATCTTTTAATATGTATATTATTCTAGGACAACTAGTTACAAGGCTTGTAATTGTAGCCCATTTGCAGAATTTTTTTTTGGCTTCATATTTTAGGCTTGCATGCTAAATAGTGTACCCGGATAGAATTTTGAGTGATCAATTTTCATGCAACATAATTTATTTTTTAGGTTAATTATATTTAGCTCTCCTAAATTATCACCATTTTTATAAACATCTCTTGGATTTTTTTGACTTTGTTACTTAATTACCATGTAGTTATTATTTTTCTAAGTCAGAGAGATGGAGGAGGAGCAAAATTGTGACAGATTTGTATTAAAACAAATAGTTAAAGGGTTAGTGATTTTTATTGGAGAAAACTTTTTGTGGCCAAAACCGATTTTGGTTGACGCATTAAAAGATTGTAATTTATTTACCTGGTAACAATGTATGATGGGAAGACTTCGAATGGTCAAAAACTCTACATTTGCATGGTTATTTATGCCATATGCTTTCACTCTTCTTCCAGTGACTGGCAAATTTAGTACCCTTAGAAAAATGAGATGTTTCAAATGTTTTCAACTAAATTTTTAGTTTCCCTTAGCCAAATAAGATGTTTTATGTGTACCAAGAATAACTAAATGCTAGTTAGCTTCATTAGCAGTATATATATATATATATATATATATATATATATATATATATATATATATATATATATATATGTTTAATGTTAATATAAAGTATAGACTACCAAGATTCAATTCAATATTAGGAGGAGGAGAAAGGACATTCTAGTCCAAAAAATTACAATATACTTTCTCACTTATTTTTATCCTTCCTTTTCTTTTTCTTTTTCGCATAATAATAATTATAATGCAGTATTAGAATACTTACACTAAACTCCTAAACTACTGTCCATTTCAATATGCAACCCTCATTTTTTTTTAACATATTACTTTCTAAACTATGAAAACTATAAAATATTTCTCCTCCTTTTCTTTATAATAAGGGTACAGTGATCCCTAGAGGACCTAATATTAATAGATTGATGCATGCATATTATATTTAAACTAAAAACTTAGGGGTTTTCACATAATTGTTACTAAAAAACTTTAAAATATTATAATTGTCACCAAAATTATCATGCTATTTCAAAAATGTCATTCTATTAATTATGATTTAACTAATCATAATTAACATATAACTTAGATAAAAAAAAATTATTTTGCATTTGAATAAATTATGAATAATTATTTAAAAACTATTTAATATTATACCTAGTATCATATCATAGTATAACCCAGTATATTTTATTACATGTGAGATAAAAAGTTATTGATAAATATTTTACACTCTAAACTCAAAAAAAGATAGGGGTATTTTGGAAGTTTCAGTGAGAAAATCTACGTGGATTATTATCACTGTAATAATCTATGCAAAGAAGTAAATAAGTTTTCCCCTCTGTGAGCATGCCTAAGTTTTATTGGGCTAACTTAACCCATTTAAAGCCCGTCTAAGTCTAAGCCCAAATAGTTTACTCCCGCTTTCTTCCCCCTCTCCCGCTTAAACCCTAAACCCCGTCTTCTCCGCTCTCACCCACTCTCTCTTACTTTGTCCTGTGACTGTTTCATGGCCATGGCGGCATCTCTGAGGCGGAGAGCGTACCCTCTAATGACGGCGGGCTCCTCCCTCCTCTCTCTCCGGCGGCACCGCCTACTCGGCCTGCGGGCCTTCTCCGGCGGCCGCATCAGGTTCCTCTCCAGCCTGCCGGATTCCGAACCTTCTTCTTCTTCTTCCTCCTCCTCCGTCGCCACCTCCCCCATCCCTGGTCGGAAGGTTCTGGAGAGCTTTCGAGAGGAGTTCGAGATCGGGTCCCGCGTCATCTCCATCGAGACGGGCAAGATCGCCCGCTTCGCCAACGGATCGGCCGTTATCACCATGGAAGATACGAACGTCCTCTCGACCGTCGCCTCCGCCAAGGGGAATGATGCCGCTCGCGATTTCTTGCCCCTCACGGTACTTCACCTTCTTCGTTTCCTTGTTTAATATTCATAAATTCCTTCATGAAAGAACTAAGTTTGTTCCTTTTTGCTTTCTTTATGATATGCTAATTTTCGTTAGTTGCAAGCTTACCTTTCTTTACTGTCTACTGTTTGAGGATAATTTTCGGAGTTTGTATACTTGGATCACTTTTGCAGCAAAATAAATGATCTTTTTATGTTTTTACCGTCAGCCTCTTCATACAGTAATTGTTCGGGAAACATAGTATTTGGATATTTCAGGAACAGATAATGCGGTCGACTTAGTCTCAACAATATAATTATCTGTAATGAGACTATTTGTTGTTGATAGTTGATAAGTCACGACAGAGACTTACCTTTAGCTAACTTTTGTGAGGATTTTTTTTTTTTGGTGTGTATATTTCGTTGCAAAAGTATCACACTGGTTGTCAAACTATTTAAGGAAACCTCCTCTTTCATCCCTCTTTGGGACCATTTTTGAAAGATAGAACCAGCATTATGAAGGCGGAAATAAAGAGTGCAGCAATTTGAATCAAAAATGTTTATTGACATATGAATTGAAGGCCTTGTCTGTAAGGATGAGAAAGACACCTCGATAGTTACAAGATATAGGTTTGCTTCAAGAGTATTTATGGTATAGCAAATTTAGTCTCGCATATTTCATAAAGATGTGGACTACAGAGTAGAGTAGGTATGCTCGATTAATTCTGATACCATTTAATGGAGTTTAAGAGGAAGCTAAATAGAAGTGAAGTTTGTCTGAGCAAATCTTTCTATCCTTCCTTTGGCACTATTAGTCTTAGGAGCTGTTTAAGGAGATTATTTATCAAGAAGTTTGTGAGTTCTATGACTTTCATCCATCTGATTAATTGTTGAATACACCTATTAATGGATTAATGCATTTGATGTTTTTAAAGTTTTAGACGATCTTTACTTTTATTCCTCGGTTGTGTTTTTTAGAACTGGGGATAACGGATTTGCAGTCCCCTGCCTTACCACTTGGCCATGTTGCCAAATGCGATCCAAATTGGAACCATATCATACTGAGCCTTTTGCCACTATATGGTGCAGGTTATAGCACAACCCAATGAAAAGGCTCCTACTGAATTGGTATATAACTATATATATATATATATGCATACATACAAATGACTGTCAATCTGACTTCAACCCTCTAAATTTGACACCAAATTCCTGACAAAAGTAAAAACTATGCAACAATGGTAATTGCCAGAGAAGCTGCAAGGCCAGTTGGTAGGTAACTACATGTAAGATTGGACCAATAACAAAATTTCTTCTGAAATGCAGGATTTTTCTTGGTAAACTCATATAAATTTGATGCTCCTGATTAGAGGATGCTTGCATGTTCATGTTCAGATAAATTGATAGTTCATAAGCTACACCATAATCAGGCATTACCATACCATACTTGACGTTACCTATCATGCTGTAGAAAGTAAGACTGGAACAGTTGTTATCCATTTCCATGGATTTGCATGTCTCATCTAAGTCTTCAATGTTTTTTTTTCTAAAATCAGTATTACTGTGTTTTTCATGCTTTTGTCTTTAATTTATTAAGTGTTTTATGTTGGAAGGTTGATTATCAAGAAAAACAATATGCTCAAGGCATCATTCCTACGACATTTATGCGTCGGGAGGGTGCCCCTAAAGAACGGGAACTTCTATGTGGTCGTCTTATAGATCGGCCTATTCGGCCACTATTTCCACCCGGCTTTTACCATGAAGTGCAGGTTTGCTTTGCTATACAGATATTTCTTTGATTTTCAGGCTTCTCTTTTTATTTTTAAATTTATTGATATTGATTACTACTGGTGTTTATAGGTCACGGTGAATGTACTTTCTTCAGATGGGAAGCAAGATCCAGATGTAATGGCAGCAAATGCGACATCTGCTGCTCTTATGTTATCTGATGTTCCTTGGAATGGGCCAATTGGGGTGATACGTGTAGGGAGGATTGATGGAAAATTCGTTTTCCACCCTACAATGGATGAGGTATGCCCTTAATTTTTGTTACATATTCATCATGTTGGTGAATAAGTATATTTTCTTAAACAATTATCCGTATTGCTGTTCTAATTATGGTCCCTGACTCCCTAATCAGTAATCGCTCACATCAATTAATAAGTAGCAATGCCTTAATATCTTGTATCTCTTTTTTCATTCATGAAATTGATTTAATAAGTTTCTATATATTGCTTTATTGTGCAGCTAAGCTTGAGTGATCTCAACTTGGTCTATGCATGTACACGGGATAAAACATTAATGATAGATGTACAGGCCCGAGAGATTACAGAAAGGGACCTTCAAGCTGGATTAAAGCTCGCACATCTTGAGGTCTTTCTATCTCCTTTTATTTATGACATTGCATGAGGCTTGATCGTAATACAATTACTCTTATACTCAGGCAGTCAAATACATTGACCCTCAAATTAGATTGGCTGAAAGAGCTGGGAAACAAAAGAAAGAATACAAGCTATCATTGATTTCTGATAGATCATTTGAGAAGATCAAAACCTTATCAGAAGTACCTATTGAGGAAGTCTTCACAGATCCAACATATGGCAAGGTATAGCGTCTTCCTCTCTTGTTATTTTTGTTGTGTGGAAGAATTCAACACCTATGATATTTTGTCTTTCTCCCCTTGATTTGTAGAAGCTTAAGAGAAAGATTCGTATTTTTGTTTTGGAATAGCCCATCATTTGTTTGTTTAATGGAAGTATAATTCTGTGAATTAATTCCTTATGCCAAACTTATCAGCTGACGCAATTCATCATTTTCTTTCCTTAGTTTGAGCGTGGAGAAGCATTGGATAAAATTACTCAAAGCGTTAAATTGAAACTTGAGGAAGAGTGTGATGAGGAAAGCTTGAAGTTTCTTTCAAAGGCAGTTGACACTGTAAGGAAAAAGGTATGTTATGTTTCCTCATATGATACTTCCTTGTGTCTTTTTATAATGCATAAACTATGGCCTCCTTTACAATTCTTACTAACTATTTTAATCTGCTTCTATTGCTGTGAGTGCCTTAAAATTTCTCATGTGTTTTTCTCTTTAATTTCACCAATTTCTTTTATGGGGTTTTAATTATTGTTTGACTACTAAAGAGAATTACTTATCTTAGAAATAATGATACAGAAATATTTTGGTGATGGATGTTCAAGTGTTCTTGGAAGCAACTAACAGCCAAATATATCCTTTTGGATTTGGTTTGTGTGATAATCTAGCTTTCACTTAATGCATATGTGATATATCAAGATCTCAATTTTTGTCATCAGTTATACTAACTTGACACTGTTGTTGTTTATGGCCAATATTATTTTTTGATATACTAAGAGGCCTTTTCTTTTACTATTGCATTTATGCTTTACCTATATGGAACCAAGACAACAATACAATTGTGCTACACTCTGAGCTCATAAATTTTCTAACTCTACCAACTTTAAAGAAATTTTGACCTTTGGAAAGTGATAATGGTTGTGCTTCATATTTTCTATTGGAAGGTTTTATTGTGGCAGACCTATCTTTGTATTTTTTTTCTGCACAGAACTAATCCTCTTCTCTTAGTTGATGTGATATTTTGGAATGAAAAAAAAACTTAATAACTTGGCAGAAACAGATAATATCATATTGCTGGAATTGAATTATGTTAAAAGTGGCACGTATGTTCAATTTGGTGTTGTTCTTCATGGTCTGATATTATTCTAAGTTTGGTGTGATATACCCCAAGTGTGTCAAATTTCCATTCACGACATAGTTAAAATGACACCTATGTTCTGTGACAAATGGCATGCATGTTTATACTGCTGGAATTGAATTATGTTAAAATTGCATGTATGTTAAATTTGGTGTTGTTCTATACTTCTACGTGGTCTGATATTCTAAGTTTGTCGTGATATACCCCAAGTGTGAAATTCCATTCATGTGAAAGTTAAAATGGCACGTATGTTCTGTGACAAATGGCATGCATGTTTATATTGCTGGAATTGAATTATGTTAAAATTGCATGTATGCTCAATTTGGTGTTGTTCTACGTGGTCTGATATTCTAAGTTTGTCGTGATATACCCCAAGTGTGAAATTCCCATTCATGAGAGTTATTTTAAATGTGTAGATTGTCCGCCGCAGAGTTATTGAGAAAGGTCTTAGGGTTGATGGTAGGCAACTTGATGAAGTTAGGCCACTGTATTGTGAATCTGGAACTTATCCAATTTTGCATGGATCTGCAATATTTTCACGAGGAGATACTCAGGTATATGAAAACTTTTCTTTGTTCAAATATCTTTTTCTTTTGTTGAATCAGTTGTGGATACTAGAAAAGAAGAAAAATTTTAATATCTTAATTGTAGGTTTTATGCACAGTTACCCTTGGTGCTCCTGGAGATGCTCAACGACTGGACTCAATTGTTGGTCCACCAACAAAGCGCTTCATGCTTCATTATAGCTTTCCACCGTTCTCTATCAATGAGGTTGCAAAACGTGGAGGCTTGAACAGGCGGGAAGTTGGGCATGGTACTTCCTATATAACTTTATGCTGTTCTTCAAAAGTTAGCTTGGGGTAGAACATACTCCTCAGTGGTATTACTTTAAATTGTAAGACGGGTTTCCATACTTTTATAATTTCGACAAGGAGTCAACAAATAATTCATACTTGATCCCATTTCTTATAGTTGTGTTTTCTTTCAACTTTTCATCTGTAGAGTGGCTTGCTTGTTTAAAGTAGATTGGTCAGTACAATTGCATTCTGGCCAGGATGCTGATGAACCATATGTGAAAAAAAGTAGAATCATTTATAGAGGTTGGAGGACCTTTCAGACTGAGGCTCATGAATATGGATGCACCAAAAATGTGGAGACTTGGAGTAACTGCTATTTTGATGACTGCCAGATCTCTTCTACTAGGATAACTCACTCCCTTGTTCAGTGAACCGTAGTAAGATATGTGTTCTGAAAGTCTGATCTTTATAAACATCAGCTACCTCACAAGGTCATTGGAACCCATTGGTATATTTGTTTTACTTGATTCTCCTGTTGTCAGGAATTTTTGACTTCATCTTCTTGAGGGTTGCACAAATCTGACAGCCTCTCATAAAAATTTTAGCAGTTCTTCAGGAGCTTTCACAACTTGGTGTTGTGCTCTAGTAAGACCTGAAGGCTTAGTGATGATGCGGATGGTTAGTTGTATACATCACAGAGTAGTAGTTTTGTGAAGATATTAGATGTAATTTTGGGTTTATCTTATCAATTGTTCTTCCATTGATTGAGACTAGGAGCAAAACTAATTGGGACATTGTTTATCTTGGTTTGTTTTCTTGTGAGTTGTGACATTTTTGCTACTTTAGTGTACTAGTGAGCACTTCACGATTGAATGTGCATATGCCATGCAAGCCAGCTTCTCTGTATCTAATGTTAGTTTCAAATTAGAACTTACTGGGAACTGCTGTATATTCTTGTCTTGTTATGTAGGCACTCTTGCAGAGAAGGCTTTGCTCGCTGTTCTACCTCCAGAAAATGATTTCCCCTATACTGTTCGGGTAAATTCAGAGGTCATGGCATCTGATGGTTCAACATCAATGGCAACTGTGTGTGGAGGTATTATAATTCTATACTTCTATTGGTGTTTCAAGTAGGCATCGTTCTAGATAGGTGGTGTTGTGCTAAAACTTTAGTTTGCAGAGAGGCGTTCTTAATATCATGCGTCTTTTGGAATCACAGACAAATGTTTAATTATGAGTTTGTAACTTTGTACTTTAGCAAGTTAAGCAAACAGCATGGTGTAACTTCATATGCTTTATCTTAGCATATAAATGCATACTCTCCCTCTAGTTTGTTATTTTGATATGCATATTCATTACTGTAAGCATGTAGAAATTTCTCTTCTGTCAAAAAGATGTCATCTGATCTTTCCAATCTTTTTTTTTTGCCTTATTAGTTTCCTTATCAGTTTTGTTTTGGTAAATGCTGACCTATATTATTGTTGTAGGTAGTATGGCTTTGATGGATGCTGGTATACCTGTAAGGGAACACGTAGCTGGTGTTTCAGTAGGTCTTGTTAGTGAAGTGGATCCAACAACTGGAGAGATTATTAATTATCGTATACTTACAGATATACTGGTAGAGATTTGCAAAACTTTTTCTTTATGTTTTTAAATTATGATCTTACATTGAAGTTATAATTAGCAAACCATCTGGCTTTGCTGAAGTTATCCTTAGCCATGCATCTGGTTTGTTGATTCTGTAGTCATATTCAATGAAGAGAAGGGCACTAACTTTCTTGTCTTGTTCAGATCCAATATTGTAGACTTGCCTCTAACTTCAAGGAGACTACTTCATGGCACAGAATTGTCTTATCTACTCTATTGTTGTTGACTTGTTTCCTGATGATTTCTAATATTTATAGGGTCTTGAAGATCACCTGGGCGACATGGATTTCAAAATTGCAGGAACAAGGAAAGGAGTTACCGCTATCCAGCTAGATATAAAACCTGCTGGAATACCATTGGACATAGTCTGTGAAAGTTTAGAACCTGCACGCAAGGGGAGGAACCATATTCTTGATCGCATGGAACAGGAAATAATTGCAGCACGCAATGTAAATGATGGAAGTGCTCCTCGATTAGGTGTGCAGTTTTCTACCTTTTCTCTTATTAGACCTTTTTCCTTTTATGTGGGCATGATGTATTGCTACTTTTCTTTTACCCTTTTGCAGCTACATTGAAATTCAGCAATGATTCTCTTCGAAGGTTGCTTGCTCATAGAAAAAGAATTGAACAAGAAGCAGGTACCTAATGACGTTTAGGAAAGTTTTCGTTTGGCATTTACTTTGGTAAATTGGATGGTGTTGAGTGGCAATGCGCAATCTTATCCAAAATGCATTGCTACCTATAGAAGTAATTTTTGCCATCCTTTTTAGTGCAGTGCATTTTGTGCTTACATAAGTTTAGGTCTAGAAATGACATCTTCTCACTGCCACTTTCTCTTGAGATTGGTTTAATCATGAACAAGCTCCGGTAAAGTCCGTTCAGGACATTTCTGCAAGAGCTGTGCTTGCTTGCGATGATGATGTGAGATGTTCTTTTAATAGGCTCAACAGCTTGAATGAAGTTTTCTACCTACAAATTGAGAGGATGAAATGTTCTTTTTTGGATGCATTAGGATCCTTGGATGGTTCCATCGTTGCAGGTTGATGCCATACATGTCTTACCCACTTAGAGCGCATCTCCAAATGTGGACTTGAGGGTGGTTGAGGGTACTGATAAATTAATTATTAGAAGATGAACTCAGTTGAAATTTATTCCAGATATCAGAGTATGATAATTGTATATATAGGTTATACCATGGCCTGGAATAAAGCCCCTAAATAGTATCTTCTGTGTGTTTTTGTTCACAAATAATTTTCAGTTGCAAACACAAGCTTAAGAAATGCAGATGTTCAATGGAGAAAACCTGGAGAACAAATACATATGAAGAATTGTTCCTGGGCTGACCTTGTGCCGGTCAGTCTGGCCGTCGGATGCGTGCCAACAAGTAAGTCGCACACATCTGACGGCTTCGATCGTGCCTGTTCAATGGCCCCCTTGTATCTGCATTCAGGCGAGAGTGACTTTTGCATTGTCACTCATCCAACGGTAGTCTAAACCGACCCACATGAGGTTGGCCTGTATGGAAACTATGCTCACATCTGAATAGGGAAGAAAAGCTGCACCACTGAGCATGTGGAAATATGTTTTGATGTTATAATCTTAGTACTGCATTATACTCTCTTTTTTAATGTTATTGGGTATGCATTGTTGATGCATTTACTCCTGTAACAGGAATAGTTCTTTGAAGATATATACACACACACGCACACACGCACTTGTAGAATTAGGTTTTATTAAAAAATTTCAACATTTTTCTTGCTCTGTACATGCAATCTAACTTCTTTTCTTTCTTCTTTTTGTTAAGGTGCACGAGTTTCTGTAAGTGATGGCACAGTTACTATAGTCGCCAAAACTCAATCAACTATGGAAAAAGCTCTGGAAAAGGTATTATCATTTAACACATTTTTGTTAGCATTGGTGTGCTATGCATATATCACATGCTATCTGTAAAGCAGTACTTACGAACAATCTGCAAGGAAAGTCCCTACGGAAGGCACATGCATAATATTGTTTATAAATCATTTTGTCACATTTGGAGTGTGGTAGATACACCAATCTTGGATGTGGGAAATACAGTTTTTTATGTTTTGTGCTCTACAACTTTTAGTATCTATTAGGTTCATTTCAAAATGAACATAACTTTCAAGCAAAGCAAGAAGTCAAAAGTAGGGTGCTAAGAAAATAACACATAATTTGCTTGCAAGAAGCTAAGTGGGTAAGGATTTGGATATATTAGAAAAGATGTAAAGCTTGTTCGTCAGGAAAGAATCTGGAGAAAAGATTTACAATTATGTAACTCAAAAAAGATATATAGGAGGGTTTGAAGATGGAGAAAAGAATTAATAGAGGACATGTCTTTTAGGGTTTCTTTGTTTCTCAATATTGTGACAAACATTTTCTATTTCATTAAAGAAAGACGTAACATTTGTAGATTTTAGAGTGGATAAGAAGATAATTTTCTACTGTGCAAAATTTGCAATGCTAAGTTGGTTGCGCAATTGAAGATGTTGCTAAATATTAATACTAAGAGATGAAAGGGAAAAGACAAAGTTATGAAGTATCCCATTATTTATAGGTAGAACTTAAAAGAAGGTAATATTTCTTTAAAGCAAGATTATACCATAGTCACTAAAGTATGAACGAACGTCGACTTGGTTAGAGGTCCTAGTCACTGGGTTACTGGGTAAGCCAGTGGGTCACCTGGTCGGACAACTCATTTATTGAGATTATTTTAAATATCTAGATAATATATTTATAGTCCTTAATAATTCTAAAAATTAAAAAGATATTTACAAAGGCAATACAATTTTTTTTCTTCCATTATTTAGCAATTTTTAACTAAAATTTAGATTTAAGTACATCAAATCATATGACTTGTACAAAACCATATCTTAATTACACTTTTAATTTTAAAAATTGTAATTATTCTAATTTCAGAACTGAATTACCCTCGGATTAAATAATAGAATAGTTAAATATTAAGGACAACTAGGTAATTTTGAAAAAAATGAATAACTTAGTTTGCCGAAACCCATCTAGGATGTATGTTTTGCTTGTTGAATATTGGCTCGACTCGGTTTTTACCAAGTCAATAACAAAATTGAACCGGTTTAGTGGCTTGTTCCCGGTTCACCAGTCCGGTTCGGTTATGATAATCATGGATAATACAATGATGATTTCTTTTTGGAAAGAGACACATGAATTTGGATGACTAAGAATATTCAAATAAGGGATTCTTAGAAATCTAAGGGAGTGATGACTAATGAAAAGAGTTGATGAGGTCGAAAAGATTGCTGCAGTAAAAATTATTATAGAGGAAGAAAGACATAACAATAGGGAAAAATTTAGAAAGGGCTAAAGGGGATTAAGAAGAAGTAAATGAAGAGGTTAATGAATATTAATAATAATACCTATGGCAAGTTAATGGGTTATTTATTAAATTGTGGGAGTAAAACTTATACAACCTGTTAATATTTTGGAAAGGGCGGAACAAGGACAATTAGGCATAAATTACTGTGTGTGGTACAAATATTAGTATTTTTAATGCTGAATATTCTTTTGAAGTATATGAAATCGGAGATCTGTAAGGTTGTTTCATTATGTTTATTCACTTATTTTTTCAAGAACATGAAAGATACCGAAGATGGACTGACAATGCCTAAGTACCTGTATACAAAATCATCCATCTATCTTATGAGCTATGTTAGGAAAACTTAGAAGAATAGATCAAGAAAATGTTATGACGTGAGATTAGTGATAACGTTATTCTAGGTTGAGAAGTTCAGCAAGGAGAGAAGAAATTTACGTATTGTTTTAATTGACTTAAAGGAACTTGTGATAAGATTCGCAGGAAATTAATTTTTGGGTTCTGGCAAAACAAAGTTCATCTCTTTTATCATGTATATGTTTGATAGAGAATGTCTTGCGTAAGTAAAACAGGATAATAGAATCACAACAATGTTGCACAAAAATTAATATGAAGATATTTGCGTTGTTTTCTATGAGCTTACAACACTCAGAGAAAGAGGTTCAAAACTTTACTATTTCTTTGATAACCTTTAAGTGCTCGATATTGGGCTAATCTTAAAGATAGGATTTACACGATAAAGAAAACTTAGAAAGAGTGGTTACACCACTATATATATAGATAGATATGCACGTTTGCCTCTTTCTGTCACTATTATATCTTTATGTGTTCTAGTTTCTACTTTCTACCAGATATCATGGGTGTCTTTCTGTACTGCAGGTCGAATTTCTTGTAGGACGTGAAATTGAAGTTGGCAGGACCTATAAAGGGGTTGTTTCATCCATCAAAGAGTATGGTGCATTTGTGGAATTCAATGGTGGTCAACAAGGTCTGCTTCACATTTCTGAGTTATCACATGAACCGGTAATACTCTCTCGTTGAAGCTGTCATTTGATAATTTTATCTTCTTGACAAAAGGCCGAAGGCCCATTTCACTTAAACGTAAAAAACAGTTTTACAAAACCTAAGCAAAGATACTATGAACTTTCCAAGATCATAGCCAACATTTCCTGCATATCCCCCTTACAACATCACTAACAACTACGACATAACAGCAAACAAACATCAGCGGTTTAAAACCAAGCAAAAAGAACCCAACAACAGTATGAAACAAAATACCACAGACCCTCAAGGTCATAGTAAACTACACAGGCACCATTAGTTTGGAACAGAAAAAGAAACTCCTGAGCCAAGAATTGCTCCAATTAGTCCAGGTTCTCCACATCTACCTGCTGAGCCATTATTTTTGCCTTCTTAGCTGCCTCCTCCCCCTGCATCCCTGCCCAGCAAAGGAACAAAGAGGTTACTCTATGCTGGATTTCCTTCCAAGTTTTAGTTTTATTAATTAAAATTCTGTTGTTTCTCTCTAACCAAACACCTATATGAAGGCCGCAACCCAAATTGTAGTCCATCTGTTAAGTTCTTTCTTTCTGGACCCCATGGAATTAAACCAATTTTTTGCATGTTTAGGGACTCTTCTCAGTCCAAGAGCAGCCTGAAAACCACTGATTACCAATCACTCATACACTGTTACAGTAGACCCCCACCATGGCTCACAAAATTATACAACCATTATCAAGACAGAACAAAAAAACTGCTGCATAAAAAAGACTTGCAAAAACTGTAAACTCCAGCTTCATACATCCAAACACACGGATTCTCCATGCTTGAGCCATGCAGCAATATCTCCACATTATTCAAAAGTTCCTCTGCTTGTGCCCCTGCCCAGAACAAAAAGAGGGTCTTAATGCAGAATATTAGCACCTCCCAGATTCTATCTGTGTGTTGACATATATGCCATTACTTTCAAGCCATATAGACCAGATGACTGTAACCATCCAAGTCTTCCACCAAGGCATATCTTCCTTTGTAACTTTAATTTTCTCCAATCCACCCGTAACTCAGCATGTTTCCTTCTTGTGACTTTGTCTTCATTCAATTGAGAATATCCCTAGCATATGCACTTCTCAGGAATAGATGGTCCATCGTTACTTATATAACAGAATGCACATCTGCCAGCCCCGGCCCAATTCCTTCTTTTTATATCATCCTAGGTCAGGACCAACCAGAGAGGAGACCTCACTGTGATAGGACTTTTCAGTTTCCACAGGCCTAGCAGCATTCTTGATACTCTTCTACCATTACCAATAAAGCCCATGGTGAGGCCAGTTATTGGAATCTGTATGTTTAAGGATCTTTTGATCCGTATCAATTAATACGGATCTGAAGTTCTGAACCTTGGCCAGTATGTCATATGTCACCAAAGTGGAAAATGTTGTCGCTCTGTGACAAGTGGTTAAATTTTTTTAAACTGTTTTTTTCAATTGCACTAGCAGCCTACCAACTTAGTATATTTTTGAAGTTTATTTGCCTGAATAAATGCTCAAGCTCTCAGGTCTCTTAGCAGTCAATCACAATATTTAATCTTATTTTCGTTATAGAATCAGCTTCATTTTTATATCGCTTCAATTAACATTGTTGAGAAGTCGTACAGCTGAAATCCAGGTTCTGTCCATTATTTTGTGTTTTAAAGCATATTAGTGCATATTAATTTCACTTTTGCATCATTTTGTAGATTTTATTCTCCCCATCGGTACCTGAAATAATCACAAAAGAAGTGAGATCTTATCTATATCTATTTATATGTGACATTTATCATCTTTTCCTCCATCCAGGTATCAAAAGTCTCTGATGTCGTATCAATTGGCCAAGATCTATCACTGATGTGCATCGGCCAAGATGTCAGGGGGAACATTAAGCTGTCGCTGAAGGCCACTCTCCCTCAGCGTGGAACTGAGAAGAAGAATTCGGAAAATCAAGATTCTATTGTTTCCCCAAAACAAGAACATAACTTCTGGGCATCTGTTGAGAACATGCCCATCACCGCAGAAAATGTTGAGCCATCTGATGATGAAGATGACAATGATATTAATGGAGAAGAGTCTTCTGGGTATTCCACTCCAGCAATAGTAATTCGAAGTGCTGCTGAATGTGATGCTCAAGATACTGTGGCTGGTCAACCTGTCATGAAGAAATCTGCAAAGGGTACAAAGTCTCCCAGGCCTTATACACCTGCGACAAAACAGCGGGAGATTGGGGTATCAACCATGTCTAACAGAAAAGCTGGAAGTATGTCAACTGACAAGAAAGTGAAAAAAGATAGAGAACTTGATTCCTATGCAAGAAGCAAGGAAGAAACTGACAGCAATGCTAAGAACATATCACATGTTTCAGAACAAATTGTCGATGAGAGACCAAAATCTTCTGGCTCTGCCAGTTTTCGGTCAGGATTGTTGAAATTGGGAGATAGTGTGACGGTGAAGGTATATCAGATACGTACCCATGGTTTGGTGCTTGAATTGGAGGATGGAGTCCGCGGAATGTACAAATTTGAGGTATCACCATTTTAAATTTTTAATGATACTTGTTCTTTACAGTTTGAGATCCGTTTCCTCTTTGGGTAATGTTTCCAACAATTTCCAGTTGAACTTAATGAAGTAGAGTCTTGCATAAAATTCCTGATCCGGGCAACCTTTACCCACTGCCCATTTGTAGATGCTCTTTTTTATTTCCAAGCCTTCTATATATCTTTTAATCATGCATGAGGATGAGCCTTAGTAACCAAGTTTACAAACCTTTCACACTAGGAGTCTCAGACAACCCATGAGATAGATTTTTGCATCAATCTGTTTACTAAAATTTGGGCGGACTTCTAGAAGGGTATTCAGAATTTCCAGTCTGGTAGGATCCTCTTTAGCGGGCATTTGGAATAGTTCTATATTTTGCATTCTCGAAGACCATAAGACATTTGCTTGTAATGTCTTAAACTTGATGTGACAAAATGGGAGCTAGTTCTACCTAGTTCTAGCTCTGAACATCAATTCAGATTGGTGGTAGATTTTCCAAAGAGGACTTGCTATGTTATTTGTCAATTCACCTGCATAGTAACAAGACTAATTTTACAGTAAATAAACTTTCAGATAAATGGCAGAAGGGATTTTGAGGTGGGGAAGGAACTACGTGTGACATGCTCGAGCTTCTCTACAAAGGGTGTTCCAGTCTTTTCATTGGTGGAGTAATATCGTATATGAAGTTTTGTTTGTCGTTTGAAATGGATACCAGGATAGGAGAGATGCTGGTAAAACATACTGCCATTGGTCCATCACTCTGAAGGAAGACATCTGTGATCTGACGGATAGGAAATTTTTGATTTACTCTCCTTAAGATCGCAAAGTTTTGTAGCAGCATGGATTTTTGGATCCTATTTAGATGGCATTGCCTGTGCAAGCACTACAATGTCAAAGCATCTTTTTTCTGCATGGATGTCTGGTGCTCTCAGCAGATTACAATTGTCATGCGGAATTGAAGTGGAAGGAAGAGTTAAAGTTTTCAGGCTTCAGAATCTCCATCAGATGATACTGGAACAAATTGCTGTCGGGACTTCGTAACATAATCATCAGATAATAACAAGCTCTTGTTTCAGTGAACTTTTGGGAATTGTACAAATTGTTTATTAGTAATGATTATATGTTTATTTACTGTCAATAAAACGAAAAATTAAATCTGATGATTGGCATTTCTTAACTATTTATTTTGTCAAATTTAATTACATTGAGGCTTTTATGTAATATACTAATGCCTAGTGGGTTTGTGCAGAGTTGGGTGTGTTCTTGAAGGTGCAACATTCTATAGAATTTCTCACTCATCTTCTACTTGTAGATATTCTTCTCTTCTTTCCAAGCCTTGTATATTACTTACAATTACGTAACTAGGATGAAAACTTCCTTTATAGAATCTTGGGCGCAATAAGGGTAAATTTGGCAATTTATGGACAGGTCAGGTATCTAAATAGTTTTTTTTTTTTTTTTTGGTATCTTTTTAAAATAATGTAAGTTATTTTTTGATTCAGCGATTTATATCTGGTTAAACTAGAAAACGATTTATATGAAAATTTCTCTTATAATACTTAGCAATTTTCTTAGTAATTATTATATTAAGTTTAGTTTTAGAAGTTGCCAATTGCTGTCTGCTGATGTGGCAAATTATACTAGTTTTGTACTTGGATTGGAGGGTAAGTTTGATAGACGACGCTTATAATGCTTATTCCGATGGAAAAAAGTTGCAAAAAACTCGGGCTAGGGTTTGGCCGAAGAGCCTTTTGTCCACTGAGCCCAAGCTCAACCGGATTCTAACAGACACCAATCCAAACCCAAAATCCAAGAACAAATCTTGCAAAAAGCCGACAAGGGGAGGGGGCATAATCCTTTTACTACGTTACATGCAATCCGCCTCATGGCCATCGCTGCAGCGCCGCCTAATTCCACTGCTCGAATCACATCTCATCCTCCCCTCCTCTCCCTCTCGTCGCCTCCTCCTCTTCGCCACTCCCTTCGAGTTCGTCCCCTTCGCTTCTTGTCGCCGGCTGCTCGAGTCCGGTGCTCTGCCGACCGCCAGGCTCTCTTTAGCCGCATCTCTCCCGTCTACGACAATGTACTCTCTTTCCTCCATCCTCCATCCTCCATCCTCCATCGCTTTTTTGGACCTCAGGTTAGTGGGATTAACATTTAAGCTAAAAATGAGCAGCTGAATGATGTGCTGAGCTTGGGGCAGCACCGGACATGGAAGAGGATGTCCGTCTCTTGGAGTGGGTATTGCATCTAGTTATTAGTATTTTTTTAAATGAATTATGAGGTAAAAATGCAATTTTTAGATTTTGAGGTAAAATGTAAATTGTTACCCTTTTTTCTTTTTTTTGGCTCTTTTTTGGATAATTGGTAGAGCGAGGAAAGGGGATAAGGTTCTTGATTTGTGCTGCGGGAGCGGTGATTTGGCGTTTCTTCTGTCTCAGAAGGTTGGGCCAGATGGAGAGGTGGGGTTTGCCATTGTTAACTTCTTTTATTCTTACATGTTTAGCTGGAATTTAGATGCTTAGGATTAGGAAACCTTGCAGCCCTCCAAACTATTCGATATAAAGTTCCTAAAGTTTGGTTTAAGTATTAGATCTTAATTCCGTAACTTGAGCGTTAATGCTTTATTTTATTAATGTGTAGTTGATAATCATGAGAGAAGTGATTCTTTCTAGTCTCTTTGGAATTAGAGGATTTGGATCATCCTATAAGCATATCTTTCAGTATGATGAGGATATTGCAGAACGTACTTACTAAGGGAGATCGTGGCTGGCATTTCTTTTATCCATCTTACACATACTCTCTCTTTTTTCACTGAAGAGAAGAGAACATAGTCTTATTTTTTTTTTCTCAACTTCACAGGTGAGAGCCCTTGATTTCTCGAGAGAACAGTTGCAGATTGCTTCTACTCGTCAAGATCTATATTGGAAGGCTTGCTACAAGAACATTAAGTGAGCATCTTTAATGTGAAAATATAAGCTCACAATAATACATAGAGCTCACGTAAAAGGTTCTTGCAGTATGTGGACTTTTATTTGTCTAAAGTATATCATTGGCATATTTAGCTTTTGCTCATCCAAGGAGATTAGAGTTCCCTGATCTTTATCTCTTGTATGCTCCTATACCCCAAAATTTGGATACCATCATACCATACTGTGCCAATACTGTATTAAGACTTCAGAAATATGCATGCCTTTTGAGCTTACATATCCTGTATAGAGTCTCTTCTTTTGGGCTTATGCTGACATAAATGCATATATTAGATGGATTGAAGGTGATGCACTTGATTTACCTTTTGAAGACAGCTACTTTGATGCTGTTACTGTTGGTTATGGTTTACGCAATCTGGTTGACAAACCCAAAGCCATGCAAGAGATATTTCGAGTTCTAAAGCCAGGTTAGGTTCTTCTGTCTTTTTCACTAGCCATATTGGGAAGCCATAGATTCTTATTGGCCTAAATTTTAATGGGTTTTTCAGGGTCAAGAGTGTCCATTCTAGATTTTAACAAGAGCACATCACATTTTATATCCTCATTTCAGGTACTTGTCAATTTATACCATTATTTTCTACTGAATATAGTACCATTCAACTATTTCAACTCTTTGAGGAAGAATCTCCTTGGCATTTCCTAAGACCGCTTACAATTACAGTACTTGGGCTTATTCCATTATTTCATGGAGTCTAATTTTTCTTTTGTTTTGGATTAGTTGATCAAGTTACATATTCTTGTACAGAATTGGATGATAGACAATATGGTTGTTCCCGTTGCAAGTAGTTATGGCCTTTCAAAGGAGTACAAATATCTGAAAGCTTCAATAGCTGATTTTTTAACAGGTTTGTACTTCTATAGCCATTGTCGGCGTTCCAAGAAGTGATTTCTATCTGTACATCTTTATCATGTAACACGCATGCATATATTTTTAATATAATTTTATACTCCTTCCCGCATTAAAGCTTTTTTCCCTTTAGAAATTCATCCTGCATTGGACTTCAATTGAGTTATTCAGATGAAAATTTAGATTGACTCCGTTTGCTAATTGTGAATGTGAAACAAATTTTATGATGCCTGTCCAGCAAGTTGGTACAAGATCTAAACTGTCCTCTTAAGAAGTCTTTTGGTTCAGCATTTGCAGCTTCATAACAGTGTCAAATGTAAAGTATAGTATACCATATTAATGTCACTCAAGTTACTAAACTTGCATGCACCCTATTGCAAGTTATTATTGCAATTTCAGTGAATGGAACTTAAATATCTCACTCCTCTAGCAACCTCTCAGGAAGGAGATGGTTCTTCTCTGTATCGATTAAGATTTTGGGCTTTATGTCTTGCATCTCATAGTATGAATAATCATTGGTTGTTTCCTTCAGCAGGCTGACTTATTATTTCACAGAATATCAGCGTCCCTTTATTGTTGTCACATCTTGGGTGTTCTTTTTGCAGGGAAAGAGTTAGAAAAGCTTGCTAAAGAAGTTGGATTTTCCAATTCTTCGCACTACGAAATTGGCGGCGGCCTCATGGGTAACCTAGTGGCAACTAGATGACTAATTTTTAGCGACTGCAATATGCTTTTTATTGTTTGAGTTTTGTAAGATCATTCTCTTTTGAGGTCATTTATAAAGGAAAATATGTATGTATATCTTACTTCTTAGAGTCCTTGTTAAGCTTCCTGTGGTATATATATATATATATATATATATATATATATATATATATATATATATATATTGATGAAAACTATGTGAAACAAACTACTTCTCTTGTTTTTGTTTCATTTGTGTTGTGCCTCTTGTATTCAAAATTTAACCAGTGCTGGTTATCTTGGAGTGACTTTTTACACCACCTTTCATTAAGAAATGCTGCTGGGTGCTCTTTACTGGGAAGTGGGGAAGATGAAAGGAGGAGGGAAAAAAAAAATAGTTGGGGAAAATATCATTTATACTCCTGCAATTAGGCCAAAATTCCGAATGCCTCCCTGATCTTCCTTTCGCTATGATGCAACGCCAATAATGAGAATCTAGCTTAAGATCGTTGGTTATTATAACCACTATGACTAAATACAACTCAGGTGATGTTAACGTAACGAGGCAAGTCAACAGGGTGCGAATTATTTTTAATCCAAAATTTTCTCTGAAATTTTATATTTCACATGCTATAGAATTTCATAAATTTATGCTTCAATTCCTCCCCCTTTCCGTATTTATATTTAAAATGAAAAAAAAATTCAAATATAATTTTTCTGAAAACATTCTTTCATCTCTATGGCGATATATATATTTTTCTTTTCTTGATTATAAACTTATTTATTTATATAAAAAGAAAAAGAAAAAGAAAAATTAGATGTTACATAAAGGAAGTAAAATAGGAGAAAGAAATAGAACTCTTAGGTTGATTAAAAAGAACTTCCCAACATGGCCAATGCAGCTTCATAGGATTAAGAAACTAATCCTAGGAAAAATAGAGACAATTATTAGATGTTTTGTGAGGGTCTTCTTCTCAAATATTATATTATTATTTTTATTATATTCTCTATCTGATGAAAAATAGAAATAATTCCACCCCAAACCCTCTGAACTATTATTATTCACATAGACTCTTTAAACTTTTTTTTTATTATCTAAATACACTCCTTAAACTATCTCTTAAACTAATAAAATATATATATATATATTATCTTGAATTAAGAAAAAAAAATTATACCGACTCCTAAACTAAAATAAATCAATTTAGGGTGTACGTAATAAAAAAAAGAAAGAAATTATACGTAAAAAATTGTGATAATTCATAAGTCTAAGTAGAATTATCTCTACAAAAATAATAAGAGATCACAGGCGCATCTCAAAATTCTTTGAAATTAATATTCTCTTATCTTTGCAATAATGTTTAGTGTAATTTGATCCCAACCTTTTATTTTATTAATGACATACTATACATTATTGATTCGCAATCTAATATAGTATTAGAGCTAGTTTTTCTAAAAATCATAAATAAGATGTGTTATAATATAATATGTTAGTTTATTAACTAACAGCTTAAACTCTTGAAATGTTGGAAATTATATAATTACACTGTAAGATCAAACATAGAGGGTGTGAAATATAATTTTCTCTATGTATTAATTTTATAATTTCTAACTCCTATTGAGCATGTAAATTGTAAATATGGAATTTTGAGAATTTTCTAAATTATTATTCTTCCTAGAAATAGTAACGTAGCATGGTAACCACCACTCGATTCCTGGAATGGAAATGGTTAACCGTTAACGAAGAGATAACCACGGCATGGAGATCATAAAAAAGGAAAAAAGTGGATAGAGAGAGAGAGAGAGAGAGAGGGGGGGGGGAGGGCGATGAGTTCCTCATCGGCGGCGCCGCTCCAGTGGAGGTTGTCTCAGATCCTCGGGGAAGCGGCCCCAGGGGAGAAGGTCGAAGACGGTAACCGGTTCTTATCTCTTCATCTTACACTCTATAGAGAGTAGAATTAGCCATACTGGTCCATTAATGGTGGAATTGCTTGGCTTCTTTGAGGAATTTGAATTCTATTGTGCAATCAAAATGGTTTCTTGATCTCGAAGTACAATTCACGGCATTTCGGCGGAGTATTTGATGATTCTACTAGCCGATATGTGTTGAAACGTTTTTTTTTTTTTTTTTTTTTTTTTTCTGTCCTGATTCTAAAGTCGGGTGCTTCACTTTTCAAAGCGTAATTTTTGTGAAAAACTTTGTAGGAATTTGTGCTTGAGCTTGTCGTTCTGATGGCTGTGTGTGTTTTGTTCTACGATTTTTCCCAGAAATGGAACTGTTTTTGATGTACTGCCTTTTGCAGTTGGGTAGGGGAACATCACTTTTAATGTGATGTGAGTGTCATGGAACAAGTTCTCTTGTAAATATTAATATATGAAGAATTTTTGACGAAAGAGAGCTTTGTTATTTATTAAGCTAAAATATTGATTGTTATTGTTGTTTTCTATGCAAAGTTGCGCCAAGAATGGCAGGCATTGAAAGAGAATCCTTATGTCGCATCTCCCATTTGTTGACTATTTGGCATCATTTTGTAACTTTATACTCATGGTCACTATCTTATAAGTTGCTGATTGGTTTTATGCTGCTCCAGTTGATACAATATCTGCATTGGAGTTTGACAGCAGAGGCAACTACCTTGCAGCTGGAGATTATGGTGGCCGAATCATCCTTTTTGAAAGATCAAGTTGGGATTATGTAAATCGAGAATTCCATGAATTAATCTGTCAATTTGGTTCTTTTAGTCAGCACATATGCAATTTGATTTGCATCTTAAGTTTAAAACACAATATGGTCATTCTATTATGCTAAATATCTATAAACAGTATCAGTTGGGATCTCGGAATCAGCTGGAGCTGATGGATTATCCTGCTGCATTGCCTCCTAGATATGTTTACAAGACAGAGTTTCAAAGTCATGAGCTAGAGGTATTCTTTTACTTTTTAGGTCACACCTTGACCTATTTCCCATGAAATCATAGTACACAGAATTGTGTCTAACAGATCCTGATTTCATTTTGTAGTTTGACTATATGAACAGTTCAGAAATTGGGGAGAAGATCAACAAGTTGAAATGGTGTACACAGCCCAATAGTTCCCTTTTCATTCTTTCTGCAAATAATAGGACAATTAAACTATGGAAGGTAAAGGTGCTTTTCAATAGGCAACTCATTTTTGAAAGACATCTCATGAAACATGTTTAGAAGCTTCCTTCAGACTGTAATGCTTCTATAGCTTGGATCTAGGTTTCAGAACATAAGTCTAAGAAAGTTAAAGAAGTGGAAGAGAGTCTGCATGTACCCTCAGAGAATGTATTACTTGGTGAAAAAAGTTTTCTGATTGGGAAAAATGATCAAGCTGCAAGGAATGGTTACTATCTTGAGTGGACGAACAAAAAGCCAAGGAGTGCATCTCCAACATCTAATGAAGGTCCTAACAAGGTCAGTTTTGTATACTTTTCTCTAATCATTACTGCGTATGTTTTTCAAATTCCTTATGCCCTTATCAACCAGCTTTAAACTCATGGTTGCTCAGTTGAATGACCCTTAGTTCTGAGCCTACTTCTATCTGCCTAATCATGATGGCCTCAATTGGAGGATGCTAAAATTGAAATTATTATGATAGGTACAGTTATGGTAGTTAATATATCAAGACTCTGATCGTACAGTTCTGACCATTTCTGGACCATACAAGTGTGATGTAGAGATGTAGCCACCAGTATATGCGAACATTTAAATCATAATCTGCTTTAACATAGCAGCCTCTTGCTCCTAATCATCCTGTTCACAATTGGCTGACAGAGACAGTACGGGATCTCATGTGTTCTGCATCTTTGTATAAAATATAAATGTAAATGATCTATATTCTAAATCTGTATCTTATCTTATTAGGTACTAAATATAGGAGAGGGTAATTTTGCAAAGTGTCGGAGGATCTATGCTCATGCACATGATTACAACATTAACTCCATTTCTAATAACAGGTAATATATTTATTTTCTTGCTCACCTATCTATCTGTATTGAAGTTATGGCTTATTACATTAGAACTTCATGACTAGATCATTTCTTCTCATTATTCAGGAGTAACCACCCCTTTTTGACATATTGTGAAGTTAGCTATTGAATCTTGGATAACCTTTGTAGGATACTAATGTATAGTTCCCTGTTGTACCTAATCTTTGTTTTCATATGCAGTGACGGTGAGACATTCATATCTTCTGATGAACTGAGAATAAACTTATGGAACCTGGAAGTTAGTAACCGATGCTTTAATATCGTTGACATGAAGCCTTTAGACATGGAAGATCTCGTAGGTGATTTATTTTGTAACTTAAAACTTTATAAAGCAGTTTGTTTACTTCGTAGTGTACTCTTTACCTACTATTATGTAAAACTTTTCTTTTCTGTGTTCTAGTTAAAGAAAAAGTAGACAAGCTGATAACACTAATGGAAGGAAGTTATCTCTGTTTCAAATCTTCTTTCTGATGCACATTTGTTTTGTCCTTGATGGAATGCTAATAGACTCTTTTGTTGCAGAAGGATTCCTTTATTGGAATTGGTGTTCCTTTTCTTGTCTTTAGAATAGAAACAACTGTAGATGCAACACTTGACTTAATCTTGAGCCTACTCAAGTATGAAACTTGGTGTATTAAGGACATAGACCGTCTCTGCTTAACTAATCTAAACACTATAAGAAATTTAACCATTTCATTAGAATCATGATTTTTAATCTTGGAAGCTCCCAATTACCAGGTGTGTCAACACTTATGTCACATTGTGCACCACAGGTGTAACATGAAAGTATGCATTATGAGTGCTGGTCTGTAGAACAAGCATAGGATTAAGTTTGAGTTGTGCTGGATGAAGAAACTATGCAAAGTAAAGTGTCTTGGGCAATCTCTGTGTCAGCAGGATATGTCAGTTTGCACGAATCATGCGGTACCGTGCGACTCAGGAGATATGGTGCGAATTGGTTCTAGCTATTCGTAGTCTACACTAGACATTCCTCATCTCTCACTTATTCCCAGTCCTAGCATATCTGCCTTTGCAATGTCATTGGTGAAATTGTGGACCTACTTTACGGAAATAGACTTTGACAAATCTGCTTTTTGAGGACTTTGTTCTCCCAATGTTTTTGCTCGAAAGGCTTTGACTTTATCAACCAATAAAAGTTCTCATACCTCAGCTGATCTGCTAAATTCTTTAACTCAATACTTCAAAGCAGGACTCAACTTTCTCTATTAAATTTATTCACCTACTTTCTTATTATCTTGATGATCATTACTCCTGTCATGATCAATAGACTGTCGAATATCAAAAGGAAAAGATACTGATCTGAACCTTTCACAGTCAACAATATGATCTGACTAAAAATAGATTATAACCTACTTGGAGTTCATCATCTAATTCAGAACCTTCAACCTGGATATAATCTATTTTTAGTCAGATATTGTTGACTGCACAAGGTTTAGATCAGTATCTTTTCCTTTTAATATTGGACAGTCTATTGATCATGACCTTTGGGCAATGTATCCTTTTAAAGTCGTAGTTATTTCCATGGCAACAAATGAAAGGTAGAAAGAGCATAATATATTGTTAATCTTTAGATATTCGACTAAAATGACAGTGCATTTTATCATTTTTTAAAACTTTTTTCTGCTGGCCAGCTTTACTAATTGCTTTCGTATGTCAAAATTTACAGTCAGAGGTGATAACTCAAGCCGAATTCCATCCATCTTACTGTAATCTATTAGCCTTTAGCAGTTCAAGAGGTTTTATCCGTCTAGTCGACTTGCGGCAATCAGCACTGTGTGACCAGAACGTGAGAATGTGAGCTTTTGCTTTGGTGCTTCTGCCTTTATACATTCACTACTTCCTTTTACTCAAACTCATGTTGCTCTTTTAGAGTTTCTTTAAAGTGAGGTGCTAATATGAATATCATATTTCTGTAACAGACTACAAGATCGTGAAACCCATATATCATCATTCTTCTCTGAGATAGTTTCTTGTATCTCTGATATAAAGTTCGCAAAAGATGGAAGACATATTCTAAGTCGCAACTACATGAATCTGAAGGTATCATAGCTGTATATTAGAACCAACTCTAATGGTTCTGAGTTGCTTTAATTAGTTTACAAGCTTGGAAAGTCAGACTCATTTCTAGAGGGCTATGTTGGAAGCCTGTAGTTTACCTTAACAAGCACTGCTAGAAGCCTATAACTATGGCTTACTCCATATAATTTAGATCCTCCATTGGCTTATTCATCTCATTTCAGTGAGTTAAGATTTGGTTTTCAATCAGGAAAAGTATATCTGGCTTGACGAGGCCCCTCTCTCATTGTTTCAACTTGACCCAGTTTCTCTTTTCCCCAACTTCATCGACAGTCCCACTTTTCTACATATTGACTTTTCTTTGCCCAATATAACCCAAAGTTCTTGGCAATACTAAGTTCTCAATGTCCCATGAACAAAGTCCTCTCAAATTTGTTACATGATGATGCAATTTTGTACATCAGTACATTGTGCAGTTGTATGATAATATAATGGAAAAAATTGATGCTTATAATGATATTTTATTATTTAATTTCTAGGAAGGTGTTGATTTTATTTGGATGTTGTTCTATACTTTCTGAAAAATAGTAATTTTATATTAGCGAGAAATAACTTCAGTCAGCCTTCAACTTCTGCTGTTGTTTCCTCCATTTGCAGCTGTGGGACTTGCACATGGAAAGATCTCCTGTTGCAACTTTTAAGATACACGAATACCTTCGTCCTAAGGTACTTTCTTTTCCCCTTAGAAAATATGATTGAATTTGGAATACATGAGCACCTTTGTCCTGAGAATATGCTACCGAGGAAATTTATTAGATTCTGAAGAGAAATTTCCTAGCTACTTTTTTTTTTGTTTTTTTTTTGAGGAAATAGCTACTGTGTTGTTAATTTTGAACTCCTTAAACCAAAATTGAAGCCAGTGTGACTAAATCTAAAAGTGAATCAGAAAAATCTGACAAGATTGCCAGATAGTAAGGACCCCCCACCCCAAACCCCCGTCTGTGAATAAGGTGTCTGTTTTGATCCTCTCTCTCTCTCTCTCTCTCTCTCTCTCTCTCTCTCTCTCTCTCTCTCTCTCTCTCTCACACACACACACACAATTTTAGAACAAAACTGATCAAAGACCTTCTTATTGGGTTTTAATAAGGGATAAAGGGTTTGGATAAGTACTCATGATAAGAGCAACACCTACCTTTTCTCTTACCCAACCCACACTCTTGACATTCACTTTAACAAGCACATTTTGGAAAGCTTATCATACACTGAGATAATATTGCACTTGCATACAAATAGTTTCACAGTTTATCACTATTCATGAGTTCCTTATCGCTCCATAGTTGAACATCCCGAAGTTATTAGTAATCTTTTACTGTTTTTATGTTATTTTTCTGGCTAAGGATCAGGATCTGCAATTCAAGTGCTCTTCTCACAGAGATGTTATTTCCTGCAGCTATCTGAGTTGTATAACAGCGATTCCATCTTCGACAAATTTGGATGCTGCATAAGCAACGATGGGCATCACTTTGCTACTGGATCTTATAGGTCCGTGCTAAATAATTAACTGCAGCGAGAATATGCATCCTGTCTAGTACTGCACTCTGCTGTTCTTAACATTTTTTTTCTACACTGAATTTAGCAATACTCTCAAAGTTTTCTCTCATAATGGTGGCCATGATGATGCAATTACATTGGAGGCTAGCAGAACTTCCAACAGGTGGGCTTGATATTCCATTACTGGTTAATCATTTAATCAACTTCTGAATTCTGAACTGAAGGAATACTTCTTCCCCTCCTAGGCCCTGTTTATATGTAGTAGGACGCTATCCATTTTATCAGTTGAAGCAAACCAAATATATATTAGTTTGTAATTACTTTTGCCCTCTGTGCAAATTTAAATTCATTCATTTGGAGCTAAGTTGTCCTTAAACTGAATTCAATGAGAGGTCTACGCCAATCACGTTATATATTATTGTTACTATGATCTATCCAAGTGTGGAGTTTGGACATGTCTTAGGAGTTTTAAGTACATGTAAGTCATGAACAATCAGATCTAGAATTATGATATATCCACAACTTGTATTGAAACCTATGTTTGGTCATCCCTATCAGTTGCTCTTGTAGTTTGAGCCATTGTGGATCAGGTTCCAGAAATATAGCTGCTTGATGACTTCATTCATATTTGTGCTCAGGAGATCACACCCCAGTTTTCACCCAAAAGTTACAGGACTGCTCACCAGTTTTGCCCGACTCAACCGAAGAGGTTAAGACTTAAGACTGGTTCTTTAATCTTTTGTTCATGAGTTCACTTCATTCACTTTCAAAGCTACAAATTTAGTTTCTCCTTCTGTTGTTCTCACTGCAGGACATGAAAATCCAAGCTCTGACGGTAACGACGATATCTCTTGCGACTTAGATTCCAAACTGATTCATTTGGCATGGCATCCTACAACAAACTTCATTGCCTGTGCTGCTAAAGGCAGCTTGTATATGTATCACGCATAGAGCATAATTTCTTCTTTCATGGTTTGTTCGGCAAAAATGGCAGGCTACACGTACACATTATAAGTTCTAGATGAATCACAAAATTGGTGAACAATAACTGGACCAAGGTAAGAGGAGCCACAAAGATGCATTGCTCCCAAGCTTTTGCTGCAGATAGTTAGATAATTGATAGTGTAGTTGCAAGGCTCGTGGGAGTTTTCTTTATTTCCTCAGATTGGAGCCGATGACAGAAAAATTAAATGTATTGCATGAACGAAAGAAAGAAACTAAATGTATTCTTTGTAAAATTAAAGATAGCTGGATGCATGCCACTGAGTATTTATAGCACCATAAGCTATTTTGCTTAAGGTGAAATACCTTGGATATTTGTTGGATATTGCTTATGATATAAAATTCCTTGTAGCATATAGTAACATAAAAAGTACAATTGAAGACAAAAAAAGAGTCTAAAAAGTTGGTATAATACAACAGAGCATATATCTGAGTAGTAACAGAGTTTTTATGAAGATAAGAAAGTAGTAAAGTTCAAATAGTTACCAACTCCGGTGAGTAACATGTAGACTAAAGTAGTAATTTACGATATCATACTATAATTATTAATCTAGAAGAAGCTAATTTGATAGTGCTTCGATGGTTAAGGATTTTATAATTTGACTATCTTTTTTTATAAAATTTTTATTTAATACCCTGGGTTAATTTATAAGGTATTAGAAAAACTATTTTATTATAATATATAAAATAATTTATAATCTAAATTACTAATATTTTTTTCAATTCTAATTTTCTTTTCTTAAGAAAGAAGAAGAAGAAAAAGGAGGAGGAGATGATAAAAGATGGTAGTGGTAGCTACAACAACGATGATAAAGAAGGTAAGTATGGAAGATAGTGGAAGAATATAGAAAATAGAGAGAATGGTGGTAGTATTTTAGTAATTTGATCGAGTTAAAAGAATGTTAAGGTGTTAAATGAGAATTATAGAGAAAAAAAAGGGTCGAATTACAAAATCCTCAAAGACGAGTGTGAATAATAAAATAGGTAAAATATAAAGTGTGATTTATAAAAATAAATTTTAAAGCTCTACTACATCTCTGTAATAACCCAAACTCTCTCCAACATCCTCAACCTTTCTCCCGTTGCTTTAAGGATACTAATCAACCGGCGAATTGGTTAGCGAACATCGTTAGGAAATAAGGTTTCTCTTTAGTATGGGTTAACTCGGTCATATCTCCCTTGTTTACCTTACAGCATACTCGGATATCTGAAGTATTTTTGTGCCTCTTTTGAGGTAATTAATGACCTTTTTTTCCAAATAAAAAAGGGGCTCATGGTATACGAGTATACGAGTTTTTACCCTTCTATTAGCATCTATTTAACTGGGATATATCATTAAGTTTCTGGACATCAATTGAGTCGACTTCTAAATCTATGGCCTATTTAGTAATTATTCTACAAATAATATAGCTATAATAATTTTTTTTTGTATACTAGCTACATATTTATAATACGTTAAAAGATAACATTATTAAGAAATTGGCAGAAACATAATCACAAAATAATTTTCACTATTTCATATTATTTTAGACTAAACAAATATATAGATAACCATTCGGTTAAAATATATATATTTTTAACTTAGAAGAGAAGAGAGAACAATCAAGAGTATTTTTTTTAGAGTACATATAAAACACTCAAACTTTCAACATTTGTAAGTAGGATTGCCTCTCTCTCATATATGGGAAAAGAATAATCCAACTTTATAAGTACCTTAAATCCACTATTAAAAATATAATTATTTATAATAATAACATTGATTACAAAAAAAAAGCCACTTATATTACCTAGCCTGATTAGCACTGGAACTTTTAATATTTATACGTAGGACTATCGCACAAGGTAATATTTTGTAACATTTAATATTTATTGTTCTTTCTCCTAGGGAAAAATACCTTAAACCCACAATTAAAAATATAATTATTTATTATAATAATATTAAATAGGGTTAAATACATTATGCCCAAATCATTTAACCCCCTATATTTTAAAACGTTTTAAATCAGTCCCTATACTTATGATTAAATTGAGACGGTTAGCTAACCGAGTATCATGAACATTTTTATAATTTTACTATACTATATTAAAATCTATATGTCTTCTCTAATAAACAACAGAGTATTTTGATTATTTTGATATTAAGTTTAATAAAAAAATTAATTGTTTTACTTTAGTCATAAGTACGGGGACTGACTTGAGACTTTTTGAAGTATAGGGAGTAAA
Source organism: Typha latifolia (assembly GCF_019914945.1). Lineage (NCBI taxonomy): Eukaryota > Viridiplantae > Streptophyta > Magnoliopsida > Poales > Typhaceae > Typha > Typha latifolia. The sequence goes on along the minus strand of NC_133087.1, from coordinate 13,849,898 downwards.
GTGATTTTGGGCATAAATACGGGTAAAATACATTTAACATATTAAATAAAAAAAAGTCACTTACTGTGCAAATGGATCCGGGTCCGGAACCGAAGAATGATATCGGATGAAAAGACTGAAGCGGATCGGATATTACCCAGCCCGTTTGATCTTGGTCCAATCGGTAGCCGGTTACCCCTCTCGCACCCAAACTCGTCTTTTAAAAGCTAAAACCCTAACGTCTCCCTCTCTCCTCTCTTAGAAGCTCCACACTGAGTGGGAGGAAGACGAGAATACAACGGCAATGGCGATCTCGAAGCCAAAGAAGAAGTCCCTCCCAACCTCCTCTGAAGACATCGATGCCATCAAATCCGAAGTTGCCTCTTTCGCTTCCTCCCTTGGCCTTGCCCCGCCCACCTCATCCTCCGCCGCCGGATTCGACGACTCCGACTTCCGCAAGTCCGGCCCCATCAATCCCCCGAAGAATCCAAACCCCAATTCCAAGAAGAAGGACGATGACCACGACTCGAAGCCCAAACCCAAGCCACATCCTCTACAAATCGACCCTTTCGAGCGGCCGTCGGATGACAAAAAGGCTTCACAGAAGTATCCTTTAATGAAGGCGACCGCGCTCTCTGGGCAGTGGTACGTCGATGCCGAGGAGATGGAGGAGAAGGTTTTGGGACCGGAGGGGAGGAAGAAGGTGGCAGCTTTGGGCATTGACGAGTTGAAAAGGTTGGCTGCGAGGAAGAAGGAGGTGGCAGAGAGGTTGATGGAGCAGTATGCTCTGGATTATGAGGCGTCGAGGAGGAAGAAAGGAGATATGAGGCTTTTGGAGATGACGGCGAGGTCGGGGACGTCGGCTGATAAGGTGTCGGCGTTCACGTGCCTGGTGGAGGATAACCCAATTGCAAATTTGAGGTCTCTCGATGCGTTATTGTGTGAGTCTCTTTGATCTAAGCAGTTATTTATCTTAAGCTAACTATTTTCAAGGAAATTGAACCAGAGTCTTGTTTTTCTCAATTAATCTTGGGCATTCTTTATAATGCCATTCCATTTTTTGCATCTTCACATGAATTTTCAAGAAAACTTTCTATTTGATGCAGCTATGGTGGCATCAAAAGTTGGGAAGCGGTATGCTTTCACTGGCTTTGAAGCTCTAAAAGAATTGTTCCTTTCAAGGTTAGCAACTCGCTTGGATCTGTGAAGATAAAGTTTTACTTAATTTGTCAATTGCCTCCTGTTTATTATACGGTTTATTCCCTCTTCAGCATTCTGAAACTTTGATCTCTGTAAGATACAAGTTCTTAATCTATCTACTATCCTGGTGCGTCTTCTCACTATGTGGGAACACCATATACATGGCTGTTCTTTGCGGTGTCATTGATTAAACTAAGACCCCTCTGAACTATTACATTTTTCCACGTCCAGCTCCTCATTGTTCTTTTGGGACACATCGACCCCCTCAGCTATGAAAAATCTCTGACTTCCCTAATGTCGTAGAGGGAAAATGCGATAAGACAAATCTACCCTCAACTTAAAACTAGTGGAAGTGGTAGATGATCTCTCTTAATAAAGATGTTTTTTTTTTAATTCCATCTTTGCCTCGTATTTCCAAACTCAACCCTAAATCTCTAAAGTACTCGCTTTTCCTTCATTGTTCTCCTCTTCTCATTTTTTGCCCTCCTCTCTTCTGCATTCCCTTGGTTAACAGAGACCACACACCTCCCCTCTCCAGTTCCACTCGCCCTCACTGCTCTCGCCCTCTAGGGTTGTCAGTCTAGCTTGTTGTTTGCAAATTACTTGTGTTTGACTCAAAATTTTGTTCAAGATCGACTTGCTTGTTTAATAAACGAGTCGAACATGAGCTAAGATTTGAGTTTGAAATACGAGCTTGACTGTCATAGTCAAATGTAACGGTTGTAAATTGATTATTTTAATAGGTATTCTAGCTGCTAGATTGAGATTTAATGGTTAGGTTTTTAGTTCCATAGGTTTATGCCGAGCTTTGGACGAGCTTGACTTAGCTTGCTACCGAGCCGAACATGAGTTGCCTCAAATTCTTTTCGAGCTGAACACGAGCTAAGAGTTCAACTTTTTTTGCCAGCTTGGCTCTTGTTAGAGTTTGATAAAATTATTTTGAGCCGAACACGAGCAAGGGCTAGCTCGCTCGTGTCCAACTCATGGGCACTCCTATTGTCGTCAACGTTGCTCGCGAGGCCTTTGACAGCACTGCTGCCGCAACCGGGTATGTCACCATCAACGACCTCTGCAACACTGCCACCATTGCCTCCTCGTGTGCCGTCGGGCTCAACGAGCTCTAGATCCTTGGGATCTAGGGGCCTTTGTACTTTGCGACAAAACTTGACTCCATAAGTTTTGAGATCTCCTATGACTTGGCCTTTCATCTTCAATGTGATGGGGATCGCCCAGTTTCGAGTAACGTCTATTTAACCATCACATAACTCGATATTGCTGAGATTGCTTTAGGAAAGGTGTGCCTTTCCCTTCTCTTACCCACTTGATCAACATTACCATGCTTGTGATGTTTGCCAAGATCCAAGTTCACCTCATTTTTTTTCGTGCTAGGTAGCTAACCGGTGGATATGACCCCATTGACAAACAACATCAATAGGATGGTTGTTGCTACTCTTGCCTTTAGGAAAGAAGAGTCCGAGAAAGTATAAGGGAGCATGCTGAAAGATTGAGGTTGGGAAGAGCAAGGAGAGGCTTTGGAGGTCTTGTGTTATGAACCAGATTTAACCGATCCGGACGTAAGAAAATTATAGAAATTTAGGTGATGGTAGTCTCGTGAGTTAGGGTTCTAATGGTTATGGTTTCACCTAAATCAGAGGTTTGGATAAAAATATATAAATAAAATAGTGGAGGAAGGTTGAAATAGGATAAAACGGTAAATATCTGACATTGCGATGGTCGTCGAAGGGTGGTGGACGGCCAAGGGTGGTGATAGATGGCCTTATAGTAGGGTGGCTGCTTGAGGAAGGTGGTGGCTAGGGTTTGGGTGCTTGGAAGAGTTTTATGGTTACGATTTACTTTTATAAAGATAAAAACGATCTAATGGCTACGATAAAAATGATAAATGTAATAATAAGAAAATAACTAAACTCAATTAATTTTTAATGTTTCGATGATTAAACAAAGCAGGCCAACCCCTCTTTATATAGAGGTCGGACACAATGAGTCTTACTCGGACTAGCTTTAAAGATTTATATGATTCGAACTAGAATTTGCCTTAGACTAATCCTAAAGGCTTATACGCCTTAAAGTAGGACTTGTCTTAATGGCTTACATAAGCGTAAATTAATTGAAAGATAAATAGACTCGACTCGACTTAACCAATGTAGTCAGATCATAACATTTGGAACACTACAAAAAACTTGGACATGGAGAAGGTAAGAAGGCGAGAGATGCATATTTAAGAAGGATTTGAGTGTAATTTTGTATGTAAAGTTCCATTTCTTTCTTCCCTCCAAAATAAGGGTAAAAGCTTAGGAAGCTGGTCATACGACTAACACATAATAATATATGGACAGAAAATTTGTGAACTTTTTCATAGTTAGGAGTTCATTGTGTCATGAGGCTGCATGTGAAAATGGACAATAATTGAAGGGGTCGTAGCATAACTGTCCTGTTCATTTATGACCTGCAAGAGGTTGCTGAGTTGTTAGACTCTGAGGAGATATGTGGACTTATCCTTTTGCAGTGTAGCTGATATCTTTTGCAGCTGTTAAATTATGCATGTTCTGATGTTATTTATCCATAAAGTCTGACCTGCAAGGGGTTCTTCGGCTATTAGGTGAGATAGGTGGACTTATCAAGATTTCATGAATGCTTTTTTGGTTTACAAAAACACATTAAGTTTTCATATGTTATGTAGTGGCCAATTACTTGGAATAGAACACTATTGCATAGTCTAGATGGCGTTAAAGTTAGAAAAATGGGGGAAGATATTAAGATCCATTGAGACAAGTACAATTTACATTTTTTTTTTGTCTTTAAATGTTGGAGAATATGGAGCGATATTCCCCCCTTGCCTTCAAATTTGAACAGCTTATTTACTGTTATTGTGGGTATCTAGCAGTGCTAACATCGTAAATCATCTCCTAGATTTTATCATCTATTGATTACTTTTATTATTTATATTTGACCCTTCCCTAGTTTCCCCTTTTATTTTATTATTGTACACAAATGATTGTTCTGATCTGTGCCAGCAAACAGTACTATGCTAATGCGGTAATGGGAGTTGACAAGCTATCTTGATTCTTCCCATTGTTTTGTAGCACTGGTATTATGTTGATCCATTCCTATTTGGCATGCCTTCTCTGGACCACTATTGTTATATCTGATTCATACAGGTCTATTTGTCCTAAGGGTGTCCCATTGTGGTGACTTGAAATGATTTTTCATGTCTTATGCTTATGCTCTTTGGTCATACAAACTGGATCTAATTGCTGTAAATGTATTTTTGCTTATTCATGTCTTTTCTCTTTGGAACCACAATAACGGACTGACATGTGACCACCTGATTCATTTATATTTTCCAGGTTACTACCGGATCATAAATTGAAATCTCTCTTTCAGCGCCCATTAGATATTCTGCCTGAAACAAGGGATGGTTTCTCTCTGTTACTCTTCTGGTACTGGGAGGAATGTCTGAAGCAAAGGTGCTTTCATACTTATCTAAATTTTGAATGAAAAATTGGTTCCAGTTCCATACATGTTATTGAGTTTTAATACTGGCTTAATTTTTTATTGGTTACTGGTTAGCCATTGGACATGATTGAAAGTTTTACCACATCACTGGCAATATAAACATATTTATCAATTTGCGTCATTCCTTGCAATTAGGTCATTTTTTCATCCACGGAGGCATCTTTGTGTACCTTTATTCTTTTCCTCATCTAATGACCATCATTTGACTTCTGTGTCTTTTTCTAGATTTCACATTGTCAGTTTGATCGTTTTACAGAGGGAAGAAAAGGTGGGGAGCATTTAATTTCAATGTATCTTCTTCTTGATGTTGTCGAATATATTGTTATGTTAAATCTTAAAAAACTGGAAGCTTGACATGGCTGTCAGTCAGCGAGACAATTTATCTGGCTGACTGCTTCCTTTGCTAGACAAAAGAGTGTGCATCGACTGTTATTGCACGCTTATCCTTTTCTTTAAGAGGGTAGAACTTACTGTGTCTGCGAGATTTGTTTAAGTTCATTGGCTTGATTTTGAAATCCTCATGCACTTTGTTTGGGTTAGTTCATTACTCACTGAGTTTTCAAACACATACATCAGGTTAGCTTCCCCTTGATTTAGTCATGCACCTCATATTAGATCAAGTGATAGTTATGGGTGATACTTTTGAAGGTTAAGCCTTCAGCAGACAGAATTTTCGAACTTTTGAGTAGGAACCAATTATTGAGAATGATTGTCTGAACTTCTGTTGTTTTAAAACAATTTGGAATCTTGACTTTCTAGATGAAGATAACATTTGAGTTGTTTATGTGACATCAATGTAATTCAAAATAAATTTTCCTTTGACATGTTATTCTGAAGTTGTCGTGCATATTTATTAATGGATTACTTATTAAGTTCTAAAGCCTTTATTGTGCTTTTGATTATAGATATGAAAAATTTGTAATTGCATTGGAGGAAGCACTAAAAGATATGCTGCCTAATCTCAAGGACAAAGCGATGAAGGTTATTCGCGATATTCTTTGTTTTCCTTTATTGACCTACAAAGTTGTCTAATACATTCTTCTATAACTTCTGCTGAAGAATTCGTAGGTACTTTCTTGTAATATTGTGCAGCGTATGCTATTTAGTTTTTGAAGACTTGTTTGTTGGCTGGAAACAATGGACATGTTTGGTTGTCAAAACTGTATTTTTCAGAAAATAAGTATTAAGGGGACACTTGGAGAAGCCAGATAACATGTAAGAGATATAACAGGCATAGAAAAATATAATGGGAAAGGGTGTGATGGAAGGAGAATGATTGGATGTGCCCTTTCATTTTCTTAGTTCTTATATAAATGTTTCGAGCATGCATTTTTTAATGACTAGTAAGAATCCCATAAATAGGCTAGTTTACTTGATCTTGCATGTGTTCTTGATTTCTTCCTGAAAAGATTCTCATTTTATGTTCATTTTTTTGGGAGCAATGTTCTTTTCTTTCTCTTTCTGCTGCTGCTACTTTTTAAGAATATTCTTCATTCCAGATTCTTGCATTTGCTGACTACTTTAGGGATGCTGCAAGATCAATTGTAATTGTTTTATAAAAGCTTCTTTGATGCTAAATGATTGTGCATGTTTGTGTTTTCAGATAGTCTTCATCCTATTAAAAAGTAAATCAGAACAAGAACGCAGGCTGCTTACTGCTCTTGTTAATAAAGTAAGTAAATTTTCTAGTCCTGCAAGCTTCACTTATGCTGTTTGTGATCTTTTATTTTTCTTTTTGTTTGACCTAATGTTGCTTCAGTAAATGCTAATGACTCTAACTACAATACAAAAGTTGACAAAGTTTTGGTTGCATGCAGCTGGGAGACCCAGAGAGGAAGGCAGCATCTAGTGCTGGGTATCACTTATCTTGTCTGCTCTCTGCACATCCTAATATGAAGGTAAATCAACTAACTTGTACCCCTTTTCTCCTGTCAATGAGATGACGTTTGTTGAGTTCCCCATGCCTTTTAAGCGTTCCATGGATGGATGCCTATCAACTTATTTTACTTGTCTGGCATATATTCACTCAGGTCTTTTTTTGCTTTATAGCTTTGTCAGGTGACTCAGGTCCATATCATGATGTATAGGTTTTGTGATGCTTCATTCCCTCATCTTTTGTTCCGTAAAAATGGCTGTATATCCAAATATGTAAACTATGGGGAGAATGAAGATGACTGTCTAGTTCAAGGATTTATGCTCTCCAGAGTCTCTGCATGGAGCTCTCTAATTCAGCATCAGAGACGAAAGCTTGAAACTTTATGTTTTCTATTATTCAATTAACTAAAATAAATTTGAAAATAAAGTTGAAAAATCAGTAGACTTTAGAAGTACTCCAAAATAATAGCATTCACCTCCTAGCATTCTAGGTTTTCCTCAAATCAAGACTCTGTCTCATTGCTTCCGTTATGGTGTACTCACTGCATATATTTGGTTCTTCCTGTGTTGTCGCCTTGTTGAGCTTTACTAAATATCATGTTCATGTATATGCACATTTATGCAGGCAGTGGTGATCGATGAGGTGGATTCATTTTTATTTAGGCCACATATTGGATTGCGTGCCAAATACCAAGCTGTATGTCTCTCAGTTATACTATTCTTCTGATAATATTTTGACAACTTTCAAATCTTGCACTGCTATTTGTTTATGTCATCTCCTAAATCCTAATTACAAATTATTTTATCTTCACATTCTCAAATCTTCTATTTTGTCGAATTGATTTTTGAGTTTCAAGAATGTTGGTTGCATGGGAGGAATTTTATGCATCTTATAGCTTTCTTGTTACTAATCCAAAGAATTGTAAACAAGTATTTAGGAATTATTTCTCTTACAAGTTGAATTAAGCTAATAAAGTAACAAAGAACAAGGAAAGCTATTTAGAGAAGCTGCAGATAAATCTTTGAGGAGGTATGGAAGACGATATTTAATGTTAAAGTTCATAAATGAAATAGCAATATTTCATCCAATTCAGTGGAATCTTTCACCTATTTCTTCATTGTAATGTTGGAGCTTGGTCAAAGTAGAGAGCCTTTGTTTGGCACTGTAACATAGTTAGACTCGAGTCAGCCAGCAGAAGCTTATTGTGGCTGAGTAACCATCTGGTTTTTCCAATCGTTGGAATGCATTAATATTTACTCGTATATATTTTCATTTTGTTCAGGTTAAAGTTGAGCTTTCTGAAAGTTTTGATCGGCTCTGATTTCTGAATTGCTTGAATTGAGATCTATATGGAAGTTAGTTATTACTTACTGGGATTAATGTTTTTATGATATTAATTATCGTTTACAGTTCAAACATTTTTCTTTAGGTTTTAAAATCATTTCCTTGTGGAAATTGTATAATATTTATATATTGTCCTAACATCAGGTCCTTTGGCCCCCACTGCTGTCATCTTTTGACAAAAGATACCATGAAAAGAAATATTTTTATTTTCCTTTCTATATACATACCTATGAGTCATGACCTCTTCTAAATTGGTAGTCTCAGCATGTTAACTACCTTTTCTCCTGCAGGTCAACTTCTTAAGCCAGATGCTTCTTAGTAAAAAAGGGGATGGACCTAAAATAGCAAAACGTTTGGTGGATGTTTACTTTGCACTCTTTAAGGTTGGTCTTATATTATATTCATCTTTATTCATTATTCTTTCTTTCCTTAAATTCATTGCCACTCTTTTTTTTTATGAAATTTCCCTTTTTTTTGGCTGAATTGTAATAATTTCAAATTCTCGATAGTTGCTGTTTTTAAATGCCTGTCTTTTGTACTGGTACTGTTAAATTTCTGCATGAAATGATCTAATGTATGCCAATTGAAGTTATATAAGGGACCATGGAGGCATGGAGCAATATCACTCCAAATATACTTGCTTTCGATTGGAATATTGAATCTAGATGAAGGCTAATTATAATTGTAGATGTTAGATTTTGATTTTCTCATGATAGATGAATGAGTTCCCTAACAAACTACAATATTTGGTGATCTCAAGCACGAGAGTTCTCTATCTTATTAACTGCTCCTAAAAGGTAATTTCCTTTTGCTTGCAAATTCTGGCTGAGTAGACTTTAGGTCATTTCTGTAGCACATCTAATCTAAATTGCCAAATGTTCCATTTTGTTCTTAAACATTTTCAGAGTTGAGTAATGGATTCTTTGGCAGTAGCTGGTACTCCTCTATTCCAATTGGATTTCATGAGTACAAGGAATATTTGGTTTTGAGATTTCTTTAGAATAAAATTATATTGTCAGTTTATGTAGCAACTTCTAATATGTTTCATGAAATTTCTTCTGTTTACTCAAGTATTTATCAACTCCTCATTAGTATGTGATGATGATGAAGCGTAGAACATTATATGGGTTGTACAATGGAACTCTGGAGGTTCTTAGAGACATGAAGAAAGTGTATATAAAGATCAGTCTGCTTCCATGCTTGGTAGATCAATTTAGAAGTTAAGCTCTTTTTGTTAAGATATTCAATGGGAAAAGTTCAAATTAAGGAGACATGCAAATGGTACTTAGGACATGCTAACAACACAGTCCCTTGAAATCCTAGGTTTGAATTTAGAGGATAACCTAGATGCCTAGTATGTAGAGATGTGGTCAAGGATATATTTTATAAAAAATAGTGAATTTCTACAAGAATTTGGTTGATCAAAAGTGACATTGAATTGTTATTGATCACCTTAATTATTATTGAACAGGATTAAAATTGTTGAACTGAAGCTGTGTTGCATATTTATTTTTTCAATTGTCTTAAGTGATGATTAAACTAAGACGTGTTTGAAGATCAAGTTTGAAACTGAGATTTAAGGTTGAGCATATGGGTGTAGTTTCAGTAAATCCATTCATTAAGATGAAGAGAAAATGACTATCTAAGTATCTAAGAGGGAATATTATTGTAAATCTTGATAATGAAGGAAGATTGTTTGGGATATTGCAAGTGGGATTGGTGTGATGAAAATACCCCTTAAGTTAGGACTAAAATTTTAAAAGACGAAATATTAGCAGCCGTTTATAAATCAGAATGTTGGACTCGTATTAAATGCCAAAGGCATGTTGTTTAAATGAGCATGTTGAAGTGGATGAGTGATATTATGAAGAAAAATATGAATGTAATGGATATATTTGATACATGTTGGGTATCATTACCATTGTTGTCGTCAATTGTCATTACAATGAAATGTATGCTACTGAAGCATTACAAAAAGCTGATAAGGCTTCAAAAGAACTGACACAAACTATTGGTATTCATAAGGCCAATAGAAACCTGAAAAAAAATATAGAAATTGGTGATATGTTGGGTTGTAGGAGGTAGCACTTAGACATGCACCCACATTTAAGTTCTGAGAGATAGAACACTTTTCAACACATTGCTATACCTGGTGTGTATGTCTTCTTTTGCATGGCATGAAAAATTAAGTGATGTTAAATTGGTGACATATTCAGTAATAGGAGCTAGCACTTTTCTAAGAGATCGAACACTTTTCAACACATAGCTACACATGTTATATATGTATTCTTTTGTATGGCATAAAAATTAACTGTTTAAATGCACTCTTTTTTATTACTTATTTTACTTGTAGTGGAGATTGCAGTACTTTATTTTGCACTATTAATTAGACCAGTGTTGTACTCTAGGATCCGAAAGGTACCTATGAGTGCTATAATGCTCTGATGTTAGATAGGGACTTTTAGATATCCAATAAGCTTCACTGGTTTCCTTCCTTTTCTTTTTCTTCTAATCACTGTTTGGTGTGGCATTCTTTAATGCTAAGTCACTAATTTGATATGTTATTCTCTTGTGTGATTTCAGGTACTTATCTCTGAGTCTCATGGTAGTAAGGTACACAAGAACAGCAAATTTGGACAGAGAAATGGTGAAGCTGCGAAACAGAAAGGAAGGAAAGAAAAGGTTAAAGCCCCTAGTTCTCATCCAAACAAAGATGAATCTTCACTAGAGTCGAACATTGAGATGGATTCTCGGCTTCTTTCTGCGCTGCTAACTGTAAGTATGTTAATATATCCTCCTTGCCTGTTTAAATTGGTATATCCATAGACAAGCAGCTATCTGTGATTGTGTATGTTTCCTCTGTATACTTAGGTCCTCTTAAAGAACATTAATTTCAGGTTTGCTCATTATATTGCATCAATCACAGATGTTGGTCTTCCACATTAATTGACAATGATGATTGAAGAGTGAAGTAATAGAACTTTTTTATTTCATTTGGGAGGTAGAATAGGGGTGTTTGGGGTGGGGTTGTGTTGGGCTGGAATTATAGAAGCGGATGATATTATAGAAGTACAAACACCAACTCTTTTCAGATTGGTCAGTTTAAGTACTTCACATACTTTAATTTAAAACTTCAACTTTGTTGCTTGAATACGTAAATGGGATGTTCTTCAGTATGGTTAATCTATGCTTGTAGGCCCATACCGAAAACTTCATTGTATGGTTAATCAATGTAGGGGTATTTGGCGAATTGATGTATATGCAGTAGTTTCATATTGGCTTCATATTAGCTGCTAAGCTTCTCTTCCATTTTGAAAGAGAAGCTTCTTTCCTTCTATTTTTGTTGTCTTTGGTGTAATTTGAACGCTTGTTCAATATTTGATGCTATTAGTCTCTTCTAATTTTGATTTTCAATCTTATGCAGGGAGTGAATAGAGCATTTCCATTTGTCTCAAGTGATGAAGCGGATGATATTATGGAAGTACAAACACCAACTCTTTTCAGATTGGTGAGTTTCAGTACTTCACATAACTTAATTTAAAACTTTTAACTTTGTTGCTTGAATACGTAAATGGGATGTTCTTCAGTTTGGTTAATTTTTGCTTGTAGGTCCATTCCGAAAACTTCAATGTAGGGGTTCAGTCATTGATGCTTCTTTACCAGATCTCATCCAAGAATCAGATAGTGAGCGACCGTTTTTATCGTGCTTTGTATGCAAAGCTTCTGAGCCCTGCTGCTGTTACTTCATCTAAGGTGAGTTTCTTTCAATTTTCTTACCAACTATACAGCGTTTTATGTGCTTGTCATTTCCCTACTACCAGTTCAGGCCTTATGTGCTTGGCTGAATTAACTGTTCTATTAATGTGTCCTACATTAATAGTATGCATGGCAAGGAAATGAGGAATAAGGGCCAGATTATTTTCCACTTGCCTTTCTGCACTAAGTGAGACAGAATGAGATGGGATAAGCCAACAACTAATGGCCACAACAGTTTTTTTGTTGAGAGGATTCGTAGCATCGATTACATATAGTGGCAGTGGACTTGATGCCTATGACTATTTGACTACAGTTTAAAAATTTCCCTTGGGACCATCCAAAGATTAGATACACTAGAATTATAATTTGCAATTAATTTCCATTTTGCTTTGCTGACATGTACGTAAACAAATTAGTAAAGCCCTAGTAATTCACAAATTAATTAGTGAAATTTATGCAAATTAGTTGTAATATTTGTCAAACATCATGTAGTATTTGGCAAAACCATAAAAACATGATACCATTTGAAGGGAACCTTTTTGTAAATAAAATCTGAGAAAAAGATTGATAGAGCCAACCCAAGTTTTTTGACCTAAAGGCTTCATACTTGTTGGATCATGTTCTGTGATTACTCTTCAATTGTTTGGAAAAATTAATACCTTTACATTGTAGAAAGTAAATATTTTTTTTGGACTAGTAACAGTTTACATATGTGTTGTTCCTTAGATTTTAAATTTGGCCCTATGTTTGATAAGTATTGATTAACATCTTTTGAATGCAAAACATGATCAATTTTTACACATGCATTGTCATCTGGTTATGAAAAATTCAGTTTGAATCTTGATAGAATTTGGTTTCACTCTAGATTTCAGATGCGTAGTTTGCTAAATAGTTTCACTAGGATTTTCCTTTTTTCCATTTGGAAAATAATCCCCTATTTGATACTCTCATCATTGAAACTACTGCTTAGGAATGGTTGGTTCCTGATATTCTTTTTCTAGTTTTTTGTTTTTTCATGAAGACTTCGATAGTATGGAATGTTTCCTATATCTCCTCAATTTGTTCCTGGAAATGCATGCATTGAGTGAATTAGGAGAAACATTCCATATGGATAGAGCATTTAAGAACTAAAGGACATGTCCATTGTAAGAACAGGAGAATTTTTATAAATAATCTTGTTGTTAATCAGCAATTTTGCTTTTCCTTTTTAATTCTTCAGAATGCTGACTTGCTTGATAATCTAAGACAACCAGGGAAGTTGTGGCAGAGTAGTTAGTTGATTAAATGCTAACTTCTTTTTAGATGTTTTCTCCTCATTCTGTTTCATGACAAGAGGGACGGGGCTCTTAATCTCTGATCATATATTCTCCTGTTGTTCTTATTAATGTCATGTCCTATTTTCTTCTTCATCATTCTTTCTTAATTTTAAAAAATGCAGCCAGAATTGTTTCTTGGACTACTAGTAAAAGCTATGAAGAATGATGTGAACCTGAAGCGAGTCACTGCCTTTTCTAAGCGCCTTCTACAGGTTAGTGATGAAATATTTCGGTTTCATGTCATTCTAACTAATGCTACACCTGAATAATCTTGCATGTAATCACTATATAAATCGAACTACTGATTGCTACATTAAATTTTAGTTACTTCTGTGCACTTCCATGTTGAATGCTTTTTTTTCCCAATTTATCATTGTTATTGTATTATTTATAGAGGTTCAGCTTATTAAGTTATTAGTATCCACAGTATACTTATGCTAATATTTCAAAATAAGAATAGCAGAAGGTGGCTTTCAAAGAGTCAATTAAGCAAAGAGAAGCTTTGAGGGGTTAGGGGATCCAATAGATGATCTCCCTCGTAGTTGTGTAGAAAAGAGAGAAGTAATTTAAATTATACTGTTTGCAAATTCTTCGTCACTTGGCTCATTGAATTGTTGGAGGATTGGCCAAAATAACAGAATTTGTAAAAGGACTCAGATTGACATTCCTGAAAAGTTGGAGCATAACATTTTGTTGTTGTGGAGATGGTCTCTTCCAACTTGCTAATAATCCTTGATTTCATCTAGACAATCACTCTACGCTTGCTTTGGCATGAAGGAAATTTTCATTAGCATATAATTTAGCCTAAAAAGACGTATGCTGTTGTTAAGATTTGCCCCTTCCATTTAGTATGCATTAATTGAATCTTTTTATGAATAGGTAGCACTTCAGCGGCCTCCTCAGTATGCTTGTGGATGCCTGTTTATACTATCCGAGGTTCTTAAAGCAAAGCCACCTCTGTGGTATGTTGATTTCTTGCTTCATTAGGATAGTGTGAGACATCGTATATTTGGAGTTGTAATCTTGATTTCATATATCTAAAATTGCAGGACAATGGTGCTCCAGAGTGAATCTGTTGATGATGATCTGGAGCACTTTGAGGATATTGTCGAAAGTCCTGAGGACTTAGCTTCTGTTCTACCTGACAATTCTACAAATTCAGTTGGGCAGACTACTGCACAAGTTGGTGAGAAATCACTGGCTTCATATAACGAAGAGGATCATGGTTCTGAGTTTGCAGATGGTCATAATGATAGATTAAAAACAAGAAATGTAAGAGATGAGGACAAAGAGGAAAATCATACACTTAATAAAGGATTGGTACTACCTGCCGGATATAATCCACGACATAGAGAACCTTCTTACTGGTAAATATATAACATCCTCCATCTTTTTTGGTTCTCTAAATCCGTTTGCTTGGCATTTTTTAAGGGCTTGTAGTATCTAAAAAGTAGCAACTACCATTACAGATGAACCTATCAGTTATGCAAATAGCATGAATTCATGGATGAATTCCTTATTTGTAGTTTATGTGCATGCAAGCATCATTAGTCACATATTCTCTGTTCTCTCAATTTTTGGGTCTATATGTGGCATGTGATGCATGACCAAATTATTTGTTGTTGCCTTATTGGTACCATATTTTGCCATTCCTTTATTGGTCTACATAGAAGTTTATTGATCAGTATCTTCAGCTCCCATGCGAATGCCTTTGAGCAAGGATTGCCATGGCGTCACGCGTTGTGGCACTTGTCAGCTGTGCCACAGTAGTAGAGGCTCCACTGTTTACCCCATGTAAAAGAGGGAGAGACAAAGAGTAGGAGAGAAGGAAAGGGAGACTACTTACCATGCTGCCCTTGCCAACGACGCTGTCCTCTTTGTTGTCGCCCTCCTCTTTCTCTTGTCTGTGCCCTAGATGGTGAGATGGAGAAGACAATAGGGAAGTGGGTTGAGAAATAAAAGGATCCACAAAGCAGATCTAACTTAAAATAGCGGATGAAAAGTCAGATCCGCTTTGCAGATCCTTTATTTCTCGACCCGCTTCCCCATCATCTTCTCTGATCTCATCATCTAGGGGAGGAGAGGAGATAGAGGGGGGGCAATGACGATAAGGAGAGTTTCTGTCATGATAAGTAGCCCAACTTACTTGCAGACTGTCTTCCTTGTCTCGCATTAGTCCTTTCGCCAGGTGTCATGCGGCACTCCTCATGCCACATGTTGGTATCGCGCCGGCACGGCAAGTGCTGACCAGCATGATGATTTTCGTCTTTGAGCATATGTAGATACTTATAATTGTGTTTCTTAGTATGCCAACCAAGAAAAGATGTGCTTTATATAGAAATTTCTTTGTATTTGGTTTTAATAGCAATGCAGACCGTACAAGTTGGTGGGAGTTGAATATGCTGTCTTTGCATGTGCATCCATCCGTGGCTACTATGGCTGGGACCCTGCTATCTGGGGCCAATATTGTTTACAATGGCGATCCTCTGAGTGACCTATCACTTGCTGCATTTCTTGACAAGTTCATGGAGAAGAAGCCAAAATCGATCAAGAAAGAGGGCAAATGGCATGGTGGATCCCAGATTGCACCTGCAAGAAAGGTTTGCTTGTTTCTTAAAGATTTTCTTTCCTGCATTGATCATATAGAAATCAGTTTATCATCACCTGAAATTGCTTTATTATTCTGGTTCGAAAAATCACTGCTTATGGCATTAAATCTTGCTGATTTCTTTCTTGTTTTTAACTTGATGAAAAGCTCACACTTTCACCTACTATCTTGCTCTGATCATGATAATAGTGCATGCAATATTGGGAAGACCTGACCCTTATCCAATATTGACTTGGAATAAACCTGTCAGTGGATCTTTTTTTTTTCTTTAACATAATATTGTAGGGAGGAAAGAGGGATTTAAATAATATCATATCAAGGATGTCTCTAATCCATGAATGAGGTACCACAGAATTTCTTGGTCCTAGATTTCACACAGTAGTTGGCCATCTGATGTCAGTGTCTTCATAATATTCTTTTAGGAAAAATATATTTTATCCCTTATGATTAAGCCAAAATTCGAACTGCTCCTCAGAATTGTCATTTATGATACTTAACCCCTTATGGTTTTGATCTTTCTGTAATTACCTAACAATTGTTAGTTTAATATAAAAAGGCCAAAATGCAACTTTTAATTTATACTGATCAGGGAGGAAAGAGGGATTTAAATAATATCATATCAAGGATGTCTCTAATCCATGAATGAGGTACCACAGAATTTCTTGGTCCTAGATTTCACACAGTAGTTGGCTATCTGATGTCAGTGTCTTCATAATATTCTTTTAGGAAAAATATATTTTATCCCTTATGATTAAGCCAAAATTCGAACTGCTCCTCAGAATTGTCATTTATGATACTTAACCCCTTATGGTTTTGATCTTTCTGTAATTACCTAACAATTGTTAGTTTAAAATAAAAAGGCCAAAATGCAACTTTTAATTTATACTGATCAGTTGGAAAAATGGATTTTTTTTGGCAGGAAAATCTATGAGATTGTACTCCTTTCACCTCAAAAACCTCTCATATTTTTAAATTTAGAGACATGAACATCCCGAAAGAGAACAGATGGTATAAAATGTTAAAAGTTTGATTGTTATCTTTGGATGGAAATATTAGATTGCACATAAGTCGAAACTACAACCAAACTATACAAGGGGGTAAAATGTATGTTTCCCTATTTTTTTTTAACTTTTGTCTTATAATATAGGAAAAGTGATTCAGATTACACATGAATTGGTCAGTATATCACCTCCCAACTAGTTTTTCTACTTCAAAGTGCACATGACCCAAGTACCTAATACAACTACAATTGGAAAAATATGATGTATGTCTTGTGAGGAGTTAATATACATAAACAGGTTTGATCTCCAACTATACCTTGACTGTGAGGTCCTTTCTTCTCATGTTGTTTCTGATTTATTCTTCTAATGAGAATTGTCTATTGGGAGAATAGTCTATATTAAAGAAAAATTATTCCAAGGTGGCTTAGACTTCACATTTCTCTTCAGTGTTCGTTGCAGAGCAAACTTGTTTAATCTCTCCTCAGTTTTCCTGCTATATTTTTTTCCAAGTCCTCCGTCAAAATTCAGTTAGATGGGACTGACCTTGCTTTATACTTGAAATCTTCAAATCTGATTGTTGTCTATTAATTCTTATGGATATTTGTACTCCAAGCAAGTGCTTGAATTTTCCTTGCAGTTCTGTACTGCATTTGCTTAATTGGCCTATACCATTCCAAGAAAGCATGGAGCCCTACAATATTTAACAGTTCTGAACTGACTTAGTTCGCATAGTTGGATGAAAGGGGTAAATTACACGAACTTCACGGCTGCTTCCCTGCTCTTGATAGTTGTCAACTTGAAGCATGGCTTCCCGGCTCCCCGCGGATCGGAGCTGCTGGAACAAGACTGCTGTGCTACCATCTTGCTTTCTTTAAAACTTGGTTTTAGCTTGCTGCTTGCTTCCGCTGCTTTTAACCCTGTTTGCATGGGTTCATGCACTGATTTACCTTCAATATCCCTGGGGCACTGAGCTTCTTGTGTGTCTCTGCAGATTGACCTGAGCCATCACCTTATTGGGGATGAGATACTGCAGCTAGCTGAAGATGAAGTGCCTCCAGAAGACGTCATTTTCCACAGGTTCTACATGAACAAGACAAGCTCCTCGAAAAAGCCAAAGGCAAAGAAGAAAACCTTGCTCGATGACGAGGATGCTGAGGAACTGGTACTGGATGCAAGTGACGAGAGCGAAGGAGAGATTGATGACATGTTGGGATCGGGGCGTCAGACACTGGAAGAACCTGAGGGGGATTATGACTATGATGATCTCGACAGAGTTGCTAATGAGGACGACGATGACTTACTTGGAAATGATAGTGATGTAGAGGCTGGATCTCCTACCAATCATAATACTAGTGAAGGCGTACATTCCAGCGATGATGAAGGTAGTCTTGATATGTGGGATGATGATGCTAAGGAACACAACGATGTCGATGATGATGATGATGACAATGATGCAGATGACTACAGTAGTGGTGGTGATGATGATAAACCCAACCTGGTAGTTGCCAACAGAAAGAAGCGGAAGATTGGTGCAAAAGGTCGACCATCACCATTTGCAAGTTTAGAAGATTATGAACATCTAATGACTAATAATGAGGAGAAAACAACAAATAGAAAACAAAAGAAGAAAAAGAAATCCGTTTGAGGAAAACGCTTACTCATTAATGTGCCATTATGTTTTTTTGTAATTTATTGTTTTGTAGATACAAATTTACAATTGAGCTGCTAGGTAGCAGGGTTGGCACTCTGCCTCTGGTGGAGGTTGCATTTGGAATCGATAACATTTTTGATATTGACGATCATTAGAATTCTGAAAAGTGATATGCAGAAAGTACTCTTCCAAAAAAAATGCTGCCTATTTTCTTTACACTATTTGGGTCTTCTGTAAACTGAGACATATTTGCAGACATCCGAAAAGTAAATTAGAAGATAAAATGAGAGAAACTGATTTCTTCTGCATTAAACTCCATATTGAGTGTAGCTCGAAAACTAGTTTACTCTTATAATTTCACATATATATCTCAAATGAGTTTAGTGGTGCCATTATTATTTTTGATGTGGTACAAAAAATTAGTGGATTTAGAGATATTTTATATTAATGATTAAAATATATTTTCCAGTGGATGAATGAGGAGAGAGGGGAGAGAGAAAGAGGAAGAAGAGAGGATGATTAAAATGATACTGTTAGATTGAAATGATGTTTTTGCATGGGCAAAATAATAGTAGGATTTTGTTGGTATATATAAAATGGTTGGATAGATAAAGAGAGAAGAAAAATTAAGTTTAAGTAGATTGCCCTTAAACCTATTTTATCTCAAACAGAAACAGGTGCTTGAATTCAAATTCAGTTTAGTGTTTACTGAACTGGTTTAACACAAGAAATTAAACTCAACCCAAACGCTAAATAAGTTCTTGATGATGTTTCTTATGAATGAAGGGTACCCAGAACTAATTTTACTTAAACTATGCACACCTTGCAGCTGACTAAATTATACACTAAAGAATATTTTTTTTTAGCAATGTTTTTTGTAAACACTTAAGAGTTCTGGGCTACTAATTATCAATATCAATACTTCAACCTTTTGAGAATTGACTGACCAACCAAAGTATTGTGGTGATTCTACTGGAGAAGAACTGCAGCATGGTGACTTATGGCGAGCTGGATAAGAAATAAATAATGTCAACTGCAAGCTTGCTACTGAGGAAAAAAAAAAAACTTGCACCATTGGAAGTATACCTGCAGCTGATAGTCTAAAAGGAAAAACAAAAATTAAAGTAACTAATCCCTACCTAACTAGTTTATAACTGCATGAACTCTAATTGAGCACTGATCCATAAGGCATATCAGCCTGTTATAATTCACAGCAGCATGATAGTACTCATGGTTTGAAGTTTCGTCTGTAAACCTGAGAATTTCATTGAAACATTTCGCGTTTCAGTCCTATTTGATTCGAAACTCTCCCCTAAAACTAGCATCTAACCGAAACAATCATACTAATAATATTTTTAATGTATGTCCTAAAGTTTAAAGCTAAATTTGACTTGAATCCAATTTGTATGTTATTAGATTTTATGTAACACATTGAAAATAAGATAAAAAAGGACTATTTATTAAAAAAAAGGTCTGAAACCGAAACTTCGAACTATGATAGCACCAACACTAGGATACAGAATAGCTCATTAACTATACAACTTTGTCCCAAGTAGAAATTAAGCTATCTCTTGTAACAACAACACCTCCAGAAATCATTTGCTCTGTTCTTTCACTACTGTCACAGGGCAAGTCGCGTTATTCACACAGTACCTACTAACACTTCCAAGAAAAGCCCTGCAAGATCCAGGAAGACCTCCATCAGCATGATTCACTAAATTAATAAAAGAATTTGCTTAGCCAGAAGGATTTTATGACGGCTAAGAACACTCGACCGACCTCTTCACTTTGCTTAATCCTCTGCTTCCCATCACAAGGCAGTGCAGTGGCATACTCTCAATTGCTTCAAATAGCTTCTTCATAGGATTACCCCAATATATCTTAGCAACAACTTCCACCTGCAATTAAAACACCACGTAATGATCTTCTCCTCCTCCTTTCCAGTGACTACGAGATCATTAACAACTACTTTGGATTATAATTACCCCTTGTAGATTTGCCACGTGAGCCAGTATATCTAGTGTTTCCTTGTCGGGCGAAATGCCATACCTCTTGGTGACGGAGGGATCTGAAAGCTCATTGAAAGGAATCAAAGCTGCAAAGAAGAAGAACATCTTAAGCTCTTCTTATCTTCCTAGTCTCAAAGTGTGTTAGAATAGAGGAAAGATTTAAAAACTATCGTTCTTCTCTAGCTAACATCTTAAGCTTTGAGAGAAGACGGTGGATTTATAAGAGATGAAGATAGAAGTTTTACGTGAGCCGGTGCGTTCCCAGAGATGAACCACCCCTTGCTCCTTCTGGTAGCAGGCGACGACGTGGACGAGTACGAGACGATCGCCGCTTCTGACGACGTTCCTCGATGCCCATCTCAGCGCTGCTCTGCTGCACGGCGAGAAGTCCGATGCCACTCCGACGTGTCTCTTTGCCATTGTTAAGGAAGAAGCAACTCGACGACGGAGAACGCAACAACCCAGAGTATTAAGTAGTGAAGTTTCCAGGACTAGGAGCTTAAAAAGGAAAATAGATTAAAGAAATTTATTTATTTTGCATACATAATTATTACGTACCCTTCAAATATCTTGTATGGATACCCTTTATAGTTAACTAACAGTTAAATTTTAAATAATTTAGACATAAAAATATTAAAATATCTTTATTATTTTTTATATAAATTTTTCTTAGTTAAGGGCATTCTTTTTTTTCTTCTATTAATTATTAAGACTTAACTTGAAAAATATTAAAGCGAATATATATATATATATATATATATATATATATATATATATATTGAAGAGTATATGTGTAGATATTAAATTTAGAACGGCATATAATTAAATAAGAGATTTTTTAAGTATATACATAGAATAATTACGCTTATATAAACTATCATTATTTTCTATATAACCCTTTAAACATTTTTTTAACCACGTGGAAAGGTTATAATGAATAGCAAAAAAACTTCCAGAGAAAAGTTGTGATGATATTTAGCTAAGTGTAATTAACTCATTTAAAATTTATTATTGGTTTGAATAAATAGTAATGTAGTCACTCCTATACCACTAAAAGCTACGATGAATAAAAAATAGATTATTTAAATTAAACAAAGTTTAAAACATGAAGTATTTTTGTCCAAAATATAGAGAGGTAAGAATATATTTAACTCTTAAAATATGCTCGCTTTCTATGATAAGATTGGATCGAACCTAACTTTTTACATGGAACCACTTGACTAGATTCCCAAAGATTTAATGTGCAAAAGAAAAAGAGGAGAGAGAGAGAGAGAGAGAGAGAATATGATTCCTAAGTTCATCATCCAATGGAACGAATGATAGTAGTAGCAAAACACAATTTGAATACAATTTGATGGATTACCGCCGATTTCCTCCTAGCGATGATCTCTGTGTGCTATGTTACCTTTGTTTCCTCTCGGCAAAGATTTCTAAACTAGTCCCTAATTATAAAATTCCTATATTTTAGTGATTTATTTGCAATTTAAACCCCATCTTCTTACATTTATCCCTATAAAAAAATTTATTTATTTCTCAGAAGAAGAGTTTCTTCTGTAGTTGGGCTCTCCTAGCAGGCCAGGTACGTTAAGGTCCATATATTTAGTTTGAATATAATATTGGACTGATAGCAATATTTAAAACTATATCCTAACTAAAATGATACGGATAATTTTTTGATAGAAGATCGGATCTTAAACGGATGTTGATTTAATTTTAAACGAATTATAATATTTAAATATAACTAATACAAAAATATTAATAGTTTTAAAAGAAATATATATTTTTGTATGTCAAATACATAAAAAATTAGAAAAATTAATCTCTACAAATAATATATAATAATCGTCAGTAACAATATCAATATTCAATATTTAAATTAGCAAACTAAAAACTTTAAATCATTCAAAAATATATGCAGATAAACTGATATTTGTATTTAAATTCAAAAATTAGATTCGACCCATATCCGAATCCGAATTTCGTATCCGTATCCGTATCCGAATTGGATAGGAATTTTTTATCCGAACCCAATCCGAATCCGATAACGGGTCGGGTCGGGTCAAAGTTAATCCTATCTGTTTACACCCCCGCATTCGATTTAGTCCCACATCGGATAGCGGCGCAAGTATGGGAGGTCGGGAGCAGCATAAAAGCAGCGATAGGGGCAACGTAGGATCATACTTACCTGGACGGGGTCAATGGGCGATCAAGAAGGCTCATGGCCTAGGCCAGCGGCCTCCATTGCACGTGGGAGGAGCGCTGGCTTACCATCTCCCCAAGTGGGAGAGTGGACGTCATCATTTGTGGCAGAGGGGGTACGCGCCATGCGCGGCCCCTACCCAAATCTTACAGTCCAAATATTAAATTTTTTTTATTATGTAATTTATTAAGGCTATCATAATTCAGTGAACCAATGGAGTGGAGCCGACTACTTAGTGAGCAGTTCAGTTCATTTGTTAGGCGTTAAATTGAAATCAACCAACCCAAAGCACGTCTCAATTACACGCCTAATTTTTAGTGAGCTAGTAAAAGTTATTCTACATTCCAATGTATATTGGGGTGCAAACAAGCCCATACTTGAGCCTATTATTAAGCCTTTCATTCGTCTCCTCCTCTTGCTTCTAGAGTTCAAATAGGTCTCTGAAACTTATTCATGGTCAAATTTTTTATACTTAATCAATTTTATTTTTTAAATAATTAAAACTAACAAATAAAATTAATTAATCAAGTTAGAAGACTTAACCTCAAACCAAACAAGCTTTATAACATCCTAAAAGGATAAGTCAGTTTGGGTGGTGCAGCATTAAATTTCTATGTTTTTTTTTTCTCTCGGTTGCTTTTATATTCGAGACGGCTGCGATGAAGCTATAGTTAGCTAGTTAATCACCCTCTGATCTGACGTTTATTTTCTCCTATTGTGTAATAATTAGAGTAATGTTAATCTATCTCTCTTAAACTAGTGGATTTGTATGACTAAAGACTTTTCATAAAGAAACAATAAAACGAATGTAGGTGATAGCTCAAATTTGCACGCATGTGTACAATGTGCCTGCCTGGAGATTTTTATATGAATTTTTATTTTTTGATAATTGTAATAATCTCTCTATTTTTATAATAAATTTTTTTTTTGTAAATAATCTGGAGATATTATTATGTTTTAAGAGCCACTCACATCATGTGTCAAATTAAATTCTCTTTTGCGTACTTTCACGGTGCTTCAATGGGGTCCGTAGCTGCTACTATCGCACGCATTTATGATTTATATATATATTACCTCTTTGACTCTTGTTCATCAGAAGACCCATTCCTTTTCATCTCAGTGGTTCTCTTTTAATAAAATTTTATTCATTTTACTGACATATTTTTCGCTTCACAAAGAACACAAATAGAATAATTACTTGTTCTAATCAATCAAAAGATAAATAAGTTAAATCTGTAGAATTTACTTTCTATGGCATGGCACCTCACGGCTGCAGCATCGATCAAATTACTAATATATTTATTTATCAACAGAACAAAAGAATACTTCAGATATTTTAGTAATATTGCAATTTATTAATTTATGTGGACTATATTAATTGTTTTAGTTTACTCATAAATTAGAGACTAATTTAATTAAAAAAAAATTTATAAAAATAAAGATAATTTTATGCATAACTATGTGAATAAAATTTATTTAACCTTAAAAAAAGAAGAAGAAACATATCCATCACTCCACGCTAAAGAGACGTGGGATTGCTTCCGTGGTGGGTAAGTGTCCGCTATTAATTATCCTCCTTTTAAGAAAGCAAAGCATTCCCTTATCAACTTTGTTTCTTTCTGAGGAAGTCTTTTGCTGGTCGGAGAATACCTCCTCCTCCTCCTCCTCCTCCTCCTCCTCCTCCTATGTATATCTTAACATTATATATATATATATATATATTACCAACTTTTATTCAAGAATCTCTCAAACTTATTCTAATCACCACCACTGTTGACAAACTCTTTACTTTGGCTCCTACTTAGCAGCAGCTACTTCTCACATTGCTGGCCGTTCATGTCTTACTTATATAACTTTGTATGCTGAGGAGGACTTAAATGAAAATTAGCTTCAATGAACTTGAAAATGTCGAAAAAAGAAGAAGAGATAAATTAAAATGTTCTGAGATTGTTCTAGAGAAAATAAAAATTAAGAGTAAGATAATTATTTGATAATTGAGAGAGTCAGTCTCACAGAAGACTTGCCAGCATTATTACTGTTGATATATATATATATATATATATATATATATATATATATATATATATATATATATATAGTAGAAGATAAGAGTGTCACAACTCAAACCAATAATATAATGATAAAATAATTCCATATATAATAGGAAAAATATCTGAGATATTAACGGGTCGGGTCCCATGATCCCATCCCTTCTTTCTCATGGCCGTCCTCTCGTTTTGGAAGGTTGAAAGCCACGTGATGCGCCTCTGAGAACCTTCGTCCACACGTAGAGGAATGGATTTGAGACGTGTCGATAATGGAAGCTGCACGGTTTAGAACAGCAAGCATACAGTGGCTTCAACTTGTGCGTTGCCAAGTGGCCGTAGATCGACTGCATCACCATCCGAGAGTGCAGCAAATTCTTACCTCTACGTATGCCTGGCAGCCTGATTACCGTCAAAAACGGTTATTTCACACTTTTAAGAAGAAAAGGCTATATTTTTTAAGTGTTATTTTTTCTCGATTTACGCCTAATCTTTTTATTATTTTTAATTCGATCCAAGCATTTTCATCAAAATATTAACAACAAAACCCTGATTTAACCTTTGATTTGTCTAAAAAAAAAATAGTTTTTTTATAAATCACACCCTGTATTTTATTTATTTTATGATTCGCATCCTGTCTTTTAAGAATTTTATGTAAATCGACTCCTGATTTTCTCTTATAATTCTCATTTAACACCCTGACGTTATTTTGACTAATTAACATTGACCAAGTTACTAAAATACCTCCCACAATTCTCTTTCATTTTTTATATGTCCACCATCTTTTTTACCTACCTCCTTCACCATCATCATTGTTGTCGTCGTTGCCGTCGTCACCACTATCTTTCCTCATATTTTTCCCTCATCCTCCTCCTCTTTTTTTTTTTTAAGAGAAAAAAGAGGACAAAAGAAGATGGATAATTTAGGTACTTATAAAATAACGTCGGAATTACAGAAAAAAATGAAGAGTTAAATTATAAAATAAATAAAATATAGGGTGTGATTTGTAAAAGCGCTTTCTAAAATAACCTATTACAGTTTTATTGTGATTTAACGAAAGAAAAAGGAGAGCGAGAAAAATATGGCATCCGATAGAAATCTTCCAAGTAGTCCGATGCAAGAAATTCCTGCGTACGTTTCTACAGACAATCTCCTTCTCCTAGAGAGCGTCAAACGCTACAATCGAGATAGAGCGCTTCCGCCAATTCCTGTGATCGCCTCGTCCATCTTTTACTTTTTCTTTTCTTTTAAATAATTTATTTATTCATTCATATCTCACGAGCTCTCTATATACTTGTTGATATTTTTTCAAATCCCGACGACGAGAGAGAACGCTCGAAAGCTCTTCTTAATCACTCACTGCCTCACCTCCATTTCCTTGACCGATCTCCTCGCTTGCTCAATCTGGTATTCTCTTTCGAATATTTTCCAAAAGTTTTTTTAGTCTCGATTCGCGGTTTCCCTGCTCGATTCGGTGATGCGAATTCGGTACGATTTGTGTGCAGGTTGGTGTATGATTTAGGAACATGAGCAACACGGTGGGACATTGCTTGCCCCAGCGAGCTCTTTGCCGGCCTTGTGCTGTGGGGAACCCGAATAGTAGATCACACCAGGGGAGCTCTCCGAGTTTGCTGTGTGGGATTCCGACTGCGTCGAAGGCAGAGCACGGTTTCCTTGGGAGCAAGCTGAGTTCGTCGACGACGAAATCCTTGAATCAAAGGCGTAGAGCCGTTTCCATGGTTCCTTGTGCTGTTTTGGCGCCAGATCGTTCTTCCGAGGTGATACAATACGCTCCACACCTGTTTGATACTTTAACCGTGACGGTAGCTTGTAGCAGAATTGCTAAAATTAGAATCTTAATCTCGTTTCAAACGATCACATATAAAAGGTATCAGTTTTTACTTGAAAATTCTCTGAAGATCTTGAAATAAATCACGAACCAAGGGATGATAGGCGTTTTCATCATGTGATGGTTTGCGCACTCTTCTGGGTAGGCACTTCTTTGCCCCCCTACTTCTCGTGCTACTGTAACTGTTGGATGACAAATGCACGTCACAGGAGCTATCACGCGCTAGAACAAGATGATGGCTTTTTCAACGTTATAGATCAATTATGCAGGAACCAGCAATTGTGAACATAGTTTATGATGTTCTCTCAATATTTTGTTTCTAGTGCACCTCTGTTGATTTGCCATGCCTTGATCATCACAGGGGCATAAGTGATAAGGCTGTTCTTGCTTTTTGCCTCACATCGTGATGTTTGTTATAGAAGCACTTTAATTCTATTATACCAGAATACGTATGCCATGATGCAAATTAGGAATTCGTTTTTCTTATTTTAATATCCTTCTATGTTAAATCCTTGAAAATTTTGACCTGTGGATTTGAACTCACATTCCAAGTTTCTTCTCAGTATAATTTCCTTTAGTCAGCTCTCCAATCCAGGACAGTAGTTGGTATTCAAGTTTGAAATCATATCCTAGTATTCTTTTTTTTTTTCCTTTCCTTATGTACCTCTCTGTTTATTACCAGAAATCTGCCTCAGCATCTTCTTCCCTCTACATTAGCCTGTCCTTTTGTCATTTTTCATTTTTAAATCAGTTCTTTGGTTCTTCCTTGGGATATATTGATCCACTAGGTTTCAATTCTTGCATAGGCTTCAATAAACACCTGAGAGTCCATGCCCCTCAATCACTAGCAAAATGGCTATGTTATTCTTTTGCCACTATATATCTTATGCACTTAAGAATTTTATGATAATTTCGTTGTATAATCTAAGAGTTCTGGAGAATCACTTGTCCTACTGTGTCTTGCATTTTTATCTAGCAGTTGACAAATTAACCCTTTTTCAAACAAAGGGCGCCCTGCTGTACTACCTGGATGAACTTTGACGGACAATGCACTGAGAAATGGTGCTCTGTAACCTGATCAAGATCAAGATTAAAAAGCTCTTCTTTTCTTGAGCTATGCTACTTTGGTTGTTGAACTTTTTAATCATCTCTACTTATAAAATATTATGTACACCTAAAGGATTAAAAAGAAAAATGGATTTAGTTCTCACATGAAAAAGAAATTTGTGACATTTCACATAGAGAGTTTTGTTGATTTCTTCAAAATTACAATTAGATTTTCGCTTGATGCTAACATGTAATCAAAATATTCATGAGAAAGAATCAAGCACTATAAAAATGAATGAGCTGGTTTCCTGCAGCCATCTGCATCCATGCTGGTTTTATATCCAAAATGCTTAAGATGACAGTTTCCTAACTCTTCCTTTTTGGTGCAGCTTATGGGAAAATTTGAGCTCGACTCAAGTTCTGAACTTCAGGTAGTGCACTTGTAAATGCAAAATAATTTGATTCAATAGAGAAACAACCTTTTTCTAACTGAATTCTCATATCTATAACTGAACAGGTTGCCGTTACTGCCCCCTCTCAGGGTTCTCCTGCGCAGATTGACCTTCTAGTTACCAATAGCAGTAGCTCTCTAGTTCTCCATTGGGGTGCCATTTGTCCAAGAAAAGAGTAAGGCTAGCTGCTAGTGCTGGAATTTTCTTTGTGGGTTTGTACACATGACCTTTGGCTTCAGTTCTTTTCTTCTGTCTTTTACTACTGTTGCTTCTTTACAGGGACTGGTTTCTTCCTTCAAGTAGACCAGATGGAACAAGAACATATAAAAACAAGGCTCTACAGACACCCTTTATAAAAGTAAGTTCTATCAAATGAAATACTTCAGTCGATGCTAAGAAAATTCATCTGCCATCTCCTGAAGAACTCTAGTCTGATTATTTTTCACTTCACATGTTAGTTTCTTTTTTCATCCTTTCATCTGAACAGAAACTATTTCATAACTATGCAGTCTGGTTCCAACTCTTTGCTGAAAATAGAGATTGATGATCCTGAGATACAAGCAGTTGAGTTTCTAATAGTTGACGAGGCACGAAATAAATGGTAAGCAGTGCTCAAAGTATCAGCTGCCTATTATTGTTTTATAGAGAGGACAAATATATTTATATATCTACATATGTGTGTGTGTGTGTGTGTGTGTGTGTGGTTGTAATCTGGTTTCCTTTTACTTTCAACAGGTTCAAAAATAATGGCAAGAATTTCCAAGTTCAGCTATCAGGAAGCAGCAAGGATAATCAAAATGTTTCAGGAATTGCGAGTTCTAATGCTACAGTACCAGAAGATCTTGTGCAGATCCAAGCATATCTTAGGTGGGAAAGAAAGGGAAAACAAATGTATGCACCTGATCAGGAGAAGGCAAGATCTGCTCTCTGTTTGCTGACAATATGATAATATTTAATATAAGAAGCAAAACCCAAAAAGGCCCTGCATGGAAGCATCTGCATCATGAAGCTGTTTATAGATGTTCAATTCATTCATATTGTTTTTTGGATTTGGCGAATTTGTCTAATGTGTTACATACACACACATCCTTAGCTCCAGTCACCAATATTAAACACTAAATACTAATGATATACTTTATATAGTGTTGGCATTTGATGCATGGAACCAGACACACATATAGCATATAAATAAGGCTAGGGTTTCACATCCATGGTGTGAGATTGGTTCATCCTCAATACCTGATTGATAGCTCATCACCACATTTCAGTTAGACCATATATAAGTCCCTTATTTTATGCCTTGATCTTGAAAATGCAGCCTTGTAGTGATAGATCCATCGTAATTGTGATCCAGTTTTGCTCCTGTGACATGATTTTGGCTCAAAACTGGATACATTGCAATGCACTGCAATGGGTAATCCTTGTTATTGTGGATATCTCTTTGATATGGCTGTTTTTCAAGTCTTTTATCAGGTTATTTTAGATTAATTTCATGACCAGTAAGATTCAGTTTTCCTATCATACTTTTGTTTTCAGTTTTCTCTTGCCTAAAAAACTGGTCAGCAACTTGACAATGGTTCTTAAGGGTTCTTAAGGGTTGATGTCAACTTGGAGGCCGTTCTACAGATTTGTCTAATCCTTCTAAGTAGCTTTATTATTTTGGTGTTATCTAGACAAGAAAATTATCGGAAGGAAATGAGAGAGGGGATATGTGATAAATTTAGTAGTTTAAATATTTTATATATTTGTGTTAACTCACCAACTATTCTAAAAATTAAATTATTAGATAATAATAATTTTTATATTTTATATTCTAATATTATCCCTCACTTCTAGGGTTTGAGATATTTTGATAGACTTAAAAAGTGGATTTGACTTAAGTATGAGCTGTTATATTTTATATAATAGAAAGATCTATAAGAATTTAAATTCAGGACCTCTTGTTTTAGTATTATGTTAACTCATTAACTACTCTAAAAACTTAAGCTGTTAGAGAATAATAATTTTTATATTTTATATTCTAATAATTTGATAGGCAAATAAAAGATTAATTTCTTTAGGTAATTTTGCATTCATGTTTAACTGTCTTCCAAAGACTATCTTGGCCTCCAAGTCCTGAATCTAACTAGATAGTTAGCCAGATTATTTCTCCTTTACTTGTTATCTTGACATTTTTTTAAACACCTTTCAAATGAACCTTTTGCTTCCCATTTCTTATACATAGTTGCCTTTCTTGATAAAAAGTAACTATATTTTCATTCTTTGTAGCTATCAACCATATCGGCTATTCTACATCTCTTAATTTTCATTATGCTGGTGAATTCACCAGGAAGTTTTTAGAGTGCCTTATGTAAGAAGCAGATTTGGTTGATCTGGTCTAAGGCACACTTCGTAAATTGTGAACAAAGGCTTTTCTCTACATTTAACAGAATGACTTTGGTTTTTCATAATTCCAGTTTAGATATTCAATATCATCTTTCACTGGAAATATTTAATAAGATGGCAAGCCATGACATCTTTCAGGAGGAGTATGAAGCTGCAAGGGCTGAATTGCTAGAGGAAATTAACAGGGGTGCTTCTGTGGAGCAGCTGCGAGCAAGGCTGACAAAAAAGCCCGAGGCTAAAGAGAGTAGAACTAAGTCTGCTACTGTTGAAAGTGAAATTCCAGAGGACCTCGTGCAAGTGCAGGCATATGTACGATGGGAAAAAGCTGGAAAACCAAACTATCCTCCAGAAAAGCAACTTGTAATGCTCTATGTTCCTATATCTCACCAATTCTCAAGATATTTTGTTTATTTAACTAGTTATGCTGGAGCGAATGACTAATACATCCGTCTATCAACATAAAGAACCTCCATTCGACAAAATCTTGAAATCTCTTTGGTTTCATGTTGAACAGATAGAGTTTGAGGAAGCACGGAAAGAGCTGCAACTTGAGGTAGAGAAAGGAACTTCTATCGTGGACCTAAGGAAAAAAATCTTGAAAGGAAACATACAGAGTAAAGTCTCCAAACAGCTGAAGACTAAGAAGTATTTTTCTGTGGAAAGAATACAGCGCAAAGAAAGGGATATCATGCACCTCCTTAATAAACATGCTCCACAAACTGTAGAAGAGAAAGTGTATGTCTCACCAAAATCCCCAACAGTGCTTGAGCTCTTCTCAAAGGCTATAGAGGAGCAGGAAGGTTCTATCATTCTCAAAAAGGAACTCTTTAAACTAGATGACAAAGGGCTTCTGGTTAGGGATCTTAATTCCGAACATCATTCTTCAATACTTTGTTACTCATATTTCTTAATTATTGACATTGTATGCATACCAATTCTTTCCTGGTTTGAAGGTAACTGTCGTCAGTGCTTTTGGTAAGACAAAAGTTCATTTTGCCACAACTCATAATGGGCCACTTATTCTTCACTGGTCACTATCAGGAAAAGCTAGAGAATGGATGGTAAAATTGTGGTTTAAAATTTACCTTTCATGTTTAGTACCTATTCTCTAGGCTACTCACAGAATCACGGCACTGTAACTTGTGCCAAATCCCCCTTTTGTTCACAAGGTAATTGTTGATCATTCAGGTACCTCCTCCAGATACAGTGCCTTCAGGTTCAACATTACTAGAAAAGGCATGTGAGACGCCATTTATTGAGGCTTCCTTAGCAGGCTTAGTTTATCAGGTATGGATACCTTTCTGAATCCATTCATTAACCAAAAATGATATCTGCATTTTACAGAGGACAGCTAATCAGTTCAAGATCTTTCAGTCGAGACTGTTTATTAACATGTTGCAGAAAATTTTCTTAAATGCCATATTTCTAGTTTATTCCTGAGGTCTTTCCATAACAAATATTATTCTCAAATGCAGAGTATTGAGATAGAACTTGATGGAGGGAATTACAAGGGATTGCCCTTTGTTCTTTGCTCTAATGAAATATGGATCAATAATAACGGCTCCGACTTTTACATTGATTTCAGTAGTGAAACTAAAGAGAGTAGAAAGGTAGACATTTCTTTTATGTCTTTTTGTGGGTTCATTAAGATAAGATTTCACATGATTGAATAATCTAGATCTTTTTCTGACAATGAATTTTCATTTTTTTTCCAATAAAAGGATGCTGGGGATGGTAGGGGCACTGCAAAAGCTTTGCTGGATAAGATAGCAGAATTGGAGACTGAGGCTCAGAGATCTCTTATGCACAGGTCTAACAATTCACACTTGCCTTGGTTTAATTTAATTCTTTTATATAGTTTTCAACTGATGGTATGAATTTTTCGTTTCTTAAGCTACATAGTCTTTTTTATCATTATGTATTTTGATTTGTTGCAACTATACAAAATACTTATTAATAACAGATTTATCATAAATGTAACGAACCTCATGCTAAAAGAATAATTATAAACAAAAAACTATCATGTAGGTTTTAATATATATATTTAAATAAAAGACCAAAAATTGACATATTGAAGATCCAAAAATATCTCTAAATATTTTTTTAAAATATTATAAATACGTATCAGTGGCATGCAGGGGCATGCCATGCTACCATCGGCATAGCACGACACGTGCTACTAATACGACCATCATTGCTCAAAACACAAGGAAGACGTGGCGAAGCTTCCCAAAGGACCCAGACATGTCCGACAATGACCCGAAGCCGTCGACCAATGCACTTTGCCAACAAGCTGCAAATATGAAAATAGGGCTACACTATTCTCTACACAATTAAATTGAAACTAAATGCAGGAGATGGAAGAGGATTTATGAGTGAGTTGAGAGGTGGACTACGATTGCTCCAGTGACACCCTAACAGTCGAATCTAACAAATACTTTGGCAAGGTATGGAGGAAGGAGAAGAAAAGGAAGAAGAGGGTGATGATGGCATGGTAAGGAGGAGTAGGGCTAGAGTTTATAAAGAGAAGAATTCTTAGGGTTAGGCCAATGGATGGTGGATCAGAGTTGTTACGAAAAGAAGAGAAGAATAGGAAGAAGGCATGTGCAACGCACTTGACCCTTCCTCTAATTTTTTTTTCTGGATATTACACAGTTACACCTGTTCTTATTGATAAGACAGCAGTTAAATTGATTAGTTCTCCCACTTTCTTTTTCAGTGTTTGATGATGAAATTCTTTAGTATTATTAGGCGTCATGAAACTGCTTAGTCTTCAAATGTTTATAAGTCAGGAACCTTGTGATACCAAAATTTTATTAGCTAGAATAGATGAAAGTCTCATTTTTCACTGAATTTTGTCTTACAATTAGATATTTCTGTTCAGTTAAGCTTGAATATAATCCTTGTCAAAGTGATGTTAGTTCAAGAAGTTTCTCTTTACACTGTCCAAAATTTACATAAGAAGGTTCTAACTTGATTGCTATGGTTTTGTAATCATTATGCTTGGAAACAAAAATTATGGGTTAATGTGTGACTGAAACTTCTTAGGGAGAGTCAGTGTCAAGGGAGAACTACATATGCTACTCCAACATTTCTTTGCTCTGCATAATTATGTCCATCTTTCTAGTAATAATTGATTATTCTTTTGTTCTCAGATTCAACATTGTGGCAGATCTAGCCGAGGAGGCCAAAGATGCTGGACAATTAGGTCTTGCTGGACTTCTTGTTTGGTTGAGATTCATGTCCACAAGACAACTTACATGGAACAAGAACTATAATGTCAAGCCACGGTAATCTCTTGCTCACATCTTGTTTAAAATTTAAAATTAACAAAGAAATTTACATTACTCTTCCTTAGAACGGCTAGATTAAATTCTCTCTGCTAAAAAAACTTGAAAATTTTAAACTTTGAACAAATGGTGCAGAAGGAAAAGACTAACATGTATGTGCAACTAAACCAAGTACTACAAATAGACCTGGCCATCACTATGATATTTCCTGAGATTGAAGTTGCTGACTACAAATGGCAAGTGAAAGAGTGGGTTAATTGAACAATCCCTAATTTATAGGTTTTTTAAAAACTTCTAAAGAGCATGAACTTGGTCCAAGAATTATGAAATTACGGATCAGAACCTCCTGATTTAAATGGCGGTGATTTCCATTCAACATAATCCAATAGCAAGCAACTGTGTGACATGATATTTCTTCTCTCTATATCTTTTGGAGATAATCAGAAATTCGTTACTTCTGCTGATATAGTTTCTGAAAAAGCCTTTTTTGGTTGATCATATACTGTATTTTTTATATCTAAACCTACAATTTCACAATTGCAGTGAGATCAGTAAAGCTCAAGATAGGCTAACAGACCAGCTTCAGAATATGTACAAAACCTGTCCCCAGTACAGAGAGACTCTAAGGATGATCATGTCCACTGTTGGTCGTGGAGGTGAAGGCGATGTTGGTCAACGTATTCGTGATGAGATCTTAGTAATCCAGGTATGCATCATTAATCAATAGATCATCTATTTATGATGATATGATCTTATGCGGTTGATCTATGATGAGAAAAAGGAAAAGCTGGTCCATGACTTGGCTGTGCTAGATGCATCATCAGTAGTTTTTTGTTATGACAGAGAAACAATGAGTGCAAAGGTGGAATGATGGAAGAATGGCACCAGAAGCTACATAATAACACGAGCCCAGATGATGTAGTAATCTGTCAGGTACTTGATGTGTGGGCTGTTGAATGTTTAAACCCTTTTTTCTATCAGACTCTCTGACCATGATTTCTATTTTCAGGCACTTATTGATTATATTAAAAGCGATTTTGATATTAATGTTTACTGGGATACATTGAAGACAAATGGGATAACAAAAGAACGTTTATTAAGTTATGATCGGGCCATCCATTCAGAACCAAATTTCAATCACAATCAGAAAGAGAGTCTGCTGCGTGATCTTGGACACTACATGAGGACTCTCAAGGTCAGTACTCAGTACATTATGCCATTATCTTTCTTCAAATATACTTATAAAGAACACTACTTTCTTGTGGAAGAAAATTGCTGGTGTAAAGTAACTTATAGAGAACGACATAAATACTAGTCCTAAAATTATCTGGATAAAATTTGTCCTCTTATCATGCGTAAGCATTGTCAAATTTCTTGATGTATCTAACCTTTCTCAGGAAAGCTATTGCAATGTGAAGTGCTCTGTGTCATTTAGACCTCCTTTTGTTATCGACGTGAAATTAAATTCTATTTGCTGGATGTGAACAAATTCATTAGAAAATAGGACATTAGCATATGATGTGAATTATTGTCAGAATATGACTTAGTTGCATATGAAACTAGTTAAGGTATAAACAAGTGAACATCGATAAGATTGGAAGTAATTTTTCTTTTAATTGGTGTCACATGTGTAGAACTGTAGATATTTTTACTAGATGCAAATTATTGAAACCATGTAACTTGCAACTGTTTGTTCTATTGGCTTGCATTCGCTAGAATTATACCTGCTTCTTGATATGTAAATGCCTTTCTTTTCCTGTTTTATTTTGGAAAATATTTTTTCAGTCCTACTGAAATCCCGATAATGATCTACCTTCAGGCAGTCCACTCAGGTGCAGACCTAGAATCTTCTATTGCAACCTGTATGGGATACAGATCTGAGGTACTTTCTCTTCAATTTGCATTTTACATAGTCTTGTTGATGAATGCTAAATGAAACTTCTATCTACAGGGTCAAGGCTTCATGGTCGGTGTTCAGATAAATCCTGTGAAGGGTTTGCCATCTGGGTTTCATGTAATTAGCTTTAATATCATTTTCAGAAAATTAACTAACCAGTGGTTTCTTATACTGAGAGCTCTTTTGACACAAATATTTGATTGTTTGAATAGAACTTGCTGGAATTTGTACTGGAGCACGTGGAAGATAAAAAGGTGGAGCCTCTTCTTGAGGTGGGTGCCTCATTACTCAGATAGTTATTCTCCAGCATCTATGGCATCTATTTTATTAACGTGGTGACTTTTTTTCAATTGCTTTTACTAGAAACTCTGAGTGCCATCATGAAGGATAATATATCTCTTAACCTCCAAATAGTATACATATTTTCAATCTTTAAGCAAGTGAAATAATGACTATTACAACTGTGACCTTGAAGGGCTTGCTGGAGGCACGAGCTGAACTTCGACCATTGTTACTTAACTCCCATGAACGCTTGAAGGATATTATCTTTCTGGATATTGCTCTTGATTCTACTGTCCGGACAGCAATAGAGAGAGGATATGAGGAACTGAACAGTGCTGAACCTGAGGTCTATACATCTATATATTTTAATTCCTTCCTGTTGGCTCTTAGTCCGTTATCATCTTTTTTTTCTCTGTGTTTCTTTACTTGGGCTGGATTATAGACTCATTTTCTTGCATTTTATGCCAGAAAAAAATGTACTTCATCACTCTAGTTCTTGAAAATCTTGCACTCTCTATGGATGACAATGAGGATCTCATATACTGCTTAAAGGTACTATTTCATCTAGTTTTCATTTTACTCTTCATTTAGAAATTAAAATGATAGTAGAACTAGTCTCCTCTGTGTGCATTTACAGTCCGTTTGTGGCTGATTTATTCTTGACTCAAAGAATGAGTTGTTCTGGAACTGGTTCTCTGGTTTCTGAAATCTTTTTAAAAAATTATATCATCAGAAAATCTTTTAAATGTCATACTTCCAATGAAGCTCTAATTTTCCACAATTATTCATAGTAAAAGCATCTGGACAAAATTTTATATAGTTAAACTTGTACAACCTGATATTGAATGTATTATAAGTTCAAATCCTCCATCTTCAAGTGAAAGCACAATCTATATGAACAATCTAATTATGAGCTATGAATCAGCTGTTTTATGCACTACACTTTGTAGTACTTTAGATTGTCTCTACCTGCATGGATCACTCTATAACTTAGGGTGCAAAAAATGTGTATCTTAAATCAATGATGGCCGTACTGGTCGGCACTCCCCATGCCGATAATGACATGGCCCCTAGCACAGGGTATGCCAGTGGCACATCCCTGTGCCAAGTTGTGCTGATCGACACGAGCATGAGGTTTAAAACACATTTTATTGATCTGAAATAAATCTACTAGAGTAGTAAATTTAAAATATTTTATAATTTCTTTTTTTATCATGTGACAAATATAATACGTCATGTGGAGCCTATTTTTTTTAACAATTTTATTTTTCAATCATATTATAGAGTTCAATTCTTAATATTAGTTTTTATGAATATGTTCAATCATATTATGTGATTGAATAATATTTCTATTTGACCATTCCTATATTTTTAAGAAAAGAATGTCATTTATAAAAATAATCTAAAGAGAAAAAACTTTATTGTAGGATTTAATACTATATTTAAATCAAGAACTAAAGATTAACATGCTGAAGACCCAAAAACATCTTAAATACCCTAAAAGATAAAATATTTTAAGGTTTGCCGATACATGCCAGTGGCACGCAGGGGCATGCTGGTTGGCATGCCTCATGCCTTCGACACAATCATCGTTGTCTTGAATATTAATCATGACGATCACTCTAATGAATTGTGAATTGTCAATAGCCATTAGATTTTTTGGTAATATGATAATATCATATCAATTAGGAGTTATGACATTTTTTGGCATCTGAATAGGGTTTGCTCATTCCTATCCTTCTGGTCTAGCAATGATTGACTCTATCTGGATGTTGTTTCTGAAGGGATGGAATCATGCACTAGAGATGTCCAAGAGAAAAGATGACCAGTGGGCATTATATGCAAAAGCATTTCTTGATCGAACACGACTTGCGCTCGCAAGCAAGGGAGAACAGTACCATCATATTCTGCAACCTTCAGCTGAATACCTTGGCTCATTACTTGGAGTTGATCAATGGGCAGTACGTACTATCTTTTCATATTTGGCTCAGCTAGATAATTGCATTAATAAATTCTGTCCTGCAGGTAAACATATTTACAGAAGAAATTATTCGTAGTGGATCAGCTGCTTCTTTGTCTACACTTCTTAATCGACTTGATCCCACTCTCCGAAAAGTGGCACATCTGGGAAGGTTTGTCAATCCTTCCATTTTTTACTGCATCTAATGACACATGATCTACGTGCCATATAGGTGATTGTAGAAAGACATCCTCAGATGGCATAATACATGTTCTGACCTGGGTTTCATTCACTGAGCAGTTGGCAGGTTATAAGTCCTGTCGAAGTAGCTGGCTATGTCGTAGTTGTCGATGAACTACTATCTGTCCAGAACATATCTTATGACCGACCAACTGTTCTGGTGGCAAAAAGTGTCAAGGGGGAGGAAGAAATACCAGATGGCACAGTTGCTGTGCTTACACCTGATATGCCGGATGTTTTATCTCATGTCTCTGTGAGAGCAAGAAACAGCAAGGTTATTTTTGGTTCACATCATTAAGTGAAGTTACTGAATTTTGATGTTACTTCTAATGAATTTATATTTTGGAATATATTTCAATGTCTTAATATGTTTTTTTTCCCTATGTAAGGTATGCTTCGCAACATGTTTTGACACTAACATTCTGTCTGAATTTCAAGCAAATGAAGGGAAGCTATTTCGCCTAAAACCCACTTCTGCAGATATTGTATATAGGTAAAATCTTATCTCCTAAACTTGTATATCCCATCAAGAACTAATCCTTTTCCTACTACCAAAAGCGTCTATACATCTTTACTATTATCACTTTCACTTTCCTAACATCTTTCTGATTGAAGCAACTCTGGTTATATAGTTATGGTTTATTTGATTATTCATGGTTTCCTGGTTTTCTCTCTTTAGGGTGATAGAGGAAAGCGAACTGTCAGGTTCGAGTTCTTTAAACATTACAGATGATCAATCTTCACCGGCTGTAAATTTAGTCAAGAAGCAGTTTATTGGCAGATATGCCATATCAGCTGAGGAATTCACCAGTGAAATGGTTTGTAACCTAACATGCATTTAGCATATTCATGGATCACGTTTGAGTTTTTCCAGTATTATTTTGGCTTACTATTTTTCTCAACTGTAATATAGAATGATAAGAGCTTGTTGCTCATTAGAAGGAACCAAAATTTTGTTCCCTTTGCAAATAAAGTTAATAATTCCTAATGTTTAGCTTGGTTGCATGTTACCTCTATGCCCTGCAGTAATGATTCCTCATTTTTCTGTACTAACAGGTTGGGGCTAAATCACGGAATATATCATTTCTGAAAGGAAAAGTGCCTCAATGGGTTGGGATTCCGACCTCAATTGCACTACCATTTGGCGTATTTGAGAAGGTTCTATCTGATGATGTAAATCAGGTGGGTCTCCTTTCTCATTTTCATGGTTGCTTTGTGTTATAGATATTGATATCTAAGAAAGAAAACTCATGGAGATTCTATCTCGCTCTATGCTTCTCTGGTTTCGATGCTTCAAGTAGACACAGATTTGTTGCTTAAGAGTTGGAGTAAGTTACTCTGATCATGCACAGGAAAGTGTTTTGTGCGGTATTCGTAATATGACCACTTATGTGTGGAAAGGGTGGGGCAGGCAGCTGACTAACATTCTCATTAAAATTTAGACATCCATATGGATTCTTTCATAAGTATCTATTTATGTTTATATGCATAGCATATACATGTTAAAAGTAAGCATACAAAAATATGAGTCTTTAGAATAACCAAGCATAAGTGGGTGATTTTCATATCATGATATTCTTTTCTGATTAGCTATATGAGTTATGTATAGTAGGAGAAATCACTTTTCTTATATGTGTAGAGGAAATGTCTGAAGACCGAAGCATCGTGAGGGTTTAATTTGGTGAACATGCCCAGATGCTGTGTCCTTAGCACGAAGCTTTCTAAGGACAAAGATTGCCAGGCCTTGACATGTTATGCATGCATAATATCTGCTAGTATGCATGTGTAAAATAACTAGTGTAGTATCACACATTTTAATAAGCAGCTCCATTGCCTATACAATCCTTGATCAACAGGGTAGGAGCTAGGTGCCTCTCTTATGTTGTCAGCTATCATAGCAGATAAGTAAGTGACCTGTTTATGACCTAAGCAGTGCAGCATGATATAATAGATAGGTCGTTTATTATGTGTAGTTCTTAACTTCCTGATCTATAATCACATACTTTCTGATCTATAATCTTGTACATTCTTATTTGTTCAAAATTCAAGCACCAAGATTTTGTCATTGCTGGGAACGTTTCAAGATATAAAAAAATATCCTATAAGTTGTGTGTTTTCTGTGTAGTTCTGTTTTTTTTAGTTACATGCTCATAAGTTAGTAATTTGGAACTTTTTGATGCACTTAATTGAAATTATCTACTCCTGTCTGATACCATGGTCCTTTAACGTTCTTTGGTGTGGCTGCCTTTTGAAACACTAAATTATTCATTTTTTTGCATTATCCAGAGTTGGTTCGATATCTCTGAACATTGTGTTGTGTGCATTGATGTGAATAATTAGAATGATCTAGTGATTAGTAGCTTCTCTTGTATGTCTATACTTAATTCTTTCAGTAGTATCTTATGGTAAGAAGTATGAATGAGTAATGATATCAGCTGGTTTTACTAGGCGATACTACTCTCAGCTTGATTTACATTTTAGCTTAGCTCATGTTAAAAGGTCCACAAATCTGGGATGACGCTGATCTTGTTGCTCTATGATGCTTTTCCTTTCTCTTTTAATTCTCAGGAAGTAGCTAGCAACCTACAGATGTTGAAGAAAAGGCTAACGCAGGGAGAATTTAGTGCTCTTGGTGAAATAAGAAAAACAGTTCTTCAATTAGCACCTCCAAATCCGTTGGTAAGAATATCAAAATTCTAGCATAAAAGCTTACTATGATGCAGATTGAAAAAAATAAGCATAGATTATATGCACCTTGAAAAATTATTCTACAAGGTTGGCTCTCTGAGTTTCTGCATGTTGGCCAGAAAGTTCTCATCCTTCTAAATCCAACAAAATTTTGTGATAACTGTTTTCTAGAATCCACCCTGAATGTTATGGAATGCTACCAAAATATTATTCTATTTCTTGTAATGCTCTCAAATTCATTCTAATATTTGAAGTTTGAACATTTGAAGCAGGTATCCTAGATTCTTTATATGGATAAGCTTCTCATAAAAAGGTAGTAAAATGTCATGAATTCTGCAGTCGTACTCTTTGAGTACATCTGTACCTCATAACTAAATGGGATGATCATTAGTGATGTCTGTTGTAACTTTCCAGGTGGCCAAAATTGTTTAGATTGCTCCCATAAGTTGAAAACTCAAGGCTGTCCAGATGATCGTTCTTTCCAAATTTTTTGATATTTATATATCAGATAATAGGTCTCAATGTCGTATATTCCTTTTGGGTACTTTAAACTTCAGAGTAATGGTTTTTGATTTAGTTATATTTTCTTATGATCAAGTAAGTCCTCTAAAATTTTTTCCTTGCCATCCTTTGAGGACTTTCAAGTCTCTTCAATCAAATCTAATCTTCTTTATCATCAAAACATGATGATTGTGATCGTAGAAGTTTCAAGTATAGTTGAAGGCTGGAGCTCTATAGAAATTCAAGGTCTTGCATACATAGATGATTTTTTTCATCATTATGTAGTGGCTGATTTTCAGACTAACTGGTCCAAAACCCTTTATATATTTCACCACATATGAAAGAAATATTAAATTTCAAATCATACTAATGTGAGAAATCTGGCAATTTCACCTTTGTATACTTCAATCTCTTTCTTGGATATCTGATGGAAATCTTCCTGCTCTTCTTTGTATAGCATACAAACACTGACAGAATACAAGCTCTGATCTCATTAAATTTATTTGTTATATGCTGTAGTGTTAAGTCAACCAACATTTGGAGACAAAGTGGAGCAAAAGGAAAACAATAAAAGAGGAAAAAAGAGTTAGGAAATCTACATTTTCCAACAAGGGGCACAATTGACCTCTGACAATTAACTTTGGAAATTGTTGTGAAGTTGTGAGATATCCAATAGACATTTTTTTTTTTTAAGGATGATGACAGCTAATGTATATCTTAAGATGCCCTTAGTTGTGACCTTGTCATGTGCCAAATTTATCATGGCAGAATAGGCCCTACTAGTGAGTTGACTGCTTTACTTTGCCTCGTCCATTCTGAAGTTGCACCGTAACTTTCCATCCTGTTGCTTCTTTTAGTTTATATAATTCCTCATGTATTTCAGATGTACAATTTATAAGATGATTAGTCTTTTCTGGTAACCTGATATGAGGTACTCAATAAATGGTATTTCAGGTAGAAGAGTTGAAGGAAAAAATGCATGGTGCTGGAATGCCATGGCCTGGTGATGAAGGTGAATCTCGGTGGGAACAAGCATGGATGGCAATAAAAAAGGTGAGAAATCCAGTGTGTATCGTAAAAACAGTTCATGCTTTCTTTGAAAGGCTATGCCAAATTTCAATGAAAGGTTAGGACAAATTG
Organism: Typha latifolia; assembly: GCF_019914945.1. NCBI lineage: Eukaryota > Viridiplantae > Streptophyta > Magnoliopsida > Poales > Typhaceae > Typha > Typha latifolia. The sequence goes on along the minus strand of NC_133087.1, from coordinate 13,807,648 downwards.
CACTATAAATTAGATGGAAGTTCTATTTCTTTCATTTGTGGATGTAGGTATGTTTTCTTAAAGCTGGCTTTCCATTTACGGACTGATACTTCTCTTTAATTTGTATTGCCCTTCTTAACATCAGAAGCTAGCTGCACAGGTCTAGGCCACTTTGCCAGTCTTGGGGGACTTCCAGTTCTAATATTTGTATATGATTAATCTTTCCTCTCATTCATTTGATCTATGTCATAAATCTGATGGGTTAAATCAATATTTTTTAAAAAATGACATCATCTCGGATCACTTTATCTTACAGTATTAGCATGAGAGAAAGCAAATGCTTTTCATAAAATTTTAAAGCCTCCTTCCATTTTATTCTTCAGGTTAAGCAGATTCATCTTTTTTCGTAAGAATAACTTAGAATAAGCCCGGTTGTAGACATTTTTTAAAAGTAACTGAGTAAGCCCAATTATTTTTCATTATTGTCATGAAGGAAGATTAATGTTGTAAAGACAAAAGTACAGAAAAACAGGAGTTAAGTAGATACACATTATCTTCTTTATCATATCTCAGTCATCTATGATTTCAGTCTTCTGATCAACAGTCTCGTTGTGATGGAGACTTCAGGAGCCATTAGCACTTAGTTCTAATTGAGACATTTCCATGAAGGTATGGGCTTCAAAATGGAATGAGAGAGCATACTTCAGCACCCGTAAAGTAAAGTTGGATCATGACTATCTTTGCATGGCTGTCCTGGTCCAAGAAATTATAAATGCAGATTATGCATTTGTGATCCATACTACTAACCCATCAACCGGAGACGCATCAGAGATATATGCTGAGGTATCGTTTTGGAAATAGAAGCTACTCCTACACTGTTTCTTCACTATCAGATATTTATTCATTTCCATCTCACATGCAGGTGGTGAAAGGACTGGGAGAGACACTAGTGGGAGCCTACCCAGGTCGTGCCTTAAGCTTCATCTGTAAGAAGAACGATCTAAACTCTCCAAAGGTAAGGCATCATCCTTTGCCAACAATTGCAAGCATGTCATGGAAGAACATCTTTCCATATGCAAGAAGTGAGCTCTTTCCATCCCTTTTACAGGTCTTGGGTTACCCAAGTAAACCAATTGGCCTGTTCATAAGAAGATCAATCATCTTCAGATCAGATTCTAATGGTGAAGATTTGGAAGGTTATGCTGGAGCTGGACTCTACGACAGGTCAGTGCTCCTTTTTTAAGATGACCCAACCTTCAAGTGTAACTAATCATGCAATGTTCCAGAAAATATATAGTATTTAGGAAAATAACTATATGTGCTCAAATTGATGGTGTTTATGTTTCTAATCAAACTACAGCGTGCCCATGGATGAGGAAGAAAAGGTGGTTCTCGATTACACGTCTGATCGCCTGATCACCGATGGCAGTTTCCGCAACTCAATCCTCTCCAGCATTGCTCAGGCTGGGAGTGCCATTGAGGAGCTCTATGGCTCCCCGCAGGACATTGAAGGAGTGGTAAGGGATGGAAAGATTTTTGTCGTCCAAACGAGACCGCAGATGTGATTTATTCATTGTGGAACGTTTTGTAGCTGAGTAGCATTGCTTCACTCCAAAGGTACTGCTGCTCATGCTGAAATTTTCACTTTTCTCCCCCTTTTGCCTTCCACACTTGCTCTGTAAAAGTTCTGGATCCATAAAGGCGAACTATCAAGGATACTATGTATTATAGTCGCTTATACATAAATAAACCACTTATGTAAGGCCTACAATATAACTAAATATTATTTAAGGTACCTAAAGTTCAATAAGAAAGCAAAATTTTTCTTCTGTTGTCAATGATTTATGCATTTATCTCCTTGTCATGCATGCAACCTTCCCTTGTGCAAATATCTTTTGTGCCTTTGTTTTATACCCTGTTACATCAACTGCGTGACCATTTACTGGTTCGCCCACATCGATGCTGAAGACTCCAACAAGGAAAACAAATTCCATACTTTCCGAAATCTCTACAGGGATATTTTGTAGTTTATTTCACTGTAAACCTTATATTTTCACTGCTTCTAATCTAAAGTCCTATGTTCCATTAAATTATAAAAAACGCCCTAAGCGAGCTTTATACAAGGCTAATTCCAAAGTCCACCACAATGGAAGATACATGGGAGCTGAGGCAAGTAAAAATTTTTAGAAGACATTGTGTAAAGACAATGGGTAATTTGTACAAACACAACACATGCACGTTTTTAGAGGACAACCCCGCAGTTCTTTTTTTTTTTTTTTTCTCTTGGTATTGTATGCCTTTTTTTTTATATAAAAAATATATTATTATGTCACTTTTTGCTTCTGAAAGATACGAGCAATAATAAATATTTGCTCCCACTCTCACATATATTTACTTACGCAATACATAAAATAATTACGAACTATAAAGGAATAATAACTGTGAAATAGAAGAGAATAATTGTATATATATCATATAGTTATTGTATTTTTCTCTTTAGTCTGTGGAAAAAGAAGATAAACTTTTTAATTAATACGACCTCGAGCCAAGCCAGCCCGAGCTACTCTAGCTCAACCCCATGACGACGGTAAAAAAAAGGCTAAGCCAACGGCGGGGAGTGCCTCGGCGACCCCCTATCGCCGACCGGCCAGAGGAGGAGGGGGCAGCTTCAACTCAATAAAGTCTAATATAAATCATTGGCGCTGTAAGCAGAGGAAGGAAGAGGATGGAATGGAGGCCAATATGGATTTGGCGCTGGATATGGGAGAGATGGCACAGTAAGTGGCAAGGCAAGGGTAGTAACTCTAGGAGAAAGTGGTGGAGGTCTATCACAGCTCACGAGGGACTACGATGGAGGAGCTCGAAGCCCCAAGTACTCGCCAATGCCGCAGGCATGATTAGGGTTAATCGGATGTTACCGGTGACAGACTATACCCTCAAGCTCTTCGACCGAGAAGGTCGTCAGCCAGAAAATTCATGCTATTTAAGAGTGGCAAGTAAGAAATTCCTCAAACCCTCCTTGCAGACGATGTACTCCCAGGTTTTGGACCCCACCAGGAAAATATCATATAAAAAAAATAACACTTTCTAAAGCAACGTGCAAATATCTTCTTCATCCATCCACAATGAAGACTAGAAATTAGAAAGCCAATGAGCAACAACAATAGGAAACCACTGAGAAAGAAAAGAACCGAAAAATGATAGACTGCAGCACCTCCTCTTGTATCCATCTCTCACTCCTGAAACCTCCAACAACTCATCCAAACCACTTGACCACCGCATGGAAGCCAGGACCAAAGTGAGCACCAATCGATCCACTACCTAGTAATCTGGATTTCCTCTTTGTAGTTTCTCTCATATTCTCTGATCTTATTTTAACTGCTCTTTCTTTCCTTCCTTCCTTCCTTCCTTCCTTCCTCTGTTTACTAGATTGAGACAGATACCAAGTAGCATCATAAGATGCTGCAGTTCCAAAACTGGGAAGGAAGCAGCAGGGCCTAAAGATTACTATCAAGTGCTTGGGGTGTCAATTGACTCCTCTACTCAGGAGATCAAGGAGGCTTATAGGAGATTACAGAAGCAACACCATCCTGATATTGCTGGCCATAGGGTCCACTCCTTTCTTTCACTCTATCCTTAATTTTGTTTAAGGAAATAAGGGAAATTTATAATAAAAACAATCACTCTAATGGTTGCCTTTACTATCATTCATACCATTCTATATGGATATTTATGATTCGAACTTCCCCCTGTATTTTGTTTTTAATGTCTCAAACAACTTTTGACATTAGTTTTCTTACGGGATAGATCTTTTATTATTTTGACTCCAACTCCCTGTATTTTTCTTGCCGGATAGATACTATGTAGATGAATTAAATTAACTATAGATGCAAAAATGGACTTAATATTCTTGAGTAAGTTTTTCAACATTAAGGTAAAAGTAAAAATTTGCCTCACTTATTGTGGGCCTGATGTTGTTTTAAACCAGATGAATTTATTGTGCAATAGTTTCTCTTCTTCTACTGAGTAGAAGTAGACATATGTGTAATATATTTCTCACAAAGTACAAACATAAAATATGTGGCTCTACTAATTGAAATATGTGTATGTAAAGGAAAAAGAAAAGAAGATTAAGTGTTGCACTTTTTTATGGTGTTTCATATATCAAAGGGTCATGAATTCACTCTTCTGCTGAATGAGGCATACCGTGCTTTAACGAAAGAGGATAGGAGAAGAAATTATAATGGTGCTAATGCCAAGAGTAGGAGAGGATTTGAAAGCAATTATTCCGGGAATGGTTATAGCTCATGGAATGGACCACTGAGATCCCAAGCTCTCTTTGTAGACGAGAATAAATGCATAGGTGAAGCATCAAACACTAAGCTATAACCATCCTCTCCCTTAGATGCTATTCAGCTTATCATTCCATTCTCATGAGATAGCATGGCAATCCTCGCAGGTTGCAGGGAGTGTGTGCACCACGCAGGGGAGACATTTGTGATGGATGAAACTCTAGGATGTGCACGTATCAAGGTTCAATTTGGCGACTCCGAGAAGAAGATCGAGGTTAGAATATCACAAGCATAGGTCTTATATTTCCCTCCCTTATGTTCATTTGTTTTTCTTGCATAGTTGCATTGTTGACTTATGGAAAAAAATGGTAGCTCAATTAAGATTTTACGCCTCACATTTTTGACATGCTATCTCGAGTCTTATATTTCATGTTATCCACTTATTTTTGTTAAAACTTAACTAACAATAACAGGAAGAGTGGACACAAATCTATCTCTATGAAAATTATTGCTTTGCAATAATCCTCAAAGATAAGAGTGATACATAACATCCATACTTGTTATGTCTTTGGGAACTAGTGCGAGATTGTTAAGTTATGATATACATACATAGCATCTCACATTTTTGGATTAACTGGTTATGTGATAAGAGATTATTTTCATGGCAGGTGTCCATTGATTCATGCCCTGTGAACTGCATCCATTGGGTGGAGAGCGAAGAATTGCCGCTGCTCGAGTTTCTCATACGCCCGCAGCCGAAGGAGGCTCATGGTGTGTTCGGAGGAGGATGGGAGAGGCCTAATGATGTATTTGCAGCTGCAAAATCCTTCAACAAGCAATTGAAACAGCAGCAGGAACAACATGAGGACCCCATAAGTATACTTCTCTCTCTCTCTCTCTCTCTCTCTCTCTCTCTCTCTCTCTCTCTCTCTCTCTCTCTCTCTCTCTCGGTGACCATCATCAGTTCAGAATGTAATTAAGAGTCATAGTGCAGATCATATAGAGGCCTATTTAGCTAAGATTCTAAGGGTAATTCTGAATTTGATAAGAAAAGAGATAGCCTCTTTAGTTAGAAGTTAGAACTATAGAAGGTTAAATGATTCACATCTTAATTTGTTGTTGGTGGTGTAGGTGAAGCAGATATGGAAGCAGAGACACCAGCTCAAGCTGAAGCACGACATCGTGCTGGATTGAGGCTGCAGTGGCAACGATTGTTCGAAATTTGGGACTGGTTGAGAGATTTAAGCCAAAAGAGAGTAAGTTGAGGATACTCAAAGAATACCAGTGAAAACATATTTAACTAGACAAGAAGGATATATCACCTACACTCCCGTATCAAATAGTTTCTACTCTGTTAATCAATCATATACTAAAGGAAAAAAGTAATCAGGCCATAATATCATGCTTTGTTATAAATGAAAGGATGGAGCATTGTGTCAAGAAAAAAACAAAATCTTCACATTTCACTTGAAAATAATATTCTGTTCTCAGGCAGTGAATCATAACTAGTCTCTTTTTCGAAGTCAAATATGAGATCTCGGAAGAAAAAAAAATGCATCACATTCCTGCATTATTGAATCATGTTATCTTTCAAAAATGACAACCTACAACAATTTAATGTTTCGTTTCATAGCAAATCAGTTGGCTGACCAACAAATTACCCAACTTTTTGCAGATTGTATAAAATTCCCTGTACGACTTCATAAAAAAAAAGAACAAAAAATAGAAATAAAATGAACAGTACATAATTTCCAATGGAATCCATCACATACAATAAGACAGCTGATTAGTCCAGAATAATCATGTTCTACCAAATTATTTGAAGGCGGTGGAAAACCTCATTTTTATCGGTAGCAACAAAGCAAAACAGGTAAATCTGAACAAGAGCGACAGCTCTAGTTTTCCTTATATTAAAACAAAAAAAGAAAAAGAAAAAAAAAAGAAGAACCAATAGGGCCAGACTACACATTCAACACTTTGAGCTTCTTCTCTTTTGTGAATGCGTCCCACTCAATTTCTTTGCGGGCTGCTCCATCATAAACAACATGCTTTGGAAGCTTTTTCTTGTATGAAACCAAAGTTCCTCCATCTACCACAGCCTTACCAACAGCAGTGGCCTGGTACCCGTCACCAAAATTTATGCCTGCTGAAGGGCTCATTTCACTAACTAGCCGTTTCATGTACCTAGAAAGAGAAGTAATTGATTTCTTCAGCCAGGTGTAACAAAAATATTGTACGAGGGGAGAAAGAAACTAAAATTTTGAAATAAGAAAATTTCTGCAATGTCTTTACAAGCATAGATTCATAATCATTTCACATTGGAAGGGTAAAAAGATAGCATATTTACTTTCAAAAAATGTAAGCAACTTATACCATTCTGGCAGCAGATAATGGAGCCAAACAATATTAACAAAAAAAAACTTCTGTATACCATTAGCACCTTACAATGTAGTTACATAGTTTGTTTGAACTTTGAAGGGAAAAGAAGAAACAACTTATTAGTTATAATTATGACTGCAAAATATAAATGAACGGTAAATAGTTCCTAATAACTTGCGAGATCTATGAACTCAATGAAGAAGAGGTGAATGGAGAAGCTTAAACTAAAGGCATGTCTGGTCTATTCAGAACCTCACATTAAAAGAACTAAAATAGATTCAAATAATTCCTTAGCTCATGCTAGAGAACAACTGAAGTGAATATCTCTATTGTGTATTTCTAAGCAATCAAGAGATTCAAAACAAGAAATAGAATGATGTGACCAATTTCACTTAAGAAATGGCATAGCAAAAGAAAAGTCAGTGGCTATTGTGTTGATAATATATTTGATCTGGATAAAGAAAGAAAACACAACTAACATGGACAGGAAAAAAGATATTCAGATCATGGTTTGAATGAAGTCAGATGGAAACAATGAAACATCAGTATAAAGGGGACAGTAGCAATCAGCTTTAATCAGCTCAAGGAATCTAGTAATTCCTGATTTCCTGAATAAGTTACGATATTAGCTGTGTACCTTCATATACTATTTGTCTATTCAGCACTTACACAGTACAAAATTTACATTTCCTAGGTAATAATCAGGAATTATGAATGTTATTTGTAAACCAGATAGCTCTTTGGACCACAATAAGAGGTTCATCTTAAAAGCATAAAATAATAGAAGAGAAAGCAGATTTGGTTCAAGATGGCCCTGCTTCAGTAGAACTTATAGTCACTATAATGAGACACAATCAAATTATTTACTAACAAAATCATAAGTTGACCTGACTCTCTAACACTACCTCATGAATAAATTATTCTAAAACTGTCTCATTTAAAGACATGCAGCAAGGAGTTAAGTGATAACTCTGATGCCAAACAGAACAGACAATGCCCAATGGGATGACTAAAAGAGAAATTTTTTGCAGTATTAAGATTGTGTCTCAAACAAACTGACAGAAATGAGTGTTGATTGACCACCAAGAATGTGCAAAGGTGAAAACAATCAACCCATGAGTGATAGTATCTAAATGTTCCAAATTCCCTTTCCAAAGGGTTAACATATACTCAGGAAACACAATGCATTGGCATGTATTGACTAATATGCAATGCCAACTAGACATTGCAGCCACAAAAGACAATTTGGAACCTTCCTCCTCTAGGAGGTATTGCTTTGCGTTGGTTTCATATGTAGTTACTAAAGATATATGAATCAAACAAGTCTCATTCCCTGTCTGGCTGTGATATAGAACATGTTGCTTACTGAAATAATCTCAGAATTTTTCCCTGGGAAGAAATTAAGTCTGCAGCAGAGTCTTCTAAAAGATTAGTAAAAAAGATAGGAACCATAAGAAGTTTGTTAAATTATCCTGTTCATATTTCTTGTCTCTGATATGTATTGCTCATGTTGAGTTAAGAAAAGAAGCCAACAGGAAAAAGGAAAAATTATAAATCAGATGAAGTACAAATATAAAACATTCTTTTGACTTCCTTGAGCCAATTATATGCACATAAGTGTACTACTCAAGTCCATAAACAGATACAAGTATACAACACAGGTGCCAACTATGTAACTAAACCAAGGTTTCAAGTATCGAAATCGGGATCGGAATCGGCCATCTGAAAAAACTATATGTATCGGCCATATTGGCGGTATCGGCAATATCGGCCTGTATTTTAAAATACTAAAAAATTCTTAATTTAAAAAAGAAGAAGATATAAATATAAACTATTCATATATAAAGTCTAAAAACTAAAAAATAAATATTATTTTCTCAATTCCTATTTCTCCCCCTTTCTACTACTCACACACTCTCTCTCCCACACAAATTAAAAATAATTCTTACTCTCGCCCACTAATTCTCTCTTATCAAACTCTCTCCCTAATTAACTCTCTCTCCCACTAACTCTCTCTCTATCCTACTAACTCTCTCCCTTAAAAAAACTCTCCATCTTCCTCACCGACTACCACCTCTTTCACTCTTTAACATAGTTTTTTAATTTTTATTTTTTCTCCACATCTCTCCTCCTCCCCCTCTCTCTCTTCTTCCCTCTCCCTCTTACTGTTGCAACCCACAAATTCTCTCTTTCTCCCTCTCTCTCTTTTTCCCTCTCTTTCCCCTTTCTTTTTCTATTACCCATGCTCGTCTCGGGCGGGATCGGCCGATACGGCCGATCCCACTTGAGATCAACTGAAACTAGGAACCATGAACTAAACAAAACAACAATTTTAAGTAATATTTATATACCTTCTTACTAGATCCAATATCAAGAACTATCAACTTTTAATCTTAAAGATAGAAAATTTTCTTTAACTAGTAAAATATAAAGGCCAAAGAAGAATTAATGCTAGAAAATGGAAAAGTATAGAGAGAAGGATAATATATTCAACAGCCTTAAAATTGTAAGTTTCTAAAAAGAACTTAAATTTTCCTGCTAGAGACAGTAGAGATGGTTAACGCACAAGAAATGTCATCTATCTCTCTATACAGTGCCTCTAATATAGACAGAGGAGAACATGAGAAAGCAAGATGGTTGAACGGACACAAGTATAAGGAAACTAAATGCAGAAGAAATAAGTACAATATGTTACAATTCAACTAGTTATGACTTTGTTTACTTTTGTTTTGGAAGAATAAGATTTCTAGCAGTCACGTTCGAACGCGACTTCTTGGCGTTCGAACGCGACCGTCGAACGCATGCACACATTTGCAAAAGCAAGAAACGTGTTTAGTGCATTTGAACGCATTTGACCGTGTTCGAACGCGCCGTTTGAATGCCTGTACACGTTCGCAATGATAGAAAATGCGAAATTCGCGTTCAAACGCGCTCGACCGCGTTCGAACGCAATCATCGAACTGCATGATCCTAGGGTTATCTTTTAATTATTTTATTTGATAAGTTAGCATCTAAATATGTGGAAGACAATCTAATTAAGGATTATTGATGAAATATTAGAGTTTTCCTTCCCAACCCTCTCTCTTTCCTCCAACGGCATCCAATCTTGGACGTCGTCTTTTTCCTCCCTCAATCTGACCATGCCCCCTTGCCTCTCAAGGATTGATCCACTCTCTCTCCCTTCGTCTAGCTTAATACTCTACCCTACCACCATAGTCACCATCTTCCACAAAACTCAACCATTATTTTTCTATTCCATTACTCATGTTCCCCACACCACCATCTGATCCACAGTCAGTATGTTCACCACAACTTTTGATCTAGAAATTTGATCGACGTGATCTCGATTGCGTTGGATTCCTTACTTTAAGAGGAATAATCTGTCCAAGTTACGGATCTATTGGATAGTTAGATCTCTCGCATATTTCCTCGAAAGTTCTTCCCTAAGAAGAATTTGGGCTGATCTTCAGATTGTTGCAAGCTGATTATTCCTGAACCTATCACAATAATATATGGACAAGCCACTAGAGTTATGCCCCTTCATAATTGTGTCCACATGTATCTCTTCGGCGGTGGCAAAAATAATGGGTGTCATTCTGTTAAGAAAACAGATATTCAACAACCTACTAATATCTAAAGCAAAGGCTGAAGAACGAATTTGACAAACAAAGAACTCGATTTGGGAAGATCAATTGGAAGCACTAAAAAGTTGAAGGGTAATAAGCATGTTAGAAACAAGACATTTTCTCTTAAAACCCAGCTATATAAAAACAAAAAAACAAAAGAATCGTGATCCTAAAGACTAAGATCTCCAAATACATAAGCAGAAAAGGAAGCGGCAGTTCTACATTAACAGTTTGAAAGCCATATTCAGGGGGTGATAAATGGTCAAACTAACTCTTTTATTGGCCATCATAAGTTCATAACTCAAACTAACTTATACCTTGTGCTCAAGATACAGAATACGACTACATAGACTGTCCAAAATGTGGTAATCGATATTCCATTGAACATATCATATCCATAGCTAATCAGAAATAATATAATTAGCTGGCTGACGAAATAACTAAGTAATAGGATGGAACTCAATAAAATTGAGAAAAGAAGTGCAAATAGATGTAGAAATTGTTAAGAGGAGATATACAACAAGAAACTTGCATAATACTTTTAGATGACAAGAAGTCCTGATCTTCCTTGACAAGACAGTGCTCAACACATATTTTTTCCTCGTTTTTTTGGAGGGGTGATAAATCAATCTATAAATCTAAAGAGCATACCTAAGGCCTTCAACTTTAGAAAATTGCCAAACTGATCATAAACAGAAAACAACTGGATCTAGCAATAGAAAAGTTTACTAGCTTTGCCTCTGGAAAAAGATAGAGAAAATACCATGTCTTTGTGTAGCTTTCAGGAACAACTATATCCCCACCAAGGGCCTTCAATTCTTCAATTATTTCAGGAGTACCAGGTTTGTCTTCAATTATGCTAATAGTTTGAAGTTTCCTCTCCTTTGCCAATTCGACAACAAGCTTCCCAATATCACTATCTCCACAGTTCTGCACCAGCGTTTGACCTTTCAAAAAAACCATGTTATTTCAAATTTAATGCAGTTGCACATATCTGCAAGCTGCAAGAGTGTGTCTACCATAGTAATCCTTCACGCATATTAAAAAGAAAAGAATTGATCTTTCATGCACCATTCAGAGATTACTAGGAGGACATGAGTTTTAGCGTGCTAAATGGATCTCTTGATCCTAAGTAAAAGCTAGACAAAGAACGATCTAAAAGTTACAAAATTTATATTGGCAGTACAAATAGGAAGAAGAGACAAAGTAGTTGCACATAATGTGCATAAGAAGTCCTCCTCCCATATGTTGTCATGACCAAGTTGACTATATTGACTAGAGATCAATCATTCACGACCAATAACTACTTCTCAAAGAAAAATAATTGGGTTTAATCCCGAATCCCATCCCACAAATCACGTAGAGAAGAAACAATTGTCTCAAATGACTGGTTAAAATTCCCTTATTATCGAGATACCAAGATATGAGATAAGATGAGATGCTAATCAGATTTAAACCAGGATCTAAATGAATTGAACAAAGCAGTGATTTTTAAGGTGAAAAATGCGGGAAATGTAGGTAAAGATTGTCCAAGTTCCTCTCTACTCACTTTGCGACTAATCAAGATGTGAAGCGACAAACGAGTAATAAAACTAGCGGCACAGATGTTGACTACGGCCCTTTCGCGAGGATTTCCAAAACTTTCAAGAGATTTGCGTAGAACGCACCAAAATAACACTTACACCAAGACCAACTAAGAGACCGGGACTCGAATCTTGCTCTTAAAGAGTCAAAGTAAGGGATCCGGGAATACCTTGCTTGAGGGAGAGAGAGTCGAGGAGGGACGCGACGGATCTCCTCAAAGAAGAAGGATCGGAGGTGGAGAATGCCCTGATCCCATTCGACCAGAGATTAGGGTTGCGGTGGCAAAGGAGAAGACCTCTCCGCAGCGAATACATCTCGTATACCTCCCTACCTCTGTGGTTTCGAGTAATCGAGGTGGTAGGAGATTGATTTCTTTATTACTGCCACTGGCTAGAAGGAAAGAGGGAAGATGGAGAACAATTGGGCTGAGCCGAGGTGCCCAATGTAGGCCCAAATTGGTAGGGTTGGGCTCGAGTCAGACTCAACAATTCTAATTGGCATTTTAAAAGGTTGTCAACAGTCTCCGTGGTCTATTTCCCCTACTATCAATACATCAAAAACCTAACTAACAATTTTAATAATTATAAGTTACTTATGCATCTCGTCTAGCTAATATTGCTGTTGATTAGCTTGCAAAAAAGAAAAAAAGTTTTAGCTTCGAGTGTGCTTGGTATGAGTGTTTTTCTTCTGAAATTATTTAATTTTTAATTTCCGATTCTGGGGAAGACTTTTGTACTAAGTTAACCACTTAATATAATTTAGTTCTTTAAAAAAAAATATTATGGTAACACAGTACCTATAAAGTCCATGTTATTCAAAAAATATAATATGTATTTATTTAAGTTAAATTTACTTTTTGAGTCTATTAAAATTTTTCAAGCATAAAATGTTAGTGAGTCAAGTCTTGATGTGTTTATTGTCTCAATGATATAAAGAGTTTAACTAAAGTGATAGCCATTAGCGTAGGTTTAATTTTAATTCACAGAAAAATTCATTTCCAAATGAAATCAAAGTGAATATTAATTAAACCGGGGCTTCCGTTTCCACTCTCCCGTTGCAGGAAGCGCGAAAGGAGCAGAACAACAAAGGGCACAGGCATTAGGGTTTGCTCTCGGATTTCCAATGGCTACCCCTCACCTCGACGACGTAGAGATCTCTGATCCGTTTTTTTTACCCCCCCCCCCTTCCTTCTCTTTCCTTCCTTATCTCCTTCTCCGATCTATGCCCAATGCTTCGGGTCTCTCCCCAATCCTGTTTTATAAGCCTTTTTTTTTTTTTTTTGGTGATCTTTTGGCCTACAGGAAGATGACTTTGGCGGCGATTATCCTGGAAGCCACGGCGGCGGCAAAAGCTCAGGTAGTATCAATTGGTCTGTTTGCTACGCTTTTGATTGCTCCCATCTCTTTCTAGTGCTATTTTTCATCTCTTTCTCGATTAAAGTTGTTTTTTAATGGTTTTAGGCGAAAAAAGAGCCTTTGGAGATCTTGAAGAGGAAGAGGACGATGTCTTCGGTAGTAAGAAGGTATGTGTTTTCTTTTGCTCAATCAAATTGTGGGTTGTCAAAAGCCCAACTTGTGGTCTTTTTTAAAGGTTTGGAAAATTTGCAATAAGTTGAGATGTATCAGATACTTTCTTTTTTGAACGTTGATAAAATTAACTGATATTGGTTGGTTTGTTATATCGCGCTATCTGTTAATTGTGATAGTGTCAGTATCATTTTCTGTTTCACGTCATGTGGCTTCTGAGTAGGAATTGGAGAATTTGTTTTCCTGTATGTGACATGAAATTAACACAGTGAGTGTTATGGATGATGACATCACAGAAACTTAACAGAACAATGACAAACTAATGACCAATTTTGCTAGGAGAAACCAGTTAACCAAGTTACTGCAGGATAGAATTTAAGTGCCTGGTGGCAAAGCTTTGTCATGAACTGGCACAAATCATAAGGACTGGCATGACCTTGAATTATTGACTTATATCATGTGTCAGCACAGCCCTTGTTGATAGGCTGGCAGCACTTAAAACCTGGGTGTGATTGTTAAGACCTTGATGTTAGGGCATAACAGGCATGAAGTTTGAAATTTTTAGTTTCTTAGTCGTATTGTTGTCTTCCTATTTCCGGAATTTCAGTTTTTGCTAGCATGTATCTGGTAGTTGTTGACAAATTTGATTAGTATGTTCATATCACATATTTCACATGTATTTTCTGATTTTTGTTATGAGATTGAAAATTTTATTTGATTTAGTAGTGTTTGAATGTTTTAAATTTCCACCTTAATCTTTGTGCATCTACTTAGGCTCTGAGCTTTTCAATTCTGTCCATGTATTTCAAACAGCCTTCTTAGAACTGATTAAGAAATAATAGTACCCATGCACATGTGTAATGAATTTAGGATGGCTAAAACCTACTATTATTGTCTTGTGGGATGTTAGCTTCTGAAGGGTCTAAAGATTGCAAGATGTACACAACCTTACACTATTGGTTGAGGAGGCATTTCCATGACTCAAAACTCGCTCCACTAAAACAAGCAGATAAGCCTGAAACATCGATCCAAGTGATGTCCTCCTATTAGCTTTTCATCAGAAGCTAGAAATACACCTGCAATTATGTTGCATTTTTAAGCGGTTATAAAGCATTGAGAAAATTTTCAAGAGATAATGACACTGAAGAAATTATAAAACATATTTACAAAGCTTAAGAGGCTATATTTGATGCTTGATGGTGTTTATCAGATTATCAGTCACATCACAGTTGCTTTATCCATTTGTTAGCCTTTAGTTCAGTTGAAGGCTTGAAGCTTATTCCATCATTTTCTTTCTGTACTCATCTTTAACTTTTATGTTGAGTGAATCCATATAATTTGTTTTAATGAAGTTCATCCATATCTTCTGCTTACTTGAAGGAAAATATCTGATGTCCATGAATCTTATATCGGAACCCTTAATTTGAAATTTTAGGGGAAGACAAAAGCCGAAGAAAATGTACCTGGTGTTACCACAGGGATGATTTTGTCTTTACGTGAAAGGTGTGTACCATCTACTTTGAAGTTAGAATCTCATCATAATATTTTGGAATATATTTGTGAGGAATATATTGCTTAACTTATGACTTGATTTTGTTTTCTGTTAGTCTGCAGAGCTGTAAAGAGAGCCTCACAACATGCCAGGTTTGTGATAGTTTTAAGGGAATTCGTTGCTTTGATCTTGTTTATCCTGTACTATCATGTATTACTTATGAATTTTCTAGTTTTAGTAAAACATAAGGCTTATGTGTTATCAGCCGTTTTCTTCAACTAGGTTGTTTAGATAGTCTAAAAATTTAAATCATTACATACAGCTATGTCTCACTAACAGGTTGCTTGTTTGGAAATGGATATTTAGTTTTATACTTTTATATTTAACTTTTTAAATGGATGCAAGAAAATTGGTTACGAGATGATTTTTCTCTGCTGCAATTAAAAGGCATATGTTCTGAACTGAACTTCAGTAATGCTTCAAGAATCGCAAATGATGATTTTGCTTGGTGAACTAGCATTAGGTCCCAATGTGCACAGCTTGACATGGTTATATTTGGGACAATCATGAATTATGATCACCATAAGTCAAATGCATAAGAATTGGATTAAAGTGAAGAGTTTCAAGCAGCCTAATACTAATTTGTATATGTGTCATCTCCTCTAGAGTAGGTCCAGGAGTTATGTGACATTTTATAGTTCAAAACAAGACTTATTTTATCTGAATTCCTTGCTTCTGGGTTACCAATAACAAAGTCAATAGCTTATGAGAGCTGCGATCTATGCAGCATAGATGTACTTGTCAGATTCTTTATGGTGATTTGCTTGATTTTCCATTTCTACGAAATTGATCAGGGATATAGATGACTCATGAATCAGGAAAAATGGGTTAGTTGATAGTAGGAGAAGAAGTCAAAGAAGAAGAAAAAGCTTTAGAGTTGCAGTAGACTAGTAGCTTATTATCAGATTTAAGAAGTTTTAATAGGAAGTTTTAAGAGAGAGATAGAGTAATAAAGGAGCCACATTGACCTAGTAATCTCTAAAGTCTTCATGCCTAACTTTCCAACAAGTGCTTATCAAATGTTAGGAAATTGATTTCAAGAGGGCCCCTAGGCTGGAAGAAATGATGAGAATTTGATCTTCATTTATTATAAGTTTTTGGATGTATTTTTTATCTAAAAATTAGATTTGTTTGTAGAGTGTCTTATTTATTTAAAACCCCTAAAAATCAAGGGGATTTGGTTGTTGATTTCTTGTGAAATAAGTCATGGTAGGATTTGTTTTATCTTTAAGTTAAAAGAGTCATAATTTAATTATAGATTAGATTAGAAAAGATTTTGATAAGTTTAGGTTGTGATTTGACATAATCTCCTCATCTCCTTATATGGAGGTGATGGTTCCTAAAATGAGAAGAAAATTATGAAAATTTGAAAAATATTATTCTTGTGGAGAATCCCCAGTTTATCTCCTTCCCCTTTCTCCTCCTCCCTCCTTTTGTGATGGACTCCACACTTTCTTTGTCTCCCACAATCTAGACGAGGTTTCTTCTTCTTCTTCTTCTTCTTCTTCTTCTAAAAGTAAGGAGGGTTAATATTCTTTTCATGACAAATGGGCTTGCCCATGGCTTGTCGACCGTGTCATCGCCACCCGATGCAAGAAAGGGAGAGAAAAAGAAAAGGAGAAAGGGAGGGCGCTTCCACCACGGCCAATCGTCTCATCGTCGCATGTCACGGCCCTCCTCTCCCTCTCTTGTGTGCCTTAACCCAAGATTGAAGATGAGTCGGTATGGGAGGGTTTTAAAAGTCTTAACATGTTGGATTGGGTCAAGAATAAAAGATCTGCAAAGCGAATCTAACTTAAAGTAGCATATGAAAGGAGGACAACGACTTCACAGTGACCTCTCTCTGTCGATACTTAGCTCCTCCGATTGCTTCATAGTGACGGATCAATACTAAGAGGTAACAGAAGGGGTGTCATGTGGGGCCCTCATGCCATGTGTTGGTACTTCATCGGCACAACCTTCATTGGATATATATCCTTACATTTTTTAGTATCAACATGTTTTTTCATCCCTAGGCTACATCAATTTAGTGTTAGATCTACATCAAGATTGGTAAGTCCTAGAAAGAAACCTAGATTTCAAGGAAGTGTTATGCAAGCGGCTGAGTGCTAAATTACTAATACATGGGATAAATCATTGAATTTACCAAGGGAAAGAGGCAAAGCCTGTCCTTTCCTTGGTATGGCTTGCATACTTGCAGGATACTTCTTGGATTTTATGGAGGAATCGGGGGTTATAATGTCTATTATTGATGGTGTGTCTTATTGAATTTTGGGGCTCATACCACAATAAATATTGTTGTGATTAATAGTCAACAAATGCAGTATCTTATATTTTCCAGCATCTTAAGGGTGTTCCAATGAGGCTTTCTCCAATGCCTGGTCAAGCAAGACTAGATGTATGCATTGTGCAACCTTACTCTTATTCCCTATTTGTTTAATTATTCTTGCATCATTTCATGTTTTAGTCATTGTGTGATGTAGGACAAACTCTTCGATTGCGGATTTGAGAAGAACAAGTAAGAAAAGTAACTAAACCCGAGGAATCCATCAACAAACACTCATTATGTGAAAACTCTTAAAATATCCATTAACCAATAAAAATAGGATTACAAGTCTTTATGTAGACAAAACAAAGCAAAAGATAAAAATAGCTTAACAAACAAAAAGATGAAAATAGCCCTATATGGCTAGTCAAAATCTTCGTTAAACCAGAGAGCCGCGGGTGCAGCCCTCTTGTGCCTATAAGAGTAAACGTGACGAATAGTGGTGTTCCCATCATTGTGTTACCTCTTTTGCTTGTGAACAAATTATAAAATGCTTGCTTGTCTATATTATCACAAGATACGCTGTAATTCCTCGGTCAAATCAACTCAAGCATAAAGTGTACATTTAATACACATAAATATATGCATATCTATAAAAATGCTGAACTGTATTTTGTTTTTAAGGATTTGTTGTAGCATTATGTTTGTAACATGCCATGTTTGTACCCTTAACTTGTGCCCATTATTCATAGGTTGCAATTAGATTCCAGCTTATTATAATATTGGCGCTATCGTTCTTGAAAATTGAAAAGATCATTTTGCATTTGTTGCAGGGAGAATTGGAAGCTGCTAGACTGGAAATCCAGAAGTGGCACTCAGCATTTCAGAATAGTCCAGTTACACCTTCAGGGACCACTCCGGGTTAGCATTTAGCAAGTGTGATTAACATGCAGCTAAACTGTAGTATGTCTGGAGAATCTTTATTAGTTTTTTTTTCCAATTTAGAACCCGGATTGGTGGTATCTTATCTCAAAAATCTGAAGTCAACTGAGGAGTCGCTGAAGGAGCAGGTTGGTTATACATTCATCAGCCTAGACAGATAGAATGGTAACTGCAGATTGTAATTTTAGATATTCATCTTATTTATTTCTTGGCAGCTGGAGAAAGCAAAGAAACGGGAAGCTGCATTCATTGTAACTTTTGCAAAACGAGAACAGGAAATTGCAGACCTGAAGGTACTCTATCTATTATAAGTTTATAACATCCAGTCCAGTAGCCTGAACTGGCTTTTATTATAACTTGGACATACCATTTTTATAAGTCCGATAACTTGGTGGTTTGGATATGCAATACATCGTTATTGTTCAAGGTCTCATAAGCTACATAAATTGTCAGCGCATAACACAAGGTCCTATCATGGTATCACCTATATTTCATAATTTTTAATGTTTGACATTGCAAAACTGGCATGAAGCTTCATTAATATGCATGCTCTGAAGTGACGGAAAGCCATTTTTCTTTCTTGAGTTCCATGTCTTAAAATGCTTACACATAACTGTGGCACTGGTACTGTTTCCAGGAAAATGCCATTTGTCCTTTGCACATGCACATGCTTGAATTATTATTGACAAATTAATATGATTGGAACTTTATCTTATATCTTAAGTAGCTTATAATACTTATTGTCTCTTGCAAGTTGCAACAATGAAACAGTTAAGGCTATGTAGGTTGTTGCTTATTTTCTTTGCAGTACCTGCCACTATGTAATCAGAGTATCCTGTCAATCACTTTTAAATTATAATATCCCAGTTGTTTTATTATCTCTTGGTAGCTTTAGCTTCATAAATTCCTTTTACATTCATATGGCATCTTTGACTGAGAATTATTAGTGAATTTCCAGTCTGCAGTTAGGGATTTGAAGACACAGTTGAGGCCACCATCGGTGCAGGTAAACATTGTGTTGTTTGACTTATCTGTCAGTTTTTACAATCTGTAACATGAATTGCATGGGCCTACTAACGATTATGTGGTCACTTATGATTTCTTTTTCTTGAATGGGAAATCTTCATCTATTACTTTTCTTCCTTTTGTGTGTTAAGTGGTTGCCATTTTTGTCTATGATGATTAACATGAACATAATGACTTCCATAAATACATGTGACATAAGTTTCTTCAGATTTTCCTCCAAGCTATCTAGAAATTTGGTTTGTGGCTGTAGTAATTTTCTTTTCTTTTTTTGGTGTTGTTGGTGGTTTTTGTTGATTGCTGCTTGAGTGGTAGTGTTGGTGGCTAGTGGTAGTTACGCTAGTATTTGTTGTGGCAGTGATGCTGAAGGTGGTGTCAGCTGCTGCATGTGTAGGTGCTAGTAGTATCTCCTTTCGAGTACTAGTTTTTTTTCCCTTGCCTATGGTGACATTATGATTTTACAACCAGAAAAATATATTTAAGATGATTAACAATGTTTTAAACGCCCAGATTTAGTAGTAATATCTTTTTTTAGCTTACCTATATAAGGACAGTAGTTAATTCGGTGGAAAATATGTATAAGTGCGTTAGGTATCCAGGTTTGAGTACATTTTATGGACTTTCAATATATTTTGAGTATCTCATAGATAAGAAATCTATATCGGGTCTTCCATTTCCTACGAATTTTCAGGTGTTTCATCAATCATGGATGTGAAGATAAATTATTAATCTAAAGGTACTAATGTTTGATTATATGCAAGGAATCCTTGTTCTCGTCCCTCTCTTTTGTTCATATGGCCTTCTATGCGTCCGTCGAACCATAATACTTGCATATGATGTATAGCATGGGTGAAAAGTGATTAACCATGTTTAATGGAAACTTTGGGATAAATTTGAGTTCAGCCATTGCTAGAGAAGGATGAAACTGTTGAATCAGAATTATAGAAGTAAGGAGTTGTATTTAGAATTTCTTTTCTCCAAGTTAGAACTTAGAAGCTTTGCTCAAGTCTGTGACATAGAATCAAATATGAAAGGAAGCTAGATGCCATGGTCTCCCTGATATTCAGTGGTTGGATGTGCTCAGTAGAGTATTTATATCATGTTGTTTCCAAAACCAGTCAATAATAGGAAATTCTTATGTACTCTCTCTTGGAGCTTTTGGTGAGCACTCTTTTGCAATATATCTAACATTATTGCTTATTCTGTGGTTTTTATTTTTTTGTATCTTATTAGATTCTCTGTTGGTTATCTTCCTTATTTGTCTAATTTTGTGCTTTCCCGTGTCGGTTGGACACTTATGACCTTGAGCTGGATACTTATTCTAGTTATATAACTTTCTTTATGGATAAATCCTAATGTATTCAATGTCGACTCTGGCAGACAAGGAGGTTATTGCTTGACCCAGCAATACATGAGGAATTTACACGTCTAAAGGTGACTCATGGTCTCCCACTTGCGATATTAAAATCTTTGTTTAAAGAATTTTACTTGTAAATACCTTCTAAAGATGTAATTTTCTCTGCATGTTTCCTTGACCTTGGTGCTCTTTTCCTTGTATTATGTTGGCTCAGTACTGTTTTCCCATATACCAAGAAATCTGAATAAAATTGAGAACTTACCGTTAATCTGTGTACCCTTATGTACCAGAATTTGGTTGAAGAGAAAGAAAAGAAAATAAAAGAACTGCTAGACAATGTTGCTGCTCTCAACTTCACCGCGGGTAGCAAGCTGGGCAAAATGCTGGTGGCCAAGTGTAGAACCTTGCAGGAGGAAAATGAGGAGATTGGAGCAATGGCTTCTGAAGGAAAAGTAAATCCTGCTCTCATATTGTACTTTCATAACACGTACCAGATATCATGCATTGAACTGTTTTAAGATGTCAGGATTTTAGAAAGCTAACACTAAGGTGGAGAGATATAAAGTTCTCTCGTTTATTTTCCACCTGAGGATGAGTATTTTAATATCTCGAGGAGCATTCAAGGTCTACAAGAGTGTAAATCTTTTCTTATAGATTAATGTAAAGTTTGTATTCTTAGCTCATATCTCACACATATGTATGCACGCATGCTTACTCGAACATACAGAAACAAAAGAAAAAAGAAAAAGAGAAGATAGGTGTTGTCTTAACTCTCAACAGCTATCTGATGTTAACAAGAAGTTATTTCTTAGATTCATGAATTGGGAATGAAGATCGCATTACTGAAGTCCCAAAATGCAGAGCTCAGAAATCAATTTGATGGTGAGTAGTATGTTAATTTCATGCTTTTTTGTCTGCCTTGTATTTTTTGGATCTTCAAATCTTCAAATAGGGTATGAAATTAATAGTTGCATTGTTAGCTCTGTAAAGTCTATCTCTGGTACCTTTCTTATGTTCACTATGACAGGCATTCTCTGATTAATGTGCTGAATACCAATTATGATTGATATGCTGAATACCAATCGTGCATCATCTGTTGATGCTCTTTCTTTTCAATATCTTGTATTCGATCTTCCCATTTCTAAACCTAATATGCCTTATTTAGCTTAATCATATGGTCAAATGTGAGATTTTTTAGATGCTTAATTTGTATGCTCATTATTTAGGAAAATAATTATACATATAACGAACCAAAAAGAAGCCAGTAACATCTATAAATGTAGAAATTTGTGATTTCATTTGATAATTGAGTATAGTATGTAGAATTTCCAGTTCGATAAAGTGACATTGAAGTACAAAATATGCTTTAGCAACAAGCTAATCTGCCATTAATAAGATAGATACTTAATATTCTACAATAAGAATTGTGTCCTAGTAATCATAAATTAAGAAGGGCATGCTCTTCTGTGAGATAACTTGGAAGATTCTCAACTGCTAACCACCTAGATCCCCTTGACCTGCGTATGTCTGCCTATTTATGTGCTTAACCATAGGTGACTTTCATATGTACTTTCTATTATGATCCAAGTTACCCAGATGTACAAATGGCTGGGGACTGTGAAGGCACACGGAAAAGTATTGGACATAATCTTGATTACTCAATATGGAAAACAATGAGAGTGGCCAGCATATGTGAATGACTAGATTTTTGTTTTAACAAAAGTTGGAAGAAAATTCAGTTATGAATATGATAACCTGACTTTCTGTTTCCTACTTCATGCAAGATTGATGTTGATGTCTTTTTTATCTCATGCAGCACTGTATAAGCACATGGAGGGGCTAACTAACGATGTTGAGAGATCAAATGAGATGGTAAAGCATTTATTAACTTTTTTTTCCCACGACTAGTGCTACAAAGTAACATTGATGCTTTAGTAGAAGGATTTTTATGCTGGACACATTGCATGTCATTTTCAACAAAATGCATACAGTTTGCCGTATTACTGTCACTAATTAACACTCTCTTGATGCCATTTTATTGTTAGAGCCAACCTGCAGATCTTTCTTTAACATCAAACTAGGAATTATATGTCCTATTTTATACTAATCTTTGTATCATTTAGCTCAATATATAATTTATTCTGGCAGGTTTCTTGAACTCACTCAATTGCAAGTTTGTGTTATGCTTTATATCATGATAGTAATGTTATGGGTTCTTTTCTCTATTGAATTTGTCCTTCAATTACCTGATTTCTCCACCGTGAACAAAAGGTCTCTGTCCAATGGTCCAGCTATCTTTTTGGATTTGTCGAGCCTTCTATGCCCTTAATTCCTAAGAAGGCTGCTATTTTGTATCAAGGATTTATGAGCCGACGAAGTTAACATTGTTGTGCTATGAGCTGCGGCATGGACTGTGCAGCCTGGGATGGATTGTTGTGCTGGCAACAAGGGAGAGGTGGAGGGGTACCATTAGGGGGAAATGCTGCGGAAGGACCAGAGTTGGAGGGAGGGAGAAGAGAATAGGAACACGGAGGTCCAGATTGGGGGGTGGTGGAAGGAAGAAGTCCCGTAACAGGCCGGGTCGGGTCGGTTCGGAACCAATCCAATCCGGTCCTAATATTTGTAACTTAACAAAGTTTTCAGGCCAGCTCAGTTCAGGTTGGGCATTAGTTGTCTGTTATTCTATTATAGGTTTTACATATACGTAAAGAACTCTGGAACCCCCAATACCTTCATCTGTCTGTTAATCTTTTTAACTAGTCTTATTTACACAGAAGTGTAAATGCTGCTTCCATTGGTTTACGTTATTAAACAAGGGTGAATAGCACTTTTTATAATTCAAATGCTCCATTATTGGGTTGACATTTAGTTTCCACTCCAGTGTCAATTGAACTCACTTTATCTTATGAACTATAACATTGTGGCTGATATTGATGGGAAGAACTATATTCATGACACTTACAGAAGATTATGTTGTTTGATTGCTCATTCATATCATTTGTGGCTTTGATTAACAAACGTTGGCCTCCTTGACCACGTCCATTTCAGGTGTATATTCTACAAGACAAGCTAGAAGCAAAGGACAATGAACTGAGAAAGTTGAAGGAAATGCTTTCTAACAAAGAAATGGCTGAAGAAAGAGATGAATCTGCCTATGATGGGAAAGGAAGTAATGAAGAGGATCTTGTAAAATCAGAGGAATGAGTTTCTAAACTATTTTTTCCCGGTCGGAGTGTTAGAGAGAGTTTACTTAAAATAGTCATATCTATTGAGGGCATAATCAAGTTTGCTGAGAATTTTCTCGTGTTTATTTTGAGCATAATTTAAAATTCAGGGATGGTCTCATCTGCAGAACTAGCCTCAATGTTAAAGGGTTATCTGCTAGCAAGTCTGGCTGAAAATGTAACATTCTCCTAGTTTTTCTCTTACATTGGACTACTGTCTTTTCATTTTCGTTTTCATCTGAATAAATTAGTCTAACTTATATTGCATTCTCGTTGACAGAATATGCTTCCCTATAAGATGGATTCACAAAGTTAGATTGCTTTATTTAATTATGCTTATTTTTTGAACTAAAATAAGTTAGCTTAAATTGGTTTAGGTTAATATGATATTTAAATATAAAGTAGTGTAGTGGTTATGTGACATGAAAAAGCAATACATTTAGGAGATATTTTGGTAAATGATTAAAATACTATTTATAATGGATGGATGAAGGATTGAAAAGTGAGTGCAGACGGTCGGAGAAAATAAGAAGAAGATTGTTCACCGGTCTGTCTCCCAACCTCTTAAAAGCAGTTACCAACTGTTATCTGGTCTTGGGACAGCACTGGCACCTCTGTTTGCTGGTGGAGAGGAAGAGATTGAAATGATAATTGATTATAAGTGATGCCTTTTTAAGATCTTAATTCGATTTTGTTGGTAAATATGAAATATTGGATGGAAGAAAGAGATAAAAAGTAGGTAACTAAACTAGTTTTGAAATAAACAGTTGTTTAAATAGTAAACCAGAAGTTATTCAGCACTGCCTGGCTTATTTTTAAATGTATGCCCTAATTCACAGGGACAATCTTTGTCCCGGAGTCCAATCCAAAAGTTTTAAATGGATTTAGATTTAATATAATCAGATTTGAGTCGGGTTGATCCGCCTAATCCACTTATTAAACAAGTGTTTGTGTTTTTTACTTCTACCTATTTAAACTATTTATAACCCACTAATTCATTTAACTTGGACAATCCAATTATGACCCAAAATAATTTCTTTATCACCTAAATAGCTAGTTTATAACCTGTTTACAATATGAATAAACTTCTTTACAATCTAAATTATTTACATAATCTGATAATTATTAAACGGATCGTATTCTTACTGGCCTGAAATTAATTTGACCCAATCCAGCCCGATTGCGATCCTTGCCCTAATGCATATATTGCTCATTAATGAGGCACAGAAATAGTAAGAACAAGCTGCGGAACCTACAAAGTCATGATACTGGGAGAAAATCTAAACATGAATAAGCAGAACCTTTTGAAATGTCCTCAAACCCCACAATGCTGGCTAAATATTGTATAGTTTGGTGCAGTAAGCATCCCTGCTTTTGCATGTTGCAAAAGTTTGGAGGAAATGGGGATTGCCTCCGCATTAAGGACTTTTCAATGATGAAAATCCTTTCTCATTTCCTCACAGAAAGCTTGATACAATTCTATTTTTTACAACAAACAAGTGTCATCTTCTTAAGCATAACAAAATGCTTAAATATTCTCGTCATTTAGCGGGCTGATGACTTTAGGGTTGACACATCTTTAATCCTTCTCGACAATAAAAATTGCAGGACAATGAGCACGCTATAAGCTGGATACTGGAGTTCAGTTGGTTTCAGAATAGCTGATGCCATGTTTCTTGAAGAACTCCCGGAAACCATACACACTCTGATCATAGTTGAACTGCAGAGGAAAAGAAAGAATAGGAACATTACAAATATTAAATGAGGCACCCATTCTATGACAGATCAGTGATCGTTTGATACTTGGATATAAGCAGTGATTCCACAGAAACAGTAGGCAACACATCAAAATGTATTCATAAATATCGAGAATTTATGCTAGGTAGGATCAACTGGGTTGGTTGAACATATTATTAGCCCTACCTTCTGCTCAAATTGCAGCTGTATGACTCAGAACAGAGACCAGAACTACTACTACACCGTGGATAAACCCAAGTTTTAAGACCTACCTTGTGCAATTAAGATTGTTTCAATTTTGGGACTAGTGCATTCAACTTAGACCCTGAAGATAATTGAGGTCTTATCTGGATGGTGGATCTAAAACCACTCATTCAATTCCATCACTTTGTCAGTGGAAACACACACCGTGCTATACAAGTCATTCTAAGTTTTGATAGTTTTAATCTTCCATTAATCATCTTGTAAATAATCAAAAGGGCAATTGAAGGTGTAACATACCTTTCCCTCAATACATGGAGATTATCATATTCAACTGACAGCGCCAGATATTCGGTATAGGAGATCAGTGCATACTAGCAACCTGAGTAGGGAGATATTTGACAAGGCAGTCAAGTGTTGAATGTCCTCTTTAACCACAATATTGGACTTTGAGCTAGCAACGGAAATAGTGAAATTAGTCTTGTAAGTCCTGTGATCAACAACCAACCCTTTATGCTCAACTATTCAAGATCTGCTTCACAGAACCTTTCCTCCAGTCACTTCTATTTGTGCATGGTACTCAGTTTGATCAAGTGCTATCATATGCTTTTTATGTTCTCATGACAACTTTTTTGTCTTTTCTCTTATCTCAAAGTGTCATCCACCTGAATGAGCTCACTCCTCCAATACGGTGCGCTCTATGATCTTAGTTTGACATGCACAAGCAAACCACTTCAAGCGAGAGTTGTATATCTTTTTTATCTGAGTGCTACCTGTAGCTTGTGTTGGATACAACTATTCTTTTCTACCTTATTGAGTAATCCTACTTAACCATCTCAATGTTCTTATTTCAGTGATAATCAACTTCTTTATATGTTAACCACTAGTCATCCAACATTCTGATCCATAAAGCATGCTTGGATTTAAAGAAGTCTTTTAAAAAAATTCCCTTCAAGTTTAAGGATCATGTGAAGATCATTCAATATGATGGAGGAATTTCTCTCATTTTACCTATTCTACTATTTTTTTTTTGTTCAAGGTCTCCCCTTCTTCCATATTATAGACTTAGGTCACGTACATACTCCCTTAAATTACTTTTTTCCTTCAATATACTCAGTTTTACCCCTATTTTGTAATTTTTAGGTTCCAAATCTCTTCTTGATACTTCTAATTTCGTATTCTACCTATCTTAGATTCATCAACTAAAATCATGTCATTATCAAATAACATACATCATAGACCCTAATATTGAATATTTTTATCTGGCTGCTTTATTACCAACTCAAAAAAGTACATATTTAATGAAGAAATCCTGACATTGCAAGACATCCACTCATCATAGCACCATCATATATATCCTTGGTAATATCAACACCCTTATTACACGCTCTTCTCTGAAAGTCATCACATTTGTTCCCTAACCCTATCTAACATTTCACTTTATCAATAAATTCCAATAAAAATCTCTTTTCTTTACCCTATACTTCAACATCAAGCATCTTTAATAAGTAGATAGCTTCCACAGTCAATCTGCATAGCATAACCAAATTAATTTTCAAGCACAGCTGCTTTGTGTCTTTACCTTTCTTGTACTATCTTCTCTCAAAATCTCATAGTATGGCCGACAAGCTTAGTTTCATTGTGTGCATCTACATGTACTTTTTATTCTACATGTTGTTACGCATTCTAAAGTCTAAACAACTAAGCCGGAAGGGAAGGGGCATATGTATTTGCATGACCCCAGCAGATTTGACCCTCTCTACACCCTGAGGTCAACCAAATTAATCTCATATGTCCACAGCATCTCCATACCTCAATGGTAATAGGGAGATCATCGTGATCTAGAACTTCTCTAGAACATTATTTGTCCGTCCTGCATCTATTTTTGCTAACACACTTGTAGCTTATATTAGCATTGATGACATATCTATTTATTTCGACAATCATGACAGCAGTATGTACCAAGAGTTCTGCCGTTTAGATATAGATGGCGATTATGCCGTCTAATTGCAAATATCTGTATGTTATCTTATTTTAAGTATGAAACTGAAAGAAAGGACTACTAGACCTAAGATGCACCATATGTTTGCTATTATTGATAGATATTGCATTTTACTGATTTCTTTTTTCTTTTTTTTTGACGAAGACATTTTACCATTCCAAACCAGAACTTTGCATCTTAAAAAAGATAAATATATAATGAATGGAGTAACTAAAATAACAAACTTACTGGCAAAACTTTGACCGAGTACTTTGTTATGCTAGGGTCCACCATTTTTCCTTGCTTAGCTGCTGCCTGCCCAAAAGTAAATAATTGAGGGGAGAAGGATTACGGCAGATTAGTATATTGTAGAAAATTATCCAGCCAAACAAATGTTGTTTAAGAAATTTGAATTAAACATAGTTAAAAGTTAGGATATATCATAAGGGAAACAGCTACATTACTAGTTAATTAATTAACCATTAGAATATTTGCCGGTAAAAAAACAAAGAAGACAGCACGGCCACTAAAACACAAGTAATGTACACCCCAGGTATAATAGTAACTAAGAGCAAGAACAAGAAAAAGAGCAGGAAAGTAAACCCAAGCAAAACAGATGTAACGGAATAAAAGTAATATAATAGCAGAGCACAGATGAGCATGACTCTCGTTTACAAATAAAGAACCTCAAGAAAATCTAGGCAAAAGGAGCCACATGAACCCTAGTGATATTCTGTAATTCTAGTTGAGTTGACAGATAAAAAAGTAATATTGACAGTAGAAACCAAAGTAATATAGCCATTAAAATGATTGAGCTAAACTCAAGCAAAAGATTAAAAAAAAGTAAAAAGAAGAGAAAGAAAATAGAATTGAACAACCATACAGGCATCTTTTGTTCATTGCATACGGCTCAGATCAGCTAACAAGTAAAAGTTAGAAACTGAATCTTCTATGTCCCAGAAATTTTAAAAGGATTTAGGAAATCCAAGACTCCAAGGTGCTTTTAACAATGATAACTATCAGTTAGCACAGGTGTGGTCTTGTAAGGATTTTTACTCAACATCATGAGATCAACTTCCCGATGATCACAAGTTACTTGCATAAAGTAATAGAGCTTTCACAACCCGAGACTAGTCAATAATAATTACCAAATGCAACAGATAATAATCAGCAGCCTTCATCTGATAAATGTACTTGATGGTCACACAAGTTACTCAAAATTCTAAATAGCAGTCATGAAGTCTCATAGGCAATCGCTGCAGCTGCTTCACCCAGCACGTAGTGTAAGTGATGCAGATATCACTGACAGGTTATGATGGCATGTGTACCAGCATAGAAGGAGCCAACATTTGATAATTCCCCCTGTAAGGATCTGATTTTGATTGAGAGTTTATGTCATTTTATTTATATGTGACATTTATAGTTGTTTTTATATTTTTCATTTGTCTAGGGTGTCTTTTACTTATTCTCATTGTAAGGTCTTTATATTACCTGTTGTGCTATCTTTTGAGGTTAATGAAATTTTTTAATTTGCACTCCTTTGTGAAATTTGTGTGAAACTATTGTTAAGGATGGAGGTGTGAAATCCCATTCATATTCTCTCTTATTGTCTACTCTTCCACCTCATTATTTCCACCATGTCATTTTGCATCAATAAGTGGCCTATATTGCCAGTTTGACAGATAGTACTCCCTATGTTGTAGCAATCACATAAGCCAACCCAGTTGGCTCACACCAAGTTGGTGGACCAGCACAGCAAGCTGTATAGACAGAACAGCTGACCACCTATACAAGCTTGAGTGCCATAAATTACATAAAATTGACAAAATTAGTCAAAACTAAATCAATTCAATTCTCTGGATACCTCCATCTAGATGACTGCTTAAAACTTCAAGGAAATACTTAACTGCTTAAGTGAGTTCTATCATTCTTCTTCAAATCTTAGAAGTTGGAGGAGACATCTAACAACATAGACAATGCTGTAAGGAGGGTTGTCAAAAGATACAATCTTTTGATTCCAAGTTTCAACATATTCCACTCCCTGGTCCAAATTAATTTATTCATTTAACATATTAATCTTGATCAACTTAACAAGAAGCTGATAGTGATCATAAATGGTTCAAGTGGATTATCACAGATAGGTAGTAATGGCATTCCTATTCCAGCAAAGTAACTATCTGAGATCAGTAGCAAAGAAAAACAAAGTGATGCAAAGCACAAGAAGCCATACTTGTTCAGGACTGTGAAACATTTCAATGAATGGATATTCATTCCTTTGCCTTGTCATGCAAAATCCAGGATATTTTGGGCACTCAACCTGGAAAACATGATCATATTAAAAAAACAGAAAAATACTAGCTAAGAATTCAAGATTAATGATAAAATGATATGCAAAGAATAGATGAACGAAGATCATACCAGTACTAAGTACTAACAGAAACGAAAATATTAGAGAATTTGTCATGAATGCGAACCAGTTTTACTTTGTTTTGATGATCTCATCAGGCCTAAAGATTCTTGGTTTTGAATCTCTCAACCAATTTGGTTGAAACAATTACATTTACTCATTTGACATGGTTGCTACTTTACTATGAGAAGCAGTTCGTAATATTTTATAATTTACGAAAGGCAGAGTAGCTTTTTAACAGATAACAAAGAAAAAAAAAATTCAAGGAAAAGAAAAAACTTATAGAAAGGCTAGTTTGATACACCTAATTCCAAAATAAATGAGTACTCGCTGGTTCCTTCTCCAGAGTTTGCTAAAAGTTGAGCTATTTCAAGCATATTCTACACATCAATTTGATGGATCTATAAAATTGCAGGTCAGATTGATCAGATCTGGCCTGGTTAAATAATAGGTTGTTCAATTCATATCTAAGTGGACTGCAGTGTAGACCAAGGATTAACTGATATTAGCCGGTTGTGTCTTGGACAAGTGTATACATTGTAAAGTTTTAAGAATTCCAAGAAGACCAAATTTTGGCATTACAACTTCAGAAACCAAAACATGGTTGCGATGTACAAGAACCCTAAAAAGGTGAAAATACAATTAAACATACCCAAAGAGCAATTGGCAATTATAAACTGATATAACTGAATTCGAACCAAACATGTAGAGAAATTAGTATAACAACTGAACAAATATGCTAGGAATAGCAGAAGATTTATCAACATGACAGATATGTCGAAAACATTTGATGCTTTACAACATGCTTGTTATTGAACAATAGGTAAATTAGAGGCAGAACTTTGTCATACTACTCATACACGAACAAACTTTATGTGTGGATAAAACTCGGCAGCAGCTTCCTCCAATACTTTCTCGAGATGCTTAGTATAAGGACACCTACAATGACGATTTAAACACATACGTCAGTCAACTGATGAATTTGCATGTATATTAGACAACAAATGGATTCTGGAACACATCCATATCATGGATCTGATCAGAGATCAGTGTTCGTATTCAATAGAAGACAGCTCAGCTCTCCACTATAACTAACGAAATCAAATCCAAGAATCCTTATGCTCAAAACATAGGCAACTCCTACAGTAAAAACTGAAAGGAATGTTGTGCAACTCTTGATTATAGCTAATCTGAATCCCCTCAATGTTCAGTATTATTGGATGGTAGTCAAGAATTGATTTGAAGAAGCCTGAGAGCACATGAAATAACTGGATCTAGATAGACAACTACAAGAGTACTTCTTGTGCCGGACTTCCCAAAAGTAATCAAAGAAACAACTAGATGAGGATAAATGGAGGTACTTGATAGTAAATGCAACAACCACAGGGTGACCTTCATGCAATAGCTGAACAAATTGACGCTCTGATGTAAAAGGAATAATCTGCGACAGTCCTAGATCCTTGGGATATCCTGTGTAGTACCTAAAATTCATCAAGGTGCAGAAAATTGAAGAAAGTTAACACATATACCTTTGGATAAGTATATAGACAGCATTTCTAAACTGTAAGCAACAAAATACCCAAACTAAGTACCAACTTTACAATAACCGATGTACAAGCTTGTTCATAAGGATTCATTATAGAACATCATATCAAGCAAGAAACTTACTTAAAAACATATCAGCTCTACCACATCTAATCTCACAATAGCGAGTGCCTTAGCTGACAGTAAGCAAATGTTGGTTAAAAATGCAAAATTGAAATGTCAATTAGTCGAATATGTAAGATAAGTTCAACTCCCTCTAAAAATCTAAGTTGCGAATTTCCAAAAGAGAGGAGATCAAGATGAGAGTTGACATAACAAGATATGATTGGATGTAGAGCAAATTATGGGCAGACAATGGGGGAAAAACAAAATGAACAAATTTCACAAGTGAAACTCACAGAAGGCACAAAAAAAAGCGATCAACCAACTGTTGATTCTTCTCGACAGGTCAAACCCACATAAAAAGCAACAAAAAAAAAGTCTCCATTTGCCTTGGATGAGCCCTATTTTTTAGAGATAGTCTAGAATACTTGTGATCTAATGTCAAACATCCATGATAGGCTCCAAATTCCAAGTCATGACTCACGAGTGTTACATGCAAATGAGGCCTGCCCTAAAATATATCATCCATAACTCAAGAAGGCACTCGACAATAAAGTACGGCTCATAGAGAGATCAATACAATTATACTTCCGTGATAAATTATCAATAATTTCAAATGTCAGTTTGCTGCTAAATATAAATATTGATATATTACTTTCGAAAAAAAGAAGGGGATAATTCACTTAGCTGATTCTCAAAGGACCTTCTCTGGTTAGAAAATATAACACTATTATCAAATGTACCAGCCTTTACAAGCCCTTAGTTTGCAAAATATTATAGAAACCATATTATTAAATAACTACGCTTCCCTATTCAGTAATAATCATATTTGTCATTAATAACTATTTTTACCAAAACAAACCACTATTAGAATAACTGGAGAAAGAGGAAAGGTTGTCCGTGACAAGAATAACAGAGAACTAAAGGAAAGAAAAAGACAAGAGATTTCCAAGTGTTGCAGAAAAAAAAAGAAAAAAGAGGAAGCTCCTATCATCTAACAAGTAAAATCACAAAGGAAAGGTCTTGAAGTCACTCACTTGCTAGTTGCCCGAAGATGGGAAAGCATCCGGTCAAGAAATGACTGCTCCGCCATCTCCAATACTAAGAATTTCAGCTCAAAGAAATAAGAAGAGATCCGAGTGAAGAGCTGCACAATCATATGGACGCAAAAGAAGTGATCAAGAAAGAAAAGACAAAATGTCTGCATGTGTTTTCTCACTGATTTCAAATTCAAACAAAATACTTCCAAGATCGCTGCAAAATATCTCGCAGCAAAATTACAAAGCATGGCAATAACATTAAGAATACCTCTAGCGGGCTGCGAGGTTTGGGCGTGGCGGCCGGCTGAGACGTCAGAGAGAGAGAGAGAGAGAGAGAGAGAGCGGGTGGGAACTTGGAACCGGCACGGCGCCGGAGCCGACGGCACAGTTTGGGAGACGGAGAGGAGATAGGATGATTTAATTAGGTGGTGTGTGCATAGAGAGAGGGGAGGAGGTCTAGATAAAAAAACAAATGTCGAGATTTTTACATAATTGCCACTTAAAACTCTCGAAATATCATATTTACTATTACAATTATCACCAAAGTGCTATTTCAAAAATGGCATTCCCTTGGTGGCGTTTACTTCACTAATAAGATATATTTCTCTTTTTTATTTCTAAAATAAATTTTTTATTTTAAAAGTAATTATTTTTATATTCACTTATATTTTAAAATAATAATATAATAATTATCTTTGATATCATATAAAATAAAATAATAAATATAAAAATGTATATTTATTTTCTTTTATAAAATTACTATAAATATATTTATTTAAAATAACTTAGGTTGATGTAATATATATTAATATAAATTAGTAATTGGGTTAGTGTATGATATAAGATAAAATTTAACGTAAATTAATAATTTGATTAGTGTGTGATATAAAATAAAATTTAATAAATAGTATTTTTGTTCTAAAATAGAATTAGTATAATATTTTCTGTTATTTTAAATAAAAAAATGTATTTTAAATAAGAATGGCCTGCAAAACATTATAATACTTATGGATTTCTTTTTTTTTTTTTTAAAGAACTTATGGATTCTCACAAGAGAGTAAATTTTGTT
The DNA here is from genome assembly GCF_019914945.1 of Typha latifolia. NCBI lineage: Eukaryota > Viridiplantae > Streptophyta > Magnoliopsida > Poales > Typhaceae > Typha > Typha latifolia. Next base: position 13,773,816 of record NC_133087.1, on the reverse strand, counting down.
GATTGTTTGTTGTAACTTTTAAGGTATTCTAGTCTTTTTTGTATACACAGTAATATCAGTAATTGCATATAAGTTAGGGATAATTCCCTTTTCACTCATTAAACTATCACACATTTCCACATTAAACTCTTTTTTTAACACACTGGCCCCCTAAACTATCAAAAATACCTCACCCTCACCCCTCTGATGTCGTTGACAGAATTAATGAATTGACCAAATTACCCCTCCACTTATAATAATGAGATAATTAAGTGGCTTAACTAATATTAAATATTTTAATTTTTTTAAACTCATTCATAACTCTCTCCCTCTGCCTTAATCCCCTTTCTAAATATTTTAATTTTTTTAATTCCTTAATTACCATCTCCCTATGCCTTAGTCCTAATCCCGATCTCTCTCTCCTCCTCCTCAACGACTCTTGCAATCTCTTCGGCGACGTTGGGCTCGGAGAAAAGGGCAACGGTGATGCCAATCTCCGTCCTCCCCCAATGGCTCTTGCGACTTCTCCGACGATGCCGGGCTTGGAGAAGAGGGTAATGACAACGCTAGACTCGGAGAAGAGGGATGTCGGGCTTGGAGATGATGGCGTGAGGCATTTGGAGAGAGAGAGCTCTAAGAAGAGAGCGATGACGACGGGGGGAATTTAGAAAGAGAGAAAGGGCTTGGAGAAGAAGGCGACGGCAACGTCGAGGCGGGGCTCGGAGAAGAGAGTGGATCTGTCTCACCTTGATTGGCTGCAATCGCCGGAGGTGGCGACGTAGTGGTCGAAGCTACGTAGATCCAAGATCCAACTCCAACGGAAATGCGGATCTTGTGATGTATTCGAGCTTGAGCATGTCGGAGAGGAAGACCATGGTAGGCTGTGGAGGAGGCGACGATGGTCAATGCCATGGATGCGGTGGCTGTGGCAGTGGAGTGGAGGCTACGATGGGCTAGGTTGAGACCGTAGTAATGGAAGGAGAGAATGATTTTCATCCACCTAAAAGTTTCTCATGACTTAGCATACCACATATACAAGGGTAAAATTGTCATATATTTATCAGGTGATCTTTTGGACGGAAATGGGTAATGGAACCCTAACGGAAGGAGTTAAGTGAGGTATTTATGATAGTTTAGGGGGTCTGTACCAAAAAAAAGTTCAGACGGTCAATGTGGTGGAAATGGGTAATAGTTCACAGGGTGAAAAATAAATTATCCCTATAAGTTAATAGCACAAGGGAATCAAAAATTAATGATGAAAGTTTCGGTGGGACACTTAAAATTTTGGCACATTTAATTGCATTGGGCTAAATTCGCATGCTTGAAATAGGATACAGTGATTAGAGAAAGTACATAATAATAATACGTTCTAATGCACATCCCTTATTAAAACTCTTTTTATATAAATTACACAATTGGATCACTACTCACGGGATTGAAAAAATCTACTAACTATTATTTTTATCCTCAATAGTCACGGGATTGAAAGGTTGGCATGCGCAGTGAGCGTCGGTGCAAGAACCATTGGACATTACTCTGCTATAGTCCTTTACCCTCGCGTTATCTCCAGATTGAAAAGAGTTTAGAACAACTAGATTTTGGGTTGTTGTCTTTACTTACCATTTCGTCGCTTATTTCTATTGAATAAATGCAGGAGCTTAGCTGTGAACCATTCCATAACACTTTTGACTGACAAAAAGGAGTTATTGAAGCTTACTTAAGCCTCTTGTGCTGCTTGTAGTTGTATATATATATACAGAGAGAGAGAGAGAGAGAGAGAGAGAGAGAGAGAGAGAGAGAGAGAGAGAGAGAGGGAATAATAAGTCTTCCCCTTTATTAACACAAAAAGAAGTAAACACCAACCATGCATACACATGCATTACCTTTATTACCACCTACGACACCACATATACTACACCTAATATAAGCTCATCAACTCTTAACACAAAAATAACAACAACAATAACAACACCTCTATACCTCTCATTTCTCAAACATATATATATATAGAGAGAGATATGTATATAGAGATATTATATATTTACGATCACTCACGTCCTCGCGGCCTCGTGCGCCTTGCTCTGTATTCCCTGCCCGACGTCCCTCGTCCGCTGCCCGACGTACCCGGCCCCCTCCGCCAGGCGCCGCTTGGCGTAGTCCATCGGCTCCATCACCATCCCCGCCGCCCCTTTCCTCCCCCTGAAGTAGTTCACAATCCATGACAGAGCCGAGAGCGCGGTGAGCCCGAACGCGCCGGACGCCAGGAACCCGGTGACGGCGAGGCCGACTACGAAGGCGGCGGGGACGAGGATCGGGCTGAAGAGGATGAAGAGCGGCGTGGCGACGGCGAGGCCGACGACGGTGCCGGCGAGGGTGACGCCGGATAGGGTGAGGAGGACGCCGGCGAGGGGGACGAGGGCGGCGAGGGCGGCCACGGTGGAGGCGCGTGGGCCCTTCTGTTGGAGCATGCCCTTCATGCTTTCCATGTGCTGCAGTGGCTGGGATTGCTGCTGGCGCTGGTGTTGCTGGTGCTGCTCCGCCATGAATAAGTACTTCTTCTTCTTCTTCTTCTTCGTTGGGTGGAATAAGTTTACGAGGAGAATAGTAGAATGGGAGATGGGAGGTGGGAGTTATAAAGGGCGGGAAAATGAGGACGCGTGGGAGGTGAGGTGACACGTGGAGAATGGGAGGGAGTTGGATGTCACATGCTTGGTGCCACCGCTCTGTTTTGGACTTATATGGGATAAGTCGGCTTTTGTATCCGGGAAGGGACGCGGTTATCCGGAAAATGGTACGCGAGTTATCCGAGGACTAGTCCTTCAGTACTGCAAAGTGTTGACGGTGGTGGTGGAGTACCAAAATTGGGGGCCCAAACCGAATCGTGGAGGCCCAAGGAATAATCTTAATAGTAACACTTTAACTTTATAGTTCTAATCTAATCTAAACTTTAAATTAAGAAAAAGACTAAAATGTTAATTTGGACCCGTTTCAGCTGAAATGGGCTGGAAGCCTGGGAAGTCTGGAGATTTAGTATTAATGGGTCGGATCCTATCCAGACCTGATACCCAATAAGTTAAGTTTCTCTCCTCTCTCACGATCAAAATCCTCCCCCCTCTCTCTCTCCCCCGATGCTTCTCCCTCTCGATCCGACGACGGCAAGTAATTTTCCGGCGGGAGAGGCCTCCGGCGTTTAGTTCTCCGGTGAAGTGAAGAGTCTCTCTCTCCCTCTCTCTCTCTTTTAGTTAGTGCTTTTTTTTTCCTTTTCTTAATCTCTCTCTGCATCTCTATCCCTTTCTCTTCCCTCCCTCTCCTACCCCTTCACTCCTACTCTTTTCTCTCCATTTCTCCTCGCTGCTGTAGCTATCCTATCTTATCTGCTACAGTATCCGAGAATGAGAGGGAGAGATTAGAGAGATATAGGGGGACGGGTGATTTTTCTTATTTTTCCTGTCATTTTTTTTCTGAACTTTCTAGATTTTTCCTGCATATTATAACAATTGTTAAAATTTATATAATTAAAAAAATAGTCCTATATACCGAAACTGCTGATACTGCTGATAAGGTCGATCCCGACATCGATAATCGGAACCTTGGTGCTACCATGATTGCCAAATATAAGCAACTTTAGTTTCCAATCGAAAGACTATATCGAGAAAGATGATCCATCCGTAAGCGAATATGCAATTAATTTGACATGTTGATTAAAGTATTGACGTAGTTGATCAATGTAAAATTTCAACTTTTTTTTATGTTTGTTCCATTATTTTGGAACTATATAGTCGACAGCTAAACAGGCAACTTATTTATCCATGTTGGTTAAATTTTCAGTCTTTTCCTTGGTACCCTATTACTTTTGTTCCTTTTCTGGACATAGTGGCGTAATATCTCAATTTGCTTAAGTAAATATTTTGTTTCTGATGGTGAGAAAATGGATCAATTTGGTATTTTTGATGTCTAGAGAAATAATAAACTTCTGAGAGAAGATAATAGAACCTAATCATCCTTGCTTTAAATTTTCATTTGTTTTCATGATGTCACTGAACTGTACCTTCAGTAGTCTCCATTAAGTTCAGACCTGAATATTGCATTTATCTAAATAGTAAGTGACAAAGATTTATATTCTGTAATCTGAGTATCAAATCTCTTCTTGCAGGGTCATTGAGATGCTGCTCTCAGATTTGACTTATATTAGATAGATAATGTCCTTATGGCTGGGCTTGAGGAGCTGAAAAAGAAGTTGCAGCCTTTATTTGATGCGGAAAATGGGCTCATCAATGGAATGCCACTGGATCCATCTGATTCATACATGGTAAAACAATGTGAAAAATATTTAATGCCTTATTTGGAACTGAGAAGAAGATGGAGTAGCATTAAGCTAAATTTTTTTGCGAACTTTTGATGAAAGAATAGCCTCCCCTGCAATGTTGTTTCTTTTTTTTTTTTTTTTTTTTCCTCAGTAGGTGAATTTTATAATATTTGACCATAAACCATGGGGTCATTGATATGGAGAGATGGGTAGTGAGACTTTAGTTCATTAGAGAGGTCGCACAAGGTAAAGAAACCCTTAGGAATTGTTAATGCTTTTGAATGAAACTTGAAACCTCAGACAAGTTCTTGAAGTGCTACCAATATTGTGCCAAAGGTAATAATCATTGAATTGATGAAGGAGCAATTGAATATGGCCTTTGGAGCGTGATTGAATCCTCAATTAAGGAGTTCTAGAGTTTTTAATATGAGAAATTAACAGTAAGAATCATCATAAATAGGAGAAAGAAGGAAAAGCGGCAAAAAAAGGAGAAAGATTAGAGATTGAGGGGGTGAAGACTGATAGATGGGCCAAGTAGAAGATGAGGGCCAACTCTAGATCATAATAAATTCTGTTTTCAGAAAATATGCTTACAGCATTATACATTTCCTCTCTGCTAGTCAATGAGATATATAGAACTATACAACTTGGTTCCAAGTAATAGAACTTTGATCTTTTTGATGCAAATAAAATTTTCTTAAAAAGAGATTTTATTGCAGTAGGAATCAGATGTAAGCAACCATCTCTTTATTAATGAATAAAAACAATTTATCGCCTGAATCAATAGGGTTCAACCATTAAATTTCATTTTATTAGTTTCCGTACTGCACCTAACTGTTTAGTACTGTTGGAAAGTTGTAAAAACTAAAAAGTTGAAACACTTTTGGTTTTGGTTTGTCTACCATTTTTCCTTCAATTTGTGAAATGCTTTCTGGAATCCTATCACTGAAGCTTTTCCTTTTTGGATCTGAGATGGAAATATATGATCAATAGAACGTGATAAACTAACCATCTATGGACAAGATTCAAGCTCCTCCTATGCATAGCTTTATTTTTTTTCCAAAGAGTTCAATTCTACTTCTTAGAAGGTTGAATGTAAGGCTGCCAGTTGATTGTATATAACTCACTAACTACTCTAAAAACTTAAGTTAATAGAAATTAGTGGTTTTTATATTTTACTTCTAACTCTTCCTCTCGCTTTTGGGCTGAGATATCTTGATGGATCTAAGAAGTAAACTTATTTAAATAAGTGGATGTTTTATATCTTAAATGATAGATGGACCTGATAAGATTTAAACTTATGACCTTTTCCCTAAAAACTTAAATTATTAAAGAATGGTGGTTTTTATATTTTATTCTAAAAGTTGCGAAAAGCTACTCGATCATCCTATTGAGCCTTTTCAAATCTCAATGTGGAGTTGACTTACTTAGTGAGCTGCTCCTGATCCATCATTTGTTATACCTCATCTTTTGGATGCTTTGCCATCCATGATTGTTTTGCAGCTTTTATTACTCCTTATTGCCTTCTCTTTAATCAGGTGGAATCTTCTAGTGATACAATTTTTCCTTTTTCTAACTTCTGCTTTTATGAAGGTATCGGATGGTGGAACTTTGAACTTATTAAGCAGATCGTATGGGGTGTACAATATTAATGAGCTTGGCTTCCAAAAAAGCTCAACTGGGATATCAGATGAGCCGGATAATAATGAAAAGACATATCGTTGTGCCTCTAATGATATGCATATTTTTGATGCCATAGGTTGTGGAGCAAGCAGTGTTGTTCAAAGAGCTATTTACATACCCATTCATCGAGTTTTGGCCCTAAAGAAGATAAATGTATTTGAGAAGGTTTACATCCTCACTTCCTTTCTTCTTGTTAAGTGAGTCGGAAACAAAAAATGATATCTCATGTGCTTTGCAGAAAAGGAAAAGAAAAACTTAAGCTAAAATTTATTTGCGCCTCCATGTGAAAATGGAAACTGCCATAATCATCATATGGCTCTTTGCTACCCTTTGTGCCTCATAGTAAGGGATTCGAAACAAACATTTCTTAAATAACATAGCTTATATATATTTCAATCATTCAGAATACACTGGAATCGAATGATTTTCTGCCTTCTCACTAATGTTTGGATGCTAATATTCACTGTCCATTAAATATTTCGTGGAACTTAGATGTTGTTCCAAACTTCCAATTTTTCTTCCAAAGAATTTCTTCAGTCTTCCATATTTGTGGATGGTTACTAGCATTAAAGACTGCATCATCATATTTACACCTAGTTTGTTTGACTCAAAAGGACAAAAGGCAGCAGCTTCTTAATGAGATAAGGACGTTATGTGAGGCATCTTGTTATCCTGGTTTAGTTGAATTCCACGGGGCATTTTATGCTCCTGACTCAGGACAAATAAGTATCGCTCTTGAGTACATGGATGGAGGTTCCTTGGCAGATGTTCTTAGAGTGAAGAAGTTCATACCAGAGCCAATTCTTTCACATCTAGTCAAGAAATTGTTGGAAGTAAGTTTCTATCACTTCTATTGTTGTCTACAGTTTGACTTCAGTTGGAAAAGCAATATTCGGTGAGTGATCATGACATTTAATTTTCAAGGGACTGCACTACTTGCATGGTGTAAGGCATCTAGTGCATAGAGATATAAAGCCAGCAAATTTGCTTGTAAATCTGAAGGGTGAGCCAAAGATCACTGACTTCGGTGTAAGCGCAGGTTTAGAGAATTCAATGGCTATGGTATGTCATTTATACAATTTAAACAAAAGTAAGCTTGTTTCATTTGCATAGGTCAGTATATTATTGCGAAACTCATTTGCAACTTGTGTTGCAACAGATTTTCTTAGACATAAAGATTAGGAAAGGTATACAACTTTAATAAACCATATAAATCCTTTGCCAGTGTGCTACCTTTGTTGGCACTGTCATTTACATGTCACCTGAGAGAATTCGAAATGAGAGCTACTCTTACCCTGCTGATATTTGGAGCCTTGGTTTAACCATTTTGGAATGTGGTACCGGGAGATTTCCATACACAGCAAATGAAGGGCCTGCCAATCTAATGCTGCAGGTGAGATGGTAATTTCTTTATTGTTTCTTCTACCATGCATGAGGTTTTGAACATCTGTGTTTTGATTCATGCAGGAAAAGTATAGGTAAAAACTAAAACCTTTTAATTTTTTTAGTGGCAAAAATGGGATAAATTGTGTTTTAATGGTCTGATCATCTATATCATATATATAGTACCAGTGGTAAACTATTACTTATAGGCCTTTTTGAGTATGATTTACAATTGCATTTATATCATCCATGATACATATTTTTGCTGCTCCTTTAGGACCTTTACTGATATAATTACTTGTCTGAATAGCATAAGCAAAAGATGCTAATAAAATAAAAAAGATATAATGTACATGTACAAAAGTATTGTCATCCAGAGATCATATGGCAAGAAAAATCAACATATCAAAGAACCAGGAGTGCTGAGCCCACTAGCTGCTAATTATAATGGCAACAACCCTCCATATTCTGGTAAACCCGAGCAATAGTTTGATTCTAGTTCAAGATGACAGCCACTATGAATATAAGCACTATTCTGAGGTGGTTAAAAGTTAAAACGCATCGCAGGAGGGTCTCAAATCGAAACTACTGCTGCTATACCATGACCATTTTAGAACAATGGGCAGATATATTATATTATTGAGGACTTTTCTTTAAGAAAGGCTATTAATGTATATTAGATCTAGAATCATATGAATTACCTATCAATGATTGGGCTAATGGAGACCCATTTCATGCTTGGTGATTACAAATTTAGAGATCTCGACTATATAATTGTGCTGAGATTATTGCAGTGCATCCCTGTGGTCAGATCTGTAAATCCTTGGCATGAAGGCCTTACATGATTTCTTCTAAAGGAAGTGTTATTGCTTATGTGTGTTAACTTACCAATTACTTTAACCGCTTAAGTTGTTAGCCCTCATTCACTTCAGGAATAACTTTTTTTTTATATTGGAATACAACTGCTTATTCTAGAATAACAATTAAATATCATAATAATCTCATTTCAAAATACAAACACTATTCATAAAAATTACCTCTTATATCACACACTAACTCTATTACTAAGTTATCTTTGATATCTATTCTATCAATCTACTTTATATCAAATCAAAGAGTCTTCATGGTAATTTTCATAAAAAACGGAAACACATTTTTTTCATATTTTTCTTCATTTTATATCATATCAAAAGTAATTATTACACTTTTACTCCAGAATACAAGTGAACATAAGAATAATTATTTCTAAAATAAAGTCTTCATTTTGGGAATAACAAAGAGGAATACTTATTCTAAAATTGACCTTATTTCTTAAGTAAACGATGCCTTAGAGAACAATGATTTTTATATTTTATAGGGTTAATTACATTTTGATTCCCTTAAATATCACTCTATCACATTCACCTCCTCAAAAAAAAAAAAAGTAGACACATACACCCTTTAAATTATCTAATTATATCACCAAGCCCTCTTCGTTAATATACTGTTAGAAATTTTGATAGAAATAATTTAAAATTTTCTACTAACTTAATAAATAAACAAAAATACCCTTGTTTTCCTTTTATATCCTTTTATCTTCTCTTTTAGTGGTCTCTATAGCAATTTCTCCAAATATTAAATTTTAGTGATAATTCCAATTACCGTTGTTTTTTATATACAGTCTCTGAACTTTTTCTTCACCCCGTACACTCTCTGAACTAAAAATGTTTTTGATTTAGGGGTCTATGCAATTACCTTTTTTTTCTTAGTTCAAGGTGATATGTGGATATATTTTTTAGTTCACAAGGTGTATGTGACTAACAAAAAAGTTCAGGAAGTATATGTGAAAAAATATTCAGGGGGTCTAAATAAAATTATTCTTAAATTTTAAACCGATATTCTCTAATTGCTTCAAAATCTACTTATAACTGGAGAGAGAAAAATATAGTGAGTATACTTTTGTCCATCTAATTAGTTATCTATTTTTTAATATTTTTTTAACAGAATTTTTAATGGAGGGGTTTAGTTATACAATTAGATAATTCATGGAGTGTATGTATCCACTATTTTTTCTCTTGAGGGGGTGAAAGTGATATAAAATGATAGTTGAGACGGTCAAAATGTAATTAACATGATTCTATATTCTAATATTTTTTCTCACTTTTGAGCTTGAGACATTTAGATTTTAAGTCCAAGAAGTGAACTTAACTTTAATAGGTAGAGACTTTTAGATTTTAATAATATATGGGTTTAGCAGCATTCGAATTCACAACATTTGCCCTGATACCAAAAGCTTAAGCCATCAGATAATAGTGTTTTTATATTTCATGTTCTAACAAATAACAAGGTGGAATGCACCCCATTGGCTGATAAAAGACAAAGGTTAACTTGGAAAAGAGTGGAAAAGAAATGACAATCCTGCTCTGATGGACATTAGTAAGATGGAGCTTAGAAAAAAGATTTCATGTAGTTGTTCACAATATATTAGGGTGTTGCTCTATTAATACAAAACATTGTTATTTGCTATTGTAATTCTTATTTGTTATGGGCATTGGTTAATGTGTTGTTATTTGTTATAACTTATAAGCACTTGTTTGATTGGATGGTAGTATTGGTCGATCCCAATCATGATGTATACATGTAGTTCTTTAGTCATTTATTTATTTATTGGGAGTTGTGTTAGAATAATCCCATATATTAGGGCTTTAATACTCTAATGATGCACAAGATGGTGCCATATTCAGGTAGGATTTGGATGGGGTGTTTTTCACGTAGACTCTTTCTTGAAGATCTGTGCCATAGCATGACCATAAAATTTTGGAATGTTTAGAAACCAGAAGTAAATCAATTAATGATATCTAGAGCTCCTACCTTAGCATCAATAGTTCATAATTACAATTTAGTGGCTGATGAAGATTTTACTCAATTGAGGTTTAGGAAATTCTATCTTAGTTCTCTTGCTTTAGGATAAAGTGGTTCTAAACTGCATCTTAAAACAAATTATGTGTGAAGTTTGCTTGATTAGCATGCGCATAATCAACCCAATCAAAATGGTATTGTTCTTAGATCGTTAAAGGGGCTCATGTTCTACGAGTATTTATGGATTCAAATTCTACAACACTAGTTTAATTTGGAGATAATTAAGTTCCACTTCTCTCATTAAAAAAGAAAATCAAGTAATCAACCCAATCAGGTTAATTCTATCCATGTCCAGCTTGCTGCTCTTCTATTTTTCTGATTTTGGAATATGTTGAATCATGAACATAGTATGCTTAAGTCATCTGCATCACTTTCCTCTTGGAGTAATTTGCTAATGATGATTATGTTGATAATGAATATAATTGTCTCAAGACTATCTCTGAGCAAAGCTTCAGAAAGGAAGACAGTATTCTCACAAAAAGTGAAAAAAGTTCATCTCTACTTTCAAGATTGAATTATCTGCTCATTAGTCTTAAGGACTATCATAGAAATAGTTGCAGTATTACTAGTGTATTGTGACGTCATCCTTCCTCAGTATCATTTTACATGTTTCCTTTTTGCTAAATTAATACCTTTTTGGTTCCTCTTATTTGTGCTAACAGATATTGTACGATGTATCACCAACCCTTCCAAAAGACAAATTTTCGTTGGAATTCTGCTCATTTGTTGATGCTTGCTTGCAGAAAGATCCTGATGCAAGGCCAACAGCTGACCAGGTAATAGAAATTGAAGTTGTTTACTTTGTATTGATTTGCAATAAGTTTCCATTTGCTGGTGTTTTCTCTCCTTTTGTCTTAGAAATTTGAGTAGTCTTCTTGCTGGCCTAAAATTAGAGTGAACTAAGCATTGTGGATTAGGCACTTCTGTTGTCTGTACACTTTGTTGCAGACTTGCAGTAATTACTGTAAAGTGAAAACTTTATGATTTTGTATCTTTGGTCAGATCCTGTGTATTATAGCACTAATTTTGTTCTATCTCATTAGGCCTATAATTGGTTTTGTGAGAAAAAAAGTGATATTTTTAATGAAGCCTAAAATGTCTCTGGTTGGTTATGGGTTTCCAGCTGGTGACAAGCTGGTCATGATGGGTGTTAAATTGATGTAATTTTATAATTCAACTTTAAAATCTAAAACCCTCTTAGTCTTGTTAGTAGGTGTTTTGCTAGGGTTGGACTGTAAATTCGATAGAAAAAGAGGCAATGAGTTTCAATTTGTTGGGGCTGTTTACCCATCCTTAACTGATCCAGTTGCATACCTGAAAGCCATCAAGCTGTTGTTTTTCCCTCTGTTCATCTTTCTTTCTGGAATCTGCAATCTGTTTCTTGTCTGGTTTTAAGTTTCTAATGGACTTTTTCAGTAATTTCCTTGCTCCGTGTTGCTCAGTTGGAAATCTACCAAAGCATAATCTAATATCAAAGTGGCACTTCTGCAAGATGCGATTTGTTACTCTAATGAAAACAAATGAAACAAATTTAATTTGCTGTTTCCAATTTAAATATGTCAGATATTTTTTTATTAGGTTCTTAGGAGCTGTGGTATTGCATCTAGATTTATCATAGTTTTGCAATTTTACATGATCATTGTACTTGATTTTCTAATATTGTACACATCGCAGCTTTTGTCTCACCCATTCATCACAAAGTATGAGAATGACAATGTAGACTTGACAGCATATGTTAGCAGCATTGTTGATCTGACAAAGAGATTAAAGGATACGGCAGATGTAAGCTCCTTGTATGTTGTCATTGTTGATTTTCTTTCTTCGAGTAATAACATAGAATTAAATGTGTGGATGATAATGCCATGTTGAATACTATCAGAAGATTCTGGATCATGCAGTGAAGATGCCAGGCCAGCTCATCTATTTGATGCTATGCCTGTTGATTTCTGTATATGGATAATAAGTATTTTGCATAGTACGGAACTTATTTTTCATTTTGAAACCATATGCTACTGTTATAAGTTATAACCAAAAGAAAAATTTTCAAGATTGTGTTACTAGTTCCAATGGTTGATGCATGCCTTTTGTTTTGCTAAGCAGATGCTTACTGTACACTACTACTTGCTTTTTGATGGTTCTGATGGGCTTTGGCATCATATAAGGACATTTTATTCTGAAGGTTCTACTTTCAGGTACTGGTGCTTTAATTTTTATTTTATTCGAGTGAATGGAGATGTTATTTATGCAAAAGACTGGAATTGAATTTTTTTAATTACAGTTAGGGATTCAAATTATGAAGAATCCTGTGTACTTATAGCAGAGTAACCATATATGCAAACCTCCTGTAAAAGGATAAAAAAGAAGAAATGCATGCTTCTAAATTCTAATGAAGCTTGACTTGCAAAGAAGCATTTTCTTTAGATTCCATCACTGTTGGATCTGCTATGTTAATCTAGTTATGATTCATGAATGGTGTAGTTCCATTATTTTTTATTACCTGTGTTTCTCTATTGGTGACGATGAATATTGGAGATATGCAGTAGTTATATAATATTAAGACTTTCTTTTTAGTTCTGAATTTCGCCTCCAATAGATGAATTTCTTTTATTCTGAAACTTACATTCCTTCGTTCTTGTCTAGTTTAGACCCAGAAGTAAAATGGAAATCTAGCTATTTGTGTGTGTGTTGAAAATCATTATAAGTATATAATTGATTATCTGGATCAACAATTCCTGTAACTTGTGAAATTCTGCATTCTATTTTCTTCTTTGTTAGGAGATCTAGAAATCATTTTAAACATGGGTTGTTTGAATTTTTATCTGGAGAAAGATGCAATCTAGAGCTTTTTCCAAGTATTATCTTTTAATATGATATCTGTTTTATTAGCTTCTCAGGGAAACTCTATGTTGGGCAGAATGATATATTTGCAAAATTATCAGATATAAGAAGAAAGTTAGCGGGTGATCGGTCTTCTGAGAAACTTGTACATGTTGTTGAAAAGCTTCAGTGTCGTTCCCATGGGCATGGTGGGGTTGCAATTCGTGCGTCAGGATCCTTTATTGTTGGGACTCACTTTCTTATATGTGGAGATGGGATGCAAGCTGAAGGCATGCCCAATTTTGAAGATCTTTCACTTGATATTGCCAGTAAGCGAATAGGTACTTTTCATGAGCAGTTCATCCTGGAACCAGGAACTGCCATTGGATGTTTCATCATAGCTAAGCAAGAATTGTACATTCAACAACCTTGAGAACACCTCTTATTTAAGGTCAGTCATGCTTATAAGTGACAAGGATTTGTTAGATCTCGTATATGCTTGAGACCAAAATTGTCAGCATCTATATTATTGATGTTGTCATTATTGTTATTTTTATTATTATTATTGTTACTGGTTAAGTAGGTGCATCTCATCATTCATCTGAATAGGGATCAACAAATCAGCATTAGATTTTTACACAGCAAAGAGAAAACATGATGACTGCTGCTTTATTTATCATGCAACTCTTATCCGCTTGAACTGCCTTTGCTCCCCATTTATGCTGTTAATATCGGTTTTATATACTCTGATCACAGCGATAACAATTGCCGAAGCAGATTGCAGAGCCCAGAGCTCTGTTTTCTTCTAATGTGTTATCCTGAAGGGAACTTCGCATCAGTAGTTATTACCTTTCGCTGTTTCTGCTCTGTGGTATATTGCAGGTTCAAATCTCTTTTGTTCCATGTATAAAACTCAAAAGGTTTGTTTCTATTTAGCTATGAAGCTTTCTGATGTTGTGTGCTTCGGGGACAAATTCAATGAAAGAATACCTTCATTGTCTCATGCACGAGAAAGAATTAGCTGTAGTGGGTTCTTGTGCAGTGTATGACTCTTTTTTAAGATTTAGTATTGTTTTAATATTAAATTTTAAAATTAGTATCTCTTTCAAATTATTTATAAATTATTAGGTTTTTCTTTTGTCATTTGCCACCTCATTTAAAGCTCCTCTCCATCTCTCATCTTTATTTTTCTCTCATTTCTCATCCAATCAAAACCATCTCCTCAACCTCTCATCGAACTTTCTTTGTTTCCCTACTTCAAAATCCTCTCTGCTCCTTCCCTTTTCCATTCCACCACTACCATTCTCCTCCATTTGAGTCGTCGAGTCAGACTTTGCCTTTTGCCGCCATTTCTTTTCTGCTCTCTTGCATCACCATTCTCCCTAGGGTGACGAAGGGGGAGGAGAGGAGAGGAGAGAAGAGAAGAGAGGAGAGGAGAGGAGAGGAAGAAGTGGGTGGGTGGGTGGCGGTGAGAGGAAAGGTGGCTTTGATTGAATGAGATATAATAGAGAAAGCTGGATGTCAAGGCACCATGCTGACCATGAACCTGAACAGCTTCAACATTATCGACGCCTCCAAAATTTGCCATCCTAACATTCTGTCCCTCTGCTCCTCTCCGGTGCCCACTGCATATCCGTTGGTACTCGAAAACATTAAACCTGATATGAAATCATGTTAAATTTACCAAAAGTACTCTATAAATATTTATTATTCGACCCCTATATTTTGTTTCTAATACCTCAAACATATCGTTGTCGTTAATTTTCTTAAAGATCAGTTACCATATAAATAAGTTAACGGTCAGATGGAGGCGATGTATGACGAGTAAAGACTGAAGAGGTCGGAAAGTGTGAGGAGAGAAATAGAGTTAACCATGGTGAGGGATGAGGATTTTAACTTTCGTGGTGGCCAGTGAAGAGCGAGAGAGGGAGAGTCGAGAGTGAAGAGGGAATTGAGCTGAGTGAGGGTTATGAGATGGGTTAAAAGGTCTGGTAGCCGAGTAATAGTACACAGGTAAATGGATACTCACTATCCATATTCGAAAAAGAAAATCTATACCCATATCCATTACCATTTTTATTAAAATTCTACTCATATTCATATCCATATTCGATTGAGTAAGATTCAATTAGATAATGGGTCGAGTTTGACTTAACCTGACTCGTATTTATCCCTAGATAATGTTTAAATGATTAAAAGATTTCATATTGTATAAGTATTCCTGGGCTCAAATTTCAATAACGTTAGTTTAATTGAGAAAACATTAAGTTTCCACCTAAACAAAGGAAAATGTTTGGGGTCCTCAAATTTAATATATTTTAAAAATATTATTAATGATTACCAATTTTTATCAAATTTTTGACTATACTTGGCCTCTTCACAAACTTGTTTATCCAAATGATCTCGCTATCAAACTTATTGTCTAAAGAGCTCTTTTTGGACACACCAACAGTGAACAAAAGGCTCAACAGAAAACGTCAAATTCTTCAATGTTTTATTTAAGATGTAAAGCATTACAATTATATACAAACCAATAATTTTGTCATCGCCTTATATATGAAAAGTACATGCAAATTTGAGAACATGTGAGGAAACTGAAGATAGAAGATTTGGTTTATATTATTTTATCTAAATCTAAATTTAGTAGTCTCTCAAGTTTATCCTATAGTAATGTGATAAACCTCTCAAATTTATCCAATTAACAAATAAATATAAATCAAGGAATAACTTCCTTTTGTTTTCCTAACTTACATAAAATGTTAATAAAAGTTTAACACTTTTCATTTAGGATTTCTGTGCAGTTGACGTGTTCAAAATTGACACATTTTGTTATGAAGTTTGAACGGTGAGCTATTTGAATAAATAAGGTATCAACTTTGGTTAAAAAAGAAAGAAGACTCTCTTCTCTCTTCTATACATCTAACAACATCCATTCATGCTCGGGAGGTTGCAAACGATCTATTGACCAATTCTTTCTCTTATGACCAATAGATTGACCTCAAAAGAATGAAAAAACTTCCTACTATTCTTAGCACCATTAAATACAAGGAGGCCGAAGGCAAAACGTAGAACTAAGCCTCAACAAAACTAACCAATCTTTGTATAAATCTTTCATCTCCCAACAACATCAGTTTGCTTAATTTCTTCTCAGCTTCTTCGGAAGAGGCTATCTTTGCTGTCGCCATGAACTACTACTATAAGGTGTTTGTTGGTATCTTCTCCCTCATTTTAGCTCAGTATTCTTCAAATTCTTCGGTGGTTGGCCGGCAAACGTCGGGCCTCCGGGTGGGGTTTTATGACTCCACCTGCCCGGGTGCCGAAGATGTTGTGCGTCAAATAGTCACAATGCAATACAAGATGGATCCGACCATCGCCGCCGGCCTCCTCCGCCTCCATTTCCACGACTGTTTCGTCCACGTGAGTCATCCTCGTCTCTATGCACTTACCTATGTTTGGATGAAAGAGAATGCGAGAGATATTAAAGATGAGAAAGAAATTAAATTATAATTTACTTTCTGTGATTTGGCTTGATTTTTAACTTATCTTCTTGTATATTAAGCTTAAGAACTTTAAACATGCATGCCACCAAGTTGCAAGATTGTAAAATGACATAATTACTCTTATAAAAATATAAAATAGTATAATAATAGTAGTTGGTCATATTAGTAATTTGTTTATAGAAAAAATATATTAACACTAATTGAAATTATTTTCTCTCTCTAACTTTTTTTATTCATTCAAACATGATGTTAATGTTATTGTTTTCTTGTTGAGCTATATGTTAGGGTTAGCATTTATATTGCCGATACAATATATAATGTAAGAAAAACAATTTGAAGTACTCTTTGTAATGTATTTTACAAGCACTCAATTAATAATCGATAAGTAAGATGCCCTACATCTACATGGCAAGTTTGTAATTGAGCATATAGCTTAATTAATATTCATCATCTTTTTATATATTATAGTTTTATCCTCACTTACTGTCATAAAAGCTAAGGCCTAGTTTATACATGGAATATAGTTGAAATATGAATTACAATTGCTATTTGTTATTATAATTTTGAAATAAGAGAGTAACAATTATTTTTAACTTGATACAGAGTAAATGAAAAGATTAGTAAATGAAAATTATAATAAATATCTTTTGATGTGATATAAAATAGATTGATATGATATATATATATATATATATATATCAAGAGTAAATTAACTAGATGAGTGTTTAGTACACTAGAGTCCAGAATAAAAAAAGAATTATTCATTAAGTGAATGGGAACTTAAAAGCTTTTGAGGTAAACGTAAGAATATAATAATATATTTCATGCATGCATTTCTTCGTTCTTAGGGTTGCGATGCATCAATCCTGCTCGACGTGACGCCAACCGGCGAGCCCGTGGAGAAGGCCTCGTTGGCGAACGGCCTCACCCTCCGCGGCGCTGACGTCATCGACCAGGCGAAGGCCGTCCTAGAGTCGCGGTGCCCGGCGACGGTCTCCTGCGCCGACATCCTCACCTTCGCCGCCCGCGAGGCCGTCGTCCTCTCCGGCCTCCGCTCCTACCCGGTCCCCTCCGGCCGCCGCGACGGCACCGTCTCCCGTGCCGCCGACGTCATTTCGAACGTTCCCCTGCCCTACTCCACCATGGAGCAGCTCGCCGCTCTCTTCTCCGAGAAGAACCTCTCCCACACCGAGATGGTCATCCTCTCCGGCGCCCACTCCATCGGCGGCGCCCACTGCCTCTCCTTCTCCAACCGGCTCTACAACTTCACACCGGAAGAGCCCCAAGACACGCGGCTGGACTACACCTTGGCCTCGCAGCTGAAGAAAACCTGCGGCCCGCCACTACCCAATGACGACTCGGTGCTGGGCCCAAAAGTCGACTTCGACCAGAACTCGTCGCTGACGCTCGACACGTCCTACTATTTCGGGTTGCAGACCGGGAGGGGACTGCTCGCGTCGGATCAGGAGATGATGGAGGATCGGAGGGCGAGCACTATGATCGGACGCATGGTGGACAATCCGGCGAGGTGGCAGCGGAAGTTCCGCAAGGCAATGGCCAAGCTCGGGACGACCGGCGTGCTCGTCGGCGACGAGGGGCAGGTTAGGACGAGCTGTAGGTTTGTTAATTTGGAGGAGTTCAACACTGTGGTTAAACTCCCAGTTGGAGGGATTTTGTAAGCTGTTTAATTTTTGGAAAATTTTTATTCGTCATCCTCTTTTTGGCGTTATTTTTGTTCCTAATTCTCCTTTTTTTTTTTCTCACTTTTCTAAATCGATTTCTATTTTTTTTTAATTATAAATCTATAAAATAATTCTTAGGTTAACTTTAGCCTAATGGTACATAACGAAATAAAATTTTCTAATGACTTTTTTTAAACATAATTTTTAAAATGATAAATTCCTCTTTAGAGATTAAGAGCCCATATTAGGTTTTAGCTTTGTATTCTGTCGAAACTATTTCTTCCCTTATTATTCTAAGATTTTTTTTTTTAATTTCATAACAACTATAAATATCTAAAAGTAAATTTTAGTACCATGAGTTAATTTAATTTAAAAGCTAGTTAGAACTAATAGTAGGGAATTTAGTAGATAGTAAATGTAAAAAGTAGGAGTCAATTTAGACGGAGCAAATAGCAGGAGCCGTAACGGAAATAAAACAAAAACAAAAGGGATAAATAAAATTTTCCCTTAATTTCTTTAAAATATTTTATTTAAGATGCGAGTGAATTGTGTATTAATTATTGCTTGCATTAGCACTTGTTTTTGATATTAACATCCAATTCTTAATTTTCTTGAAACTTCATCATCTAGTTTTAAATATATATATATATATATATATATATATATATATATATATATATATATTAAAGACATCTTCCCTTTCATTCATTATCAAACTAATTACTTATCACAAGCAATTAATACAGAGTAAATTGGCTGCAGGCTAACTAAACATACACAGCCAATTCCATGCCCTATTAATTAGGCAGGTAATACTAATTAATTAGCAACCAAATTAGATTTTATCTGGGGGAGGAGCAGGCCGTACATCTTCGTAATGCATCGATCTCCCTGCTACTGGAGCTGGAGGTGAGGGTCCAACCCTTAACCCTTCTGGTATCAATATCATCCTACTACCAGGTGGGCCAACTTCCTTTCTACATCCGTAGCTACTCTCTCGTATGCCACTCACAATCTTCCTCGGAATCACTGCGAATAAATAAATAAATAAATAAGAAGAGATTAAAATGTTTAAGCCATTAGATAATGAACTAATTAAGCTGCATAATAGTGTTAGAAATGAGTATATATACCACAGGAAATGGAGAGCGAGAGATGTAAAGAGGTCATTAAGAGAAGTATGGCTAGTAATACTGCACCTCCAAATCTAGCCCCAAACCGAGCCATTGCCGTGCTACGTTACGTCTTCGATCGAGATAACCATTAGAGCCATCATCCTTTGCTGCTCTTTATATATATATATATATATATATATAGCTAAACGGTAGTTGCACCACTGAGGATCAAACAGCCAACAGCTTTCTGTTCACGTACGTGGCTCGTTGCGATTGATCGAAAGGGTTGTTAGCCACTCTTTGACTTTTTTGTTCAACATCACACCTAATCTTTTATATATTTTATAATTCATACTGGTATTATCTATTCCTTATTAAGAGGAGAGGAGGGGCAGAGTGGAGGAAAAATAATAATAAGAGTACCAGATAAAAATTATAGAAAAAATATATATAAAATATAGAGTGTGATTTATAAAATATTTATTATAATATATTATAAGATCTAAGTTCGTTGCATTGAGACTTGAGAAGTCAACTAAAAGAGGGGTGCAGTCAGCCCAGTGCGCGTGGACCCTAGTGGAGGCAGACCGAACTCTTTTTGACTGCTTCCATCTCTCGGTTGACTTTTAAAATTTAAAACCTCATGGGATCTTAATAATTCTTAAAACCTCAAGTTACATATAAAATATTATCACTTGACTCACCTTAAATAAATTAAAATCCTTAAATAAAATAAAATAATAAAGATTAATACGTAAAAAGAAAATTTCTGCCATCATATTTTATAGGTCATTTATAACAACCAACCATATTTTATTATATTTATCCTTCTTTTTTTTTCAATTTATGATAAATTTATATTTTATCTATATCCAGTTTTTTTTCTTATAATAACCAAACGAATAATCTGATATGAACATTAAGCTTTAAATAAACTGAAAATTTTAATATAATCGAGTTCGGGTTAATTTTTTTTTATTAATAAGACTCAAATCTAAAATATTGATAAAAATTACACAGACTTTAATTTAAATATGGTCATCTCTCTTAGTATTAATTTGAAATAATACCCAAAATAATTTCTTCCTTTAGTTGCTCCTTCTGACCGATTTAGAAAGTAATTAGTACAAAATCTCTTTTATCAACTGGTAGATTTATATTCCATACTAAATACCGACATGGAAAAAAAGGTACGGAGAAAGAGTTATTTTTCTAAGGATGTCACATCAATATAATTTTTTTAATATAATATTTTGATAATGAATTTCCTTATTTAGTGGCCCATTATCTTATATTCATTGAACCTGATCAATTTGAATCGGTTATAGTTTAATCTATTAGAGATATTCATGTTTGGTAAAAAAAAATTGCTATCTCATATGACGAGGGAGGTGATATTTTCACAGAGTTAGGGTGGATTGACATCCTATCTATCATGTCGATATATAAGTCTTTAATCCTGATAAATATTTTATTTTACAGTCGATGCATAGCAATATATTTTTGCATATAAATTATCTACAAATATATCCAAACAAATTGGTCCTTAGATTCTATACATATATGCAAGACCATAATTCAGCTTATCCAATATGTTTAATAATCAGCTCACCATAATTTAGAAATTAGAGAATAAAAACGATTTAACTAGGAATAAATTTGTTACCTCTAGAAAAACTAACTGTGATATCATATCAAATAATCCAAAAGTTTAATATGTTGTAATGGGGAACTTATAATGTGTTCCTCTATTGATACGCTTGCCTGATTTTAACTTATCTCGTGCATTTTAATTGTAATTAGTCTGAACCACTTGGGAGTATAAGATATTTAAAATACAAAATGATAAGGGTAGATTATAAATTGTCCACAATAATTATAAAAAAATTGAACTCTTTCAATAACTAGATCTGAGCCAAAAGCACTTACTTAAGAAAATTGCAAACAAAAGTTTACCACTCCAAATAAGACCAACTATATCACATCACAAGTTACAGATACACCAAAGAGCTAATGAATGCTACATTGATGGATTCATAATATTCATTCAGATTAAAAGTTGAGCAAATTAAATTCAGGGTGGAGGAGGAGGACGTGTTTCCTGAGTGCTCCAGTGCACCTCTCGATCTTCTCTTCCTCGGAAAAGAATCGGTGGTGGTTTTCCACGGGCCCACTGGAATCCTTGCTGCCCCGCCGGCGCCGGATTACCGATCGGTTTATGATCTCCGAGGCATCGCCGGGCCACCCATTTCTTCTCACCTGTTTCAGTATCCCATTGTTATAATTAAAAAGAGTTCATGAAAAACGTTTAGATTTTGCATGGATAATTATTTAGAATGTACTACAGTCGACTTCTCTAGCATCTATCTTCTTCTTTAACATTCCTCAAAAGAAAAGAAAAGAAAAAATTTAAGTATGGAGAAAGGAGATTTAAAAAACATTGAGGGAATCAGTAAAAATTACCTGAAGGAATGGAGGAGGAGGCCGCAAAAGAGCTCATCAAAAGAAGACTGGCGAGCACTGCAGCTCCAAACTTTGGCCCAAATCGAGCCATTGCTTTCCAATTAGTTTCCAAAGTCCCCTAATCTTCTATGTTTATATATATATATTTATATATAGTCGATGAGATAACGATGAAGTATATATTATATGTGTGGGATTCTTATGAACACGCAAAGAGACAAACAAAGCTACGCGGTGGTGGGTGATTGACATATAAATTAGATAAAAAGTCAAAGATTACACACGTTTTTTGAATAGGAAAATAACGTCTTATGGCTAGTTTGACCCGATTTTAGCTTAAGCAAACTATTCCTTCCATTAGTGCCACTAATATTATTAAAGGAGTAATTAACTTATTTTATATCTCTGTTAACGATTGACTAACGGTTGCTACTTAGTCTAAATTATGGCAGAGTTAAGTGCTTAACTTAAAAGTTTATAAAATAAGTTAAAATCGGATCAAATCATAGAGAGGTAAGCTGCTAGGAAAATATAATAAGAGGTAAGTTTCAAATTTAAGCTTGACGGTGGCAATTCTCAAAAAAGTATTTGGTGTGTTTATAATGTTATTGTGCTGATGTTAACGTGACTGGTAGATGATTAAAGTAACGTATGTTCTCGAGTTTGAATTTTTTTTTTTTTTTTAAAATGATAGCTTTCCGAGACTGACTCAACTAGTTTGGACAAGTTGTAGCACTTCCACTTCCATCTTTCCAGCTGAATTTAATATTGGAAAATTGTATTATTTTGACTAGTTGAGTTGAATCTTTCGAAATGCCAGAGTCAAATGCAAGTCTTACATGAAATCAAGAAGAAAGGAAGGAAAAAAGAACTAAAACTTATCCCAATGTACTTCGCATTTAATCGTTCAGACTTATTTTAATTCAAATAGATTGTAGGCAGTACATACTAAAGTACAAATATTGTCTGATAATACTACGTTAATTAACTTCATAAAAAAGTGGACGAGCTGCTTCTCTCTTTTTCTCAGAGAAGAGGACATTTGTTCTCACCTGCTTAGGTAGAAGGTTAATTATAATTCCTTTCTAATTAAGAAGATATATAGTCAGTATAAAGATCATAAAGAATTTCTTAAGAATACCAAGGGTGTGTATATGGCCGCTTGTGAAGTACATTGCAGTTAGGAGGAGGGAGATTGTGAACATGGCTATGAGGAAATTTGTGTGTGGGAGAGTGGCCCAAGAGATTAACTAGTAGTGAATTGCTTTGTTAGATCATATGAAGGAAGAAGTAGAAGTTTTAAGTATTGGATTACTTATGATTGGTTTACAATTAATTCTATGCAATAAGTCACACCGCCGGCCAGCGTAGGGTTTGAAAAAATTTCCCCCTCTCTTTCTTCTTTTTCTTTTTATTGGAGTTTTTCTTTTCTTTTCTTTCTCTTTTTCTCCTCCTCTTTCTTCCTTCTCTAGTCTCACTGTTCATCTCCTATCTTGTCGCCGTCTGCTTTGTGATCTTCCACATCATCACGGTCCATCTTGTTGCTGTCTTCTTTTTTCCGATCTCCCCCACCTCGCCGATACTCGCCTCGTAATATCCCATCCTATCATTGACCACTTACCACTGTCCGTCTTGTGATCCCCCATCTTGTTGCCCTCTTCACGGTGCCTCTCTTGCTGCTATTCATCTCGCCTCCCTTCCCTCTCATGTCGACTACGATGTCATCATTATTTTCTCCCCAGTGTTAGCTTCATCGTCGTCTCCACTCGTGCCCAGCTATTGTCTTCGCCGTGCCTGCCCCGACTTTGCCCCAAGCTCTGGCTCCCTCACCTCGCCTCTTGACTTGGCTCGGCCAATATGTCTTCCTCCGTTTAGTTTGCACTTGTGTATGTGGACGAACTAGATTATGCTTGTGTGTGCTTTTGTACGTTGATGCAAATACGAACTAGATCTATTTTGATTATTATTATTATTATTATTATTTTGCTTCTATTACTTGGGTTCGCAGGTGTTTGTGTGATAGGTCTTCTAGTGGTCTAGACGTAATCACTGACTCCCTTTCTTGTGAATAGCTTCATTATAGCCTTCCAAGGTTCCTGCTATGATAATCTATTATGTTGCCATAGTTTGTCAAGTGAGAGGTTTACTTTTAGAGTTGTTGTTATACCCACTCTATCTCTTATAATGTATGAGTACTTGTATTTGTTATTTTATCTCATTGTCATAGTATGGAAATTGTGTCCAAGGCTGCAACTCTACTTTCTCTTGTGTATCAACTTATAATCGATAGTTTGAAGCTAATGATATTATCTATCTACAAACTTTTAAAAAAAAAAAGTAATCAATTGTATGGAAGTTGCAGAGTGAACACTAATACCTTTTGACAAGAAGGAAAGTTAGTTCTTTCCGGGGATCAATCATTAATTCTTCTTTGTGGAATTATGTAGTTATATTTATACGGGTAGTGTGTAAATAATAATAAAGGCCAAACATAGGGAGCTTTTGATAAATTTCCCCACAGGGAATGAAAAGCGGATCGGCTTGTGCCCCTAATCGGGTCAAAGATTACCGGATCCGATTTAAATGGGCTCTTATTGGGCCAATTGACCACTTTATATTACGGGATCCGTCTAATTAAAGTACGAGTTGGGCCCTAATTGGTAGTGTAATGCCAATTACCACTAATTAGATCAAACGAAAGGTGCCAAGCAATTTTATTAAATTAATTATTTATATTATTAAAAAAAAACAGCAGCAGAAACAACATCATCAACCATACAAATCACACTTAGCTGGGGGGAGGTTGGAAAAGGACCAAATTAAACAGCACGAAACAACCAAAGTAACTCTCAATCCACATAAAACTTAATCAACAGATCAATTAATTAAGCTTCCTGCAGTTCTTCCTAATCTCTCCGTGGTTCCCAGTGAGCGGCGTGATGTTCCCCATCTTGACCATGGACTTGGCAAAATGGTCAAAGAAGATCCCACTGTTCTCGGCGTACAACTTCACCAGCGCCATTGTCGCCTGGCTCTGGGTGAACAGCACCTCGTCGGAGCTCAGGAGACCCTTGGCAGCCATGATGTTCTTGTAGTAGTAGTTATCAAATTTGGCAGGGCTGACCAAGTCCAAGGTGAAGAGGTTGTTGTCGCCGCCCGACCGCGGGCATCCCCCCCGCAGCCGCGCCGCGTAGGACTCCTCCAGCGTGCTGTCGGCCAGCCCGTTGCCCGTCTGGTTGTAGAGCCTCTGCCGGAAGCTGGTGCACCGCGAGAACCCGATCGTGTGGCTACCTGCATTCATTCCATCGATCTTTAGCCAAGAATCTTTAAAAAAAATACTATACGATTGGTGTAGTGATACTAAGAAGATGCATGGGCATGGGATGATTGATTATTACCGGAGAGGGCGACGAGATCGACAAGGTCGAGGCCTTTGAGCTTGAACTTGGTGATGATGGTGGGGAGAGTGTTGTTGGGTGCTGGGATGTTGTTGTTGGAGCCGCTAATGCTTGCGCCCAGGGAATCCCTTCTCCCTAGTGGGACTTCCCAGTATGGCCCACCTGCCTGTTTGAAAACAAATTCAAAGTTTTGAATTTGAAGGAACGAATTTTTAGTTTAGAATTTAAAAAAGTTTGGTTCTTGACTCTTGAGTCTAACCAGCACAGTGGAGTCTCTAGCAGCAAGGGCTAGAATGTCGGCGCAGGAAACCGTCTGAGGGCACGCTTTCTCCAACGCGGCCTTGATCTCGTCGACGACTTCGAAACCCCTCGCCGAGTTCTTATTAGGATTAGACCCCTTCTCGCTTACAATGCTCCCGGTGCTGTCCAACAAAATAGATGCATCACAGCCCTGCAAGACATTTAATTTCGACACTTAATTAGCTAACTGCATCTTTAATCTCCTGTAATCAAAATTAAGTAGTAAAATTATTAAAATGCCCTTGAGCATAGAAGGCCATTCTCTTTGAGCATGAGCATGCATGCATGCATGGCAGAAATTAATGACCTTACCTTCACAAAGCAGTCATGGAAGTGTAGCCTGAGCAAAGAAGCAGCCATTCTCGCCTCCTTTGCGACGGCCTTGGCGACGATCGCCCTGACGATCTCGCCGGCTCTCGGACAGGAATGAGCATAGAATTGTGGGTAGAGAAAGCCACCAGCAGAGCATAGAGGAGCAAGAACTATAAGTGAGACAATTGCAAGCCAACCCATAGGAAGAGCCATACTTAGTAGAACAAGGAAAGCTAGAGAAGCACAAAGAGAGAGATGTGAGAAGATAATTGTTTCTTCTCTATGGTGATTAGAAAGAGGAGGAGGACATGGGCTACTTATAGATGGGAAGTAATGATGCCTTGATATGAGGGGGTTTTTAACCAAAAGGTAGAGAGTTGTTAGGCACTTTTATCTTGATTTATTCTGTAGAAAGACTTTACTCTCTTGCTTCAGGAGCATGCAAAAAGATGGAGGAGAGTGAGTGGTCAAACTGCCCCCTTGGACATATGTCTTTGATGATTACATGTTGTGGATTAGCTGTATCAGTTACTAGCTTAGGAATTAAACAATATCCAAGAAAAGATCTTCCTCACATTGGAGAAAAGTCTCAAAATAATTAATAGTTGCTTCTTTTTTTTCCTCAAGCTGATTTCTGTAACTTGGTCAGAAGTGATGGAATTGAATTAGACTCAGCACCTGTAAATTAAATCACTAGAAGGTGAAGTTATACAGAGAAGACAAGCAGTTAGATAAGATTAACAGTGACCTCCAAACTGCATAAGAATAGACAATAAAAAACTGGGTTTGACGAGCACCAATTTACTATTTAATCCGAATCTTCGAATTTTTTTTTTCTTTTTTATCTACAGTCTGAATACCAATTGCAGAAGCCTGTAGTAAGTTACTAACTAGAGACCCCCGCCCCCCCCCCCCTCAAATCCTACTATGGGAAGGCAATCGAGTGAAATGTTGTGATCTGAGAATAAGTCTCAGCTGCTGAATTTTGGATAAGGACTAGTACCTGGTCAAGCATTATTGGAGTTAACTGTAGGAGTAGGTGATCATGTTGGCTTCCTCCCAAGAGATGCAGCTTCTTGAAAACAAAGTGGACTGCTTCAATTGCAAAGGTGGGGAGACAAGAGAGTGCATGGAAAGGAGAGATACCTGCCCTTTGACTAATTGGCAATCTCTCATCCTCTTTTGCTATTGTTTTTTCTTAACTTTAGTCCTGCCCCAACTTCAAGCAAAAGCAATGGAACTTCTAAAAGTAACTGGAAAACTTACTAGGGTTGAATGAGTAATTGGGATAAGGACACCTAGATTCATGTCATATATAAGTCTACTCATTTACTTATTTATTTATTTATTGGCATATCAAACCTCTTTAACTATATAAAACCTTCTGAAATACACCTTTAGTCAATTATCGACTTAATTTTTTCTGTTAATTTGACTGTCATGTGATCAATTGTAGATGCCATAGAAATCATTTTATCTTCATTTTATAGAAAACAAAAAAATATTAATGATAAGATGATTATTTAACTTCTTTTTTTATTATCATCAGGAGATAAAGAGATATAAGTTAAAATGAGTAATAATTCCGAGGTCTAGATATAATTAATCCTTACCATTTTAGATGTTTTGATATATATATATAAAAAAAAGTCTCCCAGGATTTTATTTCTAATATTTAATTATTGTATTACACTAGATAATGGAACTAAACAACTTATTCTTTATAAAATAAAATTACTATCGCATGGTAAATTGGTAATCCATCAAAATTTTGCATCCAATCACACATAATAGTTGGAAGGAATAATATTCCATGTGAGTAACATAGACAAATATTCCTATGCATATTGCTAGGGAAAACTTTGAGTGACATAGACTTCATAATATCATATCAGCAAAGTTTTTAGCTTCAGGAAGGACCAAAAAAAGTGATATTGTATCAAGTTGAGGTGACACGTTGTTGGTGTCTAAACTAAGTCTTGAATGAATAATAATTATATAGACTGCTAAAAGAATAAAAATATAATTGATAACACTTGCAACCATAATTATTCGGTTCAGATTATAAAAATCCAAGCATTTCAAAGTATGTTATTCGAGAAAATCTCATCTGCTTGTACGAAATTTTTCATTAATTAATTAAGATTTTTCATATCCTGCCAAGAAATCCATTAACAGGTTCATTATATATGACTCTTTTCTTATTTATAAATTAATAATTTTATCTCAACCGCGTAATAAAGTTTCTACTTCTCTTAAAAGAAAAATAACATTGCAAATAACGAGAGTGC
Source organism: Typha latifolia (assembly GCF_019914945.1). NCBI lineage: Eukaryota > Viridiplantae > Streptophyta > Magnoliopsida > Poales > Typhaceae > Typha > Typha latifolia. The sequence continues at coordinate 13,745,689 of NC_133087.1, read as the reverse complement.
TAGTGGCCAAAGGGATAGTGCTCAAATAATAACAATTCCAACCATAGTAGTTTAATTGAGACTACCATGAGTTTCTCACTACTCTTTAAAAAAAAAATTGAGAGTGTTAGTGTATATAAACACATGTAAAAGGTACAAACTAAAGTATTAGGTGTTACTATTATTTTGTTTTTAATTGAGGCAAATAACTTGGATGCAAAGCATTCACAATGGGCCCATTTGGTCTTCTAATTGTTTTATTGCTATTATGGCAACACACATTAGTCTTCCTGAAGGCCCCCCCCTTTGGTCTTTAATAATTTTTGTGCTACTTTCATACTTACTACCAGGGGCAAGTGTGTAAATTCAACAAGTTGTAACCCCCAATCCTTGTCTAATTTCATTTCAAGTGTTATACTTTGCAAACTTTCTTTTGTTGATGCACATAGAGGGCAATAATGTAGGACCTTTTACATCCTCTTGGACATTGAGATCAATTATGTACTTTTGTTTGTCCAACAAACAACATCCAAAGGGTTCATGGCCCCCTCTAGAACTTGAGATCAATTTTGACTTGAAATAAAATTTATAGAACACGAACACGTAGCCGAACTACAATTAATGAGCCGAAACCCTAGCTTGTACATAGCTTGGAAAGAATTCTGAATAAGTTAAAAATGTGAGACCAAATTTGACTCGAAATTAAATTTATCGAATATGAACACATAGCCAAACTACAGTTTGAGTCGAAAAACTAGCTTGTATGTAGCTTAAAAAGAATTAGAGCAATTTTAAAACTTGAGATCAATTTTGACTCTAGAATTAAATTTATCGAACACGAACATTCATACAACCGAGCTACAATTGAGCCGAAACCCTAGCTTGTATGTGACTTGGAAAGAATTCGAGAAAGCTCTTGTTTGGCTCGTTTAGCTTAGCAAGCTAATTAAAGAAATAACAATTAAACCCTAATCAATCTCATTAAAAGTGTAACAGGAAAACTTTATTTTGCTTATGAGATAATAAAGGATAATAATATAGAAATAGAGGCTTTAACTCTAGGTATATTAAGATTGGTAAAATATACGAGGTAAGAAGGATTGCAGTAGATATATAATTGACAAACAAACAAGAAATCATCAAAGAATATCGAGTTTTTACTCGAATAGTGAGGCTCTTATTTCCTCCAAAGGTGTGAGAGCTGAGAATTGAATAATGTAGGTCATTTGTTACATCTTTTGAACATTGATCTTACAATATTTGGTGCTAACCATCATCTTGTCCCCCTCCTCTTTTGAGAAATTGATACAATAGATTTCCATGTAGCCCCTTCCTAGAGTTAGAAGCTAGGCTTTCCCCTGGTTTCTATATATTTTCCATGTGAATGATGCTTGTCCTTCTATATGTTTGTTTTGTTGGATTTGGATGCCTACTCACTTGGTGTTGTCAAAGAGAAAGAGGCAAATAGGAAGGTGCATTTGAAGTCCAATAGTTGTCCATTTGTGACCTTGTAACTAATATTTATTCTGATATATGACACTCACTAGCTTTTGTATTGCACCTACCCAACAACCAGAGCAAAGATTGGAGACAAATTTGACTTGTGTGATAAATTAGGTCAATAAAATAAGTAATAGAGACCTAGATTGATATAGTTAATGCTTAGCTACTACCTAACATATAGATTCTCAGAAGATATTATTGATAATTTTGTTCTTGAAATGTAATAAAAAAAAATACTACCTCTATAAAGAGATGTTTAAGTTTGAAAGTTTTAGATGTACATGAGAAGATTACTTTGTATATCGCTGTGACTAATATTGTATGTAATAGATGAGTTTTTGAGAATTTTTGCGAGTAATTGATAGAAAGAACACACTTAAGAACCCTTTTGACATGATTATATTAAGATTAGGATTGTAAGATTCCCTACTAGGTGCCTAAAACTTGTATGTTTGCTAGATTGTCATGATATAATTTGAGCCACCTAAACAGCCTGCACTGCAATTAATAAACCACCTAATTTACAACAAATTAGCCGTACAATGATCCCTACTATTCTCCATCAAATCTTCTCCTGCCTTCCCTTGTCATCCCATGAATGAATAGATGAAATGTCTTAAAGAATGACGTTAGGAATTTTTATTGCAGTTGGTATCTGCTACATGGAACCTTGATTCATGCACTACTCTTTAATTAATTAATTAAGTGAGGTAGTTGTTAAGATAAAATATCTAACCCATGATTTGATTCAAACATAGTAAATATAAAGGACCAGAATTGACCCAAAGTAATTAACACAAACCTACACCAAAAAGTTTGATTGCGAGAGTAGCCACAAAACTTCATCTTTAAATCTCAAACTTGCTTAGAAGTAGTGACATAGTTTTAAGTCAAATGCATCAGATGAACAATCCTTTCAGGCTAAAGTTTGATTGCTTAGCAAATAAATAAAGCTTCCAACTCTAAAGTTCAGAATTTCTCATCTCTGTCAACTGTTCGTTGCTGTTAGAGGAGCAGGTAGAACAAACACCAGCCACACTTCTTCCCTTTATTTCATCTTTGAGGTGTAGTACTAGTACTCCCTTCTTCATATCTAGGCAAGTACACTAAGTACATCTCTTATGAGCAAATTTATGTTTGTGACCTGAAGTAGAAAAGGCCCTTGTAAATAATATGGGACTAAAGTGCATAGTGTATCGAGGAGAATTTATTTTGTTAGGCTAATAGTTGACAGTAGTAAATCTCTGCTCTCATCTTACATGATTAGCAGCCTGATCAATTTCTTTGAAACATTGAGAAAAAGAAACAAAAGTAAAAGGAGGCTAAAAGGTGAGGAGGAAGGTTGAAGTTGATTAGGATATTGGACAAGTTTGCCTTCTAATCTTCTGGCTTAATAAGAAAGGAGGATAATTAATAAAAATGAGTCAAAAGAATAAACTTTAATTCCACTTTAATCTCTCAAATTAATCATGAGTATTCATGTCAAGTAGGAATATGCACTATACTCAACAATATCCTTATTTAATAGTGGGGTTTATTATTTATTACTATTATTAATTATTTACATTATTTTATGTGTTTATTATGATTTACACTCTCTATTTTTCATTATTTTTAATGTGAACAAAGTTTTGATATAAAACTTGGTTTAGAAAGAAGTGAGATGCATATGATAAACGAGTTATGGTTGTTGAAACATGAGTATGTTGGATTGGGTTTTATCATTAGCTGCTTGCTGTTCCTCTTTCATGTGCTCGTCGTCGTCGTTGTCGTCGTCGTCGTCTCTCTTTCTCTCTCTCTTTCTCTATAGATTATAAAGAACGAAACGTGTCTATCTATCGATTGCAGGAAGGTGAGAGTTGTTGACCAAAATGAGCCCTCTTTAATAAATTATTTGATTATTCCGGTCTATTTATCAAACTTAGTAGGATCTGTTTTCATAGCTAATACTGCTGAATTATTCGACAAAAAGATTGATCGTTAAACATAATAATTTTACTTTTTATAAAAATGCTAAATAAAATATTTAACTTAAAAAATGTAATTGAGATAGAAATGTGAGATTTCTTTTTTCTTAGACGATGGGGACTAAAGATGAACCGGTGTACAGTTGAACGATTTATCTTTTTAAATAAATTTTAATAGTTTTTGCTGGCTGACCAAAATGCTAAATAAATTAAATTGTTAGACGATTTTATCTTCATAGAAACGCTAAATAAAATATTACTAAAGGGGGTCTATTTTGGCAGCTAAAACTGCTGAGGGGTTTATATAAAAAGATGGTCAGCAGAACAGTCTTGCAGCTTTACTGTATATAAAAGTGTTGAATAACTGAGATAAAAAGGATGAGATATTTTCCAGTAGAGATTAGAAATAAAAAGTTTCAACTATTCAGCAATTTATTTTTTATATAAATCGTTCGACATTTTAACAATTTTAACTGAGCTGACTAAAAAGATTCCTTAGTGGACCGTACTGGTAAAAGAATTTCCATAGGGAGTAACAATTTGGTCAAAAGCTCGCAAGTTGGCCAGGTTCCAGTAAAATAACTCGATCAAATGAAGCAAGAAAACTAACCTCTGTAGTAAAAAAATTAGTCACACATTGAACAGATTACAGGAGATCAGGAAGATTGTTGTACGCTGTACTTCCAAGCAGAAGCATAGCTTAAGCTTTAATCCCGGAGAGTGAAAACCACAGTTTGTTTCACTGGGACTCCCAGAAGTAGGCATAGATAAAGCTAAAATTTAGATATGGAAACAACATTCAAATGGCTGAATTATTCATGAAACAATACCACAAAAGCCACCAGTATTTGATCCATTGCCATACTTTTGAGATTTGTACGGAATGAATTTTTTTTTTAAACTGATCCACATGCGCCCCCGTCTGAAAGGATGAAAAGAATGGAAAGAAGATGAGGATTTGAATCTTTCTCACCAGCTTAATATACTCTTAAAACAAGATAGACTTACCACTACTGAACAATAGATTATTCTCCCGAGCATTATGGTAGGTTATTCTGGGAAAAACAATAGCATGCCGAGTGCCCCAGTTCAGAAAATGAGAAGGGTGTGGAAAAGATTGCCAGGCTGAGCTGTTCCATAACCCTTCCCTTCCACTTCACCAGTTTGATTTCACTACAGAAACACATGCTTGCTCGGGAAAAAATGTTGGTGTCTATGCACTTAATGGTAAAATATAACTAGTACCTATGTCATCAGAGCAGTATTGATACCCAATAAGAATGAGAAATTTATTTGGATTGCAGCTATGATGGAGAAACGCTTGTGTTGCATATAACTAAGGTAGCTTCTCACAGCCTTACTTCCATTAGAGAGACCTCAGCTCAATCCCTCAGGTATTTTTTTTTCCAGAAACCTCTTCTTCCTGTATACTCAGATTCTGATGTAGATGACACTGAGAGTCGTGAACCCATAGAAAAGTGACGCCTTAAGAAGGGGGGCCTGCTAAAGGTATGCTTCAGGCTACTGCTTGCTCCCATCCTCGGCACTCTCCCACCTTTTCGGTGTTCACCCAGAAAATCTTTATGAACATCAATGTCAGCAACTGCCTTTCTAGATATCTTGTTTCTAACCTTTGATTCAATTTTCCCGAACAGCTTTGCCACCCCTTTCTCTCCATGAGTGCAGATAGGACAAGGTGGATCATAGCTATTATTTTCTGGCATCATCTTTTCCAAACAATCGGCATGGTAAACATGACCACAAACCAGAACGGCAACTACAGAGAGCTCATTGGTAGACAGTATCTTTCTGGCACTCCATGGAGATCTCTCCTTTAGTATCTTGGAGCATATCTTGCATATTTGCTGATCAGGGGACAGTGGAACTGACTGCTGAGTGTTCAGTCTTGTTGCCTTGCTTTTGATGGCACTGAGGTTTTCACTATCAAATGAAGGGCTCTCACTGTGAGAGGAAGCCACAAGCTCAGAAAAAGTTTGCATGGACCAGCCGTCAGAAGACCTACCATGGGATCCTCCTGTGGACAAGTCATTGCTGCAAGGAGATGGCACAAATGACTGCCTTATTTCATGGGAGCTGCTCTCATTCAGAAAATTCAGAGATGGAGCCCTCTGATCCAAGACCTGCCTAGAGAAGGAGCCTAGTGAATGCTGTTCTTTACTAGATGAAGCCAGGTCAGCTGGTACAGAATAATTCCGAGAGGACGAAGGATCCTCAGTGAAGGATGAAGATGGAACTGTAGGAACAGACATTGGTACACCAGATGACTTACTAACGCCCTTTTCCTGTAGACAATTATAAATATGTCATCCTAATAAAGATCACTGAATATGTCACTGCGAGTTATTTCAAATTACCTCTGAGCATGAATTGCATTCCATGTATTGATCTGCAAGAGGAAAAAAAGAAATACATATGTATGTTAGACAAAGAGATAAGAACTTTACATGGAGTCTGGAAGATCATATCAGCAGACAACTAGAGAATAGGACTTGAATGCATACAAGTATATAACAAACAGATAGTCATGAACAACTGGAGTTTGCTATAGCAGGAACTTGGTTTGCTAAAGGCATACCATTAACTTGGTTCCAGGGTGAATAAAGAAGACAAGCAATACTTCTGGACCCAGCTACTAAACTGCCCAAGAAGAAACATAGATTTATGGACTAGTCAAGGTTTGCGAATAGACTTCAATTGGTGGCCCGCTTAAAAAGCTGCTTCTGCACAGTTCTGAACTTTTACCTCAAGCTAACCTCGAGTTGGATAAGCCCATATATACACCAAGCCTGAGCATTGTTGTATTTGGCTTGGGTGGGCTATTCTGTACAACTTATATGAGGACAGAGACATGAAGGCAAGAAAACATAACTTTATTTGCAGTGCAGCTATCTTATTTAGGCCTCTATCAGTGCATTAAAGAAAAAGGCTAAGAAGTTACTCCTGCTATCTCATCCAGAGAAGATAGACAACAAAGGGACTGTTCATTAATGACTAGAAAGTTTCCTTCAGAAAATTGTTACAATCAACACCAAGCTACACAAATAATTACCATATCAACAATAACTGGTTGAAGGATTAAATAGGAATGAAGCAGAAAGTTTCTTATGTAAATAGCAAGAAAATATGTTTGTATTAACAAGTGAGAAAGGCTTTTGTAGGATGAGAAATAACAAACCTACATACTAATCCATATAGCTATATATTTTCCAGATTCGGAGATTCCTACATCCTTGGAAAACTTCTGACTTAATTCTTTGATCTTCTTCTCCAATTATCCTTTCTTCTCACATTATCACACTTATCATGATCAAGCTCGTCAATTGAAGGTCACTACATTGTAAAATATATCAGTCTAAGGCATGATGAGGTGGGATCAAGCCTTGTCCCACTAATGTGGTGTTGCCAATAGCACAGCTCAAAGATGAGATGGGTCCAAAAGAATTGACAGATTCTTATGACCAAATGTTGAAAGTTGAAACATTCTATATGTTGAGCAGAAACAAGAGCAATCAAGCATAAATTGAGACAAAACATACACCCCCTCAGAAGTTCCCAATCTATCGGTCCGTCTCTTAGGGTTCTAGACTAATTCTCCAAAATAATCTACTACATTTCCCAAAGCCAAGACTTCAGTTACTAAATAAAGCATTCAGGGGCCAAATATTTTGAGACTCAAACCCTATGCTTTCTTCCCAGTCTTCTTCCCTGTGTAAACCCCCTTCCTTCATCGCTATTCTCTCTTGCTCGCTCCCTTTGCAGCCCCGTCCACATCCCTCCGGTTCGCCACTTCCGTCCACCTCAGCTTCCTTTTCATCGTCATAAGTCATAAGTAGTGTGCCTTGCGGCACTAACTATGCTACATGGTAAAACTCATGTTAACAAGATGCCAGCAATTGACGGATACTTGCTTAATATATTATCTCTAGCAAGAAAAGGTCACTACAAAAGATTACCAAGATATCCTTATAGGAAATTTGACAATAGATTTCAATACTTTCCAATACGAAAACAAAATTTAACATGCAAGAGCTATCCCAATTGTAAAACAAAACTTCTTTAATAATATTTCTTTATATGACTCGTTAGGAAGTTGCTATTTAGTTATTCACCACATTATCTCAATGACAGACTAGGTTGCTTGTATTGATTATGAATTTGTAGATGGCAACTTAGCAAAGTTGCTTGTTAACAAATATGCCTTAGATATCTAAGGTTCAATTGGATTGAATCAACTGGCTATCAAAGTTGAAAGAGATTACCTTTCCATTGGTTGTGTGCCATTCACATAAAATCACATGCAGATCAAGACACTCAAAATGAGTCAATAGATACATTTAATGCCAATAGTATATCCACAGCATAATTCTTTCACATGAGCAATAAGCTACGCGTTTCCAAGTAAGCATCCTTGTCCAATACTCTAATCTAGACTGAAGACAATTGCATCAATTTCTGAATCAAGAATACCCATTCTCTCAAACAAATCCCATATAATCCATCTTTGATTTACCTAACATAACAAATAATTTGACATACTTTTCTACTGATATCAAAAGTATCTGCAGATTGAGAAGGTACTTTATCCATCCAATCATCTATTATTCTGCTAACGACAATGTACATATTAAGCTACTAAATTCCTGAGCAGGTCTGCCTATTCATACGCATCCAAGTCCTTAAAACACTATGTTTTGCTTAGTACTGACAATTTAGCAATCTATTTATACATCTGTGAATTAAGAAAGTTATTTATGTCAGCAACTATCCATTATTTTGTCAACAATATATCTGTGACACAAATAAGTTTTCTATGCAATATTATGTTCCAGACTCAAAAATTACAAAGGTTCCATAATGATTTATATAATATTTAGGATTAGCTGCTGATATGACATCAACCTTCTAAAATTGGCACAAATTTACTTTCTAATGAAAATTGAACAATAGAGGAACATGCTACAAAAGATGTACAAGCTAGTTGGCTGGTAGATCAGTTTACCTTCTTGTCTTTATATCATCGTATCAACAGAAAGACCATCATAATAACTATGACAGACAAGCTTCTAAGTAATAGCAAGAACAATATGGTTACAGATATCCACATGAATTCAAACATCAGGAAATAGATCAAGAACCTTCAAAACTAAAATTAGAATAGTAATACAAAAGAAGTGAGAAACATAAATTTAAGAGTTGATGTTACCTGAAGTGGTTGTTGCACATACTAAATGTAGCTACTCATAAATTTATTCAAAATCAAACACACAAAACCTAATGAAATGTTTGTTGATCTTTTGCCTTCTAAGCCAAGAAGCCAATTTGCTTATTTTCAACTAAGAGGGCAGTTTTGGTCTTGGCAGTTTGCATTCAGCCTATCCTAGTAAGATAAACGATGGGCGCTAGCACATTTGTGAATGGAATGAACGTCCATGATTGTAGCATCCAAAAGATAAGAAGACCTTGTTTTAGTGGAAGAGATGAGAGGATTGGGTACAATATCTCATTCGGTTCATTAATGTGCAACGCATTGTTCATTCCGCTGCCATTTACCACCTTTCCGTCTCTTCCATTAAATACGAGATTTGAGTTTGCAATCACAAGTGACCATTCATCTATTAATGAGATGGGTGCACCTTAATGTGATAGACTCGGATGCAAATTGCCAGGGACCTCTGTTCAACTGATAGCTCTAGAGAATGTAAAAGAAGTTAAGACCATACATCAACACTTACACTTCCTAAAAAGTTATTTAAAATGAATGAAGTGTCAATTCTAGGTATTATTTCCTAATACAGATCCTATTGTCTCAGCAGATTTATAAGCTATACAAGATGCCATTCCATAATCGTATATGTTATGACAGAAGAATTATCAAAAAATATATCCTTTACCTGCTGCTTCAGACTTTCCCGAACTTTTAGTCTTAATACAAGATCTCTGCCTTTTTTCTGTCTGAAAAGCATCTGATAGAGTGCCCCCAACTAAAAGTTCATCAGTTTCAGTTGTCAGTCTGTTCTTAATTGCAGAATCAATGTCACCACTATTATTAAGAGACAAGTGAGCAGGACTGTTCATTATATCCTCTACATGAGTGCGGTTATCCCATCGAAAGCTCCACGAAGGCGAGTGCCTCACATTCCTATAATTAGAAAGTTCAAACTGAGTTCCACCAGGCAAATGTTTTTCCTTTGTAGCCACACAGCAGTTGGCCCCCATGTTGTTCAGGAGGAAGACTGTCAAAAGCTCTTTGTCCTTAACAGCGTTTAGACTTTAGCGTTGGAGGAGGGAAGCTTTACAATGCCCATAACCAATTCGACAAAAATTAATTCTATGCAAACACTGAGCTACTCCTGAACATCAAAACATGGTCATCACAGTTAGAAACCAAAATGGAGTATGGCTAATTAAGAGTTAAAAACTGATATAAGAAAATTGATAGCAAGGTAAGCATTTTGAAGTCATTTCTTATTAGGAGTTCAACTAAAAGGAAAGAAAAAGAAAGATGAGTCATTCTGAAATTGAAATCTTCAAGACATCATCTTTAACTGGCTATTGAACAAATCAAAAGAAAAATTTTTACATGTCTTAACAAACAAAAAGAAAGGTTAAAAAAAACCTTACTCCGGTCAAATTTCAAGCAGCCCAAGGGCAACCTTTGACGGGCCAAATAATTGCAAAATTTACAGTCATATCCACATAGTCTGGAGACGCCTGATCTCCTCCGTTAAAAGAAGAATTTCTTCATGCATTTATTACAAAAAATAAATAAATAAATAGTGACCGACCTCGTCAAATGCGTGTTTGAATCCACTACAGACTTGGAAGAAAATTCACTAGAATCCGAAAAAAAAAATATCATAAAAGAAAGAAATATCTCCTCCAAATAGTAATTGAATAAGAATCCTACCTCCAATATAGCTAATCACAACTTACCTCATTAACTACCACAATAAATATTCCATAAATAAAATTAAATACGCATAGTCCCAACTTCTCACATCCGTTCTTCCACTCGCTCTTCAAAAATCACAAGAATAATAATATATAAAAAAAAACTCGATCCAATTACTCAGTAACCTGATGCCAGATTCATCGCCTGATAAGTTAAAATTACCTTAAAATGATCAAGAAATCAGTAAAACAATCCGATCGACGTCGAGAGGCTCCAAATCGAACTACGATGCCGAAATATCAGAGATACTCACTTCCATCGGATCGCGAAGAGGGAGAGGAAACCTAGGGTTTCGAATCCGACCCTACTCGATCGATCTAAGATCGTATTGACATCCCACTGCGGAGAGAGAGAGAGAGAGAGAGAGAGAGAGAGAGAGAGAGGTGAGAAGAGAAATGACGGGGTATAGATATAGAAGCTTCTTTCTCCATTCGGACTATCTCCGTTACGTTCCGTCACGATTTCTCCGTTTCGAGATACTAATCGCTATAAATTAATATCTGGGAATTAGATTCTCCCACGAATATTAAATAAAACAAACTTACCCTCTTCTCAAGTAAGAATAATGCCTGGAATTAAAAATAAATAGATATAAATAATATCTGAAATAACGTTCCAAATATAATATAAGTAGAAAATCTTATCTAATCTTTCTTATAAGTTTTGATACGACTGAAATAAAACGTAATTATTCATTTATTTTTTTATCATATTTTCTTACATCAACCTATTTGTGATGTTTTTTTAGACTTGCAACCCTATATTTTCTCTTTAAAATTTTTAAAAGAAAGATTAGTTAAGACATTAAATCATAAAAATACTCTTATATTATCTTATTTTAGAATAAAAGATATATTTAGTATTTAAAAAATCACTAATACTTGATTATAGAAGTTTTTTTTTTCTACCAACACTGGGCCCATAGATTCTCTTCAATCATAAGTTGAATAAATAGATCAACACTAATAAAAATATATCACAAATGAATCCAACCATGAGCCACAACATGTCAAAGTAAGCGTGCACGTCAGCATAATTTATTCTTTTAATTTTTCTACGAGAAATTTTATGGTCAATCTAGCAATCTCTTATTTCTGGAGCCGAAAGTAATGGTATTATGTTTATATATTGATAGTTTCTTTTCTCAATCTTATAGCCGTCACTGTGTGTTGGTGGATGTAGCATTTATTCTATAAAGAGAGGGAGTGGGAAAACGGATCCCTTGTGGAGGACGCGGAGTGCGTAGTACGCATTCGTACAAAAGAGCCTCTAAAACGAAGACACGTGGCCTTCTTCTTTTTTTTTTTTCCTCCTTTCCGGTAGATCGGGTGGGGCCCAGGTTCTGTGACTTAACAGCAACAAGATTGGTATAGATTCGGAAACAGTGGCATAGCAGGTGGATCCGGTCCAACTCCAGTTGCAAGAAGATGCTTAAATTTGCACCCCCCCACCCCCCCCCCTAATTATGCTTCACTAATAGTTCAGTGGTGGGGTTTAGTGTCCCATGATAAGGGTCATACTTTATATCTCCCTTTAGATATTAGGATTGATCTTTAATTAATTAGATTTACTATGTCTCGTTTCTTAGGAGAGAGCAAAATTATCTAATTTATATATTGAGAAAAGCTAACTCTTTTGTCTGACATATGATTAATCTATTGACTCATAATCTATTACGATATATATATATATATATATATACAAATAAGCTCTGTATTTTGCCTATATTATTATTCACATCTATGTGTACCCTTTGTATTTTGCTGCTAGTACTTCTTCAAAAATATTTGGACGTTATTTTTCTTAATGATCTGTTGTCATATAGATGAGTTAAATTAATTATAGATGCAAATTAGCTTTAGTACCCTTGAGTGAGTTCTTAAGGTTAGAGTAAAAATAAATAGGGAACTAAATTTTAAGGTCATATGAAAGGTATTTTAGGTGTTTATTTAAGATATTAAAAGCAAAATAAGTGATTGAATGATACATACTCTAGGGTATTATACTAATATATGAGTGTGCTACTCTTCATTAGTTATCTAAAACAAAACAATTTGCATTTCTGGGTAGTTTACATTGAGAAAATTAACAAAATCCAACACTGTTTAGTTTCAGATGATTCACAATAACTAAATTATATGCTTCTTAGGGGGTATAATTAACTCATAGTTCTAAAAAAAATAGTAGATATTTTTTTATAGTAATAGTATAAAAGTCTATTTCCTATTTGCTTCACTCTTTCTTTATGACAAGTGTTGATACTTCTCACTATCCAATGCATCACAATGATCAAAATAAGTACACTCCTGTGCATGTCAAACTACTTGTATAATTATAAGTATTTCATTTAGAGTATAAAATTATGAAGTCCTTTTCTCCCTTAAAAATGGGTGCCAATTAAGTCCTAAACATGACAAAGATAATCTACCAACCAGATGAAATTATGAGGAACAATTAAAAAAAAAACACACAATCATCAAATACTAATTTTCTTACTTTAGTTTGCAGATTTTGACCTAACAACCAAAACAAATTTTACTATCCTTCTGTTGGCCAACAGTTAAAGTTGATGCAAGAACCTCTTATAATTAAAGTTATTTGATTATGTTAGATAGGCTACTACACCTAGAATATAATTAACTAAGAACTCCATAGGCCAAACTATTATACATCTTGTTCTATATCAAGTGGATAATATTGACAATAATCTTATCTTTATCCCACCTATCATTTTCCAATCAATGGTGATGCATGCATGGAGTAATGAATCATGTTTGTGATTGCGAAAGATGGTCATAAAATATATGCAAATTGTGCATATAGGCGATGGTTGTATATATGTCTTAAATCATGCTAGGATATATAGGTTGTTGGAGAATTTGACAAGTTTAGCTAACCTTATCTTCATTAAGAACTTATATAAGTACTTTATTAATCCACTGCTTATATCTTGAAAAGTGAATATGTAATCCATGGTGAGCATGGGGATCTAAACCCCTAAAGCAATGATACATTCTCCAATAGAATGTTCATTAGATTATATCCCTATTGTTGTTAAAAAGTAATGGTTAATTACAATAGTAGTTTATCCATCTTTTTATGCAGAAATAGGTATGATATTATAAGTAATCCACACTGCTACAAAGTCAAATGCTATACATAATAATTTTATAAGCTATTGATCTTGAAATCCAAGTATAATGATTTGAATCCTCGTTCTTCTCAAATCCATCAGTTAATACTACAACCATAATATTTCATTAAGTCCAGATCTAAATAGAATTTTTATCCTTTGCTAGTATATAGTTAACAAAGAATGGTGGTATATTTAGAAAGCCCTTTTTTTTTTAACAAAGATTACTATTTCCTAGTTATAACAAATATATCAACTAAATCGAATCCTTCACTCTTAGAGTATCTCCAAAGGAGAGCTCAATATTTGGAGCCTTTTGGGCTCCAAATATAAAGCCAAGATCCCATACACTCAAATACATCTGGCTTTATATTTATTATATATATATGTATATATATTATATTTTAAATTATTTAATAGTTATTTTAATATTATTAGTTTTTAAAATTGAGATCTTTAAAATAAAAATAATATTTAATGCTTGCTTCACATCTTATCAAAAAATGAGCTATGCAATTAGAACAATAACCTATGCAAATAAATATTGATTGTGATTGCAAAGATAGAGAAATCTTGTCAATTAATTTAGATAAGATTGAATATTCGGATGAACGTATTTTTTTTCAAATAAAAAAACATAAAATCAGTAGAAGAAGCAATAGTTATTTTCAAGTCGGAGCTTCGTCGAAAGATCAATGTAGTGGAGGTGGATACAATCGAGGAAGAGGTGGCTACGGAATAGATGGTTATGGAGATGACTTACGAGACTATTAAATACTTATTGTTTCTATTATTAAATGTTAATTCTATTTATTTTATGTAATGTAATTTTGATAGTTTTAATAATGACGTGTAATGCTTATTGCAATATTTATTTCATGTAATCTCCAGACACGATTTGCCATTATTAAAGGACTAGCAAAATTTTGGGATAAAAAAAATATTACATGACATTATAACTGTTTGTACGATACTACATAATATGATGGGAGGATGAATGAGATGAGGAACCTAATATTGTTATTTCTACTCAATTTCTAATCGTTGAAGGGATAAAAGCTAACGATGATGAACGATTTCAAAGATTACTCGCTCGATATAGGAAGATCCAAGATAAAGAAGCTTATTTTGTGTTTTGAAATGTATTGACTGAACACTTATGACAGAGACATGAGAATGAATAAATATAATTTTTTAATATGATTTTTATTTGATGTATGCTATGTTTAATGTATTTTAATATTTGGTATTTACATTGAAAAGTAATTTGAGTCGTTATTCGAATAATTTTATGACACTCTAATTTTAAATAATAAATAAAAAAAATTTATTATAGAATTTAAATAACTTAAGAACAAATTAATATTAGACTCATTTTAAAGATCTCAATAAGAACAATGCAGCGACTAACTACCGAAATAGACATTACATAGGTTTTACATAGTTAAACGAGTCAATGTATCATAAAAAATAAACTAAAGAGTCTATGTGAAAATAAGCAATAACGGAGCCAAAATTCTTTGCCCTTAGCAACAGAATTAAATTAAGAATTGAATTTTTTTGATATGTTGTCATCTTAGGTTTGCAAAAATAGATAGAGGAAATGGGCTCTATAAGTCCAAGAAAGCAAGAACTCCTTAGCCCATTAAACATGCAATGTAATTGTGTACATGAAGGGCATTTTCTTCTTCTTTTAGATGTATAGGATGATAGTTAATTACTCTCTTTTTTTTCCATTGCATGATGGATGTAGCTAGTGACATGATAAGTGTTTGGAGCCACAGATGATGTGTGGTAGCTTATCTCGGCCTTGTACTTGAGAAGAGTTTACACATATTAATGATACTCTAAATTCATTTAATCGAGTTGAATTAAAAGGCAACACAAACATGACCAGCATTAAATAAGTTAAAGTCTTCCCACCTATTTATATGTAACTAAATGAGTTAAAAGAGTTAGATGCACACAAGTTATATGAATTATTCGGGTCATAAATGACTTTAATAGATTATTTATGTGGCAATCGAGTAATCAATTTAACTTAAATGGGTTGATTTATTTAAGGGTCTCAAGGTGACCCTACTCTTTTAACTTAAAAGCTTTGATGCATATATCACTTGTCTTGTTCTTTGAGGGGATACAATTATTCCTAACTTTTCTTATTGATGGTATGGGCATTTGTAAAAAAAAAAAAAAAAAAAAAAAAATCTTTAGTTTTTAAAATAGAAAATATAGGTTATTATGCGCATGCAACTTTTATATAAATTATCTGTATTTTATTATAAAAATATGTGCATTTAGTATAAAAAATTTAAGAAAAATTTGCATATAACACCCTATTTTTTAACGAAATTACGATTTGCACTCTACATTTTTACTATTTGTAAATTGAACTCTATGAGAAATTATGATTATATGCAGAAAATATCCTGAGTTAAATTTGAACTAATATTGTGAAAATATTCCAGTAAGTATTATTTCTAAAATAACTAAAATATCTTTATTTCTAAAATAATTAAAATACCCTTAGTATAACTTGGTCGAGGATATCTTCGTAATTTGTTTAGTATAGTTAAATTAACTAAGATGTTTGCTTAAGTTTAATTAATAAATATAACAGCAAAGTGTTTTCTGCACGTATTCACAATATCATAAAGCTCGATTTATAGATAGTAAAAATATAGAATATAAAATATAATTTTATTAAAAAAAATAGGGTGTTATATGCAAATTTCCAAAATAAAAAATAAAAACATTTGATTTTAAGAGCCTAATCTTTTTATTACTAAAACCTAAGGGTATTTTTCTGCCTGCCTTGATGGTATGAGTTATTATGCCAACATAGAGAATAATAAACTTTAAATTATAAACAAAACAATACCATTATCAACACACTATAAGGAACAATTCCATCTCTTTTATTTGCTTGTGCACCACCACCAATATATACATATAGTATGTATGTATGTATGTTGTACATTGTAGCCCATAGAAGAATAGTATTCAATTCAATTAGTTAGGTATAAGCTTAAATGGAGGCTTGGCAAGAGCTGGAGGAGGGTCAGAGCTTCCATAGTCATTTGTTTGGACTTTTAAAACTCTGGCATGGAAAACCACTTCTTCTTGCTCCAAAGACATTTTAGCTTCTTCCTGCAGTTGATTGGAAAAATATTTTAGTATGTAACACAAGAAGAAAATTATTCACTAATTACTTGAGTTGAGGTTCCAAAATGGTGCTCAAACATTTAATGATGGAAATTATTTACTCATCAGAATCCATCCTAGCTAAACAAGCATTTCCCTCTTGGAGGACACCCTTGTCTTAGAAGGGAATCCTAGATTTCTTGAAAGTGAAATTTAAGCTAATTACCAATTTAAAGGGAGTAAAATGACTTGCTGATGATGCTTATGCAACAAGAGAAAAAAAATTCTAAGAAATAGAAAAGGAGAAAGAAAACATATAGAAGAATCTTAAACTAATAGTTTCCATTCTAGCTCCATACCTCCTTTTCTATTTGCACTGTGTATTTATTGAGAAATCTTTGTTGCCCTCCTACAAACACAAAATTTAGTCACAAAAGGAAGTATAAACAACAGATTTGTGTTGATGAATTGAAGTTTATAATTGAACTGCTTCTAGAAATCTGATAAGAATGCAATAATCTAAGTATTGTCATGCATTGTTAATATTATCATAGATAAGAAAGTATACAACATGAAAGCTTATATATTGTTTCAATCAATGAACAATATAATGTTCTAATTGAATTATCAATCCTTTATTGATAGATCAAAATCTATGGCATGTAGAACTATTAAAGCTAACCTGCCAATGAAGTTGAGAGCAATGATGCCAAGATGAGAGCAAATAGAATGGTGGATATCTTAGGCCCCATGGAAACTATGCAGACAAACTACCTTCTACCTCTTCAAGATCAGAGAGAGGAGATGAAGCCTTCTGCTGTTGGATTTGTTACAACTCAATGAAACCTCCAGGCTGACCTTGTGATAGCTAAGAATCAGATAGTCAATTCTTTCGAAGTCGCGGAATGCAAATCTTAGTGGCTTCTCTTCTTAAATTTATAAGGAGAGGGTCAACACTTCTCCTGTGGAGTGTCTGGGTTGTGGTCATTAGGGTTGTTGGGCTTCTTAGTTTATACCATAAATAAAAGGAATTGACAAGTAGATAGACTTCATTATACTAACCTCATTAATTACCATAGAAAATTAAGCCTCCTCTAATAACTGCCAGTTGTAGATCACATAATAAGGCTGGTCGGCACGCAATAAATCTTCGATTTTAGCTACTAATCATGCAAGCCTAGCTAGATAATTTTCTGGTAGGATTGGAGGTTGATATATACAACTGGGAAGTATGATGAAGACTGTGAATCTTAGTTAATTGTGAGTAGGATAATAATTTTACCGCATGCAGTAATCATCACACCTTTCAAATTCTTTTCCTCTGATGTTAAATGTAACTTGACAATATGAATGAGACATCAAGGAATATATATCTGACAACCTTGCCTCTTAAGGCAAGATATGAAAAGTAGAACAAGTCCAACAAATTGGCAATCTCAGAGGGAACTATTTCCTTACCAATTTTTCATGAGCAATATTGAGTACTTACTCACAAATTCAGCTAGTTAAATTGCCAAAACTCTTTAGTTCAAACTCAACATATTCATTGATGCATCATAGAGAAAAGAGCAGTTCTTTCTTTCAGCATTCTTCAGAGGAAATACTAAGTACTAATTCAAAGATTCAACTAGTGTAGCATGTGCCTAACCAACAATGTGGGGTCTATTGTGTATTCAATAGCAAGATCAATGTAGAATTGACATAAGAATTAGAATTATCTTATTTCAGTAGGACATATCTTATTATTTTGGAATGTATCATCTTCAAAGCTTGAGGTTTATAGATGCATTGTTCTCCTAAATATACTAGAAAATTTGGGGCAGGGAATCAAATACATTATGAGAGGAGAGCAGTGGAAGATAAGAAGATCCACTAAATATTGTAAAATATCAAGTACTCATGATTTCTTCATAAATAAGTAACTGCTGAACTAGGTTTTACTTAAAAGCAAAGTGGTTTCCTAAAGTATTTACAATGTGACCTGCAAATAATAATGATCATTTGCTAAGTATGTGAGCTTACTAGATACAAGGAAACATGGCCTTTGCCTAGCTTGTAAAAAATTCTATTTGACATACACATCAGCCAAAGAGAGATTGAGCCACAACTAGATCATCTTTGACTTCTTTAATTCCAATTTTTCTGCTCATAATTTGAAGGCATTTCTTCATGCACAAGTATTAATTGTTGGCGGTAACAATCTGATTCCAAAGAGTCACAATAAATTCGATCAAAATAATATAAATAACTTACAGAATATAAAATTCTGAATAGTCGAGTCTAGTGTTGGACACTATCTCCTTAAGACCAATTCGCCCTCCACCGATTGCTTCTGGAAGAGTTACATTGTTGGACTTGACCCGTGCGTGCGAACCGAACCGAACCGAGCCGGGCGGCGCGCGCGCGTGTGAGTTAAGTTGCATAGTAACCTTTACCCACAAAATAGGTACCCCTTTTGGGGCCCAAAGCCCATAAGAAGTTTGTTACTTATATACCATACTAACATTTCTCAAATATCCAATATGGTACTAAATTTCATTTTTCTTTATTTTCCATTGCCATGATATCTACTTTAGAGCCAATTTTCATTCACTTCTCTTCATGGATTTGACTAAGTGAATATTTGACAATAAAGTACACTTTGAGCTAAATTAATTCCACCATTAAACCATCATTAATAATGTGTGGGCCCCACTTAAAACTTAGCTCAAAGTTAATAAAAATTCATGTCAAAAACATGAAATTACTAACATTAATCAATGATGCAGATATAATATTTCCACTGCTACAGTATTAAACACTTTGCATGTCTTGTTCAGTTGAAGTCAACTCATTCTGTTTGCTGATCCAAATAAAACAAACTTATAAATTGTGAATGGAATCTAACTGTTTAGGCACAATGCGTTATTTATTATGTTGCTTCTCTGCATATTGCTTTCTTATCACAAAATTCTTCTTCCTAGAAGAATACTATTTGCAATTATTAAGAAAACCTATTTAACGTAAGATTACTTACATGCTTGTTATGATCAATTCTGCGCGCTGAGAGAGCTCTTTTACCCTTACTTCTGAGGAAAGGATGAGTTAAAACTTAAGGATAAGATGATCATTTAATGCTTCTCATCAACACGTTTAAGAGATCAGAGATATTAAGTAACATTAGATACTTAACGGAGATCAAAGTGCGATAAAACATAACGAGGAGGTATACGGTATAAGTGAAAACTATGATAGTTTAGAGAGTCTAGGTGTAATTAACAGTTAACTATATATAGGCAGAATGATGCTAGAGCATATTATACAAAATTTTCAATGCCAAAGAGTTGCAACTACATAGAAGGGAGGTTGAGACATAGCTTTCATATCCATGCCACCTCACTGAGTACCTAACTATGTTTGAAGAAAAATAGTCAAATAAGAGGATCAAACAGTGTATATGAGGAGACTTAACTCATGGATATCTTGTAAGGCATATTTGCCTTCCAATTTGATGCTTCCAAGAAACAAATTGTTTGGCTTTGAAGAGGCCTTATTTTCAAAGCTTTGAATTTCTTTCTTAGGTAGTTCTCCTCTGGTGTACAGTTTCTAGGCTGTAAACCTATGGCGTGTTTGATTCATAAAAGATTTTAAAAAATAAATAAACTCAAAGTGTGTGGGGTTGATAAAAAATTTAATACAATTTAGTTAAGATCTTGAGGTTATTAACTTATCAACTGCTTCAAAAGCTTAAGTTATTAAAGAACGATGATTTTTATATTTTGTATTCTAGCATGGACAATATAAAATATGGATCGGCTGTCAAACCTATTTTTACTTTAAGAGTATTTATCTTTCTAATCTCATCCATACTAATTTTGATAGATATTTAGATATTATTAAAAGCAAAAGCACATTATGTATTAGTAACGATGAAACAAATCATAAGTTTAAATTACTAAATAAATGTGTTTTTTTTTGTTGCAAATCATCCTTATAAGTTTTACCACAATTTAAATCTTAAATATTTATTTATTTATTTATTCTTGGTTATGCATAGATGATATAAAACTTGCTCTTAAATATCTTATTTGAGATGAAGTTATAGAGGACTGAATAAATCTTCAAATGTATATAAAATAATATTGATCAGAATTTTTATGAAAAAGATAAATCAAATTAATTTTATTACTTTATTGTTAAATTTAAAAAATACATATTATATATAAAATTATAAATAATTAAATAAGTTTTTCAAAGCATATAAAATAATATCGATCTCAGTTCATATGAAAAAAAAAGAGTAAAATATTGAATAAAAATTAATTATGTTACTTATGAAATTAGATAGGTATATATGAAATTATGTAGGTAATATGATACGATTCGATCCATATTAGCTCCACGCGTGACATTGGATTCATGGGAATGAGCTTATTTATCTAGTTGAGTAAGTAAAATCAATAAAATTTATTTTTGCCAAGGTGCGTTCGAACGCAAGAACTGCGTTCGAACGGGGTGATTCGAACGCCTGCATCACGTTCGCATCAACAGAGAACAGAATTGGCGTGTTCGAATGGAAACGGGAGCATTCGAACGCGGGCGTTCAAACACCTACATCACGTTCGCATCGACAAAGAACGGAAATTCCGCGTTCGAACGCGATCAGGCGCGTTCAAACGCACCACGACGAAAGTATGGATTAAGTTAGGGATTGTTAGGGTTCTTTGGGGTATTTTTATGTTCATTAGGGAGTCCTTATGGTGAGCCTCTATATATATGTGGAAGAAACCCTAATTGAGATTTTTTATCTAGACTGAAAATGGCTTTAGCCTTATCTCCTTCTCTCTTGATTCTAGCCATTGGCGCCCTCTCCCACCTCCCTTTTTCCACCGCCCAAATATTTGGTCGGCTTCTTCCAGCCTCTCACCTCTCCCCCTTCACACCAAGATCTAACCCTAGCATCCATCTAGCCATTGGAGGGCTATTAAGCTAGGATCTAAGTTTCAGAATCGTTGCGGATCGAATTAGGCCGGTTCGTAATATAATAACATAAGTAAATTTTTAAGCCTCCGGTCAAATTTAAAGATACTTTATTAGAGTTGAAGTTGTAGATAACTAAATAAGCTTTCCAATGTATATTAAAAAATATCGATTGGAGTTCCTATGAAAAAGATATGAGTAAAACAATGAATAAGTGAATAGTATTACCAATGTAAGTTTATTCACTTATGTTGGTCTACTAATGTAATTTATTCCTAGCAAAGTAATTTTAATTTTTTTAAAGTTATAATATTTAAATAAATTTTAAGCTTTCCAAAGATCGAGTTTGAAGATACTCGTTACAAATGAAGTTATAAAAGATTGAATAAGCCGACGCATATATAAAAAAATATAGATATGAGAAAGATATGATCATAAGAGTAAAATAAAATTAATTTTATTATTTAAAACTGATAAAGTTTTAGAGGATTACATAAGCTTTCTAACTTATATAAAATAATGCCAATCAAAATTTATATTGGAAAGACATGCCTGAAGGAGTGAATGAGAGATAATTTTATTATTTAAATTGATAAATTTAACCTTTAAACCCGCTAAATAATCGAATTTGAAGATGAAGATGAATATTCATTAAGATAATTTTTTTTAAAATTAAATAAAATTTCCAACACATGCAAGTAATGTTGATCAGACTTCACAGTGGAAAGATCCTTATGTTATCAAAGTTCATATAGGTAAGAGGACGGGACGAGGAGCTCAAAAAATGGTCATAATTATTTTCTCATACCTACAAGTAGTCTATATTTTGTGTCTTATAATTTCTTTGTACTTTATTAAATAAAAAAAATAAATTTATCAAAAATTTTAAAAAGGTGAGTCAAGAGCAAATCCAAAAAAATATATATATATATATAAAAAATTTATAATGCAAATAAAAATAGGGAGAAATATACAACCTAAAATATATCTCGGGTTTTAAGCCAAAATGTCTAAAGCATTGTTCACACTTATTCCAAAAGAATTACGAGTTTTACTTATCATTTAAAATACTATTTTTATTTTTTAATTTTTAATATATTTTTTAAAGAAATTACTCCTACGAAAATCGATTTACATCGTAAACCTCAGCTCATGTCGCTATTCACAAATTTTTTATATATTTTTTCATAATATAAATCGCTTTTCATGAGAACAACTTTTTTATAAAAAATAATAATAAATCTATGAAGAATATGAATATCACTATTTCGCATAGCAATTATTAGCTGGTAGAAATTAATAATTTTAAAATAAGTTTGACGAAGATAGTAAACGGTCAAAAAGAACTCCGTGCCGACCACCGTTCCCACTGGGGTATTTTCACGTGCTTTATCAAGTCTTTTCTAAGTCACATCAAAAAGAACTTTTGCAATAAACCCCTTGTATAGTACTAAATTATGAAAGACTCCTCATCTATTTATATTAAATTTTCTTTTTAAGCCAAGGAGAATGTTACTTTGTAATATACTACCTCCATCCGCAGAAATAAGGTTACACAATTCTGGGGGGATGAGTCCTAACAGGTTACAACTACAATAATCGGAGGACACTCTAGCCCTGGCCGTTGCCCAGTCAGCTACAACATTGCATTTCCTCCCTACATGCACGAACCTAACTTCCAAAAATTCTCCTCTTAATCTGAGGCATTCAAACACCATGTTCCTGATGCGCCAAGGGCTATAGTCCACTCCGTTCAAGCTTTTAATGGCCTTCTAGCAATCTGATTCGATAGTCTGTCTGCTATCTCTGGTGATGAGTCATTTGGTGGTTACTCATAATAAGAGCAAGATTGGAGTGCATAGATTGGTTTGTCAATTTTAAATAGTTTTTAATTCTTGGCGTACATAGATTGGATCATTTTCTATACGTCGACGTTAATTTATTAAAAATTTTTTTAAAGAAATGATAAAGAATAAATATGACTATAAACATAAATATCATTTGAAGTTCTCTGAGTGGAAAATTCTTATCCATATCTATTTATAAATACTTTATTTGTGCATCTAATGAATGATATATTGCTCAAATTTATAGAGAATATCGAGAAAAAGGTGGAGTTAGATTGGAAATATATAAATACAAAATTGTTTATTTTTATCCCTGCGCACTATTTCCTACTGTATGATGAGTGGATCGTCTTTGCAATTTGATCCAGTAAAGAAATATATAACGTTCCAGGGGGGGATGTGGAAAAGATAATCTGGCATTGTCCTAAAAGGGAAAGGAAGTGGAAATCTATAGGTTATAAACCAACCCACCCCCCCTCCTATAAGGATTCTTCTTCTCCCATCTACCGCCGCTCCAGCGATCGAGTCCTTTCTACTCCCAGTCGTTGAATCTTCGAAGGTAATCGAAGCTTTTTCCACATGAAATTTATGGAGATCTCGTAAAATTCTAGTAATTCGATGTGAGATTTCGTTGTTTTGGTGCAAAATAAAAGTGAAGATAAAATCTTGTTCGTTTCCTTCCAAAGTTATTATTTTCGTGATTCTAGATGTCACCTGTTCTAAATTCTTGCTGAATTATGGTATGGTTGTGGTTGGAAATGAGTTAGGGCTTGTAGATATCTCTTATTATTTGATGGGAATCAATTAAACTGCAATCGTTTTGTTGTACACAAGATTTAAGATGTTGATTGTTTCTCAGCTGCCTTCTCTTTCTTTTCTTTGGTTCTGGAGCTGATACTTGTCGGAATCAATTAAAAAAAAAATGGAATCTTTAAGACATTCTTTCTATTATCGGTAGATCCACTGAGGCATTTGATTTTGTTGCTGTAATTTGTAACGGAAGTAGCCTTATGCAGTAAAAGCTATAGTTGGTTTAATGGGTGACTGATATCTTAATTTGGTTGTGAGATTTTTATGTTATGTTTAGAGCTAAGATACATTCAAAAATGGACCTCTTTGTCTAAAGTTTTGTTATGCAAGGTATCCTGTTATGTTGTAGGTAAGTTGGTAGGCAATCTTTTCTTTTTTTTTTTTTTTTTTTTTTTTTTTTTCGGTATGGCATTTTGACTGTAAATAGTTTCTCATATTGGTGGCCTGGGATTTCTTTTCAGCATTGTTGGCTCTCAAATTTAACTAAATGCAGTCGCACAAGTAATCTTACTTCTTATTTTCTGTAAAGTCCAACCATATTCTGATGTATGGGTCAATGAGGAGTATGTTAAATAGAACTATAATAGTTTCTCAAACATGTACTTACTGTTTCCCCTAATTTGACCTAAGTTTCTCAAACATTGTTACTTGAGCTCATTCTTATTTCTTTCTTTTCTCATGGAACATTTATATTGAGTTGCAGGAAATTGGTTGTCAAGTGAAGCAGCATATTACTATTATTAAAGAAGAAGTGACATTTGTAGGGTGTTATTCCACTGAAGCTTGTAGTACAAGTGGCACAGGAGCCCTTTAGGGCCTCTTTTCTGCTAGGGATGTTTGAGAATGAAGATACCAGGGTCACAGACGAAGCATCTTCTGAGCATATGCTTTCTTGGTATTTTAGTAGAGAAGAGGTTGAAAATAACTCCCCTTCCAGGAAAGATGGCATTAATTTGAGAAAGGAGTCGGAACTTCGGATGTCATATTGCTTATTCCTCCGGGAAGTTGGCATTAGGCTTAAATTGTATGAGTTTTCCTTATCTTTGTTTGAATTCACTTCTTTTTATCTATATTTCACTTCAACATATAATGAGCTGGTTGGATTTACTTCCACTAGCGTGAACATTGTTCTTTTGTTCTTGACTTACTGGTAGATGCTGCTGCATCATGCAACAATTTCGATATTTCCCTAAATGTAACATATGATTGTTACCAGTTATCGGCACATATTCTAGTTTTTCTCCTTGTTTCCTGTTTTTAGTTAGATTTTATAGAGTGATTGGCATTGCTTATCTCCTATGAGTACATTTGATCATTTTTTTCCTTATTTCAGCTTTATAGTGAGTGATATGCAACCTTTTAAGAGGTGGAGCTCTTTTTGCACTGATCCATCTATGGGTGCAATTTTCATATAGAACTGCTGATCTACTTATACAAAACTAGAATATAGCTGAGATAAAGATAAGGACATTGGGATAGAAGAGTGAGGTTACTTGGAAAGATAGTATAAATTATAAATTGACTGTATCAGACACAAGTTTGGGTTGACACCTATAGAGGATAAGTCTTGTGAGGATATATTGAGAACTCGAGATGGTTTTGAACATTTGAAAAGGAGATGACATACTGTCCAGTAAGAGGAGTTATCTTTCTTGAAGTGAAAAGTGTCTTGAAAGGGAAGGGAAGGTTGAACCTAATGTGGGAGAAAGTAGTGAGAGAAAACATGGATTTTGTATAATAAAGAACCTTACATTAACTATAGCTGAAGTAAACTGGGATCCATATAGCCCAACGCCAGATAGTTGTGGCTAACAGCCATGCTGTCGTTTGTTTGTCGATTGTTCGTCAAATTTTCAAGTCCTGCTTGTATTTATTCTTTTTCCCTTCCATCTTTTATCTGTAGAAGTTGACATGTATGTGGCTGGCAACATACTTGCCTTATCTTCTGTAGCTAAGGTCATACCTTATTCCTCTTGATGAGCATGACACCTTTTTTGGTTTGTGCAAGAATGTTTATTTTTCTCTTTTTCTGTCTGATTTGAATTCTTCATATATATTTGCAGACCTCAGCTCACTATTGCAACAGCCATAATGTTTTGTCATCGCTTTTACCTCCATCAGTCTCACGTAAAAAATGAATGGCAGGTAAGGAGCATGCTTCATCTCTTTCTCTGATGTACATACAACAAGGAGAGATAGCCCTTGATTTCTCTCATGGAACTTTTGTTCTTCTTTCTTGGAATCACTAATCACATTATCATAATGTAAGACTTCTTCTGCTAATGACAATTTGAATATTCTTTCCACATGAGAGGCGCAATCTGTTAAAAAATTTAATGATCTTTCAAATTTAGCAAGAAATGGCTAAGGGTTTATCTTTTCCTTTTTCTTTATGTCAGATATTGGCCCTTTACCCTGACTATATACCAAGTTTTGGGTTAGTACAGGGTTATGTAGTCTTGAGATGTTTGGCAGATACCAGAATAGAGAAATTAAATGCTACTTTCATCCACCACGCAAGTTCGTAAGGCATTACTGCACGAAGGATTCAAGTTTCTGTACTGGGTCGTGAGATTTTTTGCAATTAGGGGAGTTTAACAAACTTGATGGCTCAAAATTTTTGATAATGCGCAGTTCAGTAAGTACTCAAACTATATTCGACCTTAGTGTACAATTACTTCTTTTCTTGTATGGTATGAGACTACTAATCCTGCCAGAGTCAAGCTGGTTCCTCTTGCTATGTCTTTTTGGCAACGCAGCCTTGCAGATGATTGATAATCTTTTGCATGTTTTGCTGCCTTGCATTATTATCAGTTTAATGAATATCTTCTATTTTGTGGTGTCATTTATTTCTTAACATAATATGTTTACATATTTCATAGAGTTAATCGAAGTATGTTTTGATATTGCTTAAAAGAATTTGAGTAGTTATATAAGACTTATTTCAGTTTGGATGTATGTGAGTTTGACATTAACAGTTGGGCTTTTCTTTTGTTTTTTCAGACCATTGCAACAGCATGCATTTTTCTTGCTTCCAAGGTTGAAGATACACCTTGCGCATTGGACGACGTTGTTAGAGCCGCCTATGGGACAACGCACAGAAGGGATCCGGCTGCTGCACAGAGAATTCATCAAAAAGTACTTAACCTTCTCATATCTTAGCATTTTCAGTGCAGAGGCATTATTGTTTCAATATTCACCTTTTTTATTCAATGAACAGGATATTTTCCAAAAACAGAAAGCATTAATTTTGATTGGAGAGAGATTACTGCTTTCAACTATTCGGTTTGATTTCAACATTCAGCATCCCTATAGACCTCTTCTTGATGCTTTAAAGAAACTTGGGATTACTAGGAAGGATGTTGGACAAGTAGCATGGAATTTTGTGAATGACTGGTGTGCTACCTATGCTTTCTCTGCAACTCTTTTCTCCCTTATGGTATAACAGTCTGTTTATAACTTTTGCATACTACTGTGCTACTTGTATATGTTAGGCTCCGAACAACAATGTGCCTGCAATATAAAGCCCACTACATTGCTGCGGGCTCCCTCTACGTCGCTGCTAAGCTCCATAATGTCAAGCTTCCATCAGAGCGGGGATATGTTTGGTGGCATGAGTTTGATGTCGATCCTCGGCGGTTAGAAAGTAAGTTATGTTTTGCAATTTGAACAAAGATCACCAGTGCAAATTTCATGCATCAATGAGATTTATGGATATTTTATTGTTTGCAGTTGTCATTCAGCATATGATAGAGCTTCTTGGTTCTAGAAGAAAGTCTCTCGTGGCTCATCCTCAAG
This sequence comes from Typha latifolia, assembly GCF_019914945.1. NCBI lineage: Eukaryota > Viridiplantae > Streptophyta > Magnoliopsida > Poales > Typhaceae > Typha > Typha latifolia. Next base: position 13,717,576 of record NC_133087.1, on the reverse strand, counting down.
AGAAGCCTATCCAAACTCCATTGGCGGCCAATCAACAAGTATATAACAGCCCAGACTCTGTTTTGTGTAGGACTGTCTCTTCCATGAGCAGCTCAACCCATGACTATAATGGTCAGGCCAACACACGTGAGCCTGCAAATTCCGATGATCACAATTCCTCTAGCAGTCTGAAATGTGGAGATCGCTCGTGCTTGAATGGCCAGCTAAGAGAAAGTGGAAGCTCGTTCAATATTTCTGTCGATGGTGATAGGTTTGAGAATTATGTGGACAAAGAAAAGACGAAACCTGATATTGCGGGTGGAGTCAATAAAATAGATATACTTAGAATCAAGGAGATGATAAAGAAGAGGAAAGGACACAGAGAATTTAATGGTCACCCGGTGATTTCAGATGATTCAAGTGAAGATGTGTGGATTGAGAGAGAGTTAGAATCTGGGATTGCTCTTGGAGCTGAACCAGTTGATAAGAAACAAAGGCTCTTAACAGGCAGCCATTAGCTGAACTATTCTGTCTGTCTTTTTATCCTTTCTCAGATGATTAAAGGTATCTTCCATGGAGGAGATAATAACTTACGCTGATTATCCCATAGATGAGAGAAGACAATCCATTTCATCTTGCTTTTCTTTTTATCAACTATATACATCAAAATCAAGGCAGTGAGAGTTTCAGTTAGTGCAGTGTTGAGGATTGTATTCTTCCACGAACTATATTTATAATCATTATCGATGTTGCTTGGGATCAGAGGTTACATCTCTTTAACGTGATTTATCGTATTCACATACTGCTTTTCCATTTCTGATTTCTGATAGGGGCAATGTAGTTCCAAGAATTTAAGTCTTTGATCCAGTCTGAAACTGTCTATTTTTATCGTTGATTATTTGATTATCGACTTATATTTAGCAACTACTAAACAAAAGACAACTTTATAAAATTTTCTTTCTAAAACTTAGACAAATTTGTTTTAAAAATTTAAAATTTTTATATATGTAATATTTAAAAATTGTTGATGACTGGATTAGCAGTTTTCAAACACACATTATATTTAAGTTTGTGTTAAAAAAAACAGAGAGGCAAACCTAATTATAGGGGGTAATTATTATTATTATTATTATTATTGTTGTTGTTGTTGTTATTAAGCTATTAGAATTAAACATTGATACTTTAGCTCCGGTTTACTTGTTGAATAGAAATAGTTTTATTTTAAAATAAGCTTTCATATTTCATTATTCTAGCCAATTAAACAACAATATAGTTTATTAGTATACTAATTCACTATTCTCTCTTCTTATTCCATACAACATATAAAAATTAATTTTAATAATAATTTAAAATTATTATTTTACCTCTAAATTAGACAATACCTAATTACTACTATTTTACATCCAATCAAACGTATTCTTTTTTTTATTAAGTTAAAAATGTCACTAATTCCTAATACAAATTCTTAATTATTACTCCTTATACTAATATTTAATTAAACAATAGAATAACTTATATTGTTTATTAATACACATTTATCTTCTTTCCCCTGTATCTTTTGGAAGAGCTGCGATATGCTCTTTATATCTATTAATACATGGTTAACCTACTAAGTATGGCGTATAACTCATTAATAACGTTTACTTACTCTTTAAACAATGAAAATAATAAGTGGATATCAACAAGCGTGGATCCAAATGAACAAGGATTGAGTCAATTTGATCCGAGATCAGGAACCCACCCTGGAAACAAGCGAATGGTGTGGTGGACTGGTCCAAGCCTAGTCGGCCGCAAGGATAACGACTCCTTAAAGTTCACCGCGATTAACCGCACCGACGACCTCCTCCGCTCCGCTCTCCACCTCGTCGCAGCAAGGCAGGTGTAGATCGCCAAAGGAATCGCAAAACCGTCGTCGATCTCCTAAACCCGCCCCCCGACCGTAAGGCTAATACCGATCTCCGAGCCCTCCAAAGATGGCTCTGATCCGTCCCGTCCGGGACTACATCGATCGGATGCTGCAGGACATCACCGGCATGAAGGTCCTCATCCTCGATTCCCACACGGTAACCGATCGCTCCCTGGAATCTGAAAACCTTAGATCTTGGTCTGTTAAATGGGGTTTTGTGCTCAAACGTGTAATACTTGCTTAAGTAAGTGCAAACTGCTGAGTCTTGGATTGGGTAGTTATTGGGATGAAGAAGAATGGAGGTGATATCAGTCGATCCCTTTGATGGAATATTCTTGAAAAGTGTTCGTAAAAAATGATGCTTGCTTCTGTAATTATATTACTGAATGAATTAAATTAATGACCAGAAATGAGTGTACCTGGAGTAATTGAATTACAATTGGATCCAATTCAGTGCAAATAACCAAATTTGAGTTCAATTAAGAAATGATGCCCATATTAACGGGCGTCCTACTTGCTCTCTTTATTTTTCTGCATTTCCTTTTGGAGTTGTTTCTTATTCCAAGGTCATTTTTATAGAATCTTAAGATAAGTTGGAAATTTGAATACACAGGATGGAGTAATTTCTACTAGAATTTGTAGTTTATTCTTTAGCATTGGTTGATGTCTGCTTGCACAGGATGTGCATATCCATCACAGTTTAGCAATTAAAATATGCTCTTCTAATGCATTTTAATCCTGGGCAGCTGCACAAGCAAATTCATCTTGATGAATTTTCATGATGTCCATGCAGGTCAGTATCGTCAGTGTTGTATATAGTCAATCAGATTTACTCAGGAAAGAGGTATTTCTGGTCGAAACAGTGGATAACATGTCAAAAGAATCAATGGCACACCTCAAAGCTGTTTACTTCCTTCGTCCAACATCTGAGAATATCCAGAAGTTACGACGCCAATTGGCTACTCCAAGATTTGCAGAATACCACTTGTGTATGTTCTGCCATGCATCAATTTCTTTTATTGAATTTCTCAATTATGTTTCTATTAATAATTAGTATTTTTTGTTCTTTAAGTTTTTTCCAACATATTGAAGATTCCTCAAATTCAAGTACTGGCAGATTCAGATGATCAAGAGGTAGTCCAGCAAATTCAAGTAAGTTGCATTTACTCCCCTTCTATTGGAAGATGTTGCGGTCATTCTGTTTATAGTTTGAAACTTTGTTAACAGCCAAGTATAGTGAAATTGAAAGATGCCACTCCAGTGTTGTGGTAAGTGCATCATGCCCTTATAAGTCCTGCAATGACGGAATCTTATATACAAAGACACTCTTTCTAATGACCCCCTTTGCAGCACTCGGTCAAGGAAAGAAATATGAGTAGAAATGAGTTCCTATGCAAATCCATATATGGTTCTTCTACTTAAGGAGGATCTTTAGTCCATAAAATGTCGACATTTTTTTATAATCAAAGTAATTAAATAGCATCACCATGGACAATGTTTTTGCCAATATGAAAGATGGGAAGGGCAAGATTTGCATACTCATTTGGAGAGGCAATTTCATACTCAGGCCATGCCTCCGGACTAGGGGTGAAAACGGGTCGGATTAACTCCGACCCGACCCGCTATCCGACCCGATTTGGATCGGATTCGGATAAGAAATTTCTATCCGATTCAGATACGGACACAGATAGAATTTTTGAAAAAAATTTGGATACGGATTCGGATTCGAATATGGATATCCGATATCTGTTTACCCGCATATTTTTTTAAATGATTTACAATTTTTAATTTGCTTATTTAAATAGTAAATATTAATATTGTTACTAATAATACGTTATATATTATTTATACAAATTAATTTCTCTAATTTTATAAATTTGACGTACAAAAAAATTATTTGTTGTAAAACTCTGAATAATTTTGTGTTAATTATATCTAAATAAAATATTATAATTATTTTAAATTCAATCAATATCCGTTTAAGATTCGATCCTCTATCTGAAAATTATCCGTATCTGTTTAGTTAGGATATGGTTTTAAATTTGCTATCCGTCCAATATCCATATCCGAATCCGTTTCGTATCCGGACTAAAAATATGGATCCGGATATAGGTTGAGCACTATCCGATCCGTATCCGATCCGTTTTCACCCCTACTCCGGACTCATGGGGTTGACCCTTAATCGCGAGAACTCTATCCTGCCTGCATAGAGAAAGTCTACTCTAGCCTAATAACTTTGGTTATAGCAATCACGGACTACATAGATGACCTAAGAAATGCTGCTACAAATATTAGGAAAACCATCAGTACTGGGATATATAAGTTTCATAGCATGATAGCAATCCATTTTTTGCACTGTTAACTTGGGTACTTGTAGATTTTTATGGATGTCCTTTTGCATTGAATAATTTCTAGGTTAAATCAATTTGGGCTTCAATTTGGTAGCGGGCAACCTTATTTTATATCTCAATAAATTTCTAAACTGGTATATATATTTTGTGGTTTGTGACAATGTTTTGAAAGACGGTTGCGGGTGGCGAGCGGTCACCCCACTGCCTAGCGCCTAAGGGGAAGACAGGCGATAAGATAGATAATAAAACGGTCTAGCATTTTTAATAAAAAATAAGAAATAAAAATAAACATATATAATACAGATATATAATATACATTATACATTGACATGTTAGTTATAATCATTATAGTATATACAAAAAATTTAATAGTGCACTTAATCAATATTATATATAATTGTATATACAATTTTAAATAGTTTACCACATCAAAACTATTAAAACATAGATGCTAATATATTCCCCCAAAAAAATACAGTGGGAGATTTTTGTTGGTTAGATGCACACCACTTCAATTCTATCACCACGCATCCGACATGTGAGTTTTTTTTTTGTGGAGATAATTGAAGATTGGTCGGCATATATCCAGCACAACTCGACCCCTTCCGACTCTATCACTTCCATTAAAACAACAGGAGAGCAAACATGATGGAAACATTGAAGGGGATCCCTGCTCCAACTCGACCTCTTTCTTTATTTATTTTAATTACGTAAATTCTAAATATTATTTAAAAATGCAGAAAATTTCTATAAAAAAAAAAGATAAAATATAATAAAATAAAGAAAGAAAAATTATGGTGCAGTAAAATTGAAAAGAAGAGATTAGAAAGATAGCGAGTAGAAGAAAATTAAACAAAAGAAAGAAAAATTATAATACAGTGAAGAAGAAGAAAAGAAAAGAAAAAAAGGGAGAATAGAAGACATAAAAAAGAACTGAGAGAGAAATAAAGAAATAAGATTAGAAAATTATATATCAGATTTCGCCGGAGTTATATTTGTGTCTTCGGAGTTCACCATAGCTAAATCTCTCTGTAAGAGAAACAATTATTACATAGTAAGAAGAGAAAAACAGAAATAAAGAGAAAGAGAGAGACAATGAGAAGAAAGAGCGGAAGAGAGAGATAGTTCGAATTGAGCCTGGATCGGAATTAGGTTTGGCCGATCCCGATCCTACTAACCATGAAATTTATGTGATTTCAATGTTTTACTTTTCCTGTGGGAACTTGAAGTACAAGTTGTGGTGTCAAAATGTGCATAGGGAAAGACTGGATGATAGAAGTTTATGATATAAACTTGTAATTTAAATTTGGTATGTTCTCCTAGGTTGTGATGTTACTCCTTTCTTATGTGCATACTCATTTTTGACTCTGCAGGAATTCTACGCAGATTTTTGTGCTGTTGATCCTTACCATTTTACTCTGAATATGCACATGAATCATATATACATGCTGGCTGCAGTAGCAGACCCTCCAAGTTCACAAAGCTTTTGTGATCGAGCAGTTGATGGTATTGCTGCAGTTTTCCTATCCCTCAAACGCCGCCCTGTTATTCGATATCAACGTACATCAGAAATGGCAAAGAGAATAGCACAAGAGTCTGCGGTGGGTATATGTTTATTCATGTTCATAGTCATTCCTAATATCCTTTCATTGTCAATTATGTGGCAGAAGCTTTAGTTGAGGTGGTGACAGCATCATACTTCATTTGTCTAAGATATCTATCGATCATTTTGAGGTTGAATTTGCTTTTGACGTACTTCTATTTTAACTTATGCAGAAGCTCATGTACGAGCAAGAAAGTGGTCTTTTTGATTTCAGGCGTACCGAGATCTCCCCTCTTTTACTAGTAATTGACAGGAGGGATGACCCAGTTACTCCATTGCTGAATCAATGGACATATCAAGTATTTTCACTACCAACTCTGTGAACTTATTTATATTTGTTATAGCTAATATTATTCTAATATTCTTCTTATCTCCTGCCGTCACAGGCAATGGTCCATGAACTTATTGGAATACAAGACAATAAAGTAGATCTGCGGGATATTGGCAAAGTTCCCAATGATCAGCAGGTCACTGGATATACATCTAAATTGTGTTGTCATGCCATTTGCTAATATAGAACACTTGAACATTCTATTGATCTTAGCAGCTACTCTTCTGGTTCTAATGCAGGAGGTGGTTTTGTCATCAGAACAGGATGATTTCTTTAAAGCTAACATGTTTGAAAATTTTGGAGATCTTGGAATGAACATCAAGAGAATGGTGGATGAATTTCAACAGATTGCAAAGAGTAACCAGAACATTCAGACAATAGGTACATTCAAATCGAGCTTTTCAACATTGTGAAAAGAAAAACACATTTCTTTTTTTATATTTGTTATACCTAGTATAGCTACTATATTTGAACAATTTTATCCTAAAGGATATGGCATAGCTTCAATCAAGGGAAAAGGAGGATATGGTTGAACGCCATAAAATTTGACAAAGAAACCCCTCTGATTGTTGACTTTTCTGCTTTGCAGAGGATATGGCAAAGTTTGTTAATAACTACCCTGAGTACCGAAAGATGCACGGAAATGTATCAAAGCATGTGACTATGGTTACGGAAATGAGCAGAATTGTGGAGGAACGAAAGCTTATGTTAGTTTCTCAAACAGAGCAAGAGCTTGCATGTAATAGTGGACAAGTGGCAGCATTTGAGGTACTTTACATGTTCATTTGACATACTTTTAGTTTAACTTCTCTTAAGGATATATATTATGAGTCATATTATCTAGACTATTATCTTTTCTTTTTACAAATTGTTGTTGCCTAATGAATGCATTGCATTTCTTATATGTTAGTTCTGCAGAATGAGATGTACAATTCAATTTTTGATCTGATTTGGTTATGGATACCTAGTTAGACTAGTCATGTTTCACTGTTCAAACAAAAACATGTCGAGTTTAGTTATTAAAACCATAGTTATCTCCATATAGACTTAGAAGATGTTGTTGCTATTCTGAATGGTTCTGCGCATAGTATGCCATTATTGCATCCATGTGATCTATATATTTATGGTAATTTTAGTGGAACTGAACTACAATTTAAAATTTCTTGTCGCCATTATGCTAGAAGAAAAAAAATATGGTACTCTAGAATGCTCCTAATAGATCATGGATACACCAATGTCATGAATCCCGGATAGAATGAAAAATGCTACAGAATGGAACCTATTAAGGAGAGTCTAAACAGTAGTTGCATCAATATCTGGAGGATATTGATTATTGGTTGGGTTTCTTCTTCCTTCTCTCTGTCCTAATTTTTCTTTCGCTTTTCCACTTCTTTTCCTATTGCATTTCATCTTCTGCTTCTGTAAGTTTATATTATCTTTTCCTTCTTATACATCTCTTGATCCAGCAGGATTATTCTGTAATCTTGTTTTACCTAATACTCTGAAATCTGAATCTTTAATGGAATTTTAGGCCAATATTGCTTTTCCTTCTTATAGACTTACTCTTTTGAGGTTGCAACACACCACTTCGACTAACAGTCATTGCCAATGTTACTTATGTCCTTATCAGATAATATCTTACATGATATGGTTGCTATCTCTGCCACATCTACCAAAATGGCCACCATAAACATGCTCTGATTGTCATGGCCATTATTACCCTGTTATCATCATCTATAAAGCTGAAGAAAATTATCACCAAAGTTGTGTTAAGCTTCTGTTGTTAGAAGTAGATTACCATATTGATACTGAAGAATGTTATATTCTGTAACATAAGAAGTTAACCTATAACATATCACTTTGATGATTTCCACAAATTTTTGAGGATATTTGCTATGATCCTAGAGAGTGTAGAGCTATCATGTATCTTGGGAGATGGTTGATTCCAACACAGAACTTTTATCTAGATCTTTGTCATATCTTGTGCTCATAGGTTATTGAATCTTAACAGAGTAATATTTGCTTTTCTGCTATAAAAGAAATGGGTCCGATTAATGCAGATAAGTTTGTTTCACATATTGCACACATGTTTTTTTTTCTTTTGTCTCTCTTTTATTTGCCATTCTGAGTTCTGGTTGTATGTAGCACCTATTGGCTTCCTGATTGATATTTATTCAATTATTTTGGCCTTATACACTTAATTGGACTTATTTTACTTACTATTCAATATGCACACAAGACACCATGCATCTTGTACTCACTGGAGTGATTAATTTGTTGTCCACAGGCTGTGACCAATCTTCTAAACAATGAAAGTGTCTCTGATGTTGACCGTTTAAGACTAGTGATGTTGTATGCTCTGCGCTACGAGAAGGAGAGCCCAGTTCAGTTGATGCAGCTTTTCAATAAATTAGCTTCACGTTCTGCAAAGTATAAGTCAGGTGTAATGTATCTAAACTGACATCTTTTTCCTTATTCAGAACTTGCATCTTTCATCCATCTAGATATCAAATTGCGCCTCTTTCTACTTTAATATGTTATGGCCATAGAGACGTATCTACAGCCAACTGATCATGTCTTAGTTGCCCCTTAGTTATTAAAAATTGGGAGCATGGAGCTGCAGTTGTCTAACTTTCCTGTTTTTTCTCATAAAGTCTCAATGCAAAAAAACTAACATGCTCGTATCTATGGTTCATTAGGGTTAGCAATGTAAATAGAATTTGCTGTTATATATTCCTTTTCACACTCGGCAGCCAGGAAAAGCTTTTAGGTGTTAGAAAGATGCAAAAAAGCAATGCGACATTTCATATTGTAAACAATGCCACTTCCAGTTTCCAACCGCTTTTACTTATATAGAGAATATTTTTGAAAAGTCTCATTTTACATGGTCAGCGAAGACACTGCAATGTCCATATGCAGTATGCAAGTGCATATGCAGGTGGTGACGTGGTCTATCAATAACATTACTTAAGTAGTATATGTATTGATATTGAATTGAATATTTTGTTATTAAAAAATGAATAAGTAGGTAAATGTAGTTAAATACTTAAATGATCTATAGTTAATTATTTTAGTGAAATTCCTATTGGCAAATCGGATGGCACATTTACCTTTTTTACCATAGTAACCCAACAAACCAATAATTCTAATAAGTTGATAAAAGTAGTATATGGTTAATAAAATAGGAAGCTTAAAAAACCAAAAACAAAAAAAAAAAGAAAACAGCAATTTGTATAAGCTTGAATTAGTTGTAGGACATTGTAGCACAATAAAGACTAGGCAATAGTTTCAAATTTTGAGTAAGCTAATGCCAGAAAGATGTAATTTCTTTATGAAATAATGAGCATCTAAACTAGATCTAGAAATGTTAATTTGCTTAAGTAACAAAAATGTAAATTTACTGTGGTTGCTTAGGACCTCTCTGCTATGCTATGTATCTTGCCTGCCTTGAAATATATCCAAGTTCATATTGGGTGCCATCTGCCAAATCAACTATTGCTCTGGTGATTTAAACTGACATGTTAATATCATAAATGGTGGTTAGAGTTTGGTATTTACTTACTTTTATAGGTTATTTTTGCTTCCTTTATGTTCTTTCAAGGATATTATTATTGTAGATAACATTTTTCCATAAACAAATAGTATCTTTTGCCTTCATAATTTTCAAGCTTTCATGAAACATACTGCTTAATAGCATGAATCTTATAGATTTTAAAAGCCCACTTTAGTCTCAAAGGCACCTGCTTTGGTGCCTGGCTGCCTCAATCTACTGAGCATTATGAATTTACTAGTGGCCATATGCCCACCAAACTCATTTTGAAACACTGATTATTCATGCACTTTTTATTTGGCTTGCCTGTACCAAACCCTTGTATTGATGCAACTTATGTGGGGATGTCAAAGGACCAAAATTGCATATGTTACCACATATGTGGCTGCACACGCAGCTCTTTAAAACATTGATGTAGACATGTTTGAAGAGAAGTATGTTCTTATTTTTACACATCCTACCTACACATGCAAAGAAACTTATACATGTCCATGTGTATATATTAACAACGAAGTGAAACCCACATGGCTATTCACAATTTCACATCAATGGATGAGACAGACTTTCAGTTATAGGAGTACCTAATGCATGCTTATAGGTAAGAACTACCAAAGTATGTAAAGCCCTTTTTTTTACTCTACTATTCTCATCCCCAATCTCCTCTTCTGTTCCCTCGGTATTAATCTCATGCAACTTAGACTAAAGTTGAATTCATGCTCTGTAGGAATTGAGGTTCTTTTTGTTTTACAAGCACACTTTTTTCCTTTCTTACTTTCATCCCTCCCCTGGTTATGCATAAACATTTTGAAACATTAAAGCTTAGGAATTCTGAGCTTTTTCGTTTGAATAGATGTTAGTATGTATTGCACCTTCCTGTTTTATGCTTAGGCTTCTAATAAGACTGATGTTTTTGTATACAGCTTGTCCAATTCCTCCTCAAGCAGGCTGGTGTTGATAAGAGAATAGGTGATCTTTATGGAAACAGAGATCTCTTAAATATTGCCCGTAATATGGCTCGTGGGCTCAAGGTTTGTAACAAGAGTCCTCATTAAAGTTACATGAGATAATGAGACAATTGTATATGAAGTAATATGTTGTTGATTGCAGGGCGTTGAGAACGTTTATACCCAGCACCAGCCTCTTCTCTTCCAAACCATGGAGGGGATTGTCAAGGGGCGACTAAGAGATGTTGATTATCCTTTTGTTGGCAATCACTTTCAACAGGGCAGGTATGTGAACATAATGTCTTTATTCCATTAATCGTTGGCAAGCCGGCTGACCAATCAGTTACAATAGTGAGAATCTGACTTCACATTTGGCCTCATTTATTTGCCATTTCAAGTATTCAATACATTTTTTCAGATGTTAACAGAAATTTCTGATGAATTATTTATGCATTATACTCGTAAGAGTAGAATCTTGTAACTCCACTTGTAAAGATGAACTTTCATGTGATATAGTAAGGACAACAGAAACTAGAACCACATTGTTCATCGTCTGTTCTTTCTATAAATAAATATTAGTTCTGTCAAGCATATAGATAACCTATTGAGCAATTCATGGTAAAAACAGGAAAGCCATAAATGAAATGTTAATACTTTATTAAGGACCAAAGAGAAGTGCTTCTGCTTCATACGTTCAGTGTGAAGTCATTTTGTTCTTCTGTGCTAAAATGATCCTTATGATTCCTTTATGGTCTTCAGTCTTCTCTTGTTACGTATGATTCATATCTGAATGCAGACCGCAGGATGTAGTAATTTTCATTGTTGGAGGGACAACTTATGAGGAGGCACGCAGTGTGGCTCTTTATAATGCTACAAACTCTGGAACTCGTTTCTTTCTTGGAGGTTCTGTAGTTCTCAATTCTAAGCGGTGAGCCTACTCCATAAATTATTTCATTCTAACACAGAAATATTACTTTAGTGCATTGTTTTGCTGTAATAATATTTTGATTGTATTCAGTTTTTCTTTATATTGCATGAATTGTTTGAGCAAGCTTGTATTTACAGACTAGTTAGCTGAGGAATGATTGAATAAGAAGCTAATATCAAGCTGAGCAAAAGAATGTAGTGTAGCCACTTAAATGACTTTGCCTTATGCCCTTACAATCCTCCTATGAGGTATTGTTGTTGGAATTTTCCAATTGAATGAGCAGATGATATGCCAATAAATGCCTTGGTCACTCAAGATAGCATCGCTAGTTAAGTTTCAACAGAGTTGAGAATTTTATCAGCTTTGTTTGGCTTCCTGTGCCATTTCAGGACACAGTAAACTCCCTATGCTATTTTTGGTTGTGTTCTGCTAGTGAAGATACTGCTATCAGCAGGATGGTGTAGACTATTACGTGAATTGGCATACCAATTAAATTTGAGAATTGTTGGACGCATGATTTTTTATTTTGCCATTAACTTGCTTTATCTCCTGTTTTATTAGTTGCAAACTGCATCACATAATATGTTTGTGATTGCAGATTTTTACATGATTTGGAGGAGGCACAAAAAATATCCCGATCAAGCAGTGCGGTGTAGATCAGCATTGTTTCATATATTCATACATACTTTTGTACTTGAGCTTGTGAAAGCTACTATGCCGTTGCAAAAGATTGAGGAGCCATTTGAAGTTGGTGCACTAATCTGAGGCTTTTGATTGTATAACATTGTGCATAATATTTTTTTTCCTCCCTTTTTTTCCTTTTCTTTATTGTATGAGGAACCGAAGGCGTATTTGTTGTTAATTTTCACCATTAGAAGATCATACAACCCCTTGACTGTTCATTTTGGACTACTGATAGAAGTTAAATGAATTATTGATGGGAGTTTCCTGCCTTCTGGTATTTGTTCTGTCATATATTGATGATGTGAGATTACCTTCTCAAAGTACTAGCGATTCTTGCTAGTCCAAATATGAACAAAATTGCAATCATTTCCAGTACTGCTAATCTGGTGTGGCATTGAGGTTATTGCTAGGTTTTTTTATCCAAAATAAATAAATTCTTGAGTGTTAATCTGTGGAAGGGACCAAAGCGACTGGGGTTTAACTATTTCTCCAGATAGTTAATTGGATGGAAACTATTTGCTCTTCAGTTTAAAACCCAATCAAAAGCTAGATTTGTCTTTTTGTCTAACATCTCCACTACTTTTGCAGGCGACTCTATGAAATGCACTGATTTCCTTGCCTTCTAAGTAAAAATCTCTGCTCCTACCAATCATTAACAAAATTTACTAGGATCGAAATACTCACTCCAATTTTCAGCACGCCTGTCAGCTAACAACAATTGGGGCTGTTGGTGCCCATTCAAATATTAAAGACAAGCCACAAATGAGAGAGAATGTCACTTTATACAACAATACATCAAGCAATGGCATTATATAGTTATAAAAAATTGCTTACAACCACATCCAGGGAGGCCTCAAAATAAATGGGTGAGACAGGATAATACAATGGCAATGGCCATATAGTGGCACAGAACTTGCTTATTACAAGGTATGATGATTTGTTTAAACAATGCTAGCGATATCTGTGGTGAAAAGTATTATCCTCAGTGCTATCGCACCTCCAAATTCTGCCGGTCTATCATTTTAGTCGACAAATCATCCAACTGCAGAGCCTTACAGGAGTAAGTTCTATATTTAGTTGATAGTATTATTTTGAACCACCTGACTGGGCACCTTGACTGCTGCTTGTCATAAAGGATTCACCACAGCCACACTGCCCTTTAGAATTAGGATTGATGAATACAAACTCTGACCTGCAGGATCATCATTGTTTTGAGAGAGATTAGATGGAAATACAGGTAGAAATGCCTAGTCATATTTCCCTTAATATTTTTACCGACATAATACATGCAACTATATGTTAAAATAAGCCTAGTCAACTTTTCAAGCATAAACATACTTTAGTGCATCATCAACAAAATCCATCTTGGTTCCAATTACATGCATGAGAGCCTTCGGATCAATTAGTATCTTCACACCCTTATCTTCCACCAGCTCGTCAAACTTACCCTTTTCATCTGCAACAGAACAAGAACTGTTGAACTCGTGATAGGATATGCAATAGTACAATACAATTAAAGCAATTAAAAAGCTAGAATAGGAGAAAAGAGAGGTCACCTTCAATCAAAACAACAAAAGTTCATCTCAAAATAGAAATATAATTTATTTCCTTGATCTTAACTTAAAACATATATCCATAAAGACACTTAGTCAATAAGAAACAAATAGTCAATTTCTTATAGCAGTAAATATATTCAAATGTTTTCCACCAATTGCATATCTAGTTGGAATGTGCTCCGTATATTTGGTAATCTGGTATCTTAAGGTAGTTTAAAGTATCTTAAACTGATGTCAACTTCAGTGAAGTGCAGACCATTCTCGGAGAATCTGCAGCATTTTGTCTCAATATACAACTCACCCTATTGGACCATGTGCATCAATATTGATTATTCATACTGCTTAGAAAAGTAATTATTTTAACTAAATATAAAGTGCAGAAATTTTGAAAGCAGATAGCAGTTGCATCTTATTATTGTTTCAGGACCCTGCAGTGGATAATCTATGTACCCTACCCAAGAAAGTCTACGGATGAAATGAACTTAGATTTCTACGCACCTTAAGTAGATATTAATTTACTGTGATAACTTATGCAGGCTTAATCAATATGTAACCAGTTCTCCTCAGCATTTTCACAGAATGATAAAAGCTTCCACATACCAACTCATCTCTGATGAACCATATTAAGGCTACTACAGTTGCTTCATAAGTATCTTCAACTATATATGCACCACAATAAGGCTACTCAAGTTCCTTCATAAGTATCTTCAACTACCTATGTAACTTGATGCACCAGGGTATGACAAGAACTACGCCACCGAGCATGTTGGGCAACTTGCCATTACTGAAGTTGTCCATGACTTGGAATACATTACATCGTTGCCCATCATGGTGCTGTCCAACACAAATTTTGAGAACAAGAAGATTTTTCGGCCAACATGCTCAGGACCCACGGGCCCAAAGGATGAAAAGAGCAATAAAAATTCATTCAATAAAGGATGCATTTGACTCATAGGAGGTTTGCGGCATGCAAGAAGGCGAGAACATTTATGTAGTAAGCCCCATGTACTGCAAGTCATCATGTGATGACCTACACAGTGCTCACGCCATTATAATAAGGATGGTTGAAGTTATCCAAAAGACGCAAAGTATAAAATGAAATATTCAACATATGTGATGCATTTGATTTGTTACTGGGAATTCGTGGTGTGCAAGAAAATTTACGTATCCATGACCAACCTTGGTTACCAATGTCTCTACCATTGTTTCTATTACAATAGGTAAATGTAAGCATATATCAGCTAGCAAACAAGAGAAGGAAAATAGAGTAACTCAAATAGTAGTATGTACTGTAAAAGCTAACAATACAAAAGTGTGAACTAAATTTGCAACAGAACAAGCAAAAGCATGACTAGAGAAGTGCAGAGATTCTGTGCCGTTCCTTTTTTATACCAATTGACATGCTAAATTTGATAGTACTAATTAGTCCTAACAACCAATGTATTTTAGACAATATCAAATGTCTATTCACAGACTGCACTAGAAGAACAAGCCAATATAGTAATTAACAAGACACACAAACTCAACAATGTCCTTCTGTGATGACATAACTAAAAAAAGGAGAAAACCATCAACTGATCATCCAACTCAAAAGGAGAAAAGGACATAGGATTGAAGATTAGATTACTCTCAATTGACCCTGTAAAGACTTGACAAGAAAGAAAAAACTCTCAAGGCCAATCAGCAGTCAACATATCTAATATATAGCAATAATTCAAGCTCCAATAAATGGTTCAAAAGTTCATCTGGACCTCAAATTTAGACAAAGTGGAGACAAGTAACTGGATGAGAAACTTCTTCATTCATAAGACAGAAATATGCCAAAAGAGGAATGAAGCTGTAGTTTCATATGATACATCAATTATATGAAGAACTCAAGCAAGAGACTCATGAACCAAAATACAAGACATAATAAAATAAAACTGAGTTAGTTCCCCAGCTTAGTATTTCACTTAAAGTTATGGATATTGCAAAAGGCAAGGCATAATTAAATTCAAACGGGAAACAAGAACAACCAAAATAAACAAGAGAAGATGACATATCTTACCGGCATAATTCAGTGTGTAGGATAAGCCATTGCAACCACGAGACTTAACACCAAGCCGAAGGTATGGCCGCTGACGAAGGCTGAGCAGATGGTGTATTCGAGAGGCAGCAGAATCTGTCAATGTTAGGGCCTGCTTACGCATGGCAGACCCTGCCTTCTCTGCCATTGCCTTCATTACAGAAGAAGCCATGCCTATCCCTTGTCCTTCTTGGTGGCAAGCAAAAGCTGAGCCACTTACCCTTAACAGATGAAAAGTAAGGAAGAAGGATTAAGGGCAATACTACAAACTTAATATTAAACCTTAGGAAATAAATTCAGCACCTTTTTAACCATTGAATGTGCCATGGGATTTCCAGAGGCACAATCAATTGATAGGAAAACGTTAAATCTTTCTGCAAAAATCCAGCATGAAGTTTGTGATACAAAAAATGAAGAAGAAATTATATGTCAAAAAACACCAATCACAAAAACAGTCCTCAACAAGTATCTAAACACCTTTTACCTCCCAAAACTAAAAAAAAAAGAAATAAAAAAGAAATAAAAACTCTTCCTTTCTGTTAAAATTATCAAGAGATGTAACCCTAGTTACAAAAGAGAATTCATTTTGTCAACAGAACCACCAAATATAGCCTTCGACAACCAATCACCAACAAGTATACTATTTTACACCTCCAAATGAAGGGAAATAGACTCGATTTTTGTCAAACATTCAGATACATATTTGAGATTCACGCCGAAATCAAATGGAACGAACGATTCCAGCGCTAAAAAAGATTCCTCCTTTCTTGCAAAATTTTGAAGAGAGTATAACCGTAGATTCAAAATAAAAATTAAAAAAAAAAACTGGTCGCTTGATTCGAGGACTCACCGGAAGCTAGGAATGGAATTAGGAAAATCGCCAGGAAAACAACGTGAGATAATAGAAATTGGAGAACCGACTTTGGGACGAGAAATTGGGAAACGGCACCATATTCGGACTCCTCTTATAGGCCACATGAATTTACCAAAAAGGGCACAAGGGTGTCAACTATTGGATCAGGTTCTTCCTGGATCCGACCCGACTAAAACAAAGTAAGGAATTTTTCATTTTACACCCGACGTTATTTGTTATTTCTATTTATACCTTGAAGTACAAGGGTTCATGCATCTCAATCGCATGAATCTTGCATTGCATCATATATGTTCAAGGAAGCTAGGTTTAATCGGCAAAATAAACCTCTTTAGGGTACTCTCTTCTCTCGAGGAGAGGCATTCTTTCTCTCTCGACTTCATTTTACTACACTCTTCTCTTTCGCTCTCATCCTATTCGGAGCCTATTATGAATTTATCGTTCTTAATCGATTTCTTAGTACGCGGCACTTTATCTTCTTTGTAAAATAAGATAAAACTTGAAGTAAAAAAGAAGTGTAGATATAAGAAAATAGAAGGCGGCTTCAATAAGTTAGAGAAGACGACATTTTCTCGTCTTACACCTTTATATAGAGGTCAAAAAAAACTTAGCTCCATGAGATTTTTAAATATCTTCTCTAAGATATTTAAAAGGCTAGAGATTATATTAAAGCTCCTAAATATCTTTTCTAAATATTTATAAGATTCAAAATAAAATTAAAAGTCATAAATATCTCATCTAACTAGATAATGTCACAAGTGAGACTTTAGTTTCTCCTAAAGTCAATAAAAATGGTTACCAATTATCTGTCTAACAATATAGTAACTGATAAATATTAATCTTACTTATTTACCACATAATATCCGAGTCTAGGATGGGGCATCACACACTGTTGTCACCCCCTCATTGCTAAGGTGGTCTCTTCCGTCAACTTTTATTGTTTTGCCTATCTTGCTCGTCCTCCCTTACACCCACCTCGTTATTTACTACCGCAGTCTAACACCACTAGACCTACCTCTTTGTCCGCAGCTATTACTCTTTGCTGCTCCCCATGTCATATCCCTCCCCTCCAATGGTTAGATATCGGAGGCAGTTCTTCGTGGTAGTAGAGCCACTTTTTTTTTTTTTCTCTTTTCTTTAGTTTTATGTAGGGTCAAATTATTACACTGCTTCAATATCCATGACAATTGGGATGAAACTAGAAATAGCCGTCCATTTGTGTTTGTGGGTTGTTTTATTTTGATCTTATTTGCCCTCTCGGCTAGATGCTTAATTTTCATTATTATGCCGGTCCATTTGCCCAAGAGCTTTTTATTGTATAAAAAGAAGGAAGAGTAAACCGATCTTACTTATTTCTTAGATTGACGGAAAACATAAGGATGGAAAGGCAGAGAGTACTGACTAAACCACTTATATAACTTTAATTTATAATATGGTTCCAAGTTTCATTTGGCTTCACTTTTGACCCCAAATTTCGACCCGGATCAATGAATGGTGGACCTTAGTTTTCGATTGAAACCATTCCAGCAAAATTTCCACAGTCATGTTAAATCCTGCTATGCCATCAAGCATCTTAGTCATACACAATATTAATAAAGACTTCTTTTGAAGGACATTCTCCTCTTTAGCTCACCAATATCAAAACAAAAGGAATCAGAGGAGTAAATGTTCAATGAAAATTTGGACCAGTTTAGGAAATGCAGGCATATATTACACTCAAAAGGTATTTGCTGACAAAGAAAAACATCACCCAAACTCAACAGATTCACAGCCTTATTTTTATACACACCCTGTCATTTGCCGTCTGTTCACCAGCGAAATGGGTTCTGCAGACAGACATTAGATTCATTAATGGCATTAGATTGAGACATAGATAAAGTAGCAAAAAAGAAGAGGGACGAAAGAGCTCATCATGAGTAAGACATGAACTACTATTTAGTCTGACTTGGTACTTTCTCTGAATCATCAAGCTAATGCTATGGCATTTGGTTTTATACACCAACTTGACATAATCTGAAGGAGATATGGTACTTGATATTCTATCTATTGAGATGAGAATGACTCACAAATTTGCTCTTCTTCTTCTTCTTTTTCTTCTTGTCAATGTAAGCCAGAATTTCATCCTGCCGAGAAAGAGTATCCTCCAGAGCCTTCAAAGTTGAAGTAGAATTTAGAGGCTTAATTTCTAGTATTATCTTGAAAACAGTGGATAAAAATGAGCATACACATTAGAAGTTGAAGTGCACTGATGAAAAGTATTTGCTACATACCACAGTCTAACAAGTACCACTTTAAACTACAGAGTATATTGTATCTTCATTATGAGCAAAATAGTTATCAGCTTAAATTTTTAGCTTACCGAGACAAGAGATTATAATAATAAGCAAATTATGTAGTGAAAAGCATCCTGAATTCTTAGTGCTACTTATGTGCCTTATGATCATGATCCTGAATTAAGAAACAATGCATGCTATCGCTACGTTAAATTCAACGGTTTCAGATAAGAACATAATTGGAAAGGGAATGACCTTCTTGGTTGCTGCAAGCTCCGCTTCCAAAGCACCGACACGGTCCACAGCAGCCTTCAGCATCTCCTCCTTGTCATCTGGCATCTCAGCAGGCTTTGTGCTGAGAACTACTGCCTTCTCTTCCAGTTCAGCAAGGCGCTTCATGATTAAGGAATATTCAGCAGCTGATACTGCTGTTGCAGGCAGCTGCAAGTGCTGCATTTGGCCTTTAACAACCTTAGATTCTGTATTGTACACAGCTCTTGCACAGTCAATTTGTGCATCAACAATCTTCTTTGGCGCAGAGCGGCTGACACGCAGCATAGTCGCAATACCCATGACAAGAGCCACAACACCACCAAACATGTTGTTGCTAATCCCATCAGACCTATTGTAGATATCTGGTACAACATAAGATCTTGTAAAGAGAAATTCTCTCCACAGTTTTTATATCAATAACTTACAGAAATGGAGGAAAAACAAGTCACAAGTTGTTATATTGACCTTTGGATATGGCAAGTTTCTCATTGAGTACTTCTTTGTTCCAGCTACTGTCTACAGCTTTGTCGATCATAGGAATATCATAGGAATATGGAGGAGGGAAATTCTCATTAACCTTCGAAACCTGATAAGTTCAGCAAAAAGGACCATTAGACTAGAAATATTTAGACTCAATGTGCTGAGCCATCTATTCTTCTGACAGATGAAGTGTAACTAGATATGGAGTAATAGGGCCAACTAGCTAAAGCCAGAGTTAGATTCTAATGACAGAAAAAAGCCAAGCTCGATTATAGCTGCTTAGAAGTTAATAGCAGTTAAGGTTCAAACAAAGTGCTAATAATTTGTAGGCCTACTTGGTAATCTTGAGATCCTAGTTCCTCACGCACAGGCGACAACTGCGGGTGCTCAATCATGCCACGTGAGATTTTTGAGACAGATCGCAAATCAGCTAGAGCTAAACTAGTCTCCTTGCGGAAAGATTCCTGCTTCTGCATGCGAAGAAAATGTATTTAGCCATCGATATCAGATACACTTAGCAAATGGATGAATATATAAAGGTATTACATGACAATGGAGAGAAAAGTAGATTGAGATTTATCTTGCCTTGGGATAGAATATCTCATCTTCAGAAATTGTTTTCTCCTCAGCACCAAAAGGAGTCATGTTTGGCTTTCCACATCTCCCAACTCCATTTTGAACCATCTGTGAATCGAAGTATTCAAGAAGTATCCAGTGAATGTCGTGCCATTTCCAACTTATATTTAAAACTCCTTGGCAAATAGATAAAATGAAGAGCAGTTTCAACCAGAAAAAGAAAAAACTAAGGTGAGAGGAAAGGTAATAGAAAACCTTTAGAACTTCAGGGTCCTTCCATGGGCCTTTATCAGACCGAAGACAACCACCCTCACAATTGCAAGTACCACCAAGAAACTCTGGCAATTCACTGTAAGAAACAGAAAGAAAGATCAGAAATCTCTATTGAATGAGTTGCACTTTTCAATTCAAAATAAAGATTTTTGTTAAATTGAGCAGATTCTCAAGTGAAATTTTGATCCATACAAAATCGTATGTAGGACTCAAAATAATAGCAGTACTTCTTCCTGGTTTTAAGCCATACCTGGCATCGATAACTTCGAGCAATTTGCTCTGGTACTTATTGCTCAGAACCTGAAAAAAATAACATATAGTTTGTTATGCAGTTCTTTAGTCAAAAACAGTAGCCGGTACAGAATGGAGAGAGCATACATGAATCTTTGCGGTAGTCTTTGGATCAAGGAAAGACTTTACAGTGTTCCAAAGCAGTCTGAATCCCTGACCTGCATTAATGATGAACATGCGGCACAACGTCTGGAGTAGGAAAGAACAAACTTGAATGTTAACTGTCATCTATATCAATTTAGTGGCATGGATGTACAAAATTTTGGTTATTGGAATGACAGAGAGTACCTCAGGGTAGTTATCACCATCAATTTTCTGAAGCCTGCCGATTAAATCTCTTGCAGCCTTGTTGAAGTTTTTATACCCCTAGTATTTATTCCACAGTGAAAATATTCTCCTCAGATCACTATCTTTCAAACTTAAACATATTCTGACCAAATTTAACAAGGGCTTCTTGTGAAAACTCCTCTAGAGAATTTGGCTTTTATGGATTTTAAATTCTGATGCAAGTAATCTAGGTAATATTGAAGTTCATTGAAGCAATCATTCCTCACTTACCACTCCTTGGACATCAAGAATAGTTGTGCTCTGATCAATGTGTCTTTTGGCCGCAATTGAGCAAGCTGGGAACTTAACGGCGAAGTTTCTCTCAAACTCCTTCACATGATATTTAACATAACGATCCATGGTTGTAACTTGCATCATCTTGTTGGCATCAACTTGTCCTAGTCTTTCAATGTAGATTGGCCTGCCTTCCTTATCAACACCATGATGACCATGTGGATAGTACTCCAAGACTTCATCAATTTCTTTGAAATCAAAATCCTAAGTATTAAGAAAAGAGATAAGCAAAGAGTCAGCAGTAGTACGTCACCGTTACATGTCGTCACATACCGAATTGCTAAAAGGTAAGTAATATAGAACAAATGGAGTCATGTTGAAGTTCAAGTGATACTACAATCTTCTAGGTTCCAGATTCTTTTCTGAAGATCCTTAACTACAAGTCAAATTTGTGTCTCTTCTGTATAATATGTGCTGTGGACCTTCTCGCTATAAGATTAACAAAACAAGAATATAAATAGAGAATTTTTCCTCATTCTCATGAACTTGTTTATGTCAACCAATGTGATTTGGAAAAGTTTTATACTTACCGTGACGAAACCATAAAAGATAAATTGATTGACAAAGCAAAACTATTCTTAACTAAAAATTTTTCCATTGGAGAAGAGAATTAAGAAAGCAGCGATAATTGATTACCTCCAAAATTGTATCAGTGCCAAACTCCTTTCTCCATTGGAGCATATCAGTCCACATTTGCTTTGTCTTCTCGGTGTCAAACTTTCTGGCCTTTAAGAACCTGTTTTCAGAGATGAGTTAACTTTCCATTCATCGACATATATTTGTTTGTCGCATTAATAGTGATATAATCAGCCATTGACTACTGCATTTTATTGACACATTCATTATTAAATTTTCCACATATATAGCAGCTAGAGCATACTCAAAAATGGATACCGGGATGTGACCTTAGCATCATGTGATAGTCATCATGTCTTGATGGTAGCAACTCCTCCAAAATAAGGATCTGACGGAAGGCGTCAACTGCCTGCATTTCCTCAGCATCACGTACATCCTCAATGGAGACAGACATCACCTTACTGCTTCTCCTACCCCTTTTTGTCAAAGAATGCCTGAACTTTGAGGAGGCATTGATTGCCTTCTTCTTCAGAGATCCAAGTCTGGTCTTCCTTTCATCCTCTGAGTTCTCAACGTCGGATTTTCTGTCTCTCTTTTCTTCATTACAACCGTCAAAGGCTGCAGTAATAAGAACAAGTAGATGTACCTTTAACTTCTTTCTATCAAAATTCTAATAGTAATGGCGAATTTTTAGAGAAGCATGAATGACAAACTACACAAAGATGAATGAATTCGTTCATTCTAATACAATACAATTGAATTCATATATATTCAAAAAGAAAAAAAGTGCAGATTTTCTCTTCTACGCACCGGCTTTTGGGAATCGATCTAGAGGTGCCGAAATGACTTCCGTCATCGTGTTTCGTGCGTGCAAGCAGGACCTGGTTTAAGACAACAAAGGGGCGGAGCGTTGAGAACTCAGCAATGCTATACCAGGCAAAGCCAATTCAAACACCTGAAATCCCACCATTAGAATAAACAATATAATCATCTAAACTCTAGAAATCATAATCAATTGTATGTCAGAAAAATTATATTAAGCTCATGTAATACCAAGTTCCATAAAATCTCAACAAAGAAAGATGATCTTTCTTCTTCTCCTCTTCTACTAATGACAACAAGTGCTAAAATACCCATATGAGATCTTGACCCCAGGTTAGGTTAAAAACTAAGCCCCATTCAGATCAAAGCAACGACCCATCATTGCTCAAAAAAAATGAAACAAACCCAATAAAACCAACAGACAAGATCGGTTCAAAGATGATCTTACAATGAACTGGAATGCAATCAGATGGCAGAAACAGAGAGAAGAACTAAAAGGAAAAGATTGTACCTCTGAGACGGGCCTGGGATTTAGCAAGAGGAGAGGGAGGGGGTTGAAGGTTAGATTTAAACGACCACAGAATACGCTGAGGAGACGGCGAGGGAGACACGACAAGGGAGGATGAGAGAGAAAGAAAGCGACAGTTGGGTAAATTTCTTTCTTTTTTTTTTCTCCCATTAATCTCATAATCTCTACGCGTTTGGGATGTGAGAGAAGGAGACGTTGCCGAAATGCATGCCACTCCATTCCTTCCAACCCCACAAGTTTCTATTACTATTAATTAAACGCAATAACTGCAAAAGCTGATCAGAGAACGAGGGAGGGAAAGAACCAACCGCCAGTAACGGCTACTACTTATCCTGGACAGCTATATATGGCTCTTTCCAATCTCCTCCTAAAATCTATACGATGTCTTAAGCGGTGGGTTTATAATTAACTATAACTAACTCTTTTAACTTAAACAATAACTTAAAAGACAGCTCCTATTTTAAACAATTTAGCTTGGTACGTTTAAATTGTAAGAATGTTTAGAATAGAGTTAGCCACTAATGACTACTTCCTTGAGTGATATATAAATATTAATTAAAAATGCCAAACTTAAGATCATTAGTTTACTTGGTGATATTGATGGACATCTCTTCCATTTATAATGTCAACTCCATTAATTACCTGCCAGCTTTGTAGGGCAACATGGTGGACAAGTAGACATCTCTTGATTTTTTTTTTAGATATATATTACAATTTAAAAAAAACAAATGAAAAAGAAAGAAAATTTAAGAAATCAAAATTGCATAAACTAGTATAAGGGTGCGCCCCATGAACTCATACATCAAACGTGAGCAATTAAGATATCTTTTTACTTGTCTTCTAAATTCTAATCAAGATTAAATGTAGCAATTTTAAATATTTAATGTTGGTCAGGTTGTGCTTCTCGGAAATTTTGACTCAAGCTTGATTCTTTTGCATCATTGAAATCAAAAATTAATTGCAGGTGGATCGTGCTTTCTTTCTAAGTTCACAGACTGACTGTGAATTTGTTGAGCTAGTAGTTAGAATTTAGATATCTTTTTATTTGTTGAGAGAATTAAGGTATGGTGCCATTGAACATGAAATTTAAATCCAACTAAACATTGTGAATTAGACTATTATCCAAAGGTAGATTGTGAAATTGAGATTGGTATTTATTATTCATGTGTTTGATACGCCGAGTTATGAAGAGAATAAAAGTAAAAAAAGGATTTTAACATATTTGCTACTAAAACTTTTCAAAATATTATAACTACCGCTATATTCTTCAAAATATTATAATTGTTCGATAGTTGTTCTTTCAAAAATATCATTTAATTAGTTAAATCTAACTAATTAGGATTAAAAGCGAACTTAGATAAAAAAAACTAATTTTCCTCGTATAAATTTTTTATTTTTACCCTTGTATAAATTATTTAAAATGATTTAAAATCTATATCTTCTGTTATGCGAGATAAAACTTATTGGTAAATATTTTACGCAACATTTTAAGAAGCGGAGTATTTTAGTTATTGATATGTGTTTATTAATTTTAATAATAATCTGCTGTGAATATTCCATGAAAATCTAACCATAATGCCAATTTTGAAAGAGTTGAGAGATTTTAGTGGCAATAATAATTTTAAGGAATATAATGGCAATTATGATATTTGAAACTCTATTAAGGTTTTGGATACTTTGCTAGAATTTTCTTATTTTTTCCTCTTTCTTGAAAGATATATCCTCAAGTTGCCAACCTACTCTCTCCCATCCCTTAGTCGGTTAAGGCTCCTTCTCGTTGTGAGCCTCCTCTCTTTTCCTCCCATCTCTTTCCTCTTCTCCTCCCCCATAGTATATTCCCCTTTTTCTTATCTTTTCATTCTCCTCTCCTAACTTAGGACTCTATCGCCCATCGTAGTTGTTCGTTACGACATAAGAAAGGCTTTAGTGGCGCTCTCCACATCATTGATTCTCACTGTCCGTACCGACCTCCAACTAATACAATAAAGAGAGATCAAAGGGTGGTCGAGCTCTCTTGTCTTTTTTTTCCTTAGCTTTGGTTGATGGATTGGGGTTGATTTTTTTGGTTAATAAGATTTGAAATTTTTTGTGACAATCAATCTCATTGTTTCAATAATGGTTCAATACTCTGACTTTCTCCCACACCGTCGTTCTTTTGCAATCTGAGCTTATTTATTTTTTACTTTCCCCGAGATTGCTATATGAGTGTCATTTTATCTGGCATTACTTCCCTCAATCTCTCTAGTACAAGTACGGTTGTCGAGCTCAAGCTCACCAGTTCACGAGGCCCGTGAGCTCGACTCATTAAGAGCTCGAGCTCTAAATGAGGCGAGCCAAGTTGGATTTTTGAGCTCGAAAAGTTAATTGAGCCGAGCTCGACTTGACTTAAAATATAATATGTGAGATAATATTTTATATATATATATATATATACACACACACACCACAATAAATGTATAAATGGCATATATCATAGTTGGTTAAAGCAACTCTTATTAACCCAACTAGTTTAAATCCTCTCGTATACAATTTATTCTCTAAATTTTTTTTTCCATAGAGACTCTTAGATGTTTAATCCCATATCGAAAATTGGGTAATATAGATAGTCTTTATAAGTATCATTCTTTCTAAACTCATTGAAATTGGCTGTTGGGTTAGCTTAATATAACACTTAGATTTTGGATTAAGCCGTCACCCCAAATAAGCCTATTAAGCCCACGAGTCGTCGAGCCAAGCTTAAGCCTCATCAAGTTGGAGCTGAATCGAATCGAGCTGAGCCCAACTCGCTCAAGCTCGGCTTGTTTACACAACTAAATATACACAAGCGACAAGTTTATGTGTGATAAAGGTCGTGAGGAAGCTATTAGACATCAAACCCTTTTGTGCCTGTATTTTTGCTGGAGCTAGATGTTTTGGTGATTTTTGTGCCCGCCGAACTTAATGCCATATTTTATTTATTGCAATGTGTACTTTACTCAGGTTGTGGAGGCTTATTGAAAGGGTCATCACCCTATCTCTCTTATTTTTTATTTGTTAGGGCTTTATACCTCTTCTTTTGTTATTTTATTTGTTGTGGAGAAGTTTGTGGTATCTCTTAGTATTTCTCATATATTAAGTTTTATAGCTCTTTTAATGTTATGAATAAAATCTTGCCTGTGGCTTCCTCTTTAAAAAAACATTGTTCGAAGAATAATTCTATATTCCACGGAAAACATCAAAGTTAAAGATTAATTTTGGCAAATATAAAGATCACCAAAATTATCCTATACAAAAACTGTTAATTAGCAAGAGAATTCTCTACATTTCTAGAAGTGCCTTAGCAAATAGAACAATTACATTTAGCAACTAACTTGCAAGCTAGTTAGCTTTCTTATAAACATGATCCGCAAAAACATCACAATTTGATTAAGCAAAGTAAAATATAATTAAAAAGAAATAATACAACATTTGATAATTATGGATTCGATGCATACCAACTTGTGTGGATCTATCTACACACACTTTTAGATTTGCATTAATACTTCAATCTCACACATTTGACATTGGAGGCACATAATCGATGTATTGACATATATCAGATAGTGTATCTGAATTGACTCGACATTCTGAATAATTTAATGACCAATCAAATAATAACGTAAGATAGACAAAACTTTTAGCTAGTGACTTATTCATGAATCGATTGTATTTGTGTTGATAAAAAATTAAGTTGCTCCCTCAAGAAACAACTGATTTGTTCAAATTATTACCCAAGCCATTGTAAGTACTAAGCACTAGACAATTTAATTTTAGAGAAATTTCTGTTAACAAAAGATAAAATTTTGTGACAAATATATATTGGATTTGGGCAGGGTCTTTGTGTAATTATTCCGTATTTTATTAGACACTCTCCTCATACTCCTACTCTCTCTCTCTCTCCTATAAAACCCCACTGATTCCTAATCCCTCAACTTCGTTCCCGAAGAAATGGCGGCCGCCCAACTCGTCTCTCACCCTCCTCCTCTCTCCAAACCCTTCCAAAACCCTATCCCGCGCCCATCTCTCTCCGTCTCCTTCTCCAAGCCATCCCTCGCCTTCCCTTCCCCCTCCCGTTCCAAGGCCCTATCTCTCCGAGCCATCATCTCCGACTCACCGCCTCCGCCGGCCGCCGCAGCGCCTCCTCGCCACTGCTTCTCAAAGTCCTCCGACGGGTTTCTCTACTGCGAGGGCATCCGAGTTGAAGATACCATGGCGGCGGCGGAGCGCAGCCCCTTCTACCTCTACAGCAAAGCGCAGATCACCCGCAACTACGAGTCCTACCGCGAGGCGCTCGAGGGGCTGAGGTCGATCGTAGGGTACGCGATCAAGGCCAACAACAACCTTAAGATCTTGGAGCACCTCAGGGGGCTCGGGTGCGGAGCTGTTCTGGTGAGCGGGAACGAGCTCCGTCTCGCTCTTCGTGCTGGATTCGATCCCGCGAGGTGAGACCGTAGTTTTCCACCCTTTGAGTTAATCTATGTATTGCTATTTTGTGGTAGATTGGTCCGACTCGATCATATATCAGAACCTCGATCAAATTAGATATTTTTCTTTTCATACTTCTTCAAAATGGTTATTTAATCTGTGCTTGTCACGTTTAACATGTTCAATTTTTGTTTTGAAGATCAGGTGTATATTCAATGGAAATGGGAAGCAGTTGGAAGACCTTATTTTAGCTGCTCAGGAAGGAGTATTTGTAAACATAGATAGTGAATTCGACTTGGAGAACATTGTCACTGCTGCGAGAATTGTAGGAAAGAAAGTTCCAGTTTTACTGAGGATAAACCCTGATGTGGATCCGCAGGTACGACAGGCCTTCTTGCTAGATTAATGTGAAGCTCACATCGCATTAGAATTTTGGCATCCTTAATATCTCCAAAATATAAATCTAGTAAATTAGATGGATAATAGGATGAAGCACCTTTGTTTCTTGGGAACTTTCAAACTTTTCTGCACCTGTTATTTCTGACCTTACTAGATATACTCTGGGTTAACAAGTACCAGCTTAACGGTTGACACTTTTATAGGCTGACATTGTCAAAAAAAGCCCCAGTTAACTTTAAATACTTTTCATGCTCTTTGCATTTGTGGGGATTATTCTTTTACACGCTTTAATGCACTCACTGATATTGTATGTGCTTGCATGAATTTTTTTATTGTTCTGTTGTTTTATGTGCTATCAAATAGAGAAAATATTCAACTTGTTAAGCAAACGAAAGTAGGCTAAGCTTCTGGAGCAATATAACTAGCATTTCTTCCTGGATAATCTAATTATGGAGTTGCAGAACTTGGGAGCATATCATAAATTAAGATGATCTGTCCTGCATAAATATAATTTTTTTTATATAGTTTACTCCTTTTCCTGTCAAAATTGAGATTGCAAGATATCTTCCAATCTTCTCAGAAATTCTTGGTTCAGTTGGCTCTAAGATTTCATCTGATCTGTTGTTTAATAGGTTCATCCTTATGTTGCCACTGGAAACAAGACATCCAAGTTTGGTATTCGAAATGAAAAACTACAGTGGTTTTTGGATGCTATCAAGTCCCACGCCAATGAAATCAAGCTTGTTGGAGCTCATTGTCATTTGGGATCTACTATTACAAAGGTACCATCTTTGTCTGTCTTTCAGTTTAGAGCTCTCAGTAGGTTGTAGAACACTAATATTTCATTATTGACAACAATAATCTGCTGTTTTTGGAAGCAAGAGGTTGCTTGCTTTTCTTCAATCTATAACAGTAGCTCTTCACTTGAGTATCGATCTCTCTTGTTAGTTGTTTCACAAGAGACTCTATGTTTTACCCTGAGACCGCTTATTTGCCATTTTGTTCATGCTTGATCTTTGTGTATGTTTCTAACAAGCTTTAGATAAATCAGAGTCAGGTTGCAATTTAGTTTTGCACTTTTGCTTCTGTATCAGATTAATGTTGTGATTCTGATGTGTTCATGCAAAGACAACCATATTCTGCCTGTAGAAGGAGGCTCTCTAACAGATAGTTGTACATTATCTCTTACTGAACAATTTTAACACACAGTTGCTGTCAGGTCCTGATGCTATATTAGGAAAGCGAGTTAAAAGATGCACAAATTTGATCTAGAAGTTATTTATTTCTGCAAATGTGTCTGATTGGTTATTTGTATTGGCATAGGTGGACATTTTCAGGGATGCTGCAATTCTTATGGTGAATTACATTGATGAAATTAGAGCGCAAGGTTTTGAATTGGAGTATTTGAATATAGGAGGTGGTTTGGGAATAGATTACTATCACACAGATGCAGTCCTTCCAACTCCCATGGATCTTATCAATACTGTAAGCTCAATGTCTATGTTGAGTTTCTTTAGCATGCTTTAGTTGTACTCATACCTCCTCCCTCACAATATACATGCTAGTGGCTTCACCTTATATGTAGGTCATATTCTTTTACTCATGTAACTACATTTTTCAGTTAAATTTATTATTCAGGCATGCACAAAAAAGTAACTGAGACATTGTAGCATGCTCCTTTATTCTTCCTGTTATAATTCATTAAATTGTGGTGCACATGTAGGTGCGGGAATTGGTTCTCTCTCGAGATCTGACTCTAATCATTGAGCCTGGGAGATCACTTATCGCCAATACATGCTGCTTGGTTAATAAGGTGACTGGTGTCAAAACCAACGGCACAAAAAATTTCATTGTTGTTGATGGTAGCATGGCAGAGCTCATTCGTCCTAGTTTATATGGAGCATATCAGGTAATATTATGGAAGCTTGCTAGTTGCGACTAAGAATCACCAGTATTCCTTGGTTTATTCTTTTTTTTTTCTTAATACTAAGGATCACCAGTATTCGTTGGTTTTATGCATTTTTTTCTTAATAGTTCTCCACTGATCTATTTAGTTCTGAAGGATATCATATCTATATCAAGAAATTATATAACACTAGCTAGACCTCTAAGACATCATTTGTATGAATAGTTAAGAAAGTATAGTTGAGTTCATTTTCTAGCGATATGACTTTGGAATTAATAATTTAGCTTGAATTTTGGACATGATATTGGTTTCTGGTTATCACCAATAAAATCTTGGAATGCTCATATGGTTTAGAGACATTTCAAAAGATTACAATCTTGGCTATTTAGTGAAAAAGGAATGCATAACTTGGTTGTTTGGCACATAATATTGAATCCTGCATTTGCAATTATCTATTTTTAGGCAATCTGCAGAATGTTGAAGCATGACTTGGCCTAGGATTACTGTGAAATGGTGGAGAGCATCACACATGCAGAATTCACATTTTTGTTGAATATACCCTGGTAGATAGGATCATTCAAGAAGTAAGAAGATCTGTTATCTAAGGCTTTTACTTTTTTGATAGTAACTCTTATAATAGCTGTGATGATCAAGGAGAAGCTGGTAGTAATATTAAAATTCATAATCTTTCAAGTCAACAAATTAGGAAGGAGTCGAAGAATGCCCTCAATGCCTATGCTCATATACATTAGTAGGGATGGGACCTGACAAATGTATTCCAAAAACCATTTCTCTGAAAAAGTGTTAGGAAAGAGCCCCAAATCCAGATACCAACTTTGCTACATTTGTCAAATAGAATAAGTTAACAACAATCAAAAGTAAACAAACAAACTACAATCAAAGACAAGCAGTTGAAGAATGCCCTCAATGCCTATGCTCATATACATAGTAGGACTGGGACTACATTCATCAAGATACCAACTTTCTTATCTTTATGCAAATAGAATGAGTTAACAACAATTAAAAGTAAGCAAATAAATCACAATCAAAGACTAGCAATTTACATGAAAAAATTGTGAGGAAAAAATTACGGGACTAAGATCATCTCAAATCTCTACTTTAATTAACAATAATAGGCTTACAAAATTCTTCTCAAGCAAAACAAGAGGATCACAAATATCAATGATCATCTCCTTGGATCATAAGTAAAGAGAAACAAGAAAACTAATTTTTCATAAAAAAATAAGAACAATCTCAGTAAAGGTGATTGTTTGATAAAGAGTTTCTCTCTCTTGAGAATGGCTTAGACAAAGATCTTTACCACGTTGGATTCCACAAGCCCTTCAAGAAACCGTCATTTTGAAATCATATTGTACTCTTTCAAAAGTGATAAAGATCCTGGGCCCTATCTTTTCATTCGTACAGAAGAATTATTGATCCAGTTACATCTTACTATGAGAGTTTCTCACATGGCTCTACTGTGATTCTTTTGGTGCAGCACATAGAACTGGTTTCTCCTCCCTCTTCTGATGCAGAAGTTTCTACCTTTGATGTGGTTGGACCTGTTTGTGAGTCTGCAGATTTTCTAGGGAAGGACAGAGAGCTCCCAACACCAGCCAAGGTTTTTATTCTCTCCATATGTTCTAGTAGTTAAAACATTTTTACTGCTCCTAATGGTCAGTTGGTCTTATATTTTAGGGAGCTGGCTTAGTTGTTCATGATGCTGGTGCATATTGCATGAGCATGGCTTCAACTTACAACCTCAAAATGCGACCTCCTGAATATTGGGTACGGATGCTAGTTAGTCTATAGCAACTTGTCGTCTCTGTCTTGGCTTCTCAGATTGATTAAGCTTGCTATATTTAATTCTAATTTTGCCTTATCTTACAGGTGGACAATGGATCGGTGGTGAAAATAAGGCATGGAGAGACATTTGAAGACTTCCTGAAATTCTTCAGTGGTCTTTAATATTTAAGTTTGATCACCCAGTGTATTTATCTTTTGTTTCGCTCCTGTAACACGTACGTGCATGCAATGCATTGAATTGTACGTCTTATGTACCCCTTGATTCGAAGTTCTTAATAGATTAGTATGTCCTGACTTTTTGTTCAAGCGAGACAATAAATAAAGGTAATCAAGATGACGAGAACGCTATGTGAACGGTATACAGGAATTTTGCTTGAACACTGAATGTTTTGCTGCTAATGGTAGGAAGTTTGTCTGCTTGTACGTTGGAGTGTGTGTCAACAGGGTTCTTTTTGATATGACAACTACAACATGTAAAAATGCCTACTCCAGTTCATAGAAGCAATTCATTCGATACATTATTTTCTTCATGTTCTTTGATTTTGTTCCATTTAATTGGCCTTTTGTAAATTTTCCATGGGAGGACAGATGATGGCTCATTGCAGGACGTGTGATCCAACACTTGCATGAGATGACAAAGGTATATATGGTGTTTCATATATGTGGTAATTGCTTGTTTTAGTTCATCCATTGCAATCCTTGAATTAGCAGGAGAGATTTTCCCAGAACAAGCAAGAGAACATGTGGATAAATATTTGACATTACATATAAGTCCAATATTTCAATTTATAATTTTAATCTATCGGTTATAATAGCTAGTTTTTATACTTTGTTTTGATTTTTCGGTACCGGTTCAAATAATGCATTACCTTAAAAAAAAAGAATATAAGATTAGATTATGTGCTATCTTTTCTTTCG
Source organism: Typha latifolia (assembly GCF_019914945.1). Lineage (NCBI taxonomy): Eukaryota > Viridiplantae > Streptophyta > Magnoliopsida > Poales > Typhaceae > Typha > Typha latifolia. The sequence goes on along the minus strand of NC_133087.1, from coordinate 13,684,622 downwards.
ATAAGATTTCTTTCTTAAATATTATTATAATATATATAATTTTAATTATAAGAGATATTATTTAATACTAAATATTTTAAATTTAATTTTTTATCTTTATAAAAGATAGATTTTAATTTAAATTTGGTTCTCTATCTCTATCCGTTATTAAATTTAGTTTACATCAATCTTAAACTCTCTCAAGTATATATAAGTAATTAAAAAATAATGGAAGAGATAGAATTTAATAATACCTTCATCAAGTTAACTAGGAAAAGATATATATATATATATATATATATATATTACTCTAAGCGAGTATATAAATCTTTTATTTGATGAATTACTAAGATAATTTATCATATTTAAAAGAATATATATGTAAATAAATAAACAATTTGAGGGTTATATGTAAAAGAACTCGTTATCCTTAAGTATATTAATCGATAGATTTATATATATATATATATATATATACTTTAGAAAGATAGATAGATAGATACGAATTAAGAAGAGGTCTACGTATAAACATTCCCTTCATGCTACAGAATATTACTGCCTCAGAACATTGAATTAAGCTGACAGACAGCAGCAGCAGCTTTCTCTTCATTTGTTGATAAATCTGCAGTTCTTCCTGATCTCTCCGTCGGCGCCGACGAGCACCTCCATCTTCCCGAGCTTGATCATGGCCTCGATGAACTCCCTCTCCCACAGGCGTTGATCCTTCGCCATCTCATTCACTGCCGCCCTCGTCACCTCGTCCTCCATCAGAGTGTTGTCCGACATGAGCAGCCCCTGCCCCTTCTGCAACCTGACGTAGTAAGAGTTGTCCAGCTTCAGCGGCGACACTGGATCGAAGTCCACCTTGGGGCCGAGGTCTTCTTCATCCCCTTTACCACTCCCTCGTCCTTGGCACATCTTCTTGAGGGCTCTAGTGTAGTTCGCGTCAGTAGGAATATGAGGTTCAGGTCCATCGGTGTAATCTAGGAGAGTATCGTCCCTCTGTACATCCACACTGCTTTTCCCGTTTAATACGTCCTCCCGCGTGTCGAAATTGATGCAGTGGGCGCCGCCGATGGAGTGGGCGCCGGAGAGCACGGCTATCTCTCTCAGCGAGAACCCTTTCTTGTGGAACATCTCGGTCAGAATCTGGATGTCGCCGTTGGGCTTCATCGGCTGCGGGATGCTTGTTCCAACGTCGCCCGGCCAGGAGGAGCTGCCGTCGCGGCGGCCGGATGGGACAGCATAGTCCTCGAACCCTGCGAGGACGATGGCGTCGCGGGCGGCGAACGCTAGAATGTCCGCGCAGGATACGGTGTCGGGGCAGTCGGACTCGAGGGCAGACTTTGCGGCGTCGATGGTCTCGAGGCCGTTGAGGGTGCCGGAATTGGTGAATTCCGACTTCTCCACCCAGGTATCGCCGGAGGCGGTCTCATCCAGCAGGACGGATGCTTCACATCCCTGAATTTACTAACAAATTCAATTATTATCATCCACAAATATAATATAATATATATATACAACTTTGGCATTGCCTCGTACTTACTCTAACGAAGCAGTCATGGAAATGTAAGCGGAGGAGGCCGGCGCCGACCTTCGGGTCCTTCCTGTGCCAGTCTACTACTACGCGGCGTACGGTTTCTTCGGCTTTCGGGCAGGTGGAGTTGTAATACCCCACCTGGAGCTTCGGGGAGGCATCTGCAGTTCGTCGGAGGAGGACGAAGAGGAGGCCGCCGAGGAACACGACGAACGCCTTACTGGCCATGGCTGAGATCAAGAAAGCTTGGAAGCGCCGCAGTGGGAGAGGGTGGATTAATACCAGTGTTGGTTCTTTCTGGTTCTCCTTTCGCGGGAAACGACAGCTATGGGTTGTTAGTGTTGGATCCTACTGACCAATCATTAGACAAATTGCACTTCTCGTAGCCTCTAATTGACACTCATTTCTATTGCAATTAGTGGTGATAAAATCTCCCGGCTCTGTCCCAGTTTAGTAACGAACAATACGGGCAGATCGTTTTCCGGCCCGGTTATCCTGCTCGTAGCTCAGCTCCGATAAGATTGGAGTTACGCTTCGTTTTTACCCCCAGAAAGATGAAAATAGAAGTATACTAAGTACACATTTCGCAGCAAGTCATTCCCCAAGAACTACTGCCAACTAGAAACAGTAAATTATTTAAGAGTTAAATATATTTTATTTTGCTTAAAATCACTTATACCTTTTATTTAAAAAATATCAAACTAATCCCTATAATTAAGACTAAAGTGAAATTATTAATTTACCTTTTAAATTTAACCGAGTATCATAACTATTTTAATAATTTTATTACATTATATTAAAAGTTATATATCTTTTCTAACAAACACTATAGAAAAAATTAATAATTTCACTTTAGTCATATAAATATAGACATTGATTTAAAACCTTTTAGCACATTACGTAAACCCGTTTATATAGCACTAAGTATGTAAAAACAAAAAACAGAAAAGGGCAAACAAGTAACCATCACTTCCTATCTCTCTTTATTTTTTGGTGAATTAATTGCATTAGGGAGAAAGCAAAGGAGGCCCCTCAAAATATATCCAGCTACTGTTTAGCCCTGGAACAAACACCTCGACACATCTGCTGACAAAATAGGTAAAGAAAAATCATTATGGGCATATTTCCATCGCAAACAAAAAACAGTAAGTATCGACAAAACAATCATTATGGGCATATTATTTCCATAGCAAACCAAAAAATGTAAGTATATTCTTTTGCGAAGCAGGCCAGGCCAGCCAAATTAATGCTTGATTTGCTTCTCTGTAAACCTGGTTCATGCTGAAACACTGCAGCTTACTTGAGTAGTTGCAGCCCTTTCTCGCCTCCTCCGATCTGCAGAAATAATCTACCCATTAGATGATCGTAAACATAAAACTCAGAGTGGGCCCCATCTGAGTTTTGAGGCAAGTTCAATCTGATCCGAATTAGATCTCGTAGAGGATTCGGATGGAGAGAAAAGTGAGTGCAGGTAATTGCTTCTACAATGCAAATGATGGTGGAATTAATGCCATGATCAGATACAGGCTTCTTAGAGAAGAAGTTAACAGTGTTCCGGGCATTCCAACTTTGCCAAAAACGTATTAGCAATAATGGCTAGAGATTTCACCTTTGTTTGGGTTGCACATCAATGCCTTCCTCAAGCTAGCCGTCTCCAGCCTATTAGCAGAGAATGCAAAGCAAGCATTTATAATAGTTCATGATCAAAGCCCAAATGTGTTTAGCCACTTAGAAAATCAGCTGTTTGTTCACTAATGCCGAATGAGCATTCGCAGGTTTGAATCCCACTGGTACCTGACAGTTTAAACGGAACACCAGAAAATCATTTATCTCAAGTCTCAAGTCTCAAGTAAAATAAATAAAATAAAATAGAGCTGTTTCGTGAAACAATCTTGACTGTTTGGCTTTCAATAATATATTTCATGCAACAAGAACCATACAAAGGCTTTCTAATGGCAAGGATCTAAGCATTAGCGAGAAGGTGAGGGGAAAAAATATTATAATTAAAAAAGAATTGTTTGAAAATTTTGAAAAAAAAATGAGTCAAGGAGTGTAATGACATAAGTGAGTATTAGATAGATGCACGAAATAGATAATTTTCCAAATTAAGGATATCATTAGATATATGAAAAATGCAGTTTTTGCCCATTGAAATTATGTGTATCACTTATATACTTTGCTGAGTAAGCCTACAAGAACAGAAGATGACATACCACAGTATTTCAACTATAAGGACAGTGCTAGAAGTCGCGTCACTTTAGGAGTCTGGATATTGAATCTTCTTTTCACTATTATCTCCAATTGTAGAACTGCATGCCAAAGTGCTCTTATAAAAATTCACTATCTTCTGATCTAACTTGTAGTAATATATCATCTTCTCAAGGGGTTTCATATCAAGGTCAATGAAATATGCCTGCAGTTGGAAGCTAAATTTTAGAAAGAATAGGAAAAGAATATATCAGCATATGACAGCCTGTTACTAATCTTCCTAGTTAACAGATTTATCATAAAAAAGTTTCTAATGACACACTAAACTTCCTGATAATAACTATCCTAAAAAATTCAACTTTCACTATTGTTTTATTAAAAGAGAAATTTATCATACCACAAAAACAATAACTTACCAGAAAAGAAAGAGAATCATTTAATATCAGACACCGGATATAATAACCAATATGCATAAACACATATAAATGTGCTTAGATATACAAAAGATAAGAACACAAAGCTCAATAATAGGTCCTGAAGATGCTAATTCTGGAGCATTATATATCAAAAAAGCCCAAGTTGCACGAGCAATTAAAACAAGAGATACCTTGTACTCATAGATTTGGTTCAATGATTTAAGAGATACTGAATTACACTCTGAAACCATGATTCCATTCTCTCTAGGTCTAAAGCTGATCATCAGGCTACAGTCCTTTGCCGTCGCAGCTATCAGATATTCTCGAGCAATTTTCAGTTTCTTCTCTTGAGGAAGGGAATGGAGATAAGAATACTGATGCAACAGTTCAGTATCCGTGATATTTTTGCAAACCAAGCAGGGCTGAGAAACGACGTCATAATATGCATGAATTGCTCCCTCAATATCAAGAATATCCAGATTTTGAGTGGCTAGAAGTTGATCTAGGACACCAGAGTCAAATATTGCATCCCCAACAAGCTCAAGAAAGCTAGGTATCTGTAGGCCAGTGACACTGATCAAATCTTCAAAGTTCTTGTTGACTTCTTGGGATTGAATAATGTCCATGCCACCTCCCATCCCTCCAAATACGAGAGATCCATTCAAGAAAACACGGAAGTTGTTTTGTGGAGTAGAGAATAATGCCTTGATGGCGTGATGTATTCTCTCTTTCGATCTAGAGAACAGATCAAGTGGGTCATACTCACTTGTCTTTAATATCTGAGAAGATGGATAAGAACATGGTGAGTACAAAACCTAGCTGACTTGGCAAAACATTCAAGAAAAGGGAAACTGCTATACTATTAAAGTTCTTCTGCTGATAGACTATAAATAGCCTGGAAAAATGTACTGCTTCAGTTTTGCTCACTATATTGTGAAGAATTATGTACCTCTCCATGGTGAAGTTTAAGGAGTTGATGCATCCTGTATCGAGTAACACATTTCTTGATACAATTTACCTTGGATATGTATTCTGAAGATGGGAGAAATCCGCATTTAGGCTGATGCAATCGAACATGTGAATAGGCAGTGGATCACAAAATGAACAAATCAAAGGCAAAGTAAAACAAAATCTACAACAGTGAAGACAATATTAGGGACGCCTACCTTTATTTCTACTGCTATGCAGACACTGTCTCTAGGAGTACCTGAGATGAAACACTGAATATATTATGAGAAAAAAAGATCATGCTAGTTATACTATATAGTAACCAATCACATGAACAATATATTCAATGACTATTGCAACATCACTGTGCCATAAGCAGCAATTTATGAGTAAATTGCAGGCTGGCAATTATATCTTAATTAAAAAGTTGAGCATAACAAATTAGATGAATGCAGGTCAATCAGAAAAGAAATGACTTGAAAAGGAATAGGTATATAAAACAAGTGAAATCATGTGGTCACGAGATGCCCTTGAGAAAAGATAATGAAAGGCTGAAGTGCACAAGTATCAGAACCTGGAGATGAATAATAATGCCCTTGAAACACACACAAAAACAAGTTGGCTCTTCTTTCCTCTAACCATTTAGGGCATGCAAACATACTTACCATTCTACAACTCGCATTAGAGATTTAGAGTAAAGACCCAAACAGAAATTAACCAAGAAAATTTTATTTCATGTATCCTACTTTGATTTCATGACCATCTAAACCCCACATAAGAAGCGTTCATTAATTCCATTTTTACTTTTTAAGAATGTAAAATGTATCATATCATGATCAATATGTGACATCTTAAGCTCATTTTTTATAATTTATAGTTGTACCGGTATAAGTTAGTTACAAATTGACAATATAGCAATCTACATCACATTTTCTTACTAGTGAATGCGAGAAAGTATCAATATGCCTGCATTCGAGGAGTGAAGATGCAGAGATAGACAAAAAAAACTGGCTCTAGAAAATAAAATACTCAAACAGCTATCTACTGTGGACAATTGTCAAATTTATCTAAAACTGCATCTCTTTCCCTTTTTAAAAAATAAATAGTCTGTTTCTTCTTTTTCTTAAAAAAAATCTCTGTTATCCACTTATCCCAACAATCAAATTAATTTCTCAACAAGCCAGTGAATAATGAAACTTTATATATGTGATAAAGGCACAATGGTTTCACCACCAGGGACCAATAAATATGGCCTTGCCTTACATTTTGTGAAGTGATTTCCTCGTCTGGGAACTCAGTGCTCAACGATTCATAGGGCAGTAAGAGAGGAGGTAACGTCAGAACTGAAGTTGGTAGCGGTGAAAATGGGTCGGATTAATTCCAACCTAATCCGCTATTTGACCCGATTCAGATCGGATTTGGATAAAAAATTCCTATCCGATTCGGATACGGATTTGAATACAGATATAATTTAAAAAAAAAACTAGGATACAAATTTGAATACGGGTCGGATATAATTTTCGGATTCGGATATCCGTTTACCCGCATATATTTTTGAATAATTTATAATTTTTAGTTTGCTTATTTAAAGTGAATATTGATATTATTACTAATGATGTGCTATATATTATTTGTTGAGATTAATTTTTTTAATTTTATATGTATTTAACATACAAAAAAATTATTTTTTGTGAAACTCTTAATATTTTTGTGTTAATTATGTCTTATAATTTGTTTAAAATTCAATCAATATTCTTTAAAATTCAATCCTCTATCTGAAAATTATCTGTATCCGTTTAATTAGAATATGATTTTAAAATTTTGCTATCCGTCCAATATATGTATCCGGATTAAAAATATGGATTCGAATATGGATTAAGCACTATCCAATCCGTATCTGATTCGTTTTCACCCTTAGAAGTTGGCCTTGATGGAGCAGATTAACCTAAATTGGAAGGAATTAGTGAGATTGAGGAGTCCCTTTATACCTTTTATTCCATATTAAATGTCTTTTCAGGCTATCACCCTAGCCCAGTTTTGGCGCAGCAACCAGAAGACTTTTATTCATTGGTATAAGCCTGATAAAAGTTCTCAGAGAATTGAGAATGAAGTTTTCGCACTGTACAATCCAAGCGTTGTATCATTTGATGATTCCATGTTGAATTGTTAGAGGCATGTGAAGTACATGGCTAACCCAATTATGACATGAAGAACTGTTTGTTACTTCAGAATAAAAAATCAAATAAAAAAACAACTGATATTTTTCCTATAGTTACTTCAAGCAGAAATATTTGAACATTCCAATTAATTCCCTACATACTTCAATGATTTTATGAAAATACCACTCTGTTATTTATCATGCATTCTTAAATTCTCCAATATGAATTTAGAATGTCAACAGTTTTACATAATGATGTTGAAACAGATCAGGCAGTCTAAAAGGATTTAGAGCTCTAGGAATCAACATTTACCAGTGAAAACTGAATGGTCAGAAATAAGAAGTGCAGAATCACTGAGGGTATCAATTTTAGTGACATCAACTCGACAAGAAGGACGGTGGTTCTGAATATTAATTTCAACAAACTCCAAGAAATCTGTAGACACAAGGACACGAATCTGCACAGAAGAAGAGAATACTATTAATTCATTATGAAGGCAGATCAATACTTGGAGACAAGATGTCTGTTACTAAATCTCAGATATGATTGCCTATCCAGGAATTTAAACAGCATATTTGCAATTACACATTTTTCACCTCCCAGGTTACCTATTTTCAATACAAGTTTGAAATTTCCCAGTTGGTAAACTCTCACTATTATAAAGATAAAAACTTAAATAGTACAAAAAGGATTTTATTGTCACAATTTGCAGAATTTCACTTAGACATGCTTTTCACATTCCACATTTGTCTTTTGTGATTAGAGGAGGGCAACAGAGCTAAAGCATAAGACTAAATTATAAAAGTATAGGGTGTGTCTGACATTAATAGCAGCTTCAAGTTTTAGCTTTTAGAAACATTCTGAAGCAGAAAAACTTCAACCTTACCATTTAATCGTACTACATTTCATATCCTGCATTTTCACTATTTAAAATACACCTATATCTTCGTGTTTTTACCCACATAACACTGTATTTTTACTCTTTAGTGTGCCAAACAAAGTTTAACCAAAATTTTAGGTTAAGTTAAACATCTATAGAAATTTACCAAAATTACCTTAGTCTAATCTAAGATCAAGAGAGCAAAGTGTTAGGATCGATGATGGCAGGCTTTAAGGGAATAACGGCAGCTAGTTTACAAACAAACCATCTGAAACTAGCAGGAGTAGATTCCCCTTTGCTCGGTTGATGGACAAAAAGATGAGGTGCAAAAAAGGAAGAGATTGATTCTTATTAAAAAAAAGAATAAGACCATCCTTGGTAACCAAGTTATAGTTTTGCAAAGAATGGAATGTTCTATTGTTTGATGCTATTTTATCGACATTTTTAATGGTTGAATAGCTCTCCATAGGTACTGAAGATCCTATGATCGAACTCCCCATTTCACTCTATGCTAATCTCGCAATGTTAACTGATGCCTTAGATTGGAAATTCAAGTCTACCTGATGAGCCCTATCCGCTATCGTTTTTGAATAATAGTTCAAGCACAAGAAGAAGCAAGAGTGATGGGGAAGTGAAAGTGGAGAGAAATCAGGATATGAAGGTCCAAATATAGTTCCAATCCAGAAATAAGATGCTATTCAATCGTCAAAAGGCGTGGTGTGAAATATATTTTCCCTAAAATATTTACAAGTAAAGGCTTAATATACTTCAATGCTAACATGAATTCAAGAGGCCTGGGAGTGCATTTTAGAAATCTCCTTTTCTACCAACAAAAGCTATGTAATGTTGAGGGCAAAATTTTGGAATTCATAGAGTTTCTATATAGTTTCTTCATAACTACCAAACACTACTTTCATCTATAAGCAACAAAATTAGTCAAACTTTATAATTTGAATCAATCATCTGATTAGTTAAGAAGGTTTGCTAATATGATCACTAGAAGTGTTATTATTGGAATATCAAAACAATGATTGAGTTTAATCTTTTTTTTTTTTTTTTGATCGATCACAAGCTTATAGACAATAGGCTAAACAAAGGGGCAAATCCTCCCCGATATATGGATTAGATAATTGGACAATTCCTCTCAAGAAACAGACCACAACAAATTCAAACATGTATATGTAGCATTTCTACAACCCCAATATCTATGAGGAGAACTGAACTCATAATCTCCGGCATAGTTGGTGAGACTCAATCACTAAGCTACAATGATGGATTGAGTTAATCAATTTATATATATCATAATGAAGATTTTAGGCCTCTATAGAAATTGTATTTGTTTTTACTCAATTGTTGTTTTGTTGAGAACCATGATGAGTTTGACAAGCTCAATCAATAGTGTTGTTAACTCATCATCTTCTCTACAAACTTACACTATAAAAGAAAGTGGTTTACTTCTATATATTCTAACACTTTCTCTCATCTAGGCAAGAGATAGTTTTATAGACCCAGGACTTCCATTTGAATTAAATGGATAAAGATTTCATATTTTAAGTAATAGAAAGGCCTAGCAGGATTTGAACTTGTGACACTCTGCTTTGGTACCATGTAAGCTAACCATGTTCTCTAAGGCCTTGTTTGATTTGAGACTAAGCTCTGAATTCGATTAGTTAGTCTCATTTTTTAGTCTAAATTTTTTGGGGAGTAAACTTGATTAGATATGAAGAAGATAAAAATAAGTTTAGTTACTGAACTAGTTTAGGGATTCTTAAACGAGTGCAGGGGGTGTCTCTAAACTCAAAGCAAACATGGCCTAAAAACTTAGCCCTCGTTCACTTGTGGAATAGGAATAATCTCATTCTAAAATAAGGCTCCTTATTCTGGTGTAATAACCAAACAAAATAGCTTATTCTGGTATAGTAATTCATTATTCTCTCTCATTTTATTTCATACAACTTTTAAAAAATAATTTAATAACAACCCACTACTATATTATCCATAAACTAAACATTACTTAATTACACATCATTTTAAATATAGTTGAAATTTCTTCTCTCTTTTCTCTCTATTATTTTGAAAAACAGTCATGTCACATAAATATCCATACTGCAACGCACTACATAATAATGCACTTTCACGCATTGCATAGCTATATGTCCGTATTGTTACGCACTACATAACTATATATATCCACATTGCAACACAATACATGGCTATATGTTTGTACTGCCATGCACTATATAATTATATGCTCGTACTACCATGCATTATATAGTTATATTTTCATATTGTCATGCATTATATGACTATATGTTCACATTGTTATGCATTATATGGCTATATGTCTACACTATCATGCATTTGTATATTCACATTTATTCTTAATACAGATATGTGGAGCATTTTAAGCTTGCATTTATAATAAAAATATTATAATTTCAAAAATATATATATTATACTACTACTTTACATCCAATCAATGGTACTTTCGTCATTTGGTAAAAAATATCACCAATTTCTAATACAAATTCTTTATTCTCCAATATTTTAATATCAACGTTATATCATATCAATTGTAATTATTACTCCTTATACTAGTATTGAACTAACCAATTCTTTTCCTTTTTTCTAAAATTATTAGCAAGTGTCATAGCATAGTTCCATTGAGAACCATGATGCTTCAACATGCTCAATTTGTGAACACTTTGAACAGATTAGCAAAGCTAGGACAAAATTGAGAGGATAGGTTATACCACCTCATATCCTATATATCCTAACTAAGGTCTTAACTATTTTCTGTAATCATACTCTGATAGTATAAAATCTATAGATTTTGAGTTCGGACCATTATAATGCAATCAAATTCTCCTATATAAGAAGAGGCAGCTCTACAAGTTTATGCTTCTTTCATAGATTTTTAAATTAAGGCTTCGGATGATGAGGAAAAAATCCTCTGATTAGAAATAAATTGTCAATAAGCTATAATCAATAGTCACATTTGGCAATTGCTTCACATATTCTTTATCTGTCATAAGTTCAACAAACCTAACTAACGAGGTTGACATTTACATTTGTGTGAATGGGCTAAGAAGCCTAAGATCAACCTACGCAAAATAGGAATTACTTACAAAGGGAAAAATATGATCGAAGAAGGAGATAAAAGAGTAGCAACAAGAGTGTCAAAATGTCTCAGAAATTTAAATCATTGCCTCCACTTGAAATTCAAACAGCAGGCATCTTTTCCATGAAAACCTACGGACCACTAAGGTCAAAACTAAGTTTGAACAATTCCCAAAGTTACGAACTGAGATAATATTTGATGACTTTTCCGTTAAAGAAATCCACACAGAGAATGGTCCTTGATAGATCGATCCCTTGCACCATGTTAAATAAAGAAGATATTCATATTTGTGTCCCACCTGACTAAGGGATGTGGTCCAATCGTGTCAACTGATGCAATCATGCAACTTGCATGCCTTCTTTGGACCCAATTGAAAATATAAGAGATAACGAATATTGGAACCAAGCTAGTAAATGTGGTAAAGTGCTAGAGTCAACTTGAACTCAATGGAGAGGATGACCAATTCACTAGCTAAGGAAGAATGGAGATAAAATCAAGAATGGTTGTCCCGGTAGACACGCCAATGGCACAACCCCATTCCGAGGTGTGCCGACCCATGTTGGTCGGCACATTTTTTATATTCTTTTTTTTTACATTTTAAAACTAATTGGGGTGTAAATGATATATTCTAGCTCAACTTTGTTGTATATATTATTTGTAAGGATCTTTCAATATAGATCTAGGATTTTTGGTACTAGATATATGAAATTACTCTTTAAAATATAGGAATCAAAGAAAAATTTTGATGTTCCCCAAATTTCCCACAAATTTTAAAAAATCCAAAATTAATATATCAAATTCATTAAATTGAGTCAAAACAGGCACATGAAGAAGTTAAATTTAATTCCATATGAGTTGATTTGATCTCCAACTTTATAATTTTTAGCTAAAATTTCTATATAATTAGATTTTTCCCCAAATATTTCCTAAAATTATAAAAAATATGAAATACTGTCAAAGTGGATCAAAATTGTCATAGAAACATGTTAGATTAATTACTTTCAACTAGGTTCAGTTTTAATTATTGAAATATTGCCAATTAATGAATGTATTAAACCATATTATATGTCAAATCATGTTCCTATTTGACTATTGTTCTATCTTTAATAAAATAGGTTATTTACAATATTATCTAATGATAAAAGACTCAAATGTAGATTTTAATATGTATATTCAAACCAAAAACATTTATTAAAATCTTTAAAAACTATATTAGAGGTATGCCAAGGACATCAGTGCATGCCATTGACACACAAGGGCGTGTCGACTAAGTATTGACACAGCACACGTCTTCGACACAACCATCAATTAATGATTAAAAAACTCATGGATATATAGAAGAAGAATATTTCATACCCCACCATCAATATGTTTTGCACCTAAATAATGACTCATCACATGCACAGAGAAAATTTGCGCCAAGTGATCCTTTGACGAGGCTTCTACAATTTCAGAAACCTCTCCCCATAGAAGTAGTTCATGCTTTGATAGTATAACACATGTATTTGCAGGTTCAGTTCTGTCTCTCGGGACCTTTTGAACACGCAATACTTTTCCAAGCTGTTAGAAATAAAAGGAGTGAAGATCAGCGGAGTTGAGCTGTTATATAGTTCACAAATCATAATTCAGAAGACGTTAACAGTCTCACGGTAACAAAGATAACAGGACATAAATTGGAGGAACTGCCAACATGTGAACAACATTAATTTTATTTGGTGAAAGAAATAACTCAGAACATAGAAACCATAGTTTCACAAAGCACGTAATCATAACCACAGGATTCCCCCAAGTGCGAGTGAAATTTCCCCTTTTCTTTCAACAATAAAAAAGAACAATGTACTGCAAGATAGCTTGCAGAATATATAGCCACACAAAACATAATATAAGTTGGCACAACGCAAACAAATTCTCTGCACGAAGATATTCTTCTTTTTAAGAAAAATAGTATATGAAACTCGGAATTGCAATACCTCTCAAGTACATTCCTTGAAGCAATAAAAGTTTAACAAAGTTTCGCCAAGTACTAAATATTTGCATAAAGACTTAGAATCACCTAAAGCACAGCTGCCTAAATGTAAAATTAATTCATCGAAGCCAACTTAAGAAAGACGAATCGAACTACCAGAGCTGATGAAGAGCCACAATAGCCGAGGATTAGATTCGCTGCTCCTTCTCCTTTATAAACCCAGTCCTTAGCGTCTTCCGCTCTCAATACCATTTGCATCTCTCTCTCTCTCTCTCTTCTCTACAGTTAAAGAAAGCAATTAGTATTTCCAAATACAAACTATAAAAGAACAAACGGAGTAGGAGATGTCGTCGTTCTCCTCGGGGAGGACCCAAAACCCTAACCCCAGCCCTTCGCTCGCTTTCGAACGTCGTTTCGGATTCCTGATCCAGGTACGTTTCTTCGAGTTTTTTTTTTCCACCAAACTACCTATATTTTAAATTTTATTTATCAAAATAGACTACAACTAAACTTAAATTCTAAACACCATATATTTTACTATAGCTCTAATTAAAATGCTTATGGGGGCGGGGATCGTTTAGGTTAAAGGATACGAAGCATTATTATCTAAAGTATATTTGTAACTACGATATAAATATACCTATTTTGTGATTTAAATTTGAGGGTGATATATATTTTGGTAAATAAATTTAAAAAATATATCTATTTTGGTCATCAACTCTATTTCATCTTATCAATGCTCTCACATCTCTAGATTTGGTTACGGCTCTGATCCGGTGATTTGTTTGTGACTGAGGAGATCTCCCATGATCTTAGCTCTGATTTGTGTTGAGTTCCAAGGATTCGACACAGTGATTCGAAAGGGGAAGAGTGTTGATTGAAAGAAAGTATTTTTTAAACATATAATGTTGAATAATTGATCATTTTATAAAATAATTTTTTTAACATTTTATCTAGAAGAAAACATTGAATTACTTAGGGCTACAGTGCTATAAACCTATTTTAGTATTAAATTTGAGATAAAGTCTATTTAGACAAATAAAATATAAAATATGGTTAATTTGGTCGGAAACTCATTTTTGGAAGGCATTCATATTTTTTTATTAACAAAATAAGAGATTATTTTGAAAATAATTATTCTTCTATGTATTAGTATTCTAAATTAAGAATGTAAAAATTATTTTTGACGTGATATAAAATAAAAAATATATATAATTTTAATAAATAGTATTTTAATTATAGGATAAAAGCATTAAGATGTTCTGTAATAATGGATTGTATTTTAGAATAAAGAAAAAAATATTCCTAAAATGAATTGGGTTAAGAGTTCCTTAACAAAAGGCAAAGTATTTTTGTCATCACAAAATAGTCTATATGAAGTCTAAAAATTAATTACTTGATACTCACATATTCTTTTTATTAAGAAATCTAATGGATAATTAATGAAAGAGATATTTTAAAGGTTATTTATATAAAAAAAATATTAATGAGAGGGTTTACGTGAAATAGTTTGGAATTTTATTTCTAAATAATAATAAAAAGAGGGTGTTTTTAATAATTTTTTAATGAAAATACACACACACTGACACACACACACACATAGAATCCACAAAAATGCTATCAAAAAGTGAATTCTCTCGAGGGGGTCTTTGTCTCTCGAAGGTACGCGACCTTTTGTTTGCTTCGTCTCCTTTCTCGATGTCCTCTACTTAGATCTGCCATTTCTAACCAACCATTGGAGGCCAGAATTTTTTATTTAAAAACTATTCTTCGATCTCTTCTCTCTATAGAGATGCTCTTCTGTTCTCTTCCCTACCCTTTTAAGCCCCTTGGAACCGAGGAAGGTTCTTTGACTGCCAAAAGATGCTCGTTAACATTATGCCATCAGCTCTCAACGCCCCACCCATCAAATCTCGCGAGCCCAACTCGTTTCATCGGCTGCCCACTTTGAAAATTCCGATTTTGGTACCTGGGTCCGTGTCCAATTTCCGTCTTGGTAGAAGTTTGAGAGCTTCCGATTCGAGGGATATGGCGGAAGTGGTTAGTGTTGGTACTTTTGGGAGTAGTAGTCGTTTCCAAGTTGATGGTTCCGGAGAAGCGGATGCAATCCTGGGAAATGGGTCGTCGCATTCGAGTTGGAAGCCGGCGTGGGTTGATGTTGAATCAACTCTAAATCGAATGGTAGCAAAGCCTTTTTTGCTCTCTCACTTTTTGAATAATGAGATATTTTCGTTTTTCTTTTCTCAAACTTAAGTTCACGATTCTTCATATGGGATACACAATCTTGTGTCCGGATTCATGGTTTTAGTGTTTTTAACCTTGAAGTGGAATAATTAGTGTATCGTCTTTAATAATAGACAGATATTATTTTGATCTTTCCATCAATTTGAGATCAGTT
The DNA here is from genome assembly GCF_019914945.1 of Typha latifolia. Classification (NCBI taxonomy): domain Eukaryota; kingdom Viridiplantae; phylum Streptophyta; class Magnoliopsida; order Poales; family Typhaceae; genus Typha; species Typha latifolia. The sequence continues at coordinate 13,669,010 of NC_133087.1, read as the reverse complement.
CTACCAATTCCTATATGTCATAGTCTTCTGCCTTCCACTAACGATCTAGCGGCAGTGAATAGGTCTGAGCCAGGAACTTTTGCAGGGGAAAAACTATTCTTAATGACACTATCTATTTTTAGTTGTTCTCATTCTTAGTTTACTGAAGAAAGAAAACTATATGCATCATAAGTTGTGAGGAAGTCAATTATCTAGCATTTGTTTGACTAGAACAATATTTCAATTATTGACGTCCAAGTCTGGTGGAAATGCCAAATGACATTTCGATCAACTTGCACTTGGACTTTGGTCATTGATTCAAGACCTATCATTCCTGAAGTTTTCCCTTCTTTGTAACTGAAAACTTCTACTACGACATTGTGAACTAGATGATCATACGAGGGGAAGGTCATACAACTTGTGTGTTGTCCTGAAAGTGTTGGCCAGAGAAAAGCAAAATTTTAATAGGAACATCCTTAAAACTTCTTACTTCTAAATATAAATTCTGGTATTATCTTAGGATCAAAATTTAGGTCTTATTCAAAATACTTTCTTTCTGAAAATCTATTACTTCTATTTTGTCATCCCTTGGCAGTTGCCTTCCCTTACAAATATTTCCATTCGGCGTATTGTACAGTGAACTTGTTGTGAATTATAAATTGGATTGTCTATCACTTGGGAAATTTATCCTTATTACATTATTTCATAAGATCTGTTTCTGTTTTTGCTATTACCAGAGCAAGTGGGTAGTGGCTGCTCTGTTTGGCATTGTCATTCTCTGGAAGCACGATGCTGAAGTCTTGTGGGCTGCAATGGGGTCGGTCGTAAATTCATGGCTTTCAATTACTTTGAAGCAGATAATCAATCACCAAAGGCCTGCCTCTGCTCTGAGATCTGATCCTGGAATGCCATCATCACATGCACAATCCATCTTCTATGCAGCGGCATTTGCAATTCTTTCATGTAAGCTTCAGGGAGTTGCTACTTTTATTGTATCTAAGTTCAATATGTTGTTTTCATATTATCTATCTTATGCTCTGTCAAAAGGAAGCACTACCTTCTGTCGCATATGTTATATGCACATCATGAGCATTTCATGCTTATGCTAAAAGGGTATCACTATCCCCTCATCTAAATAAGTAATATCCTTATTGGCATATTGAAATATCTTTCACATACAAATGCCCACATCAATCAATCTTTAGTGCGCATCCTATTTGGTTCTCTGGATAATACAATATTAGGTCTGTTGTAGTGCAACCATTGATTAATGATTTCTTGATGATCCAAGATAGTATGTGAGAAGCAAGACAAGCTAAACTGCTAGGTAGTTTTAAATGATTAGTGAAGTCAGGCATTTAAACACTAGAGACTTTCATATAGCCTAACAAAATTTATACTCGATCCTAGAAGAATATTGTATCTGCTTTTAATTTTGACTTTCATCTTCTCTTGACCTATTTGGATTGGAGATATTTGGAGATAACTTTCGACCGGTCAAGACTTCTTCTCAATTGGTCATATTTTTGGCTCATGTACATGGACATTTTTGGGAGCATTTATCTAAAGCTCCAATAAATAACACAAAAACTGTTTAGATCAAGGAACGTTTGACATCTTTGGATGAAGAGTTGGCCTGGTATCTAGTTACACTTACACCAGTTAGTCCAGAAGGAAAGCACAAAGAAAGGTGTTAACCCTGATGAATATGATTTTTCCCATAAAGAATTATCATACCACGGGACTTCATGAGTAAATGTTCATATTAAGCGGTAGGTTGAGAAATAAGGTAAAGAGTGCAACAAGATGTTCAATAAAAAAAAGTTGATAATTGAAATGTTTATCCAACTTTGATGGATGCATGTAATACTGGTGAGATAATTGAAATGTAGCTATGTATATTCATTTTAGCAAGACATTTATAATGGATAAGTATAATTTCTTGGTTAGTTATTCAATTCACCACCTCTGGTCACTGCAATCCTATTGTTTCTTTCTTTAAGAATATGTCTTTTTATAATGGTTAACATGCAATATTTCTATCTCAAAAAAGACGAAGAAATGATGATACATGTTTCTTATTCTTGTGTGATACAGTGGTTCATTGGCTGGGAGTAAATATTTTCACAGTGATGCTTGGGACTGCTATCCTCGCATGCGGTTCCTATCTTGTAAGAGCTTTTCACTGGATAACTCACTGCATATATAATCTCACTATATCTGGTAGAAAAAGATCTTTGGTTGTTAATTGATTTGTTGTGATTTTACTATTGCTGATTATCATTTTGTTCCAAGATTCTTGTTTCATTCAGCATTTATTTCATGGGTGAAAACTTGGCTGCCAGAAAGATGTCCTTTACAACAAAGAAAGATGCTAATCAATTTAAGGTGACTTGGGGTGGGGCAGACCAAAGTTAATTTGCAAGGAGCTAGTAAGGAAAGATATGCTAGCACTAAGTAGAGCTGAAGAAAAATGTTAATCTCCAGATTATTATTAAGAGAAAAGGAGGATATCAGGATATTAGATACAGTAAATTTGAGTCCAATTTTGATGTTTATCCATGCTTCAAGATAAGCGATCTTACTTTTTGTTTCAAGAAAAGCATAAGCAATCTTAGTTTATGAAATAAGAAGAGAATCATTCTCTATATTGGATAAGAAAGTTATTCTTAGCAAACATCAGTCTAATTAGTAGAGGTGAATCAATTAGTTGTAATGCAGTACTAGTAGAATTAGAGGGAAAGTAAGCACTTAGCCAAGAATAAATAGTTTGATAACTGAGCATTACGATTTTGATAACTATGCTCCATCAAAGATGGAGTAACCATCCATGAAGACTGAAGCAAAGAGACATTTCTAGAATGTTATGTGATTCTTCACATTTATATTTTGCAACTATAATGCTAGATTTTTTTTTCATTTTCTGCATTTCAGTAGTCATTGTATACACATCTCCACCATCACCTTTTACAATTATTTAACCTATTTTAGTACCATTTTCTGTATATCTACAAAATTAGTTTTTGTTCATGATACAACCTTTAAGCAAGCGAAATTCTGAACTGTAAGAACTAAGAACAAAGTCATAAATGATTTCCATATGTTTCTTTCTTTACTCCTAATTTGCCCTTTTTGGTGTTTTTTTTTGCAGTCGTGGTTGCGGGTATCGCAGCAGCTCCATACCATCAGCCAAATCCTTGTTGGAGCTGTGCTGGGATCAACCTGTGGTATTACATGGTTTTGGCTCTGGAATTCATTTGTATGGAGAGCATTCATTTCATCTGTTTGGGTTCGGATTCTGGTGGTTTTTGGTTCAGTAGCATTCTGTGCAGCCTTCTTACTTTACGTGATCCGTAACTGGCTTAAGGATGAACTATAATAAATGCCTATGACATATAACTGAATGAATACATCCAACAGAATTCTTTCTCTTGAAAGCATTATATAATGAGTTTGTAGAAACTAGTCTGAAGTTTTTATTAATTGGAAGGTGAACAAAAATCTGAGATTCTGGAAGCCCTTCCATTGGAAACGAATGCATATGCTTGTACCCAGTGTTCATCAATTAACTGTGCATAGTTTATATTGTAATGAGGAAGCTCTTAAATTGCAAAGATTGCAGCCATTACCAAACTAGTGAATGTCATTCTCAACCGAAAAATGTGGATATCTATTAGGTAAGAAAGGAATTGGGTGTTAATTAGCTTTTTAATTCATAGCAGAAACTGGTCTGAAGTTTTTATTAATTGGAAGGTAAGAGAAGTTAAATCTGAGATTCTGGAAGCCCTTACATTGGAAATGAATGCATATGCTTGTACTCAGTGTTCATCAATTAACTGTGCATAGTTTATATTGTAATGAGGAAGCTCTTAAATTGCAAAGATTGCAGCCATTACCAAACTAGTGAATGTCATTTTCAACCGAAAAATGTGGATATCTATTAGATAAGAAAGGAGTTGGGTGTTAATTAGACTATATTTACAGTTACAATCTCTAGCATTCTCAGGAACGTTGAGCATCTTCCATAGTTTCAATTCGAAGTCATCAACTGCATTCGATAGTACATTTGGTGGCACTAGTGGAAATGCTCTTGAATGGAAGGGTTGAAACACTGGTTGTGGTGCATGTGTGCACATATAAATAGAGTTGAAATTAATTCAAGAAAATATATAACATGCATGAGATATAAAGCTACCGGAGGTGCAAGCAGTTGAAGGTGAGCTGCCCTGTTATCGCTGTTCAGAGTTAAATTTGTTCCAAGCATCCTGCAAACAGAAAATTTGGATAGATTGAGAGAAGGGCTTTAAGTTTGTAGTCAATGACCCAAATCCGAGAGCAACATATGCAGTAAAACTTAATGTGATAAACTTACTTTTAAGTCACAATCGCTTGAATTTAAAATTTAAACGGATGTAAATTAAATTCAAAAATGTTTTAAACACCTCAACTATGTTGCATGCCTAACCTCCTAGTATCCAACATTCTAACTATAATGCATTAGACAGGACATCTTGGTATCAAACATTTGTTCATTCACATTTTAAAAGAAGCAACTTGAGATCTGAGTAGTTCTGAATGTTCTTGGAGTAGTTCACCATTGTACTTGTTCAGGATTAAAAAATTTGACTACTTGCAACCTAATTAGCATTGCAAAGTCTGTAGAGACCAGACATGAAGACTCAGATAATCAAGCCTTGCAACAACACTAAGGAATAGAATAAATTGAATCACTCTACTGGGTCATTAGTCTAATTAGTGCTTCATTTTTATTAAGAACCATTATAATCTTAGATCAAACTTAAATTTTGCCATTCACTAAAATCAGGAATGTCTATCATATTATCTGATTGAAGCTAGCATTGATCAAACTATTAGAAGAGGATTTTTATTTCAAAGAAATTTATTTGGGAAGATTAATCCCAGTGATAGGAACAGATGAACGATAAGTTTGTGAAACATGGTGCACACCTGAAGGAGATAAAACACCTTCTCACATATGTATTTCTGTTGAACGTTTGCACCCCTTTGCTGCAATTTGTCAGGATGAACACATAAAGTAGCCTTTCTGTATGCTTTCTTTATAGCAGTAGCTGTTATAACCTCTGTCAGTGAAATTGGTTCCCAGCCAATCTCAGGCCCAAGAATCTGCAAATACAATCAGCAAGTGAACAATAATTGTCCGAAGTTGACTAACAGTGCTGATTACCAAAGAATTTGCTAAACTATTTCTAGATGTAAAAATATAATTCCTAGGCCCACATAGAGAACAAGCAACATTGATATGGCTTAATATGAAATTATGAATTGATATTACTCTCACAGAACCATAGGGGAAAAGAATAGCTGAAAAGATATCATGAAAAGAAAAGAAAAATAAGCCTAAAATGCAGAATTTTTTTTATAACCTATTAATCTAAGTTTTGAACACAGTAGAAAATCTCGACTCCTTTGGAAAATTGATATGGCTATTTAGACTATATCAAAATTAAAAACAATAGCAAGAAGGAGATTGCCCTCACTGGTTGTGCAGTTGGTTAAACTGATGTACATGTCATTTTGGATAACTATACCTTATATTCAGCACGGCTATGATGGCAATAAAACCATGCATCTAGTGATTTCAGCTACAAGTACCAGGATTTATTGAACAATATTGGTCCCTATTGAACATTATCAATCTATCTACTAGGTCAGGAAATGATTATCAATGAAACACCCTAATACCCTATGCTCATTCTCCTAAAATTGTCTAATGCAATGACTTCAGAAAAAACTGTCAGGTTATATAATATGCCTAGAAGCAACCACATATCGATGTTTGCAGTTAGTATAAAATTTGACAAAAGCATCATACATATTGAAGCGTGGACAGCAACGCTCGCAAGTTCCCTTCCTTTCCATTTGCCCATCTTCTGACATCAGTATCAAGAGATTCCGCTAATCTCTGTAACACAAATAGGTTAAGAATATTCAGATGGGGAAAACACTCTATATTACTAAAGGCAAATAAAAGCTCATGAATTATATCTTACACTTTTCTCTGCTTGCTCTCTTTGAGAAAGGATGTCACGCATATTCTTCTCTGCAAGAGCTTTTGCCTGAACACATGGTTTAAGACTGTCAAAGTGATGCAGTGGAAAACTAAAGATCCAGTGAAAGGGCATTTATTCAAAGAACAGCAATAAACTTCAAACACCTACCGCCCGCTCCACTATTTGCTGATGCCTCTCTAACCTTGCTTTACACCTTAAAGCTGAATTACCCTCAAACCTAGGGCCTTCAGATATCCATTTGTATTTCATATGCAAAATAAGAGAAGAAAGGTTTCTTAAAGTACAACGGCAAGTACAGTTTGAAATTTTTTGCAAATATATTAAAAGAATAGTATCTTACCATGATTAGGTGGACCAGAATATCTCTGATAAGAAGTATGAATCTGCCGACCCTTTGAAGCATCAGGCATACCCTGCAAATATTCATTAATTCAAAATGTGTGCACAAAACATAAGGGATAAGGCTAAACAGTATCTTATTCACTACTTACATTGGGATTTAGCATTATTTTACTATTTTCCTTGTCATTTGTCCTAAAGAACCCTTCTGCCTCACCATCTTTCCTTGCCATACTGCTGTAAGAGAAGGTTGATTTCTCTGTGCATCCTTTTACTCCTAAAGCATCTTGCTCTGCAGCTCGCTCCCAAGCCTCTGAAGTTCCTCTCGCAACTGAAGCACTCTCTGTCTTCACTCTGCCATGTTTCTTCACCGTTTCATCTAACAATTTACTCCTTTCTGCTCTTTTCCCAGGTTCAGGAATTGCCCTTTCACAAGCTTGATTTGTTACCCTTTCGACAGCAAGACGGTCCTTTTCTCGTTCCCTTTCCCTCTCTTTCTCTTCCTCTAGCTTTCTCATCAGCTCCTTCTCCTTTTCACTGTCTTTGTCTGTTCTTCCCTTATTTCTTATCTCATCTTCTTTCTGAATATGTGAAGTAGTCTTTGCTGCTGATGCTGTGAAGCATACCTCTGTTGCATTTACAGTTGGTTCATTCCGTTTCTTTTCCAACAGAGTTGCAACAGACTCAGAGCAGCAGTTTTCAAATCCCTCTCCAACAGCTTGGCTCAGATTCACTTCCTTGTTATCCTTCTTTTTACAAAATCTTGTCCCAGTTGTTTCCGCATAATCAGTATCTTGACACCCTTCTGTCAGCATATGCTCTGAATCTTCCTGCTCATGTCTTGCATTTTGTTTCTTCTCAGAATGCTGACGGAGGAGTTCAGTTACCCTTGTCCATTTCTCAATGCAATCTAGCTGACAGACCTCTTTTGAATCTTCCACACTATTTTCATTCTTTGTATCTCCTAGAGCTCCCTCTGCTAGTTTGAGTCCTTTCTTCTTCTCAACTTTCAGCTGACAGCTTGTTCCTTCAATCTCCTTTGACTCCTTGAGCTCTTCCTGCTCAAGCCTCACATCTGTTGTTTTTTTAACTTTATAGTCATTTAGGTCAGAAAAATAGGAATTAGACAGTTCTTCTGTCTTCTCACTTTCTTCAAAGGTGCAAGTCTCTTGAGCTTCTTTTATGTTTTCGCTCACTTTGTACAAGCATGATTCATTGGACACTTCAAATTCTCTATTGCTTTCATCTTGCTTCCCTGACTTGTTAGACAGTAGCATCTTCTCATTTTCGTCAAATTCAAGCTGTGCAAAAGTTGCATTCAGAATATCTATGCATTCACTATCCTTTTTACCAGCAAAAGGAGTCTTTTCTTCCTCTTTTCTCAGGTAAAATTCTTCGAGCTTACAAGATTTCTCAGAAGCATCAGATGTCCAATCTTTTTCTTTCCCTGTGAAAGATCCCTGAGCTGCATTTGAATTCTGTTCAGCTGCACAGACATGAAGTTCATCACTCAGTCTGAACGTCTCGTCAGTCTCTTCTTGCAGATAAATATCAAGGGACTTTTCTCTCTTAACTTTGTCTCGCTCCTGCACATGAACCTCTGGAGATACATCAAGGGTATTATTATGTTCTTCTGGCATGCAAACCTCTGCAAGTGCATCGAGCATCTTCTTAAATTCTTCCTGGTTATCAATCACGATAGAAGTTGCATGCTCTCTAGCATCAAAAACACATCCACGAGACTCATTAATTACGTAGAAACTCATATTCTTTTCATCTGTCATTTCTGCAGCTTTACTTTCATTTTCAGTTTCACCAGGATCCTTCAGAATTACTTTAGATTTCTTAGCGAAGCATTCCTGATCAAAAATCTCTTTAACTCTTTTACATTCTTCAGTTACATTATAATCATTTTCTTCCTCCTCTCTGGTCTTTGATTTTGATTTTTCTCTCAATCTCTTTAATTCCTGTTTACCATTAATCTCTGATGATTGAAACAGTTTAGTCTCTTTTCCTTGCGAGATTTTACTGTCCACCATACTCGTTTCCTTCTCGTCATCACTAGGAGCTATTATGGATTTCCTAGGTTCTTGTGCATTTACAGCCGCTATTTGAGTCATGTCTTCTTTGCCGCATTTTACATTCACTATCACCCTATTCTCCTTCTTCTCAACATGGCACCTAATCTTTCTGCTGCTTTGGAAGAGGCTATGTTTTCGTTCCATGAACTCTCTTGCACTATTTAACCTATCTTGAGCCTGTTCCATTGCTTTTTTCACGGCAGCAGCGGCTGAGGTAGCATCCATCTCCACATCAAGGAAATGGTTCGAGCATTTTCGGACAGATTCCTGGTGTACATTATGTTTATAAACTTGCTGGGCACACTGACTTTGGTGTTTAATAGTAGGTTCATGCAAATCCCCTTCCAATTCAAATTTATGATTTCTGGATATCTTTGTTTTTGCAATTTCCTGCTCATTAATTACTTTAAATGGTGGTTTTGATGTTGGTGGCATTTTCGAAGGCTGCATCTGAATACTGACATCTGGTGCAGGTCTTTCTTTTATCGCAGGAGGTTCACTGACCACTCTGTTTTTACTTTCTTCACTATTTTCAAAACCATTTCTTCTGTCACCTTTAGAGGATAATGAAAGAATTCTTCCATTTTCTTCTCGTGCTTTCCTAGTAGCAAAATCTCCACTGATGCACAGATCATTTGAGGGCAGATCTGATGGACTATTGCATTCTAAATTTGGCAATGAGCAACCATTAGCCTCGGATACTTGTTTAGGAATAGCATGAATTTCAGCTGCTTGTCCTTTCCAATCGATACCATTTACGTCGCTTACTGGTGCTTTCTTGTGATATTCCACACCATGCAGATATAATCCCTTGTTTGAGAGAAAGGAACTCGAAGAGATCTGATCTGCTCCTGAACATGCAGTGCTATTTCCACCCAGCACTTCATAAGGAAGTTCAGAAGCCTCTGTTGCTTTGTGGTAAGGGTACGTTTCTTCACTAATGCTATAAACATCCTCAAAAGAACAAAAGAAGAAAAAAAAATTAAGGTCTAAAAACTAAATCTTGGTAACTAGAAGTGTGAGAGAAACAAAGAATTTAGAGCTTTTCTTTTTTTTCCATAAATGATTGGTCAAAGTGTTATGAGATGTATACCAAGAAAGCATGTAGTATGAAGTATAAAAAGTGACTCAATTTGAAATTGTTATTGGTGGCGGTAATGATGATCTTGTTGTCGGTGTTGCATTTCTGAATTCTGCAATCATCTACAACCTTTGTTCTTCTAAGAAAAATCTTATATTGCTTTTGCCAACATGATGTCACATCTAATTGTAACATTCAAGGCATCCATCACCAGCCAATCCCCCTTTCCAGACCATGCAGAGTTTAGACATGTCCAAAAAATCATTCTTGAAAAAAAGACATTTATGAGGGAAAAGAAAAACTGAATTATGTTAAAATACAGAAGATTAAAACTGTGTTCTCTGACATCTTAAGATTCTATTACGGTTCTGAGCATGAGGACCAGACTTGAGGGGGGAAGCCTTCTGATAGAAGGGATTGAACCTTTCATTCTCTAGCAACTACGATTTTAGAGAAGATGGTAAGGTAACAAGCTTCTTGTAGGAAAAAAGCATCAGTCAATCTATCCAAATCTCATCCTCGATGGTTTATGTGATATTGAAGTAATGGAATAAGTTCTCGTTGCTTTAGAGAAACATCGAGTACTCCCTATTCTCACCATTCTTGTGAGATACTCTGCTCTCAAATCAGAGCATTTAACTCAGAGAAACTACTTCAATAACTATTTTTCTCTACTAAGATAAGAAGAAAAACTATCACCTGCCACTTGAAGATTCACCCTCATCCAATCTCCTCGACTCCGCCACCAACTCCTCGTAGAAAGCGGCAAATCCCCCACCGTCGAATCCGCCGCCGAAGATCTCCATGTAGTCGAAACCCGGCACTACGGCGTCGACGGGCGGCGAGATTTCCAGCACGGGAACGGTGCAGGAGGAGCTCGTGAACCCGCCAAAGATGTCCGCGTAGTCCACCGCCCCGCCGCCGGCTACGGCGTCGACGCGGCTCCCGAGGCCTGAGCTCAGAGGCTCCTCCATGGCAGCGGAGACCTAGGGTTTAGGTCTCGAGCTCGGGTTTGAAACGGAGAGACGAGAAGACGGAGGGAGCAAGAGCGTTTTGAGAGAGAGAGAGAGAGAGAGAGAGAGCGCAATGGTCAGTAGTGTTAGAGGAAGGAAGAGAGAAGCAGAAGATCGTGTAAAGCCAAGGCAGCAGGGATTTCAGCTATTCAGTTCCCGTCGCAACCAGAAGACCAAGGAGAAACTGCCACATACAAGGATGTAGATAGTGTGTACAGCTACGAAAGGAGGGGATCTCCGTCAGGAGGAAGAGACCAGCTGGTATTGAGTAATAGCAGCGTCAGCTTTATGTTCCTTGGTTTTCTTTTTTAAACTCCTAACCTCTGTCTCGGCGAAATTGGTGGTGGTTTTTTATTGAAAAGGGTGCCAATTGAGGTAATTCTTTTTTTTCTAATTAAAAATAAAATATAATTAAAATGGAACATTTTTTATTTTATTTTATTTAATAATTCAAAAGTACTTAAATTATAAGTTAAATAATAAAATTATTTATTTATAAGTTGAACAATTAGAAATATATATATATATATATATTATGCTAACGACCTACCTAACTATTGTGCTAATTAACGGTTGGGCCTATGTATTGTTCTTATTATAAAAGATAAAAATAAACTAAAAGAAGGCAAGCAAGCAAGCAGCAAGGGAGGTTTGATTTGGATATTAACTACGCCGACAGGCGACAACCAGGAAAACTATTCCATCTTTGGAAAGTCGATGTCGTAGGCCCCACAGCGGCGCATGTGGTTGTTTCTTTCCATTTATGGAAATCGAAGTAGTAATAATTTGGCCGCGTCTTTGCCCCCCGTTGACGACGTCAGTTTCCAACGCATATTAGAAAGAAGACGAAGAAAAAAAAGAAAAAGGAAGAAAAACGCGGCGGCGGCTTCACATGGAAGACTTCCTGAGTCTTTTGTTCTGTCTGCTGCTTCCTTTTGTAAACTATATATATAAAATAAAAAATTAGTAGGAGGATAATTATTTTTCCTAATACTTTGATCCTATTAACTGCATAAAATTAATGAAGTATTCATTTTTGCTATCCTCAAAATAAGATCGTTTATCCTAAGAATAGTTATTCTTATGTTTAGCTGGATTTCTAGAATTAGGGTATAATAATTATTTTTAATATAAAAAAAAATAAAAAGTTTTATTTTATTTTTTTTATAAAATTACTATGAATAATCTTTAATTTGATATAAAGTAGATTAATGGGATAAATTTTAAGAGTAAATTAGTAATTAGGTTGGTGTGGTATAAAAATATAATTTTAAATATTTGTATTCTAGAATACGGTTATTATAATGTTTAGCTGTTATTCAAAAATAAAGAATTATATTATAAAATAAGAAGAAAAAAAAAAGTTATTCCTAAAGTGAACTGGGGTTTAGAAAATACCTCTTTTGTTAGTTATATATTAGAATTTAAATTAAAAATAATAATACGTGAGTATGAACTATTTTACCCTTATTTTAGAGAAAAAAAGAAGAAGAAAATTTAGGAGTAAACTAGTTGTTTAATATTCTTCATTAATATTATCAAGGAGATGGAGAGATTTTATATGGTTTAGAGAGTTAAGTGTACTCAAAATAAGGCAAGAATTTAGGGGGTCTTTGTGTAATTATCCCTTAAATTTTATCCAACTCAAAAATCAATATATTTTCGAATGTTATTTGCATAGCCTTCTAAATTCCATAGTGATATGTATACCCCTCAAAACTTGTGGATGATATTCATCAGTAGGTGACTTTTTGATGAATAAAGTTATTAAGATCTTGCTAATTTAACCAATAATAATAAATAAAAGTCTTGACTAAAAAGGGATATACAAATAAGAAAAGGGATACTCATGCAAAAAAACCAAATATTTTAAAGAATATATATATATATATATATATATATATACGAGATTTAAAAAAAAAGTATACATGCAAAAAAAAACTATATTTTATTATAGATGGCTCTTTGTCTAGGCTAATAGTTTGTGATGTAAATTGTTAAGAGAGATTATTCTGATTAAGGGAAATCATGTTTGGGATCAGCTCGTCTCTCCTTTTCATTTAATTTCTTTCAAAAGTAAAAAAAAAAAAGAAAAAAAAAAGAGAGAAATCTCTGCACCCTTCTAGTTAGCATATAGTATGGATGAAAGGAATTGAGGACCCATGCACTTAATAAGATGGCAGACAGTATCCTCCTTTAGCTCTGCATGCATGCAACTTTCATGATCATACGTAACTGTAAACAAACTCTCTGGGCCCTAAAAGGCCTGACTCCCACTGTCCCTATATTAAAAAAAAAAAACCTTGTTTATTTTAGTAATAAAGTCAATTCTAGAATAGATATTCCTCTTTGTAATTTTTAAAATAAAAATTTTATTTCAGAAAAAAATATTCTTGTGTTATTTGTATTCTGAAATAAAAGTGTAATAATTAACTTTGATGTGATTGAAAGTTTTAAAAAAAAAAAAAAAATATATATATATATATATATTTTTATGAAATTATTAGGAATAATCTTTGATTTGATATAAAGTAGGTTAATGAGATAGATATCAAGAGTAAATTAGTAATTGGATTAGTGTGTGGTATAAGATGTAATTTTGACGAATATTATTTGTATTCTAAAATGGGGTTATTTGATATTTAGTTATTTTGGAATAAAAAAAAAAGTTATCCCTGAAGTAAACGGATGCTAGATTTCTTACGGTCCCAAAATTACATATGTATTATTAGATAGGACCTAATGCCCTCTTTTTCTATTTGAAACTTCATAAAGAAAAAACAAACTAAAAGAACTAAGTGGCCCTTAATTATAAAGACTGGCCCAAAACTTGATCCAAAAGTTTAGATGGCCATTTTCTAGTCTTTAAAATGTTCACACTCTCACCTTTTTATCTCCTCCTTCCCTTGCATTTTAGAAGGGCCAAGTGAATATTTTGAGAGTTTCTCTTCCTTTAAAAAGCAAACTAGGTTAGATTAAGAATTTAAGAATGCAATTAACATCACCCATCAGCCAAAGCCCCAAAAGATCTCTTAGATGCTAGCTGGTCATCATGATCAATCATGTCTCATTGTTGTTTAACAATACAATGTTTTTCAATAAACAAGATAAACTAATTATAATAATCAAACATTATGATAAAGACTCATAATGGAATAGATATTATTATCCACCCAATTATATACTTCCCTTCTTCTTTTTTTTCTTTTGGCAAAGAGGTGTTGATGGAAGGAGTGCTATAGAATTTGATTCAAAGTGGGATTCAATTAGGCACAAATATGCTTATCTAATTCTTGCATGCATTTCACAATTCCTCTTTTTCTCTCTCCTTGTAGGTTCTCTGAACCAGTTCAAAGGAAATCCATTATAGGGACCCTCATGTTTGCCACTAGCAAGTGTTTGTGTGTTGTAAACTATAAAATGGATAGAGATGAAAGTATTAGCCTTACCACAGTCAGACACCATTACAAAAGCCATCAGCTTCTTCTTCTTTTTTTTTCCTACTTACCAAGAAGCACAATACTTCTAAGAACTTGTTTCCTTTAATCATTTCAGGTGTTTTCGCCAAAATATGCATATCAAAAGGCACATCTGCAATTTAATTACATCTAATTTTTTAATTTATAATAATAAACTCTAGTGTGCACTTTATTGTAATAAAATATGCATCAATTATAGAAAATGTATGCACTTAGTTTTATATATTAATAGAAAACTAAATATAATTAAATTGTAAAAGCTCTTGAGATGAGTTTGGAAACTACATGCTTGAATAGGTGATAGATAATATAGGCCACCTAGGCCCATGTAGCTAGGCTGGTATGAACTTTCTGGCAAAATAGACAACAATATTAAGACAATATTGGAGTAAAGAATTGCTCATTTTGATGGCAAATAGTTGATTGTGATTGTGATAGAGAATCACTTTCAAAAGCGGTTTTACCTATTTTTCTGAAAAGTTTGAATACTCAGTTAGAAGAAAAAAAAATAGATAGCTCGGGTACCTGTGACACTATAAATTGTTGTTCCAAAGAAATTTAGTTAGGATATCAGTTTGAGATTTTCAAGTTTCACCTTCTCCACTTCATCTAATGCATGGTTTTGAAATCAATGAAGTGCTTGCTTGCTGGCCAGGTTAACCTACTGCAGGAAATTCCTGCAATTGCGGTTTTGGTTACCAACTGCAAGGGTTTTCCTTCAATTTAGCACAAGTGAGAATCCAAACTCAGAGCATTTGAAAAAAAAATCAGTTGACAGCATTAGATCTGGGTAACAAAAATAATACACAAGACCTTCAATACGTAGTCATAGTATGGAAGAGTTTAGAACACTTCTCACACAAGTCTCCCGCCTTCGACGAAAGCTTAAATTCCATCCTACCCCCTCAGTCATATATTATAGCTGATTGAATCTAATAGATAACCTAATCATCATAAATGGCCGCCAAAATGAAACATTCTGCTGCCATTTCTAAATTAGTATGGATGTGGAAGGAAATCCAACAGGCGTAGGAATATCAAGTGTTGAGTTCAGGAATTGAGAGACCCTCAGATTGCATCTGCTTGTACATCCACTGCCAATTCTCGGGCCTGACTTCACCGCCAAGAGCTCGGATCACAGAGCCACCACTGCAAGTTCCAATCTTGCAACAGTCCTCCAATGGGAGCCCTTTCACCAGTCCATATAGAAAGCCACTAGCAAAGAGATCACCAGCTCCAGTAGCATCAACAGCATTTGCTTCCCCAATGGCAGGAACACGAACAACCTGAAATAGATCAGGTGATACTAATATTGTAGTGCTTGTCAGATTATCTATGTTGTGACCATGCCTTCATGAATCACCAGTATCAACTCTATATAAGATGACTTGTACTTTCCGTTAGTGAATTTAGAAGCAAGTCTCTGAACTCTTGCCCCATTGGAAGGTATTTGATGGAATGTCTTAATGATACTCAATGAGTATACTGATCACAAACTACAAAATAAAGCTTAGAGATAATGAATTTACATATATGAAAACGTTATTACAGAGCAACTGAAATATGGCTTTGCTTATCACTTTACAGTTCCAGACTACAATACCTCTCTATAGGAGTAGCATTGTCATTTTGAAAAGTTTCTCACACCTGTAAATATCACTAAACTTATGGATGTTATAGAACTCTCACACAAAAGTGCAAACTTCTGTTTTGCAGGGTGCTTTTGTTGTTCCATACCTCGTGGTCAATGATTTTATTGGTATACAATCTTCCTTTTGCTTTATGGATTGTATAAAACTCTATATGCCATCTATGATATTTTAGTAATTTCTTCATGAATTGTAAAGTTAAAAAGTTTAGAAGAAATTATTACATTCGGACAGTTTACAAATAAAAAGCACCAAGTTCTTGCCACTGACCTCTTTACCATGCTTTGCTATGCAGCCTCTAGAACCAAGAGTCACCACAGCCCATTTGCAGTGCTTGGCCAAGAACCCTACTGCAGCCTCTGGATCAGTTGTTGGCTCTCCCCTGTTAACACACATATGACATAAATTCTATGCACTGCTCTCTCTCAACTACCAGTGGGACTCATCAGTCCCTTGGAAACACTGTATCATAAAAGGAATCACTGTTTTAAGTACTATCTGCTACTTAAGTAAGTACTATAAAGTTCAAAGTTACTACACATATAACCTAGTAGTAAGAGTTATAAGTTTGTCAGTGTCTAAACGCATAATTTCTAGAGGTAAATGGAGTAAAAATTGTTTCAAATTAGCTTATTTTTATATGTCTAACAACTATAAATTTCAAAATGATGTCACTTTGCTGTAAGCTAGAAGGCTTCTTCCAGCTGTAGATGTGATCTTACTGCTACTAATCATTTTCTTATAGCTTTTATTTACACCCTGGTGCAAGAAAACGATAATCACCTTATTAGCTCTCTAGCTTCATCTTCATTGGCAAAACAAAGATCAATATTACCAGTCTCCAACAGGTCTATGAGATGCGACCTATAGTCACGGACCATCTGAACGAGGTCAATAGTTGGCAAATGAAGTTAGGTTAGAAATATTACACCATGGCATTCACATACATTGAATAGAAACACATAAGCATGAGATTATATATGATCATACTTCAAAACTGGCCAAGTCCATGGAGACAGAAACACCCTCTTGTTTAGCAATCCTGATAGCAGCAGTGATTTGCTCCGAGTTGAAATATGCATATCTCACTACCAGCCACTGCATTCGTTATGACTTATCAGCAAATGCCAAACCAGAATGAGATAATTAGATAAAGTTGACCCAAATATATTGAAAGAAAAAGATCACCTTTGAACCTTTAAAGTCCTCTCTATTTAACTCATTGGCCTGAAATTAAACATGCATACTCAAACAACTAGCAAACTTCTGCAGAATCTGTCAAGGAAAAGTTGATTTTCATTTTAGTCCAAAAAGTGATTGATTTTCTTACCTGAAGCTTAACTGCACTTGACAGGCAGGGACGCATCGTACGATTCCCATCAGCATCAACCATGCATGCACACTGTAAGAGATTATATTTAGCTTTCAGATGCCATTACCGATTAACCCAAAAGGAAAACAACATGGTTCAAGCTCTCACCTGTGCAGTAGGTCCCTTCTTCGTTCTTAATCTCGAAAGATCAACACCACTAAAACTCATATTACGGATGAACAAACGGCCTTGATCATCATCACCACAAGCGCCAACTATTCCACTTGAGACCCCAAAACCTGCAATCAGGCCCCGAATGGTATTGGCAACACTACCCCCAGCCATTGTCCTTAAAGGAGAAAGATCATTCCGGAATGGGAGAATATGGGTGTTAACTTCACTCAGTATATGATTCAAATCTTCAAAAGAAACCTGTTTTCCCATCATAAACTGCTCAAGTCACTACTTAGGAATAAATGTTATAATGAGGAGAGATAGATAGAAGTATGTAAAAGAGAGAACAGTAGACAAATTTTTGCTTCTTAATAGAATGTTGACCTCAAGCGCTAATTACGAATAAATTGGCTGTCATAACAGAATGATTTCCTAAAATTTTTGCACACATGAGAGCATCAAGTATCATCATCCAAACTTTTTCTCAGTGGTACAGGGTTGACTATAGCACAACTTGAAGACAAGAAGGCTTCAGAAGAATTTATGAATTTTTATCATCAGCTATCAATCTAAAATCAGCCCAGTAGAAATTGATGTCTAAATTCTGGCCAAGGTAAAATCAAACAATATTGTGAATTCGCATAAAGCTTTAAGACCATTTAGTTGGTAAAGTAATCTGCCTTCTTCGTTGTAGATTAGGCTCATGGAACCAGGAGAAGTCCAATAAAAGAAACTGTATAGAAGAGGGAAAGATTATAATTTCTGGTTACCGATATGTCTTCCTCTCTAAAGCACAATTAAGCCAAAGAGCCAAAGTCAAAAGAGAAAGGTGGAAGGAACAAACCTACCAAGTATCACTCACTATGGTATCCATGTTAAAACAAAAGAAGTAAATTTTGTGGAAGTATTTGGGTCCGAAATTTATACAGGAAAAACAAAAAACCATCAGACTGATTGTCAGTTCACTGAAAGAGAGGACTTCCATCAGTATGAGAAACAATAGATATGTCAGCATGTAATAGAAGTATAGAATTAATTATTTTGGAGAATTTTCTATGAAAAAGAAATTAGAATGTTAAAGTGTGTCCTGAAGAACCATAAAATTCCAAAAGTGCGTTCCAAGAGCTATGTCATCTACGGCGTTTGGAGAGGATCTCAGCCCACCAATAATGTAGTGAACGGAAAATTTGAGGACGAAATAGGAAGAACAAAGTTCAGTAAACATGAGACTTGCAACTTATGCACCAAAGGGAAAGTAAATAACCATCATTAATTTAACAAAAGTTTGGCATTAAAGTACTGTAATGACAATTCTGAACACTACGCGTATGATAATTGTGCATGGCATAAATATTTTCAGTTCAAGCCAAGGAACCAACAATTGCAACCCACAGTCTTACCCATGACAAGGAAAGCAATATAACAGTAGAATTCAGGAGTAATAAGCAAAAACAGCTCTCCTTAAAGAAGTGGTCAAACTCGAGAATGACAAAGGCCCACATATAATAAAAATATCGAATTTTGGAAAAGAAGTACAGCTAGTTGCATAAACTACATCAAACTTTGAATTACTTGTAAAATTACCAAGAAAAGGAAAACAAAACAAACAAAAACTCTTCCTTCGTCGTGATAGTACCTAAACACTTCAAAACAAAATTGGCCAAAATTTGTCACAATCCGAGCATACAGATCAAAGAGATGCATTGCTCTGAGACAATCTAAACAATAAAAATCAAGGCTTCCTCCCAGCAGAAATCATACCCAACAAACTCACAAGCAATTCCATAAGATGGGCGTGGGCGTCGAAAAATATCATCTCACCCACGCCGAAAACATGAGAAGAAACCAAGAAAACATCAAAACAAAATCTGTCGGAAACTATCGGAGAGACCAAAAGGCGAAGTGGGTACTGCCAAGTTGGGCGATTTCGACCTGCTGAGACCCTCCCCTGTCTCCCGGGATGCGATCGAGGAGCGACCAGTCGACTCGAGCGACATGGTCGATGAGGGCGGAGAGCTGGAGGCCAAGGATGATCGGAGGAGGACGAGAGGGAGGCTGCCCTTCCTTCTTGCGGTGGAGGGTGGGGATCGCATATCCTTCCGCACCCATCCGCCTCCCCTCCTCCTCCCTCTTAAGCTCGGTCTTAGAGAGAGAGAGAGAAGAAGAAGAAGAACGTTCGGCCTATGGAGGGATTCCACCTGCTGTGTTTTTATATAGCGAAGACTCCATAAATTAGATGGGATCCAACCCTATAAAATTCCCGCTGCAGCAATTTACAACAGCCGGTTACTTTTCGAGATGGCATTGGATACGGTACCAATTTAAGGATATTACTACATACAGAGCTGCAGGGAATCCTTCCCCACGGAAATTTCCTGTACCTCATTGTGTGTGAATTCCAAAAAATATTTGGCCTAGGGAGTAGGAAAAGGACCACAGCGAGTGGAGAATGTGGACTGGGGGAGTCTAGAGGTATGCAGGGGGAGTGTAAGTGTAAGCATGATAACTATTAGGTATTTTACTAAAACATCAGGGGATATAAAGTATTATCTAAAACGCTTTAATAAAATTGCACATAAAATTTAAGTTTTACTTAAATAAATTATTAATCTTATCTGCATTTTAAGTAAAGTTAAACATTTTACTTAGAATTATAATAAAATAGACCTATTTTGATATATAAGTTTGGGTGTTATTCACTTTGATAAATAAGTTAAAAAGTAGGTATATTTCAGTTAACAACTCTGCAAATTTTGTACTACTTTTTTTTTTGGAGATTAATATTGAGAAAACAAAAATTAATTTTAATTTTTGTTTTATAATTATTTGTTAGTTCACAAACGTATCTCTTTTATGCACTAAGTGTATCGCTAAATTGCCGAAATTTTAGGACTTTCTGTTGGGAGAAGAAACGTGAAAAGTAAGAAAAAAAGAAAACTAATCATAAGCAATGGAGACACAAATTTTATGTCGTTCATCTAACTAGGTTTATGTTTATGGAGATCCCGCCGATTTCATTATATAAAAATACTACAATAGGGAGAGAACATTCTCTCAACCCAAAACTAAATAATTTCATGTTTTATCTCTTTATTCTCTCTAGATTAATGAAATAAAAAAAGATATATAATAACGAGTCCGTGCTTTAGTAACTCTAGTTTGATCTTCTAATCACAACGGGCGGTGTCTTTGGCTCTATCATATTTTTCATCTAGTTGTCCTCTTACATCTTTTAACATATAATTTTTCAAGCTCTACAAATTCTATCTTTGTGGAGGCTTCCTCAGGCTTTTTTAGTCTTTGTATATTGCTGCTTCATTAAATATTGCATCCCTACTTTTAATAACCTTACAACTTTTATGATCCTAAAGACGGCATCCAAAGCAATTAGTGTCATATTTAATGAAAGTACATACTTTTGACTTTGCCATCAAGTTTGAATCTATTTTTAGCATCAATGTATATATAGCAAGCGCAACCAAGAACTCAAATGTGACAAGTTTACCTTTCTTTATATCCAAACTTCATGTATTAATTTGCATCTCAATGTAACTATGGTCCTCTATAGATAAAGTAAGCTACGGTGCACCATATATTTGTCCAAAATAGCTTTGGTAACCCAACATTTATCCTCATGCTCCTAGCACATTCTAAAAGTGTTTTGCTTATATGTTCTACAACACCATTTTGTTGTAGTGTTTCTTAGAGCAATCATCTTGCTCCTTATTCTATCCTTTGCATATAATTCTTCAAACTCTTTCCCTCATTTCAGTCATGTCTTATTTGCAACTAAAGCTTTCTATTTCTTAAACACTTCAAATACGTCAAACTTAAATTTTAAGAAATAAATTATCCATGAAAGTAACATAATAAGGAGAGTCATCAAGAGAAAATACCTATGCCGGTCTCCAAATATCAACGTGAACAAGTTTTAGGTTAAATGTGTTCTTCTAATATTTGTAGAACTAATCTTTTTCTACTTCCTAAAGATGTAATATTCACAAATATTCATATTCGCTAATCTAAGACCATCCAGCTTCTCTTTTGAATTATTATTTTATTACTTTATCGCTCGTGTACCCAAGCCTTCAATGCCATGTCATAGTGTTAATTATAGTTGATGCCATGCCATAGTGTCAATTCTAGTTGATGCCACTTGCAATTACATTATTCGCATCATCCATGTTTTTAGATTTACCTAGGAAAAATAAAGGTCATAGAGCAAAATTGTTCCATTAAACTTCTTAATATGATGCTATTCTTCTTCTACCATCACTCTCATTTGAATCCCAACTAGGGCTCTGAGACTAATTTTTAGAGACCAAACTTAGAAAGCAAGAAGAAGAACAAAAAATTACAAATAAATGAAGCACAAATTTTATGTGGTTTACTCAACTAAGGCTACATTCATAGAATTTTCACATATTTCACTGTGAAGAACCAAAAAGAGATTACAACTGAGAGAAAGCCTTCTCAACTAAAAAATAAAAGCATTCTATTCTTCCTCTCTTTTCTCTCTCTACGAAGCTATCAAGATTCTTTTTACAATATTCTCTTGCTCATACAACTCCTTTAGATATAAGTTATATATAGGGCTTTTAAGAAAACTAACCCAACTCGTGAAGTATTCATTGGTATGTTCAAACTCCGTCGGGTGCGTTTGAACCAATGATATGGAAGTAGTGAAAATCGATGTCCAAACTAAAAGTTGCTTTTTAGTTGTTTTATTCAATGCCTATTATAATGTCTATCAAACTGTTGCTCTCTAGAAATGACATTCGAACTCGAACTCGTCTAACTAAGGCTAATTCCATCTCCACACCTTAATACTTTCTTTGCCAAAAGATTTTGATAGAGTCAAGTTAAATAAATTTCAAACACCAAAGAATGTGTTTGACCAATGGAGAATAGTGAAGATAAGTAATACATTTTTAAATATTTCTTACTTTGTATGTTTGGTGGAAAACAGTGGATAAAGAAGCGAATTTCTTCGCTCTCCCAAAATGACCTATTTTTATTTATTTATTTTTCGCCCGTATCCACATTACCTTCTAAATAATAGAGTGATTGATACTTTTCAGCTCATTGTTGTGGTGCATGAACATAGTTGCTATAACTATCATTCCCACCAAATATATTCATCTTTTGACACAAAATTATGACTAATCTAGGAAGCCACTAGTATTTTCTCTTGATATTCTATGAGCTACTACACACACTAAGTGATAAAAAGCTTTATAAACTCAAAAAGTAATCTCTAATGAAAAAGAAAGAAAACCCTCACAATTCTGTCCCCCACTCTGCCAATCATGCTTCATACAAAATGATTGCCTTGGATCAGATAAGCAATCAATCATTCACCAATAGTTAAAGTTCATAAAAAAAGTCTGGGCCACTGCCACATAGGGCACCCCTCATTCCAAAAGGGATATGGCATAGAGTATTAGAGCCAATTGGAAGAAGAAAGAGCCCCCTAATTTTAGGCCTCTTTGTCCTTTGCACCAGCCAAAAGCAACTATGGAGGCCCCTACTTTGTTCTATATTGACTAGCTTTGATGAGAGTCACAACTACTTAGGTTTGTGATCAAATCTGTGGCCTCATAGTTGTCTTTTTTTTACTTGGTAGGTTAGCCAAGCTCGAGTGAGCAGAGATTAGTTTATATATATCTCTGACTTGAGATAAAAGAAAGCTAAGCTCTGGCTTATTAGTTCTATATACTCGGGCTGTTTTAATAAACAAGCCGGTTCGACCTTGGCTCAAAAAGACTTGATCAAGTTGGATCGGTATTTGAAATGAGTTAAATTTGATTAATTGAATTAGACTCAAATTTAAGACAGATTCGAGCTTGATTTGATATTGATTTAGACTTGAATTATGTTTGAATCTACTTATCAAGTAGTTTGATAGTTGTGCTCAAAGGCCCATGGGATCGAAGCCGGTCAATGTCCAACTTGATAAAATTAGGCCGAAGCCCGACCTGGGCTCACTTTGGATCGGCTTGGCCCGATTCTACCTAGAAATCTATTGGATTGTCTCATGCTAAGCCTTGTCCAAGTACGACTTGGTCCAAGCCCCTAGCATTCGACCCGTCTATTAGAGCCCGTAGATAATTATTCGTCCATTGAGGTCTAGCTTGTCTGCCCACAATTGGCTCGCCCATATCTAAATAGATTTATTTTCTTTTTAATTCTTGTTTCAAAGCAAGCTTTTTTTCTTTTCTTTTCTTTTCAAATCAAGTCAAACCCGACCTAGTCCATGAGTACTCCTACTACTGCAACCCAAGGAATTCGCTAAGGAGGAAAGGATTTCTTCAAAACTTAATCCCCCACGTCTCTCCCCCTTTTTACTTTCTTTCCAGTTGTTTTCACCAATTGCCCCAGTCCCCCTCTCACTCTCTTTCTCGACCGAAGGTCAGTGTTCATCGTTGTAGAGTCCACTCGATTTGCCAGTGAGTGACCTTGTCTTATGTTTAGTTAATTTAAATTTGATTATGTGTATAGCATTTTGGTACAGTTTCCGTCCTCGGGATTCACCGAAAGAAATCACTAGCCGACGACTTTGTGTCGACCTATCACTAGTCTAAGAAGCTTTACCTTGTCACCACCCTCTTGCTATGGATACTGTGGTTGGGTACTCAAGCTATGCATCCCACCGTTGGTTTCCTGATGCAACATGAATTATTAACTCTTTGCATATTATCAACCCTCCTCTATCACTTGGAATTATTCCCAAGCCAGATGAACACTTATATTATGGAATATGATGTATAATTATGGACATAAGTTGACCTCAATTATCATATCTATAAACAACGCTTTATCGTATCAATCGTGTACTTGTATAATAAATGTAAAAGCTTAAAACCTTGTTAGATTTGTTATCGATGTACATGAGGGCAGTTGGTTCACTCTAGATACATTTTAACAAAGTTTAGATTTTATATTAGTCTACGAGTAGTTTAAATGCATGACGACGATTAGTTTATGTTCTAATTACATTCGAAGACATGCATGTGCATTGTTTTACTTAATTACTGACTATTCATTATTTATCATTTTATTTATGATATATATATGTGTACATCTTATATCTATAACATATTATATATTATCTTGATGATTATATAATATATATATATATTATATTATTTGCACGTATCATCAATCAAGTAGTCAAATCTGGCCGGAGCTCCTAATCAATTGAAGCTTATAATTTGGCCAAATGCTTGAACTCTGAGATCACAACTTGCAGGTCAATGATGTGATCCATTGCTAGGGCACAAATCCACTAAAATATTCCCGTCTTGTCCCAGTATCCTGGCCTCGGATTGGATACGATGTTGCCTATAAATCTAACAGATGGGATATGATGTTGGATATAAATCTAACAGATAGGATATCGATCCAACATGAACCCTCCTGTAGATGATTGTGTTTTGGAATTTTGGGATGGTTTGCAATAATTTTGTTTGGAGATGGGATCTTTTCTTTCCGACAAGTTGCCAACTAAATCTATCCGGTTAAATTGGATAAGATTGTAAAGTTATCTACAGTGGAGTCGAGTCTTACTATTGAAGGTATTTGCTAATATTATATACATGCAGAAGGGGGGAGTTTGCAAAAAACACATCACTTGGGGCTGTCCTTAATACAAGAATATTATGAGGGGTTATCTGCAAAATAATCATGACTGTTTATTCTTGTGTGGGTTTGTCTGGATAAATGGCTTATGGGCCTAAACAGGCCGAAATGCTGGCCCTGATACACTGTTGTCTGGGCCGGGTAACAGCTGCCACGTTCACAGGATGTAGTAACTTCATACAATCTTGGATGTGGGGGATTTCTTCCCTTCTTTCCTCTCCTCCAGTTCGGGACCAACTGACCGTGACGAAGCTATCGAGGAGAATTAACCTTTCACATCTCTCTCTCTCTCTCTCTCGATCTCTCGATCTCGATCCCTTGGCGACCAAAGCCTAACGCTAACCCTCGATCTCGCCGGATCTCCAAGCATTTCTGATATCGATTCCCGTCGCAATTACCGTGCGATTCCTCGCGGCGATCTTTGGGAGGATCTAAAGGACCGTTCTTGTAATTGCTCTCATGGAGGCGGCCCCCGGTAACGCCGCTGCCGCTGATTTTCCTCTGGCAAAGTGGAGGAGCGATTTCTCGAGGACTTTCCAGTACTATCTTGACAAATCTACTCCCCACGCGGTGGAGAGATGGGTCGGGACGGCGGTGGTGGCCGCCATCTATGTGCTTAGGGTTTACTATGTGCAGGGGTTTTATGTCGTCACATATGGTCTTGGGATCTATTTGATAAATCTCCTGATCGGGTTCCTGTCCCCGATGGTGGATCCGGAGCTGGAAGTATCCGATGGGCCGGCGCTGCCGACGAGGGGTTCGGATGAGTTCAAGCCCTTCATTCGCCGTCTCCCCGAGTTCAAATTCTGGTTAAGATTCACATATCTCTGATTCTTTTTCTTCTTTCTTTAAGCCATGTTTAACTTTCATTGCCATTTGCTACAGTTATGTCTATAATATCGCTTTTAGGAAATTGTCTTCCAATGATGTAATTTTATGACTACTCCTTTTTCTGTTCTTGTATGAAAGATTGTTTCTTGCAATGCTGTCGAAGCAACTTAACATCTTGGTATGGTTTTTCTTGTCTATTGAGTTTGATTCATTTCTTAGGATTTATTATTACGGTCATTGTTTATGACTTTAGTCAATGTTGTTTTCTTGTATTAAAATTTTCAATCCTTTAAATATTTGAACATGGGGCGAGTGCAATAGTTTTACTGTCTGATAGGAAGTCAAAAGCTTGAGTAGAAAATAAAGAAAGAAAATGGAAGGTGTAGCTTAATTTTACTGTAAAGTAATGAAATCATTGTCTCAAATCGCATGTGATATGAAAGAGGACCTTCCCTATCAAACTTTCTCCTTTTTTTTTTAAAGAAGAAAAAGAACAAAGAAGAAAGGAGACCTTGAATTGCACACATAGAAACTGTAGTCTAAATTGGAAGATCATTACACCAAATAAGTTATGCTTCTTGATATCCAATTTATATCTGTGCAACCTGAGTCCAGTCAGTAAGTGGATGTGTGGATTCGTTGCCACAAATTTACCTTGAAAGTGCTCTGACCATGACAAAAGAAACATGATATATTAAGATGAGTTGTTTAAGAGCTGTTTGACGAATCTAGGTAAATATTTGCATTTTCAAATGAATAATAGAAAGAAATGAATTATTAAAAAAATTGTTTCCAAGCGTGCTAGAGATTCTGTTAGATTTAGGTTCATTTGAGCTGCAAATAGACAATATGTATATATGGAAATATATATCGTCATCAACATGTGGTCATATTGCTATATGGATGATTTCAACCGATCTACTTTTGGAGAGTGTTGGAGTGAGATGGCTGGGCATTGAAGAAAATCTTTGCATTTGGTCATATTTCTCATTTAAAGATATGAATAGGTACTCCTCCCTCTGAATTAGTGAATTATTTGGTAGAAGCAATTATTGGGTTCCATTTGATAATCTAATATGCATGAAAGTTGATAAGCGGCTCACTACAATCTGGTAGTTAACTAATTGAGACATTTAAGGATGTATAGTGGTTTCATATGTTTGTTGATAACTTGATATAGATGATTTCTTTTTAATTAGCAGCATGAGATTACTCGTCTGTTTAACCTTTTTCTCATGTTATCCATTTGTATTAGCTTGATACTGGGAGTATTCTGTAAGAAATTGTTGTTGGATATGAGTGGTGCCGATACATATTTTGTATATGCATCAGCCAATCGAGGTGGCATTGCATGTTAATCTTTTTCTTAGTGGAGCAGTTTCATTTAATTGTAAAACTTTTCTTGGTCTCTATTTGTATTATTTCTTAAGGATGCATATTTCAAAGATTGCATGTCTTTGATTACTCTTTTTTTTTTTTAGTTTGTAAATTGTGGTATCCGTACAGTGCTCAAAGTTTGGTATCTCTTCTTTTGCAGGTATAGTATCACAAAAGCTTTTTGTGTCGCTTTCATGATGACATTTTTCTCTGTATTTGATGTTCCTGTCTTCTGGCCTATCCTTCTCTGCTATTGGTTTGTTCTTTTTGCACTGACAATGAAGCGTCAAATTCTACATATGATCAAATACAAGTACGTGCCATTCGACATAGGGAAGCAGGTGAGAACTGGTCTGTTTATATATATTATCATGATTGCTGGCCTATGAAACACGGACACTTCAAATAGTATGCCGTGTCCGTGTCCGACACTCGTCGGACACCGACACTCGTCGGACACCGACACTCGTCGGACACCGACACTCGTCGGACACGTGTCAGATACTTCTACGATATATCCCATATTTAAAAAATTATAGAATAAATTCGGACACTCCTTAGACACTTTTAGACACTCTTGAGAAACTTTTTGGACATAAGATTTATTATATACTATAAAAGTTGATAACATAAATTATCAATTTTAGGAAATTCCTGCATATGCTATAGAAATATAATGCAACAATCACAAGTTAGTACATACAAGAAAATTAATATTAATGCAAATTAATATAAAATTACAGATTCACCTATGCCATCCATTGTAGTTAAGTAATGGTAGTTAGTTATTTATTCTCAGGTAGTTAGATATTTATTCTTATAATATAGAATTGTATTATCACGCATTAGCATTATCATTTTTGGCTTTGTAGTATTGTATACGTTTTGTTTTTCTCTCATGAATAATTTATGCATGCTTTTGTATTTATACTATAAGTTCAGAAAAATATTTATTTAAACGTATCGATAATATATATAATGCTTTTATTTATTTATTTTGCCGTGTCCTAAACGTATCGTGTCATGTTTTTTTTAAGATTTGTCGTATCTCCGTGTCCGTATCGTGTCGTATCCGTGTCCCATATCCGTGTCTGTGCCATGCATTTAGATGTTTACAAAGATTTCAAAAGGTGTGAATGTTTCTCGGCACAGACCAACAAAAAGGAAAATTAAGGAAGAATAAAATAGAAATAAAAAAGGTAAGTTTGAACTTGTCAAATGCAAAAAGATCCAGGCAAAAGCTTTAATTAGCTTCTAGTGCTGTAGTTGAGAGCAACTGAAAACCTGTAGACTACTGATACATGCAATCACCATTTTCTGTTAGATTATATTGATTACCCAACTCGTGGAGCAATTTGGTGAATTCTAGTAAAAGTTTGTTCTTTACGATTCTTGCTACTGATGATTCCTTCTGATTAAAATGTTGCCATCACAGCATCAGTTTTCTTATTCTTGCACCAATTTTATTTGGCTTATGATATGTACCATGTTCAGTGCAATTAACAACCAAATGTTATGCAGCCATATTTTGTCTGCCATTCTAGTTGATGCATCAACTTGCATAGCCTATTGTAGGTAGACCAATTGTGCAGGGTTTTGCAGGACTCTATGAACTTTAGTTTGTCATTCTGTTGTTTCTTTATTCGTACAACTTTTTATGGTTGGCATCGCTGTTTTAGCTATTGTGCTCATGCATCCGCTCTTGGCCTATCATTCACATGTTTGCAGTTGCATTTAATGATCAAATATGCTAAATCCGCTTAACATTTTAGTTGATTTATCATTATGCTTACCCTTTAAAGTGTGCGTCAGTTTCTTACAATTATTATGTCAATGTCTTTGGCAGAGGTATGGTGGGAAGAAGTCATCAGCAAGCAGCAGTTTAGCCAAAGATTGAACTTGGCTTTGCCTTTGCCTAGGGGAGACTAGGCAATTTAGAGGCCTGAAATATTTGATGTGTTACATAATACTTAAACTGAAACATAGTTCAGAATTTGAAGAAAGTTACTTCCAGTTGCTAATTCATTTTCCTTCTATATTGAGTAATTTGTGATGGCAATCCTCAAATTGTGCGTCATGGCTGGGAAAAGAAAGTATTTAGAGCTGGTGAAATCGTCATCTTCTCCAGCAGTTCATGTTTCGCCTATTATATTGAAGGATTCCTGGTAAGCTTGTGTTAGTCTTCTCTACTTTTAAGCTGCAGGTATAACTAGGTGTGCATTTGCTTGTCTTCAATTTTATCTAAAGATGAACTGCACTTTTTTCCTTCCTTAGTACGCTTCAAACTAGTTCTACACTACCTACCACTTAAAATTCTGAAAAAAATACGCCATCTAAAGGTATTTATAGATGTGCTCAGAAACACAATTAGCTTAACTCAGATGTCTTGCTGAGATTCTTCCTTCTCTCTCTCACAATTATTTGAAAGGGTTTTTTAAACTAAAAACAACTTTTTCAAAAAGGACTTCAATGCGTGCTGTAAATACTACGGGTATGTAGGGATCTTAATTCGTGGCCAATGAAATAATGCTAAGATGGAATAAGTTTTTGAATTCAAGATGAGTAGAGCTGCAGGCTCCAGCCTCAGCCTACAAGTACATCATTGCGTACTTGTAAATTCTATCTATAAGTAAGGATCTTATTTATCGTCAATAGAATACTGCTCAAATGATTTTATTTTTTTTAATCTTTTTTATTTGAAGGTCTTCGGACCGAATGCAAGCCCGGTGTTACATCAAGATCCTGAGGTGGATCAAACCATACATTGTAAAGTCTGTCACGATACCTGCCTTATATTAGCAAGGTTATGTGCAGAATGGTTGTTAACCCTACTAGTGTGAGAAATCCTAAAGTGCAGAATGGTTGTTAACCCTACTAGTGTGAGAAACCCTAAAGTTGGGAAGTTCGATTGGACGATCTCTACATCGGCATTGGTCACCGGATAGCAAGGTTGTTCCACTAGGGCGTCTTCTAAGAAACTCCTCAAGCCTCTCCAAGACAATTGAAGCTTAGCTGAATAGCTCAACCTTGTGTCCTTTTTCGACATAAAGAGGTTGAGTCACCGTCTTGGCATCGATGGAAGCAGCTCATATTGTATGAGTATTTCTAGACTTAGATTTCAACGATATATAAAAAAAAAAGAATATCTTATTTGTCATGGGTAATAATATAATATATGAGAAAATAGCAGGTATTAGTAAGAATAACAACATAATACATGAAAAGTTGGTAATTATTATATTAGCTATATATATAATTACCTATAAACTTACCGCTTAGGTCATTGCCACACTTCAAAGGAGCGAAGCATATTCCTTTCTAGGTGTAACACTATCTACATATTCCTCTTGAAATACAACCAACTAAACAAAACAACCCAGGCAAAGGTGCTTTATTAAAAATAAATAAAAATTCCAAGAGAGTTTATATTTCATTCCCAATTGATCTCTAATCCATACCCTAATTATCCAAAGTACATGCCTACTTTGAATTCCGAGGCACTATGACCTTGTCAATGTGTTGAAAAATTTATAACTTCTGTTGCGTTACTCAACAGCTTAACTTCATCTTTCCTATAAGATTTGCTGCTACCAATATTGAACTTTAATCGGGTGTTTTCTTGACAGATTCCATGCTCTTTTAAGTCTTAATGTAGCCATATTTCTTCTCAAAGAAAATTTTAAAAAAAAGGCACAGATATTTTAATTAGTTTTGGACTAAGAACGAGTCAAATGAAGGGCTTCCACTCATTCACAAAGATCAATAAAAATAAGAATATTTAATTCGGGTAATACTTTAATAATTAAAAAGTCGCTGTTGTATTTCTTGTTGGAGTTCATGAACACCTTCCAAATTTTAAGACCCATTTAAATAATTGCACTAAATGACGTTATTGCAACGATGCAACTTTATTTTATGAAAGTAGTTATATAAATAATATCTTATATTTGTGACAAATTAACCTGCTATTGAATTGTGAAAACTTAATGGCGCCCAAGTTTTAATATTTTAAGGGAAAGTATGTAGGTGATAGTTATTCATTAATTTTTGAAGATTATACTAATGAAGCTTGATATATATAAATTTAGAAAACAGAGCAACGATTCTTTAACACAAGCCTTAACACTTGATATATTTTAGACGGTATTATATTTAAAAAATATAATATCTAGTTCGAGAGACACATAACATAATTCTACAAGCTTTATATCCTTCTATCGCACACATGGGCCCCTATGAAACTCTGAAGGTTGGAGGATCGAAGATCATCAACCTAAGATAGGAAAAAAAAACTAAAGGACACACAACCCCACAATAGGGAAGATCAACGAGGAGGGGAGATGGGTGAGCCACCGGAGTGATGATTGTGGCCTCGACAAGTATAATTGTGATAGCCCTAGCCTCGACGATTGCAGTAGCGACCACCATGGTCTCAATGACGCCAGCCAAAACAAAATAGGGAGGAGAGAGGAACCACAAGGAAATATTAAGGGAGATAATCGAAGGAATGAAAAAAAATTAACGAAAATAAAATGAATGAGGATGGAAGGAGGAAGAACGAAAAAAAAAAGGAAAAAAAAAAATCTTGCAATTTAGGAAGAAATACCCTTAGAGGCTAGCGGGAGCTCCTTGTCGACTTTTAATAGTCCAGAGAAATATCATAGCCACACTAAAATCTGTATGAGATTAAAGTCTATTAGTGTGCCCTATTTAAATTAATACTATAAAGATTTAAGCCCTAGAACACTCGTATAATATAAGTAACCAGTTAAGTAGTATAAGCAAATTGCTCTTAAATATTATGAATAACTACCTAAAAAATAGCTCAGAATCACATCGCAACCATTATTTCTAAGGGTAGAAAAATATAATTTAGCAAAAGAAAAAACCATGGAGCCCACCCAATTGGGCCCCCCTCAGCAACATCCTATCTAGAAGGTTACAATATGTTGGCAATTTGCAGAAATACCTTTAGACTAATTCGTAATATGTTTTGACTTTGCATGAAACTAATCATAAAGCAAATGATAGCAGCAGCTCTGGAGCCCACATTCTTTTACCATCCCTTCTCTTCCCTGCTTCATTGCCAGCTATTTTCTCTTGTTGGTCTCCTCCTCCTCCTCCTCCTCTCCTATTCTTTCCATTGTAAAAGGAAGCACCTCAAAAAGTCTGCCCTTCTTTCCTGCCCCCCACTAAGAATAGGAAGAGAATGCCTCCAAGGGCTTATGTTCTCATCTTCTTCTTCTGGGCTTTTCTTGCTGTTATCACCCCAACTCTCATCTTCTGGTCAGCCTCTGCAAGACCCAATCTTGATTCTCAAGGTATTGGCCATTAAACTTGGGAAAAGTTTGATTCTTGTCCCTTTTTATTTAATCTCTTTTTTGGGTTGTTCTCAATGATTAAAGTATTCATCACTTTTTTATATATGTAGGAGAGGTCAGGGATGATTTCATAGCAAGGAGGTCCATGAATTCTATGGAGAATGCTCAGATAAAGAATAGAAGAGTGGTAATCCCACCGCTGCCGGCACCGGCGCCGTCTCTGATTCCGACAAGAGGAGATGATATTGTCAGGTAAACTGGGGAACAAAATTTTTGTTAATAATGTACTTTGGTTCTTTGTTCTTTGTTTCGGGGAGGGTAGTGGTTATAGGAATTGATTTGAGGCAGTTCCAATTCTTTTGTTCTCCTTTGATTCTAATAATGTCTCATATAATTGACTTCCTCTTATTCTTAGTGAAATTAAAAAATTCGAAAAAGAGAAATTGCATTCCAATCATCTAAAATATAAGGTTGTTGATCTGCTTAGGATTGCTTCTAGTGGATCAACTTTGTGGTTCAACTACGAGAAAGATGTCTGCAGTTAGCAATACAGTAGGGCCCTTCAGAAATAAAGAAGATTCTAATAAGAGAGCACAAGCCATATATGGCCATACGGGAAAGCAAAGTTAGGTTGCAATGAATAAGTTGGTATAATTTATTGTTCATTTGACAAGATCCTATGTGTTTTATGGATCAATTAATGGTGCCCAAAAGAGAGAGGCACTGATGAAACTTATATTTGCTATTGATATAGTCTTAAAATCTAGAGAGAGAGCTAATTTAATTGTTCTTATATTCTCTGTGTGTTCAACAAGCGATCGACAAAAAAAAAAATTTCCTTGTTTATATAAGATAGACACTAGAACATTGTTATGCAGTGGCTAATCTTAAGAGAATGCAAGATGAACTGACGATCATACTATTCTCCAGGGTGTTCTTAAAGCTTAGTTCCCAATGCACATCCTCTTGCAGTTTGTTCCTTTAAGAGGAGTTTCTCCCTTGCAAATTCTTTGTTCCTTTTACCTTCTACTTGATGCTTCTACCATAAACTTTGCACCAAGCCAATTGCTATATAACAGTCAATTATCATCACAAAGTTTAAACTTTCATTCATCCCTTTCAGACAAATGTTGTTGTAGTATTTAAACTTCCTTCATCTCTTTCATACAAATAAGTTACAACTGTTGTCATCTTTGCTCCTGCTAGCAGTAATGTAAACCAGGTGAGCTTTTGGGAGGAAAATAACGTATTAGCTATTTCTCTTTCGCAGTCCCAAAATAGGGAGGAAAATCTGGAAAGGATCTAGCTGAGATTAATGGCATAATGAAGAATTCACTCTGAATAATTTCATCCAATTCACATTATACTGGAACCTGGGCGATCGAGTCTCTGCAAACTCCACAGAAAGCAAGAGTTAAATCTAGTGATTTATACTTCCTCTGATGAAGTCTTCTAAGATTTTTTTTAGGGAAATCGATTAGCAAATTTCATGAAATAGAAAGATCACTTAACACTTTCGTCATTTGAACACTTATTTTAAAGGGCAAATAGTTATCAGGAACAATTTGGCCGGATTATTTTACCATCTGAATGTATTCTTTGTTACTGAGCAGACTCTCTGCATGTCAGGAGAAACTAATTGAAAATAGTATCTTGAAGGGAATTGCAGCATGATTGTTCCAAAAAAAAAATCCCTTCTTAAACAACTTCAAATATATAAAGCAAAGTGAAACAATCAGAATCCGATGTATCTGGATCAGGATGCACATTGTTGAGAAATATCTTACACACAACTTAAAAAAGAGGAGCATTTTAGTCATTTAGATGTGTTTATTAACTTAATAATAATTTATTAGAAATATTTAGTTAAAAATTAATCTTAATGGCAATTCGAGACTCTAATATTTTAAAGAATGTAGAAAGATGATAATTTGAAAGTTTTGAGCGACACTTTTGTAGAAGTCCCAGTTTATTTTTTTTTTTTTTCAAGATTAATTACTTTCAATAACTATGTCAAGATTAATTACTTCCAACAAACTTTATAATCTAGTTGTTTTTCCTAACAAATCAATTGAAGAGAAACATTATAACATATTACGCTCATCATATCCCTCAGACGAATCTTAAGATATATAAATACAACTGGAGCATAGAAAGTGTTTTTTCTGTATTAACCTTTACTAATAAAGCACAGCTCAGGACCAATCTATTAATTATTTCTTATTCTAATATTTGTTAGTGATGGAAACAAATCATTTGAGAAAGCATATTGAGTTAGAAGTTACCAATTTGACATTGGAGGCAGAAAAGAATAATTAAAACAACTCTCTGCTTGTCTAGAAGTATTTGTGTTATTTTGAGTTTCCAAACTCGATTCGAAATAGCAAAGTAGTCGTAAACGTTAACTAGCGAACTAGAAGAAAAAAATATTAATGTAAGACAATCTAGGATTCAAGACCTAATGCGTATAAATCAAATGCACACTCAAATAAACATGCAATGAAACTGTGATATACGAAAGGAATAATCTAAAAGTCCTACACTCATATGAGATGCAAATTATAAGAGGCAGAGACATAAGAAAAATAAAATTCAGCGATACAAGATGCCAAAAAATGATAGCGGTTGAGTAACTAATAATATTCCAAAGAAATCAAATACAGTGCAAGGCCTATGCTTTTCTAATTAATTCCTTAAGATCCGTTTCAAAATCAACACTTCGAACGACTCAGCAGGTTCTCGGTACTTCGAGGGCTATAGTACCTGACAGCACGCTGCTACAGTAAAGGAGGTGTGCTGTTACAATCAGCGATACGATGCTACAATTTCAAAGGTATCGAAGGTACGCTGCTGCAGTCAGTGGTATGATGCTACAGTATGGAAGGTACATTGCTGCAGCTCTTATCTCCACTCTTAAAATAAGTGTGGAAAGATGGATGTGCACCTCCAATCATCCATCCACATACCTCATGACCGTTAACTGGGCATCATCATAGTCACACTCGTGGAGATCTTCATCACTAGCAGGCTCATCTGCTTCGTGGGCTACCTCCTCAATTTCTTCCTCAATGTCCTCGTTAATTATTTCAATAACAAAGTTCCTAGTGAAACATTCATAAATGGCATATTCCTCGACATTTGTAGCAACGAGTTGCGTTGCTCCCTTGTTTCGAGGATGAAGATGCAGCAACCTTTCTCTTATTATTTTGTGGTTGGGGCTCCATCTAGAAGTGTTGCTGCTTATGCTAAACTCCCTGACTTGATAACTAGACTTCTTATGAGTTGAAGTTTTCGAGTATTTTTCATATTCCACGGCTAACCAAAAAGAGTGCTCTAATGTATCATATGGGTGTAACTTTATATCATGTGCAATTTTAGATTTCAAACTAGAACGATACCCAGCAATAATGTATCTACCATCCTCGGTCACATCACATTTAATCATCAATTCATTAAATCGACTTATGTATTCATGTGACTGTCATGTTACCTTAATGCTTAAGTGGTGGGTGATCTAACCTAATTTCTTGCCTCTCCATATTTAACCAATATTGCTTGGCTTGCCCCGTCAACTTGAGTTGAGTTTGGTGAACCTAATCCTAAGATTCTCAGACATATCATACTAATGAAATAATTGACCCATATCGCTTAGCCAATCTTGAAAAGCCTAAGGCCTAGTCTGCGATCAAAACTAGATGCCTCAATCTTTACTTTCCCCCTTATAAACCAAATAAGACTCTAATGGACTCAAACTAAATCCAAATTGAGTCTAAAAGAAAACCAACTTGAGTCATTGACCCAACAATGAAATAAAACCTAATACATCATTCTAGATCATAATTGATTCAATCAAAGATCAAATTCAGATCCGCCGAGGATTGAATTGATCAACATAAATGACATAGTTGCATATTAACCATTGTTTGATATAATATTATTGTCATCGCACATCTAGAAAACCATCTCGATCTTCATCAAATATACATACTTTTTTTTCAGACAAGAGTATCTAGAAAGTCACTTACAATGGTGTGTTTTACATGAGAATATAAATGTGTTCCATCAAAACCTGATAAGTCAATGTTGAAGTAAGTATGGTCACCCTTCACGAAAGAAGAATATATAAATACAAAATCCATATTCATTGGGAATGGTGTACCTGCAATAGTACAAGAAATTATAATTACATAATTTGGTACGACAAGTCCATAATGCGAAACAGTGAAGTTCTGCACTACCATAGGTGTTCTTGTGATAAATATATGCTTACTTGTTCTGGAGTAACATAAGACTCCAGCAAAGTAAATTATTAAGGTACTTTCCTCTTTTTACTCCTTACAGTTGATGAAGTGATATTAAAATAAACTCTAATCTAAACATCTAGCATATCTACTGAGATCAGAATTACATTTCAAGTGCACTTGTTTGTGAACACCCATTGATCTAGCAGAGATTCAGGGAAGTGTAATTGACAATTGAACTTAATCAAAGGCATCTCGATTAATCAGAAAAATTCAGAAAAGCTACATTACATTTTGTATGTAATTTTACGTAGAAAATTACTAACTATATTGGGAAGGTCAGAAGACACTAAGAAAATCATATAAGTATTTACAAACACAGAATTATATAGGAAAATAAAACAGATAATGGGAATTAAAAAAAATGGCAGATTTTCCAAGTTAAAAAAGCTTTGAGAGAAAATCCTTCTAATAGTTAGATGAATATGTTCAACACGACAAATCAACATCCTTAACTTACCATGAATACTTCTCAGGAGCTGCTCCTCTGATACGTAAACCCTCTTAAGCTCCTTACCTATTTTCATCTCCCAAATCTTGACCAGCTCATTCATTGAACATACATTGCCTGGAGGTCTCAAATATAATGTCCTGTTTAATGTCCTTGGGTCATCAATGGTACAAATTGTGAATATAGCAACATCACTCTCTTTAACAAAGACAGCTGCGAAAACATATCAAAGATTAAAAAACAAACTAATCTTTTCATTATCATCCAGAAAATGGAACAAGTATTATAGAACCACATGGAACTAACTAAAAAGAAGTAATGCAAACAGAGGTATTGACTTTAGCAGCTACTTGTAGCAACACAAGTATTAGGGCTGTCATGTAACCTTTAATATCACCATTGCCAAAGATCTTTATTTCATCTCTTGGAGGAGCCTCCAACCCCGGTTGAATTAGCGATGGGAGCAAATATCGCATAAAAAAATTGCAACAGATATAGGTGTAAGGGATGCCTTCTTTTTCTATGCACCTTCGAATTTCAAGTTTTTTCTCATAAAATCCATTATCAATGTTAAGAACTTGAACCTTAGAGGGATCGGCTCCAAATTCAGATGGAATAAACCTCTGCAAGAAATTTTGAAGGAATTTAGTGTCTTGAAAAAAAATGCACATTTGGTTAACCGAAAGGGATTTACTAAGCTCACTTACTTTGATACAATTTGTTTCTTTTATTGCCCGAATGAGAAGCTTTTGTTCAAGGACCAGCTTGGATGGTATTGCACATATCACAACATCTACTTGCCTGACAGCTTCAAGTAAGCTCGAAAGATCTTCCAAAGAACCCTAAAAACAAGTTAAATAAATCAATACATGTATGAGGAGAAAGGATCTGAGAAAATTTAAAAAAAAAAACCAAGAGGAAAAAGAGCAATTTAAAATTCTCTGCCTCTGATAAGCAAATTCCTCCTTTTCTTCTCTCTCTCTCTCTCTCTCTCTCTCTCTCTCTCCCCAATTAACGCCATTGCAACTAATTTTAATGTCAACAAAAAAGATGTAAGAATAAGTAACCAGAACAATTCAATATAAGGAGCTCGGAGCTTTGGTGGACCAGTAGCATTCACTTGTTAAATAGTCTCACTAGAATACTCTCGCTCGACTAGAAGAGAAGAGAAGAGACGGGGAAGAGGAGGAGGAGGAGGAGGAGGAGGAGATGACGAACCTTGAGTAGGGTGACGCCTTGGGACTCGAAGGAGCGGAGGAGGAGGGACTTGCCGTGATCGGAGAAGGTTGTCTCCCTGACGAGGGCAAAGGTGGGATGCGACGCCGCGAGGCTGGCCCTTATTAGCTCTTGCCCTAGCCTGCCCGTCGCTCCGATCACCAGAACCCTACTCTTATCGTTCTCCTCCATCGCCATGGCCACTCTCTCCCTCTCTGATATTCTATCATATCCTTCGTAACATTTGGTCGCTATCCATCTCGGAAGCGGAGTCAGTATTTGCAGACCCGTTTGCGGTGGCGGACTTGGTATTATTAAAGATTTAGATCGGGTTAATAAAACCCTGGTTCTTAATAATAAATCAGCTTGGACTTGGAGGTTGACTAACCGCATGGATTCTCCTTGGGCTAAGCCTGCTTAAAGCTAATGTCTTTTTTTCTTTATTCCTAATACTTTTTTAGGACTCCCATCTCTAAACCAAGAGCCTCTTGGACGTGGAGGTCTACCGTGCAAACGACGGATGCTATCCGGAGAACACAAGGTGTGTTTCGGTTGCTAAAGGATCCCTGTTTGCCTTAGCTCAATAATAGTAATATATCACTTTCGCCTATTATCTTGTAACCCCAACATCTCAGACTTATGTGTAGCTATATGTTCTGATATTGTACGGATATCAAAATTTAAAATTATATTTTAACTAAACGAATATGAATAATTTTTAAATTAAAGATTAAATTTTAAATGAATTATAATATTTTATTTAGAGATAATTAACACAAAAATATTATAAGTCCAAAAAGAACTATTTCTTATATGTTAAATATATATAAAATTAGCAAAATTAATTTCTACAAGCTTAAACACCATAAATATGGAGTACTATTTAAACATATATGTTAAAGGTGAAGCTTTTGTCCTGCTAGAAGGCTTTATTAAGAAGTTAGTCAGCGTGGCACAATCCTCCAAGTCCCTGCCCTCAATCTTGGTGTCACTTGGACATCAACCCATCTTGGTTCACAATGGTGTCCACCTCCCCAAGTACATCCATCCCCTAGCTCACCTCAAACAACTACATTATACATGACATGCATGTGTAGTCTGTAGAATAAATGCCCCACTATTTCTCCATGCATACCACAGGGTGCGCATATGTTTGCTTGCCAGATGCGCAAACCCTAAAGAATTTCCCTTGTCGGTAGCCTGTTCCTCTGTAGAAGAAAGTCTTGCCCATGGTGCCACCAATTGCCGCCATAATATCTTCCATCCCGGCTAGCGCTCTGATTTAGGCAAGAGAAGGAAGTCGTAGATCTCCATCGCTCGAGGCTCTTCTCGTTGGGTGTGGTCACTATATCCACGAAACAATAATGGTGGCATATCCCAGTGAGAGCGTCGCTATGCTGAACGCAAGCTTAATGCCATGCCATCCCTTAGTATTCTACTAACACCCCATGAGCGCTCATCGAGAAGCTCTGCCATCGTGAGGTCATCATTGAGAAGCACTAGAGCGATAACCTTTAGCTACCTTTCCCACGGCATTGCTGATAACCAAGGAGAAGTGGCGACTTTTGTTGTGAAGTTGTTCCTCACCAACTTTCTACAGCTCCTTTGATCTTTGTAGCGGTATAGATGATGACCTGCCATACACCCATGAGGCCAATGTATTTGCCTCCCATAGGTCATAGTCACTATACTTGGCTCTTTGGATTTGGACCCACATGACCTCCACCTTATTAAAAACTTTAAAGACCAGTTTGCCTAGTAAAGAAGACTTGGCAAGATCAAGGCGTCTAATAGATGGTCCTCCTTCCTCCTTAGCCTAGTCACCTCATCCCAATTCACTAAATGCAAGCCACGACCACTGCCTTTGTCTCACAGCAATGCATGAGCTTTGCGAGGCAGCACTAGCTTCTAAGACCAACGACGGCACCTAGGTGCTCCCCGTCGAGTATGTGGGGATAGCCAAGAGGGTGGCATTCACCAACATTACATTGCTAGCCATATAGAGGAGAGACCTCTTCTAGCCTGCCATTCTCCTCTCCACCCTACTCATAAATGGCCTATGGTCTTTCACCTTGATTCATCTACTCAAGATGAGCACTCTCAGATAAACAAATAACATGGTTGCCACTCATAAGCCAAGATCTCACACAATCGCTCTATCAAGTCTGATGATATCCAGTCCAGAAGGAAGATGTCAGACTATCGATCCAACTAACTCATGGCATACTTGCGGGACCTCTATGAGTAGGGCTATCAAAATAATAGAAAATAAGCTCAACATGAGTCGGCTCGAATATGATTTCAAGACAAGCTTGATCATGAACCTACTCGATCAAGTAGGCTCGACAAGGTTTTTGAAATAATAATATAATATAATATGTGTACTACTTCCTATACTATATTATACTTTTGTTATATTTTAAAATTTACTAAAGTGGATTATTATGTATTTTGATATTGTAGAATTTAGTTCGGAATTTTGATTCTATCATATATTTCCTAAATATACAGATATATCTATTAGTTTACATCTTTGTAATATTTATATTTTTATAATGTTTAAACTTAATAGTTGAGTTCAGCCTTATTTTAATTTGATTTAAGCCTAAATCAAGTTTGATTCAATTCAATCTTAATTAGGACTGAAATTAGGCTTGAATTGATTAAGATTTAAAATTGCGATCGGTTCATTTGGAGTCGAGTTCAGCTCGTCAAAATTGACTCGAATTAAAATAATTTCAATCAAGTTCGATCATAAATCTAAGCTCAAGCTTATTTTCAATTTCAAGCTTGATCAAGCTCGAGTCAATTACACATCTATCTATGAGAGGATCATCTACATCCTCAAATTCACAAAATCATTACTACTAAAATTTGGCGGTGTTCCTATTTTTATAAAAAAGATAGAAATTTATCGGTGAGCAAAAACTATACCAACGGGGACAAAAATCTCCCTTGCCAAGTACATCCAAAGCCATCATTTCCGCTGGTGATAACTAATCAATACAATACTTTGTTAGTTTCCCAATAGATATGTTTCATAGAAATATAAAGAAAACATGATAAGAGCCACTTGAAGTATGCAATAATGGAAGATATTGTCCATGGTGGAGGATGCTACCCATTCAAAACATTGACCAGTAATTCTAATTCAATTTCGACCTCCACATAAGTCTATCCTTGGAGCAAAGCATGAATAGCCCTTCTTTCAAAGTTGCAACTTTGGGCAAAATTGATGATTGGATTCTGCCACAGCGACTTCTAGCTATTATCAAGGAAATCGACGAGGAGCACAAGATGAAGCCCGCTCTGCCGGGCTCGTTGGAACTCGATAATGAATTTTTGGGCTTGGGGAGAGAACTTAGTGTTATTTATAGCTATGGCGACTGCCTTAGCCTAGAGAATACCCATAAGTTCTTTAAGCTAATTAAAATGGATATTATTTATGTTGTTCTATATGGTCCATAGAGTAACAATCATAACTGAAAGTAAGGTGCCATGGTCCAATCCCCATTAAAACAAGAGTGGTTCGAATTCCCAATAGGCTAGATTTTGTTAAATCTAGCAAAGGAGCAAGCAAAGAGTAAGTGATCACAAGACTCGTCATTTAGTCGACAAGTTTGGCGGACTTTGAGGTAGCCTAAATCCAAGCTTGCCAACATGAGCATAATTGGCAGGTGGTTCGAGGTTACCTTCCAAATAAATAACTTAATTTTTAGTAGGATCCTTAGTTGCCAGATTGCTTTCCAGCCTTTCCAAGTAGTTAGTTCCGTAGGATCAAATATAGTAAACATGTTCTAAACAGATTTACCGGTCAATACTGGAGAAAAACTTGAAAGGATTTTTTACATAATTGCAATAAAAAATTTCAAAATATTATAATTGTCAAGACATTCTTTAAAATAGTATAATTACTGTCAAAATCACTTTGGTCCTTAAAAAATAACATTATATAAATTATTAAACCTAACTAACCATAATTAAACACACAACTTAAATTACAAAACTATTTTGTCATTATATAAATTATTAAAAATAATTTAAAAACTATCTAATATTATACCCAATACAATAGTACAATAAAATATATCTTATTTTTTACGAGACAAAAATTGTTGATAGACATTTTGCACTCCATATTTAAAAGGGGTATTTAGTCATTTATATATATTTATTAACTTTAATAATAACTCATTAGGAATATCTGATAAAGATTAGTCATAATAATAGTTCTGAAAGAGTAAAAACAATAAGCGGCAATTATAATGAT
This sequence comes from Typha latifolia, assembly GCF_019914945.1. Lineage (NCBI taxonomy): Eukaryota > Viridiplantae > Streptophyta > Magnoliopsida > Poales > Typhaceae > Typha > Typha latifolia. Next base: position 13,626,443 of record NC_133087.1, on the reverse strand, counting down.
GTAATTATAATATTTTGAAAGTTTTTCAGCGGCAACTATATAAAAATCCCAAATTTGAATTGTATTTGACACCCAATGTACATAATTCCTACAACCGAATTGTAGATGATCAGTGGCTACTGTTTTTCCTAATCTCGTAAGCCAGAGAAGCCGGAGGAGGGAGAGAGAGATATATATATTAGATCGAAACACTTCTTCTTCTGAGCCTTTCTCCACCCATGTCTTGAAATATTGTGAAACGCTACACAGAGGTCGACTACTCATCAGCGAGGCTAGCGAAGGGATGGAGGCGAATCCCCCACCAGCCCAAGCTGGTGGGGAGAACAGCCACTTTACAAGCGAACCAAAGTCATTGGGGAAGGAGAAAGACAACCTGAGACGTTCGTGGGCGTCCTAGCGTCGGGTGGGAGGTCGGCCAAAAGAACGAATGGCCGCATTCCGGAGGAAATTCTGGAAAAATTAAGGGAGCAAACAGAGGATTGTATTATTATCGACCCGGAAGTCCTGGAAAAATGCAGAAGCCGATGGAAACTCACCCTCTTTGGGAGGTTCTTGGGAAGAAGTATTCCACTAGATTTACTCAAGCGTATGCTTATCAGATTATGGAATGGAATAGATAAGTTTGCAGCATAGGACATGTCCGGGGGATATTATCTATTTTGGTTTGAGAAGGAGGAGGATATGGTGCATGTTCTTATGAAGGGGCCGTGGACTATACAAGGACGAGTACTCAGCCTTATTCCCTGGAGGAACAACTTCAAGCCCTCGGTGGAAGCATTTACTTCCGCTCCAGTGTGGATACAGCTGCAGAACTTGCCTCAGGAGTACTGGGAGCTGGAAGCGTTGGTTCTGGTGGCGGGGTAATTCGGGAAGCCACTGAGGGTGGACGAGACGACGCTAGACCACACCAGGAGTAGGTTTGCTAGGGTGCGCATGGACATAGATCTACAGAAGTCACTAAAGAAGGCGGTGTGGTTGGGGCCGAAGGAGGACCAGGTGGACCTTAGAGTGGTATACGAAAACATGCCTGTGTTTTGTTACCTCTGCGGTCGAATCGGCCATCGGGCAGCGGGCTGTGAGCATAAGAGAGAAGAAGCGAGGGGGGAAGAAACTGTAGATGCAAAAGCAGTGAGCGGGAAGGCTCGGACTGAGGAGGGGGTCGGACAGCCTCCAATGATGGAACAAAACATGACCTACGGCCCATGGTGTACGATAACGAGGCGGCGGAAGAAGGTGGTGCAACCACAAGCGAAGCAGTCCGATGAGGCACGGACCTCGATGAGCCATGAGAGAGAGTCAAAGCTGGAGAAAGGAAAAATAGGGCCTAGGGAGGAGGAACTAGAGGCCAGGGAGCTGCACTTATGCACAAATAGAAGCTAGCATCGGAATGACACAGCTGCTCCATGCATGGGACGCACCGGGAAGATGAACCTGGCAGAGCAAGCTCAAACGTCACCTAAGCCTACGGGCCAGGGCAGGAAGATGAGCCAACAGGTAGGGAGCTCAAGCCTCAATTACGATCGTGCGACGTCAGCGAAGGGGAAAGAAAAGGTTGTGGGAACTAAGCACAGCTTGGTGCACACCCTACCGGTAGCATGAAAGGAAATAGTGTGGTGCAATCGAGCTAGAGTGGAACCCCTTTAACTAGTGGTCTAAACCTGTGCAAGGTGGGTAAAGGGAAGAAGGTGCAAGATGAGGAGATGGCATGTCAGGCTCTGAAGGAACCTGTCCCATCTGGCCAAGATGGGTTGGTGGATTTCGCCTGTAGAGGTACGACTTCGGAATCAGATCAGGATTGTGTCGACATCAATGGGACTGCTATTAGACTTGGCGCGGGGGACGAAAGGAGTTGGAAACCTACCTTCATGGAAACACGCAAAGATCAACGTGGTGCCAAAATGGCAAGATATCCAGAGGAAATCTGTAGGGAGGGGGTCGCGGCTACCGGCACGAGGCCACCTTCGGAGAAGAGTGGGTCATCTGAGGGGCACAGTAAAGCTGTGAAGAAGCTCTGGGAGGCGCTGACGAACCCACCAACCAATGACCACGCACCTATGGAGCTGGAAGGCTTGAAGGACGACCAATGGGCGCTGGTTTGCATTGAGAGCAATAATGGACTCATTGCACTGGCCATGGACGGGAAGAAGGTGGTGGAGATGGACAAGCTGGACCAGGAGAGATCTGCCGCGAAGGGCGACAGAATGGCTTAACCTAACACCATGCATTAATGTTTAAAGCCATTTATTGGAGTTGCCGAGGAGCCCTGAAGGAGGTACTCGACAGATGTCACGACATGAACAAGGAGCACTGTCTGGATTTTATATTCCTGCTAGAGACTCATGCAGATTGGACGAAAGCACAGGGGGTAGGCCGTGCACTGGGACGAAGCTAGTCCTCCTTTACAGTTGCCGGCGAAGGAGCTTTCGGCGAATTGATAATACTATGGAAGACGACTTTTGGATACGTTGATGTGGTGGCTGTCGCGGTATGCGGCGCATATGGTGGTCTCCTCCATGGATGGTGAGACCTGGCTGATGACAGCAGTGTATGCCAGTAACCAGCAAGACCAACATGTATTACTATGGGAAGAACTAGTGAGCCTAGGGAGTCTAGGCTTGGAGTGGGTAGTTGCCATGACTTCAATGCAATCCTCTCCGCGGAAGAGAAGAGGAGTTGTGCCCGAGTTGCTCTTGGGCCGAAATCCTCCGCATTCGCCAAGTTTGTAGAGGATGCTGGGGTATGTGATCTAGGTTTTGGAGGGCTGTCGTTTACTTGGTGCAACAATTAGCTTGGGGACAAACGGGTATGGGTCAGACTGGATAGAGCACTGGCGAATCTTGACTGGATCCGGAAGTATCCTAGGAGCCGAGTGGTGCACCTAGATCGCTCTGCCTCAGACCACGCACCATTACTGGTCATGGTGCCGAGTGAGCCGGATGATAGAAGGCGGCCGTTTCGTTTTGAGCTATACTGGACAGATTATGAGGATTGTAGGAGCATTATTGAGAGGTATTGAAAGGGTCTGGAGGGGTAACGTGCATGGGAACCCCATGCATGGCTTCACACATAATGTAACAACCCAATCCCCCCCACAAAAAAAAACACTAGTTACATGGCACGACGTGGCCGGCCACAGTGTACCCGGCCTCGTACCATGCAATGGCAAGAGGGGAGCGTGGCACGCCCCCTTCGCATCGCCGCAGCCAACCGACTACGGCCAGCTGGCTGCGGCGGGCCGCAGCGCCGCCGCAGCCACCGCCAAGACCCCCCCCACCGCTCTCTTTCTCCCTCTACATCTCTCTCTCTCTCACTCTCTCTCTCTCAGTCTCTCTCTCTCTCTCATTGAGGCCGGCCTATCGCCGCTGCCGCTACCTCTGCAAGCTTCGGTGAGCTCCTATCTCTCCCTCTCTCTCTCTTCCTCTCTCTCTCTCTCCCTCCCCCCCCTCTCTCTCTCTCTCTCTCTCTCTCTCTCTCTCTCTCTCTCTCTCGCTGACACCCGAGCTCGGGCTCGTCGGAATCGAGCCGTTGGCGAGAGGACGGCCGCTGGCTGGCCAGCAGCAGCCAGTGCCCTCCTCGTCGGCCGGTTCCCGCAGTTCCCTCCCCTCCTCTCTTTCTTTTCTTCTTCTCTTCTCTTCTCTTCTTCTTCTTCCTTCTTTCTTCTTCCTTTCTTTTTCTTCTTCCTCAGCTGCTTATTTTGGTTTTTTTATTTAATCCAGCACTAGTACTAGTAATCCATATTTTGGTTTTTTTATTTGTTTAAGTATTTCTGTTTTAATTAATACAAAGAAATTTAGACATTATTTATTTTAATAATAATATATATTCATCAATATAATTATTGTTAATTATAATTAATTAATGATTAATTAGGTTATAAACTATTACACATAAATATAGGTAATACTTATATTTATTTATTTATTTACTTATATTTATATTAGATTAATAGATAGATTTATAAATTATAATTATTAGATTTATATTCTAATATTCTTATGATATACATTTTAAGTAATTCTATTAATGTCTTATACATTATTATTTTTGTAACAAATAAAATACATGGGCTTATGTATTTATTTATTATTTTATAAAGTAATCTCTAATTAATCAAGATATAATTATAGTTAGGTTTTCATCTATATTTTTATTTTTATCTGTTAAAAATCTAACTAGTTATACAGATAAGTAGAAATTCTAAAACCTTCTAAATCATCATATATTATATGAACGAATTTTAATCAGATAAACGGTTAACATCATCCTACTTAAATAATTTCAGATTCTGACCTCCCCTTGTTTAGGATCCCGTGGACTTAGCTATCGAGGCTTGATCATTATCGTAGCAATGTGAACGAGTGATTGTTTGGTATTTGTAGTGGTGGTGAGTAGTCTTATCCCCTAGATGCCTTTCTCAAATTATGATATATTATATCTTATGTACACGCATGTTTTGGCCTCTAGGATGATTATATGATTTTATCTAGAGATGATTGCAGTCGAGCATATTTAATCATGTATTCGATTATGCTGATTTGGGATATGAGTACATTGGTGATATATATAGATATGATTAGAGATAATTCTACTATTATGATTGTTTATCGAGTTGATCTGTAGTATGAATATGCATGTAATAGATTAGCATGAGTATGCATGTGTTGACGATACAGTTAGAGACTACATTGCATCATTTTCTCTTGATTCCTATTCCACCTAAATTCATGTTATGCATTGACTTGTTATCGTATTGGATATATGCATATGATCTATCATTTAGAAGGAAAGCATGAAATGTGATTGATACGATAGTTGATAGAAAACGTGAAGATACTCGAGTGGGCGCGAGGGTTAGGGCGTGCTTGGAGATGATTAATCGCTCGACATAGTCGTGATCCTATTGGCCTTACGTCTGAGGTCGTTCGTCTGTGTGCGCAGCAGACATTCGGACACATGCCGTTCGCCAGGGCATATGTGGCGAGTTATCCTCACGAGGTTTCTATCAACTATGTGGGTGTCCGGTCTGAATGGATGTTGATACCCTAGCAGGTGGCGGGGTATAGTTATATTAGAGATACTCTTGCAGGTGGCGGAGTATGCTTGAGCCTTTGGACATGATGTTGAGACTAGGTATCGGATATTGATTGTGCACAGTGGTCTAGTATGATGATATTATACAGAGATGTCAGTGATGATTGATGATTGTGATGTTAAGAAATACATATGATTTTATTATCATTTGGTTACCTAATTATCGAGTGATCAATATGCATTATATATTGTTGTATTTGATATCATAGCATGGTTATGGTCGGCATGTATCATGTGTCATATTTGAGAGAGAGTTATGATAATGGTATGACATGGAGATTTATTTATATATTGTCGAGGATTATATATTCTATCAGTTATGACATGACATGTTATCTATTTTTTATTTATGTATTATTGAGGAACATTCATATACTCATTCATGATATGATGCTATTTTTGATTCATATTATCCAGTACATGATTTACTCTTTGTTTGACATCACTAATTCAGGGTAAGGTCTATTCACTGAACCTTTTGCTCATGACTTTATTTATTTCTTTTTTAACCCTCTCAGATACGTGGTATGTGATAGCGACTTGAGATAACTTGGGAAGATATTTTAGAGCGATGATGAGGTGAGCTATAGATGCGAATCGATATAGATGACAGTTTTTATAGGAATTGAGTTATATCAGTATTTGATATTTGTACTATGTTGTATTAGACGATGAATTGTATAATACAGGTCGAATCATAGTGTACTCTTATATTAGTCGTTTTAGTTGTATCTTGATAGTTTGTTGTGGCCTATGTGAGTCCTGACAGATTATGTAATGGTTTAATGTATATTATTGTGGACTGGGATATTCATATGTTAACATGTTTATTTGGTTAATAGTATGATTTAATTAGTGATGGGTTATATGATCATCGATATGTTAGTAGGTAGTATTTGATAATGTCATGATTATATGTATATAGGAGACTATCGGTGTGTGACGGGCCCCGCCCGACCTATCGTGTGCGCCGTGTGGGCGTGTGGGCGTGCACGTGCCCGTGCCGGGCGGGGGCGTTACACATAAGGTGTCGAACATGCAACATCAACTCAAATGCTGGAGCAAATCGGCCTTGGGTCGACTAGAGTCACAAATGAATTCCGTGAGGCTGGAGATTAAGGAGTTGGAGGAACTTGATGCCAATGGTGCACTGGATGATGCTGGCCTCACCATGATGCGATGCTGTTACAATAGGAAGGCTGCATTAAGCAGACAAATAAATCTAAAGTGGCTGTAGCGATCGCGTCTGAAATGGGTGCAGGAGGGGGATCGAAACACTCACTTCTTCCATCTCATGGCGCGGATAGAGAAGAAACTCCCAGATCACTACGAGGAGCTGTGGGGACCAATTGAGGAGGAAGATTGGGCCTTGTCGGAGGAGTTGGAGCTGCCAGTTCTATCTGTTGAGGATCGAGTGAACCTGTTGAAGTCGGTTGACAGCAATGAGATCCTGGAAGCCCTTCAAAGCATGCCGATAGGGAAGGCATTGGGTCTGAATGGCCTACCAGTTGAAGTTTACTTGATGCACTGGCAGGAGATGGGAGCTAACCTATGTGATGCTGTCAAGCACTTTTTCGAGCATGAGAGTCTTCCTCGGCAGTGAGGGCAAACTTACATAACTCTGATACCGAAGGTGGATAAACCTACTTTGGTGAGAGACTACTAATCGATCTCATTATGTAATGTGGCATATAAGGTAATCGCCAAGGTGCTGGTTGGCAGACTGCGGGGTCTTCTGCCACAGCTAATGGACCAAGAACAGGTGGCCTTCATTAGAGGTCAAAATATCTTCGGCAACATTCTGGCGGCCTAGGAGATTGCGCACTCGATGGTTAGTTCCAAGCACTCGCAGCCAACGATGATGCTCAAACTAGACATGGAGAAAGCCTACGACAAGGTTAGCTGGAATGCTGTACTATGGGTGATGGAAGCCTTGGGTTTTCCGAGCAAATGGTGTCGGTGGATAGTGCTTGTATCAAGTCACCGAGATATGCCATCCTCGTGAACGGCTCACCAACACGATGGATAACACCTCACAGTGGGCTGAGACAGGGAGACCCTCTATCCCCGTATCTTTTCACACTAGTGTCGCAGATTCTGTCAAGCTTATTTAAGGATCGAATGGCTCAAGGGCTACTAGAAGGGTATCAGGCCGGGGAGGTTCACCTGTCACACCTACTATACACTGACGACCTATTGGTCACTGTGGAAGCATCTGTGAAGAATGTTGAAGCCGTCCAGGAGTGTCTGCAGGTCTACTCGAGTGCCACAAACCAAAAGGTGAATGTAGCGAAGTCGGAACTTTTCCTGCCTGACTAGAATGAGAAGGGGGTAGTAGACAACATTCGCAACCTGGTGGGTTTACCGGGAGCAAGGATGCCATTTAGGTACCTTGGCATGCCCATATCAAGGAAGCGAGTTAGTGTCCAGGACCAAAGCTGGCCGGTAGAGCGGGTAACCAAGAAATTAGCTGGTTGGAAACGTAACAACCTTTCATTTGCCGGCATACTAACTCTCCTCAGGTCCACCTTGCTAGCTATACCGAACTACTGGATGAGCTACTCTTGGGTGCCAGAAACTGTGCTGGAGTCGATCAACAGAGTGGCGAGGTCCTTCCTTTGGTCCAATGGAAGAGGTAAAGGACTGCATCTGGTTAGATGGGGGAAGGTAACACAGCCAAAGTTGGAAGGCAGCCTTGGAGTAAGCAGACTACAAATAACTAGGACCAGTCTACTCGGCAAGCATGTGTTCCGCATCCTTAATGGAGAAGACGCGCTCTGGATTAAAATCATGAAGGAGAAGTACGGTGGAATGCACCCATGGAGACAAGACAACTGAAGGAATACGTCGTGGATCTGGAGAGCCTTAAATCGGACTACAGGTGCCATTAGAATGGGCTGCTAGAAGCTTATTGGCGATGGATGTAACACCCAAACCCTAAACACGTGCATAGCACGAGCCCATACGGCACGTGCATAGCACCTGACCATTTGGTTGGATACTAACAATCAAATAAACCTGTAGCAACATCATAATTTTATCCACAATATCTAAACCGAGAATAACTCAAGTCTAACTGTCAACAGCATACAGATAACCCTACCTGGGCCCCATACAGGCCACAACACATCATCAAGAGCTTTTCACAACTACATATATACAACAGAGGTATATGCATAATTATACAAGTACAAAGTCACCTGCTAAAATATAAGACAAGGATACAGATACACTTTGGAGAAGGTTTACTAATACATTAGATAAGATAATTCATCTGGCATATAACACTAATCACACTCTACTCCTCACTCACCGGCAAGACCTCTAAGGGAGAATTCTGCTCCTCTCGTTCACCTGAGTTTTTAGGAAAGGAGAAAACAAAGAGAGTCATGAGCTAAAGGCTCAGTGAATAGACTTTACCCCGAATCAGTGATGTCAAACAGAGAGTAAATCAAGTACTGGATAATATGAATCAGAAAGAGTATCATGTCATGAATGAGTAAATGAATGTGTCCTCGATAATACATAAATGAAATATATATAACATGTCATAACTGATAAGAATACGTAATCCTCGACAATGAATAAACAGGTCACCACATTATATGATCATCATAACTCTCTCAAAAATATGATATATGATGCATGCCGACCATGACAATGCTATGATATCAAATGCAATCATATATGATGTATATTAACCACTCGATAATCAGGTATGTCAGATAATAATGAAATCATATGCATTTCTTAACATCACGATCATCATCGACATCCCGGTATAATATCATCATACTAAACCACTATGCACAGTCAATACCCGGTACCCGATCTCAACCTCATCCCGAAAGCTCCAAGCATACTCTGCCATCGGCAAGGAGTATCTCAAATATAACCATACCCTGCCATTCACTAAGGGTATCAACATCCATCCAGACCAGGCACCCCACATAGTTGATAGAAACGTCGTGAGGATAACTCGCCACATATGCCCTGGCGAATGGCATGTGCCTGATTATCTGTGCGCACAGACTCAACTAACCTCGGACATGGGCCACGAGATATCGCATATCGGCGACCATAATCATCACTCCAGGCACCCCTAACCCTGGCGCCTACTCGGGTATCCTCATGCTTTTTATCAACTATCCTATCAATCACATTTCATGCTTTCCTTCTAAATGTCAGATCACATGCATATATTCAGTACGATAACGAGTCAATGGATAATAGGAATTTAGGTGGAATAGAAATCAAGAGAAAATGATGCAATGTAGTCTCCAACTATATCGTCAACACATGCATACTCATGCTTCAGATCAACTCGGTAAACAATCATAACAGTAGAATCATCTCTAATCATCTCTATATATATCACCAATATACTCATATTCCAAATCAGCATAATCTAATGCATGATAAAATATGCTCGACTATAATCATCTCTAGATAAAATCATATAATATGCTGGAGGCTAAAACATGCATGTACATAAATATATAATATAACCTAATTTGAGAAAGGCGTCTAAGGGATAAGACTACTCACCACCACTACAAATACCAAACAACCACTTATTCACGTTGCTACGATAACGGTCAAACCTCGATAGTTAAGTCCACGGGGTCTTGAACAGGGGGGTCGGGAGCTGAAATTATTTGTAACAAATATGTCGGTCTTTCTATTAATTAAAATTAACTCGACAAAAAGATAGTTTCTTGTTGTAATTATGTACTCTTTATTTATATAATTGTTTTGCTATTTATTAACCATAATTATGTTATCTAATAGTGTATTTAAAACATAATTATCTACCTATTATTCTTCTTAATAATTAAGAAAATAAGAATTAAGTTACTACAAATAATTACGTAAGAATATACATACATAACCCTAATAATTACTATTACCTACCTAGGATAATAATAGTAATTTATATTACAGGTGTTTTGCTAAACATGGTATAATTAGAATTATTTACTAACTATGATATAATTATATTTAATTTGTATAACCTAAATACAGTAAATTAACTGAGCTAAATTAATTGTGCATATATATATATATAATTATATATAGTGCTGGGCTCCGCCTAGCGCCTGGCACTGCAAGGGCGCTGGGCCGAGCCCAGCACCCCTTGCAGGGTGCAGCAAGGGAGAGAAGGGAAGAAGGAGGAGGAGAGGAAGAAGAAAGAGAAGAAGAAGAAGAAGAAGAAGAAGAAGAAGAAGAAGAAGAAGAAGAAGAAGGAGAAGAAGAAGAAGAAGAAGGAGAAGAAGAAAGAAGAAGAAGAAGAAGGTTGGGCCATGGGGGAGGGGTGCGGCCACTGGTGGCCACTCAGTGGCCGGCCTCTCGCCGACAGCTCAATCTTCCGGCAGTCCGAGAGAAAGCCGACAAAGAGAGAAAGAGAGATAGAGAGAGAGGTAGAGAGAGAGATAAAGAGAGAAAGAGAGAAAGAGAATGAGGGAAGCTCACCGGCGTTAGTGGAGGTGGCGGCGGCAGCGGGTAGAGTGAGAGAGGAGGGGTGTTTGAGAGAGAAAGAGAGAGAAAGAGAGAGAAAGAGAGGGAGATGAAAATGAATCCGAGAGAGAGAGAAAGAGAGAGAAGTGGTGGGGAGGGGGCGGCGGCGGCGGTGGCGGCAGGGGCCCACCGCGCCAGCTGGCTCGGCCAGGTTACTACATTTTTTTTTTACTTGGGCTTGGGTTATTACAATGGAACTGACTCGGCGTTGCCAGATGATCCTTGGACATCGGCGGTGCCGTGGAGGTGGCAACCACAAGTCATGCACCTGGAACTACTAAGGTCGGACCTCTCTATAGCGGAGATTCTTCGAAGGAGAGCGGGTAACGGACATAATCTAGTGGGGTGGCAAGAGTAGAGCTGGCATTTGAGATTGCCTGCACCACCTTGGGTGAAGAAGAGGCAAAGGATAAATGGATCTGGTGGCCACACCCACTGGGGGTTCCGAAGGTCGCTTCTATTAACCGCTTCCTCAGGCATGCTGAAGGCGATGTATGGCACAGTTGGAGAGGACTCTGGAAGCTGAAGGTGGTGCCACAGGTCAGGATGTTATGCTGGAACCTCCTATGGGGAAGACTGCCAACTAAGGAGATGCTGCATGCTATTCAATTAGGAGGGGACGACAGGTGCTGCCTATGCGGGTTGTTCACGGAGACCATTGAACACCTGTTCTATACATGTCGATACAACAAAGAAGTATGGACCATGTTAGGTAAGGTGCAATCGGACTTTGCGGAGCTAGGTGCTCCCGTGAGCTCGAAATGGATCACCATGGCATAGGGAAGAAGCTCGATGAGCGATGACTATATTAGAGCCTTAGTAGCAATTACCTGCTGGGGCATCTGGAAGCAACGCAACTGAGCTGCCTTCGGTGAGAGCTTGGAGGCGGCATGCGCAGTGGCAAGACGGAGCCATTACATTGCTGAGGAGTATGCCTTGGCCACGATCAGCAGAACAGAGAGAGGAACATAAGAGGTGGTCGAGTGGTGCAAACCACGGGAAGGACGAGTGAAGCTAAATACTGATGGGGCCTTCCGCATGGGGGCTTGTCAAGCATGTGCTGGGACTGTCATCCGAGACGATATGGGTAGGCTAGTGATGGCCAGGTGGGAACCCACTTCGGCAGTGTCACTCTTACACGCGGAGGCATGGGCAATGAGAATTGGGCCGAGCTTACTACGGGCGGAGCAGCCGCTGGAGGTGGAGTCGTACTCAAAGTTGCTGGTGAAGATCTTGAGAGAGGATAGCCCATGCCCATGGCAGATCCAAAGTATAATACGTGATTATAAAGCCCAGATGGATGGGTTGGCGGTGTGCATTGTAGCTCATGTATGTAGGACATGTAATAGGCCTGTTGATTGGGCAGCGCATAGGGGATTGGGTGCAACCCAGGCCGGAATAATCTGAGCGGGTGAACCAATACCTCCGGTCCTGTACGTTTTGGTTGAGATGGGAAGTTCCCCATCTGAGACAATAGCTAATACTAGCTCATTTACTCAAAAAAAAAAAAAAACTGAGAGATATATACTATGATTTAAACTCTTATTTGGGAAGGCATGTGGGTTCTTTCTCGGATCCGGAAAGGGCGAGAGTCGAGAAGGCAGTGGAGGTTTTGATGGAAATGGGAGGAGGAGGGAGATGGGAAGGAACCCATTCGTTATTAAGGCGAAAGGAGAGAGTTTTTTTTTTTCACCCACGGTAGAAAAATCGAAGCTTTTTCTTTTTTGATCCAAGGATTCCAAGCTCCTCTTTAGGCGATTTCTATTTCTCGAGGGATTTTTTTTCTTCTTCTCCTTCGCCATTGCTTTGTTTGCATAGAAAAGGAGACAGATTTGTCCCCTTTTCCTCTTATCCTATTGGGATTATGGTAAAGTTGATATCTTTGATTGCTTTGAATATGTGGGTTCTTTTGAATTTTCTCGATCTGAGTGGAATAGAGAGGATAAATTGAGGGAGAAGGAAGAAAGAGTTTGCTCCCTTTGGGATTCAAGCCATTCTTTCTGTTGACCTATATCCTTTCTCAAGAGTAGTTCGAACCTCCTGCATCGCTTCAGAGAGAAAAATTTCAGAGTAAAGGTATGGACTTTCTTCAATTTTATAAGGCTGTTCCTACTTTCTGTTGTATTTCGGGGACAAATCTGATTCTAGTGAATAGAGATTGGCAACATTGAAAGAAATTAATTATTTTTGTTAACCACTCACTTCTAATTTTTGATATTTCCAGAGATACCTGAGCTGTTGTTGCCTTTGAAGTAGCGGGTCATTAATGAGCAAACCTGCTGTCGATTTATGAAAAGGAGGAAAATGAAGTAGCTAAGGATAGGTTTTTCATACTAGGAACCTTTTTTTCTACATACTGATTGAGGTGGACGAGAGGAAGTGAGGATGTCGTTTAAGAGCATTGTTAGGGAGCTGAAGGAGATGAGAGATGGGATTGGTAGCATGTCGAGGAGAGGGAGTGGTGTTGGAGAAGGGAGGGCCAGGCTCCACCGTGGAGGATCCCAGCATTTGTGTCACCAGCAACAGGAGCAGGAGAAGCACCGTGGGAGGTGGGCAAATCTCCCGTCTGAGCTGCTGTTAGATGTCATACAGAGGGTGGAGGCCAGTGAGGTGTCATGGCCTGCAAGAAGGCATGTGGTGGCCTGTGCAGCAGTATGTAGGTCATGGCGGAACATCACCAAGGAGGTGGTGAAGACACCTGAGGAATGTGGTCGGATCACTTTTCCCATCTCCCTCAAGCAGGTCGCTCTTCCCCTTTATAGTTGAGTTAATGATGCATTTATCAATTCTTATCTAGTTGTCTCTCTTAAAAAAATCCACCATTTTCTCTTCAATTGATGTAGCCCGGACTTCGTGGTAATCCGATTCAGTGCTTTATAAGGAGGGAGCGGGCAACATCAACATATTGCCTGTATCTAGGAATGAGCCCATGTAAGACCTTGCTTGTTTTGGTGCTTGTAGTATATGGTCTCTATTGTTTGTTTCATTAGCATCCATTTATATTGGAATAATGCTTATTTTACTCATAGAAGCCTATAACAATATACACCATCATGCACATTGAGAATCTGATTATTGAATTAGGTTTTCTGGAAACATTATTCCTCAGAAAATGTTACGTGCTTTTGAGCATCATAGAATGCATTACAACAGTAAGTTATTCATACCTTTTCGTACTCTTTTTTCCCTGCATTGCTTTTTTTCTTTTTTTGCCTCTAGCCAAATCATGACCAACAAATTGGCAATGATGTTGGTAGATTGTAGGACGATCAAGCATATATAGGAAATATGTTTTAGTATGAAAATTATTACGCAAGAAGCAAGGTTTGTTGGATCGGCTGGTTTTGATTATACCAGGCTAGATCCATTATGGATCTAACTTGGATCCAGCCTGGGGACATCAATTATTGATGACTCTAAGCTAGAAATCTCTTTCTCTTTCACTCTTTTCTCATTCTCTCACTCTTTCTAACGAGAGATTTAGCTCCGAGTCAGTATCCTCCTCAATATCTTTAGACACAAAATTCACATATTGATTATTATCCTCCTCAGAAATAATCAGATCCATTTTATACGAATGATATGATGCAATCACTTTTTGGAGCACTTGACCCTAGATATTATTATTTATAAATTTATAATGATTATGATGACAATGACCATAGGAATTTACGAGAATCAAGTTCATTAAAGTTTTGACTTTTAAGTAAGTTAGTATTTTTATTCAAATTTTAGGTTATGTGAACAATCATTATTTTCTTATTTTTTTGGTCAAGTTTTCTAAATTTTTAGAGATTTTCCTATATTTTAAAATAATATTCAGAGTTTTATGTAATTAAAAATAGTCCGATTCGATTTGGGCGACCGATACGGCCGATCTGACCGATACGGCCAATTCGACCAATACGCATTGTTTTTTCGGAAGGCCAATCTCGATCCCAATCCCGATTTTTCGAGCCTTGGTAAGAAGTGCTAGGTATCTTGGATTCGCATACCACACACCATTGCACAATGTCGGTTAGCACTATTTATCTGCTTGATTCAAATAACCGATAAGTGGGAGTTACAAACCTGGATGTAGGCTTATACCCTAAATAAGACCTCATTAAATTCCATTCAGAAGGCTGAGGGTTCAATATTTTGCAAGGAAGTTATCTCTCTTACTGTGTCCATTGGAACCACAATGGTGTCTAAATATCTAAGTAATGAAGTACTGATGTTAATAGTAATTCTAAAATTGCAGCAGTGCAGGGTGAGAATGACAAGCTTTTACTAGCAGCTCGGAAGGTCAGACGTGCAACAAGCACAGATTTTGTAATCTCACTGGCATCTGATGATTTCTCTCGTGCTAGCAGTGCCTACATTGGAAAATTGAGGCAAGTGGTTTTCATTGTTCTTTTATGGCTGATATAATTTCTATTCCGACTCCCTGAATTTTTTTTGAATCTGATCAGGTCAAATTTTCTGGGCTGCAAGTTCACCATCTTTGATAGCCAGCCTCCTTGTGATGCTGTTGTAATGTCAGACAACCGTCCACGCCGAAGGATCCATCCCAAGCAAGTGACCCCAAGAGTACCAGTGGGGAATTACAACATTTCCACCATCTCTTATGAACTCAATGTTCTCCGAACTAGAGGACCTAGGAAAATGCAGTGTACCATGCATTATGTTCCAGTCTTGGCTATTCAGGAAGGCGGGACAGCTCCAACACCTACGGGCTTCATTCACTCACTAGATGAACAATTCTCCAGCTTATCAGTGGCGAAGGAAAAGGAGCCAGTTACAGAATTTACATCTATGAGTCTTACCTCTGAGCCACCTGCACATCTTCCTACCAGTGGGGAGGCACTAATTTTGAAGAATAAAGCCCCTAGGTGGCACGAGCAGCTGCAGTGCTGGTGCCTGAACTTTCGAGGGCGAGTAACTGTAGCTTCTGTCAAAAACTTTCAGCTTGTTGCAGCTGTGGATCCTTCACACCAGATCTCTCTAGAAGAGCAAGAGAAAGTAATTCTCCAGTTTGGTAAAATAGGGAAAGACATATTTACAATGGACTATAGATATCCGTTATCTGCATTTCAGGCATTTGCAATTTGCTTAACCAGCTTTGACACTAAGCCAGCATGTGAATGAATGGTGAATGCACATAGATATTTGTCTATTTGCTCGATACATATTCTTTGCAATTTGATGCTGTACATGCTTATTGCACTATTTGACAGCGTTTGTTGCTATTCAGAATCAGCCACCAAGTATTAGTTATATTTCTGTTTGGTGATTAACAGTAGAGGTTGTTTAGCATATGATACTTTAAAAGCAAGGTCACCTTATTTTCTGTTTCCTGCTGCTGGACAAAACTTTTATGCATTATTTTTAGTGATAAATGGCATACATTTTTGCTTAATTACAATATGTGAACTGCAAATACAATGTACATAAACCATAAGTATATATTTGCATCAATATAGGCCTCTGGCATAAAGCAGACTACATTTATGGTATGTCTGACTATTTTATAAATCTTTTTCCCCTTTCATGATACATAGATATGATGAATGTACAACATTAACTCATATGTAAACTTCTTCATGCTCTGCTGATATTTTCATAGTAATTAGTCATACTTCTATTAGATATTTGGGTGCCACCGATTGGCCTTCCCTTTTCCTGAATCTTCAGACCTGTAATAGCACCTGTGGTTCTGCAAATTTGGCGGGGTCTCCTCAATGCTTTCAGTAGATTCCAAGGGTAGTTTTCTTATGCATTTCCTGACATTTGGCTTGTATGTAAAATTCTGAGGTGGTGTTATGCTAATGACACTCTTGAGAGATTCAATCGACTTATTGCCTCCTTCAAGCTGAATCTTGTTTCCTGGTTTTCTGGAGAGCATCAAGTGAACACCTGGATCTCCTTGGATACAAGAACCCTCATGTAGTAGTGAGTTGTTGATGCTTTGCACATTGCTATTGATGCTTGTAGTAACTGCATTTTCATCAGTTATCAGGTTCAGCCTCTCTTTCTGGCTCTCTTCATTCCCATTTGTTTCCCCACCTTTGTTCTCATCAACTCTGTAGCCTTGGTGAACTGGAATAAAGTTTTCTTTGTTTTTAGTCTCATGACTTATAAACATGGATGCCCCTTTGTTTTTACCAGCTAAGGTTATGATGCTTGTTGGTTGCTTGCTTCCCAGCTGATCTGACTGTTCAATATTCAGTTTACTGATCAGTCTGGAAATGCTTTCCTTGATCTCTTTTTGAAAACTTGCCTGTTCACTATGATAAGACGATGCCCTCATTGAACTGGAAGCTTCCATACTGGTGCTCTTCATTCCTTTTGAGCTTTTCTCTTGTATATGCTTCTGTGGGTTCAGAAGTTCTGTACTGTGTTCACTCTCATATTGATGAAGTCTGCTTGGCTTGGAATTATGATCAGCTAAAGGTAACTCCTGTTCTATATTTTCCTTTATTTCCTCACTAGGTATGGTTGTCAGTTTCCCTGCTTCTTGTATTTCTGCTGCTGCTTTCTTCATTTCCTTTTGATCATCTTCAGACATTTTTTCTGATTCTCGGTTACTTGTGTTGATCTCATGCTTTACAACCATGTCTGATTTTGGTTGCTGCCCTTTAGTTTCTTGAGGTTTTTCTTCTGCTTGCAGGACAATCAAATGTTTTATGTCTTCATCCAGTTCTGCATCTGTTTCATGATTTTTTTCGATTTTTGGAGGTTGGGATGGGTGTAGATTTTCTTTTGGTTCTGTATCTTTTTGTGGTTCTTTATTTTCAGGGAGTTGGGGGAGTTTTATGTCTTGCTTTGAGCCTGGATCTTCCTCTATGGGTTTCCCTTCCTCAGATTTTCTCTCAGATATGAGGTCTTTTGGTTCTGTATCTTTTTGTGGTTCTTTATTTTCAGGGAGTTGGGGGAGTTTTATGTCTTGCTTTGAGCCTGGATCTTCCTCTATGGGTTTCCCTTCCTCAGATTTTCTCTCAGATATGAGGTCTTTTGGTTCTGTATCTTTTTGTGGTTCTTTACTTTCAGGGAGTTGGGAGAGTTTTATTTTTGATCCTGGATCTTCTTCTATGGGTTTCCCTTCCTCGGATTTTCTCTCAGATATGAGGTCTTGGCTTGGTACCTGTTTAGGCTCTAAATCCACATTAGACTGGTTTTCTCCTACAGTTGGCTGAGTGGCTTTTTGGAGTAAGCGTTGTTCTTGGTCTTGGGGTTGCGAAGTTACTACTTGAGGTGGGGACTCTAATAGAGGAAACCATTCATATTCATGCTTCTGCTCAGTTGGCTTCTTGGTGGTTGATTCAGGTTCCGAGGCTAGTTGGTTGGGTTGTGGTAGGATCTGAGGCACTTGGGTTCCTGCTTGTTGTGGGTTCATAGTACTTTGAATTGGAGATGGAGATCTAGAGGTTACCGGAGTTCTCGTCGGGGAGGGCTTGGACGGCTTAGATAGTTTTCTCAGAGGTGGGGATGGCTGTTCCCGGGTTGTCTGTGCCGGTGACTGCGGTCGAGATGGTCTCCTTGATGATGGTGATGGTGATGATGTTGGCGATGACAATGATGAAGGTGAAGGTGATGGTGCCGATGACGGATGCCGTGATGCCAACGGAGATGATCCTGCAATTTGAGAAGGTTTCTGAGTAGTTACATTTGGCTGTGTGGTTAATGAGGATCTAGATGGTGACAAGGCTTTTGCTTGAGTTGTAGATGGGGACTGAGATGAGGTTAGAGTTTTTGATTGTGTTTTTGGTGAAGTGTGCAGTGGTGATGGTGATGGTGATGGTGATGGTGATGGTGATGGTGATGGTGATGGTGAAGGTGATGGCGATGATGGTGCATTTTTAACAGGCACCCGAGTGGTTTCTTTTGGCTGTGTGGTTGATGTGGATCTAGACTGTGATGGAGCTTTTGTTTGAGTTATAGGTTGGGAGTGAGGTGGGTTTGGATGTTTCGATGGTGCTCTTTGTGAGGTGCGGATCAGTGACCACGGTCTTGAGAAAGGAGGATGTGAAGAGACTGCTAGATTTGAGAACCAGGAGCGAGCTGATTGCTGTCTTCCTGTTTTGTTAGACATGGGTGTTCTGATGACTCTTCAGTTGTTAAGGGTTAGAAGATAGCAGAACAGGAATTGTTGGAGGAGTCAGATAGAATTCATCTTCCTGTGTTATATATAAAGATTTATACTACTAGCATCTCCACGTACCAGGTTTGCATCTGATTCTCCTAACTTCTATGGCAAGTTGGTATTTTCAAGTTGCTACAAGTCGGCAGTCCTTTTGACTTAAAAGGAAGCATTCATTCAAGGAAAACTGCCTTGCTAAGTACCCATGGAATAATATTTTCGTCCTAGTTGCTCTATTGTTAGGTTACCGAACTTTGAGTGTGATATGAAGCAAAGTAGCTGTTAAGATCTATTGATATCTGTCTTTATAAGTCTTCTGCATCATCTGTTGCAATATGCCTGCTTGGAGTTCAATATTTCATCAAATCCAACTGTTGGAATTTCTTTTATGCTTTCTTGATTCACAAGTTACTAGCTGGTCTTTTTGCAATTCCATATATATCTCTAGTGATATAATGATAGTGTGAAGTTTATCACATTCATCATTCTTAATATCGATAATCTGTTAACGCTAAGGTCGGAATTCCTTTATAAATGACAGAAAAATGAAGATTTAGGACATGAAGATGCTTGAAATTGTGTGATGCTATAAGATTGCTCTTTAGAAAACTACACTTAGTTTCTCCAGTGAAGCTAAGGTTGCAAGATTGTGCTGAAATGTGTCTGAAACATCTTTAATGCTTGTCGCTAACAGTGTAATTATTTCAATAGTTTATGTAACACTTACTGAAGTACATTGACGATATAGGGCTCTCACAACTTTATTATCACATATGCTGCTGAAATATGTATCTGTTGCTAATATGCAGTTACCTTTATATTGAAGGATCCTTTCCATTGCTAAGTACAGGATCCACTTTGTTGATAAATTCTCCACAAAATTCTCAATTTTTATTTTTATATGAACATAGTTTAATTATGGCATTTGTCAAATAGCTTATATTAATAAGTAGAAAGCTATAGCTTATGTACCATAATGGAACATACCGATGCATTGAATTAGATTGTCATTTTGTTCATGATAAGTTCAATGAAGATGTTGTCCCCTGATCTATTTTTCAACTTGTCATTGGCTGCCTTTTCTTTTCATTCCCTGGTACAAATCAAAGTTTAGCAGAGCATTATTTTTTCTACTGTACACCTGGAAGTGTCAGTAAAGCATGTTGTAGTTTTATCTGTTTAGTATGATGATAATTGTTAATTATCAAATATGACATAGTTAATAGAGCAAATGTATTTTACTACCATAAGAACTCTTGTAAATTTGTAGCTAACATATCGTCGAAACTCGAATGCTGGCACATTCTGTTTGTTACAAATATAATCAAGAAAGGAAAATGGTCAACATTGTACAGACTTGTCACTCCTACTGCTACTACTGCTGCTTGAAGAATATGGATATGAGGACCCTCTGCACTTGGAAAGAATATTCAACCTTAGCATTTTTGAGTTTTTTTTTTTTAATAAAATTTTTATTCTCACATCTCCATCTTGAGATTGTTAGGGAAGAAGTTCCCTGCACCTTGTAATGGTTGGAGTGGCAAGGCAGCAGCCCCCTTGGCTTGGAGTTCCATGCCATAGAGATTGTGCAAGCCAATGCCCCAACTGGATGAGTCATTCACCTGAAAAATGTACACAAAAAGATGAAAACTATTACATTGGTTACTCCAGTCCTGTTTAATTCCCAGTGGTACTTTTCAAGAATGGTGTGTGGGTACTTACACTGATACAAGAATCCAAGAATGTATCAGAGATTGCTCTTTGTAGGGCCAGCTCTTGGGTGTCAATGACCATGTCCAAGGAGTTGAACTGAGGATAAGCTTGATTCACCTGCTGGGCTAGCATATCAATTCCTGGAATTGAAAGGCAGCCAGAGTTGCAAGCAAGATTTATCTGCACCAAGATCACAGGGTGTTTCAGTACATTGTGCTTGAAGTTGCATCTAACATCTTTATGCTACCAAAGAACTAAAGCAAAGTTCTACAATTTGTTTTACAGAAACTAAGACTAAAACCAAAAAGGCTTTTCTCTTAAAAGTGCTTCTGAAAGTTGGCAACCAAAGTAGACCCCTTAAGGTTAGATGTCACTGTACATGGGTGCATTGAATGTATGATGACAGGGGAAATGGGACTTGTCACCATAGTAGCCACTATTTGTGATATGTCCTGAAAACTAAGGACCACCTTGGACCCCACCACAGAGAGAGAGAGAGAGAGAGAGAGAGAATCACCTCTTCACTGAAGAAGTTGTCTATGTTCAAGTCTAGCCTTGGATTCATAGCAGCAATTTTCATTGATAAGAACTGTTTAAGGTCACAAGAGAAGAAAAGATCCTTTAGTGCTCTACTATAACAAATCATGAATGCTTGAAAGTAAAAGAGAGAAAGTAGTGGTGATCACTACCTCAACTTGTCTTTGCAGAGACTGAACATAGTTAATGATCTCATCAAGCATCCCTGCTTTCCCAGTGATCTTATCGCATCCAGGTACCAGATCTTGCAAGTACCTCATCCTCTCACTAATCCTCTCTCTTCTCACCTACATCAATACAAAAAAAAGTTAAAAAGAGAGATTGAAAGAGAGAATTAGACTGACACGCAGTAGAATTCCACACGTACTCTTTCAGCTAAGCTATGGCTATCTGTGGCCTGGCCTCTGCGAGCTCTGACATGGATGTAGTCGGTCTTCGGTGTCGGCACCGCCGCCGATGACCCAGATGCCTTGGTGTGCTCCTTTGAGGTCTCCCCTGCATTGCTGTCTTCCTTCACTCTCTTAGAGCTGCCACTGAGCTCTGCTGCATTGTTAGCACCAACCTGTTTGGAGAAAGTAAGTTTGAAACAGCTCAGACTCATTCATGTGAAGTAATTCGTTTTCTTGTACTTTTACTACTACTATTGATGCCCATACCTTTGGATTGGCACAATTCTCAGACTTCCTCTTCTTTGAGCTACACTTACTGGTCTCTTTAACACTCTTCTCTTCAGCATTGGCAGGAGTAACATTTGGGTAATGGGCAGTAGCGAAATCTGACCATCCATCGCTAAGCTTGTGGATCTGTTCATGGACCTCGTTGCGACTCCGGCCGTTCTTGCCGTCGATCACGTCGGGAAGCAGCGAGGAGGAAGGAGAGAGCCTCTCAGTGGCATGATCAGCAAACAGTTGTTGTTGTTGTTGTCGTCGTCTCCAATTGAGATTAGCTCGTTGTCTCTCTAAAGCAGAGGAATTAGATTTCATATACTGTGACATCTTTGAATCCTAGCTATGATCCAAGAACACAACTTGGGATGCTTGGAGTTGGTCTCTGAAGGAGAGATACTACGATGAGTTTGAACTCTATTCCT
Organism: Typha latifolia; assembly: GCF_019914945.1. NCBI lineage: Eukaryota > Viridiplantae > Streptophyta > Magnoliopsida > Poales > Typhaceae > Typha > Typha latifolia. Next base: position 13,604,373 of record NC_133087.1, on the reverse strand, counting down.
ATATACTAATAAGGAGACTTAACCTTGCGATGAGGAGGGGGGGAAGTAAATGAGAGGATGACAGCTGTCCGTATGGGAGGAACGGGGCCCACCTGACATGACTGCCACGTGGGATTGTCTAAGATCTCCAAGCTGGACAATGATAGAGTTATCTCCTGCGTCAAGTGGGAGCCACCAAAAACTCCCCCCCTCGCCCGCTCTGATAGGTTGACATTCCTAAAGTGACGCAGGATTAGGTCAAAACTAAGCAGTGAAATTATATCCTAATTTAAGAATTTAATACGGAAAAAGAGTAATTATTTGTAGTAAATCTCTTTTAATCTCTTTGTAATTTTTTTTTAATCATTATTTTGTGGGAATGGGCCCTCATAACAGTGAATAGCCTAAGTTCTACACCATTTATTGTTGCTATCTAATCATTTGGAGAAAATAGCATGAAGTTGATTTATTACATTTTTTTATTATTTATAAAAAAGAATTTATTGGCTACTTGGGTACGTAAGGAAAATTAATATGAATGGATAAGTATCAGGTATTTTTGGAGCTGACATGGCACGTGATCCCTTGTCTGGGATCACGTGGCCTTGTGCATCTCAAGCTGAGTGAGAGAGAGAGAGAGAGAGCTTAATTAAAATTAGTAGGTGATATATATATTTTTTTCATTTAACACCATACATTATGAGTGTAACTTTGTTAGAATTCATAGCATCGATTTAACTAGAAATTATTAAATTTTCACTTCTTAAAAAAAATCCTACATATATATATATATATATCAAAATATTTAGTTTTTTGCACAAATCCATGCATTTTAAAATCCTTGATTTTTTTTAATAATTATTCCTACAATGTAGGTAACTGTAAGATTTTATTAAATTAACAGTAAAGGATAAAAATACCCTTATTATTATTATTTATATTAATTAAGAGTATCATCATAAAAGTAACATGAAAGGTCTCATATCCAAGTAATAAAAAAATAAAATAAAAGTAAGAGCAGAAATTTTAAAAATATAAAAAATGAAAAAATGAGGTGCAAACTGAAAGAAATACATAATGTATGGACTGAAATGAACAAAGTCCCATACCAGAGAAAAGTTTTCATTTGGACCCACTTGTCTTTTTGAGACATCCTAAATTATGCAGTCAGATAGAGCTCATGCAATGCACCTATTCCTTATGCCATGCTTCAAATTGGGTGTTAAAAAAATAAGCAAAAAATTAAAAAAAAAAAAAGGAATTTTTTTTTATTATTGCTTCTTAGAGTCTCTGAGAGCTTTTGACACCCCAAAGTTTCTGATAGATTAATGGCCTCAGAATGTTTCTGACTATGTATCTGATCTATACCCATGCATCCACTTGCTGCCCTAGTAGATGCTGCAATATGTTATATCTATGGACTATCTGTATGCATATATCTCTCTCTAAGATGGATATTTATATCTATTACCCTTACCTAAGGTTAAGTTAAAGAAAGAATAAGTTAAACGATGGAAGCCACAAACTAAAAGACAAGAAAAGAAGAGCCCTTGATTTCTAATACATCTAGTTTTAAAAAGAAAGAGTTCTCATGTACATATATGTATATATGTTTCACATTCTTCTTATGGCCCTAGTTGGCATACAAAAATCTTATCCAGTATACTGGAAGGAGGATGGTAGAAATAAATGGGCAGGGATATGAGTTACAAAGAGGGAGATGAATAAAAAGATACATTGGCTGGAAGAGAAAGTCCATGTCTTTGGAATATGCATGGCTTTTGTTCTTTCTCAAGTCTTTGCATCAATATCAATGAAAGTTTACTTTCATTTAAATTTTGATATATTTAACGAAACAAAACAAAATAAAAAAGGTTTAGGGTATAGGCTCAGAAGCTTTTGAGAAATATACATTAAAAAAAAGCCTTAATATATATGCATATAGAAAATCTTAGTTCCCACTGTCCAACACATACTTTTCTTTCGAAAATTTCAAACAACTAACCAGCTCATTTTTTAAGATTTTATAATCTAATTCCTTGTTTCTTTTTAATAATTTTTATATAACTATCTGAGTTAATTTAACCCAACTATTTCTAAACAGATAAGTAATATCCACCACATTTTTATGTATCACACTTTACTCTTAATATTTTTCTACATATTGAACTTTTACCTTTGCTACGTAGGAAATCTTACTCATGGGGCAAATTTACAGGAGAAATTTGCACAAAATACACATTTTGTTTTTAATTAGACGAGAGGCCTGCTTGTTTCTTTGTATAATAAGCTTTTTTTTTTCTTTTTAATATTTTGTTCCAAATTGCTAGTCAAGTTTGGATTGAAATTAATTTCGAGCCTGTCTTTGTGATTAAGCTTGAATTAAAATAATTTCAATCCGAACTAATTTCGAACTCGAGCTAATTTTGAGCTTTTAAACGAGCTTAAACGAGCTGCTCAATTAGCAATTTCAAGTCTTATCAATTTCAAACCATTTTTAAGCCTAAGCAAGCTTGAATTAATTTAGGCTTGAATCAAGCTTGAAATAAAACTTAATTCAACTATAAAGATATAAATATTATCAAAATATAAATTATAAATAATAAAGATAAATGGGTTAGAAAACTACAGGCAACCAAAATATAAATTACAAGTAACAAAGATAATTGCATCAAAAAATTACAAATAATAAAGATAACTGTGTCAGAAAATAATGGCTAAAATTTTGAATGGGTGAAAGAGTTTTGATCTGATGGTTCATATTAGTTTGATATTACTCATATATATATATATATTTGAGCCTTATCGAGCCGACTCAATCGAGCCGGCTCGGGATCAAGCTTGGCACGAAATTAATTTTGAGCCTAGCTTTAATGATCAAGCTCAGCTCAGCCTATTTTTGAGTCGAACTTGATCGAGCATTATCGAGCCGAGCTCGAGTCGAGCTTGAGCCGGCTCGATTGTTTTGACAGCCCTACAAATTGCCCACAATTCATTTGAAAAGAAGAAAAAGAGTTATACAATTTATTTATTAGCAGCATTACATATATAATTTTCTCCATTAAATATGTTATTAATAATATAAAATTCTCTTCTTCTCCGACCTCTAGTTAAAATGAATAAGTAATTCTATATTAATTAAAAATTCTCTTCTTCTTTCGACAACCAAAGAAAAAAGTATAATAATAACTACGTAATATATTCAAAATTATTACTCTTATAGTTCCTAAGTTTTTACCCTTTATAGTCCACAATTATTAGTTTTATAATTTATGGTTATTACTTTTATAATTCATAGTTATGTCTATTATAATTCATAATTATCGGACATAATTCATAGTTATTTTACGTATTACATAAAAATATGTGAGAGAATAATTATTTATTAATGTCAGTGTCTTTCTGAGGCAAAAATGATAGAATTTATTTTATTCTCTTTTTTCATCTCAATAAAGGATAGTCATACTTAGTTTTTTGTTCACTACTTAATAAGTGCAAAATTGGAAGAGAAAAAAACTTGACATGCAAATATAAAGTGTATTTTTAATGAGAATTACCCTATTTACTTAGGATAAAACAAAGGACTGTAGCACTGCTTTTACTTCTTCTTCTTTTTTGTTCACTTTGCAATATTTACAGTCTCCTTAATTGACATGCACATTTAGGCATATATTTGACTTGCATATGTCAATTTGTTTGTCTATCCTATCTGAAAATTATGACTCCACTACCCCCCAGTTGCCCAATAATTATAAGAATCTAATAGTTGGACACTTGCAGTTGTGAAAATAACTGAGTACCTAAGAGTTATATATTCCATACAAATAGTCTAAAAGGATCATATTAAAGGAGCCACCCTTCATAAAATCCTACAAATTGTGAAGCTATTAATTAACCCAAATATGATCATATGAAGGAAAAGAAAAAAGAAAAGAAAAAAGGACCACAGTGTAGTGACTCAGCTGCTTACTACTTTCTCATTGGTGATGTACAGTGTGTCAAGCACTATCTTGAGTTCTTTGGTGAAGAGATAACCTCAACAGTGTACATTTTCTATGTATATGCTTTCTTTTGCCCTTTTTAAGGGCTGCTTATGGTTCCACTTGCATTATTTTTTTTCCTCCATGCATGCATGGCTGAGTGGGTCCTTAAATTCTTTATGGGTCATTTATTGCTATGGAGCTGATGTTGGAGTTGTATTAGATGCATTGTAGGCATTGCAGTGACAGGGACCAGCTCTTTCAGAGGGGGGGGGGGGGTGGGTTAAAGAGGAGTGCTTGATATGATCTTTTTGCATATAGCCAGTTACATTTTTTTTATATATAAATTTGTAATAGAAAAAACTATATTTTATATTATTATTAACATCTTATCACGATGGCAACAATAAAAAAAAACGGAAAAAACTCTCACCCTGGTTGTCTTTCTTCTTGAGCTGGTTGATCTATGTGTGATCTATTTCTTTCACCTCATTTTTCTCCCTTTGTAAATTTTCTTTTTAATCTATAATTGAGCGTTGCCCGTCATTTCTCAAAAATGCCTCAGAAATATTTTGATCGGAGAGATAATTTAGATATTTTAGTTATTATTTTCAAAAGTAGACTAAACCAAGCTTAGACTGTTTTTTAGGTAATCTTGAGTGATAAATCCCTACAATTTTACCTTTTGACATATTTGCACATCAAATCTTCCTCTCAATCAAAGAGGGAAGAGTGCATGAATCACAATGTTTGTATTAGTGGGGTCATAACTAGGTCAAGGACCATATGAACATGGAACTTGCATGGGAGGCCCCCCCCCTTTTCCTCCCTCTCCTCCAGACCTAGACTTCCTAAATAAAAGAAAGAGAGGGATTTAGTCTTGGGAGCAGTGCCTCCCATCTCCTGAACAAGTCCCTGAACAGCTTCTCTGAAACTTGATCATTGTTTATTCCTGCCTATTATTATTAGCCCACTTGGAGGAGTGGTGCTACATGCTGCATTTGCTTACCTGTGCTCCTTTTTGTCTTCTACTTGTCTTTGTTAGAGAGATAGGTGGGCAAAGAGGATCTATATAATGATATGGAGAGAAAGAGATCTAAGAGAGAGAGAGAGATCAAAACCACTCATAACAAACATTGCACATGACATTGTGTATAGGGTAGGGAGTTTTGGATTAGTTCAACCCCCCAAGAGAAAGTTGAAATTAATGAGATTCTATGTGACAAGGAAACCTCTTGATTTTGTAGCTGTGGTCTTTCAGGCATTACACACTGCAAATGTAAAATCTCTAGCAACAAAGATAAATGGAAATTCTCCAGCCCGCCTTTTTTTTTTTCTCTGGTACATATTGACTCATTAAACTATAGAAAATCTCTCACTTATCTGTAATATTAAATGATCGTTTAACTCTCAATTTTGTTCTCTTTCTTTTCTTATCTATATAAGTGAAATGGTCCCCAGAGAGTTTAAAATTAATCATGTGACGTTCTCATGATTTTTTAAAATAAAAGTATACGATGGATAATTAATGAAAGAAGCATTTTGTATATAATTAAGAAGCTCAATGTATCACCAAAGATAAATGAGAGGATATATGGACAATATTTCAAAGGGTTTTTGTGTAATTATCCCAAAGATTTAATATGTTTATTAAGATTATCTACAGGAGTTGTGGCATTTTATCATATGATCTCAGCATGATCATTCCAACCTCTGCAGAGTGTCTTTGATTTTGGAGTAATAAATCTCTTCATGCTAATTTCCTAAACATCATTGATACCCTTTGACCTATTGCATGCCGTGTAATGTATTTGATAGAAGATGAGATTTATCACTCAAGAGAATGTTACCAATAAGAACTAAAATGTTCCTAACTGAAGTCTTCTATGTCAATTAGAGGGACTAATATTAAATAGTGAAAATTTTAAACCCTAAGAGATTGGATATATAGTACACTATTAAAAATAAAGCATAGAATAGAGAGAGAAGCAATCGCAAATACAAATATTTTTTACATGAAAAAAACCCTAAACCGAAGGTAAAAAACTATTGATTATATCTAAAATTAAACCGATTATTAAAATCGAATATAGTAGTTACAAGATAGATTTATTGACCGTCCGTCAATACCCACAACTATATTTGTAAGGTATTGCTCGCTCAGACCCATGATATATTGATTTCCGTGATTAATTTACGACCTTAGTAACCTTGAAACAAGATTCTTTAAAATCGTAAGCAAATGAGATATGTAAAAAATATATTCAGCATGGAATGCGTCCCAAAGCTATGATGTTATCTTTAAAAGTGTTTCAAACAATAATAAAAGAGATGGCCTAGGATAATATTAAAATTCTTTTATATACCTAGCTAACCATTCTTCTAACACTTAGCTAAAAAAAAATAACTTTCTAACTTTCTGATTAGAACGACATCCAGAAAATGTATTTAGAATTATTTTCTTTCGATGGTTAGAACCACATCTTGAAAATATGTTTCTTTAGTGAAGTTTTTTCACCAACCTTTGTAAAACTGATGCACATACTCATACAAAGATTCTAAATCTTTTTACACATTTAAAATATTTTAAAGCACCATTAATTATACAAAACCTTAATAATTAGTTAATGTTGCAAGTGGATTTGATGTAGACAACCTTCTAAACTGTGGATCCATGAGGGCATGGCCAGAGAAGGGGTACCAAAGGTGTCAAACCCTAACCACTCTATCTTTGCATGTGGGCATGTCACTATTTCCTCTAACCATTAGAGCCCACCATGCAACCCACCCTTCAACCACAACTTCCCCTCTTGCCTTCTCCTCCCCTTAATTGGGCCTTTGTCTGCTTGCTTTTTTTAAAGTCCTTTTCTAACAAATGGCATTACTTGATGTGTTTCTTTTTTTCTTTTTCTTCTTCTTTTTTTCAGAGTGAAAGTCCGTAGACATACTTAATGTGATGCTAAGACTTGTCTCCTTACACCGTATATGTAACGAACATTTTAAATAAGAATAATTGAATCCTTATCGAGATCCTCTTATATTATAATATCGAGGAGGATAGATAGTTTTCCATATATTTAAAAATGATAATTATGTAAAAATCTCTATTCTTATAATAATAGATAGACAAGTAATAATATTTTTAGTTTGAGATCTATACTTGAAGATCACCAAATTCATATGACCATGTAATGGCAAATTTGCTCTTTTTTTTAAAAAAAAATTCCATTTGACCATGATAGAAAGAAGGGACATCTAATTACTCAAAGGATATAATATTGGTGAGTAGAATACACTAAAATGTATTCCCCAAAAACTGATAGATAGAGCCCAAGATAACTATCTAAGATGTCAATTTGAGATGATGTTTACTGAGAAGCCAACAAGGTAGTAGGTGACTATTTTGTGAAAGGAAAAAGAGAAGCCTTGACACTTTTTATCTTTTAGCTTCCTAGGGCTGGTATGTGACCAACTTATATCATCTCAATAATTTTAAGACTGCATGGATGCAACCCTAGAAATCTAGGAGAATAATATACATGAGAGCCCTTAACCTTGTGTTCCTTATCATTTTCATATTCTCCTCATCAATTATGCTGTTGGATTGCTATGTTCTCCTGGGGGACTTCTTTGAGTTCCTCACTACTATAGAGATAGTTGAGGAGGTTCAAATGACATTTGTTATCTTTTAAGAAAATCACCTAACATAGCTCTCATTTTATGTTAGATGTCAAGCACCAATCCAATTAGCAATTTATCGACTCCATTATTGCTTTTCTTCGAAGAATCTTTTAGATTCTTACAAAATTACTTATTTTCTAATGTGTGTTTATCTGATCTAGATTTTAGCTCGATATTTTTCTAGTTTATTCAACTGCAATATGATAACGCTCTAGTTTATCCAGTTGCAGTACAATATTTTTTATTTATTTATGCGTTTGTAATATCTCTTTGTAGTATATTTGATTGCAATATGCTAAGCATGGGTTATATCAACATTTTGTGCTTGAAAATAAATTATTTATTCATGTTACAAGTTTCTTTTGAGCTGATAATTTGGCAGCCAATTCCTCTAGTAATTAATTTATCTAGTACTGAGATTACCTTAATGCAGATTACTCATAATTAAACATATACGACGTGTATATATATATATATATATGTATATGTATAATCTAATTTGCCACTAAAATAATTACTTGAACAAAAAAAAAATCCGCCGTCCATCCCTTCTTGCACGAATCTTAAAGATCAAACATCAACCGAAATTTCGAATCGTGGTCTCATGGAGAGGGAGAGAGAATAGAGATGGTATATATAGCTATATATATATATATATATATATATATATATAAATAATTTGGGATAGCGAGCTCGAAGTCTCGCGGGAGTGATGGAATCGGAAGGTAACCGTTGGGAGAAACCCTAACCCTAGAATTGTTTTGCAAATTATTTCTCTTTCGCTTTTGAGTTCGATTCGTGATCTCTCTCCGAATAAAGTTCGATGTTGTTAAAACGCCATGGATTTAGGGCACAGGGCGAATCCCGCGGCCATGCTCTCGGCCCTCGTGACCAAGAGGACGAAGCTCCAGGAGGAGCTGCGAAGCATCGAGAGGCAAGTACGTAAGTCCAATTGGTTGAACCATTCGCTTTCTTTCTTCGCGAAGTTCTGATCTTTTTTTATCTGAATCCTTCTAATTTGCAAATTTACTACTGGGGTCACGGTAGATTCTCTGCCCTAGTTTATTTATTTGGTTATGTGGGAAGAGATGGAATTTAAATCCAACTTGCTTTACTTTATCGAGGATTCCATATTTAACTTGCAAGCAGTTGATTTACTTTGCCACTAGTAGCGGTCAGCTTGTTTCCGACTAATGAGCTAAACTATAATTGTATTGCTTAATTAAGACCTCATTTTTGGTACTTTTACTTATTTATTTATTATTTCTTCCTTCTGTTTGTATCAATGATTTCTGAAGCAAACTTCTTAGTGTAGGTTGAAAATCAACTTCAAGTTTTTAATAACCCGATGCAGGCATTGTGCAGATTTGAAATATAGATTTGTTATAAGTTTCCTTATGATATTTCCAAGGCAGACAACTAAATCAATCACTAACAAATAAGAAGTTCAGGAATGGATTAATGTGGTCTTTGTTGAATCTTGTCATTAATCAAGATTTTAGAAGTTAAAAACTTTATGTGAACTGGCAAATTGATTTTCTGAGAGATCCACATTAAGAAAGCTACATTACTTGATATATGTCTTGAGATAGAAAAGTTCCTTGACACCTTGACCTTCTCGATATTCTTATTTGAAGATGACAAAATTGAGTCTGATGTTTCTTTTTTTTTATCGCACACTTTTTTTAATGTAGTTATATTTGTCTTTGGTTTTGTCAATTGCAAGATTTCTGGTTTATAGTATGCTTTTGGACTATGTTTTACTCAGAAACTCTATTTTTGGCTGTCATTGGTTTGGTTATGTCTCCTGATGGTATGTACTAAAGACTCTTTGGATTTGTTTCTTGTCATTCGTTTGATTTTTACAGTACATATTACCTGTTCCTGAAAAAGAAAAGGGCAGAATCATCATTAACTTATGGAAATAATTCATGAGAAAAACTGTATCTGAATTTAGTTGTTTTCTGAAAGAGAATGAGAATGTTTTAACATGACCAATAAGTCATTTCTCTTTTTATTCCCAAGCTTGCTTATTTAACAGTCAATTAATAGTGAAGGCTTTTGGTTTTCATGTTAATGAGTAACGCTTTACATTTCATACTCTGTATGCCACAAGGTATATGACTTAGAGACCACCTATTTGCAAGAATCAAATCAGTTTGGGAGTGTACTGAAAGGTTTTGATGGATTTTTGTCGTCTTCAAAGAGCACTGCAAAGTGAGTTGCATCAATTGTCTTGAAGTTCTAGCTATATTCTTCATTCTTGTTTCTCATTTTTATATGCGCCATATGCAACATGATCAAATTTTAGGAAGTTTGCCTTTATCCTTTCCAAGAGATAGCATATGGGCATTCATTACCTTCCTGGAATTTGCACGTCATACTGTTTAAAATTTGAACCAACCGTTAGCCAAATATATTTTTGCCAATATATGCGAATTTTAATTTTTCACTTCTATTTTCTGTTTTTTATTTTCTTTGGCAAGTAATATTGTCTACATATGTAGTAGATTGTGCCAGTCTGATTAAAACACCCTGACTACTAAAATCAGTTTTCTTTTCTTTCTTTTTTCTGGTCTAGTCCATCTCAGTTTCAGGGATCCTGAATCTTTAGGAACCATCAATAAAATTTCAGATAATTATTGACTTATAATACCTTTCACATGATTCAAGTGTTCAGACTTTTGGATTATACAGTGAGTTGGCTAGTAGATTATAAAAGCAAGGCTTCACCTCTTATTGAAATTTCAAGCTAAAAATGGTTCCTTAAAAAAAGGACCTACGGGAAACAGAAGGCCAATACTTAATTTCAGTAAAAGGATCAGACTTCTGGTCATTTCTTGGGATTCTAGTTGCGGATTCCAATGTGATAGATCTCTGGTAAGCATGCTGGACTGGCTGGCGAGAAACTTGTTGGCATTACCAGTAATATTCAGTAGGTAAGCTAAATGAGGACGTTATATCATGTTGCATGAAGTGAAGTTTTGCTGTCTGCTGCTGATTCTTTATTTGGCTGGCTTTCTTTGCATGAGCCACGAGCATCTCCATATGTACTATTATCCCAGAGACATGCTAGATGATAGATGAAAATATAAGTTCAACAGCTTTATGCGTAATATGAGAAGACTATCTCTCTACAAAACATATATTTGGGTCTTTGAACTTTTGCGGAAAATGGTTTTTGCGTTAGTTACATAAATTATAAGCTAAATAGTGAGCAGTATATGGCTGATTACATATTAATATGAGAACTTATATTTTCTCCATGTTTCCTTTGGAGTTTTTAAGTTGTAGAAGCAATAAGGAATTCGTACTGAAATAGTTCTTGAGATGCATATTGATATACAACACCTTGATAATAGAAAGCTTGCACAGATCTCATATTTAAATCTTGATAACATGTGATTTGCTGATCAATTCTTCCATCTGCAAATTTCCCTTATACTCATTTGTAGTTTTCATTCTTATAGTTTCTTGTCCAGTCCCATAATGTTTCTGGCTGAGATGTATCATGCCTTTGGTTTTTCAAATAATATTGTGACACAAATTTCTTTAAACTTGTGCCTTCAGCCTGAAGCGCTCCAGGAAGTTTCAGCCTGATGATAGGCTTTTCTCTTTGTCCTCAGTTACCTCTCCAGCAGTATGTAACTACAACCATTTATTAAAATATGTTTAAAGTAGGCTAGTAAGCTTACTACTGATGTTTTGTTTGTGACCCCTTGCTTTTGAGTTCACTTACTTGTACTCAGTTATGTTGCTTCTTTCATTTACTATTTACTTATGGCTTCTTCGAGTTGATGATGACAAGTATCTTACAGGATGCTTGGTCACATTACTTCTGGGTTGTCATTCTAGAAATTTTCATCGTAAAACTCATTAATTGACCACCAACCTAATACTAATAGCTAGAAATACGTTCATTTTGAGGCTGTGTCATCTTTGGTTCATGAGATATTTCTCAAGTCCCACATACTTCTACACTGACAGATTTTTTAAATGCCAATTTCCTCTTCTATTTCCAGGTCGAAGAACATGTAGCTGGACGAGATGGTGAGTACTCGTAGAAAGATAGAAGAGTTACGTTCCATCTGATCAAGAGTTTTGACTTGTATTTTTGTGTTATCTTTGCAGATGGAAGAGCTGAATATGGACCAGGTCGGTCAAAGGGAGGAAGCACTCCTGCAAATGGGCAGTAAGTTATTTGATCGTTCTCCCAATTACTTATGTGGTTATAATGCATATGTTTGTCCGTTGGCTGAACAAGCAACAAGAGGTTCCTTTCTCCTTGTTGGTCTGTCAATGAATGGACTTATAGAAGCTCATATGTTACCTGAACAACTCTCTGTGCATGTGTGTGCCGTCCTCAGTGTACCTGTGTTGAATGTATGCTGAAATATTATCCTATCATCTATGATTATTTAGAAAGGTTAGCATATACTAGGGGGTTGAATTTATGACAAATCTTTGAAGAGCATTATGGACTTTGTTGTCCTGGGTGCATTGTTTGTTCAGTTTCATAGTGTAGAAATAAATTCCACAATAATGATGGTATGTTTCACATCGTCCTCTGGGGAAGGAAGTGTGTTGCACTACCTATAGCCTGCAATGGATGATGTGATTCCCTTCATATTTGCATCTTGTCAACCTTCTAGGGTTTCATGTAATCATGCAGTGAGCATTGTGCTAATGAGAAGCCAACAACCAAAAGGGCACATAACCTTATTATTGCTGAAGTTCAGTTGCATTTTCAAATTTTCGGTTGCATTTATGCTTTCCTACTCAATCATAACCTTATTATTTATCTCTTTGATTTGTTATTTCACTGATTAATTCTATTCAAAAGGGCACATATGCAAATTTCTTTATTTCTGACTTTCAGAGGAAAACCGAAAAAGGGTGGAAGAATTGCATTAAGGGAAGGGAAGAGAATCCGACAGAATGACCAAGAATTGGACGATGAAGATGATTTCTGAACCTAAGCCTATGATAATTTCTTGCGAGACTAATTTGCTGGCTTTGATTTGGCAATCCATGGTGGTCCAGAATCTGATCCTTTTGTTTCTTTTTCCTTTTCTTCATTTTTCTGATGTTCCTGTTGTATTTCTCGTTATAAAATTTCAAAGGATTAGATCATTGTAACAGACAGATTTTTGTGTCTGGCAAACTCATCCGATAAGCTGATCTGATTATTGTATCAACTCTTTCATCTCAAGCAGATTTTTTGCATTGGGAAACTTCCAATGAAGTAATATCTTTTTTTTTATTCTGTAAAATTGTCATTTTATAGCTTCTTTTACTAGTGATGCTAACTTGATGATCTAGAATGGCTCTACATGTATCACTGCTAGCATAAAAAGTTTTTTTAAAAAAAAAGAAGAAACTGTATAACCTACATATAGTTCTTAAAAGATTAATTGATGCAAGAATGACTGCTGCAATATCTAGTGGTTATAATTCAAACTAGTATTTTTCCATATGATAGTAATGAATCCAATAATAGTATTAATTCCTAGAAGTATATCATTTCTTTTAGCTCACTTTGGTCTTTGAGTTGACAGTATTTTCTAAAATATTTATTCAAAGGCATCCTACATTTTTGCGTCAGTTAACATCCTAAATATTTATTATCATGCTGAGTAACTTTAACCTAAGGAGTAGAGAATATTTCACTACTTTCAAAAATTAAGAATTGAGGTGGTAGGAGGAGGACCCTAAGAAAGGTAAGGGGAAGGCATGGTTTAGGATAAAATGGGGTTTAAGGGAAAGTCTGAGGGAAAGTCTGGCTTAGGGAAAGTCTGAGGGCTTTTTCAGCTTTGCAAAAGGGATGAGTCAAGTCTGGGCGTAAGAGAGAGAGATTAGGCTATCATCCACATTTATATAGCAGGTCGATTGAGCCTAACCTAACTTGACTCGACTAGCCAACTCAATTAGGACCCAGCCAAAATTAATTAAAATTAAATTTGTATTGAACCTTAAATAGATACAACTCATGCAGTATGGAAATAATATAACTAATGCAATAAGTAAATAATAGTTTCAATCGACCTACTATATCGGGACTCAATCTAGATCATATCATTCAAGCTCCTTGCTGAGTAGGTGGCATCTACCTGTAATAGAGAAGCTATAGGCTGTTCATCTAGCGAAGTAAGGAGGAGAGTAGCAAGAGATTCTAGAAGGGGATAACCTCCAATAATTCTAATCATCCACACTTGATGTTTTGGGAAGGAATTAAGAAATTCAAAGAGGGAGTCTCATCCATAGCCCCAGCCTTTTGGACATTGGGGAGAGGAGGAGAGAATTGGCTACTCAAAGTGTCTTTTGGGGACTATTTGTCTATCTATAAGCTAATCTAGCATCTAAGACTTGAGTTGAAGGAAATTGCAACAAAGAAGGTCTCAACTGCCTTAAGAACATCTGTCTACAAGGTCGAACATCCTAGAGGGGTAAATTGAATCCTCTTCTTATAGTAGAGGCAAAATCCAAAATCGAAGCTTCCTCGTTTCCATAGAAAGACCCTCTAGATAAATTAATGCAGGAGATTACCTTTTTTGGGTCCCAAAAAATAGGCTGCCAATCGAAAAGGCCTAGCGAGCCAACCTGAGGGGAAGGCCCATTGATTCTATCTCCGTCTTATAAGGTTTTTATAAACAATAATGTAAAAAATTTAATTTTATTTCTTAGGGGGGGAAATCGCCAAAACAATAAATAGTAATTAAAAATATCGACCGAGGAATCAAAATGTAATTAACCCTTCAAAATTTTAGTCGAAGGGAAAAACCTCGCAGCCAGCCGCTTTCCATTTGCGCTTAAAACCCTCGTTCGAGAGAAGTGAAAAAAATAAAATAAAACCCTCGCTCTCTTCCACCACAGCCGCCGCAAATGCGGCGCCTTGGCCGGAGCTACTCTGCCGCGACGGCGGGCGCCGCCGCCGCGACAGTGGCGTTCTCTCTCAAGTCTTTAACCAACCGCGTCTACGCCGATGCGCCCTCTCTCTCCTCTTCCTCCTCCTCTTCTTCTTCATCGGGTGGTTTCGATCCCGAGTCTCTGGAAAGGGGCGCGAAGGCGTTGCGTGAGATCAATAGCTCTCCATATTCAAAGCAGGTATTTCTTTCTGTCCTCGATTTTTTTTTTTAAAGTCGTTTTTAATTCGTTTCTTGGATTTCTCTCAGGTGTTTGAGCTGATGAGGAAGCAGGAGGAGACGAGGCTGTCGGAGCTGGCGGCGGAGAAGGCCCAGTTTCTCGCTAACCAATCTCTTATTGAGATCGTGAGCATTTACTTGTAGAATAAATACATAATTTCTAGTTGCGAGAATGAATTGGTTTCTTGGTTTAGAAGACACTTCTGCATTTCGGTATTGAAGGATTTCTTTTGGTTGGTAATTACTTGAAAATTAGCTGTAAAAAAGTCTGCATTTTTCTGAAGGGCAAATTTTTGTAGCAGTCCAGCATGTTATATAATCTTTTTTTTTTAGCATATGGTCATTATTTCACCACTCCTGTGCCCTGTGCGATTGTGTGAATACAACCATTAATGCCTGAAACGTGTTTTTCCAGCTGGAATTTTCTAGAAGTTGGCTGACAATTGTGAACCTCAGTATATGCTAGACCTATGATATCGATATAGACATTGTCTAGGAACGAAATATCTTGAGGTTGATAGATTATTCATCTCTTTTTTTTTTCTATATATAAATCATGCCTTGTAAACTTAGAATCGAAAAAATTATAATGGAAATGATCAAATTTCAAATAGTTAAATGGTTATTCTTTCTAATGATGCTGAGTAATTGTAGAGATAATCTCGGCAGCAGGATAAATGAGGTTCCTCTATTTCCTTTACATTGAAGATGTGCATAAGGCAGTAACAACAGTGGACAGTTCTGTGAGAGTTCATCTTGTTTGCCTTAGTCAAGATTATTTTAGCATACAAACTGCCTGCTCTCACAATTTATAATTCAATTATTTTGATTTTCCATTGACATGCTTAACTTAGTAACAGGTATTGGCTCACTAATTTACTTAGCTATTGAAGTTTAGTCTGTAACCTGTCTTGATGACTGTTCCTCTTATTTGTCGCTCTCCTGGTTTCCTATTATAACATGAAGTTAGCTTGGTTTCTATATGATTTTATCTAGAACTGTAGTTAACTATTTTTATTATGGGTCATTACTTGATATTAGGTTGAATTACAGACTTACAGTCTATCCCTATGTGCAAGTTGCAACTATTAGTGAGCCGTTAATAGAGATGTGAAAAGACTTAATTACCTCTATAAAGTATAGTCTGATTTGATGATGGTAGAGTTAGTTTGATCATTTACTAACTTTCTTATAATGGAAAATATTAGTGCTAATGGACCACATTAATTCCAACATTTGCATCAGTAGTTTTGGATGGAAAATCTAATAATTACAACTTGGCATGGATCATAGGAACTTAAATGCTTAACTTTGAAGTACAAGGGGGTAAGTTGAAATTGGGCCAAATTATAGGGAGTAAACTACATTTTTTCTTGATGTTATTTTTTGTGTTGCTTAGTTAGTATATCATGTGTTCTAATTGCTGCTCAAATTATCAAACACTTGATAAGGTATAGTATCCTCAAGTTCCCTTACTTTAGAGTAAGAATAGAAAGTACATTCATTACAGTCAGATATGTAAGAATGGAAATCATATATGCTCCTATGTATTTCTTTCCTCCATATTTATAACTAGTTATCTCTTCACCTTGTAGACCAGCAATCCACTTGATTTTTTTATCAGCATCTGTACATGAGTAATTTCTTAGTTGCAAATGATACTTGACATGATAATTTTTTAAGTGGTACTTGCTCACCTGAGTTGAAGTATTGAACACTTCTGATATATTGGTACCTGTATATCACTGTAATTAGCCACACTTATCAAACTTGTCTATGTAATACTACATTGATGAAGCATACAATTTTCCGGGAGAATCATATCCCTATATTGATGCTCTGCCATGATCTCGTTGTTAATCATTAATTTCATCCTTGAGGTTTCTGTCACTATACTAGGTTTGTGTAGAGTGAAGAAATTTTGGGGCTCATAGATAGTTGTTTTTTGGGCAAAAATCATCTCATAATTGTTTGGTGCAATTATATCATTGTATACAAAATTGACTTTTGGTAGGTATAAGAAATTGTGTCATTTGTTTATATTTGTGTAATTTATCGTTGGTAGGAAAAGCAGCGTAAACTGGCCGAAGAACAAAGAAATCTTGTCCAACAGCAAGCACAAGCTAAGGCACAAATGGCTCGCTATGAAGATGAATTAGCCAGAAAAAGGATGCAGGTTACTGTTTGAACATTTTCTTATTTCTAAGTTTAGTAGAGTATTGTAGTGCATTCTTCTAATGTTTATTAGCTTTTAGAATTTTATTTTGGCTAGCTTCAAATTTTGATTCAGTGATTTCCATTCCATTTTGTTAATATCAACATTTCATATACTGTCAATTTCCAGGCGGAACATGAAGTTCAGAGGCGACAAAATGCAGAACTTGTTAGGATGCAAGAGGAATCTTCTGTAAGAAAGGAACAAGCTAGGCGTGCTACCGAAGAGCAAATTCAGGCGCAACAACGGCAAACTGAGAAAGAGAGAGCTGAAATAGAGCGTGAAACAATCAGAGTTAAAGCTATGGCAGAGGCTGAGGGTCGTGCTCTTGAAGCAAAATTGACAGAAGAACAAAGCAGGAGAATGCTTCTGGAACGCATGAGTGGCGAGAAAGAAAAGTGGCTTGCTGCAATAAATGCAACTTTTAACCACATAGAAGGTGTTCTTCTGAGGTTATCATGGTTAAATATCTTACTTTCTTATTTTACTAAAAAAAAAATCTTTTGTAAAGAGTTTGATTTATCTGTGCCTTTATCTCTTTTATTTATAGGTTGTATTAGTAGTCTCAGATTTAGTAGAAAAATTTCTTTTTTGGTTATATAATTCGATTTAACTTGCATGCTGATCTTGGACCCTCTTTTTGAATTTATAGGTGGTTTGAGAATGTTGCTAACTGATCGAAGTAAATTAATTATGTCTGTTGGAGGAGTTACTGCACTGGCTGCCGGTGTTTACACTACTAGGTCTATTCAGAACATTGTATTGCTGTTCTCTTTTTTTGAATTTGAATATCTCCTTACATTATGAAAACTATCAGATCTTTATGCCTTTGTTTATTGTCAAATTTCATGAGATAAAAAAATCCTTGTTATATTTGGTTATTTTTGTTTACAGGGAAGGTGCTAGGGTAATGTGGGGTTACATTAACCGAATATTGGGGCAGCCTTCGTTGATTCGCGAATCATCAATAGATAAATTTCCATGGTCAGGATTTGCTTCACGGATTAGAAACAAGGGTAGATCATCCAGCTCAACATCTGGAATGGTGCCATCCTTGGAAAGTGCGACTAGCTTTGAGAATGTTATTCTTCACCCATCACTGAAAAGGAGAATTGAGCAACTTGCACGAGCAACGGAGAACACCAAGTCTCATGATGCACCATTCCGCAACATGCTGTTTTATGGACCTCCAGGAACTGGAAAGACTTTAGTGGCAAAGGAGATGGCTAAAAAATCGGTATATTTAATATTCTTTACCACTTCTTTTAATTTTCCTTTAACTTTCTTATGCAGTTTTTTATTTATTTTGTGAGTAGGCAGCAGGCATCGAGAGGCAATGAGTGGCCTGCTTCGAAGTACTGACATACTTGATATGTCCTGTGGCTTAAGAAATATTATTAAAAACCTTATTCCATCGGGATTAGTTTGTTATGATTTATGACACACATGAAAATAGTTCAGAGTTACGAAACCTCCTTACTTGGTCATAAATCATAAAGCCTACTTATTTCAGATAAAATAGTTATGTACTTTTCTCTCTGTTTTTGATTAATTGATATTCAAGCTCCTAACTTTGACATTGAAGAATAGAGTGTGACCTTAAGGCTCCGTTTGAGAAAGTGGGATTGGGAGGGGGTTATCTGGGATAAACCCCTTTTGATCCCAGAAATCAGTGTCCAACGAGTGCTAAAGTGTTAGGATAAAAGAGGAGATAAATAGGGTTCTTTGGTTAATTTTATCCAGGTTTTGGTTGGAATAAGAAAGAGGTTATTTCACTAATAACCAATTTACTCTTGGTAATATATTGAAATGACAATCTTTATCTCAATTTAGATTCAGGTACTCACATTGTGATGTGATTATTATATACTTTGTAATAATAATAAAATATGTATAGTAAAAATGTTTGATATGGAATGTTCATCCATGATGCTATTTGTGATAGTATTTATGTGTAAATTATGGCACCAAGAATTCTAAATTAATCATGAGAAGAGAAGATAATATAATAGTTGTAGAATAAAATTATAATTTATATTTAGTTTTAAACCTCTTTTCCATCTTTCTCAAAAAAAAATCTATTTACATTAAACTAAGAAAAGGCAATAAGATCAGTTTGATCTCTTATCCCAACTATTACAACCAACACCATTCTTATTACATATTTTTTTTCTAACAATTATCCCAATTTTTCCAACTAAACACCCCTAAAGAAATTAGGATAAAAACTACTTTTATCCAGAGATAAGTCCTCTTTTTGTCCCTATACGGATATTTCTTTATCCCGTTGCCAAACATGCCCTAGAGGAAGTCTCTTAAGTTAATCCTTATCTTTTTCTTCTATTATAAATATTATAGTGTGAGCAGACCATACCGTTGGTGAAAAATGGAAGTTTTAGTACAGGCACACATATGTTGTTACATGCTGATTGGTTCATGTTACAGGGCCTTGATTATGCAATGATGACAGGAGGGGATGTTGTGCCTTTGGGGACACAGGCTGTTACCAAGATTCATCAGATATTTGATTGGGCTAAGAAATCTAGAAAAGGTTTACTGCTTTTCATCGACGAGGCTGATGCATTCTTATGCGAGTAAGTTGGCATCTGACATGTCTAACATATCATTTATTTTTACTTCAATTATACTGCTAATTTACTTGAGATTTTCTAGATGAGAGTACTGAGATTTAGCCATTCCTGACAGTAAACGTCTAGCTTGATAGCATAGATCATTTACTAGTTCATGCTGATAATCATGCGTCAAGTATGTTTTTAGAAATGCAGATATCAGAATTATGGGAATCTTTTTTTTAACAGACAAAGCAGCACATTGAGTCTTAAATTTGTTGACACAATAGGTTTCTTCTTCTTCTGGAAGTGTGTTATTCTTATTAGTGATGTATAATCTAGTTACATAAGCATCTTAGTTCCTTTAGGCAAGCATGAAAAAATGCCAGCATCTGCAATATGATAAAGGTGGCATGTGTGTCTTACCAAGCATATGGAATCATCAGCCTTCTGTCGTATAATAAAGATGCCAAGGCCAACTAAGGATTTCCATGGCACTGCTCATGCTGTGCTGATGCATGGCCTGACCTTCCATGCTGCAAGGCATGTCTCCACACCCTTGAGATGCTACAGGTGATCCACTGCTGCAGATTGCCTGTGGCAGTGTTTATCCTTGGGAGCACCAAATCCATGACCTGAGCTACATTAATTGGCCTAAATTCCTTTTCCACACCATTTTTCTAGTTAGGTTTTGAGAATTTAGAGTTCATTATGCATTTGCTCGGAAATATATATATTCTTGTAATTACCATAAAGTCACTGTTGTGTACCATCAAACCTTATCTTTTGCATGAATTGTGTTCAGGTTACTTTACTCTTTGGTTAACCAACAGTTAAAATGTGAAGACATTTAAAGCTAGGGGGAAAAATACCTTTAGTATTTTTCTCTTATACTCTTAAAGTATGGATAGAGTCAGTACTCCTGGACTCATAACGTATTTTGTCCTTTTGTATTTAAATAGTTTATATTATAGTTGTAGTTTATCAAGGAGTCCAAACATACCAAAAGTAAAAGAAGGGTTCTGAGAGTAAACATGCAGTCATAATTTTGAAGAGGTATATAAGCAAATAAAGGACTTTAAAGCTCATGAGACTGCCTTCTCTTGAATTATGTTGGAGTCAGCATTCAATGCATGACAAGAGTACACTTGCATCTTTGCAAGATTGTTCTGCATCTAAGTAATCATTATATTCATTGCATCGTATGAATAGCATGTTGCTTTGTAGTTCCTACTTGTAGGTGTAGTCTTAATGCTGACATTTTCTGCATTGGATACTTCTGCAGTTGTGCTGTTACAAGTCATTAGATTGATTCTACATGATTTTTGCTTTTCCTTAAGTACAGTAATAAATACTCATTATGCCTTCTAATGTTTCGTACTAGCTGCCATTTTCTAGTAAGCTGTTTCATAACATAACCTATTTTGTTCTGTACTTTATATGCTGAGCTTGCTGTTTTTCTCCCAAATGATCAGGCGCAACAGCACTCACATGAGTGAAGCTCAGCGGAGTGCTCTAAATGCACTACTCTTTCGAACAGGTGATCAATCAAGGGACATAGTTCTTGTCCTCGCAACAAACAGACCAGGTGACCTTGATGCTGCTGTAACAGACCGCATAGATGAAGTGATTGAGTTTCCACTCCCTGGTGAAGAGGAGCGTTTCAAGCTGCTCAGACTATACTTGAACCGATATATTTCACAAGAACAAAATGATGAATCCTTATGGAGTACGTTATTTAAGAGGAAGCAACAGAAGATAGTTGTTGAGGATGTTACGGAAGACCTGCTTAGAGAGGCTGCAAGGAAGACAGAAGGCTTCTCTGGTAGAGAAATTGCTAAACTGATGGCTAGTATTCAAGCAGCTGTTTACGGCCATCCAGACTGCACATTGGATTCCCAGCTTTTCAGAGAAATAGTTGATTACAAAATAGCTGAGCATTATCAGCGCATCAAGCTCTCTGCTGAGGCTACTAATTGAGAGCCATGTAATTTTCTGTTGTAGCATGAATACAGATTGGCATTTTTGAAAGCCAAAATTTTTCTAGGCGACTCTGCCCAGCAGAAGCTCGTCGTAATGACGTTATGGTTTAGGAAAAGCATAGAAATCAATTACTTTGATACATTATGTTATCGCAGATTCAATGTCAAGAAAGGATGGGTTTCAACTAAACCGTAGCTGTATGGAGAGAGAGAGATGGTCATCACAAAGTATCAGGCTTTCTTCTGATTGCTTTTGGTACACAGTTTCCTTTTCTTGCACCAAAGACTTTCTGAGTGTAGATGAGCTATCTACTGGTGATTAAGATTAATTATGTTTCTTCCGTGCTATATAAGTGCATTTTGTTCAACTCCTCTATTCAGTGATTAAGATTAATAGACACCTGACCTGTCATTGTGCTCAAGATATTTTCATCTTAAGTACAGAATGAGAAGCTTGTGGTTTAGATGTATATTGATTGCTCTCTACTCTTAAGATTTATCATGTTTCATGACTATGACAGAGGTGCTTGATGTATCTTTACCAGAGCTTTGGCCAATCCAGCTGAGTAGAAGATGCATGTTTCTCCTGTTTGTGCATTGTTCTTGTGAAATGACTATAGCTTGTATTTGCCAGCAATGCCCAATCTGTTACAGGCTTATGGGTCCTCTTCTTTGTGTGCAATACCTAGCTTTCAAGTATTGGAATCCTATTTGCAAGAGGATTTTGAAGGAGGTATAAAGACTGGATGGAAATATATCAAACTAACAGCAGCAAATTATCTATCCCTGCCCTCCAATTCAGCAAACTGTTCATAGAGACATTTAACAATAAACTTCTTCTTTCATTGTATGCTTTTTGAAAGCATCAATAATAGCAAATAACGAAATACAATTCTTATGAATACATTCAATACCAAATAATTTCAATGAAAGTAAATACTGATAGATGGCCATGGAAAGACATACATTGACGAATGTAATTAGATGAAAATAAATAACACATCGATACAATATTGTCATGATAATATGATGTTAATTTGCATCTTCGGCATTAACGGAGGCAAGGAACTTTTTGAGGACACAGTTGTAGGCGCAAGGGCGCTCGACGTGAAGAAGATGGCCGGCGTTGGGTATGCTTTCCAGTGTGGCCTTCTCTCCCAATTGCCTGAAAATGAATCCAAGTTTGATTTGTCAAATCTTATTTACATCCAAGATAAAAAAATTTCCTGAAGTACATCTTTACATTACTTTTTAAGGTTCATTGTAGTGTTGCTTGTTCTTTAAAAATTGTTTGATATCTAAATTAAAGATGCAACAAGGGGAATTTTTTTACATGGTCTACTGATTGAAAACTTATATCAACATAGAAACTTCTTCCATGTCCATGAATAGTTCATGGGCAATATAACACAAGCAGTAAGAAGAGGAATATCTTTGCATAGGAGTCATACTCTTTCATCTTCTTAGCAAGCTCTAAGTTGAATATGTTGTCATTCTCTCCCCAAAGAAGCAGTATCCTCTGCAAACAAAATAAGAAGATGCATTAATTTTTGAAAAATATTCTACTAAATAACAATTCAAAACATCAATATCTATAGCCACATGTATATATTGGATTAATTTGTGATGATAATGGATGAGATATAAGACTTCTTTCAGTGATAATAGCTCAACAAAGTCTTTACCATATAATCCTATGAAAAAAAATGGCATAACCAAAGAAATTTGTTGGCATATTTCACATCGTCAACCATCTTCTTCTCTACTTCAGCTTGTCGAGGAGATATAATATAATATGGTGATTGAATTAAAGTATCATAACTTCTTTCTCTCTCTATAGCATCAAAATGGAAATAAAGTATCAACAATAACAACATAGCCATCCTTATCAACTTCAAAAAATAAATGAATAAATCTCAAGAGCAGTTGCGAGATTGCGGTTTAAATTACATATATTTGCTTAAAGAATTTGTGTTCTCTTTTCACGAGACACATATAGGAGCATTTCATAAGTAAATCAACTAATAATTTTTTTGGCTTACGATGATGAAAGTTTGGTAAATTAACCCTCTCTCTCTCTCTCTCTCTCTCTCTCTCTCTCTCTCTCTCTCTCTCTTAAAAATCTAATCAAATTGATCGAAAACCAGGTAGATCTTTCGAATCCAAGAGGTCCATACATAATGCCTTCACGAGAAAGATTTAATCAACTAGTATAATTTAATGCGCTGCTTTAATTTTCGTGCTGGCTATAATACCTGCTGGAAAACAGGGATCTTGGCGTCTGTGTTGCTGATCACCAATCCCTCCAGCAGCTCCCTCCTCTCCTTCCTGTGCACAAACATTATCTGCCAAGAAAAAAATAATCCACAATTTCAAAATACAATCGTTACCGGAAAAATCATTTCAATATTCGGTCAGTAAAATCTAACTAATCACGATTAAAACTGAAGTTAGATCATAAGAAAGACTATTTAATCTTTATATAAGTTAGTTGTTTCAAATGGATCGACCAAGAAGAAAAGGGAAAAAAGAAGTCCACACTCACCTCGAGATAGTCCTTGTAGAGCCTATTGGGGAACCACATCTTCTTGTGCATGGAGATGGAGAGGAGCGCCTTAAGCCGGTCGACGGTCTCCGGCAACAACAACTCCGACGACGAGGACACCCCGAGGCCCGCCAGGCTCGCCTCGTTGATCGAGTCGGTCATGGTGATCACCGACCCGGACACGACCAGCGACCGCACCAGGTCGGGCCGCGCCTCCGCCATCTTGAACGCTACCATCCCACCGTAGCTGAACCCCACCACGTCGCACCGCGACACCCCGAGCTTCCCGAGCCCCTTGGCCACCGACATCGCCTGGAAGTCCGGCGACCGGTCGGCATTCCCGGTGGTGGACTGGCCGAAGAAGAAGAGGTCCGGGATGTAGACGTCGTACTTGGTGACGAGGACGCCGAACTGGAACTGCCACGTCACGATGCCCTCCGCCGCGAACCCGTGGACGAGGAGCAGTGCCGGCTTGCTCTTCTTCTTCTTCTTCTTATTCTTATTCTTCTTCTCCTCGCTCTCGTTATCCTCATGAGGAGTGTCTGAGGAATTCGGTGCGATCTTCTTGTTACTGGCGAGGTGGTGTTTTGGGACCCAGAAGTGCATCATGTTGCCTGGCTCCACCTCAATGAGGAGCGGTCGTAGACCTGCCATCTTTACTAGGCCATGCAACAGTGGCTTCTGGGCTTCTACAAAGTTCACCATCTCCTCCTCCTCCTCCTCTTCCTCTTCCTCCTTCTCCTCCTTCTTCTTCTTCTTCCTCTTCCTCTTCCTCTTCTTCTTCTTCCTCTGTAGCTCTCTAGTGCAGCTTGGGGTGGTATATATTGATAGGTTGAATGGATCCGAGAACGGCACGCAAACTGGAGAATAAAGTTGATTATGTAGGAATGTAGATGGGCTTCTCAACGGTGAGACCTAACTATCTCAGGGGGGTTAGTGGCCTAATCCTGTCGTTTCCTTGGATGGGTGTAACTAACCTATCTAACAAATAAATTGACCTTTTTGTCAAATAAAAACAATTAGTTGACCTGTGGGATCAAATTCTTGGGCCCAATTCCAAGCCTGGGAGTAAGCCCAATCCATTCTGAGCCCAACCCAGTGGCTGGACAAAGAGCTACTACTGTTGTTCAACTTCAACATTGAGAAACTTTCTGTTAGAAGTTAGAACGGCCAAAATTAGAGAAAGGAAATGGTTAATCCCAGAACTTGAAAGATCTATAGAACTACTTTTATTCTACACATTATCTAGCAAAGAGTCTGGGTAGGCTGGTGATGGTAGTGCGACTATTATTTTGGAGGACCTTTGGATTTTTTTTTCCATATACTTATTATGTGTTTAAAGCCCACCTGCATCAGTGTGCCGATTGTCTAGCTAATCTGAAGAGGTCTCATAACTTTTTTTCTACTCTTTGGGTCTCTTATGTGCCTTCTGCTTTACTAGATATATTATATATAGTGATATAAGAGTTTTTGATGGCTCCAAATTCAGACATTTTCTCCTATTACCGTTGAATTTGATATAAGAGTTTTGATGTCTCTTTAGCGTTAGATTTACCTCAATCTAACTAATTTAAACTTTTTCTCGAAAATAAATTCTCTAACATCAAGTAGCAGGGTTATGTTCTGATGATCAAAAAGAGACTTATATTGTATGAGTATTTCTATATTTGAATCCCGACAACATCAATTTAATAATGACATAATAAATTTCCTTCTCCCTTGAGTATCCAAAAAAATATATCCAAGTGCTGAGCTAGAATTCCACCAAAGGAGGAGCCCATTAGACTTTTCTTATACAATCATCTAAAATGGAAGAGATTTTAAAGTTTAGGAGAGCCATGGGTCCTCTTGGATATATGTCAGTATATGTCACTCCACTGTTCAACATCACTTGCAGTCCCTAAGTGATTCTTTCCTAATGAAGTTGCTTAAAGGACTAAATCCTTGTACAACAATACCTACCAATACAAGCAAGGATCATAATCCATATGAAATCAATCAGGATTGCAATCAGCTAGACAAGAGAGAGATAGAACTCTTTAAGCCAATGCCAAAAGTTTCCCTTCAGAGAAATAGTTTGCAAAAGTCTCTTTCAACTAGTACCAAGATATACATATGAGCATGACACCATGGTTGAAATTATTCTTTTGCTTGCTTCACATTCTAAGCCATTCTATTTGCAAAGGTGAATAGTAAGCCTAAATTTTTTTAAAAAAACTAACAAGATTACATTGGTGAAGATGCATGTCTTCCTATAGGATTCATTGAATGCATCTGCCTGAAAAACGGTGCAAAAATATACAGACGATTAACAAAGATGAAAGGATGCGGAATTTATCTGCACTTGATTAGCTTCTTTTTAACAGTGGAAGAAAGAAGAAACATTTGATAGAGTACTGTGTGAATAATATCCAGCCATCTTTTATCCCTATATCCAAATTAAGTCCACAAAATATCACTATTAAACCAAATGAGATGTGTACTAAGAACTCCAGAGGAGACATGCCCACAGTAGTAAGCAAGAGATGAAAGCCTAGTAGACATTGACACTTCTTGATATATACATGTAAATATGAAAGTCTTAGGTGCAGCAAATTTGAACACTATATTAGTATGATGGGCTATCATATAGCTAGCTCATGGGACCAATTGCTCCTCATGTGTTTGGGGGCCAACCTAGCTTACCCGGCAAAGCAAAGAAAAATTTCATACTAACCATGCTCATGCTCATGCTCATGTTTGTTGCTAAGTGAGTTGAGGAAGTCACTAGACAAAAAGTTCACAAGATGCAATGTATCCATCTATTTTAGACCTTTCTCTTGTAGATTCACTTGGATTTGGAGGCAACACCTTCTTTTGATTTCAAATTATGACATCACAATGACCTATGCAAATAGATGTAGTTAGCATATTATATTCTTTTAGAATTGTGCATTGAATTTAAGTGTGTATATTTTCTTTTTTATGTATATCTTTCTAAAATATCATATTTTTAACATAGATATCTCTTAAACTAACTAACTATTAAAATTTCATCAAAGTAATTACTTAATGATATAAATATCTTTATTCTTATTTACACGCATTTCTTTTGGTTAAAAAATATTTATTTTTTTGTTCGCTCGTTAAATTACTAAGATTCTAACTTTCATCAATCACAAATTAACTTACAAGAATATCCATGCGAAAAATTATGAGATTCAAAAGGAGTACATGGAGATATGAAACTTTGAAAGATATCCACACAGATAAAGAATCATAGAGAGGGTATACTTGCAAAAAATAAAAATAAAAACCTAGAACTAAATCACTATTTCAAACATAAGTCATGTATCTTATTAGACCTTTTCTTCTATAGATTCACTTGGATTTGGGGGCAACCTTCTTTTGATTTCAATGTATCTTATGACTTCATAGTGAGAAATGTCAGTAGATGTAGTTGATCTACTTTCTACTTTGGAGTTGTACATGGAAATAAATCACCATTTCAAATATAAGTAGCACTAGATTGGGAAATGGCGTGCAAGCCATTAATTGCTCCTTATACTATTAATTAAGGTTTAAGGTCAAGTGGATGAAGCAAGAAGTTATAAGTTACAGTATGTGAGTAGTCTGTCTTTGAGGAAAGAGTCATTAAGGTCTTTTTCCATCTTACTCCCTAATTATTAGTGTGACCCTAATTAAGATTTGGCACCATGAAATCTATACTCCCATATTGGATTTTATTAGATTAAGTCGTAAACAATATGTTTTAGGATCAAGATATGTATAGCAATTTAAGAACACATGATAATATTTTTTTTTTATCAAAAATAGTTTTTGGCGTGAAAAATCAAAATAATTTTTGAACTTTTTGAATTGGATTGTACTACAAAGTGACAAAAAAAAATTGGATGATTCTGTATATCCAAAGGAAAAATCTAAAACCTAAACAAAACAAAATAATTTTTTTTTATTAAAAGACAAAAATATCTTTCTACTTGTAATGATACTTCGGTGCATAATATTTCTCTTTCTTTTCTTCCATTTAAAAATAAAGATATAAAGATCACAAATTTAACACATGTGAGTCACATGACAACTTATGAACAGAAAAAGTAATACGAAGCTAACAGAAAAGAGATTTGAGAAGTTTTCAATAGTTTAGGTGGGTTGTGTGTAACAAAAAAGTTTATATGTTAAAATAACTAATAGTTTAGATAGTCTAAGTGAAGTTACCTCTAAAAAAGGTTTATTAAAAAGATTCAGCAAACCCATACAAAGACTACTAAATAAAGTGGGCGCCAATAATTGAGACCAAAATATCACTACGAACAACAATATAAAGTCTAAGAAGCCGACCATGAAAAAGAAGCGAAATAAATTTTTGCATCAAGAGCTAACCAAACATTAGTCTCCCTAAAAATATGAGAGATACTAGATGACCTAAAAATTTTCGACACAGCAAACCAGACCAAAATGTGGTATCATAGTCCATGATGAGAAGGTTTTTGCGATTTCATTACATTTAATTTTTTTATTTACAATAATAAATTCTAGTGCACACCGAATATATAAGTTTTATACTCTATTATAATAAAATATGCATCTACGGTAATATATATATATATATATATATATATACTCAATTTTGTATTTTAAATAAAAAAACCAAATGTAATTAAATTGCAAAAGTCGCCATGACATATTTCAAAATTCTCTCTCTATATTATTATTATTATTATTTATCATCCTCCTCTCAAACATCGTGAGCCTGCTTGTCTTGGTGAGTTCAAGTCGTGCAAGCGACAACGAGAAGTTTGGCGTACACCAAAGGGATGGCACTGGAAGTTCATGCATAGAAACTAGAAACTAGAAAGTACTAATTCTAAGACAGTGGGCCACTATACCCACAATGTGGGGGCCATGGGCCCCATTCCTATGTCAGAAGCCCAGATGAATAACTAACCTAGAGATCTACTAGGTTATTGTTGGCAAATCTACGTTATATCCTCCACATTGGATCTATCCTATTTTGTTTCATCTCGCACCAAAATGCCCATGTGTGCACGCATGAAATTTTATTTACTCTAAACCTATAAGATCATATGAGTCACTCAACCATGCATATGCATATGTACACTACTTCTTAACACTAGCTTATAATTATCTTTGAGAAATTCCAAATGTCAACTCCAGTGAGATATATTAAGAAGCATCATCCATCCCTATAAGGAGGATGCTTCCTTTAGCCACGGAAGGTCTTCTTTTTCGAGGGGATATCTAACTAATTGCCTCTGTCATCAGCTAGTAGGACTCTGTTCACTGAGCTAAAGTACTAACATAATGAGGTGAGAAAAAGTTGCATGTCATTTGGCTAAAAAAGAGCACACTTGCAAGAAATAAGGTTGGAAATAAAAGGTCTTGGATTCTTTTAGTGGTTTAGAATGGATACTCAAAGCATGCCCTAGTTGGTCAAACCAATCATTTTCAGAGGCCTGCACAATATATCCTTATCATATATGCATATAAAATATTAGAGAGAGAGGCCTTAGAGCTGCAATTCACAGTACAAGTGGTCCCATGAATCGACTCCAACTATCAATAATAACAGTTATGCTGAAATGTGGAAGAGATTTTGATAATAATAATAATAATAATGCACCGAAAAAAATACCTAAAAATATGTTGTCAATGAGTAGGGTTTCTACGTCTATGAAACAATTACAAATGTAATTTCTCTAATACCTTAGGGTCATTACCCTAAACACATAAAATAATTCTAATCAACTAACTGAATCCAAGCATAGCTCTTTCTCTTGTTCTATTTTCCATGAAACTAAGACACCAGAAAGGATTGCATACTTTGAACATTATACCAGGGATTTGGGAACATCATGCAACTCACCATTATCTTAAATGAATCCGGCAATTGTCGTTATGATGATCATTTTTCTTGCATTCCTTTTCCTCGTAGTGTTCCTCCTTGAGTGAAGGCTTGGTTTGGAAGATTTACAAGTAATTTTGTAGGCCCAGCACTTGGTTTTCTTTTCTATCTGTCGATTGGCCATTTGCTGAGGAGTAGACACAAAGTACCAACATACTCACCCGTGATCATTTGCATGTGGACAGGAGGGTTAGTTATACACTTGCAACTACTTGCAAAAGAAAATATTATCAAACAAAATAAGGCAAAAGAATCAAGATAATACTGAAAAACCACAAAGAGTATAAGAAAAAAGGAACTATAATGTGATATAACAAAGTTAGGAGGTAACATGAGCAAAAGAATACGACAAAACAATTCTTAGCAACTGAAGTCCAAATTTGTGTGCTGAAGTTTCAGGCTGCGTCTATTTAAACCAACGTAAACTTCCCTCCATTCAAAGCAACTACTTCTCTTCCTTTCTCTCTCTCTCTCTCTCTCTTCTCTTCTCTTCTCTTCTCTTCACGACATACACATCTCAACTCAAAGTAGGTAATAGAAAGAGAAGAGATGGGAGGCTCAAGTCTAAGAGGACTTGTGATCCTCCTCCTCCTCTTCTTTGCTACTTGCTCCTACTTTGATACTTGTGATGCAAGAAGTGGTAGGCATTGGAGAGGGAAGAGTGACCTCACCTCTTCGTTGGCTAAGAAGAAGACGAAAGGGAAGTCCAGCGGCAACAGTCACCACCACCACAGCCCAAGCCCATCTCCCAAGCCAAGCCCGGACCCAAAGCCGAAGCCAAGTCCACCACCAAAGCATAGTCCAACACCTAAACCAAGCCCAAGCCCAACCCCAAGCCCGCCAGCGCCACAGGGGACGACGTTCAACGTGCTAGATTTCGGAGCCAAGGGCGATGGTACAACCGATGACACTAAGGTCATCAAGAGATCATTCTTCCCTAAGCTTCTAGCATTTCATTTCTTCTTCTTAAAAAACTATCTTGATTTTATGCTAGGTTTCAAAAGGAGTAGCCTAAGGTTATTGTGCAATAATAATGCATATTATAATAAGAAAAAAATGAAACAATTCATGGAAAAACTGATGCTCATTAATTGGTTTGTAAATTATCACTGAATGAGGAGTCATTTATCATTTTAACCATACATATCTCAAGCTTTAGTAGTTCTAAAAATACACTACAAGCAAACATCTGAGATCCTAAACTAGTATTGTTGTGTACTAACAAAAATACATTCTTAACCTGGTGAGATGCAGGCGTTTCTCAATACATGGTTGGCAGCATGTAAAGTGGTCGCATCAACAGTTGTGGTTCCATCAAATTTTCAGTTCTTAGTTGGGCCGATCTCATTTGCAGGCCCTAATTGCCAGCCCAACATTGTGTTCCAGGCAAGTATCATTAGTTGGAAGCATGACAAGAAATTGCAACAGATAGACTTTAAATCAAATTAATATCCATTAGCTTTCAATATGAAACTTGCATCATACTACAGTACAGTATAGGAAAATCAATTTAACGATGATATGCACCTTTTATCGATATAGTTTGTAATTTCCGCATAATCATAAATATAGTACAGTTCTATACTAGTGAAGACAATTATTCTCTTGTAGTGATATTAAGCATCGTTTTGCAGTAACTTGATGCATTGTAGTATGTCACCATGCTAAGATATTTACGTACAGGAACAAAGAAAGCAAAAGTATTTGCATAGACTTACCAACTGCTCGTCTAGCAACCTAGCTTATAAAAGATCAACTTCCTAGGAACAGATTGGCAATTAGACTACTTTGACATGTAACTGCTTACCTCTGAGGCTCCGATAACATCTTGCTTCCACCATCCAGATTTTGACACTCTAGGCAATAAATTGCACCATCCAAGCATGCCCGCCCTCATGTCCAGGAAGAGTAAGGACTATTTTAGCATCTACAATATGCTTAGCATAGATCTGATGCAGATAAGAAGTTCATAGTCAGATGAAGAAAGGAAAAGAAGGAAGAAAAGGAATTTCTGAAAAAAAAGAAAGAAGAAGAAATATTTTCTGAATAGTCATTCTCTGCTTTTAATTATTCCATGAATATAACAACTAAAAGCATGCATGACTTACAGTTGAGTATTTATTTCAAGTATCAAATTTGTCTCTAATCAACGACAGAAGAATTTGAAGCCGATATTCAATTTGCTTAAAAGAATCAATAATTTAACCGCTCATATTAGTTGACTATGAAGGAACTCATCATTTAAGGGCTCTGAAAATTGCACTCTTTTGTACTAATGGAAAAATTATTTTAAAAAAATGTTGCTTCCACTTTCCATTTTATGTTGAACATAACACTAATCCCACCCTCATATCAGAATTTAAATATAATTGTTCAAATAATGACTACATATACATTTAGTTCTGAAACAACTTACTTGTCAAAAAGTGAGAGAGGTTACAGAAAAAGAAATCTGCATTAGAAACATTTGTCAATATTAGATTTTAAGTGATGATATTTTACAAATAAACCATAATATTTCCTTCAGCTTGATGGCACAATTGTTGCTCCAACAAGCCCCAAGCCTTGGGGATCTGGACTTCTACAATGGCTTGAATTCACAAAGCTAAAAGGACTCACAATCCAAGGGCAAGGTATCATTGAAGGTCAGGGCAGCTCTTGGTGGCATAAGAACTCTGAGCTAGATGAAAACCCAGTAAGACTCTTAAACCATGCCTCAATTTCCTTTCCCAACATTTGCAGTACTTCATTGAGTTTAACTCATGATGTGTATATATATTTTCACAGGAATTAGACACTGAGCTTATGGGAGGAATGCCAAACATCAGGCCAACAGTAAGTTTGCTTATCCTTTTATATTCTTTGAAAACATTGAAGCACTATCTCCCATAATCTAAATTCTGGTAGATAGTATATGCTATAAGCCTATAAGTCATCAAAATATCACCAAAGTACATCGTATCACAATGTTTCTTAAAACTGATAAGTACATGCACATAAATATTACAGGCTAAATAAGCAAAAATTGTGTCACCTGAGGAAATTTATCATATGTACAAATTTTTTATCCTTCAGATGGCCATAAACTGGAGAGTTTTGACCTCCTATCATGTCATGTACAAATTCTAATTGACATGTACAAGTTCACATTGATTTTTTTCTCTGTTCAATACATAATGCCTGAGGCCAAGTTTGGTTGATTAATCTGACCTACTCTTCTTTATCAACCATATTTTTTTTTATTAAAACAGAAAGTTCATAACTAGGTCTAATGGCAGGCCCTGAGGTTCTATGGCAGTACCAATGTGACAGTATCAGGCATTACAATACAGAACAGCCCGCAGTTCCATCTCAAGTTCGATTCTTGCCAAGCTGTTGTGGTTCATGGCATCACCGTTTCTTCTCCAGGCGACAGCCCGAACACAGACGGAATACATCTCCAGAACTCTGTAGGAGTCACCATCCATCACAGTGACCTGGCTTGTGGTAATTCTTGTGTCTTACTTTACACCAGCTATATTTTCATATACTGCCAATGACCATAGATTCAGTGAAAGTTAAACTATTTAGTATTTACCTACCACGTTACTTCAGAACCTCTTATTTGAAATGGTTTTGGTAATAATTTCAATATTTGGCTTCAAGAGACTGGGTATTCACCATAAGATCAAAAATAATTGAAACTAGTTTTCCAGTCAATACTTTAAGAGAATCTTTAAGGACTAAATATTGAAGGACAATATGTGGATCACAGTAGAAACTAACAGGGCTACCTAATATTTCTCCATGTCCATAAGATATATCGATAAATGGTAACCAAGCGACAAAGAGTTCTTAACCTTACATTGATAAAACAAACAATGTTCTGTTTTGTTTCCAATTTCTGGAGATGAACCAGCAGATCCCAATATAATTTCTGAGGAGACAAAAGACGAAGCCTCATAAACATAAAGATATCTCCAACACAATCAAACTGAAACTTTCTTTTTAGGTGGGTTCAGCCAGAAGGGACAAAATAGATATGTTGCCTGCTTGCTACTAGTCCCATGAAAATGAAACAACTAAATGATTGGCACACCACAATATAAATGATTTAGTTTTAATTTTTGACCTCCAAAAACCATTGAAACAATTATCACTCGCACTATGGAAAAAAATCTCAAAAACAGCCTAAAAGGACACTTGTTTTCCACCCAGATTTCTTCTGACAACTATGATAATATCACTGATTCTGTCTAGTTTGAGATAAAAATCTGCCTAGAAGTGCTTCTTGTCTTGATTAATGTGAGCTGCTTGCAACTGTTTCTAGGATTGAATCTTCAGCACGGCTCCATGTATTTAATAGTTAATGACTAACCTCAAGATAAAGGCCACACTATAAAAACTTCCACGATACACAACTTATAGTCCTTTCTCTTTATAAAAAGTTAACCTAGTCTTTTTATAATCAGGACCTCAAAGTTACAAACTAAACTTTAATAAATTTATAGAATCAAGTGAGATGATAACTTGCTAATGGATTGAAATAATATAACTTTCGTACAGAAACTAATTTAAAAGCTTATGTGCTTGTATGCCCATTCAATCTTTCAAGTAGATTCTGTCTCTGATGATAAAGTTTGAACTTTGAAAACAAGCAGTACAACAGTAAATTCTTT
Organism: Typha latifolia; assembly: GCF_019914945.1. Taxonomy (NCBI): domain Eukaryota; kingdom Viridiplantae; phylum Streptophyta; class Magnoliopsida; order Poales; family Typhaceae; genus Typha; species Typha latifolia. The sequence goes on along the minus strand of NC_133087.1, from coordinate 13,569,695 downwards.
TTAACATGGTTGTCTAAGAAAGAACTTCTGAACATCTAGCTTGTTCCATCAGTTAGTAAGACACAAAAGATTGAAGTTACTAAGTGTGAACTTATTTTTCTAATGATGGGCTTTTTTATTGTATTGTACAGGTGATGACTGTATCTCCATACAGACAGGATGCTCCAATGTCTACATACATGATGTAAACTGTGGGCCAGGCCATGGTATCAGCATTGGAGGGCTTGGAAAGGACAATAGCCAAGCTATTGTCTCCGACATCACTATCCAGGATGTCAAAATCACCAAGACGATGACTGCTATCAGAATCAAAACCTGGCAGGTAAACTCTTCCTTATCCATCCTCTGTGCAAGTTCTTATGTGTAATCAGTAACAGTTCTCTGCTTACTTGAAACTTCACAAATATTGTGGACATCCTCATTAGTGTATTTTTCACGACCTTTGGCAATATCTAGTAAATTGTTAAAACTTAAAAGTTCTCTAACCTTCTTGTTATTTCATGATCATGAAGATTAACCCATATGGTGAAATTTCCAAATAAATGAGATTATCTGCTAGTGATTAAACTGTCTGTTTGTTCTAATTTTTCTATAACAGGGAGGCTCAGGTTCTGTCAAGAACATAAGATATACAAATGTGCAAGTCTCTGAGGTACAAACACCTATAGTCATTAACCAATTTTACTGTGACCAAAGCAAATGTAAGAACCAAACATCAGCAGTGGCACTGTCAGACATCACGTACCAGGGCATCATAGGGACATACACGGTCCAACCAGTTTACCTAGCATGCAGTGACAGCACACCATGCTCGAACATTCACTTAGCTGACATAGAACTTCAACCAGTGGAAGAAAATCACCATATGTATGATTCCTTTTGCTGGAAGGCCTACGGAGATGTACAAGCCCCCACTGAACCTCCAATCAGCTGTTTGGAGAGCGGAAATCCATGAACAAGACGAGATAGTTTCCAACTGGGATTCCATCTGATAGTAAAGCAATCTACTAGTTTATGGTGTACATACAAGTGCAGTCGTGGGAAGTCTTCCACCCCCTCAACTACTATTCATCAGGATTTGTACAAAATAGACTATTATAATGTAAAAGAAGGATCACTAGGAGTATGATCCAATAGTGTAGAAACTAGAAAGAAATTGATATACTAGGATTGTAAGAGCATTTCTATAATTACGTATCGAGTGTAGGTTAATGTAGTAGAGTCGATTCCATATGGCATGACCATACAGAAGACTGCTATAATAGTAAGTCTTATTTCTATATAAGTGATCATCTTGTAACATCTATTTAGCAATTACCTGAGAATCAAGTTAACACGTTGTGAACACTTTCGTAGGGTTTCTTAACATACAGATAAGAGGAGAAACAATAGAGCAACCAGTGAGCTCATAAGTAACATAACATGAGAAGTGCATCTTTCTCCAAATCCACCAACATTGCTCAAACTCACAGGTGTTTGATTCCAAGGGTTCCGAAAATGAAACGAAAAAATTGTTGTCTTTGTTTTAGTCTTTTAGAGCTATCATAGTTACATGAAGTAAATGAAACATCATATTCTGCCGAGTCTCTAACAGCACTCTATAACCTCGCTAACAGGGGATGAGAATGTAAAGAAACAGTCATTCCTCAAGCCTACCAAGAATATTTCCTAGAAACCTCTTTAAGCATTGCTCCATTGAGGGATGAGGGATAGCTTCTATGAAAAAATCTTGGTAGTATCTCCCGATAAGTTAGTTTCAGCTATCTCTCCCAATAAGTTAGTCTCAGCTATCTCTTGAAGCCTCTTAAGAGTCCTCACAGCAGCAATGGCCCAAAGAGACTTCTCCAAAAGTATCACAGTTCATGAAGGGCCAGTTAGTAGACCATCATAAAAGTACTGGGAATCCGCCACCTTTGGGTCAATCCAGATTCAACTTGGATTGATCCTATCTTCTCTTTGCACAAGTGTGGCAGCTTTGAACTGCATCACCTTGGTGTGGTATGGATCTTCCCAGGGTCAATCCATCCACATGTCAATGGTTCAAGAATAAGCTTAGAAAGGGCATTCCAGCTCATGAGTCACTCTTGACCCTCCTATGCAATCTGACCACCCCCACGACCACACCCCCCCCCCCCCCCCAGCTGAAGAGATTATATCTACGACTTCAACTCATGATACCAAGATCGTGCAAGCCTCACTGACGCATAATCTGGTGATTAGCCTACCATCGTGAAACATACAGTCCATGATCACAACAATAACACTTCATAAAAACAAATGCAGTATTGATCCGGTACTATAAAGATAATTCATATTTCAGAGATCTCTCTCAAACTCTTGAAAGTCCTAAACCTCTCAAGATTGAGTAAAAGTGAATAAAATTATACAAAGAAAGAGTGAAAATCCATCCCTCTCCCCTACCTTCTTAGGATCCTTTTCTTGATAAAATGAAGCCAAACAAAAGTAGTAATAAGATCTTATTAATCATCTTGAAACAACTAAACATCAAGATTCTCGCTTACAATAATCTGACGTTGTTAGCTTCTACATATAACATTTAAGGATGAAGGACAATTTGTAAGAGAATGCGCAAGACAAGCATAGAAAATAATTAATACATACGATCAAATGCGAGAAGATATGCAATGGATCCGAGAATGTGGGTTGGTTCGTCGATACCTCGAAGAGGAGGGTTTGGGGCGAAGAACCAGCAACGATGGATTGGAATTTGGAGGAAACTAAAGGGAGGTGAGCTCCTTTTATAACACAATTAGAAGGGCTTAAAAGCAAAATAGCTCCTTTTATCGAGCCTATATCTAATTTTCGAACTCTTAAATAATTTTTTTTATAAAAAAAACTCTCAAATTGACAATGTTATTTTATGCGTCATCTAAAAAAAGGAGGCGTTAAAGGGTAGTCATACAAATATCAGATTTTTTAAGGGGTACGCTGAAATAAGAGATTCCAGAGGGATAAACACGCAAAAAGAAACGGTTACGATCCAATCATATTCATATAGCAGTTGCTTATTGGATTAATTTTTCTAGGGCTCCAATTTTTTGGGACAACGACATCATCAATTTTATTCAACGGATCGAGTCCTGGCGGTATAGCGCAATCAAATGTCCTTCCTCAATAACCAGCCGAAACGTGTCCAGATCACCCATCGTTTGTACTATAAGTCTTTCAGTGAATCCCAAACTCGTCTCTCACCCTATATCTCCTCTCTCTTTCGAGGAGAAGCAAGCGCAGGGGGGAGATAGGAGAGAGAAGAATGCTGAGGGTTGGGGCGAAGAGGATCCTAGGGTTGGGGTTCCGGCCGGCGGCGGCATCGGCGGGAGCGAGGGCGTACCACGAGAGGGTTGTGGACCACTACAACAACCCTAGGAACGTCGGATCGTTCGACAAGGAGGATCCTACAGTGGGGACGGGGCTGGTGGGGGCTCCCGCGTGCGGCGACGTGATGAAGCTCCAGATCAAGGTCGACGATGCCACGGGGAAGATCGTTGATGCGTGCTTCAAGACCTTTGGATGCGGATCCGCCATCGCCTCCTCCTCCGTTGGTAATCAGGATTCTTATTTGAAAGATTTCTGTTCTAAAATTCAACCAAGAGAAAAAAAAGAAGAAGAAGAAACTTTTCTGCTATATAATTTAGTTTAACACTGAAGTTACTGATGTTATGAAGTTTTAGTGACAAATATCAATGAAACTTACGATGTAGTGAAATTGTGTATTTCTATTGTATTAAATGAGTGTAACTTTATGTTTCATTACATCTAATAGAATAGAACTAAATTGGTTTACAGCAGAACATGGAGAAGGTTTAACCAAGCTCAAAAAAAAATTTGTGTTTTGGTTAACCTATTTTTTCGTGGAAATAAGGATGGTGTTTTCATGTTTTAAAAGAGTTGGAACTCATCAGGTTAATGTTCTTCATATTATTTGCGACTGGAGTTTTTTGTTAGGTTGTAGTTTTATAGTCGAATGCAATTAGAATTGAGACTTTTGTTCTTTTCTGTACATTAATGGCGAGGGTTTGTTGTTGATAATATTGAAAGGCGTGCTAGAATTCCCCATAAAGAATTTTCTTCTTTCTTTTCCTTTTCTTTTCTTGTACCACAACCAGATTTTTTTTTTCTTTTTGTCTACATGAATGCAATTAGAGAATATGAAACTCATTGCCTTGGCCATTTGATGCTCACTGAGCATATAGCAATTTGTTTTGATACAACAATGGTTTTTGTGTTGCTTTGGGCTGATTTGTGTTTTAGCATAGATTATGCAATTTGAAGATACTGGTATGACTTTGTTACAGCTACTGAATGGGTGAAGGGAAAGCAGACGGAAGAAGTTTTATCAATCAAAAACACGTAAGTGATTACATTGTTCACCTCTCCCATTTCTTACTCTTTCAGTCTTTCTGATAATAGTAGTTATTCATATACTCTTCGTTTCTGGAAAGGATTCTCATAAGCCATTTCTTGACCTTGTTTGAGAATAAGTATATTATTTCCTGTCCCTTTCTACTTCTTCTATCAGTCTATGGTTTTTATGTTTTATTGTCTGAATCAAAGTAATACACTACCGGCTTTAGTAAGGTAGGAAAGATTGTAAGGTTGAAAATCATTAAATTATTATCAAAGTGACAGAGCAAGGTTTGGTCCCTATTATTGTCTTGTCTTAAATTAGCTAGCTAAAGAGCAACCATATTGCGGAAGAATGGTCAATTTTGATATGTCAAGCCAACTGTCTTGCAGTGGACTTTAGGGCCTAAAAACTACCAACTTCAGGAAGAATGTCAATTTAGGTGGTTTGCATAAAGTTGCTTACTTGATCATGAGATTGATAAACCCTGCAGGGACCTTTTACACCGGGCTGGTCTTTTCTTTTTGTTATTCAGGGTAGTCTTTCTATTATGTGAGTTTGATCATATCATGGTGCTACTGTACTTAAGACTTAAGAGACAATTTTGTTTGAAAATCCTGTTTTGCCATTACGATTGCACGATAGAATTTAGATTGCAACCTCTGCATTGTGGCAAAGTGCATAAACTTGGTTCTATGAGGCAGCATGAAGTATTCTAAGGATTTCTTAGTTATAGCAAAAATGCATCATGATATGTAATTGTTGTAATGTAATACTATGTTCTTTTCCTAAATTGGACGACTGAATCAACTTGCATTTGCTTAACCAAATTTACAGTGAGATCGCCAAACATCTTTCTCTACCCCCTGTGAAGCTCCACTGCAGCATGCTTGCTGAGGATGCAATCAAGGCTGCTGTAAAAGACTACGAAGCTAAGAAAGCCAAGGTAGTAGCTGGAAACACCGAACCCCTGCCAGTTGAGAAAGCTGCAAATGCATAAAGCCATTGTATAAGACAGTGAAATATGTGATATGCTTGTAAGCTAAATAAGGAGTGCTATTTGGACCTTTGGAATGCATAGTATGCTTCAAAGGCCGAATGTAAATTATTCAATATTTAGTATACAATCTAGCCTATTATACTCTCTATAGCAATTTGATGAGCCATGAGATCTTGAGCAAAATACTATCCTGCATTGTGCATGTCAGGTTAATAGCATTATCAAGGAACTTAACTTTCACATGGTTTGTGTGGTTTGCATCTCCAATCATCCCTTACCAATATGTGGTCAATCTGTTTTCAAGTATATTATGCTCTATATTTAGGATTGGATTGTAAAATGTTTAATCTCCTGCATCATCATTGAAAAATTGTGCCTATTGGCTTTCCCTTAAAAAAATCATTGAGAAGTTATTTGCATTGATTTATTGCACATCATAGTATTACTTTTTATTTCTTTTCTTTGCTTTCTTATTTTGTTTTTTGCTTGGTCACGTTTAGGAAATTTATTTGGACGAAATCAACTTAAGCAGCAGTAGCAAAGATATTGAGAGGCAGAAGCCTAACTTGAAAGAAATTGATGAACAGGTCAAGAAAATAATCTTTCCTCTTTATTTGATCAAGAGAAAGGTGAGTTTAGTTGCACAAGATAACTTCAACTCATATCTTAAGTTCAGCTGACATTTAATAAGACCATTTATATATGTTTGATTATGCCGATAACTGTTATTCAATGTTAAAAAGGTGATAAATGAATAAACAGATAAAATGGGAAGATTTTTTTTTTATCATTTATGAGCATGAAGACTAGATATGGGCCAGAGAGCCAATCCTCTTTAAATACAGAGTCACTTAAGTTCCCCACCAAGCTTTTAGCTTGCTTAATATATGTTTCAAGTCAAATGTGTTGCTGAACAATTATTTCGAACCAAATACTGTTGAGACCTACTTCAAGCCGTCGCACTGCCGAGCTACTCATCCAAGTTAATTACGCTATCGAGCCATCAACTAAATCAAGTCAGGCCACTAAACTACTAAACAATTTCTCCATAATATTGTTTAAGATTAAAGTCGAACCTATGACCTCTTTAGTCACGAGGAAGGTACCTACTAGCAGAGTTGGTTGATAAATGGGAAAGTCTTTTCCCTCTAAGAATCTTGTCTTTTTAGATCCTTCGGAGACATCTTCCTTCCTATTACATAGAGATTTGCATTTTAACTTATTAGCGCTCTAGTTTTTAATATCTATAAATTAAGTCTTATGCTTCATCAAATATGTGGAGAAAATATTCATAGTTAGATCAACAGTGACACCATTTGGGCAGATAACATTAAAGGAGAATATTTCATCATTTCACCACAAGGATCTTTTCTTACGCATGCTATTCAATAAACTACTACTAATTATTTTTTCCTAAAATAACTAAAATACTCTTATTTTCTTCTCCTCCTCCTCCTTTATTTTAAGTTCAAAATTGCTTCTTCTTCCATAGGCGAGAGACCCCCAAAGCAAGAGAAATAGAACAATTTAGACTAAAATGCTCTTACTATTTTCTTTCTTTTTCATTTAATCTTTTTAGTAGATTAATTTAATCTGAGAGTTTAGTTAATAAATTTAAGATGCTTTATGCACATACGATTACAAATATTAAAACTGAAGGGTGTAAACAACAAATAGATCAAAATATAGGGTGTTAGATGCAAATTTCTGAAAAATTGACAAGTTCATCTAAACACTGCAACTTAACAAGACCATTTAATAACATATTTTATGTCTTGTATCAGGAAAGATATAAAACTTATTATGAGTTTTTGAAAGTCTTACCAATTTTTTTTTATCAGCTAAACTTAAATACGAAACAAGTGAGTTACAAAACCTGATATGAAAATGTAAAAACTGCTCAAAAAATTACTAAGTTAAAGAGAAAATTGTATATAAGTTATTTTTTGATTCACTTATTTCTAAATATAAACTGTGAACAGGAAAATTGACTTATACGAGGATGTCTCTGGAAAAGATTGGGAGAGCTAGTTTGATCAAAAACTCAATTATTATTGTGAATGGACATTACCTTTCTCATGTAGCACCATGATAGACTGTATGATATTGTCTGGACAGCAGCTTGTCAGTTGGCATATAAGGAAGCAGGATCGTGTACGTTATAACTTCATCACTGCAACTCATGCAATCTCAAATTTATTAAGCCAAGAGTTAACAAACAAGAGAGTGTAATACAAGTAAACAGAAGTATATTGATATTGCAACCAACACTTGTGAGTCATGTAATTACCAATCCATGAAAGAATTTCGATCACTGATAAGCATGCATAGCATATGATGCAATCAAAGAATTGATTTAACCTACAAATAACATCAAAATAATTCATCATAACTGGGACAAAGTCTTAAAGATGCTCTTTACTCTCCATTAATACTTCCAATCCAGTATTTCCCTGTTGGCTGTTAGGAGCTGATACATTCGTCCTGTCATTCCTATCAAAATTGCCATCAATAGTGCATCTATAACTAGAACAAAGTTTACACATGACACATTAAAAATCCAACATATTGTCTTCTTCGGCACCTTCTCCTTCTTCAAAAGGGGCGTCTTCTTCGTACAGGTTCTCACATTCAAACAGACAAGGTGCACTGTTTCTATCCTCCTTTGGCTTTTTATCATTCAACTCTATAATCCCGACGATCTTCTCATGGATGCAAGACTCAATTAATCCTTCAGTACCGGAGTTAACTGACGGCAGCCCAAGAAGAGCAGCGCATTCATCTTGGAACTCGGAATCATTGGAAGACAAGATTAAACCAGCAATTGCTCTTGACAGCTCGGGAGCATTCTCTCGAATCTGAGAAAGTTCTCAAGACAGCAATAAATTATAACCATAGCATAATATCGAGCATTTGCCAGTAATCCCAGTTGGTAAATGGAAAACAAAAATAACAATGATGTCAGGAAGGTAACATAACATAAAAAAGAGTAATTAGACCTCTTGAACAATTACTCTTTTTTGCATACTTCTTCCAAACTTTTTTTTAATGACAAACTTTCTGTTAGGTTTTTGTTATTTTTTTTTTGTACATAAGTTATCATGTCCATATGGACAGGTATATAATATTTTAGAAAAAAAGAGAAAATTTAATTACCAAAATATTCTTACCTTCTTATGGGATACTATGGTCTTTTTAAATTTTTTATCTACGACGTTAAAATGATGAGATATTTTTAATAGTTAAAGGGGCCTATATGTCACAAAAAATAGTTGAGGAGAAGTATGAGTAGTAGGATGATAGCCCATGAGATTCAAGTATAATTACCTCTATTAAAAATATATGCAAACAACAGGAACAAATTTGAAATCTTTTCCAGCACTATTTGTGCCAAAAAGCACTTCAATATAAGAAAGAAGCAACAAAAAAACAAAGACAAGCTAAAAAAAGGGCAAGATATACCTTGGTACGCCAGAAGAAACTATGTAGAGCTGAATCACAGAAAGAAAAATCGTGTAGACGCCCCAAGATAATTAAGACATAAGACTTCATCAAGGACTATATTATGGATTGACCAAGGGGCTACAATAGAAATTATTATTTATTTGTTGATCCAACATTTTGTTTTTATTTCCGGGATGTAATATAAACTATGCCCAATGGCAAAGAAACCCCTCTTTCCCACTTTGTGAGAAGCTGAGCTTTCTTGTTGCCTCTCCGTGAAAGTGATTGCTTCCATTGCATGGAAGAGAAGTAAATCAAAGAATTTGCTTGAAGGTCAACTTGCTTCCTAATCAACTAGAAGCACTTAAGTCTCATAACTGCAAGCCCAGAAAAGAAAAGAATAAACTTCTCTATAAATGATTGGAGCGCTCGCCTTTGATAAAGAAACCTTGGTAGAAATATATGAATCAGATTACTTGCCAATACTTAAGGACAGTATCCTTTTGGTCGGCATTAAATGGAATAACTCCTACAAGGTCATAGTTTAAAAGCCTAAAAAAAATTAAATACATACAAAACAGATAATCATAAACCAAGGTAGGAGATAATATAAGAACCTTTATAGAATGGGAGCTGAGAAAAAGTCCTATATTATTTGCCTTCAAGTCATCTAGTGCAACCTTGACAGCTTTCTTGACAAGGTTTCTGTCAGGTGTAGATCTCTGTCTTGTATACTTTGCAGTGACTTTAGTTAACAGGTCAAGGACAACTTTGCACAATTGAGAGAACAGAGAATATATATGGCTTTAATTAATTAAAGATAATCATGTTGCATATATATGCTCATATACTATGTACGGATATCTTCTGTGGTAACAGTGGATGGCAATGTCCATGCGAGCAAACAATGTCATCATCTCCCACTCAAGTACAATGTTTCCATCTGCGTCCACATGTTTTTCCTTTAAGCTCAGACCATAATTTTGCCAGTTGATGCTGCTCAGTGCATTTAATGAGGATAGTGACATTGTACAAGGTGTAAAGTCTTGGAAATGCAAAACCTGAAAACATTGCAGTTGTTAGAACCAAATATGTCATTCTTTTACTAGCAGTATGACTCAAGTGAATTGGTATATCATCATAATTTGTGGAAACAACAAATGATTTTTCCAACATTTTCCTGCAAGAGCTAAGTAATTAGAAAATATTTTCCAAATAAAGAGCAAATGAAAATTACAGAATAGAATAGGAAAACCATGTTAAGAGATGAGAAGTGGCAGACTCCATCACATAAAGAGCAAATGATATTTCTCGATGTGTGCTCAATGTTATCGATGTCATTTGATCTTCCAGTGTAGCTGAAACATCTGAATTTGCAATAAATTGTCAGGTAAACATTGTAAAAACAAAATATTTGAACTTTGTCATTCAATTTCCTTCTCCTTTCTCTACACTTCTGTCTGATGAAATGACAATTTTTCCAGCATTTCCAACAACCATAGTGTGCTTTAATTAATTGATGTCTAAAAACCTTTTTAAATCCAAATAGATGCATTTATTAGTCTATAACTCTATATCTTGTAGACTTTCTATGCTTTACACAATGAGAGGAATTGAGTTTTATCTGCAGCATATCTCTATTCCCAATATGATCAATACAAATATAATAATAAAAAGTAACTTTAAGAATCATCAAGAAGTAATCAAAATAAGGCATAAACAAGAACTAACAGAAGACAGAGTAAGACTTCTCAACAAGCTAATGCAACTTGTGAATGAGTGTAAACATATCCTCTGTTTGTACCTTCTATGTCTAGTAGCCAGAGATAAGGCAATGTGCAGACTAACTTAATCTTGATAACTCTTAAAACAGCACAGAGAGTAAGCTGTAAAACAAATGTTCCCACATGAAGCAAACCTGTGCAGTTGAACAGTTAGCCATCCAACAGCATGGATGTGATGCAACAGCTGCAATAACAATCACCGCTTCAACGATCTTTCCTGTATTCATATTACCAGTGTTGCTTGCAACTCCTTTTCCAACTTTTAAATGTTCTCTACAACAAAAATAAAAGCTCAATATAAGTGTTTTTTAGCTAGAGAACGAAACATCCAACATTTCCCTGTGCAGATGATGAAGCAATTCAATCCTATAACTAGTACATGGACTGCAGCTGGGTTCAAATGTATGTCAGAACTCAGAAGAATGTCATGCACTAAACAACTGACCAGGACAGATTAAAGCACTTACAAACTGTAGATAAAACATGCATCTCAAATGTGGCAAAGAGGAGACAAAATGCTTGAATGGCAAGAAAGATATGATCACATTAGAAGCTCATGGTTGTTAACAGGTCCATGGCCTACAGCCCAACACATTATATGAGGAAACTATGAATATAATATTATCACAGGCAAGCAATGAGGTAACTGGTGTATACATATATCATTCATAGCCTCAAAAACCTGCACATATATGTCCATGATGTCGGTTTAGCACTCCCAATTTTTAAATCTACAGGACTCAAAATCTACCAATAAAAAAAGCACTTATACACACAAAGGAATAACTCAGAAATTGTAGAATTTGTTTCAGCAGAAGCAATATAACTAAATAAGTTGCCAAACGAGAAATGTGGTAAGAACTCAAGAAGAAAATTTTCTCAATCACTTCTTTCCTGCAGAAAAGCATATACCAAACTATGGCCTCATTGTCAGTGTAGCAGGACACTATAGGGTTGCATGAGTAGATGTACAAGTTATTTTAATAAAATATATAAAATAAAGAATAAAATTTAGATCTCCTCTTGAGGTTGAAGACAATAAATTCCAAAGGGCAATGTCCTGTTGTGTTAAAATATGACAACGTATTCCTCACAAAGCGATAATGAGTGAACAGACTAATAGAGAGTACGACAAAACATACATAGGAGTAATGAAATTATTCCTTAGCCCAGTACTGCTTTGGATCTAATATAGCTTCAGTAATAGATCAGAGATCCTAAAATGGTTGTGGAGACATGAAGCTGCATAAACACGCAACAAACTATCGCATGGTTTTGACTCTCTTACCTACTCTCATAGCAAGTCTGGCACTCTTTGTCAGGAGAATTTCCATGCTTGAGAGCATATTCTTTAAGGCCAGAAGCTAGGTGATCAACACTTGACAGCATGAGAGGTAGGTGAATGTCATTAATTTCTTGGGAAAGATCATTTTTTGATTTAAGGTTGCCAATTTGCTCAACCGATAGCTCAACTACTATATCCTGATAAGGCTCAACATAATAAATTAATTAGTTCAGTTCCCAGTAGCAGAGAAGTGATAACAGGAAAAAAAAAAAAAACAGATCAAGGATCTAAAATGTGCATTCTTACAGCACAAACTCAATGTATTAAAAGGGTTGCAGTATATAGCCTCAAGTACCACAATCATTTATCAGATTAAGTAAAGACAATATGACCGCATATTGATTATTAAATTGGAAGAACAACACTGAGAAGTGTCCTCCACATTCATGGATAAGGATAATGAAAGAATATTAAAGAAAAGGAAAATTATTTCATAATTAAGAAGTAAAGTAATAGACAAAGGATCTTACAGGATCTTTCAGTACAAGTATCTGCAAAAGAATGGAATGAGAGAGCAAGTTAGGTAACAATGCTGAAGAAATTGGAATGAGATTTATAATATATAAACAATCACATTGATTCTACATCATGCTTTAGTTCTAAGAGACCAAGTTATATCAGAATTTGTCAATACTTGCATACAAAAATTTATACTACTTTACGCCTAGTTTAAAGGCAGAATGAGGATGATATAAGAGTCTGACAGATCTAACTTTATACATGCTGGAAATCATAAAGAGTACCCAGATCAACAAATTGGAATCTTTTGGATATTTTGTACCCTTAGTTGTCTTTGTTAAATACTTAAATGTTAACATTATCTCCTTCAGCCTTTCAGGAGTTGTCTTGACAGGCTCTAAAAATGAACGGCTAGATGACTAATTATTGAAGTCCTATAAGCATGATGCGAAGAAAAGTTCAATTTCCCTCAGCATCTTCTTGGTTGGTCATTTTAAAATTTAGGCAAATTTCCTCTGTCAAAGAGACGGTGTTGCAATCATGAGACTCCCAACATTGAGGAGTCTAGGGAGGAACTGAGGTAGCAGTGATATCTCCATTTCTGGAGAGGATGTATCAGATGCTCCATCTTGTGACCTTGTTGCACCCTCTATTGTAAACAATTTCAAATTAAGAAACGGAATCATGTTCACTACAACCTTAACACCAAAATTTACCCAGTTTAACGGTTACTGTTCTCAACTTTCAGAATAATAATACAGAACAAGTCAAGTATAGAGGATGAACCTTGTGGAAAAAGCCGACAACCCATACCATAAAGTCATCGATATTCTCTTCCTCTGGAGTGGAAAAGCATACTTCAGTCCCACTGAAGTAATTATAAACATTTAAATCCTCTGAAGATATCTCAGCTCAGTGAATAAGACTGAATGAAAGTAGTGGATTGCTTGCCTAAATATTCCACAAGTCTTGTATGTGGGAGGTAATCTGGTAAACCTTGTTCTTGAAGAAACTGCTTCTCTGATATTCAATTGGTAGTGGCAGATATCTTTATCATGTACTCCTAGGAGATTAGAGAATGAACCATATGTATGTAATTAATATTCTGCAAATAGTATTGTCTAAGCTGAAGTGATGGCCTAACGGACTATATAGATCTTTAAAAGGCATCTTCGTACATCTAGAGCTACACTATTATCAAATAAATTGAGAGTGCATGAAACCCCATAGTATTATCCATCAGCTACCCATGTACTAATGGCTGATGGAGGATTCTTTCAAATCTTACAAGTTTATTCTATAAGCCAAGTAGACAAAAAAGTTATAACAAAATCAAACACCGATGAAAGCTAACAAGTTGCAAATCCCAGTTCATAACCAAGATCGCTTTTCAGGGTTCAGAAATTGGTACATTATCTTAACCTCCATTCACATTAGCTTTGATTTGACCCTATCTGGAATTTTATTGTTTTTGCCACACCAATGTGTTCAAAGTCCGTCTTAACTCTTAAGTCACATGGATCGTGTGGTTTCAATGAAATATTTGTTCATAAATATTGTTTCTCTCTTATTCTGATTAAACAGTAAAAGACAATCATTTGTGTATTTTTCAACTATTTTGTGAAAAGTGTGAGAACCTGCACGATTAAGTAAATCCAACTCAAAAGGTAAAAACTGTTCTCGAGATTGTGTGGACAACAGATATGGAGGAGAGGAATTACCAGTAGTTGTAATTAAGAGCATCCCATCTGCAATAAGAGAAGATACATAGTGTTACAAATGGATAGAGATAATTAATTAGCAAAATAGAGTAATAATGATAATTCAATTGGTCATTGATTGAAAAGAGAATGTTCTTTCTTCAAATAAGTGTGTCATGTTCTATGTGCTTATGTTATTTGAACATAAATGGCTAAATCTAATGATGGTAGGGACAATGTTGCACTTTGCACAAGTCTGTCAGCAAACTGATTTGTCGACACAGCAACTATGAAGCATGGATGATGGGAAACACTAATAAAGGTATGTTATTCATTTAGAAACATGGATAAAACACGCAAGGGGGATCTAATGTAAATATTATTTTATATATGTATTTGATTCATATCTGAAGCAATATACGCATGTATCATGTGTGTGTGTGTATCTTTAATTTGTTTGAGAAACTGTAGTCATCAGTTGTGACAGATGCATTCATAACAAAATGTCCGACCACCATATAAGGTGCCTAATGAAAAGCAAGAATAAAAAAGAGAATTACAACTGATCATATTTGTCACATCATAACTCGAATTAAGGTTGCCTCAAATTCATACCCCAAAACACCAAATAACATGTAAATAGTTTCTGACAAATAAACCTTCTGTGGAGAAGCAGAATAAAAGATAGTAGTCTTTATTTCATTTGAGTCTTTGACTTGTTCCTATAGGACCCATCATGTTATTTAACATAATAAATCTCTATCTATTTCTCCCCCCAACTATATTAGAATCTAATATAACCTAACTGTACCCATACTTTTACGATCAATCTAATAAAAAGTCAGAAGCATGAAAGAAGTTTTCTTATACATGTCCATGAAATATCCAGCAACTCAGCAAGTCTCCTACAAGATAAATTAACCAACATGATGGCTAAGGTATTAAAAGAGAATATGCTGCATAATCTAGTACATAAGCTGGTTTTCAACTCATAAGCAGAAAATACGTGAACAGCTCACAATATGTGGAGATATAAAATGTATGTCGGCTAATGAGAATTTTTTCAATTTAATTTTTCTAGTTTTCGATAAGGTAATCTCTGCAAGGAGTATAAAATGTCTCTCTAAATAAAATCTATGACCTAGAAGATGAACAAAAGCCGGTATTTATACACAGAGATGTCCTGGCCATTCAGGTCAGGGATGTGGATCCTATTCTTCCATCTAGAAGTACTACTCCTGAACTCTTTTTATCACGGTCTCCTGTGTACAAGTCCAAACTACCTCAATCTTCTATGACTGCTAAATTATCCTCTAAAAGTACTACTCCTGACTTTCTTTATTTTATCTTCCTACAACTATCTTTATAAAATTTTCCTACTATAAGGGGTTCATGATGATCACACAACACACTAGAGGCACTCTCGGTTTCAACTATCATGTTCTAATTTTATATGCAATGTCCCTATCAATCTCCACTCCTTGTCGGAACATAATCCATTTTCAACGTTCTCTTTGACTAGATTTTTACACACACTTAAACCAAATCGTTTCCAAGACAACGCCTATATCTTGAACAAAAATTAGATCAAATAGAGAACTGAAGAGATTGAAATATCATCTCCACGCCATAAAGAACAGAAAATTATTTATTCAGTTTCTCTACTAAAACACAACTATTTAAAATTTACCCCATTTTGCATTGGAAAGGGGTATCAACGCAGTGTCTAATTCTTCAAACTCCACCAAGCTGCTCCCGACTCCAGTATCCGAAACTGCTCATCCAGATTAATTACATAAAAAATCCAATTATTCACAGATAAATTCTCTTATACCGATTTGTTTTAATTTGACTAGCTCATATAAATTTTTAAACAAAAGTACAATTTAAAATTGGAATATCTCTGTTACTATTTAGCTTACTCGAGATCTGCATTAACGGGGGATTGGAATCGCGGATCCGTTTGACAGAAACCGACAAGCGGCAGAGCGATCCTGAGATCCGGCATCTCTGAATCGACCAGTAAATCAACTAAAAAACCGAAAATAAAAATAAAAAGGTGGTAAATAAATTGAAAATGGAAAGGAGTAAAAACAGATTAAGAATGAGAAATTAGATGAGAATCGTTCGAAATGCCCACGGTTTGGAATACTTTTCGGAGGCAGGAATATTCCATGTGAAATTAAAAGGAAAAAAGACGAAGAAGTAATTCCCAATATATTATGTTTTCTCTCTCTTCAATCAAGAATAAGAGTATTCTGAATCTTCTAGGACAAGTTATTGGAAGATGAAACACGAGTTTTTGAGCAAACTAGCCAGCCCTATTTTATATTTTATTTACCTAAATTATCTATATCTCAACCTTAATATCAGGTATAATTTACTAAGCCCTAAATAAAACACCGCCGAGTTAGATAAAATATCAAAAAATTTATTTTATAAAACATTTAATTATTCAGCGATTTATGTTTTCTAAAGCGTTTTATAAGAGTTGAGCATTTTATCATAACAAATTAAAAGAAAATTTTGGAAGAACGATGGTCTTTTGTGTGTGTGTAATTCTTAGCAAATTAATTCAGAAATATGACTATGTCATTCGTTTTTTTTATCATTCAAAAGCCTGAAGGCTAAATATTGACTAGATATAGAGTCAATCATCCTTAGATACAAAGGTATAAAAGCTTTATCAAGTTTTAGCCAATATACTATAGTGTTCTAACTTATAGAACTTTTTAATATCTTTACAACGACATATTTTATGCCTGAAGTAGATAATTGAGCACAATATTTTTGATACTACAAACTTTTTATTTATATATTTACATATATTTTTCTCGTTTAAGGTCCGATTAAGTTTCATCAAAAAAAAAAAATTATATTCAATTTTCTTTCATCTTCATAATTGACATATCATATGTCCAAAATGGACTATCGATTAGAAAGTTATGATCCGCAAAAACTTTATAATTTAGCGTCTTAAGACATTGAATAATTTAGTATTTTAAATAATAAAACACTTAATTGTTCAGCATTTTTATGTGTATCCTCTTCTAGTAAAGTGCTGAAATTTTCAGCATTTTTACTTTTAATAAAAATATTAATCATATCAGTGTTTTACTTAGAGAAATGTTGATATGATAAACATTTTACTTTTGGCTAGGTAAATGACATTTTAGCTTTTTTTTTACTTAGGGTTACCATGAAATAAACCCATTTTGATATTAAGTGTAAGGTGTAATCTATTTTAGTAAATTAAATTTAAAAGAGGTTTAGTTTGGTAAAAACTCATAAATAGATGGATTTTACTGTTTAAGTCATAGCTATTTTTTAAGGTGTCTAATTCACTTCGAAACTTAAATTTGAAATGACTTAATTACACTTTGCCTCCCTGTACTTTGACTCTGTATCACTTTACCTCTCTATACTATAAAAGCGTGCAAATACCCTCTTATATTTTTGAAATGTTACAACTAAATTCATCTATTAGCATTCCGTGAATTAAAACTCACATGACAAGCACGTGAATAGTAGATTACTTACATATAGACAGAATTACCCTCATGTTGGTCAAAATAATATGTTTTAGACAATTTTACCATCATCTCTTTCTTTAGATGAACCACAAAGTGGCTTATACTTTTTTTCCGAGTCCATTACCTTCCCTAAGCCCTAAGTGTTTTCATTCTATTTTTCTATATGCTTGAAAAGAAGAGCAAACAAAGATGGGTGGAGTACAGAATATTCGCTAAGCCCTTAAAAAACTCTAAATTTAGGGTGGGGACTAAGATATTGATATTACAATATATCTAGGAAATTCTACACATTATAAAAAAAATTTTAAGTGGACAAACCTTACAAACTCTTTGATATGCTCGATCTCCTCTAATGTTTGGCGTTCTATGTCTTCTCCGATGCTTGAGTGCCTTGACGTCCTTGAGAGAAAAGAGTTTAAGGGATGGGAATGACAGATTAAAGAGGAAGAAGAAGGGATAAAGAAGAGAAGAAGACGAGATTAGAAGGGAAGAAAAATTGAGATCTCTCTTCTCTCGTTCTCTCTTCTTTCTTCTCTCAAAACTAATAATGTGGACAATGTGGGCAATGTGATTGTGCGAGGTAGAGTTGTCCAATTAGTGGTAGGTGAGGGTAAATATATATGTAATTTTTTAAGCTAATAAATTATAATAATTTCATCCAACTATAAAGGGATAGAAACGTAATTTTACGGCTTCAGTTAACTACGTCTAAGGGATTGTAGCATTTCAAAGGCATAGGAGAGTATTTATACGCTTTATATGGTCAAAATATAGGGGGGGCAAAGTGTAATTTAGGCATCTGAAATTATGTGCATTTTGCCACTTCGTCAAAACCACTAAATTGAGATGCTAATGATTGAGAAGGTTTTACAAAACTCAACTCATATAGAAATTTCTCTCTTAGAAATGAGGATGATAATTTGATAGGATCCCTCTTTGTTGCCCTTAGGTAATCTTCTTTTTAATGCAAAGATTCTCATATCAGCACTCTTATTTATAATGGGCTTTGAAATGCAACTCTTATATAAGTTGCCGACTAATATCCTTTTAAGATATCTCAAAAATAATTTTGACCTAGTCTTGCTCACTCTATGACTTTGATGATGAAACAACCTGTCATTTATTTTGTAGATGTCGTCTAAAGCTTGGCTTCATATTGGAAGGTCATTGAGTGTCTTGTCACTGATACTGTATTCTTCGAATAGTTATATATAATTTCTTGAATAATGTAGCTCCTATCATAAGCTTTAGAACTACTATTGCTTAACTCTTTGACTAATATCGAAGAAACACTGCAAATTCTTTTTTGACAAATCCAGAGTAATTCTATAATCTTGGCTCATAAGTCAGGACCCTGATACGAATCAAATCAAATCGAATCACATCAAAAGGAGATTAGGCTCAATGGATTGAGTCTAATTATCTTATTTGGTTATTTAGTTTAGTTAAAGTGTTAGTAGGTTAATATTTTATTTAATTAGCTAAATCCTGCATAGTTTTAGGAAAATATTCGTAGAATATTTTACATATATCCAAATAATATCAAACTAGTTGCATAAAGTTTCCAATCTCTAGATCCACAATGTTTATATTCATTGCTTCTCCAGATTCAGAATCTATTTGTGACAAAATAAAAGCTAAATGCGAGAGGTAATCGGAGAAGATAAGAAATACTGGTTTAGTTGGTTTGTTAAGGTTTCATATTGTTGTAGGACTTGTTGGCTAGCTTCTATAAATATATGGATGGCAGCCAACTTCATTATGCGACCTTCCACCTCTACCGTTTCGACTGTCGAGCCCTCTTCTTTGGAATCTCGACCACTTCGTTCCCTTCGTTTATATCCTTTAACCACTTCCACAATCCACATTCATCTCCATACTCATTCATAACCCTAACATCCACTCTACTCGTCACCACCACCATCACCCACATTATTTTGTATTTTTGTCCCTGCTACAATTCTAATCTGCGAAGGGCGTAAATATAAAAGTTGTTGATTAGAAAGTTATGGATCTAACTCAATTACTTCATAATTTTATGACTACAAAAAATATTTGACGAATATTTTTCCTGACTTGTGTAATACATCCAGATCTTGAAAGAATCGTTGCGTAACTTATCTTTGGTTTCAAATCTTATCAAAGTGGTATCAGAGCATAACAAGTGGTATCAAAGCTTATTAATTGGTATCAGAGCTTATCAGACCCTAGCTAAAGAGTGATGTGATACACATGAGAGTCTATCTGCCACTTCGCACACTTGAGCCTAGTTTGATAAGTCATTTGACCTATTAATTCAAGAGGGAGGAGCCAGCATGATTTTGTCGGATGCTAATTAATTACTTCTTTGTGTAGGGGTAGGGGTGTAAATGAGCCGAGCTTGAGTGAGCCGGCTCTGGCTCAGGCTCGACTCGAAATTACTTTTGAGCCTTATAATTTTGCTCAAGCTCGGCTCAGCTCAACTCGAGCTAAGCTCGAGCTGAGCCTAACTAAGCCCGAGCCAAGCTTGAGTTGAGTTTAACCAAGCCCGAGTCGAGCATGAGTAAAGCTCGAGCTTGATTAGAGGATAAGGCAGTGGTGGCGTGGGTGGTGACGGCGTGGATAACGGCTTGTCGGAGGAGGAGGAGGAAGTCGATTGAGTGGAGGAAGATGAGAAGGTCGACGCTGAGGAGGAGGCCGACGAAGAGGGAGGAGGTGGTGGTGCGTGGGGTGAGGCTATCGGTGGTGGATGAGGGTGAGGGTGGGGGTGGGGGTGGGGGTGGGAGTGGGGGTGGGGGAGGGTGAGGGTGACGGTGACGAGTGACAGTGGGGTTGGGGTGAGGATAGGGTTGGGGTGGGCGAGGGTGAGGATGGGAGGGTGGGAAGGGAGGGTGGCGACTCAGGCTCAACTCGATATTAATTTTGAGCTGCTTACAACGGCTCGAGCTCGGCTTAGCTTTGATCGAGCCGGACTTAAGTTTCAACTGAGCCAAGCTCGAGCTGCTTGTCAAGCTTGACAGCCCAATGTAGGGGCTATACGAATCTTTGGAAGGGGAGATAACTTCATATCATCACTAGTGCAACAAAGTGTCCAATCTTTTTTTACAGAATAATTTAGAATCCATACGTATAAATAAGAATAAGGAAAATATGATCCATACGTATAAATAAGGAAAATATGATTGCTAACTATAAAACCAGCATAGGATACACCTCAACCATATTTATGTACTAGAGGATTTAAACACAAGATCCATATGGTTTAGCAAATTACTAGCACCATCATAACTTATTTCCTTATTTTATCTTTTAAGTACCATTCAAAGAGACAAATTGCAAAAACGCGAATTAATGGATTGATTAGATCACATGCGCCGTTGTTGTTTAAAAAAAACCCTGGAAATAAAATCCACCTAACTCAATCCTAGACTATAAGGTCAAGCGGTTGTTGATATTTGATACCAATGAATACCAAACCACAATATATATAGAGAGAGAGGAGAGAGATAGATTGTCTTATCCGTGGTGTAAAATTTACCCACCAAACCTTATTTTCTTCATAATTTTTCGTGAGCTGAGAATTTTGAATCCTTTAACCAAAGATAAGTAAAGTAAATTAAATTATGATGCATGAATAAGATCTAATTTTATCCACTTGCAGCTTTCATATATTTCCTCTATGAGGGTGATCAAGTAAAGGCAATCTAAGTTTTAGTCAAATAATGGGCCCCATTTTTTTTATCATTGCAGATCACAGCCGTTGAAATGAACGGTAGACAATAAGTCAAAATAGTAATCCTGCTGCTTACTATTATACAAGGCAAAGTCGCGATTGCACCACTGACCCATTCGACCGAACAATTCACAGTCGTTTCCTTCTCTCCCAAAGAAGGTCGAAAAGAACTACACAATTCCTGTCTTCCTCTGTGAAATTTCGCGAAACCCCACCTCACTTGAGCTCTAATCCCGATTAGGTGATTTGGGTATGCGGCAATTTTCCATCTATTAGTTGTTTTGTGGATTCTCGTCTATATGTCCATTTGTTCATTGCAGTTGAATTTTACTTTTATTTGGGTGTTTATATGAAATATTTGATCTTTCCCCTGAATATGATGGTCTAGTTGAGACTTTTGACTTGTTATTGTTCTTTACCGCGATCTTTTTACAGAGTATCTGAGGTATCTTTTAGTTTTTGACATTTGTTATATATTACATATAATAAACCTATGCCAGCTAATCCATAAATTGGTATGCTTTTAGTATGGATCGAGGCTTGTGATGTTGTTTTATTTATTATTTATGAGATATATACTTCGTGGTTTTAGTTTGTCTAATGAGTAACTGAGGCAGTTGGGGTTTGGCAGGAGGTGGGTAGAGAGCGGATTAATGGCTGGAAGCCCCAATAGCAGTAGCGATACTGGAAGCAAAGGGATAACTCTGAAGGAGATTAACACGGCAGAAGTGGAGAAAGAGATGGCCCCAACTTCGTCGAACCCGATGCACCGATCGAGCTCGCGGCCACAGCTTGACCTCAGCGGAGCGGCTATACAGGGAAATTTTGAGGAGAGGAACCCGACAATCTTGTTGCCTAACCAGTCTGATGACATCTCACATTTATCTTTGGATATTGGAGGTTTGCCTTCCTATTGTTTAATTGTTGGTTTCTCAAACTATCATGTGTTGGTTTGTTTACCTTTAGCTTTCTAGAGCATAAGAATTTAAGTTATTGTAATGATGTTGTTCTAGTAATTTCTTTATTCCAATAAGTTGGAAATTCAATGCGTCAACAGTAATCTTTACTATTGTGATATGTTCTTGGCTTCTGCCTTGTGATTGTTATTTAAGTTTGATGCCACTGGACAGTGTATCATATTGCACATTTTTTCTAATTTTCTGTTTAGTTCCTGAATTTCACAGTTATTATGCCAGATTCCCAATAGCTTTATGAAGTCCTACCTTTATTGTTTCACTTTCTGCACCCTTAAACTTAATTACTGCCCCACCAGTTAAAGCTGATATGACACCAGGACAACCAATTAGGAGAGAGACCACAAACTCTTTCTTTCAGGTTGTTGCTACATTCTTATGAATGAGTTTTCTCTTTACTTCTAATCACAAGGGAAAAATTTATGGTGCTGATCAATTACATGTTAGTTCAATTAGTGCTTTAAAAGATTTTCGTGTTAGTCATTGACAAGATTTTCGTGTTACTCATTGACCTGTTGAAATATGTCTACATCCAAGTCATTACCCTTTAAACTATGTCCAATTTGTTAGTTTTCTTTAGTCATGTTATTTAACTAAATGTTAGTGTTATCATATGCTGCTAGGGTCACTCATCAAGTTGGTTTACTTTTCACGTCATGCGGAACATTCACCTGATGATAAGCGGAGAAGATCCATAAAGAAAAGGTTTGGACTCTCCAATGGTAGCAGGAGGAGCTACCCAATTCTTGGCGGGCGACTCCACTTTGTAAAATTTGAGACTGAGAAGTTGAATGAATGTCTGGATTTTATTTCATCTAAGCAACTTCATCGTGGTGGTACGTGCGTACTGTATTTCTTAAAGGCTAAGAAATATAACTGATTCTAGGAGATCACAGAAAACTATGGGACTAACTATTTAACTAAAAGTTCTGCTTTACTATTTAGCTTTTAATGTGTAATAAAATCCAAGCTAGATCTACATGGGTATGTAAAGTAGCTGCTGCTCAACTGTTTTGGTTGTTCGACTACTACTAGTGAAACTAGCAAACCTGTACTGGCAGAATGTTGCACCTCATATTGTAGTTTACATCCTTCTGAACTAGAAAGCAGTATAACAAATTAAGAACTGTTTGGTATTCTTAATTCAGTAATATTCCTGTTTTCTTTTTTAACAGCTAGCCTTACAGCAATAAGAATTACTCATCATCCCACCAGTTGCTAAGAAGCTTGGCTGGCGCAATCAATATCCATTAATGGCAGCATCATGTTAGCAAATTCTAGAATAATTCTATAAGGACGTAAGAGATGATCCATCAGCACCTTGGAAGTGTAACTGAAACTCTTTGTAGAGTTTGCAGGTAACCCTGCAAAAGGAGATGCAATTGTGTATATCCCCAAAACAATTCATGGTTCTAATGCTAGCAAATCTCTTCCCGGAAGAAATATGTGGCAACTTACACCTAGCTTGGTTATAGTGTTTCGGGTGTTTAGATAGTGTCTCTCTCACTCACTCAATCGTTCTTTCCACCTCTTTCATTAGGTCCAGTACAAAGACATTAGGAAAGTCTATTATTTGATGAGTCGGTTGAAGATAACTTGCATCTAGTTGTAGTTGTTATCCAAATCATTTTTTTTTACAGATTTAAGTCTAAAAGAGATGAACTATTTGTTCTTAATTATTTAATTGTTCATATTAAGTTTGACCTTTCTAGCATCTTTTTTTTCTTCCCTGCATCACTTGTCAAAAAGAGAATTTATTCCCCCTGTTTCACTAGGATATCAATTCTTGTTATGCCTTTATCTTATATCATAGTGTTCTTAACTGTTCTGTTTATTATATTATTGATGGGAGCTGTTTTAGGTTACAGGAATTGATTCACCTTCATGGCATTCTAGGGATCGACCTGATGCTAATCTAATAATAAAGGTAATACTGACAAGTATACCAATGATATGTTATGTGAGCATTTAACTGGCTAAATTTTCTTTTGTTTTTCTATTATTTGTATGAATGTTTTAGGTAAAAATTGTGGGATTTCTTAAATGTCTACCAAAGATGGTGTTGTTGTACATAATTTTTGTACTATATTGTTGAATGATGATTAATATCAAATGCATAACAGCTAACTAGTGATACCTAAGTTGTAGTTTCTGATATGGACTTTTTGCTAGCTCAACCTTTTATCTTGACTTTTTGCTAGCTCAACATGTATGGTGCTAGCGAATTACTAGCACTAATATAGAGGCATGCCAACCAATGCTGACCCTGGGCCAAAGACTTGCTGAATTGGCACTTGTTGTTTGGCATTGGTTGTGCCACACCATATCAACCATGCAAATTTAGTAGAGTCCTGAGCTCTGCTATTTGGCATGTGATGTGTAGTGCCTTATCGACACTGATAAAGGACATAATGTGACTTTTATGTTGACTCCCTGCTGAACCAGCATATAATCATGATGTTGTGTTTCCTATTTGGCATGGAGGTTCAAGTAAGCTTTGTCATGATCGGAAATCAAAATTATGATCGGCCATGTATCTCAATACACTTGAGATACACGAAGTTTTACTAATACTTTTTAAGTACACAATGACAAGAATTAATGAAAAAATTTAATTTCGATAATTTAACCCAATAATAATAAAAATAATTAATATCATTACTAATGTATTTCTAAGCAAATTGAATTAACAAATAGTCTAAAACATAAAGACTAAAAGAACTGGAAGGTAAAAGGGATAGATCCTAAGTGGAGATGGGGTTTCGGTGCATTTTGCTTAGTCGTCACGCTGACTATTACCTGAAATATTAGAAGAAAAAATTTCATAAGCCAACAACTATATTTCAGTTAGTGGAATTCACTCAAAAGCCAAATAAATTCAAAATTCATAACTTAGGTAAAATCTAAGTCCAACGATATAAAATGACAATTCCACTAAGCGTATTCTTAAAGTAACAATAATAACAACAATAATAAATAACAGAAAGTCATATATCATAACATGCTCAGTTCTAACATACTGAATTTTTCTCAAATATAATAATATTATTTCTCTCAATTGGGTCTATATCCTATGGATCTACATTAACTAAAAGTCACCTTAAGATGATGCTCGGATCTTTTCTTCATAGCTGATTCGGTTAGGATTACTAAGATGTGTCATTATGTGATAAACGCACTATGTCTTTTTTATTAACTATTGAAAAAGATTAGAGTCACTCAGAAAGTCTTTCGATCTCATTTGAGATTGTTTATAATTCCGCTAGAGTCACTTGAGAAAGTCAATGCAGTGATCTAATAGAATTTTCTCCTAAATTTTTTGCTAAACTTGAGTCACCTTGGAAAGTCGTAAGAGATCTATACCAGGATTATTCTCTAAGTCATATCAAATATTAGTTATATTTTTCCCTACTAAAATTTGCTATTTGCAAGAAGTATAGCGATACAATGAATCATATATTTTACACATAGAATTATAATAATTAAATTACACAATAAAAATAATAAATAAATTTGCATACAGAGAAATACGTGGTCTAATAAAAAGCACGAAATACAATATGAATAAATATGTGAGTAAACTCATTTACCTGAGTCTAGGTAAAATAACTGAAACTCTTGCTGCTAAGTTATGCGTTTGATCTTGCTCTCCCTAGAATATGTGTTAACTCACCAACTACTCTAAAAATTTAAGCTGTTAAAGAATAATAATTTTTACATTTTATATTTAATACTTTCTCACTTCAAGAATGAGATATTTTCATAGGGTCAAGAATTGTACTTAATTTAAATGAGTGAATGCTTTATATTTTAAATAACAAATGAGCCTGACATGATTCAAACTCAAGACTTTTGCTTTGATACTATGTTAATTTACAAACTATTCTAAAATTTTTTGTTGTTAGAAAATGGTGGTTTTTATACTTTTATTTTATATTTATTATTTAACAAGAGACAACGATGTGAGCCTCATATTGGGCACCTTTCAAGGGAGCAAAAAATTTATAAACCCAACTGAGAACACACAGAAATACACCCATAGAAAAGGAAAAATTAACAGAAAAAAAATTCTTGCTTACTGATGGAGCAGCCAAATAAAATGCTCTCATCATATTCTTTTGTATAGCACTACTTTACTTATTAGTTATTAGTTCCTATTTTGTTCTTAGTATCTATACCTGATGCATATCTGATGCTGTTCATGCATGCCATAGGACTGTATTAATAGTTTTGCTCTCTCTTTTTCAACGATGACGACGGATATACTTATTTGCACCTCATTTATGTGCACCTAATGCAGCTCTTTAGGTTGCAATTGCTTTAATAAGATACTGTATTGAGTGGTTACATTTGAATGGAAAGGCGACAGGTGGTGGAGCATATAAATTTGCAGATGTATTCAAGGAGAGACTTGGAGTTAGTATCGATAAGGAGGATGAAATGGACTGTCTTGTAGCTGGAGCAAATTTTTTGCTTAAGGTGTGCCCTTGACTCCTTGTAAATTTTTGCTATGATCACTTTACATGTTAGCACTCTTCTCTAAGTATAATATAGAAGATGTCAATATGGGAATTCATGTTCTTTTATTAGTGTCAATATAACTGATCTAAATGTGCATTTCCTTGTTGGTGGGCATGATTTTACATTACTATGATGCCTTAACTCTCACGTTGTCTCCTAAGTAGTGCTAATGCTAATATATTCTTAGTGGCTTGCTTAAGATCTAAATATAATATAGAAGATGTCAATATTGGAATTCATGTTCTTTTATTAGTGTCAAATGTCAATATAGCTGATCTAAATGTGTACTTCCTTGTTGGCAGGCATAATTTTACATTACTATGAAACATTAACTCTCACGTTGTCTCCTAACTAGTGCCATTGCTAATATAATCCTAGTGGCTTGCTTAAGATCCTGGTTTTGTTTCGTGGGAGCCAAATTGAAGTTTAACATAAGTGAACGAAATAAGTTGTCGATGTTGAGATCCGTACATGGATTTATTATTGATTACTGGCATGCAATACGCATTATGTATCTATAAGGTTATTGTTTGTAGGATACACTCCTATGCATGTTGTATCAGAGATTTAGTTCGTCACATGGATGGCCGTGCCAATGTTATGACTCGGCTAGGCTAGGAATTCGAGCCTCGAGTTTGGGTGTTCGAATATCTGGCGCAAGAATTCAATCGTCGTATCTCCACATCCATATCTCCAAATCCTCGTATCTTGTATTCGTATACATGCTTCATAGGCTGCAACTTATCCAAGAGCTCCTAATTGTACTTTTTTAGTGCTATGATTTTTATTGCATGCTTGCGTTATTGATGTTAGAGGTGATCTTCGGGCAAGACGGGCCGGGCTCATGCTGGGCGTCTGTTCGGCAGCTCGCCCATGAGAGACACTTAGGTCAGATCCGGTTTGAGTCCGGCTAAATAGTCTAGTTCATTACTACCAAGTAACCCGTGAGATATCGAGTTCGGGCTTGGAGTAACTGGCTAGGCCATTGGACATTTCAAAATACCCTCATGTTAATTTGCCAATCTCATGGACTTTTTTTTTTAATTAATAAGAGTTAATGTCAACTCTTTGACTTGTATCAACAATATAAAAAGAAATGTCAACACAATGAAGCATTTTAGAAAAAAAAGTCAGAATAGAGAACGTGAAGGATTTCTGGCTGATAGGGCTGCACGGGCTGTAGACAAGCTAGTTAGGTCGGGCTTTCAGACCGAGTCGGGCGGACAAAAGCCTGACTTGTATCACCCATTACTAAATTGGGCTAGGGTTGGGTCGAGGCCAAGTCAGGCTCAGGCTTGACTTAGCATGGTCCATTTCGAACGGTTTTGAGCTAGGCTTGGGCAAGCCAGGCCATTTAATCACCTCTATTGATGTTATAGCAGTTATACAAGATTGAAAATTGAGAACATGCATATTTCAGTACATCTATCATGATATTATTTGTTAAGGATCCGTGAATCTCCCTTGATCACATTTAGTGACAATATCAACAATTTCCATTTAGTTGATAAGTTCAATGTGCTACCATACCCCTTGTCATATATAAACCAATTTTAAAAAAATGATTTAAATGGATTAATATTTACTACTGGTTTCTTTATACATAGACACCAATTAGTTTCAATTACATTGGATTAGTGCTTACTTCAATATATCATAAGTTTGGGACAAATTCATGCACATGGTACCTTTCGGCCTTTTTTTAGCTTATGTTAGATAGAGCTGATTAGCTGAATGGAAGGAAAAAGATCCATAAAAATTCCAATAATTGGGACTAAAGGCTTGTGTGGTACCATTTAATGGACATTTTGTGGTGACTTATTTTTTCTTGTGACTACATTTGGCTGGAGAAAATGTTGGTGTTGTTTGGAAAGGATATTCTATTCTTTCCGCTGTCAT
The DNA here is from genome assembly GCF_019914945.1 of Typha latifolia. Classification (NCBI taxonomy): domain Eukaryota; kingdom Viridiplantae; phylum Streptophyta; class Magnoliopsida; order Poales; family Typhaceae; genus Typha; species Typha latifolia. The sequence continues at coordinate 13,540,958 of NC_133087.1, read as the reverse complement.
CAAGTTCTGTGCAATATAATAAAAATATGGTTAATTAAGTTTTGCAATATCCTGACAGTTTTTATCTCTTCCACTATACTATGAAGTGGCAGAAAGAATGTACAATGGAGGATTAAATTTTGGCATTGTAACATTTTAGGTCATTTTGGTTGAATTGGTGGTCTTGTAACATTCAATTACAGAATTATACAATAATTTAAAATGTTATAGGTGATGCATAGTAACAAAAACAAAACATATGTATTAAGATAGTCACATTGTTAATATACCCGGTTTGTACATTGTCAAACTTAATCATTTGTCAAAATGCTGGTACAATTTCTCATATACTGTTAATCCAATACTATGTTTGATAGGCTATACGTCATGAAGCTTTCACTCACATGGAAGGCCAGAAGGAGTTCGTGCAGATTGATCATAATGATTTGTTCCCATACCTTCTTGTTAATGTTGGTTCTGGAGTTAGTATGATTAAGGTACTATTCAAGCCTACCTATTCTTTGACTGGGTCACTTTTCATATCAAATATTCTGTCTTTATAAACCTCTTCAATCTTTCCTTTATTAAGGTTGATGGGGAGGGGAAGTTTCAAAGAGTAAGTGGCACAAATGTTGGTGGTGGTACGTATTGGGGATTGGGAAGGTTGTTGACAAAGTGCAAGAGGTGCTTTTCCTTTAGGGATAAATCAATATATTATCTTATGCAATTAATTAAGGCTTTCTTTCTGTCTGGTAATTTATACATCTTCAACCACAGTTTTGACGAGTTGTTGGAATTGAGCCAGCAAGGGGACAATAGCAATGTCGACATGCTTGTTGGAGATATATATGGTGGTTTGGATTACTCCAAGGTACCTCTTGTTCTTGTCTTATGCAAACTTTAAGATATGCTGTTATAAATTCCAATGTACTGCTTGATTTTATCATTTGAAGAACATGTAGCCTATTAACTGTAAGATATTTACAGAAGATCATTTGGCTGCAAACCTGCAACCTGGTTAAATTTGGAAAGTTTTTATATAGCCTGTAGATATTTGCAACTATGTCTAGCTCTGACTTGTTCAAAATTCATGTTGTTCTCAAATTTCTATTAGGATCACAAATTGTGAGCTTTTAATTATCTCAATTTAAAAAGTTTCTCTACAAACCCATTCTTCGATTCCATTTAAACTGTTTATTGCTATACGTCATTGTTTTGCTACATTTCTTCCTTATATCTCTATCAGCTTTCCACAGATTTCATACCACCTGGATCATAACCAGTTCAATCTAAAAGCTTCCATTATCATATGATACCCTTTTCCGCTTATATCTTTTTCTGTCCAAACCTTACATGCAGCTTTTGACGATCTCCTCCGTAAATTAGCAAATTATCATGGCCGGCTCCCTTACAAGGTTGGGTCAACTGTGATGCTACTTGCTACCAGATCAACTCGATGGAAATCTTTATAGTGCTAATATTTCATGTTATGCTTATTTAAACATCAAATGTTCTATTCGTATCTGGTGGTATAATTTTAGTCCTTTACATAAACTCGATGATGCAAGCAATAGGAACGTTTTATGTTGCTCCAATATCAGAAAAAAAGTGAGTTAACAGTCATAGGATTAGCTGCCACCAGAAGAACCAAAGAAGGAAAAAAATAGGATCAAAATTCTTAATTGTGTTTCATGTAGTTTAGGATGAGCTAATTGGTTGTTCTCGTTGATGGATGGTTTCCTATATAGCTAAGTATTAATTTTTACTCCCTGAAAAAGAAGATAATCGACAATCTTTTCTATAACTACTTTTTGTTGGAACTATTTTGGTTATAATCCTCTTGGAAGTGATAAATTCTCTCCTTGTAAAAAAAAAGATTGACAATTCCATTCTCATTCAGATTAGTTTTATGGAGTTGATTGTTGCTTTGGATCAGTTATACTCTGTACAAGAAAAATGAAACAGATGGAAGCTCAAACATTGAAAAGATAAAGTACATATTCATAGGGACTTTTCTTTAGCCAGGAAAAGAAAGAAACACCTAGCAACTCATTATTTGATGCTCTTTTCTCCTTTCTTTTCTTACACTTAGGATCATTTTCAAGCTCTTTACATACTAGCACACAGTAAGAGCTTCTTCCATATTGTGTTTGAATATTCTGGCTTATTTAAATTCTTCAAAACATTGCAGATTGGCCTCTCAGCATCTACTATTGCCTCTAGTTTTGGGAAGACCATCTCAGAAAACAAGGAACTCTCAGATTACAGACCTGAGGATATTTCTCTTTCTCTCTTGCGAATGATCTCATATAACATTGGACAGGTTAGATTTCCTTATTCTTTAATTATTGTGGGAATTTGAGTGGCTAAACTAGGTGTATTTGGATAATCTCAAGCATCTCATAGCATAACTGGAAACAGTGTCATATTGGAAAAGGTGGGAAAGTTGAAGGATTTGACTTCTCAATAAACCCACTATGCTCACTAGGTCATTGTGAAATAGCTTTGCCAATAATTGATAGTTAAGTTTTTGCTGTTTAGTACCGAGAGCCACAACATTTTGCTGCCTCACTCTAAGGTAGATAATGCCACGACTCGAAATCGGAGTCATGACTGACCATGTACCTCAATACATTTGAGATACACGAAACCGTAACTAATATTTTAATAAGTCCTAAAATGACAATAATTTAATTATGAATATCTAACTCCATTAAATATAATCCAATAATAAAGAAAAAATCAATAATATCACTAATGTGTCTCTAATCAAACTAAAATAATAGATGGTTTAGAATAAAAGGTCTAACATAATTGATGAATAAAATAATAAAATCTTAAGTGAAGATGGGGTCTTAGTGTATCTTGCTCAGCCATCACGTTGATCAATATTTGAAATATTAGAAGGAATCTATGAGCTAATAACTATAGCTCAGTGAGTGAAATCCATTGAAAAACCAAATAAATCTGAATCCACAAACACAACTTTAAATAAATAAAAGTCTAATAATACAAATGAAAATCTCACTAAGCATGCTTATGATAACAATAATATTAATGGCATATGTAATAACAGAGTAAGTCATATCTCATAACATGCTTAGCATCAACATACTGAATTTTTTTAAAATAATAATAATAATAATAATAAATGTCTTAGTTAGGTTAATGCTCTGGGGATTCACATTAATTGGAAGTCATCTCGAGATGATACTCGGGTTTTTTCTTTGTAGTTGATCTAACTAGAATCAGCAGGTGTCACTATGCGATAAACTTATCCTATCTTTTTCACTAACCAAAGAGAAAGATTAGCCACCTCAAAGAGATTTCTGATCTAGCCTGGAACTATTTTCTTCCCGTATTAGAGTCACCTAAACGGATCACATGCTGATCAGGTATAGATTTGTTCCTTGAACTTCAAAGTAGACTTAGGTCACTATAGGGAGATGCATGAAGAATATTTAATTTATGTTTGTTCTCAAAGTCTTACCATATATCAATTATGTTTTTCAAATTTCAACTAATATTCACTCTCATTTTAATTATTATTTGCACGAAGTATAGCAATGCAATAAGTCATATTTTAGACACAAAATATAATAATTAATATGCATACAAAAATATAAGAATGTATTTGCACACCAAGTTATATGTGATATAATAAAAAGCATAAAGTCTAAGACAAATAAATTGAGCAAATATATGAGTGAACCCACTCACCCGAGTCCAAGTGAAACAACGAAAGTCTCTAGTCTACATGCTAAAAATCACCACCTTTAATATTAAATAAATAACATAATTTTAATTTAATGAATATCATGATTTCTAAAATTTAAAACTAATTAGATTATTCAAATGTGCTAAATTAAGCCCAAAGGGTTAGGCTGGGCTGCAATTGGCCCGCATCAATTCAAATCCAAATCCAAAGGGTTGGGCTGGGTTACAGCTGGCCCGCAACCCACCCACAAATTCATATTTAAATGGATTGGGCTAAAGACCCAATCTCATAAAACTAATTTGGTCGGGTCGGGTCTTTTGGGTTCACAATCCAAATCCGACCTGAATCCCTTAACTTAAGAGAAGGAAGACTTGGGCCTTCTTCTCCCTTGAAGGGACTAACATGAGAGAGAGAGGACTAGCAGCGGCATTGCCGCCGGAGATCCTTCGACAGCACCCGACGACTCCTCTCCACTACAACCATGTGCTCGAGAAAGGAGGAGGTCGGGTCGATCGTCGATGAACGATGTCAACTGTCAACTTCAAGGCCGACAGCGATCCAATCCACAAGGGCTCTAAAAGAGGTACGCACGGTATGAATTTGAGGACGTGAAGCTTCCGGAGTAGGAGCGGTAGCAACTCCAAGCTGTCGGCTGGCAAGCTTCGCCAAACTGCAGATGCCCAAATAATTAGGTATTTATTTTCCACCCTAAAATACTCAATTTAATTTTATGAAGTGGGAGAGCACTCACTGATGGGTCGTGTAGCATTCTCCGAATGCTCCGGCGGTGCTCCGCCATGCCGATCCGAGGACACGACTCAGGACAAGGAAGAAAGAAGAAGAGGAGAGAAAGAGGAAGAACAGAGTTCAGTGTATCTCTCAAAATTTAGGGTTAGGGTTTTATTTTATCGGAGCAAAATTTGATTTTGATTAGGATTCGGCCAAGGGTTTCATGGCCATCCCTCTTCTTGTCGCAAAATAGGTGAGAGACGGAGTTGCACGTTCATGCACATGAACTTTTTTTTTTGAATTCTTACAGATGAACTGGAGCTGACTGTTCTTTCCTTTCTCTCAAAAATAGGAAAAAAAGAGAAAAAAAAACATAGTGTTCTCTCTCTTTCTATTTATAATGGTAACTAAGAAATCCATCTCCTTGGAGCTAGTGACTATGGGATGTCAATGGGCTGAAAGTCACTTTTGATGCACTAAGGTAGTTAGCACCAATTCATAAAACATTCAAAACTAATACCATCCTTTTGTTCTTAATATTTTCAATCTTGTTGATCAGAAGAAGATATTCAAGGAATGTCTTGTTAAATAAGGAGCTCAAACAAGGTGGTTAACATAATAAGATACTGAGATAGTAGGTACTGGTAGTATCCTATTTTCATTGTTAAGAGTGAGAAGCAAATTGCTTTTAGTGATGGAAATTATATTACATATCTGGTTAGATTGCCAAAATTATGTCTTCCTTTGTGGTAATTTACACGTTGGTTGTATAATACCCTAGTGTTTGTGGCATGCTGATTAACGTCATAATTATGTGAGACTTGTGGAAATAATAACTGGCTTTTGTCCTCTAGTATTACTAGATGGTAGTTTTATACTTTCATAGCCATAAATGAGAAAGCAAACTAATTTTAGAGAGAAATTTTCTTAGATATCTGTATAGATTGCAAAAAGATATCTTCCTTTGTGATAATAAATCACCTTGGTGGTATTAATCTACTACTCTGGCGGCACGGTGATAAACTGATAACATCAATTTATGTGGACATGCTAACTCGCTTTTATCCTCAACCTCCAATTTTTTTAGTCCTTTGGACTTAATTTTTGAGAAAGAGCCAATGCACATTTAAACTTCATATAGTTGATTAAATCTATTCACATGTTTGTGATACTTCAAGACACTTAATAATCTTGAACTGGAATATGTGCATATGGATTGCATGTTGACTCACCAGGGATAAGATATGGGCCTTCTATATATCCATAACATTTTGCTCCACTTGAGGCCTCCATTTTCATGTCATAACTTATATCTGTAGATTTGCAGCTGCTCTTTAAGGCAGTTCATCTGTTTTTGTTTTCGATTGAACTCTCTCTCTCTCTCTCTCATACACAAAAACATGAGAAAAGAGCAGGAAAAAGAAAGAAAGAAAACAGCAAGCAGACAAACAAATGCAGAAAAGCAATAGTTATAGGTTCCATTGCGAAGTATCTTTTACCTCAAATGCAAACCAAAATGTCTTAAATGTTCTAACCTTCCATATTGCTCACTGGCTTTCTGTTTGATAGATCTCATATTTGAATGCGCTTCGTTATGGGCTCAAAAGAATATTTTTTGGTGGATTTTTCATTCGCGGTCATGCTTACACCATGGACACTATCTCTTTTGCCGTCCATTTCTGGTAACTTCTTTGGACATAGTTCTACTCATGTGCTTTAAGACTTACACTTAATAGTTTATGGTAGAGATTATCATTCTTTTGCTTTAAGCCTTTAACTACACAGTATTATCTCTGCATATATATATATATGCACATATCAGTTTCAGTTTTGGAAACTGTTAGAGGGTGGTATTCTTGAAATAATGATATTTAATTCTTAGTTAGAATAGTTTCTTCTCTTATTCTTCATTTATGTAGGTCCAAGGGACAGGCACAAGCCATGTTTTTGCGTCATGAGGGTTTTCTGGGAGCTCTTGGTGCATTTATGAGCTATGAGAAGCATGGTCTGGATGACTTGATGTCACATCAGTTGGTAGAACGGTTCCCTATGGGTTCTCCTTATGTTGGAGGAAAGTTTCATGGTCCTCCTCTTAGTGACTTGAATGAGAAGGTAAGGATATAAGATTCTTACCTTGCACTTGGTGGTTATGCTGTTCTCAAATTTTAACGTTTTTATTTTGTTACCGTATAGCTCCAAGATTTATATATACCAGTCCTATTAACTCTTATTCATATTATATTATCTTATTATCTTATTTGATTACTTTTTGAATCTCAAAATAGAGATCATGCTAGTTTTAGTCATGAAGGAGGTCTTTTTTTTTTCTTTTCTTTTTGTGAGATTTGGGATTTCTGTCCTTTCTTCTGATTTCCTTTTATGCGGTGAAAGCATGAATACTTGTCTCTTTGCAGATATCATGGATGGAGAAATTTGTACAGAAGGGTACTGAGATAACAGCCCCTGTTCCAATGGCTCCTCCTGGAACAACTGGTGTGGGAGGTTTTGACCGCCCTTCTTCAAGGGGAAACACATTGCGTTCTGATGCTAGTGCAGCATTGAATATCGGTGTTCTCCATCTTGTGCCCACGCTTGAGGTGTTCCCTTTGTTAGCAGACCCTAAGATGTACGCTGCCACTTTACTCTTCTTTTCTTTTATCTGAATCAGTAAACATCTTTCTGATGGAAAGTGTCGCCTGATAACAAGCCACTTGGCCTTGTCCTGGAAAGTTTCTGCTGAAACCACAAAGTAGATATGACTTAAGCTCTCTTCAGCCTGCCATTCAAGAATCACTATTGCTCTCTCTGTTTTTCCATGTTTTTGCTCAATTTCTTTTTATTTGTTAATGTGCATATATTGCTTTTCCAAGATGTTATCTGCATATTTGCAGTTTTTTTTATACGTATCAGTTTTATCCATTAATATTTGTTTAAACGACCATCATGTCTTTTATGGGGAACATTATCTCTTTGTAAAGGAAGTAGTTACTTTGACATGTTGATGACTACTATGTAAGCATCTGAACCATCGGGTTATATAAAGCAATTTAATCCATACAAGATTTAAATGTGCAGGTATGAGCCAAATACTATAGATCTCTCGGATCATGGTGAGCTTGAGTATGTTCTACATTCTTTCTTATTTCGGAACATTAATTGTCAAAAGTTGGAAATTCTTCTGTAACTGATCTGTAAGCTATGCACCATATAGGTATTGGTTTATGGTGTTATCAGGGCATATGCCTGACCTTGTTGATAAGGTATGAACTTGAATCTTGACTTTTTAACTACAATTATTTTTGCTACTGGCTCTTCAAGAAACCATTTTCTGGAATCTGCATGGTAGAACTCAGTTTGTCCACCTATCTCCTTAATATTTGAATAACCGACTGGGTAACATTTTACTTCTAGTCTTCTACTCCCTGTACTGCATTCTTCAATGTTAGAAGCCAGATATATTACTTTATTAATCATTCAGCATTCTAGGATTTCTGAGATTTCTTAATATGTAGTTGGCTGATGGGTTCAAAATAGATGCCTGTATTGGTAGAAGGACTAATATTAAATTTCTGCTATAAGATCTAGAAATATAGATTCTTATGATCTTTGAAGGGGAAAATACCTCCTTGAACTTCCATTTGTGTCACTTAACCCTCTCGTAGTTTTGATATAGATGCAACTCTTTTCAGCTCTTATCTCTTAATTTTTTAGCATCTCTTTTCTTATCGGTGGCGTCAAAATATTCCAAATCTCATAGTTCAATACAAGGATGGCCGTGCCAAAGGCATGTGTCGTGTCAAAACCTGGTCATTATGCCCTACATGCCAGTGACATGCCTTTAATATATTTTTTAGTGTCTTTATACATTTTTTTTGGTTTAAATTTACATATTAAAGCCTATATTAGAGTCTTTTATCCTTAAGTAATGTTGTAAATAACTTATTTTATTAAAGATATAGCAATAGTCAAGTAGAAACATGATTAAACACATAATATGATTGAATACATTAATTAATTAAGAAAAGCTCAATAATTAAAACTAAAACCTACTTTAACGTAGTTAATCGAATATGCTCCTATATCAATTTTGACCCAATTTGAATGGATTTGACAATATCAGTTTTGGATCTTTTAAAATTTGGGGAAAAAATTTAGGGAAAATCCAATTATGCTAAAATTTAGCTAAAAAATTATAAAGTTAGTTCAAATCAACTCATATGGAGAAATCTAATATATTCATGTACCAATGTTTACCCAGTTTAAATGAATATGACATATTAATGATGGATTTTTCAAAATTTGGGGGCAATTTTAGGGGAAGTCAAAATTTCCATTTGATTCCCATATTTTAAACAGGTTTTTTAATAGATCTAGCACCAGAATGTTAGATTTATATAGAATAACACCAAAATGCTAGGTTTATGTAGAATGACCCTTACAAATAATAGATCTAGCAAATTTGAGCTAGATCTATCGTTTGTACACCCCAAATTAATTTTTAAAGTGAAATAAATTAAAAAACTTCATTTCGGCACCGGTCCGTGCCGGTTCAGCACATACCCGTGCCGACCAACATGGTGCAACATACCTAGTCATGGGGCTGTGCCACTGGCATAACCTGTGCTGAGTGCCAATCATCATGGTCATTATTGGTTCAAAATCTTTAGATTCTCAAGTATTCTATTCTCCAACCTGGGTTCTAATGCAGTAGAGTTTTTCTATTCTCATGCAGTATAACTAGAGGCTAGAGGACATTGGTACTTATTCAGATATTTGATGCTTATTCATGACTCTACAGGCAGTTGCTAGTGAAGGTGGAACTGATGATGCGAAGAGAAGAGGAGATGCATTTGCACATGCATTTTCAGCTCATTTAGCTAGGTAAATCTTCTGAAGTTTGCTAAGAGATACGTAATTATAAAGAATGATATAAGAAAACTTCATTTACAAAACCTTGTTGGTATTGAATTATGGAGGAGTTATTCTCAATAAGCTATATCAACAAGAAAAATCAAGGTCCACCTTATAATATGTCCGTGATATGCAAACATGTTATTTGGAGCAAAAAGGGTGTGATTGTGTAAAAGAAATAAGAGAAATATATGTTTTTCAATAAACCATGATGATTCACTTCTCAACACCTCAGCATCATTTTCCATATTTACAGACTCTTGATGGTGTTGGACATAGTGGCTCATCTTTTGAGTAATTTGGAAAGTGAAATTCCTTGTTTGTTTAGAGAAACTGTTGCATACAGAGACCAAGCTACAAATACTAAGATGAAGTTGCACTATACATTATCTAGTCTGGCTTGAGAATGTTCTTGTGCAAAATGCACTAGTGCTCATCAGCCACCTCCAAGTCTGACATTTCTAGAAAGTTCTTATGAAATTTCCTGTTCATTCATATGCATTAGTAGGATTTACATCGCTCAATGACTGGAAGGAGTTTCTCTGCCTAGAAATGTCATGATTCTGGCTAATAGCTAGTCATTTAGTGAGTTAAGCTAATCACCCCAGTGGACATTTTCCTTGCTTTACAGGCCAATTTTTGGAAAAACTTGCTGGCAAATAGCCATTTAGGCACACAATTTGATAAATAATGAATGATATCTTTCCATAGTTCACTTATTTGTACGAGTTTTGAACTATTTTAAGTCTGCCCCCAAATTTTTTTGTGTCTTACTCACTTCAAAATTTAAATACAAAATTAAGTGCCTCTTGTAATTGCTGACTGGGACCAACTTGCAAATATAAGTCACTTACCAGCTACTTCTATGAAAATTTTCAAACCGTAAAAAAACTTGTCTAAATCTTAGGAAAAAAGTTCTATATGAATCAGTTTCTAGTTCAGTGACTTCTACATAAATAGCTGAACCTAAAAGCAATTTATATGGAAATCTTTTTTTCTAAGACTTAGCAATTTTTTTGCAATTTTAAAATTTCTATATAAGTTGCTGGTTGGGTCAGTGATATATATTTAGAATCCATTACCCTACTCAGCGTTTTTAAATAACTAGTCTTGTATTTAATTTTTGAAGTGTACCAGATGCGTAAGAGTTTGGGAGGGCTAGTTTGGTCAAAAACTATATTTATGCAGCTAATGTAGCTTTCAAGGCATATGACTTAAAACACTTCTTTCCTAATTTACATTGAAATCAGTGTTCTAAAAATGTAGCCATGGTTCAAGTGGGGCACTTATGTGGACACCATGGCGGTTTGGTAATTTAAGATATTTAAAAAAATATTAAAATGATTATACATTAGTCGATTTTATTATATGCAAAGGTAACTAACTGGAGTGTGAATGTAAAACCTATCCTACATGGGATTACACCTTATAATTTTAATAAACAAATAAGCTAACATTTTTGGAATGATAATTATTTAGCAATGGCAAATAACTAAATATAATTATCAACAATGGTCGTGCTAGTGGTATGTGCCGTGCCATCATTGGCATGGCACACCCTTGCATGCAACTGACACACATTTATAATATTTAGAAATATTTTTAAGTTTTTGGCATTTCAACCTACGTTATAATGTTTTATCTTTATATCATTTTTATAAATAATCTATTTTATTAAAGATAAAGTAACAGTTAAATATAAATATTATTCAACACATGATATAATTGAATACATTCATTAAAACTAATATTAATGATTGAACACTCCATAATATGATTGAATACTCCATAATATAATTGAACACATAATAACATTCAATACCTAATATTAATTGATAATAGTTCAATAATTAAAACTAATATCTAGTTCAACGTAGAATGGCAAGAAGAATCAAAGACTTCATTTGCCGGCACAAAAATAACACGAGAATGCTGCTTTTTGTAACGTCTCACATAGTCTTCATACAAAAAAAATATTTATAATTCTCCTATGATATGATATGGATAGTGAACATGCATAGGAACAACTGGCACCAACACTGGCACAAACACACTATAAGCATATGCATATTGTGAATATGGAGTATAATAAGGGTGTTGTGGTTCTGATAGGTGTGATTGATATGATAGTAATGATGATGAACTCATCATCCTGTGGGCACACTTCTCCTGATGTCCTGCTACCTATAGACTCAACTTTTTCCTTCATCTGACTGTAATTATGCTGAGCTTGAGATGTCCATTTACTTTCTTCTGTTTCTGATAAATTCTGCCTCGTGATGGTCTAGGTCTGGCCCTATGGTGTTGATCTTGGGTGGCATGTATAAAGTTTTCCTCCTTTGTAAAAACAATACCTCTCTGAGAATGTTGTATAGCAAGGACGCATGTCTTATTATCATCATCACCACCACCAGACTGAGTCTTGTCATTATCACCATTATCATTATTGTTATTATCTCTAGTCTTATCATCAGCAATTTATTTAAGCCTTCTAAAGAATCAATTGATTGTGAAGATGATATAACTTGATTAGTAATCGGTCGTGAAGATCTAGCTTGACTAGTAGTTAATTGATGATAATTGATGAAAATAAGAAGAAAAAGTTAAATAATGGACTCCACATGTCATATCATATTTGTTTGTTAAGAAAATGATTAAAATTGATTTAATCATTATTAATGGAAATAAAAAATTTATAAAAAAACTCTATATCGACACAATGACTAGCATGTGGTCATGTCTGACTGACACGGCTCGGCATGTGCCACTACTAGCACAGCAAGTGCCAGTAGGGCGAGTGTCTTCCATTGGGAGTGAGAACCCGAGATGATGACGTGATGCTCAAGGAAATCAAAAGGTATAATAGATTTTCAGTTAGGTATTTTGTGTCATCTCTCTTTTGACCTTCTATAGATCTAATAAAATTGCATTTGACACACTAGCTTACCAATTAGGACCTCTTTTGTTTAAATATTATTTTAACACAAACTTACATTTTCAATTACTAATTCAAAGTACTTATAAATTTGAGTTTCTCTCTCCCCATGTAGGAGAGAGAACAACTAACATGGCGCTTAGAGTATTAGTTCTAATTAAAGATGCTAAAAGTCTTAGTGTCTTCAAAGATGTTGAAAATTTCAACATTTTCATTCCAGTACATGTAAATACTTACAAAGTTTCACTTTTCCTGTTAGGTATCTACTTGAAAGAAAACGCTGAAAGTTTCAACATTTATAAAATTGCTAAAAATTTCAGCGATTTTAATTGGGACCGGCTCACAAGCGTCATGTTGGTTGTTTTCTCTCCTAAGTGGGGAGAGAGAAACCTAAATTTGTAAATATTTTTAGCTCACTATTAAAAATAAATATTTTTATTACATTAATAGTAAATCCAGAAAAAGGTCCGCCAATTGGCTATGCACCTAAATCACCAAGAGTTTGCCTCTAGCACCAACTGCCACGACAACTGTTTTGGTGCTATATGTGGCCTAACCACAAAGTAGGGCCATGTATAGTGTATGCAGAGTTGCTAAGTGCCCTCCCCACTTAGGTGACCACTAAAACAGATTTTTAGAACACTGCATTGAATAGTAGTGCAATTGCCCACATTAGTTTGCTGATGAAAGTGTTCCAAGTTAACAATAAGTTAATAAGTTAAAATATTAGCTGACTTTAGTTGCATTTGTAATGTATATTATTGCTGTTGTTCATATTTGAGATATATGGAGTGATTGTAGCTGCATTTATAACTCTCTTGACTTCATTAATGTTTTGGTAACCTGTGACTACTGACTATGTACATCATATTATGAAACTATGGTAGGGCTAATTGATGAAAGACTAAGAAGCTATGTATCGGACTAGTCTGCTTTCTGTTCCAAGTTTTGTAATGAAAAAGGAATTCTGACACAAGGAAGGAAACATACAATGGCTTTCCCCCTGGCAATCAATAAGTAGAGGTAGCAGTAGGGTCGTGTTAGATGGGTTCTGTCAGTTTGACAGATAAAATTAAACATGGCATGCCAACCCGAACACACTGCTTGATGCAATCATATAATGTTTTGTAGGACCAGTACTTTCTACACCCTTGTGTCCTTTTTTCCTTGTGGAAATATGACCGTACTAAATGATTCCATCCAATTATAGTTGATCAATTATCATTTATCAATCAATGGATCAAGTGAAAAGGGGTGGAGGAAGAGGGCATTACCGCAGTAGTTAATCTATGTTTTTTGCGAAATGTAAATGGTCCAGTAGAAGTATATGGAGTTACTCTCTCCTGTAATGTACTACTTTATAAGGTGCACCATATAGGCCTACTTGTTTTGCTCGAGTTAATAGTTTTTTGAATATCCAACATTCAATCTAGTGCGAGACTGAGTTGCTCAGAAGCAATTCCAAGCATGTTTTTAGTTCTGTCGGCATTCTATTTAATCTCTGCTGGTTCAGTTCCTCATTATCCCATTGGTTTGGTCAGTCCTAAACAAGTTCAGATAGACCGGCCTGTCCTACTAAGTAAGGGAACATCCAGCACATCAAGCAAGATGACTCTGCAGAAGGTTGTTCTAGGAACTTCATTATTTGAGTATCACTTTTCAAGTTCAGGATCGTGATCTTAGAACCACTGCCCAAAAAAATTAGCCTCGAGTGTACCCAGGCCCCAAGGGTCCCGCAAAGCCGGTCAACAGTGGTGGAAGAGGAAGTCTTGAAGCAAGAGAACCTGCTAATTACATTTTATGTAGGGTAAAACAGTGCTGCTTGCATTCTCCTATCTTGGAGGGAAATGAACTTCATTCAGAATCTCTTTACTGTCCAGATGGGCTATTATCACTGACCCAAGCAGGACGAGTTCCACTCTCATCTCACACTGCTGCTTGACTCACATTCCATTGATCTAGTTCTCTCATTCTACTGACCTTGAACTGTGATCCCAGTTTTGAGTGATCCTCATGGGGAATGGAATCAAATGACTTTGGTTTGCTAAAGCCAAAAAATTCTTTGATGAGTGAGGGAGCCTGAGGCCTTAGTAGCTTATCTTGTCTTTAGGCAGCTGTCCTACTTTTGTTTTGGCCGTCTTACAGTTGGTGCCATAATGGGGAGGGTGCAAGATGTAAGCGAATCCGTTCCTATTCAGAGGCTTCTCAAGATGCAAGATGCATTTCTTTCCCAGATTTGTCAGAGCTGATGGAAAACAAACATATCTTGGATAGCAATCCTAGGGAAAGGAGTAAGTATTGGCTGTTGGCATGTCCGAGCTAAGATAAGTTGAGGCAGGTAAAGATGGTTATCTAGCTTACTTGGTAAAGGACTCCTTTAGTTTAGCAGTCATGAATTGGCAGTCATGGATTAGCCGTCATGGATTAGCCATCATGGATTGACTCTAGGTGGTTAACTTGTATACCCATATTCTCAGAGTTCACATTTTTGACAGTATAATTCTGCTGAATCCAACTATAATCCAATGCACAAGTTAAGAATGGCCTAGATGGGCCACATGCTTCTTCTCATGAGCATTTTTTTGCTATTTGGAGTCTTCAAGCTCAATGAGTCAACTGAAGACACCAGCTGGATGCTCTAATATCTCACAAATTGAGAAGATGATGGTATATATATTATATAATCATCAGCTAACTTAGTCTATAGGAGGCAAATAGTAGCCCAGTATGAGTCAAAATGATAAAATAGATGACAGCCACTTTCATAGCATGTGATTATCTAGCATGACTCAGCGGCATAAAATAAAATTGGTACTAAATGAGGAGCTGTACTTAAGTTCTCACAAGTGGATAACTATACATAGATACTACCAGATTTCTTTGTTCATGCATTGTCAAGAAGAGACTACCAGTTGAGCAAGCTAATAGATGAGATTCTTGTTTTCACCTATTCAAGTTCACTCTTGTCCAAGATTATTGTATTCTTGAAAGGAATTTAATTCCTCTCTTCCAGTCCTTGCTTTTGCCGTACTTCAATATCTATATCCTCCTTACTTTATTTCTTTTGGGGTCAAACATAATGTTTGATTGTGGCTTACTGGCTTATGCCAATGGTACATCCATAGAATTAGTATCAGGGCAGAGCTTATGCAGCATAATTTCACTGATCAAGTCCTTAGTAATCACTTATTTCTTGTGAAACTTTTGTACATTTAGAAGTTGTACTCATAACTATCATGTTTTATAAACAACCGCAAGCCAATAGTAGAATGCCCATGATTCTTATCAATAAATTGAATTTCATTGAGCTACCTTTGTGTCTCTCAACTTCATATTGTTTTATACTTTTATATTCGATTTTGTGTCTCATTTTTTTTTAAGTGGTATATCATTATATGCTTTGTTATCTTCTGTGTTGTCGATTATATCAGTATATGACTTGTTATCTTCTGCATATAAAGCAGAGTCCATCATTTACCCAATACGAGACATTGTTGTACATCCATCAGTTGCCATGTGTAACTTTATTATTATCTTAACTATAGGTTGATGGAGGAGCCTGCTGCTTATGGAAAGTTAGGCTTGGCCAATCTGTTGGAGTTAAGGGAAGAATGTTTAAGAGAGTTCCAATTTGTAGATGCTTATATCACTATCAAACAGAGGTAACTTGTCCAACATTGTCTACTATTTTCTCTCTTTTTCGTCTGAAATTAATTTGAGTATCTGCAAATGTACTTAATGTGATTTGTCTAATAAAAATGTTGGATTTCTGATTGAACATTTAACTTCAGATATTTTGTTGCAGTCGAGCTCTCATGATTTTTATGAGAGCTCAGTTTACATGATAATACTTGCCAAGAACGTTGCAAGTGAAATTACCATTTTTCTCATTCTTTTTGTCCTTTTCTCGTCTTTAAGACATTTGGGAGTATTTTAGTTGGTTGCATGAGCCTGCACTGCAATCAATTCATCACATTGAGGTTTTGATGGCAAGACATCTCTTGCTTGATTTATCTATTTGCCATGATTTTTCTCAAAATTTTTTTGAGGGTAGTCACTCAACTGACAATCTCTCATATATTTAATTAATATCTTCGAGGGGTCCTCTTAAATCTTATTATTGACATTGAGCCATCATTTTCTTGACTTATCTGTTTGCCATTATTTTGCCAGAAAATGAACTCTTTTTTTTTAAACTTTTTTAGATGATCATTGCTGATGCAATACACCATGTAGATATTTTGATTGGCTTGTCCTGCAATCTTCGTGTGTAAATGTTTTTGAGATAAACTGGCTTCAGTAGTTCTTTATCTGTTTTTCCCTTGTATCAGGGCTAGGTTTGTGCATAAGCTCATATTCTGCATTTTTTTTTTCCGTGGATAGGGAAAATGAGGCTTCACTTGCTGTTTTACCTGACCTTCTTATGGAGCTGGACACAATGAACGAGGTATATGTCGGGATCTATGTCTCATATATCAAACTAGATGAAATATATTAATTATTTTCTTCTTTATTATATACTAACAAATTTTGCTTTGGTGGCTCCATTGGTGGTTGGATGTTCATACTTTGTTGAAAATGAACAAATGGATTAGGTTTATATCATACTGATAGCTGAAGAGTGGTACTGATAGTTTTCCAATGACATCCCTTATGTAGAATGATCCTGTAGTGAATCATCTAGTCGTCATATCAGAATTATAAATTTATAATGTTTATTTCTTGAACACTATGGGTTGCAATAGTCATGTTTATTCAGTAATATCTAGTTTTCAGTCTGATAGTTAGTAGTCATAACTTATGAGAGCCAGAGAATTCATCTAGTACTAATCCTAGATTCCTAGCCATCGTGCTTGGATCTGTGCACACAGATGATGTATTGTATTTTGATCAACCTATTATAATATTACGTAAGAGTTACTCTCTCATCTAGTTTTTGCTTAACCATGCTCTTACTTCCTAGGAATAGTGCCTCAATATTATTAAGTTGTTATTAACTCAACCATCTATATTTTTATTCATAAATGACATCGAGAACAGTGTGCGAAGCATGTAGACTTTTTCCACATGCCACACCAGTCATAAGTTTCTTTAACCAGGGGAGTTTGCTTTAGGCCATTGCATTCATGTGACATTATTCAAGAAAAATTGTTTTGTGGAGTTATACTTTTATGCTCTCCATTGCAGATAATATTCAACGTTAATATTTTATTTTCTTTTTTCTCTTCTGACTTATATCCAAGATTCCAAATGTTCTATAAAAAGATGAAAACAAATATTCCAAATGAAACTGAAAAACAGTAAATTCAGTACAATTTACAGGCTTCACATGAAGCTTATGCTATATGATGATGAAAAGTGGTCCAGGTGTTAAACTTAGTAGAGATGGTATATTGTGCAGTTTATGAGATTTTAATTTCGAAGTCCAGTATTTTTATTTGCTAAGAATCATATACGCCTTTATCTTGTACTGGTACTTGATGATTTTAAACATCTGTTGTTTAGGAGGATAGGCTGCTTGCTCTCATGGAAGGTGTCCTTGCTGCAAACATATTTGATTGGGGATCTCGTGCCTGTGTGGACCTTTATCACAAAGGAACTATCATTGAAATTTATCGCATGAGCCGCAAAAAGATGCAACGTCCCTGGCGGGCAAGTTTCTTCTTTGGATAAATAGATTCTATCCAATGCTATAGTATACAAGACTTATATTAGATTATATATCACTTAGTTCTGTCATATTATTGCCAGTTAAGTCATGATTAAGATACTCTTTTTTCATTTAGCAAAAACTGATTTTCTTACAGGTTGACGACTTTGATATGTTTAAGAAAAGATTGCTTACTAATGAAGGGAATAAGCAACAACCATATAAAAGAGCCCTGCTCTTTGTTGATAACTCTGGTGCTGATATTGTTCTTGGGATGCTTCCATTAGCTCGAGAATTTTTAAGACGTGGTACTGAGGTGAGTTGAACTGTAGAAAGATAATTGTTGCGTTTTATTCTCAGTTTCTGCTCTGCTATCTGCAAAATTCATCAAAGAGGAAAAAGAATGCAAACGAGATTAACTTGCTTATTTAATGCCTTTTAAATCATTTGTAGGCATATGTGGATGTTGTGGATGATATGGTTGTTATCCAACTATTCTCTCTCTTGTGAATGTTGGAAAAATATAGGGAATGTCTCTACAGAGTTATAAGCCCAACTCCAACATTGTGCCTGTTGGCATGTGACAATGGTGTGGTCAACACTTGACATACTGACTGGAATAGGAGTTAATGCCCTTAATTTAACTATTCAATCACCATTTGACTATAAGCATTGCACATGAAATATTTGGCATAATTTTTTTTTTCAAGTCATGAGGATGAAAACTTTCTTGCAGAAGTGGTCGGTAATTAATATCTGTCTATGCTTAATGTTTTAAATCATTTTAACAACTCTAATAGTTATAATAAGAATGTCTATTTTACAAACCTCTAACCTAAAACTTATCACTGTCAGCCCAGAAATCATATTCTCACCTTTGTTCTAGTTGCAAATTGTTTACCTTCTTTAAACCATTGTCGGTTCTGCTATGAGATTAGATGCTAACTGTTCTTTGCTTGCAGGTTGTTCTAGTTGCAAATTCTTTACCTGCCTTAAATGATGTTACTGCTAATGAACTTCCTGAAATTGTTGCGGAGGCTGCAAAGGTTGGAAGGAATAAAAGAATCATTAGTCTCAGCGTCTATTCTTTTCCATATTATTAATTTTTTTCTGGTAATATCTGAGAATTTCAGTTCTTGACTACTATAATTTTAATTGTGCTCTCTCCAAATTGCAGCACTGTGATATTCTCAGAAAAGCTGCTGAAGCTGGAGGATTGTTAGTGGATGCGATGGTTAGCGGCCAAGATGGCCTGAAAGAAACATCAGTTTCAGTTCCGCTAATGGTTGTCGAGAATGGGTGTGGGAGTCCATGCATAGACCTTCGGCAGGTCAGCTCAGAGCTTGCTGCTGCTGCAAAGGATGCAGACTTGGTAGGAAGTTACACATTTCTGAAACTTTCAGTATATATCTCCTGAATTATCATCTATTATCTTTATAATTGCCTTCAAGAACTTCAATTTATTATTTGATGTCATAATGGCACAGGTAATCTTGGAAGGGATGGGCCGAGCTCTACATACTAACCTCAACGCTCATTTTACTTGTGATGCCCTTAAGGTATTAAGTGTACAATGATGACTATGATAACATTGTTTCAGTTTCTATATCACATACTTGGTTAACCAGTCAATTATCAAGTGCTGAATAAGTTTGTACAAGTCTAATCAGTCAAATATCATATAAACTGAGCTCAGCCAAAAAATGTTGTCTGTGGAAGACTGTTTTTCCAATTGAAGCACTTGAAAGTTGAAAACCAACAAGTTAAGAAGATTTATGGGTTTTTTCATCCATATGAAGTAGCAATCAACTCTTTCACCATTAATAAAGAAGTTTTTAAATGTTGTTTACGTTGAAGGCAATAGCACTCTAGGTCCTCTAGAATTGTGTAATGTTTCCATAGTCCATTTTCCTCTTGCATCTACAAGTTAATTATCTCATTGGTGTCATGACCCTGTGATCTATTTCCCATAGCTTGCGATGGTGAAGAATCAGAGGTTGGCAGAAAAGCTTTTCAATGGAAATATATATGACTGCATCTGCCGGTTTGAGCCTGTCCAGTAACTACAGTGAGGCTGATTGAGTTGGATTTGGAGCTGTAGATATCATCTGGTAAGATATCTTTTTCTTAGTGAAGTTATTGCTAATTCCTTGTCATTTAATCCTTCTAAGATTTTCAGTTTCTCAAACTTCTCTCTCTATAAAGTAGGTTGTATACTCTGTGGTTGGTTAAAAATCTTAACCAGATACATGACTGATGATTATCCATCATCACCACATGAGAATACAACTACTAATATTGGTGCCAATACTGAAATCTTGCTCAGATTTCTGGCGTATGATATTAGCCTATTAGGTTTCAAATATGATGAGCTTATGCAACAACGTGGGTCCAATTTTTATCTGTGTGCATATTCTATTCATTTACAACAATGCACTCTATACATATATCTTTAGATGACTAATTACTATAAAGTCGTATATGTTCAAAGCCGTCAACTTGTTGGATTGTATGTAGCTGAATAAACCAGATAATCCATTTCCATAGCCCCAGTAGTACTAGCTACTATGGATGAGTAAAAACAACAAAGATTTGTGCTTAATTGAAATATCAGTGTACTATGCAGATATTATTACTATCTCTCTTGACAAAGTGACTGAAAACTCAGAACATTGCACAGTTACTGAGAAGTGACAATAATCAAGTTGTTAGAAGACCTTGCTTTGCAGTTCTAAGTCCTAAATTTATAAGCTTTTGAACCTTTTACTTCGCTACATTTTTTTTTTCTTTTTACCGTCTGAGTGTTTTGAACTGTGCAGCTTCCTTTGTCCACCGTCTAATGAGCTATGTAACTCTTTGCAGGTTCAATTTCTGAATCATTTCATCTCATCGGCAAAACTACTGGTTTAGTTGATTTGAGATGATAATGGCTGATTACGAGATCTTCTCTAATTCTTCAGTGTCCTTTTTCTTTCTTTCACATTGTAGGGTTCAAAATGGGCCTTTTAACAGCATTAAATGCAATTCGGTCACATAATCACTTGAAGAACCTTGCATTAATGTGCAATTGCTCATTTATTGTGCCATCAGATAATTTGATTGTCTAATAAACTCTTTTTGAGTTTCTTTGTTTTCTTGGTAAGAAAGGTAATGCTATTTTATCTCACGAGTGTTGAGTGAACAGGGGATGGGATGGAATCGACCAGACAGAGGAGAAACCTTGCTCTTTACCCAGGCTACCTGGCCAATTAGCTGCAGGATTATCTTCCCTGTAACAATGAGCAAAGGAAACAGAACCATACAGAGAAGTAAGATGGAGAATACCCTTTGGGTGTGTTTTGTGAGCTGCAACTGATTCAACCGTAGGGCAAGAGAGAAACAATAGCTGCTTGGTTGTTTTGAGTCCTGCTAAAAAAAAATCACATCGTTTCTACTTTCCAAAGAGTCCACGTCTCGTAAACAATGCGACTTCTAATACCGGTGATCCACTCGCCGCAACTCTAATATTGACGAAACTAAAATTTGATACCTAATAATTATTGTGCCAACGAGTTGTGTTCTCAAAAGTGGCATATAGGGCATAAGGGATTAGAGGTAGGGTTGGCAATCGGGTTGTGTTAAAGTGAATTTGGGTTGGGACGACTTTGCCCTAATATGAATATAAAGTGATTATTAGACGGGTTGTATTTGGTGGATATCAGTACGACTCATTTAATTTGTATTTGGTTGCATTAGCCATCTATCTAGGAAGAAAAAGGGGGACGACGACCTAGACTCCGACAAGAACTTTGAAACCATTTCCAGATCCTGAACAGGCCCAATTGGAAGACACTAATCAGACAAAGATCTAACCCAGAATAGGACCAAGACAGTGAGAAAGCTTGCGTTCGTTCAAGGAGGAATTAGAACTAGGATGGTATTATAAATTACATTGACAGAGATAGGTCTAAACTAACTCATTTTGGAAGGATGAAGAATCTTAATTAAGGCAAAACGAGTCCTGCCCCCAATCAACAATAGATCTACCAACGATGTTCCAATGTGTTCTAAAAATCATTAAAAAAATCAACATGGTAACCATCCCGACCGCCGGACAGCACTGACTCGAGGGTATCACAAATCTCATAAAAAATAAAAGGTCTGATTAGGTCACCGTAGCAGACCGGATCCAAAGACGGCAAGAGGGGCCTATTCACAGGGGTCATGACCGATCAATCGGCAGATCAAATACTGACATAATAATCAATAAAAAGAAATTCACAATATCCCACGGCAATGAGTATGGCAGTTTCAAAAAATCTTGTATCATTCAATGCTCAATTCATTCTAAGACTTGATCAGAGTTTTCACCAACGGTCAGTGTGTTAGGATAGCAATATGCCTCTAATATGCATATTGATGCCTCATTGTGACCATCATGAAAAACACTAGTAGTAGAAATGTTGCATTCCTTGCTGGATGGGAATATGCTCTGTGCAATTCACCCATATGATTGTACTGGAATTTAAGGTTAATCTGGGAGGGGAAAAAAAGTAGTAGTAGAACTGATAGTTTCAGAATCGCCAGCGTGTCTATCGGAAAGTGGAACGCGGAACCAGCACCTGGATAGTTCACAGGATACCAGCTTATGTAGTTAAAAAGTGGAACAATTAGGGCATTCTTACAAGCAAAGGTAATTATTCATAACACAAGATCATTGAAAAATATACTTGTATAATCTGTTATTCTGCATCTTCATCATTAAGAGTAGAATCAGTACCTCATTACAGTCATTTTGTCTGTCCAACTTATTTCTTTTTTACTGTACAGCCCTTTTTTCCTGTAATAACAATGTTGAATTGGATCCATCACTGCAAATGCTACATCAATCTTTCATGGTATTGTTGCTCAAGATACAAGGAAACATCGAGCAATGAACTGGGCTAATAGCAGTTGATTTTATGATACTACCACCTGCGGCGCCTCCAGCCATACCAGTAAGCGAATGTGGCGATAGTCACAGCCACAGCAACACCAGCTGTGGCATGCCATGCATATGTTGGCTTTTCAACAACTAGTCCACCTTCGGATATTGCCTTTTGGCTTTCTCGAACTGCAAAGTCAATGCCTTGTCTTTCGAGCTCAGCTACATCTTTGACCTTCACCTTAAGCCTAACAGCTTTAGCTATCGCCTCGTAATCTTCTCGGTTTCCACCTTCAAGGAAAGCACCTATAATCTGGCCCTTAACAAGCCAGTATGCACCAAATCTCCCACTAGAAAAGTCTCCGTAATGAATAACCTCACCAACATTGTCCCCATAGAACTGCCAAGATAGTGTGAAGACTCTGGAGTAAAAGAAGGGCAAATAATTAAGGTCACCAGTTTTATCAGGTGCCATAATTGCTGCAACAGCATGCCTCGCAGTTTTACGAGCAGAGTCCACGTGCTCAAGCCGGCGGATATCATTGCCAAAAAGCTTAACGGGAAATGCAGCTACATCTCCCACAGCATATACAGAATTGTTGCTTGTTTGCATCTGACAGTTCACCTTAATGCCACCTTTTTCTAGTTGTAGTTGACCTTCAAAGAGACTGGTATTTGCACGGATACCAATGCCCACAACAACCATGTCAGCAGGAAGACGTGCACCATCTCTAAGAATCACTGCTGTCACCTGCAAACAGAACTTATCAGATTAATGTCACAGCTTGCAAGAGATTATGCAATAAGGAAGGTGCTCAATATAGTTTCATGAGAATATTTTCCACCCTCACTCCCCATTTCAATGGTACAGCAAGTTAAAACAGAAAAGGGAAAGAATGAAAGTCAAATCCATATCAGATAGCTTATTTTAGATTTACATGATCTTCAACATATTATCTGCGACATCAAGATCAAGGTAGTCAAAACAATTATATTTTGCTTCTATCAAGATAAAAGTAACAAATTAGTTGAAACTAGAAAGTAATGCTATAAGCAATGATTTTTAGGCAAGGTTTAAGCAAAGCTTTAAGTATCGGGATTGGATTGGATTTCTGAAAACAAGATATATATTGACCGTCAATACTAGCCCTTAGTTTAAAATATGAAAAAACTCTAAAACTTTTAGAAAATATAATAATAAGATATAAAATATAAATTATTATGAAGTCTAAAACTAAAAAATATATTATTTTCACAATCTCTATCTCTATCCTTTTCTACCACTCTCTCTCTCCCCCCTCACACAAATAAAGAAACATTTTCTTTCCCTTTGCCACTCTCTCTCTCTCTTCCCCCTCTCACACAAATAAAAAAAATATTTGTTTCCCTTTGTCACAAATGAAAAAACCTTTTATTTCCCTCTCTCCCACTAACTCTCTCTCCTATCTCATCTCATCTCATCTATAATCTCTCACTCACTTAAAAGAAAAACAGCAATGCTCACTCTCCCTCAAAATTCTTACTCTTGGACTCCCCATCTTTCTCTCTCCCCCCTCACTCTCCCTCTCCCAGTCCCTCCCTTTTTCTCTCACAATCCTAGTTTTAAGAGTGACTGACAGATAAGGAGCCGCTTATTCTTAGGTGGGCACCCGTAAATCAAGGCATCTATAAAAGAAAGAACAGTTAAAATTGATATAAAGACTATAGAATTAAGCACTCCATTTTGCCTATAAACCATAGGCTTTAGAATTGTCACAAATATAGCAAAATCTGCACCTTGGTAGGACCTAAATGAAGCCCTGATATACTCTGTCTAAAATTAGTACCTAGGCAGTAATATGGTTGTCTTTTCCCCCGAAAGAAAAGGCCTTTAGGTATATCATGCACTCTGAGGAAGTGCTGAACTCATATCATGCACAAATACACTTGTACATATAGCATAGAAAACATAGATAAAGAATCTTCGCTCTCAAGTAAAATTGATTTTTCACCCAAATAACACAAGCAGGTTTCCCTCCCTGTCTAGAACATCAAGGAATAAATGGAGATAAATGTTCACACTATCTTCTCCAGAAAGCAAAATGAGTAACATGGTTCTGCATTTAGTTTTTCCATAAATCTATCATAGGCTAGTCTTCTTTTCTTCTTGGGGGGCTTCCTTTCATCCTAATCTCGGACAGCAGTAATTATCCTCCAGATCTATGAAATAGCATAGTCCATCTGTCTGACTAAGTTATGTCTGGCATCTTCCATCATTTTACTTGACATCAATATGAAAAATGGAATCTTAACTTTTAAAACAATCAAAAGTAAACCTACAAACTTATAATTAGATCTTGTGGCTAGAATTGATAAGCAATCACCATTCATCCGTATGCTTGCTACATGTTCAGAATAAACAGCCACATTTTGAAACAACTGTGTTCAATGGAACAATGGCAAGTTTCAACAAAAGAAAATAGCAGAATAAATTTTACCTTCCCTGCTGAGTCGTTCTCAAAGGATGAAAGAACGGTTCCTTTTACAAATCTAACTCCCTTTGACTTGTAATAGTTCTCGTAGAACTCAGCAATCTTTGGTGTAAATAGACGAGCCACTAAGGAAAGCATTCAATATTTAATCAGTTCTTGCAGTGAAAGTACAGATTGCTGTATTATGTTTTATGAGTAAGAAATTGCAAGATTCATTGTTCAACTAAGCGTTTAGTACTTACTACAGTGTTTCTCAGGAAAGACCATGGTTACTTTTATCTTATTTGTAACCAAAGCTGCTGCACATTCCATCCCAATATAGCCACCACCAATGACAATGGCATTCCCACCACTACAAGATTGCATTACATTCACTAGCCTCATTGCATCAGCCAAATTGCGTAAATAACAAACATTTTCAGCATCTGAGCCACTCACTCCGAATTCTTCCAGCTTCAGAGCCTAAACAAAATATATTCTCCTGATAACAGTTAGTATATAATTTATATGTGGACATTTTTATATGACTTATGAGATTCTTAAATATTATAGCCATGGTTTGAACTTTCACCCAAGAAGGAAACATGCCAGCCAAAACTTATTGAGAACAAAAATTCAAAAGTCATTTTTCAAGGCTGAAAGCAGCAACATTTGCTGGCTTTTTACATTGGTTTCAGATTAGTATTGGCACCCATCAATTTCCATTTTCTCTAGGGGTCAAAACCAAAACCAACCAGAACCAAAGTTCAAACCATATAATAGGAATAAAAGATTAATAGGACCAAGTATAAAAGCCTAGTGACTATAAATTTAGATTCAATACCCGAGCACCTGTTGCAATGATAAGAAACTTATAGCTGATAGTTTCTCCAGTTGCTATAAACAATGTCTTCCGCCTCACATCAGCAGATTTTACACTTGTTCCAAGAACAAGTTCAATACCTGTTAAAGCAGTAACATACTCTTTGTTATCAAAGAATATAATCTAATGCTGTTGGAACAAATAAAGAAGTATATAACTATACCAATAAGTTAAAAGTTCCTAATTATGTAATTTACTGTTACCTATACCAAATGAAGTAAATAAATAAAGACTTGTCTGGAGGAAAAGAATTTCCTACCGTGCTCTCTATACCATTTTGGTGTTAATCTCTCATCATTGGTACCTACACAAGTATGAAATGATGGAAGGCGTGCAGGAGCTGCAGAGAGCAACATTTTGGTAAGACCAAGAATGAGGAGCAAAGGAGAATCTAGTAAAGAATCACACATAACATAGTGGAGTTGCTTTCAGTAACATTATAAGCTAATGACCGAGTATACAGTATGATCAATAGATATTTTTTCTTCTTAAAAATTCCACCTTAAAGCCTCTAAAAGACTACTTTCCTGAATTATCTGATAAATGCATTAGAAATGACAAAGTAAAGTTCCTGAACATCAGAGCATGTTGTTTACCATGTAAACTATTATTCCTATAACTTTGATGAATATGAGAGAATCGCAATTTACCAACTGATATCAAGACTCAGATTTTCCCAAGGTAAATATAAAGAGCCAACCATGCCTTGAGCTAGAGGCTGACAGTCGATACATATTAGTACAAACTGTACAAACTATAATTAGATAGTACTTTTCCACTATACTGAGACCAGGGAGCCACATTATTATTCAGAACATTGCTAAGATACAAGCACCATGAACAGCTGAAAATCCAGAAAATCATTTCTTTTTCACTTAAGTGGATGCAATCCTTACAAACTATAATTAGATAGAACATTTTCAGTATACTGAGACTCAGGGAGCCACATTATTATTCTTTCTTTAAAAGTGGATAGCAACATTGATATAAGTCATGCTGATATTAAAATATTTTTCACTTGGATAAAATTAACCGAGTTCTCCAAGTAGGGCAGACAACAGAAAGATCAAGAGAGATATATATCATGATTTCTCTGAGAGCGAGAGAAATGGAGATGAGATAAGAAGGGAAGAGTCATAGGGAGAAGATAGATGAATGCCTCATTGCTTCCTCTAGTTACCTGAGCTCCAAAATTAACCTACCATACACTGTATTTATATTTAATGAATGAGAATTGTGAATATCATATACCATGAAATGGTTATCTGAAGTTCATGGAAAGGAAAAGATGATTGTACCTTCTGGCAGTAGGAAACCTTTGCTTAATGCAGGACGTTCATAAGGTGCAACCTGACAAGCATGTAATTTTATTAAAAATAATCCCTCAATGACAGTTAAAACATTAGGCCATAGGAGCTGAAATTGATGTGTAGAAAGCCATCATAAACAATAAAGTAGATTGTTGTCTTTTCATTATATGTAAATGAAAACCATTTCATAATGGCCCAAGAATCACAGGTTTGGCACAACTCACTGAGAAATATATAACATTACCTAGATAGGCTAGATTCCATGTAATTTATGTAGTCACCAAAACTATACCAATACATGCATGTGTGTTTTTAATGTGTACAGAATTCACCATAATGATCAGTCAGAGATTTTGATTTCTTGTTCAGAAAATTGACACATCAATATTTTTCGACCAATTGACTCTAAAGATTCAAAGAGAAGATAAAGCCATACTAGTGTACCTTGTTTGTGACAAATTAACAGTGGCATAGCAAACTCAGTGAGAATGTTTAGTACATCCTTAAACTTTGGCAGATGCACTTTTCTACTTCATAATAAAAGGAATAATTATACCTTAGCAGGGAGCTAAGCATGAAAAGAAAGTGTTTCCATTATTCGAAAAGATTTAATGGACACTAAATAATTTGTGTACTAAGAAAATACGGTGGCACCAATTTTGACCAAAGGAACTACGCCTACTTCAACAATGCTGGCATCAAATTAAGGAGATATGAGACACAAAATTAGTTCATCTTGGAAAGAAAATTGAAGGCACATTACATAAAAAGCATTCTGACACATAATGCTCCAGCCAAAAAGGGGTACGAGGAGGGCAACGTGTCAACTATTGTTTGGCAATGTACTAAAGAGGGTGCAGCATTTATAGGTACATATTTAGCAGAAAGATGCACAAGTTAATACAAGTTCAGTTTTACTTTTCAACATGCACAAAATTGGGTTTCAATATACCGAAACTTTTGGACACAGAAGCATAAACTTTTCTGTTTACTCAAGGATAAATGCAAATCTAGTATGAAATCTAACTAAAAGGATTAAGCATAGACTTTCCTATTAATTAAGGACCCATGCAACTCTAATATGACAGCAGATTAGTGGAACTAAAAGGATGACATAAAGGCAGGCTAATGTTTCAAGGAAGAAAAGGGAAGAAAAACTCCTAATGGATGAAATGATGAAATGGCAAACTATGTAATTTAGACCATGCAGT
This sequence comes from Typha latifolia, assembly GCF_019914945.1. Lineage (NCBI taxonomy): Eukaryota > Viridiplantae > Streptophyta > Magnoliopsida > Poales > Typhaceae > Typha > Typha latifolia. The sequence continues at coordinate 13,512,279 of NC_133087.1, read as the reverse complement.
TATCACAAAGCATCTATGTCAACAGGACATAACTGGGTGCGATTGTGGAACTTGGTAGTTGTCACTGGTGGAAACTCTGAGCATTAGAAGGATTTGATACTTATAAACTGGAATTGGCCACCTTTCTCCAACTCTAAGTAGAAATATGATAAGTAATCAAACTACGGAACAGAATACAAATCATACACACTTCCTGTTCAAAGTTTTATACTGTTCAACCCAAGCTGAACAGTCTAACAGCTAAAAACCTGAAAACAAATAGTAAACTTGACTTATTAGGATGTGTTCCATTGAGTATTTAGGAAGATAATTATGCAGTACACATGCCAACATGAGATCACATCTCAACGTAATCATATTAGCTTAATTGGTTTTTCTTTAACCCAGCCCACTTCTATGCAGGTGCATGGCAACATGCCAGAAAAATGATATTTCTACTAACCTGTCTAGATTCTAGAGTTGAAACTAGATTAAATCCTAGATTTGTAGAAGTACAGTCGGTTCAACCTAGTAGACACTAAATAAGTGAAAAATGAGATGGCACCAAAGGAGCTAGATTGTGACAGTTCCTTTCATTAAAGTTTTATTGTTTTAGTCTATATGAATTAGAAAAACCATCTAAACAAATATTTTGACTTCTCAACCTTAAGCAAGCTCATGCTTATAGCAATCCAACTACAGTCATATTAATTGGAGAACAGCTCATCCCAAAGTGCTGCTGGAAAATCATGTAATAAAATGGAAGGCCCCTGTACTAGCATAAAGCTCTTAACACAATTTGCAATCATTTTAGCTCCCTTGTTTATTAACTCTCCAATTTTAACAACCACCACATATATATGACTTTACCAAGCAATAATTATGCTCAATAATCAAGTTTAATAGTTAATCCTTTTGATATCTTCTATTATTAATTAACAAGCTTCCTTAAAGCTGAGCTGAATTTATTTTAATCTTTTTTTCTGAATATATCCATGTGACCTCCATTTCCTTTTCTTCCAAAGAATCTATTTTTAATTTTAGAGTCTTTCTTTCTCCATCCTAAATATAATTAAGGTGGCATTTTCATTGTGATTGAAGATTTTCCAAATTACACTGAGTAGAAAGAGAGAGAGAGGGGGATACGGCATACTAATGGTTAGAGGGATAGAGAGGAAAAGAGATTTTTTAATTTTATATATGAATAATTATTATTTTCTTCTAATTTTTTATAATTTTTTATAATTTTTTAGAAATTTTTTAATATTTTTAAATAATATTTAAAATTTTATTTAATTAAAATAGTCTAATTTGATACAGACGGGGGATACGGCTGTTGCTTATCGTTTTTGCAGCCGGCCGATTCCGATCGCGATACCGATTTTCATAACCTTCCATAAAACCCGACAATTTTAAGCGGAAGCGTCAAAATTGGACAGCCTTGCGGTTTACTTTTCTGACAGGTAGTGCACAGAATCAAGAGTAAATATCACAAATTTACCTCTTGATGTGCTACACAGAAATTTTGTTTTACAAGTCCTTATAACTGGATTCAAATTGTTAAATTAGAATACTACCTAAAGTAAGTAATTAAAAGATTCAATTAGAATCACGCTTCTCTCTCGCACAAATCAACAATATCCATACCACTAAATCAGTGGCTATAACCTGTAATCACTTCAACTGTTCAACACCAGAGAATGGGTAAACCACCCTAAAAATAATAATAAAAATAAAAACAACAACAAAAAACCTCATCTTGACTTCGCAAGATAATGATAAAAAATAAATCATCCAATCCCCGAAATCTCAAGCAAACTACTTCACCAAAAGGCCAATAACAGCATCGAAGAATCGAGATACAGAGAAGACTCGGGCTAACAGAACAGAACTCACGGATTCCTCGGAGATGATGCAGAGCTCCCCATGGGATATTCCTCGCCGGGCGAACTCCAGCGCCGCGTAGCCCGCCGCCACGCCGCCCCCAAGAATCACGTACACGAAGGCCCTCCCCATCTCTCTCTCTCTCTCTCTCTCTCTCTCTCTCTCTCTCTCTCTCTCCACTTCTCGGGTGGAGCGGAGTGTGGATAGGAGAATCTTTATAGGTGACTTGTGTGACTTGAGTGCTATGCTCGATCCTTAGATCCAATATCCAACAACCACATATAACTTTAATTGTTCCTTGCTTTCGAGTGCTCCATTTTTATTTTATTTTATTTCTATTTTTTTTGTACTAATTTACATGATATTATCTTCCTTTCTTGATAAAAGATATCAATTGATAACTTGGTAAAGGAACAATATTCCAAACGTACCAAGGCTATGTGAAGAATAAATCTAGGTATATAGAAAAGAGATCATATTAAACGGGCAAAATTGTAATTTAGGTTTTTCTATTCCCAAATTATTTTTGCATGAATTGTGTAATTATCGCATCAATAGGAAATTGAGAGGGAAAAAATTGCTAAAGTTTAGAAAAAATCTTGGGAGGCATTAGAATACATTCAATATATAGTTGTTTCTCGCTTACAACCAAGAAAGATATTATAGTTATTGATGGATTTACGATCGATAAAATGTATGTTATGAACCGGCTTGATCTAATTCGAAACAGTTTTGGACTCGATTAGACTCGTAATTTTTGAAAGAATCTGTGAACAATCTAATCGATGAATCTTCCTAAATTTTAGATATACTGTCTCTGTTAGAAAAAGCTTTCCAATTAATCCAAGATTGTAGGGTATGGACGATTAGATCTTGAGATATTAACTAAACAGTGGTCGAGAGATCAATTAAAGTCTAGCATAGCCTAGATGCTTAGTTAAATGCCTTGTGTGAAGGGGAGAAATTGTTGTAGAAGAGAAGGATTAAGAGTTAGAGAAAGTCGACCAAAGACTTAGGTGATAGAAGAAAGGAGGTGGGAGAGGGCACCAATAGCTAGAAAGCACAATGCCAACTTCAATTATCAAATTCTTTTCCACTCCAATTAGGATTTCATTCACATATTTATAGAGGGTCACCCTAGGGACCCAAACAACTAAGTTAAAACCCTAACAAACTAACTAAATTAGTGTTATTAACTTTTCATTTCGCCGCAGATAGATTCCAAATCTTGAGAAGTCATGAATATCAAAGTTATAGATCTAGAGGTTGTCGATCTTATTTTGATATTATTCGGATATCTGTAGAATATTCTACGAACACTTTTTCAAAACTGCGCAGAGCTAAATTTAACTAATTAAAATAAAATCATAACATACTAAGGCTCTAACTAAATAAATAAGATAACTAAACTCAATTCATTTAACCCAATGCCCTCATGATGTGACCCGATTTGACCCAATTTATATTAATGTGCCTCTCAATCAGTAATCACATTAGGCGATAAGACTAAGACGGTCCTATGTGTAATGTAAATAAAAATAAATAGTATGTTATAAGTAACACAAAACAAAACGCACTTGTGAACTGTAGTTAGTGAGTACATAAATTGACACAATTGGTTGAGGATTAACATATCATTGCCATAATTTATATGTGGTGTTTTAATTTTACAAGATAATAGATTTTCAATCTAAGGTTTTGAAATTAGTGAAACAAATGAGCACCTTAGATGTTTGTTTTAAAGGAAACATCCATGAGTATCGGAAAAAGTCATGGACCATTAATAGACTAAAGATGTTAAGTCCAAATCTCTGTGGTCTAACTCTAAAGGTAATTGACAAGGTGGTGGCATAACAAGTACTTTATGCCATATAGAGGCCATTGTCTTCACCCAGAGTAATGCAACAAGTCCACACTTCTTATTTGATGAGAGATTCTTTAATCGAATTGGATAAATATTGGCTCACTCTATTCTTATTGCCATGTCCTTCCAAGTAAGGGAACAATTTTAGAAGCTAAATTATGAGAGGGAAATAAGGAATTATTCAAATCCTATTGAAGCCTTTTATTTTCTTCAAGTTGCTCTGCTTCATTAATCTATTTGGCTAATTGTTCTTTGATCTTAACCTTCTCTGTTTTTAAGCTCTTCAATTTGCTGCTGACTTCAAATTTGCTTTTAAACAAGAAGGTATTGAAGTTAGTATGTGCTTCCATATATATATATATATATATATATATATATATATATTTAGATTGGAAGTTTGATTTAGTGATTGATAATTATTTTTTAGAATTTTTTTTACACAAATAGTTTTGTTGAAGTCAATCTTATAAATATACCTTATTATACTTATGTATAAAATTACTTTACCGTCTTTCTCTTTTAAATTTTAAGATAATACTGCTAAAAATATTCGGTTAGATTTAACAGAAAAATTAACAAGTCTCAATTCTATCGTAAATAGTTTGAGACATTTTAAGATAAATTAATTTTAAGTACGAGTACAAAGCTGTAAAATATATTTAATAATTTATATATATTATCTTCATTAATTTGGAATACAATAGGTGATATCCAGACGCATGATGCGCCGAGATTCGCACACATAAAACATATATATATATATATATATTAAAAAAATTAATTTTTTATTTATGTATATATAAAATTTTAAGAGGCTGGTAATATAACCTGACATGCATGCACTGCTCAAGTGAAGCAGGAGAAAAGAGCGTATCAGATGTTTATTAGCAAACAGGCATCATTAAAATTTGCTAACGACAACAGTGCAAAAGAATCTGTCAAATTTCGATTGGTTCATTAAGCTGTAAGATGTTCTATTGAGGACTGTGGATCCTTTATCTCTCTTGGGAAAGCTCCTCCTCCGAACACCCAAACACTAATGTCTGCAGCCTTCTTCCTTCAACCCGCTCTACTCTCTCTTCTCGTCTCTTCCTCCCCTTGTCGGAAAAAGAGAATTTTTCACAAAACCCCTCCGCTTAAGTTTCTAACTTTCCTCCCCCTCCCCCCCTTCCTTTTGTGTCTCTCCCTCTGTTTTTTTACATTTGGCCCCTCGCATCCCAACTTATTCTCACTCTCTAGTCCTCATCGCACACTCATTTGCTGCTGCTCCTTTTGGAAAGCTCCCGGTCCACGAAATATTTCCGGAAATGGAAAACCTAGGCCCCGGCGAAACCCTAGATGGCGGTCCTTCCGAGAAGCCACCCGAGCCCAAAACCCTAGAAACTCTCGGAGGAGCTGCGGAGGTTCCCCAAGGAGATGATTTCGGGCTTGGTTTAGGGTTAGGAATAGTGCAGCAGGGGAATGCGGTGGCGCCGGTGGAGAGCTCGCCGTTCGCCGCCGGCGATCTCGTATGGGGAAAGATCAAGAGCCAACCGTGGTGGCCGGGACAGGTGATCGACCCTACCCAAGCGTCGGACCAAGCTGTGCTTGCTCGCCGGAAAGGCGGAGCCTCCGTTCTCGTCTCCTTTTTTGGCAGCGATGGCAGCTTCGCTTGGTGCCAACCCTCGCAGTTGAAGCCCTTCTTCTCGGAAGACCTCGGCGAGATGGCGCGGCAAAGCCGCTCGAAGGGCTTGATCACGGCCATCGAGGAAGCCCTAGGGTTTATTTCCCGGTGTCTGGAATTGGGCCTCACTTGCCATTGCATCCCCCCGGAGGCACGAAGTATGGGCCCAATAAGCCGGTCGGAGAAGCTCGGGTTTGTAAATTTCTCGCCTATGGAGTTTCTGGATTGTGTTCGCAATGTGGCCATTGATGTCTTCTTTGCTGATATGATCGAATGTGCGAGTCTTCAGGGTTGGGTTGTTGCGCTTGGTAAGGGTTGGTGCGGTGGGTCGGTTGGGTATCACAAGCGCAGGAATATATCAGAATTGGTGGATAAGATTGATCTTGATGTCCCGGCAGGGGACTTGATTGATGGCAAGGAGGAGGATGAGGAGGAGAAGTTGTCTAAGAGTCGGAAGAAGAGAAGCATGGCTTCTCTCATTGCCGAGATGGATTTGGATACAGTTGAAGTTAGTGATGCCGAGGAGGTGAAGGTGGATGGGAATGTGGAACCCGAGGATCAGAAAATTAACAAGAAGAAGAAGAGCAAGAGCATGAATGTGGAGATCGGTAGCTTTAAGAATGAAGAAGAGTTGGGTTCGGGGTCTGGAAGACGGGAAAGGAAGAAAAGCAAATATTTGTCACCTCCCTATACTGATACAAAAGATTTGGTCCCGCCGAAGATTGCAGAGGCAAAGAAATCTAAGAATTGTACTGATCCTTCTCAGGTTTTGCTCAGTGATTCTGCAAGCATTTTGAAATGCAATAGTGAGATGGTCCAGAATGAAGAGAATACAAAGGGCCCGCCATTCAAATCTGATGGGATGTCTGTAAGAGAGATTTTCTCGGAGCTGATTTGCACAGCTCAAAGTTCATCTCACCTGAAATGGAACCGGTCGGCGAAGGTTGTCAGGGGCTTTTTTGCTATGTATAGAAGCTCGATGTATGTTGAAGCTACTGGTTATGGGTCATACCAGAAGCACGTGAAAGACTCTTGCTGTGGAATAGGACAATCTCCTGTTAAAGAGGTGGCAGATAATCCTGATGTCAGGAAGTCTGAGGGGAATGGGGACAAGGATGAGGGTGGAGCTGGTGGAGAGACTCACACGTGTTTGGGTTCTGCTTCAATCAATAGCTCCAAGCAAAAGAAGGCAAGACAGAAGAGGAAAATGGCAGAGGGTGGAAGTGGTGGAGAGACTCTGGCTGGTAGATGTTTAAGTCCTGCTTCAATCAATACCCCTGAACAAAGGAAGGCAAAACAAAAGAGGAAGAAGGTAGAGGGTGGAAGTGGTGGAGAGACTCTGGCTGGTACATTTTTAACTCCTGCTTCAATCAATACCTCTGAACAAAAGAAGCAAAAACAGAAGAGGAAGAAGGCAGATGTTGGAAGTGGCGAAGAGGCGCAAAAGGGTTTAGCTACTGATTTAACCAATCATTCCATAGAAAAGGAGCCAACAGAGAAGAGGAACGCGAAGGAGGACAAATCTAAGACTGAAGCTCCTATGAATATGGATCTCCATTCTGTAAGTTTTCCTGCAGAAAGTAATTATGCATCTATGAATAAGAAGAACAATGATGATGCTAATGGTGGAACGACAGTAAATTCAATTAAAGATTCTATTGATTTCCTTGAATCCGCTAAAGCGAGTTTGGAGAGTTTTAAGAGCAAAGAGGTGGCTAATGGGAATAGCCCAATGGTAATGGATCATGAACTTAAAGATCATCCTCAAGAAGGTAAATCTAAAGCTCAACAAAAGAGGAGGAAAAGAAATAATGGACCTACAGGTGCTACTCTGCCTTGCACAGGTCATAAAGCTTCCAGTGGTTCAGGGGTAGGTAATTCTAGGCAGAAGAGAAAGAAGGGCGGAGATATCTACGGAAATCCAGCTGCACTTCTCTTGAATTTTAATCCTGGTGTTGTCTTGCCGTCCAAAGAGGAGCTTGTCTCTACATTTAGCAAGTATGGGTTACTGATTGAGACCGAGATAGAGCTGCTACAAGATAGTGGCTCTGCTCGTCTTGTGTTTGCAAAGAGCACCGATGCAGAGGCAGCTTTTAATAGCTCTGATAAACTTGGTGTTTTTGGGCCCCCATTTACTACTTACCAACTCCGGTATCTACCTCCTATGAAAGTGAGCTCACCACCAACACCTATACCTATTCCAAAGCCTCCACTTCCTTTTATAAGGAAAAGCCTTGAAAGGATGATATCATCTCTGACTGGCACTTCTTCGCCACTGAAAAAAGCAGCATCACCAGATGGGTTAAAACCAGAGATAAAAGAAAATCTGGTTGGCGAGATGCAGGGCCTGCTGAAGAAGGTTGATAAGATGCTGAGTGGGCCGCCTGCTGTTGCCCATCCTTAATTCAACTATTTTATAAATATGGTTCTGTCCGCTATTAGCTCATGTAGTCCCTTTGCCTCTATGTTAGTTGTTTTATCTTTTCAAGACTAGCTGCTCTTTTAGGTTTCCTGAATGTTGATGTTATGACCTTTAGTGGTACCTATAAAATTGCTTTTGCGCAATGGGGACTTCCTGTATCGATGTTCCATACTACATGATAAACATTTCAGCTTTAACCTTGGTCTCATCATTTTCCATGTGCTTCTAAATGGATCGTTGCGACCGCTTGCTATAGCAATTGCTTTGAGCTTCTTTATTACTGCATTCATCGTTTAAATCTTCTCGAGCTTTCTACTTATGCAAATATTAAATACTGTCATTTTTTCTACATTTTAATACAATCTCTGAATACTGTCAGGAGGTAACTGAACTTGAAATTGATATGAAGATAGATATATTGAGAGTGTGTTTTGATGGCTTAATTTTTTATATAAGTGTGTTGGGATGGTTGTGAAGGTTGACTATTACTTTTTCTTCCTTACTAGATCATGTATGGTTTAGTCTTCTTTACCTGAAACGGGAACTATATTATATTTTTCTTGCAATTACCATATATTGTCTGAAAATTGCAGGGCCCTATGAAGTTCTCATCGAACAGCATAAGGGTTAATAGCCTGTCATGAGAATGGACTAATAAAATCTATGCCCACAATAATTTCAATAGCTATTGTGGAAATTGTTATTCTTAACTTTCAGATATGCATGTTTTCTTGTTCTTGGTATCTAAAAGAAAAGCTCTGAAAATTGCTTCTGTTCTGTATGTTCTGAAATAGTTATCAGGCGCCACCGATGATTACATAATTGTGACTAAATTGATGGATATGCTCAAGGTGTTCCTATGCTTTTGCTCAAATCCTGATCAGATTAAGTATGTTCCTTTTTTCGCTGTAATCTGCTTATCTGTCTCTGGGAGTTTTACTTGTTTTCTAGAATTTGTTTCTCAAAGTTATTGTCATTCCTCTGTTTATGGTTACCGGTACATACTGTTTATTTGTCATTATATCTCGAATTTATACTCTAATGAAGCCCGTCGATTCATCTAATTAATAAAATTATGGAATACGGGGATTATAATTCATTTATGGGTGGATCCACTGATGAATCTAGGCTTGCAAATTGAAGCTTTTATTAGCACTCCAAGCCAAAGAAATTAAACTCCGGAAGTTGAATTTCTGGTTTGTTCTTGTTTGCTGTCTTGTAAATATATAGAGTTACTTCTCTTTTCTTTTCTCTCTCTCTCTCTCTCTCTCTCTCTCTCTCTTCAACAGAGAAAAAGAAGCCAGACTGTAAAAATTAATAGGTCGAACTCATGTATTGCCCTAAGATATCACTTTAATCCATTAATCATTTTAATCATTTCCTCTCATATGTCTCTTCTTCTCATCTATCGGCTATAAAATATATTGTGGTCATTTAATATAAAATATCTTTTAAATTCACTATTTTGATATCACATCAAAGATAATAATAATAATAATAATACTAGACTAGTTTACAATCAAGCACCCATTTTTTCTAAACTCATTTTATCTTATTCAAGGTTAGAAAATGAGAGTAGCTAAATTAGTTTTGGAGCTATAATCAATCCAAACATAGTATATACAGTAAGATCGTAATTCTGTTATCAGTGTATTGATGTCTCTACCGTAACTATGGATTAATCTTTTGGAATAATTATACTTAGAACTCTTGAGCTATTGAAAATGTCTTCAATTCCCCCACTCTATAAACAAAAAATCTAAAACGACCAAAATATCCCTAAGAAGATAAGAATAGGGTTAAATATATTTTACCCCTTTATACTTATGCCCAAAATCATTTTATTCCTATGTACTTTAAAATTTTTTAAACCAGTTCCAGTATTTATGACTAAAGTGAAATCGTCAGTTTTACTATCAAAGTTGCTAAAGAATGCTCAAATGACTAAAATGCCCCTTCATATTTATTAGCCAAAATAGATGAGTTTTTTATCGAATTTTTTTAAAATCCATATTTGTCTTGTTTCTAGATGTGATATAATTATTAAACTTCATAAAAACCTAGGTTTAATAAAATTTATTTTATATTTGGTATAATCTAGAAAATAAGAGAAAAAAATGTTGATTTTTTTAGAGAAAAAATGATTATATATGAAGAAAATAGTATGTTCGTCCATAAAAAATTAAAAATTGAGGGAATTCAACTCTCCGTCTAATTTTTGAAATTTTTTTGGCGCGTTTCATTAATTTGAATGAAAAAACTAACAATATCATTTTAATCATAAGTACGAAGATTAATTTAAGACTTTTTAAAATATAGGGAGTAAAATATATTTAACCCATAAAAATATTTTAGCAAACCAAAAGTTCCCTTTTCTTCGTTCAAAACATAAGAATAAATATACTCACTCAATTTGCACTCAATAAAGTATGGATGAAAAACATAATGGAAAGCAAACGGAAGTGATATTTGAGATAATTTAATATTTCATATGATCTATGTGTTATAAAAACGTTTGTAAATGTAGATAAAAAATAGTGATAGTTCAGAATCAAAAAGTCTAAATATAATTAATTCTTAATTCTCTCTCTCTCTCTCTCGACACTAACAGTTCCACAATCAAAAGAGATTCTACCGCTCGTCTACTGTGTAAGTAACACACAACTACTTGTCTTTGCTTCTGAACAATTACAAAAGCATCTGACATTGTTATTGTACTTTTGTAAGCAAAGTTTCTTTTAACCACAGAGAACGTTAAATTCGTCCAGGAAGCCTTCCCACAAAGAGCTAGAAGAAGACCATCTTGTGGATTTATATCTTAACTTCCACATTTTTCACAGAGTAGTCTATGTCGTGCTGCTAACTTTTCCTCTGGACCCTACTTGTAGTGGCTTCTTTAAGACATATCCTTTTCTTCTCTCCCCCTCTTCAATCTACTGAATCTACTGATCAATTCATACTGCCACTATCAAGGTTACTAAGCTAGAAAACTACACATTCCTTTGGTATCTCATGATCGATCTAGACTTAAACCGTCGTGCCGATTAATTTCTACCGACAGACATGTCAATTTATGTATCAGATTTGTATGATCAAGTGGTCCATAGGGACAAAAGAATTTAATTTGTAATCTTCACCATCAATGACTTCTTTGTTAAGTCAAAAAAAAAAAAAAAAAGAAGCTAAGATTTAGTATAGATTTTGCCGTCTGCAATAAGATTAAGATGTGTTGACATGCAGATTTTCGAGGATATCAATTTGACTAATTGGAGTTTTCTCTTCCTGAATCTATGCAAGTCCACCTCATGAGATGAGAGAAGTCTTTTTTAGTTAACCTAAATGGAGCAGCAAAAGTGTAACTAAGCAATCTGAAGTGAAAAAAAAGAAAGCTAATCTTGACCATTTTATTTATTTATATATATGCATGATGATAAAAGGACTACAGAACAGCAGCACTGGAATTTCTTGGAAATATCCTTAATGTAGCCAGGAAAAACATAGGAGTACATCATGTGTTGATATCATAACCAACATGATGTTCCTCATGATTCTTCGTCCTCTTTCTTAGCCAAACCCCTTTTCCAGATCAGGTGAATTGATCTATGTAACTCTGATATAGATTAAATCTACAGTGCTATTTAAATCTTTTGAAAAGCATGCGTCACGCTTAGAGTTGCAAGCTTTAGTTTAGGAAATGCAAGTACCTCTCCTAATTGGAAACTCTCATACATCAAACCCTGTGGACCTACAAACAAACTCAAGTTGAAAGGTTATCCAGCTATGTTAGGATGGATAGAAGGTCTAACTGGTGTTTGCATTTAAAACGTTTTGGTCCAGAATTAGGAAATGTCAATTATAAAAAGATAAATTCACTGTTCTCTAACGGTTTAAGCTTTTATAACAGTTTGTGAGTTAATAGATAGAGGATCTAATTGGTGTTTGCAGTTGTAGTAATTGAGAAGTTTGTTCTAGCTAAGTTCAAACGTTTCAAGATCTTCGACATGAGAAGAAGAAGAAAAACAAAAAACAAAATTTGATCATAAGTTCAGAATTGCCAGACCACGTAAATCTGTGTGTTCTTTCTTTTTCCTCTCAATTTTGATTCGTTTGCTTTAGATCTAACAAAGTTACTCATTTGCAAGCTAAAAGCAAAGATGAGAGCTAAAACAACAAAGTAAACTAAGCACAAAGATGACAAAAGAACCACTATAAAAGAAAGAAAGCACATCAAAAGTACTTAGCCACTCCAATCTTCTAATAATGATCCCAATCAACACTCAAAACATTCCAACTCATGAATGCAATTTGGGACCACTTTGGAGGGAAAGACAGAAGAAGCATTCAAAAGATGAAATGACAAAACAGTCCTTCTCCTAACAATACCACCATCAGGAACTACACTACAAGCCACTCCTAGCTACTACTTCATATGGCCGCCGGGTGGCCGTGCCCGCCGATCATCCCGGCCCACAGTCCGAGCCCGTTCGGGTACCCGACCGGCTCCCGCCCCACGTCCGCGCATCGCTGCTCGTCCCAATCGATCCCCAGGATCCGCTGATCTCTCAGCTTCACCTCCGCCGCCGCTGCTGCCACCGCAGCATCATTGTGGTCGCCAGTCGCCCCGAACGGCAGCGCCAAGGAGAATCCGGTGGCGTTTGCGAAGCCGGGACTGGCATTTCCGACGCCACCCAAGTCACCTCCGCTGAACAAAAACTGCCTGCCGGACCCCCCTAGCATGAAAGGATTGTACTTGCACTCGATGAAGCTGAGGTCGGCGACCGCGGCGGATGCGGAGGCGGAGGCGGAGGCGGGGTCGAAGTGGGAGAATTGGAGGTCGGAGAAGGAGAGGTGGAGGTCGGCGGCAGTGGGGCGGTGGTGGTGAGTGCTACTGTCGAAGGAGGGTTTCTTGGAGACGGGGGGACGTTTGTTCTTGCGGCAGCCGCCGCCGACGGGGACGTTGCGGAGGGAGCCGCCTTTGGTCCAGTAGCGGCGGCAGGTCTTGCAGAAGTATCGGGGCTGGGAGAGGCTGTAGTTGTTGTAGTAGCAGAATTTGGTGTGGGTGGAGTCGCACCTCGGGCACTTCAAAGCTTGCTCTTGCTGCGGCCGGAGTCTCCGGTCTAGGCCGCCGGAACAAGGCGGCGGCGTAGGCTGCGCCAGCCGCGTGCACGTGAGCAGGTCGGTGGATGGGAAGGAAGGATCCATCAGGCCGTCCTCGGGATCTATACCCTGCATTGCATGCATCGGAATGCGTGTGATTTGGTTGATTGATTCATATGCATGCGTCAACTTACATCCCAGTGCCAAAGTAACAAAACTAGCTAGTAGAGTCTCAAGAAACTCCCTTTAATTAAAACAATAAAATGTAAGTAAAATTAAAATAAATATGCCTTCACAGCAGCTGAGAAGGATCAAAACTAAGGCATTGGGAAGCCTTAAAAGCATCACAAATATAAAAATGAATACATTTAACTTATCATGGAATTCACTAGTTCCTACTTAATTCTCCGACTCATTTCTACCCAAAAATCTTGCTTACCTTGAGCCAATCAGAGTTGTCCATGCAGATATGCATTGAAGTAGCAGCCATTTGATAAGGGAATTTATGAAACCTAGCTAGCTAACTTAATTTAGATGTGCTATCTATATTTATATCTCTTAAGATTTGCTGATGGGAGTACAGTAGAGAAGTAGAGAGAGAGAGAGAGAGAGAGAGAGAGAGAGAGGAAGACGAGGAGGAGGAGGAGGAGGAGAGGGAGATATGATATTGGGTTGTTGGTGAGGTTGAGATGGGGAGAGGTGGGAATAAGAAGGGAGGAAAAGGTGGCGAAGCATGCAGCAAAGCAGCAGATAAGCTGTGGTCACTGAGGGTGATGGTGGGCCACACCTTGTCGGACCCTCAGGAAGACCGAAGACCCACCCAAACCCACACACCATCAATCCATCCATCCATCCATACCATCACCATGCAATTTGTATAGGGCTATAGCCTATAGGCCGCTTCTAATAATCGGCTTTTGGCTCACTGGCTGCACTACTGCTACTACTACACATGGCTCAGCTACAACTCCTCCAGATTTTGTCGGCCTTTTTTTTTAATTGTATTCAGTAATGGGCCTCATTTCTGAATTGCCACGTAACCTATTTGTTTTTTGTTTTTCTCCCCCACTCCTCCCCCTCCCAGAAGATATACTTAAAATTAAATAGTCTATATTTTGTAATGACTGCTATATTTAATTTTTTTTTCTTTTCTTTTTGGTAAAATAAATCTTAAATGGCTCTGTAATCGAAAGTACTGGATTGAATGGCTTTATAATAAGCCGAGCCAAGGCTATTCTGAGGGAGTATAACGGACACGGGGCAAGGCTAGTGGATTCGTATGGGGGCCATGAGGGGTGGAATATATTGGTACTCGTAATAAAAGGCGGACTAAACCGAAAGTTCACTCCAGGTGGGACCCGACAACTCCCTCCTCCTCCTTCTCGAAGTCACAGACACAGACAAAAAGAAGGCATCGCAAGAAGTAAGTCCCCCCTCTCCCCTCTCCCCTCTCCCCTCTCACCTCTCTGTCTCTTTTTGATAATATGAGCTTTAATTTTTGTGCTCTTATTCTCCTTCGACTCTCACAAGCAAGGTATCGATTCCCAGTTTCCCAGCACCCGAGATGGGAGGGAGGGAGGGAGGGAGGGAGGGAGGGAGGGAGGGAGGGGGAAAGAGGGACGGTCGGCTTGGTGTTTGATGTTCGAGGATGGGTAGCGGATCCTCGCTTCCGTACGGGGGTTGGTGTCGGCAGGTGCCGGCCGAGACAGCGCGTCGGCGCGTGACGATCTCACGTCGCTTTCGACGCGCAGCATTCCTGGGCCGGTGGTGGTCGCGGTCGTGCCCGACGCTGTATGCCTGCCACGTGCCTCGCGCGTGACTTCTGCGAGGATATTTGGCGGCTCCCCCCTATTAATTGGATCTGGGCCTTTTGGGCCCAAGATGAGCCCAATGAGGTCGAAAGCAAACTGAAATTTTCTTGCAAAATTGTTCTCTTTCTGGGGGGAGAGAGAGAGGCACGGAATTTACAAGCTTAAATACACAGAGCTTAAATATCTTAGGAACATCACGAAATTGCTTAGAACCAATTTCCAAGCTTAAATATTTATTCAAAAAAATATATATTTAAGAACATAATTTCTTATTTTTGGAATTTACTAAGGGGACATTTGGGTGTATACAAGGACAATAACATTTTACACCTACAATGGTACCTAATCTGGTTGGTTGCACCACATTCCATGTATTCTCAACCTGTGTGTTTAATTCTCTCGTCGTCTAGACTAAAGTGACACTGTAATTTTTTTAATTATATTCAATGGTACTAATTATTGACCAATTTATCCCGCCAAAAGTAAGACATTATTTACAGTGACTTAATACACAGAGCTCGAATTATCATCATTTTATCTTTCCGTTAATAGTAAATTGTTGCACTTCATTTCTGACCACAATGGTTAAGTCCTTGAATTTCAAATACAGAGAGGTTTTATGTAATCAAGTCAAACCAGGAGAGATAAAGTGCAATATATATATATATATTTAAACATTCAACTATGCATTCTAGTGAAATATGAATATTATTTTTTGTTTTCTTATTTAAAATTATAGAAGCAGTGTTTTTTTACTTTTAAGAAAAGCATGTAGTCTAGAGCAATTTATTAATATCCAGAAATTACAATAATACAGCATGATACACATAAGGGAGGGAAAAAGCACGGCAACTCTTTAACATAAGTCACACACTATGCCCATAATAAATAGCACCGTAAATAAAACAAAGTATCAATGCAATGCTAATGACACATATTTGAATCAAAAATGCAAAATAGCCCTAGCAAAATCACAGGATAAGAGCCCCAAATCAACCTGCAAGTTTCATCAATTTGGTAATCTAAAGCACAATCCTAAGAATCTGCAAAAGTAGAAAGATCGAAGATCTCCTACCTAGAATAAAAAATAAGAAAGGAAAATCATACAACACCCTAAACCCAATAGTAGGGCAGAGCAAAGAAAATCGGATTCAAGAAATCTCAAAAAGCACGATGTCAAGATTCCAACAACGTCAAGAACATACAAGTCAAAGTGTTGAGAAGCACGACCTACTATTGTGTATGAGTCCCAGACCCACATCTTGCAAAAGCATCAACTCGGCAAACCAACATGGCCAATAATGTTGGCGGAAGGATGGGAGTTGAATGATGTCGAGAAAAGAGGTGAGCTCGAGGGAGGAAGATGGAGAGAGAGATGGCAAGACCCAAATATGCTAAGGGAGCAGTGACAAGGCTCAGATTCGATCGTGAGTCTTAGATCAGACAAGAAAGCGGCAATGTGTAGACCTGACAAGTAGTGGCAACAAAAACACTTATCTAATGGGGGTGGAAGGTGAGCTTGGAGAAGGACATCGACAAACGATGGGGAAGAAAAGCCTAGCAAAGAGAATGTGTGCGTACTACAAAGATAGAGAAGGAGGAAGGCAAGAGATTGAGGATGATAGTCGGTAAAAATAAATAAAATAAAATAAAAGAGACAATTGAGGCAGAGAGGAAGTTTTAGTGGGGAGAGGAGAAAATGAATGAGAAAAAGAGATAGAAGGTCTCTCCCCCCCTAGCCACTCAGGTTAGGAGAGGGGAGGAGGAAAGCTTACAGGCACGAGGAAAAGCCCCTATGTGGTAGAAGAGAATGACCTGTTTTAATTCCTAACACTTGTGCACGGGAGAAAAAAGTTATGCATGAGAGTAAGCAATATTTTGACATATAAGAAACCAAATAGTTTCATCAGGGGTATTTCCCGTGAACTTAGCTGATACTATGATAGCACCGAATTTTTCCAATTCGGTAGTTCGGTCGATTTCATCACAAGCAATTAAGTGCCTTTTAATTGATCTCAATTAATCCCTCGCTACTGCCCATAGGAGAAGTAATAGGTAAGGATGACAGGATTTGAACCGGTCAAGACATTTCACAGAATTTCTTAGTTTAGATAGTGTATGAGTAGGCCCGACAAAACCCTTTTATTTTTAGAACTGTCACACAAGCGATGAGTTAGCTGTTCTCTTTCATACATAGAAAAAGAGAAATCTAAATTTATAAGTATTTTGAACCCATTATTAAAAATGCATTTTTATTAGAATAACATTAAATCAGGAAAAAGATATCATATAATTCATACCCCCAATTGATCCAAACTCTAGCCTAATAAAAGGCAAACTGTCTCGAGCCAGACCTTAATCCCCTTGGGCAATCCTAATTAGTTTTACCTACTTGTTCCTTCTCAAAAAGTTCAAAATAAAGGGACTCCTTGAGTCCTTTCCCTGCAGACGCCATGAATTTGTGGAGCTCCTCATCATTTTTGGGAACTCTCACCTCGAGAGACTCATTATATCTTCAAAATTCGAATTATGAATTGGTGGTCTTTGGAGATCAGAGAAGGCAACTAACTAGTCTAAGAATCTCCTCAAAGGAGCTTCCATATATACTAGAATAGAAGAGCTTCACCAATACAAAAGACTACAGTGGGGAAAAGCAGGAATAGACCACACCAACTATTTTTAATTCTACTTTTGATTCGAATCTAGCATTATATGCCACCTTCATCCAGCTCTACTGTGCAATGCTGAACCTCATAAACCTAAAAGAAAAATATTTGATAGAAAAAAATAATGTTTCCTGAGAACATGCTACAGATGACCTATACTGAATAAAGATAGTTGTGAGGTGTGTAAAGATGAGCACGGTTTCCAATTGGCCAATCCTTGTTGATTGGTTTGAATGGCTGTCGACAAATTAGTTGCTCATATTCAACAGCTCCGATTGCACCTTAATAAGAATAAGAATAAGCGTAGGATGTTAGCAAGATAGGTTAGAGTTATAAAAATATGTGTGATTGATGTATTGTCACTGGGGGCGAAAATGGATCCAATTAACTCCGACCCATCCGATCTTATTCAAATTAGATTTGTATAAAAAGTTTCTACTTGACTAAAATACAGATTCGGATATGAATAGATTTAAAAAAAAATTTTAATACGGATATGAAAATAGATACATCTCGGGTTAATTTTTTGATTACTTATACGAATATTGAATATCTATTTATCCACATATTTTTTAAATAATTTATAGTTTTTAGTTTACTTATTTAAATAGTGAATATTTGTTACTTACAATGTGTTATATATTATATGTAGATATTGATTTTGTTAACTTTATATGTATTTGACATATAATAAATTTAATTTTTAACTCGTAGTATTTTATGTTAATTATGTCAAAAAAATATCATAATCCGATTCATTTAAGATCCGATTATCTATTCGGATATTATCCGATCCGTATTCAAAAATTTATTTGTATCCATTTAGTTAAGATATAATTTTAAAATTTATTATTCTTCTAATATCTATATCCGAACTAAAAATACGAATGAACATTAATATTCGTTCTGTATCCAATTTATTTTTATCTCTAATTGGATGATGCGTCCGGGCCAACTCAGGTTGGCTCAGACGGAATCCCAATCTATGAAAAGATACTATCTAGGGTTGATAAGTTGTTACTAATACAAACAAACTTTGTAAGCATAGCATCAACATTCACTATTATTATCCATGGAAGAATGCTTATTGAGTATCCTACGTTGCACCCAACATTAATACACATATTTATTTCGATTAGCACTATTTAATTTGTCCGAATCAAATTAATAGAAGGACTCTATATTCAGATAGTTAGAGGGGTACGAGGGGTATATGCATCACCTGTCACACTTGTCATAGAAAAGAAAAGGAAATAATAAGACAAGATTATGTATCCATCTTAAATACAAGGTAGTGTTATGAGTATTTTACAGTGTCATTTTAAATGATACTGACAAGTAGAATGAATATCATATGTGGTATATGAAAAGATGAGGATCAGATACATAAAGAAAGGAATCATAGTAACATTTTTTATTGTTAAATATATCTCTAAAGTCTTTTAAAAGAAAAAGAAAAAAAAAAACCCATGAATATGAATATATTTTGGAGCTAGACAACATCCTGAGCTCAATGGTTAAAATGTTTCAATTAGCCAGACAAGCCAAAGAAAAGTTGAAAGAGTGAGGCTGGTCCACTCTGCCAAAGTAGAGAATCAAAATCGATGGACTGCCCCCACTCCTCGATCCAATGCAATTCTTGGTACGAAATTATTCGCAGCCCTACAGCTCTCAAAGGCTCCAAAGCCACGCTTTCTCTCCTTCCCAAGCGTTCAAACGTCAAAGCATTACCAAATACCTGGAAGACAGAGCAATGCCATCATCATACCCCTTCAAAGCAACATATGCAGACACCTTTACTCTTTAGCTCAACAATAAAAAGACACATTCTTAGGCATTACAACACTGACCCAGTATAGAGAATTTAGAGTTCAGCATGTCTTCCTTGCCTCAGCCAACGGTTTATCCACAGTCCATCTCCACCCGGGCCGCGGCCGCCGGCTCGACGGGCTCGTTCGGGCCGGTGTTCGTCGTTCTGGCGGTCATCGCCGTTCTTGCGATCATTGCATGTGTCCTCGGACGGCTCTGCGCTCGCCGTCTGTCGAAGCCGAGAGCCACGCACGTCGCCAAAGACGACGTAGAGAGCGGTGGCTTTGCGGTGAAACTTCCGGCGCCGGTAGCCGCCGGAAGAATGGAAGCCAAGGGAGACCAGAGGTATGCAGGTTATGGTGTTGGAATGAAGGCTAACGCTGCTGCTTTCAAACATCCAGGAAGTGGAGGGAAAAGAACGGATGCAATGCCTACTTCATTTATTGAAATAAGACCTAGTAAATGATTGATAGGCAGGCAACATTGAAAGCTCCATCTCTTCCCAGTAGGTTCGTGTCGTGCTTTGTTTTTTTTGGCTCGTCTGTGCTAGTTTGATGGGTTCTTGTATTCTATTTGTATATTAAGGAACGATGGAAGATTTAGACTCTCATATCCGCTGGATAGCATTTTACATGTCGAACGAGGGATGGCCTTCATCCTCCATATTTTCCTGGTTTAAAAAAAAATCAAGAACAGATGGGAAGGAATTGTGTTGTCTTATGGCATTTTTCCTGCTGTTATTCGTTTTTGCAATGAAGCTACATACATTGCAATGTCATATCTCCACTCCTAGAGTTGATTCTATTCATGAAAGGAAGAGATGCCAAGGATGGTTTCTTCCAATAAGCAAGCACAAGGTGGCTTGATAAGTATGAATGACACAGGCAGGGTATCTTTCAATCAACATTCAAATAGCTTAAAATAACTTGACAATGTAGATGATGGTGACTTCACACAAGGGGAATAAAAGCATCCAAATAATAATTGCTACATGATCTCAGGGAAGCAATTAAGCAAACCTATGAAAGCACAAATACTCAAATAGCAATTACCATAACAAACAGATGGAAGAATAGATGACTATCTCAGCAGGCGTGGGAGGATATCCCCTAATACGTGTAATGATTTTGCAATTTAATGACTTACTGGTGCAGACTAAACAAGACTAAACAGCAAAGCTGCCAGAAAATTCATCACCTGGCCCCCACCCCTGAAGCCTAAACTTTTCAGGAATTAAGATCCCAAAGCATTCAGTTGGAATAGCAATTAGCAAAATATATATCAGACCGAATAATTGCATAACAAGGAAATAACTGGGCAGGTACACGCCATGCTTAAATTCTTGCAAGCTATAAAATGATAATTGCATTTATCACCACAAAGAGCTAAGAGCTAGCAGAAGAAAGTTCTTCAGAAATTCTGAAGGCTCCAAATAGCATTATAAGAGCAGACTTCATTATCCTAAAGAGCTATTCAAAAAGCAGTATCTAATAATAAAACTCAAACAAAACTGACTCTTGGAAAGAGCAAAAGTACTGAACACTTGACTGGAACAAAGAGGTCATATAAGAGTAAATAGAACAACCCCCAAAATGATTCAACAGCTTCATACACCTATGAAGTAGTTGTCTGGGACTTGTTTAGTATCACACCCTCGTACTTGACTTGGAACCACTTCATGGCATCCTCCTTCGTGACCCTGTGCTGAATTCCAACGCGAGCCTTGCAGCGACGGCGTCTACCCACCCGGTAACCAGCCCGCTCCAAGACAACATAGAAGTCCATCCCGTATATGCCAGTCGAAGGGTCGTACCTGGCCAACAATTTTGTAAGAATTTGTGGCAATGGTTAATTCAACTGAACTAATCTAAAAGGGCTTGGTAGAAACTTTGTTCAGCATGAAAAAAGAATAAAAGGCTTCATTCAAATTGTACACAAGCAAACCAGCAATTTTACACAAAAAGAATCTCATTCTCACAGTAGTATGTTAATAGCAGTAAGGGAGCTCAGAGAGTTGCAAAACTGCTCAGCAAAGGGCCTCTTTGAAAACCCTTCTCATACAAGAGGTGTCAGAAGAAAGCAGTACTCATCACAGCAGCCCCTGTTTATGACTGATAATAAAGAGCCGTAGGTAACTAAAAAAGCAGTGATTTAGTGGTACAGTATAACAAAGCACTGCCAAAAAAAATACTCGGAGAAACCATGGTTTGTACTTTGTTGTTTCAACCAAGACAGAACAGTAACAGCTGAAACTTAACAAAAATTAAAGCTGAAACTCATTGGTTAAGGCCAAAAGGCCCAAAAGACCAAAACTATCAAGATTCTGGTTTTGATATTTATTTTAGATCACAATAGACTAAAACCCATTCCATTTCAGTCTCTCTCAGGGGCAAAACCAAAACTTCGAACCATGGGAGAAACTCTTTTATCCACATCAAGTAAAAGAAGAAATACAGATTCAACAAAAAGCTGGAAGTAGTGTGTAGCTCACTTACAATCAAGCAGGCCACTTTTCCCCTCCTTTAAGTAAATAACAAAATAGCAAAATAAATATCAATCCTCGTAGGGCAAAGAGGAAATCTGAAGTCTTGCACATGCTTGCCTTCATCACTAGCATGCACATTAATACCCCAATGCAAGCATATTTATGTAGACTTGCAATCAAGCCATTAGTTCTATGTTGAGATTTTAGAAGTGTCTAACCTATACGTGTCATATCAGCAAGATGGTTCTGAAATCTAAATAGATGTATATGAGCAGAAAAAGATCAAACCCATTGTAGCTAATATATGTCAAACTTTTCAAATATCATAAAATGTCAATATATTCTGTGATGACATACTTGATTCCGAGATCGATGTGTTCCTGAATGCCAAAGCCAAAACACCCAGTTTCACTAAAGTTCCTCCTCAGCAATTCATATTCTTTTACTTTCAAGCCACTCTCAAGAAGTTGCATGGCCTTATCTCCTCTGACTGTGACATAACAAGCAATCTTCTCATTGCGCCGGATACTAAAAGACCGAACAGTATATCTGGCTGCAGAAAATGAGGGTTTTAGTATCCATGCATACATAAGCAAAAAAAGACAGCACAATGTTCACTTAGTGACCTTTAGAAAATACAGGAGTCTGTCCGCTCAATTGTTCCAACACCTGAAAAACAGATTAAGACAGATTAGTACTGAAAGCTAAATACCCTTATAAGGCATGAGAATACGTGTTATCACGGAAGTTCAGTAAAGATATATTTAACAACATAGCAGCAGATAAAATTTGTGTTTAGTCACTTTAAAAGATGATAACCCATAACTCTACAAGCATGTACTGATAATATCTTTCAAGAACACTCTAAAATTGATGAAAAGCATCCAGAAGGACAAACTAGATAAATGGCACAAAATAATGTTCATAATCCAAAGACAGCTCATTACAGAAAAAGAAAAGAGTTTGACAATTGGCTTGAAATTGCTGAACCTCTGCCCATTGATTCTCAAAAGTCATCTAATATCCCCTTCCTTTCTTCTAAGTACATTTTATATACCTTCCTTGGATTAAATTCTTTACATATTTAAACAAAAAAAAAACTTCATTTTTAAAACACATCTCAAAAGTAGCACTTAATCTAGAAGAGATACTTGATTTGAAAAAAGAAAAAATAGCACAAGATCGAGCTAATAATAACTATTTGTGCTTTTCTGCTGACTGATGAAAAAATAATCACTGGAACATCTGAACAATAAAACCAGTTATTCTCTAAACCAGTGTCATGAAAAAATGTGTCCAATAATACCCATAAATATGCAGCAATGTAATAAACAAAAGCACCATAATAGGTTGTCAGTCTGTTTAGAAAGGGGATAAAGTAACAACTTAACATCATTAATTGCCATAGTTGTTCAATATTGTCAAGCTTCCCCCAAATATTTTGCCTAGAATTTGCGCCCCCCAAAAGGAAATTCATCGACAAAACTTCAACCTCTTTCATAATTTACCTCGGGAGGTGGAAAGCCAAAGCCCAATAGGTAAATGCATGCCACAGATGAACTTACCATCTCACAAGAATAGGCTAACTATTCGTACGACTAGGGTGTAGAGAACCACCACAGAAATCAATGAGTCATTAGATCAAATATCAACAACTAGCATTTGAACCCCTATGGAGAACCTAACTCACAGAATAAACCCACTTGAGTTTCTCTTTTCAACCCAATGACACATCTTACCTCCTGTTTCCATCTCTATCTCTCTTTATAAATACTTCTGGTTCACATTCCCATCCTTGTAGCTGTGCTGTTTTACTAAATCATGTAGCAAGCTTAATGAGCTGATTTTGAGTCAGCTTGATAGTAAACCAGGCCAAGGTCCAGCCAACCTCAAGCTCCCCTTTTGATTATTTCAAGCCAAGCCAATATAGCAAGCTTGGCTAGTTTGACTAACATAAATATCCCAAGCAATTCCCTTCCTAAATATAGCCTTGATGTTTGCTATCAAATCATCTGGCAGATTACTTGCGCCTTGAGTCATGCCATAAAGGAGGCAAGGACTCATCGCTTATGAACTTTTCACATGCTTCTATAATCACATCTTCTAGAGAAACCACCAGAGTATGATAGAGTACATTACTGCTCAAGTATACTGATCCCCTTTTTATAGAAAAAAAATTAAAAAAACAGAAAGCTGATCCCAAAAACTACAATTTATCGGGCTGGAAATGAAAATAAACATCCTATTCACCAAATTCCTTCTAGCTTATACAATTTAATACTATTGAGATTCAGTACAAAATTTAATTTCTTGTATGTTTCTCCCCAAAATTTAGTACAATCGAATGAAATAATATATAGTAGGCACATCAAACTTCATCTGGTACTTAAATTTTTTGTACGTAAAGCACATTAACAAATTTGCTTAAGCATCAAATGCATAAATATAAATATCAAACCAGACAAGCTCTATACTCCCTGAGAGAGAGATACCATCATTGTCAAAAAGAAAAATAAAAAACTTTATATTCGTTTTAACCCCTTGCTCCACTAAATGTAAGCTTCTATTAAGAATAATGAAATCCAGTTGCATCAACCAGCACTAGTATAAAAAGCAAGTTTTGACTCAAATCACAGAATACATCTTCACTGGGAAGATATCTAGTTTCACAAAGGTGTCAAGTCAGAAAGGCAAAAAAAGTTTATCCAATCAAAATGCGGTTTAATGTCTAAATCACTCAAGAGGTCTACGATATCACTAATTCGAGCCAATAAATCAGTAACAAAATCGATCCAACAAAAGGAAAGAGATATACTTTTGCGGCACGGGTAAGACGATCACCGCTCTCTCCAACCGATATGTTGAGTACCAGCTTCTGCACCTTGATCTCCCTCATGGGGTTCGACAGCTTCTTCTCGGATGCCTACCAAACAATACATGAAAAGAACCGAAGCACATGAGGCGAAGAGAGATCGAAGAATAGAGGAAGAGAAAGAAGAGGACGAGAGAAACGATTCGTACCATGGCCGCGAAGGCGCCGCGAGAGAGAGAGAGAGCAAGAAGGAACAGAGAGGAGAGAGCACGAGGAAGTAAAACCCTAGGCGAGAATTTATGGACGGAGATGGTGAGGGTTGCAGTGCGATTAGAGATGCAACGTGAACCGTTGGATCTGTTGTGAACGGTTATCGGATAGGAACCAGATGACAATTAGAATGAGGCGCTGTGAACCCGTTAGTTCGTCGGCCGATCCGAAACTGAACAAAGTTATCAGATCCAATTATAGCGGGTCATATTTTTTTTAATGCATTAATTAACCGCCTCGGTTATAAAAAGCCTCTCCAAGTTAAGCTTTGCACAGGAGGACGAAAAGCACCTTCTCATGTATAAACAACCTAAATTTCTCCCTGAATTAGTAAGTTAAGTTAACTATTATTTCATAGAATTTGTAGTCCTGGATTATTTACTTATCTCTTATGAATAAAAAAACCTAGTATTGATGAACCTTATCACTAGGTCAGCTTAGAATGTTACTCCCTTACGAGGGAAGGACTCTCGAAAGTAACATTTATGGCTTCCTCAATCCTGCCAGGGGGGTGCAACCAACCCTCATCTAAAGGGGTTGCCAAAATTATGCTCAATTTACTCTCTTCTAAATCTTGTGGACCTGAGTCAATGGGAAGGATAGAAACACCTCTGGACCCTTCTTGTTATGCTGAGAATCAGGAGGTTTTGTTGAAAATTATGTCAAAAAAGAATTCCAACTCGGGCCTAACATATTTACATGTGCTCAAAATTGGATCGAATGTTAATTGTGGGCTTTGTGGTCTCTTTAGGAAGATTGTGGAACACCTCTTTTTTGTGTGTCATTAGGTATTGACCTATATAGGCAAGGGCCTTAGGCTATAAAGAAATTGGGTAGATTGGCTAGACCTTGATTGGCTAGTGGTTGATCGATCTCTAACTCAGCCTTGCAATATGTGGGTTCGAGTTGTGGTAGCTTCTGTCTTATGGGGCATCTGGAAAGACCACAACTCTATGGTATTTAGTGGTGAAGCAACTCATCACAAGATTGTGGCCAAGAGATTGTTTCAGCTATTTAAAGACTACGTGAAGTGGAAGAAGAAAATGCCTCCACCTAGAGTAATAAACCAAATTACTTGAACAAGGCCCTCTCCAAACTAGGTCACTTATCTCTAGAGATGGCTACCAAGGTGGGGCGGGTGCCATCCTAAAGAAGAATGATGGAGTCTTCTTTGTTGCAGCTTGGGAGCCCACCCCCTCTGGGTCGGTCCTACAGGTAGAAGCATGGATAGTCAAGCTAGGGTCTTTTGGCAAAGGATAACGCTAAGGTGGTTATAGAGGTTGATTTTCTTGAGCTTATTAGAATTATGAGGAGAGACTATCCTGACCCTTAGAGATTAATAATTCTTATAAATAAAATTTTTAGTCTTTCATTTTGTTTTGAGACTGTAATTTTCTCACACTGCAGATTAACAGCTAATAAGGGCAGGATTTGTCTCTCAATATGTAGTTTACGGAAAGACAGCCAAACATCTATTGATCTGCTCCATCTTGTATTTTTTGACATTTTGACTGGTTCAATTGGTCGAAGTGTTCCTAGCTAATATATTACCTCTTTGATCTTTAAAAAAAGTTAAATAATTATTTTGTTGGCTTCTTGGTATACATAAAAGACTTTGTATGTATAGTATTTATGTGGCTTAAAACAAATATCACTAATTGTGCTCTTAATGGCCAAACATGTACCAAAAAACTATTGAGAATCTTTGTGTCACTCTTTTTCGGTGTTTTTAACACATGACGAACTATTGAAACCTTAGGAACAACGTTAAGACAAATTTTACGCATCTTGTGCCTATAATTATAAGAAGTCTATTAGGTTCTCGAGTTACAAAACCTACTCTAAAAAGAGTAGTACAAATGGCCACCATGGAAACAAAGATCAATCACCAACTCCAAGTACAACTCCTAGGCCTCCAAAACCTCCATTAGTGAAGGCCCTTATACTTAGCCATTACTAGAATGCTCCAAAGCATATTTTCTCTGTTTAAAATCTTAAGAATATTTTTATTCACAAATGATAGAGCTACTCTTTTTTTAGACAGTAATCTTATCCCGTCCGACTAAGTTAAGACCACAAAAATAATTAGACTTTTTTTAGAAATTCTCTAGATATGTAGCTTAGCAACTTAGTCGATTAGACCAAGAGGCTTCCATGAGGAAGAGAGGAGATGCATTGGCGTTGAATAGACAACTAAGTTAATAAGGGAAGCATGCCCCGCTTTGGATAGGGAAGTGCATTTTCAACCCGCTAATCTAGATTCAGCTCTAGCAAGAAGTCTTCGTGCTCGTGATTAAGCAAACAACTTAGATAAAAATATTGACCCTAAGTATTTAAAGAGGAAACCCCCTTCCAACATACTATAGATGTACATAAGAGAGTTTTTATTCAAAGCATGGAGCTTGGAATGATAAAAACACTTCAGACTTACTAAAGTTGATTTAAAGGTTTATAAGTTTTTCATAAATATTAAAAGTCATCATTACATTACTATAAAAAAAGTGATAAGCATTAATATAGATAAGCAAATCCTTAGCATACATCAAGTGACTAGTAACTCAATCATTCATACTTTTGAAAGATTGGATATCATTGTTAAGCACTACTACTTCCTTCACAAGAGATAAGAGATTTTAATAAATATATTAAATAAATGAGGGGAGAAGAGATGCGCCTTTTGGATCCATTTTTTTTTCCTTTAAACCATTTAGAAATGGTAATAGCAAACATAGGAGAAAATATGCAACCATAAATCTAATTCATAAAACTATCATAATACTTATGTAGAGGTAATCATCGGGCAGAGCGAGCCGGGCTTACTAGTCCAACCAGGTTAGACGCTCTATTATCTGGCCAACCCATAAGTGATTTGGGTCGGGTTAGAATAATCTAGCATGCTATCGTCTATCGGCTCATGAGATAGTGGGCTTGGGTTGGAGGGGTCGGGCTAAAAGGTTCGAGTAGGGCGAGATTCATATCAAAGTTACCCTCCAAATTCACAAGTCTATTTGCTTTGAAACCCTCATCTACACCTTGCACCTCATCATGATCTTGAGCCTCCCTCTTTTTTTAGATCATTTATTGTTTGAAGCTTTAAACATGCAACACCAATTAGTTCAGCTTAAAGAAGATCTTAAGAAGGCAAAGGAGGAGAAATCTCAAGCCCCCGCAAGAGCTCGAAGAGATGAAATATACCATTTTTTTAAATAGAAGCTTTTTAGAGAATTCAACAAATGGCAAGACTAAAGTGGAGATTTTAGAAGGTGAATTGAAGAAGGCGAGGAATTTGAGAAGAAGATGCTTGAGTCACTCAATGTGCAAACCAAATAGCTTAAACAAACCAAGATCTCACTTAAAGAGGCTAAGCTTGAGATAAGGACTCTTAAAGTGCATCCAAATTTTAAAGGCCACATCAAACGTAGCTCACAATTAAGATAACATTGCATTGCTTAAATCGGAGCTCAAGCTTGCCATGGAGACAGAGGAGAAGTGCAGGAAGGCCATGGATGATCTAGCATTAGCCTTTGCCTTCTTCCTCTTGCTCATGATAACGGAGGTGAGTGATCTCTAGAGTGACGGCAAGCCATGGAAGAAGAAGAAGATTTTTCTTCTCTTCTATTAGTTTAGTTTTTCATTTTAGCCTTCGGCTACTTTTATTTTTATGCTTTAGGATTTATAGAGAGAGAGAGAGAGAGAGGGCAGCGGGCTTTTAAGCCAAGCTTACGGGCAGGCAAAAGCTTGGCCTATGCTGCCCGTCCATTACCAATTCGAACTCGGGTCGGGCTGGGCTTAGCCCGGTCCAATCTGAGCTAAGCATGGGTGGGTTGGGCCATTTGACCAGCTCTACCTTTGTGGCCCATAATTCTCATGATAGCCTTCTGTTTAACTAATCATGGGCTTTCATGAGATCTACTTTATATCTTCAAACTCAAGTGCATTGATTGAATGACAATTTCCTAAGCTAAAGTAATATTATCACGAATGTGATGCCTCAAAATGAAGGTAATTTGCTCATATCTAACTAAAAAAGATCAGAATAAACCAAATCATATTATCAAAAATCTTAGCCTAAATTTCTATAATTAATATTATAGAGGGAAATAGATTCATAATGTGTTATAGCTAGATTCTCCTTCTTAAGGATAAGGGTACCCCAAGTTCAAGATAGGAAACAATGCGCTAGAAGTGCATTAAAAGATTAATGAGATCCTTACTCAGAATATCCTAATAATGCTTATATACTTGATATCCATCCAGTCTGAGAGCTTTCCTAGCCAAAGAGGTGATCATCGAGCAGTCAGGTTGGATTTTGGCTACGCCCACCTAGCCAATCTGGCTAAGAACCAAGTTCGCCAGACTGTGAGTGGGTCAAACCAAGCTGGGTTCGAGTCTGCTAGAATATTTTAGCTGATTATTGCCCATTGGCTCATGAGAGAGCGGGTTGAGTTATTATACTAGTTGTAAGGTAATACAATAAAATAATCAAACAAAGAAGCTTTCGATACAAAATTTTGAAGAGATTTAACAGAGTAAATAAAAAGAAAAGACACCCAATTTATCTTTCCATGAAGTGAATGAGGTCCGAGGCGAATTAACCTTCAACTTGGCTTTGCAACGTAAGTGCTTCTCACATGAATGACTATGATGGAGCCACTTTAGAGGAAATGCATTCAATGCAGATGGGATCGACACATAGTTAGCAGTGCCATTGGAAGTGATTGCTTAGCTCCATCTCTTTCTCGGCCAAAGCCCATCCATCACCACCGACAATTTCAACAAAAAAAAAACATATAAAGGAACCATTTAGATTGCATGGAAAATGCCTTTTGTTTGCATCTAAGAGATCCAGAGGGGTAACAACAGGACACCCCTAAGACACCTCCCCCACTACAGAGGGTGTGTTCTGGGTTGGACCAGCTTCATTCCACCACCCTCTAGCAAGGGAGAATCAACTGGAATACAAACAACCAAACTTATTTGACTACAATATGAGTAAATTATGACTTAAAAGTTTCTTTGGACCAACCTCCATGGATGGTTTGAGATAAGCAAATAAGTCTGTCTATTTAATACACCGAAGCATTGGATATCCTCTCTGAGAGATTAAAAATTAGGACGCCATGTGATTAAGTTTAGAAGCATACTTCAAAAAGTCTAAGGGCCTCTAGTTAGGATATTAAGCATATCCTCCTCAAAATTGAACTTAAATCCTAAAGCTTTTCTGCTAACTTTCACTATTAAATGTAACGTAAGTATTTTATTTGTTCTCTTATAAGTCAAGATGCCACCTAATAATATCGAAATAAAAACACAAATATTTAAATCGGTTTGAAATCGAACAAGGTCAATGTGCTTCTTTATATGCATATATTATTGACTACAAGGCTGCAAGTAGACCACAAGGGCCATAAGTTTGATATTTTTAAAATATGTATCTTTCTTGAGACAATGACTACCAATATTGAGGTTTCTAACGAGGAAGGTTCACTACACTTTGAAATTTATTCTCCTCCTTGCTTTCTATATATCCACATCAAAGAATGTTCAAAGAATTAAGTCAAAGAAGTTGGTCAAGATAATTACGATATATATTGACATTTTTTATTTCCACACCAAAGTCATAAAATGACATATCTTAATGGAAAGCTTGTGCTTAAATGTTATTAGTTGGGACATCACTATCATTTTTAAAAAGTTATTATAAACCAGAAATACACCATTAATGTGGAAAGTGATGTATAAAATTTCTTAGCAAAGTGTGAATGCTGTTATAATCTCCTAAGCACTCATTTCTCTTAGTCTTGCTGATTATTTTACACTACTTTAAAACATATTAAAAACATTCTATAATTTTCTTTTATTATTATACACCCTAGCGATATTTTGATGTTAATATCGTCTGCGAAGCAATGTTTAATAGTTCAGAATTTTTTTAGTATATAATAACCCCATAATAGAAGAGATTAAGTAAGGTATTTTTAATAGTTCAGAAATCATTATGTATAAAAAAAAATTTAGAGAGTTATTGTGAAAAATATAATAGTTCAGAGGTAAAAAAAAAAAAATTATCGCTAAAATATAAGATCTAAATGATATATCTAATAAAACTTAAGGTGTGTTTAATAAATTTCTCTAATATTTTTAGAGGTGTCAAAAATAAACTAAGGGCACTAAAATTATTTTGAGGGTCGATTTAAATTTTGAGCCGAACTTAGAATCGGAGCCGGCTGGCTCAGACTCGTCTGGATTGGATAGTTTATACTCTTTCAACACGGAAAGCATGGAAGGTTGCGTCATTGTGAATGAGTACACTGTACACTGTAAACAGTGTACGATCGACCCCCTCCTCTATCCCTCTCTTCCTCTTCTCATTGTTCTCTTTCTTCTGTATTTGTATATATATTTCTTTCAAACCCAACACCACCACCGTACCACCCAAGAGAGATCTCTTCCTTGTACGAGGCAAACATCTAGCTTCAAAATCGAACGGTCTCCTCACCAATCTCAAGTAAATCCAAGCAGCGCCTCTCCCTGCGCGTTGATGGCAAGGCAAGCATCCAAACAAAGGAACGCCATTACTAGTAGTAGTAGAATCCTCCATCGGGGACCGACTCCTACGATAGGCATTACTAGTAGTAATTGTCGTCGTCGTCGTCCCTATCTCTTTCTCTATCTACAGTTTGCTCTCAATTTGTGAAGAGATCGAGCAGGTGATAAGTTCAATTTCGGGTAGAGAGAAGAAGTGAGGAGGAATAGATGTCGAAGAAGAAGAGGGAGAGGGAGGGACAAACCGCCGCCGCCTCCTCCTCCTCCTCCGGCTACTCGTCCTCCATCGACTTCCTCCTCTTCCTCCTCCTTCGGCAAGTCGCCGCCGCCGCCGCCTCCTCCAATCAGGTTCGGACTCGGGCTAGCTCGAGTTGAGCTGAGCCGAGCCGAGCCTAAATATCAAATGAAGCCTGAGTTAGAGCCGGCTCGCTCAGGCTCGGCTCGGCTCGTTTACACCGCTATCCCGAAGAGATAGATAGATATCTACTGCTTCCGTGGAGCGTTACTGCGTTAGTCTTATATAAAATCCCAACCGTCGGATCATTATTGGACGGCCGTTAATAACACAAGAAAGGAAGTGTATACCTACTTATGCTAGAATTATGGGAGCCAGGAACTCTTTACAACTCTCGACAACTCTACAACTCTCTTCCTCTCGCCCTCTCTAGGGAGAGAAACCCTCGCCCTCGATCGCCGCCTCCAAAGGTTGAGCGCACGAATCCCGAGGTAGTGGTGGTGTCGAATTCTCGCCCTCATTGTGTTATCTTTATGGACTAGAATCTAATCTTAATGGTTTTTCTTGTTGGAGTTAATGATTAGAATTGGAACCTTGCTATGGTCTTAGGTAGAACATCAGGTTTATTTTTTATGGCGTGTGTGTCTTAGTATGAATTCTGGTTTGGTTGTAGATTCTTGATTAGTTATCGTGTGAATCATGGATGGGGGTTGTAGTTGTTGATCTTGATTAAGACAGTTGGACGCTTGCGTGAAGTAAATTTTAACTGATTTGAATCATGTTAATCTGCAAAACATATGATGTTAATATTGTTTGCCCTGTTCTATGCTGTATTGATCTAGACATGTCAATTGAAGCAAACTAACTTTTATATCCTTGATGTCAATGAGAGAATGTAAAAGAACAAATATTTTGGTATACAACAGTATGACACTTCTTTTAATTGTCTATAATAATTGATTAACATGATCTTTTTTTTTTTCTGGTTTGGAGGTCATCACAGTTTCTCAAATTTTTGATGGGACAAGATAGTAATATTGCGGAATCACCAAGGCGAAGACCAGGTCTTCTAAGAGATCAGGTCCAGTTGGTAAGGCGGAAGGACTGTGACCGTTACGAAATTGTTCCAATTAAAGATACATTATCTTTTGAGAAAGGCTTCTTTATAGTTGTTCGTGCTTGCCAATTGCTGGCACAAAAGAATGATGGAATCATCTTTGTTGGGGTTGCTGGCCCTTCTGGTGCTGGGAAGACTGTATTTACTGAGAAAGTGCTCAATTTCATGCCTAGCATTGCTGTCATATCAATGGACAACTATAACGATTCCAGTCGTATAGTTGATGGAAATTTTGATGGTATCATTCTTTCATTTTGTGGACTCTTACTATTTCAGGCTGTTTCTCTTTTCTTTTCTTTCTTTTATTTTATTTTCCTTGTTATCTGCATATCTGTCTGGTAAACCTACTGCACTTTCATGCTACTTGAATATGCTAAAGGAGGATATATGCAGCGCTGATTGGTAGATCTGTTCGAATAAATTGAAAAGATGTAGATGACGAAGTCTTTGCAGTAATTATTTTCCCATGGTTAATCTTAGGGAAAAGAATATTAAGATGAAAGATTATAATGCTTCAGGTTTTGGTTTGCTACCCATGCTTGATTGGTCATTAAGGTTCTTATTCTTAGTGTGTCTATTTGGCGGGAGACTGGAGTTAGAACAAATTGATTGAGGAAAAAAGAATAAACATGGAGGCCTCAAAACTGGGCATGTTCGAAGACTAAGAATAACATTATTTGCTTTATAGTTGTTTGATGTTATGTTTTAATCCTAAGATTCAAGATTGCTAGTCTCGGAGGCCCTGCGACAAAGGAACACAGATATATATATATATATATATCAACACAGAATTTGTTAATGTATATATATATATATATATATATATAAGTTCAACACACAGATACACTAACAAATTCTGTGTTGATCACAATTCACAAAACGATGTGAATGAGTAAATAGTGAGAGCTAGTTTATCATCTTTTGACTGCCTTGGTTGCGAATTTGTAGTGGAGTCGCCGAGTTCACCATTTTGACATGTTTTATAAATAGAGATGGTAGGTAAAGTCCTGGAACATGTTGAAATGATAATGTTTTATAAGATAAGGGATGCCATAGCCCCATAGTGTTATATCTTCAAACTTATCATATCTTGTCAAGTTTATACTCTGTGTAAGACAAATTCTTCTAGTATATGGTGAAAGGATTGGAATTTAACATGAACATATGGATGACAGATGTTGATTATTCAATGAAGGGTGACTTCTCTTTTAGGGTATGCACATATTACACCATTGGAAATTGGTTGGATGGTTGGACCTTGATTTCAGCTGAGATTCGAGCTGGTGTGTAAGAAATTTAGCTTCCCTGTTAGATGTCCATAAAACCATCAGTGCTTTAGAAGTATTGATAAAAAGGTTCTTTGTGTCCTAATTGCTTACGTGTATTACACTAGTGGAAATTGGTCGGACTTTAATATTGGCTGAAATTGGAGCTGGTGTGAATTGAGCTTTCCCATTACTCTGTTAAATGTCCATAAAGCTATCAGTGCTTTGGAAATACTGGCACAAAGGTTCTCTGTGTCCTAATTTTGACAGCTAGCTGGTGCATTAACTAGTGATTTTAGGAGAGTTCAAAGTCTTGTGTATGGTCACAGTTTGATTATGGATAATATTAGGAAAGATTCTGATTAACTTACAATATGATTTGATGTAATCTCCTAGACTACCTAGAAGAAGATAAAAATCATGAAAATTGAAAGAAACAATCGTGTGGAAGATTCCACGTGTATCTTCTCCCCTTCTCTCTTCTCTGTTGTGGTGGACACGACATTTTCTCTTCTTTAGTCCCCCACGATCTAAGTGGGCCTTCTGCCACAATCTAATTTATAATCAAACTAAGATTCTTTTAACTTAAAATTCAACCAAATCTGAACAACAAAACTTATCTAAAAATGAACTAATAGATTTGAGGACTTTTAACTAAATAGGGCACTCTAAAAATAAATATAAATTTTAGCTAAACATACACCTGAAAATAAAAAGTAAATGAAAAAATCTAATTCCCTTGTTCGACATATGTCTAGGAAAATTAATAGTAACTGCACTGAAGTGGAAGATATGCTCTGAAGCTATTATTTGGATATGTGCGTACTTATGGTTTATACATAGTATATACTACAAAATTTGCATTTTGGCAAGTTTTTTCATGCTTCTCCCTTGGTACCATTTTCTTTCATATATCGAGTCATATTTTTAATGTGTCACCTATAGCATTCATGTGAATTCCACTTTTGTTGTTATCATTGATGCTTGGATTTATAGAAACACTAATACATGAAATTCTATCATCTATCTACTCATCTATATACTCATCTCTCTACCAGTATATTTACATGTTTTTTTCATAAAATTAACAGATTTTGTATTGCATGTATTGGGGTTCAAACCATATAATATGGAAAAAATTTTACAAATTTACAAGATTTTGGCCTTTGGCTATTATTTTCTTTAAATTAAGAGAGGGAATATGTGGCCCAATTAAGCATCAACCGTTGTTGGAGGGAGTTCAGTTGGGATCCCAAAAAGCCAGTGGCAAGCGGCAGATGTTGTCTTTTATGACTAGGGATAAATTGACCAGCAAATAAGATTGAAGTTAAATTTTGGCTGGAATTTTTTTCTTTCAAGTTTAGCTTATTGTTACAAGTTAGAAGAACTTTTGAAACTAATTTTTGCAATATCTGAACAGATCCACGCCTAACAGATTATGACACTTTGTTGAAAAACATTCATGGTCTGAAAGAAGGGCACTCAGTTGAGGTACCAATATATGATTACAAGTTGAGCCAACGAACAGGGTACAGGTAAATATCTCCTACTATATATACTGTTCTACCTATGCATTTGATGACTTTCGTCAGATTGACTGAGCTACTAACCTTTCAGGTCGGCTCTAATCTTACTCTTTTCATGTATTCCAACAGAACGGTCGAGGTCCCTAGCTCCCGAATCGTAATTATTGAAGGCATTTATGCTTTAAGCGAAAGGTTACGGCCTTTACTGGACCTGCGTGTGTCTGTCACAGGTGGTGTGCATTTTGACCTGGTGAAGAGGGTGTTAAGGGACATACAACGTGCAGGACAAGAACCTGAAGAAATAATTCATCAAATCTCTGAGACGGTTCTTTCACTTTCTTTTATACTTTTTCCCCTAGATGCTATTAAGTAAAAAAGCATTTAATCATGGCTTCTACAACCTAACGAAGTTAATCTATTAGTCTTTTTTCCTAGTTGTTAACATTTTCATATGATTTGTCTTATAAACGGAAGAGTTAGGTACTTGCAGTGATCTGCTTGGATGATATCATGCAGGTTTATCCAATGTATAAAGCTTTCATTGAGCCAGACCTGCAAACAGCACATATAAAAATCACCAATAAGTTTAATCCATTCTCAGGCTTCCAGAATCCCACATACATTCTGAAGGTAAATTCAATGTACTTCCTTTTTCAATATCTTCTTGGGTTGGCAATAAATTTGAATTCTAGTAGCATATGATTCCCTTTACTTGTTTATTTCATTGTGGCCTTTAGCACTAAGTGCTCTCTATCATTGTAGTCACCGAGGCTTGTAACAGCGGATCAAATCAAGGCTGTCTTACCCCAAGATCATACGGAAAGTACAGAGGAGACTTATGATATATATCTACTTCCACCGGGTGAAGATCCAGAAGCATGCCAATCGTATTTAAGAATGCGAAATAGGGATGGGAAATACAATCTTATGTTTGAGGTTTGTGCTCTCCTACTTAAACATCCATCTCATCATATAGATTGGGTTGGATATCAAACATGTAGATTAATACTATTAGGCTCGTCAAAATTGCCTCATCTTCAGCTTAGTAAGATCAAATTCTTTGTCATTGTTCAGGGCTGAGAAAACCTATATTTTTTGTTGACTCCATTTTCATGGTTTAGTCCTCCTCCATTTGGTTCACCCAACAGAGAATAGAAGGGCAGATGAAATTTTTTGAATGGAGCATTATGACAAAAAATATCTACTTTTTCTGTTTTTCTCTCAATGCCCAAGAAGCTAGAGTAGGATGAAAAGCCAAAAGTTTACTAGTGGGTGTGGCGCACTGAAAGCCTGAAACAGCCACAGGCTTATTTCCACTGCTTGACAATATTGAGGGTTCATTATGATAGTATTGCACGATTCTACAACTCTTTTACTGACTTGGATTCCATCTATATCGCTAAACATGCATTTTTTAACTCTATTGCATTCTGTAATCATAGTCTTTGGTGCCCATAGATGTGGACCAAACAAGTGGTCAGATTAGGCAAGTATTAGATTAACATATAGATTTTCTCTTGACTTGCTCAACACTAGATGCTCTTCTAAATAAATTTAGATTTAGTCATATACTACAATTTTATTCGCTACAAGTTTATCATCACAATTTGTATTTGATGTATCCTTTATTTTGTTGTTTGTAGATCCAGTATTTGGGCATAGATTACTTCATCTTTGGCATAGTTTCGTACTTAGATTGGGATGAAGCAAATCTCAATGCCACTATAAATATGAACTCCGTTGATATTAGATGGTACAGGAAAAGCAGATAAAACTAAGATCCTAAATTCTGAAGGTTTACATGCACCTGTTGACAGAGTGATTCTACTTTTACAGTTTAGAAGAGTACAATTCCACACCCTTTCTGTGCAGCCTACAGTTCAAATATACCTGGTATACAATATACCAAGTGCTAAGATTATTATGCTTTTACAAGCGCCCATATAATTAACATAATACTGCTACTATGGTAAAGAGGTTGAAGACAAGTTTGGAGTGTGGAACTGTAGGTTTTTGCTAACAAATTATAAAATTTAGAAACTGAAAGGAGGAAAAAATTTAATTTTATACTTGTACTTGTTACTCTCTTTAGGTTCTACTTCTATTTAGCATATATTGATACATACTATATAGAGATGTGTTAGTTCCTTTTGCAATCAGACAATGAAGTGATGAACTATTGAAATTCTCTTGGTTAACAATGCTTCAATGTTTTGAATGCGCCCATGTTATGTGGGTGCATTTATGGCCTAGTTAGATAAATATTAAAAATCATGTAAAGTGCTAGACTGCAAACTTTATATCAAAACTTCTGAAAAAATATTGAACACTTTAGGTGTTGAATGCATCTTGAGTTTCACAAAACCTCAAGCCAAGGTAAAATAAAGTTATTCTACCTTCTTTCTCTCTCCCCCTCTCTGTCACCCAAACCCTCCTTGTTGGAAGTAGCTTTTGACAAAATCCCAAGTCATAACTGAAGTCTATCAAAGTATTCAATATTTTCTTGAAGTTTCTACAAAGTTTCTAGTCCAACTCTATATATATGCAGGGTGTATGCAGTTCATTTACGGGCTTGGATGGTTATGCAACCTCTATGCCTGGACTGTAAATTGGGGCCACATATGTATGTGTAGGGTGGTCTACCCGCTGCCACTACCATATTATTGGTCAAGTTGCTTGATGCAAAATAGAAAGACAAATTCAGTCAAGAATGTGAATCTTTGAGAAATTGCACCTCACATTAGACATTGGTATGACTTTCAATCTGAAGTTGTTATGTGAAGAACATTAATTTGAACATTTAATATTGTCCACTTGAAAGGGGCTAAAGAAGATCAACATGGCTATTAAATAATTGATATTGTGCAGTAAACATGTATGATGGCTAAAGATACATGGAAACAAACCTTAAAAGATTAGTTTCCAATGCAAGGTGTCACTTGATTGAAGGTGTATACTTTTGTGTCAAATTATTCCCTTCATCTTTTGATTCTGGGCACAAATGACCGAAGGTGGTTGATTTTGTCACAATGAGTTTCCTTGTCCACTTATGTGAGAGAAGTAAAGGAAAGAAGGATATGTCAACACCTTTTCTAGATATATGAAAGAATGCATCTAGGAGAGAGGAAAAGGGAGAGATATGTGCATACAAGCCTGATTTTGCCCGTACATGAGGAAAGAGAGCAACAGTAGTTTCTGCTATTCGGTTTTTCTTTTACTATCCAGTGTATTCCGAATTTATGGTTTTGGCTACCCTGTTTCTATTTTCCTATCCAATGTAATCTGAAACTTAGGATTCTTTGGTGTTCTGTTAGGCTCTTTGCGATCCTTTATTAGAAAATAAGTTGAGTCCTAACTGTAACTGGTTGGATTCAACTAGAAAGCAAGCGAACTCAATTAGGTCTCTGACTCTAAAGATGATGCAACTAGAAAGTCTTCACTTTTTTCATCCTAGATGTTCTTACCTAGCTTGATGTCATTATGTGCGGGCCTCTTAGATCCACCAATGCTCCAACAATGTTGTAAGCACTGCAACAAAGCTTTAACTTGATGCCGATGATTAACCCTAGGTGGGTGAAGAGCCTATAAGAATACATCCTTTCCCTTGAATTAGGCAATATAGTTAGTTTCTCCCACATTTCCCTTCATTTTTATCAAGGATCACTAAATGCATATTTTAACTATTGAAAGCCTACTGTCATTCTCTTTGGAAGCCTATGAGTAGCTATGCAAAATTATGCTGTCTTACGATTGCTTATCCCCACACTAAATAATATTCATATATTTAACTTTACGCCTTGCTGGATACTCTACTGTATAAATATTGATGATGCTTGAATATCTGTTGTGGTAGTTTGTATGAGAATGTTCTTTTAATTTCCTCCATCTTGAATTACCTACATGTAAGTTCTTATTGTACATGAGGATGAAAGGTGCATACCTATCTTGTCTTTCAAATTGAAATCTTTTCCCTAATGGATTGGAATAAATAGTGAAGAAGTAAGTTATAACTTCAGAAAGGAAGATTGGATGAAATGTTACTTATTTATGGCCCATAGAAGGATAGAATAGATCAATAAGATTATATATAGTATATAGTTTACTTCTCATTTCTTTAATTGGGTTGCCTCTCAAAGTATTTGTTTCTCCTTGTATCATGGCCTTTGGCACATGGATAGCAGGATTGGCTGATCCGGATCCCGATCCCAGTCAAATTGATTGGGATCGGGATTTGTGGGTTTGGGTAAAGTAGTGCATGCATGAGCTAGGTTAATACTTGGTAGAATGCTAAAAGCATGGAAGATGGTGAGCATGAGCTAATTGATTAGTTCCAGTGTAATAACTAATCTCTTGTGCTAACTCAAGGACAACGCAAATTAATAGTTATTCTTGGTATATGTAGTGAAGGTGGCAATAAATTAATTAAAGTGGTGACACTACATTGAGTTTGCTAATTAATTAGACTATATATAATCTCTTAATTACATCTCCTATATATAACTGATTGGGTCTAAATCTCTCTCTTAATATGTATATATATAGAATGATTGATTAAAAGATAAATTTCTAATATAGTCTAATTAATTAATAAATTAATTAATTAAAGTGATGACACTACATTGAGTTTGCTAATTAATTAGACTATATATAATCTCTTAATTACATCTCCTATATATAACCGATTGGGTCTAAATCTCTCTCTTAATATATATATATATATATATATAGAATGATTGATTAAAATATAAATTTCTAATATAGAATGCTCCTTATTTTTATTTTCTGTTCTTCATTATATATATATGCATTACAACATATCGTGTTTACAGTTTGGCTAGAGAATAAATCATAGAATATCAATAGCAAACCAATTAAGTAAGTACTTCTTTTTAATTTTTAGGGTCCACATGTGAATAACTATTATTTTTTGTCAGTTTTTTCTAAATTTTTAAAAAAATTCCTGCATTACTTAGAATTTTACGTAATTAAAGAAAGCATGATCCGATCCGATCAAGACATTGTTTTTTCGGAAGGCCAGTCCAGATCCCAATCCTGAATTTTCAAACCTTGTTTTGGCAAGAGAAATTAGTAAATAAGCTTTGCATCTAGCACGATTAGCTTGTGGATGCCCGAAGTATCTCTTTAATTAGATTGCTTATTCTTGCCACCTCTATCTGTATATCTAGGAAAACCATCCAATCACCCTTTTAGAGATGCCACATGTTGTTGACTAAAGCATTTTATGAAGAAAATTATTTCAAGTATAGCTCATGCATGTAATTTCTAAATGGTACCATCAAAGTATTTCCATATTCTTCTTGGATTTTTCAATCCATCTCCTTTTCTGTTGGAATTTTATTTTATTCTATTACTTGTTTCTCTAATTGATATTCCTTGTATGTTATGCTGTCTAGACAATCTTCTCATTTGTACAATATTAGCTGTTTTATGATACTCTAGCAAGTAGGAATTATAATTATCACAGAGGAATCTAGGCATCACTTTGTCATTACAGCTAAGGCTTGCTGCAAACCCTTGTGGTATGGGTCTGAGTCAAGGAAACAGCTTCTCTACTAAGGAAACAAGGCAGTGTATATCTTGCCCTCTCCACTGCATTTTTCAGAGTGTTGTGCATTAAGATGTTTGAACTTGGAATTTGTAATAGATTTAAGTGAATTTGCTTAGTGGGGAAGGCCTGTCGGCCTTATAATATTGTAGGATATTATAAATGTGAAGTACTTATTTAAATAAGGCACCTATAACTTTATCTAATGTATCTTGATTATTCCAAATTTTCAGGAATGGGTGACGGACAATCCCTTCATCATATCACCAAGGATTACTTTTGAAGTTAGTGTACGCCTTCTTGGTGGGCTGATGGCCTTGGGTTACACGATAGCAACTATTCTGAAAAGAAGCAGCCACGTGTTTTCTGATAACAGGGTGATTGTCAAAATTGATTGGTTAGAACAACTCAACCGCCACTACATCCAGGTAAACATTTCTTTATAAAAATCTTTTGAGCTATCATATGATGTTCGTGCTGCTAGAAAACTGTGTTGATGTTTTGCTGTATGTTAGTGTGGGTATGTTAAAAGATACTTCAAATTTGCATTCACTGTGATATAGCTAGGTAAATGCACATTTTCTCATATATTCATGTATATTTGCACATTTAAGTTATTCATAGAAAATAAAATAAGAATATGAGACTCAAAATGAGCCATTGCTTATATTCTTCTTGGATATTTGGTTATTTTTTAGAGAGGTGGTTGTGATATTATCAATAATGAGAATCTCTTTGAGGATATGCTAAATAAAAGGAGACTAACAAGTGTTGACTAGTAAATTGTATCAGCCTTTGTTTGCCTTTTTGCCATCATAAAACATGCTAATGGTTGACTTACGCAAGTCTTTATATCACACCTCGTGCCGACCGGCACGCATGTCGTGCTAAGCCGTGCCGGTCCAGCATGGTTGTGTGCCAAGCATTGTGCCATATGGAGCCATTTTTTAAATTTTTTCTTATTTTCGTCGATCATTATTAAATCAACTGATTAATTAATCATTAAAAAGTCTTAGATAAAATTTATGATAATGAGACTAGAGATGATAATGCTGGTGATGCTGATGGTAATGGTGATAATGACAAGACTCAGTCTGGTGGCGGTGATAGTGAAGATGAGACATGCGTCCCTGTTACACAACTTTCTCAAAGAAGTATTGTTTTTATAGAGAATACAAGGAGGGGTTTGTATGACAAGAATATTCCATTCAAGCTGACATAATCCAAAGACAAAAAAGGCAAAAGTGGTAAATTTTGCAAGCATACTTGAATAAGGAGGAGCGAATTTGCAAATAAGTCAAACTTAAAGTGGTTTCTGCAATTAAACTAATAATGTAGGATCGTAGGTGCCAGCTTGTGAGAAAGAGTCTATCTGATTTTTTTAAAGTTTGGGCCATATAAATTTTTTACATAGAAGAAAGTAGAAGAGGTTTTGCCATCAACTTGTCCATGTAGTCAACTGAAATCATCCTCATTTAAGAAATAAATTTAATTTCGCTTCTCTGGATCTATAGTCATGCGATTTAAAGTCTATTTTCTTGTACCTCTGGTCTTTTTTTCATTTATATCTTCTAAACAACACCTCTGCTAAACATGCTTCCATTACAAATTTCTCTCTTCATTATTTTTCGTAATATGGTGGCAAATTGACAGATGTAAATTTCTCCTTTTGGTAAGGTACAAGGAAGAGACCGGCAATATGTAAAGTATGTAGCAGAAGAATTGGGCTTGGAAGGTTCTTATATTC
Source organism: Typha latifolia (assembly GCF_019914945.1). NCBI lineage: Eukaryota > Viridiplantae > Streptophyta > Magnoliopsida > Poales > Typhaceae > Typha > Typha latifolia. The sequence goes on along the minus strand of NC_133087.1, from coordinate 13,469,515 downwards.
CACGCACTTACATTGAGCAAATTCAGCTGGAAAAACTTGTAAATGAAGTTATGGTATGAGATTTTTTAATCTCTAATTGATGTTTTTTGTCCGTACTGTGCTTTTCTATCTCAGTATGTCTGAAAAGATTATATGCAGGCACTGCCAGATGATTTGAAAACAAAGCTCAGCATAGATGATGATATGGCATTCAGTCCCAAGGAGGCACTTTCTCGAGCCTCTGCTGATAGAGTGGCCATGAGAAATAAGCATCTTAAGAGGTTCCCTTTTGTCCTTTTTTTATTTCTTTCCTTTTGTTTCTTGAAATTCAATATGGATACTCACAGCCATAAATTGCTGCATCGGAGTAAATGTTATCTAGGGGACAAATGCTTTATGTGTATCCTTCATCTTTTCTACAGAATGTAGTCATTTAAATACATGCATTTATTCATCCTAAATGACTGAAAGAAGAAAGATACAAATTTATGTAAAGATCTTTTTAGATAGGTTGATAATGTGTATTGTTTAATTCTTACTTTTCTTTTCGATATCAATTGTCTAAATCATCTCCGTTTCTGGAACTCATTTCGTTATAATTAGACATTTATAAGCTTAAAGCATCGCTCCATACTATTTGCTTAACTCTAGGATTCCGATAAGTTCACTCTATTTTCTCTCTTAAAGACATAATACCACTGTGCTTCTTTTCTTTTATCTTCTTAGTTCTTTTTCTTTTAGGTCGTAAGGGTCAAAGTTTCTTAGCAATAATATGTTTTAAGTGTCACTATCTCTTCTTAGCAGCCTGGAAGATTCACTTATATGTACATATTGTAACTAGGTGGTGTCCCACCACCAGCTGTTCTATCATATCTAAGTCATCTGATGATTTACTCGAGGAAAATATGGGGTTGCTGAAAAAATTTGATATATGAAAAATGATAGCTTGTAGTAGATCCAATAGATATTAACTCATTTTGTTGCCTTTTTCTTTTTGATCGTTCAAGAGCTCATAATCTATATAGGTTAGATAATAGGGTCAGCTCTCCCTAGATAATTAGTTTGGACAAGTAGACTAACTCTCCCATAGAAATGGGCAACAATAAGCCACCTCAAGTTGCAGCATGCTCGGTGCAGATGGTCATTGCAAAGAAATTCTTCCTAAGTTCACACATGGGGATTTGAACCCTCAACCTTTTGATTGGGGAGATAGAACCACATGTCCTATTAGTTGGGTCTATTTTGCTGCCTATTCATTGAGGCTTACACATCTTTTTTATTTTCAGATTTGGTTTTTTTTTTTAAGCTAAGCTATATAATTTTGGTGCTACTACTAGTCAAAGTCATGAATTTCTTTTGACAACAAATTGCCAATATTTTTCTAAATGACTGATCCAAATCATCATTAGTTTTATTGTATTTCCTATTATATTTTTACTGTGGGAATGTGATGGAGATCATCTCTATTGTTCCGTGAGCAATATTTTGAAAGAAATAAAATCCTAACCTCTACCAATATTGTACTTTTTGCTTAGATGTTCTCACTATTTCTCTGACAAATTCTATTTCAAGGAATCAAGTAACCAAAATTTGTATGAAGACAATTTAAGAGTGTATACTACCTATCAAGTTATGAAGAAAGCCTTTACTCTCTCACACTTGGATAAGACATGCAGAAGCAGGAGAGCTATAGATTGTATAAGGCTACACCTACTTAGTTGAGTGACAAGAAGATGTACACTAGTTATCCGATATGAAAGTTTTTGCTTATGAATATATATCAAAGTGAATCTCTAGTAATTTCTTGTAGCTTTTTGTTACATTTCAATTTCTGATAATGCTATAAAATTTGAAGTCTAGATTTATTTAGGAATTAAGCATAGTTATTCTTTAAGGGGAAAGTATGTGGAATTATTAAATATTTAATATGGCTATTCTGCAGTGGTCTATCACACTCCTACTCAGCACAAGGGGATACAAATCTAGTGAAGTTAACAAGACTTACAGAAAGCAACAGAAGATTCAATGGACAAACCCCTGAATCTCCATCAATTAACCAGGTGAGTTTGGAGAGTAGTTTTGTTGAAACTTTGCAAGGAATTTAATTATTAAATATAATGACATAGTTCTTAGTCTTTCCTGATGCTATATCTACTAGTGATACTGCAGAAATTTAGAACACCATACTAATATAGTTGCTTGTTGTCTTGCTTCCCTGATTTTATCTAGGGTACAGTCACCCAACTTTCGGAACAGATATCAACCCTGAATGAAAGAATGGATGAGTTCACATCCCGAATCGAAGAGCTGAATTCCAAGTTTACTGTGACAAAATCTTCTCTGAGTCAACAGAACTTATCTCTCCAAGGTGAAGTATGTAATGGCTCTGGGCCTACATCTTTATTTGTGTCTAACTTGGGCAATGGTACCCTGATACCAAATTCATCATCTTCAAATCAATTGATCAAAGAATCTCCTTTAATGGAAGAGGTATGCCAGAGTTCTGTCGCCTTTTAAATTTTCAACTTCTTTAACCTTTAGCTGATGAATTATTTGAGATGTAAATTGGAATCTTATGCTACTCTTGATAATGTATCCTTGATCACCTAGTCCCAAAGCCATTACTTTTTCCTCTTCCCAAACTGCCTAGTTGGGGTTGTAAATTGACCTGCTGTTCACCAAGTATTCTGAAACCCTCCCCCCTCCCCCCCAATTATGGAGGAACTACCTCACTAATGCTCCCTTAAAAAAATTAGTTCCAGCTGATCGCTATTGGAATGAGGTATTACCTACTTTATCATGTTCTTTGTTTCATTCTGATACCGTATCTTATTATGGTAAATATTTAAGAGCTAAATGGGTGATTGCTTAATGCATAGTTGTTTTTGATTTACTGTTAATTTGTTTGACTGACATGCACTTGCACAATATATAATGTTTTCCCCTATAAAGCCAATCAATGACATATGATTTAATTGTTATATATACAGCTCATGCTTATATCACGAGGTCAGCGCCAAATAATGCATCAGTTAGACAACATTTCAAACTTGTTTCGCGAGCATTTGGCCAAGTTGACCCGCCAAGAAAGAACTGGTTACAGGAATAAGTTGGTGGATGTTGATATGATAGCCAACCCACTTGTTCTCCTGCTGGCGATGGGAGGCATTGGAATCTTTGCATTCAATCGCCTGTCACAAAACTAAACAAACCAAGGGTCAAGCTATTCCAACGCACCGAAAGCTCCCAAAAAGAAATTGCTGGAGGCTAGTCTCCTTTTGTGGGAACAACTGCTCTCCTTTTGTGGAGGCTTTGAGTTAGAACAGACCCTTCACATCGATGCTGGAGGCAAGTCTTTGATGATCCTTTAGTTTAGATTTGTATAGCTGAGCGTAGAAACCTTCTAATTGAAGAAATAATGGTGAGGTAATGAGGCCCCCAAGAAAATTTTCCTCGGAAGTGCATTTGTATAGCTGCTAGTTACTACAATGGATACTTCAATTACCTCTGATCTTATCTTATTATTGAGCCAAAACTGTGTATATTCCGGGTATTTAAAGTTTTCCGCTGAAATTGTAAGTTTTAAGTGTTGGATTGTCACTGTACCTTATTGTTTATTGCTGGTCCATTACCTTTCAATAACAAGATCAACAGAAGGCTCTCAAATCTTAGATTGGGGCTTGGGACACAGTTGCAGGTAGTCCTTGTCTCTTTGCATCTTAATCAATTTAATATATCTGAGTGACTTATATTAGCTATGACTCTTGATGTTATGCACTGTAAACTAATATTTAAGCAGCAAATCTTTCCTTCTCCCAGTCTCTTGTAACCCTGTATTTAGGACAACTTACTTTACTTCTCTAATTAATAGAGAAGATAAAATGACCTAAATGACTTGCTTCTATTAAATACATATATATTCAGAAAGAAAGTTTTCGGGTAAAGTGAATTTTGTTTAAACAGATAACAATATCTGAGAAAAAAAAAAGCAAGCATAGTGACGCAAAACAAAGTTTAGGAGATAAAATCAGAAGTCGAAATTTTCTTAAAATAATAAAATAATAAAATCAGAAGGTAAAATGTATTTAATATTTTAATAAATTACAAAGGGCATTTCTTTTAATAAAAAGTTACCTTTTACCCTTGTAATTTGGATAAAATTTACTTTACTTCTCTAATTAATAGAGAAGATAAAATGACCTAAATGACTTGCTTTTAGTAAACAAAAAAACAAAAGACAAGAAAAATACAGCAAATATGCTACGTCAACCCTTCTACTCCTAATGTGTGCATGAATTTAAACCCAACTTTTTTCAGACGGTAAAATGTATTTAATAATTTAAAAAATTTGCATATAACATCATGACTTATTAATAATTATGGTTTATACTCTATATTTTCACTGTTTATAAATAGAGTCTTATAATTTAGTGAATATGTGCAGGCCATGCTGTTAGATTTGTTAGTTAAATTTGACTAAATATTTATGTTAAGTTAATAGATAATTTTCTTTTCACCCCCGTATTATCATCATTTTCTACGAATGACCTCTTAAACTTTTTTTATAATATAATGACCCCTTAAACTTTTTTTTTATAATATAATGACCCTCCTAAACTTTTATTGTTGGTACATAATAACCCTCAAATGGAAGAGGTCAAGTAAGTATTTTTGATAGTTAGGGGGTTATTATATACCAAAAAAATTTTCAAAGGGGTCATTGCGGTAAAGGGTAATAGTTTATGGGATAAAAATGTTATCCCTTAAGTTAACTATATTAAGAAAATTATAAAAAATACCCTTAACGAACTTATACTTGCCCAATATATATTGACTCAACCTAGCCCAACTAAACCTAACTGTCATGATCTAAAATTGGAATTATGACCTACCATATATCTCAATACGCTTGAGATATTAGAGCATAGTCTAAAATATAAAGACCAAAATAACTAAAAGATAAAAAAGGGTAAGTCTTAAGTGGAGGTGGGGTTTCGGTGCATCTCGCTCAGTTGCCACGCTGACTAGTATCTAAAATATTAGGAAGTAAAATCCTATGAGCCAATAACTATAACTCAGTGAGTAGTATCTGCTCAAAAGCCAAATAAATTTGAATCTATAAACATAATTTGAATTAAATCCAATCCAATAATATAAAATAATAATTTTACTAAGCATACTTATAATAACAAAATAACAACACAAATAATAGAGTAAGTCATATCTTATAACATGTTTGTTTCTAGTATATTAAAATTTTCACAATAATAATAATAATGTTACTTGTCTCATTTGGGTCAATACTCTTTGGATCCACATTAATTAGAAGTCACATCGAGATGACTTTTAAGTCTTTTACTCATAGCTGATCCAGTTATGGTTACCAGGAGGTGTCATTGTGTGATAAACACACCATATCTCTTCCACTAACTGTTGAGAGATATTGAGTCACCTTAAAAAAAATTTTGATTTTAACTTAGGATTGTTCTCTAATCTCGTCCGAGTCACAAAAAAAAGTCACCTTAATGATCTCAAATATGACTTTTTCTTGAACTTCTATTTTAACTAGATTTGAGTCACCATAGAAAGTCGCAAGCGATTATACTAAGGCTGTTATCTAAATCATACCAAATATCGGTTATGTTTTCCTACTAATATTTTTGTTTATTAGCAATTATTATTTGCACGAAGTATAGCAATACACCGAATCATATATTTGTATACAGAAATATAATAATTAAATTTGCACATAGAGAAATACGTGGTCTGATAAAAAAACGAAATACAATACAAATAAATATGTTAGTGAACTCACTCACTTGACTTTAGATAAGACTACTGAAATCTCTAATTTTTAGCCCACGTGTAAAAAATCACCACATTTAAAATAATAAAGAAATAATATAATTTTAATTTAATCCCTAATATAAATTTTTATTTTCAAAACTAAATAAATAGTTAAAATGGATTGATTTAAACCCATTAGATTGAGCTAGGCTACAGCTACTGCAGCCCACCTTTTATTTTCATAATAATCGGACTAGATCAAGGCCCAAGCCAAAACCAATGAAGGACATCAGTAAGGATCAGGTTGGGTCTGAATCCCAAATCCAAACCTGAGAGAAACCCTAGCCAATCCTTTTCTCCCCCAATGAGAACGACGAGGGAGAAAATAAGAAGGGCTTTTTATAAATAACACCCTACATTTTACCTATTTTGTGATTCATATCTCGCCTTTGACGACTTTATAACTCGACCCCTCATTTTTCCCTATAATTCTCATTTAACACCCTGGGTTAACTTAGACTGTATTAGAAAAAGAATATTACGTTATAATATACAAAATAATTTATAAATACCTAAATTACCCATGTCTTCTTCATCCTCTTTTTTTCTTCCCAAAGAAGAAGAAGAAGAGGAGGAGGAGGAGGGGGAGTGGGAAGATAGGAAAGGTGGCGGCGGCAACGGCGATGGCGACGGTGGAGGAGCTAGGTGGGAAGATGATCGAGGGTATAAAAATAAGAGAGAATAGTGGGAGTATTTTAGTAACTTGGTCGACGTTAGTTAGTCAAAACAATGCTAGGGTATTAAATGAGAATTATAAGAAAAAAATGAGAGATTGGATTACAAAATCCTCAAAAATGGGGTGTGGATCATAAAATAGTTAAAATATAGAGCGTGATTTGTAAAAATCCCAAATAAGAAAGAGAGAAAAGAGAAGGGAGAGAAAAGGAAAAATCATCAGCGATCACTATCGTCGACAGTCCGCTAACCTCGCCAATCACCCGAGAAAGGGGAGAAGTCGTCGACGACAAAGACTCCTCCCTCCTTCCTTTTTCCTAATAAAAAAATCTTTTCAAAGAAAGTCTAATTGCTTGGGCTCTACCTTTCTCTTTCCTAACACGATATTTGCATGCTCCTAATCCACAAGCAGGTTTAGAATTGAAAAGGCAAATCCATAAAAATTTATTTTATCTTTATTATAATCCACACCTTACCACAGCTAGCTTATAGTTTTGTTAATTAAATTCTCGTGGGTGTCAAGCAAATCACTGAAAAAAAGATTAAAAAAAAAGCAGCACATATATTACTATAGAAAAGAGTAGTACGTTAGCTCAAACTTACTTATAAACAATTACCATTAGAGATAAATTAACTCCCAAGATAGAACCTTAAACCCTAAAAAGTAGAAATTAACTACCAATCACAGATAGCGATCAAATTTAATGATACACTTCCCTTCCGTATTGATCAAAACCCAGACGCGGAGCAGCATCAGTATGTGGTTGAAGCAAACGTTGATGAGGTGATCCTCGAGTCCGGTGCTCTCGTCGACGGTCACCTCGCTGTCTAAGTCGACCAACGAGGACTCCTCGACGTCAACCATGGCCACGACCCCGTCCTTCGTCAAGCAGAAGAGCAGCTCCTCCAACTGCACCGGTAGGTCTTGTCCCCCACCTCATAGCTCTTCATGTTTTCCATTGATAGTGTGCACGCAAACTTTGTCAAAAAGATCGGTTTTCCCTTCCTATTTATGCGGAGACCAAGTTAGCAAAATTTAGTCGATTCCAGACTTGTTTTCTCACGTTGTTTCTTTGTTAGAGATAAAATTAGGGTGGGCTTTTATTAGTTTGGTGTCTTGTTAGTTATAATCAAACTAAGATTCTCTGAACCTAAAAATTAACTAAATTAGAATAATAAAACTTATCTAAAAGTGAAGTAACAATCAATCTCCTAGATTTGAGGAGTCTTAACTAAATAGGGCACTCTAAATATAAATCTAAATTTTAGCTAAGAAGACATCCGAAAATAAAAAATATAATTCCCTTGTTCGTCGTATGTGTGGGATACTTAATAGTTACTACACTGAAGTGGAAGATATGCTCTAGAGCTTTTATTTGGATACGTGCATACTTATGGTTTATACATAGTACTAGGGACAAATTGACCTGCAAATAAGATTGAAGTTAAATTTATTAGCTGGAATTTTTTTTCCTCTCAAGTTAGCTTATTGATAAAAGTTGACCCTCTTAATTGACATCTCCTGTGCCGGCCCTAGCTCGGCTAGGGTTTGGCTTAGGACCTCCCCTCTCCATCAAAGGAGAACTTCCCTCTCGCAGACCGTTGGTGAGGTTTACCTCACTCCCCTCCCTTAGTTGATGGGCTAGGGAAGGGGAGAACCCTCTTCTCTCCCTTCCCCTCACTTCTTCCTCTCCCTTAGTCTTTTTCCCCTCCTCTCTTCTCCCCCTCTCTCCTCCCTTCTTTTCCCTGAGCTCTTTCCCCTCTCACCATCATGCTGAAGTCGCTACTCACCACAACCACCACAGCCACTCTTCTTCGACTCTCTCAACCACCAAAAGCCCAATCGTTGCTGCCACTGCTCTCCTTCTCCTCCCCTCCCTTATCGGACTCGCGCTTAGCCACCACCCCTTCGTCAGATCTGAGCCTGCTTCGCTTCGAGGCCTTGCTACCTCCCTCGTCGGGTTAATTGTAATATTTGATATGCCCAAATTATTAAATATTAATATTTTATTTTAACTAATTAATGTATTTTTGTTATATGTAGACCTTTGATCAATGAAATCTCATTTAATCACTAAAAATGGTCAAATTTGGGCTCAAACCAGAATTAGGCTTAGTCACTACTAACCAACTAAATATACCTCTCATCTTTCAAGTCATGCTTAAGTCAAACTATGATCTACTAATCACTTTCTTCCTTATCTAAATTAGAATGAGCCAAAAAAAAATTTTTTTTCAAGCAACAGATTTTCAGCAATCAAATATCTATCAAGTTGTAGAATTTTAGCAAGAAATTTTCACCTAATGCAGCAGATTTTCATCTCCAATTTAAGTAAAATTTCAGCAATAATTGCAGTAGTAAACAAATTTTAAATTCCTATTTGAGCAGCAATTCCAGCCAAGCAAATTATCTACCTAATGCGGTAGATTTTTAACATATTTCATGCAGATTTTTACCATATTTTATGCACATATTTAGTAGATTTCAAACACAATCACAGCAAATTTCCAATCGATTTGGAGCAGATTTTCATGCTCCAAGAAGTCTATAAATAGAGGGATTGAGAGCTAGAGAAAGATATCTTTTCTTACGTATTTTATATTAAGTTTTTCTTTTGAAGAGTTGTAGTTTAAAATTCAGCATTCAAACTTGCAATTGTTTCAATTCAATTAATAATAATAAAGCACATTCGAAGAAGTTTCAATCTTTGTAAGTCAACAAAATTCATATTTGATCTTCTTTTAGCGTAATATCTTGTTTTTAGATTTGAATTTTATTTTTGAAAGAAGTATTCTGCAACTCTCTAGTGCTAAATCTCATATTTATTTTTATTCAAGTTGTGTTATTAACTACTAAAATGAATTTCTAATTTTCTTAAGGTTGAGGATGAAGCTTGTTGAGAACATATTACTTTTATTCTAAATCTCTTATGTGTTCTTAATTGCTAAATAGGTTCTTTTTTCTTCTACTTTAAATTTGTTGTTTAGAATTTAGATATTAGTTATTTTTCTTAAAAATGATATATCTAATGATTTAAAATTCTTACTCCATATTTTCTAAAAATGAAGGAAGAACGTAATTTTTATGAAAATTGAATTGTTCATTCAAAGATAATCTTCCGATCCACTAGTGATTGATTTCTCGGTGAATCGTAGAAAAAGAAGATATTTATATTATCTAATAAAAATGTGTTATCTACAAGTAGATTCCAAGACCTCATTTCTCATACTTAATTAAAAAAAATTTGCAAGAAGATTTTTTTTCTCCATAAATCTCTTAAACCCATTTTCCAACTAGGTTAAAATTATTTTTAAGATTTTTAAATACTTCAAGTTTTCAAAAAAGTCCTCGTTGGATCGATACCTTGCTTGCCGATCTACTCCATAGATTCGTGCACTTGCAAGTGTTACTTAATTTATCACAACAGTTAAGAATCGACCAAAACCCCCTTGTCACTGCTGCTCTCCATCACCATTCCCCACCGTCGTCACCACACAAGTTTGGTCGCCACCCTGCCGCCAGTTCTTCACCCGATATGCTGCTGTCATAGTAGCTCTACCGCCGTGGATCCTCCCTATCTCAAGTGCTCTCAGTCGGCAGGCCCACACCTAGGTTTGTTTGGACACAGTTGTTGTGCTTTTTAGCGATCCTTGGCTGGTTGTTTTTGCTTGGCTCTATAGTAGTATTAGGGTGTAGTAGGTTTTATTAATTTGCATTCTAAGTTTATCTTTGGGTATTTTTAGGATTATGTCTTGGGCTACTAGACTGACGGAACCAGCAGTTAGTAAGCGGATAATGCTGAACTCGAGACTCTTTGCTCGTAAGAATATCTTGAGCTCTTCTTCATCTTATTACTATATTGTGCCCTCGGGCTTGATTCGCTGGATTAATTTATTGTGCTGTCTATTGTAGGCAAAGTGTGAGACTTATATTAAAAAGTCATCGCTCTTTCTCCCCTACTCTTTGTGTAATCAGGCATTTCGTTGTAACCATTAGATATTAATGAACTACTTGCCTATGGGCGTTCTCTCAAAAAAAAGTTAGCTTATTGATACAAGTTAGAAGAGCTTATTGAGAAACTAAATTTTGCAATATCTAAACAGATCCACGCCTGTTCTCCTGCCATCTAGATAGAGACCTGAGGAGTTATTCCATTTGCCTCAGAGGCAGAGACCAAAGTGGTATCCACCTTGGTAGGTGGATCAAGAGGGTCAAGCGGTTTGAGAGTAAGGATAGTAGGGAAGCCACAAGCAAGAGAGTTTTCCAAAGCAACTTTCATCTAGATAGATAGTTGCTTGTTTTCGGATAGTTATTCCAAACTATTTACATACAAGTTTAAAAATTCTTTTTATTTTTATATTAAAGAAGATAATTAGTGACCACCACTTGAGGGACTTGCCCCTAGGAGCCCAATTATGTACACTATTTCAAAGGTTTGGTGAAATCGATCTCAATACAAACCCTAGCAAACCTTCGCCTAGTTCTAACTAGAGTGTAGCCATCGATTTTGATAGGACACTAAGATCTATAGCAATGTCAATAAAGTCTTGCCTCCAATATTCACAGGGAAGACCAATCAACTGAACCCAAATGGAGGCAAAAATAATTTCTTCCAGCAGAGGCTAGAAGTTAGGGTGCCAAAGGATGAGATTAAGAACCAAACTCCGAAAGGTCCATGGCCCCCCCGATGAGCACATTGATCATATCTCCTTCAAAAGCAAATTTAATCATAAAGAAAGACACCAGCCATATCTATTACTTATAGGGTGATTATCGATTTCCATCTTAGAAGAGGAGGAGAACTGTGAAGCAGAAGAGTTATGAGTAGCCTTAAAGAGTTTGACCCATGAGAGAGGAGGGGAACTTCTTCCTTCAGACTGGTGCATGATCGGAATAATAACTTCATGAACAATCTCCTGAGTGGATGCTTTTTCTTTAGTTCTCTCGAATGAAGGCTCTACATGTTAAAGCCCCAAAATAGTTAAAAAAGAAGACTATGGGAACAAGTCTGCTTCCCTGAGCCACTCCATCGATGAGGATTCATCAACTACAGAGGCAACGAAGGATTCTACACCCATGGTTACCTAATGCGGACACTATCATGGAACATCAGAGGCCTTTCAAGAGGGGAAGCCCAAGTTCAACCATTTATGATTAATTCTTACTCTCTTAATATTTTTACTCTACTTGAAACTCACATCGATTCGGTTAAAACTTCGAACTTCATTCGCAGAGTAAACCTTGATTGGGAGAGAGCCTTTGTGCTAGAATGTGTGTCGCATGAGGGATCCTCCTTTGCTGGCATCTGACCAACCTGAATGTTTCTATCATCGATTCCTGGCCCAAGTTATGCATAGTTGCATCTCGAATCAAGGTTTGCTCCCTACCTGCTCTTTGTTGTCTATGCTAGCACAAATAGTCAAATTCATAATTGGCTTTGGCACGAATTAAGTTACCTTTCCTTTAATATGCCTCATATTTTGATTGAAGATTTTAATTGTACCTTAAACCCTGAGGATAAGATTAGGGGTCATCCTCTCTCTATTGTTTTCAATTTTAGCTTTTTAAAAACTAATTTATCAGTCTATTTTTTTATGTGGACTTTAGTGGCTCACCGCATAGTTGGGGTAATAATAGGCTTGGGGCTAGATGTATCCTTGTGAGACTTGATAGAGTTTCTGTGAATCCTTCTATGCTTACAAATTTTTCTCATATTTCTGTGGAAAATTTGTTTCACCTAACCTCAGAATTATGCTCCAATTTTATGTACTTTGGGTCAATTTAATAACATTGGTCATCTGCCTTTTCAATTTGAATGTTTTTAGTTTAAATACCTTGAAGTTCGAGATATGATTGTGAATTTATGGAATAAGATAAGTAACTATGATCCTTCGTCCCTTCATTACTTAATCTCTAAGCTTAATTTTGTTAAATCCTCTATCTCTAAGTGGAATAAAACCTCCTTAGGGCGGCTCGAGTCTAATCTGAATAATGTTAAGAGTGAGATTTCAGTGTTAGAGGATAGGAAAATGATATGCTTACCTTCTCAGTCTGAAAGCTCTACATTGGGTATTTTGAATCATAAATGTACTACTATTTTACGTCAAGTCAACCTTAAGTGGTGTAGTAAATCTCGTATTAATTGGGCCACTCATGGGGATAATAATACTAAATTCTTTTATCTATCTACTAATATCCGACGAAATAGAAATTTTATTGAAATAAATTTTATGGATAATGACTTTGTTGTTTTGTCATATTCTTGTATTCGTGATGTTTTTCTTGGCTTTTATAAGGAGTTGTGGCATAAAGATGTTGATGCCCCTCAAGTAACAGATCACTGGCTGACTCTCCTGATTTTACGCCCCACCTACAATGATGAACTATTCGGGCAAGTTTTCCATTGAGGAGGTTAGAAAAGTCTTGTGGTCCATGCCTGTCAGGAAAGCCTTGGGCCTCGATGGGTTTTCCAAGTTGAATTTTATAAATATTATTGGGATATTATTATTGATGATCTAGTAGCCTCCTTTATTGACTTTCAAAAGTCATCCTCTCGCCTGACCATTGGGGCCAAACCTACCTCTCATTTATTCTTAAAAAAGATAACCCGGCTAGGATGGCAAATTTCAGACATATCTCCCTCTACAATGTTAACTATAGAAACCTAGCCAAATTGTTGACTAACCGGCTAAAGCCTTCTTTGCCTAAGTTAATAAGTTTTGAGCAAACAACTTTCATAGATGACAAACACATACGTGATAATATTACTATAGCACATGAGATTGCTAACTAAATAAATTTCACTTAGTAAGGATAGCTTTATGACGATTAAGATAGACTTAGAAAAAGCATATAGCCAATTTAATTGGAAAGTTATTTCTAAGGCTATGTGACTTATTCATTGGATAGATCGATGCTTATATGATTTCTCCTATATTTGCTAATCTTGTTAATGGCACACCTTCAAATTGGTTTAAATAGGAGAGACATCTAGTAAGGAGACCCCATATTCCCTTACTTGTTCATTCTTGTTGCGATTTTTACACAATTTATGAATCATGCTACTAATAGTGATAGTCTCATTCTATTGCACTTGATCATAATAATCATATTAGCCACTTAATGATGTTGATGATCTTCTTGTTGTGGTTAAGGCGAGTCATGCTTCTTGTTTATATATTTGATAGATATGAGCAAATCATGAACATAAGAAAAATCAGGCTAAATCTAAAGTATTTTTTTTATAATTAAAATTCCTTTTAATTTGCATACTGCCATCACCTATTGCCTTAGCAAAAGGAAGGATAGTTTTTTTTTAAGTACGTGGAGTCTAAAATAACTCCTAAAAAGTTACTAATTAGGGATCATAAGGATTTTTTTATCTAAGATTAATATTAAGCTAGTGTATTGGAAGAAGTCATGTTTGACTCAGGCTGGACAAATTATCCTTATTAATTTGGTTCTTAACTCAATGCCTATACATTTGATGTCCTCTACTTGAACTCCTTTTGCTATTGTAGACCGTATATCTAAGATGTCCTACAAATTCCTTTGGCATTGAAACAACTCCAATAACGGCCTTCACCTGGTTTGCTAGGATCATATCACTAAGCGTAAAAGTGAGGGCGATTATTAGAAATTAATTTGCGTATTGGCCATGTATCCTTAATGGCTAAGAACATTCAACGTGTTCTCAATTGTGGGCATGATCTCTAAACAAAAATTCTGATTGCTCGTTATAGTACTCATCACCCATGAGTTTCTAGAAATTCAGAGCATTGTTCTGCTAACCGGCTTCTTATCCTCTCTGCCTTAAATGATCTGAAAGATGGTTTTATTAAGCTTAGTAGAAATGACCTTTACACTAACATTTGTAAGGATCCTTGGTTGGGTCCTTTTCCTCTCGGTTGATGGCTGGCCTATGTCAACATATATTTAAGGCACTATATTATTTCTATTTCTCAGCTCAATGTGAATCTGGAAGCTCCACCCTACTGGTTGCTCATCTTCTAAATTGGCTTATCGGTTTCTTAAGCCTCCTAGTGAGTTCTCATCGCTAGGATGGATGGAGAAAAATTTGATCTCTTAGGGTCTTCCTTAAGATCAAAGTTTTCTTGTGGAAAATGTCTTGGGTCTTCATCTCTTTTTATATTAATCAATTCAATATATCTAAGTAAGTGACTTATATTAGCTATGATTCATGTCATGCAAAGTGAATAAATATTTAAGGAGCAAATCTTTACTTCTCAACTTTCTCAATCTCTTGTAGCCCTTGTTTTTTCAAATAAAGAGTCAACTACATTTTGCCCCTATAGTTTGGACAAAATTTACTTTACTTTTCTTATTAATATAGAAGGTAAAATGACTTAAATGACTTACTTCTATTAAATACATATATATTCAAAAAGAAAGTTTTAGGGGTAAAGTGATTTTTATTTAAACTGATAATAATATCTAAGATTTTTTTTAAAAACAACCAAGTGACACAAAACAAAGTTTAGGAGGTAAAATTAAAAGGTGAAATTCGAACCCCAACTTTAATACTGTTTAATATTACTATAGGAGTATGCATATAGATAATCCACTCCATACCTGAAGCATCTTCAACCCATAAATCTGTATAAGAATAATTTACCTATGTCTCTACTTGGTTGGATTTGGTTGTCAGGAAATGTATAATATCTCACCTCTAAAACAAATACTTCATATTGGATGGTAGTATTCCACAAACTCCTTCCATTTCTTTCTCTGCTACTAATTTGCCTACTCAATCTACTTAACATATTGGGTTGTTTCCAAAGGCTTTCTCAGCACTAATAACCTGAGTCCCTATCGTTAGTTCTCCGATTCATAGCACGAGTGGAACTCTGCTCACGGCCACTATGGTACTCTCCTAAATCCTAGTGTTCTTCCATAGATTTGGTGTCCCTATTCTCTTGGATGCTTGAGCTGCACTCGTCGATCGTGCCGTGAATACTACCATATGGTGAAACTTCTATATGTTTGCTGAGTTCTGGCTAGAATCAACTTTCACAACATTGCTGAGACCTTAGCACACCATTTGATAATATCATGTTGATATATGTATGCTAACTCATAGAGGTTCAACTCAGTAACACTCTCAAATTTGTCATAATAATTAGCATATTAAAATAAGCCATGAAGCATGATCAGGCACATATGCCTAAACATATCTTGATCACCACCACCCCTCCTGATTACATGATCATATATAGCGATCAAATTTGATGATGTGCTTCTATTCCGCGTTGACTGAAACCCAGATGCGGAGCAACATCGGAATGTGGTCGTTGACGAGGTGCTCCTCAAGGCTGGGCTAGGCTTGCGTTGTTTTCTAGTACATTTTCATAGAAATATTCTCTGATCACTTTGATTCTATGTTTGAATGTTGTCGTCAGACTTCATTAGAGAATCATATTTAGTTTTAAGGGTTTTTTTTTTTAAACAATTGCTATTGAAAACTTTTAAACTATCATGTTTGCTACTACGTTCTTTAAAATATTATAATTGACATTAAAATCTTATAACTCTTTGATTCGAGAAGGCATCGAAGAAGATCCAAGGGTGACTTCCTCAAAGATATTCTCTCTAACTTTTTTTATTTATATAATTTTATTTTCAATTTGTCCCCGTTTTTTATTTATGCCTATTTAAATTCGACTCGTATCTTTATCATTCATTATTAAAAAATACACTGGGTCATATCATATATAACATACAAAGATATAAAATACGGGAGATTTCATTAAGATAATCAGTTTAATTACATAAATGAGGAGTTAGATCTAGATATTGGTCACTAATTATCTTCTTTTAATATAAAAATAAAAGGACTTTTTTAAACGCTATCCGGAGGCGGATCAAGCGACAATTATTCGACCCGGTTTAGCATGTAGAAATTAGACGGGTTAAATATCTCGTTCGGTCACGTCACAGATTCTAAATTACAATTTAACCCCTCGTTTCTACGTCTTCCTTTCTATCGTGGCCATCCGATCCATGGCGTCACTGGACTCCGACGTCACGATGGTTCCCGCCGGAGAGGGGTCGAGCTCCGCCGCCGCCTCGTCCTCCTCCGCCAAGAAGCCTAAGCGCTTCGAGATCAAGAAATGGAACGCGGTCGCCCTTTGGGCCTGGGGTAAGACTCTAGAAACACTAGCCTCTCATCGCTTCCTCATCCTTGTCCGTAGGTTAGGGTTTATTTCATTGTACGATTTTAGACTTGAATCGCCCGGATCGGTCGATTTGATTGGCTGAGTCTTTGCAGATATCGTCGTCGACAACTGCGCCATATGCCGCAACCATATCATGGATCTTTGTGAGTGATTTGCTTGTTTTCTCGTTTTATTTCGTTGTTTTAGAGCTAGAATTAGGGTTTTTATTAGTTTGGGATCCTGGCAGGCATCGAGTGCCAGGCTAATCAGGCGAGCGCGACGAGTGAGGAGTGCACCGTAGCTTGGGGTATGTTTTGGATCTTACAAGCGTTACTATTTGGATTTTTTTTTTATTTAGTAATTTTACATTTTCTTTAACTATTAAGTGACAGTGGGAAGGTTTTAATGCTTTCTTTCCTAGTAGGCATTTGAGAATTGAGATATGCTTCTTCGATTATACATTTCTTCTTTGTTAGTTAATGTCGCCACTTAGTATCTTAACAATCGGTAGCTCTACCTTAATCTTGAAAGCCCCTTTCTCCTGATGTTTTTGAGATAATGTCAGGAATATGGATAGTATTTGATAAAAGAGAAAATTTGAGCAAATCAAACTAGCTAAAAAATTATTAGGTCATGATCATAGATACTGAAATTACTCATCAATTGCTAGTGTAGTAATTCTTTTCACAATGGTTTCACAAGAACTGTTCATTTTCTGGAATAAGCTGCATGTTACTTTTGTTTTGGTGATGCAAAGTTAACTGCAACATTGTGGTAGTCCAACTATATGGAACTATGAGGTAGTCTCTGCCGCACTTGTGCGAAGTTGTTTTGACTTTTTTTGTGAAGTAGAACTCATGCCATCATTGACAAAGTAGGTTATGACTTATGATAGCACTCAGATAGTCATGGTGGCTTTGTTGCCTTCTGTCATGCTATAGGTGTTAGCCCTCTTATGTTGTTCATGCTGAGAGGTAGCGCTAGAAATGAGAAACAAAAGAAAAGGAAGGAAAGATAGTGCCATTAGGGCCCAAAACCTGCAATTCTATTTCCAGAAGTTCAGTTCTAAAAGTACTACATGAGGACTAATTGGCTGGACCGTACTGTGCCCTGTTATTGAAACATAAACATTAGTAGATTAGACTAGAGGAGGTTGGGGATCCTCTTGCCCAGTCTCTTGGTTGCTGATAGAATATCATCAGATAGAGCTGTGATGCTATATTTGGAGCTGATATTCTTTATATCAACGTAGATGTTTCATCTACAAGTGTTGTTCATGAGATGGATAAAGGTTCAGTGGGGATGAGAAAGGAGCATGAAGGTAAGGAATGAGGTGATCTTAGATATTATAATATTACTCAAAAGCTTATTATGAAAAGTGCATACTTGAGATATTTGATTTGAGTATACATATGCATTAGACATAGGCAATTAGTAGCTCAATAAAAGTTGAGGGGTAAAAAACATCGTTGGTTCCTTAGTATGCTTGCTGTCTGCTTTATCCGGTCCTTGATAGTCATGCAACATTGTTACATTGGTTAATTTAGTTAAAGAGAAAAATGTAACCAGGTCTCCTATTGCTGTTTATATTTTCTTTTTGTCAATTACATATCTCTTCCTTATTTGACTAAATGATTCTTGCTGCCTATCCTTACATTTATCTGCTCTTGACATGCATGAAGTTTTTTCTTTTGCAAGTGCTTGTGGCCCGTTTCCAAGTATTTAGCACAATTTGTCTTCTACATTATAATGAATGAAATAATTCTGTGGTGATTCTGGCTTCTGGCTGGTATTATGTAGGTGACTTCTTTTAGGGCCTTAAACTGTTGCTCATTAAAGTTGGGCATGCGATACACATGAATGTTTATGATATTTTTGTGTCGTCTTTGAGCGATATTTTGAGTATCTCATCACCTTGTGATTACAATACAAAGATGGCGAGTTTTTGTCACCCTCTCTGAGTTGCTTCTTATTTTTCCCACTACAGCAGTGCCTGCATCATTGTTAATCCCTGTTCAAGTCAAAATTGAATAATGATATAACTCATGCAGATCAAGGATTAGTTGGTAAGAAAATCCTGTTTAGTCTCTGTCCCCAAGCACCTCTAAGACTTCCATGTATTAACTTGGGGCTTGTCTTGATATTTTTTAATGCTTCTCTCTATCAGCAATTCTAATTTTATTCTCTCATGGGATTCTGCTACTAATGTGCTATGACCACCACTGGCTTACGCAACAATGCAGAATCTGAGTTTGATTGCTGTTGAATTATGTACCTTTTGTTCAAACAGGTGTCTGCAACCATGCATTCCATTTCCACTGCATCAGCCGGTGGCTCAAGACTCGTCAAGTGTGCCCTTTGGGTAGCTATCTTTCTAACCTTGTAGCCTTCCTGAAATTGGTTTCTGTCTCTCTGTATTCTACTGACATCCTGTGCTTATATACAGACAACAGTGAGTGGGAGTTCCAGAAATACGGTCACTAGATATTTAAAGATGAGCTCTGCCATATTTCCTTTTTGCTGCTATCTTAGTATGTTTAGAAATTGCGAATGCCAGATACCTCCTGTGTATCTTTCTCACCTTTATTTTTCCTACAATTATCATCGCAAATGGTTGAACTTATGCTTTTTAAGCAACCTGTGTCTGTGTGGTAAGGTTGATTCTGCTGATGTTTGCACTTTTGGCTCACTTATGGTGTGAAGAAAAGTCACTCGGGAGAAACCCTGAGAATAAGATATATCACCTGGGAGTTCTGTAGAACTTGGTTTGGGATTGCTTTCAAAAGATGTTGACAGCATCATTCAAGAGCCGATGATGATGTGATTATCGATACTTTCTCGTGAAGCTGAAATCTTCACTTGTTTTGCCAGGTCTTATGTTGATAATTTCTGCTGTGCGATGCAACACTCATTTTCAAACCCTCCTATATATGGTTTACCTTTCGTATGTTTTGTTCAGATAAAATGTGTTTAAGAGGCAGTTTTGAAAGGTTTGCCTATATTGAAACGAGCAAGATCAGATCCCAGATACATTCACAGAAAATAAAACTTTCAGCAGAGAAACAGAAAGCTACAAGTTATGGGTTCTGAAATCTTAGTGTCCTTGTGTAACGAGGGTGAGGAAAAATTGACAAATGGGTATGATTGGTTTAGATCAGCTATCTTCTTGAGGCTTCATTTGGAATTATTATCGTCTTCAATACGAATGTATTCAGACCTGATTCTGTTTATCAATAGCTAGCTGTTGCTATGCCTACCAATCAATTGCAGTCCTTAGCTTATATCTAATCTAAATATGTCTCCAAAGTTGGTTGTCAACGAGGGGCAAGTACCAGAGCTAATGGGTTATTTGAACATTTTTTTCTGCAAGTCCAAATTAGGGATGTAAGGGTGTAAACTAGCTGAGCTTGAGCGAGCTCAACTCGGCTGGGCTTAATTGCAGAAATTTTTTAGTTCGAGATTGGCTCGAGCTGAAAAAACATGGCTCAGCTTGGCTCATCTTTAGCTCGATAAGGTGCAAGCTCGACTTCACAGCTCGATGCGCAACTAAGCTTAATAGGCTTAATGATAGGAGAAATTCTAAAAGCCAAAAAGTTAAAAATATAAATCCTATAAGGTAAAATTAGCTCATACCAACATACAGTGAAACAAATAAATAATGAACATAAAATTTCTCATAATTCATGCGAACATAACAATATAATATTATATATACTGCCAGTTTGCTATAGTATTGAGCTTAATTGAGCTGAGCTCGAGCGAGGCCGGTGCTGCCTATGGTAGATTATACTTTCAAGCTCAAAATTTCAGCTAGCTCTAAATAAATATGATTATCGGGCGGGATGGACTAGATTCGGGTCGAATTTTTTGGGCCAATCAGGCTTAAGTGTTTATTTATGGCCCGACCCACCAATCACTCGGGCCGGATTAAAATAGTCTAGCTCGTTACCGCCTGTCGGCCCATAAGAGATCGAGCTAGCCGGTCGGGCCGGGCTGGCCCGACCCACCAATCATTCGGCCCAACCCACATTTTAGCTATTTTTAAATTCTTTTTTTACTATTAGCTTTTTTTAATTATTTATATTCCTCTATTTAAAAATAATAATAATAAATTAAAAAAATTTAAATGTATGCTTAAAAAAATGTAAAAGGGTATAGTTCCAAAATTTTAGTTGGTTTTTTACTGTAGCAGAACAGGTAAATACTGTAGCAGAATGGGCGAGCCTAGTTGCGGGCCAAACGGGCGAACTTTCAGGCCGGGTCGGGCGGGCAAAGGGCTTGCCCGTGCTGCCCATGGGTAGTTCGGGCTCGGGCCGGGTCAGACCTAAATCGGGTCCGGGCCGGGCACGAACGTGCTGGGCCGTTTGATCACGTCTAGCTCTAAATGAGCTGAGCGCACGAGCCCAAACTACTCCAAAGGCCAGAGCAACAAACTAATTAAAGCACTTTCTGTTTCAAGATTTGTATGAGCTGTGATTTGATATACAATTTCATGCAAAGTTGTGCAACGAGAAAATATATGCTGATAAACCAACACAGAATGTTAAAATACATCAATATGAAATATCTTGTAATTAAGTTACAAAAATAGCATTTCACAAACAACATTAGAAATCAGGGAACCAAATTGTACAGAGATGGTAATGGGAGGATACAAAGCAGAGTTGCTGTGACACAAGCAAGACCCATAAGTAGTATCTGGTGTATAGGACTCCTTTGCAAATATTACCTCATTCTTGCATTTCTTTCTCGTTCAATTCCCCTTGTTTTTTAATGCATTGATCTTCCGTTCCAGCTGCGGTGAAAGAAATGCATAAAATCCAATAGATGTCTAAAGCAAAATGCCGAGATCCACATGGCAAAGCACATCATCTCTATTTGAGCACACAATTTAGGAAGATCGAATATTTTCCTCTTTAATGTTCAGTGTCACCCAACCTGATGTGTGTTTATGATTATTTGTATGTAACGCATCTAAAGAGTCACTCCCAGCTCTCACTTTTTCTTTTCTTTGAGAAATAACTCCCGCCTCTCTGATCTCATATGCAACCACTGCACTAGATGCATATTACCATGCACAGATCGGGCAGTTGATTTTAACTTTAAGGATACTTGCATATTCCGTGTTACATGTAAATGAAGCAAATGACAAATTTCTCATTCTTAGTTCATAACTGATGGAAATAATCTATTATAAGGTATTTAATGCTCTGGCAGAAAACAGGTACACCAAATTTGCCATATATGATGTCCGTGTACTGATAAACTGATGTAATTTTTCTCACCTACAGCAGGGAGGTAGAATTGCTGATTCTCAGACTAATAGGATGCGCAGGAAAACCAAAGCGTAGATTTCAAGAATAATCTAGCAAATATTGTTTAAAATTACCTGAGCAGTTTCCAACTTTAACCTCTGCAACTCTTCAGAAAGTTCTGTGATGCTAAAATTGTGGAGAGGTTTCAGTCCAATGTCTGATAAGATAGATACATTAAATTGGAAAAAATTTATAATACCTTTGTTGTAGTTGTGCCGCATAAGTTTGTAATTCCTTCTCCCTACTAGGTGAAAGGCAAAGCTGCAGATGAATAGATTGAGGTTGTTATAGAGTTGCTTCTTTGATAAATTTAATAAATAGCATCCTACCAGTGAAGTTACATGCAGTGTGAACCCTATTGTTGGAGAGGCTGTTTTCATGAGTCAAACCCAGAAAGAGGCGTTATGATAAACCTTAAAAGTCATACTAACAACTAAGTGATTAGAAGTTAGAACCAGTGGACATATTAAGAGATAACCTACATAATACTACATTAACGTTACTCTATATAAGCCTACAGCTAAGGAAGAAGTAAATCTGCAATGCCTAATAATTCATCAATTACAGCAGAGTAATGAATAGGCAATAAAATTGTTAAATTGACTAACAAGAAGTTAAGATAACATGTCATATAATAGATGGCACAAGCTTGATGCACTTCTTTCTGCACCACAAACTAGAAGGATAGATTAGTAAATGATGCGGGTATTAATAAGTTAACAAGTCTGAATTTCTCCATTTTAAAATACAATGTAATTTTAGCTTAATCATGAAACTGCACAGTGATTTACAATTTCATCCAAAATTTCCTGGTAAGAAACTGGGGAAATAATTATTCAGAAAACATACCTGTGACCAATCACTGGTACCTACATCTGGAGCTTGTGCCTGAAGGCCTGTCTCAAACAGATATTTTAGTTTATAATGTCAAGCAAAATTGAAAAAATTGATGCTGAATGATGAAATAAACAAGTCATGCTACCAGAGGGTTGCTCAAGACATCTGATCAATTTAATTAGTTGTTCCTGCCAATAACAGAAGTGAACACTGAAACATCTGAAGGTAATACATATCCCAAGGGAAGTTCTGCAGAATACCTTCTGCATGTCATTTTGCTGCAAACAGAATTGCAAGAATGGAAGAAATGAAACAACATGGAGGGTGGGTCTTGTTGGTGCTCCGCAAAATTGGTTTTCTTTGATGTTTGACAATGAATTTACCTAAAGAGGTCATCACATGACAAGTGAAAAGGGGAAAAAAAGATGTAAAATTATATAATTAAAGAGATTGCTGCTCTGAAGCCAATTTGTTTAATCTTAGAAAAATTCATAACAAATAAATGTTTTGAAAATGAAAGAGAAAATGTACAATCAGTTATGTCTAAACTCTACAACTCAGGACAACAAGATGGTCGATACTCAACAGGGAGATTTTCTTTCAATTCTTAGTTAGCTAGATCTGTCTCTCTTAATAAGCAAAATTTTCGGCTGAATACATTTTGGCAGTACATCAACAGATTACATGGCAAGCTAGTAGCTCAAACTTTGTTCTGTAGCACAATGGATTTGCATGGTGAAACTTCTATTAGGAAATTCTTTTCTTTAGAGGCAAACGACACTTACTATCAAATTTTAAGACCATAGCAGGACCTTGATATTATGCAGACTCCATAATTATGTTCCAAAATAACCTCTAGATTTGCAGAAAGGAACCTCAGATGGTCAATACACTTGTTGAACATTTTTTTCCACACGCAGAAAATTTACCATGGAAATGATTTCATGTCAAATAAGTCTGCTTACATTTTGTCCAGTGCCCAACCATAATTTTTATAAGAACCTAGAAGAACTGAAGTTGCTGTAAAATATTTAATATGATAATCCATTTCTGTTTGGTCCTCTTATGTCTAGACCAGTTCTGTCCTATTTAATCTATTAATCTATTCAATTTAAGTCAATAAAAGTCGATCATGATGACAGATTTATAATTTATTAATTTCATACATATTTGTCAATATAAGCATGAACACATTCTTGGCCAAAAAGAACAAATTGGTTTTAAGCATGAGATCATATATGTCTCAGTCAGTCATTTGATTGCAGAAAAGTCCAATCACTCTATGATCATGTTTTGGCGTGTGCAAGAAGAAGAGAATATATATGATTCATTCCTAGTTGTTTGTGCTGCCTTTTCTATCGTTTTTTTTATACTTTAGGTACTTAAGTACCTTTGGAGCAACATCAGCTGATGTAACCTGAAACCGCCCCTTCTGTTGGATGAACTTTCCTTCTGATGATTCCTCCTGTCCTTTTTCTATCATGCGGGAACATTAGCAAGTCAAGTCTAGAATACAAGCAATGATTGTAAAGTAAAACATAAAACCGTTCTTGGTTTGAAGGAGAAATGTTTTAAGTTTTAACGACTCCACACCCATCACATACACACATGCATGCACAAGCAGACGGACATGCACACATGCACACATGCACATGCATGCACACACAAAGAGATATTGAATAAGCCAACGACAAGAATATCATACCAGATGAAAGGTTGTGTAGGTCTTTCATTTGACAGAACAGCATAGAGCCAGTACTGTTACTTTCCTATGGATGTTTCTGATGCAAATCATCTCTACGTAAGCATGGCGAATATTTATGTAAGTTTCCCTACAAAAGTTCAAATTTTCATAAATTGAAAGGGTGCGTACTTTCAGAAACAAAAGGAAAAGGGAACCCATAACACTAAGCAAACAGCAAGATATTTAAAAAAAAAAAAAAAAAAAAAAGGAAGCTAAATGAACTCATCTTCTAGTGCCCGATTATAATTCTACCACTCGTTGTATCAAGTAATTGTACGGCAAACAATTCATTCCTTGAAAAGATTCGTAAAGTTTACTTCTTTAGCATCAAGTTTCGGCGTAAATTAGACGCCCAATTAGCAACATCCAGCTCAACTTTTTAGCAAGAAGTAATCAAATTGAAATGAGATCTTAACTTACAGCAGTCCACCGCTAAGAACTAGCACCGAGATCCTTATCTGCCTGCGATCGTCTGAACACCTGGAAGAGGGATGGTTCGCGATGCTAGGGTTCGATTCGGGGCCACCAAGATCGAGAACGGTGGGCTGGATAGAGATCGCGATACGAAGAAACGAAGATCGGAGGTCGAAGAGATCGAAGCGGAAGGGATAGAGTGGGGGAACTAAAAAGTATTTGAGAGTGAGAGTGAGAGTGAGAGAGAGAGAGAGAGAATAACACTTTCTATATCATCATTAATTTGCCACAATTATCCACTTCCATCGAACACTTCTAATTTGTACCTTAACAAACACTAACGAGTCATTCAAGGAGGGGGATTCTTCGTTATTCAGGACACTAACACGAAAGAGATCGTGCGTGGAAGAACCTCTGGCTGCACGCAAGGCCAAGTAAACAGCCCAAGCCTTAAGAGAAGAAGGCAGACACCAAGAGGGTTTTCTCTACATAAGTACACACATTCATACAGCATACCTCTATTCGGCTTCCTAATACTATTATTAGTGGGCTTAATCAAGCTCGGGAGCTCTCATCGAGTTTGAATTGAAAATGATTTCGAGCCTATATTTTTGATAAGTTTGAAATTAAAATTATTTCAATTTGAATCAGTTTCGAACTAATTTTGAGCTCGAGCCTAAACAAGCCGATCAATAAGTAATTTTAAGCTTAAATTAATTCAAACTAAATTACGAGCTTAATCAAGCTTAAATTAAATTAAGCTTAATTTAGACTTGATTCAAACTTAAAATGAGGCCTAATTCAAATATATAAACTAATAGAAATATTCATGTATTTAGAAAAGATATAATATGATTAAAATTTAGAACTAAACCTATAAAATTAGAGTATATAATAATCCACTTAAGTAAATCTTAAAATATAACAAAATTATAATCTACAATAGAAAATATTATAATATTATATATATATATATATTATAATTATTTCGAGCCTTACCGAGCAAGCTCATAATCAAATCAACCTTAGCTCAACTTATTTTCGAGCCAAGCTTAAACACCCCTACCTAATATTGAAGCTAGCTCCCCCCATAAGGAGAATCATTAGCATACCAACCATCAGAATTGACTTTGATCCAGCCCAAAGGGATCGACTCCCACTGAACCCAAATATTATGATGTTTTAGGTTGCCAATCCCCTTGCTCACCCCAAAGATACTCACGAGCTAGATTAACATTCTTCCTTGCAATAGAGAGAGAGAGAGAGAGAGAGAGAGAGAGAGAGAGAGAGAGAGAGAGAGAGAGAGAGAGAGAGAGAGAGAGAGAGAGAGAGAGAGAGCAGTAGGAGAGTTGCTGCCAAATGGCCCAACAAGTAGATTCTAATACAGCCAACCAGAAATTCTTGGGCCGACTAAATCCAGTTGGGTCACATCGACTCAGCAAGAGGGCCTTTGTGCCCAAATAGGGCCCCAACTAGAAGCCCTACAACTAAAAAAAGAGATGCTTGATGGATTCACTATGTAGACCACAGAGAGGATGTAGGATCATCTGGACCCAAACCAATATCATGGATGTAGGCTGAGGCTCTAGTCGGTAGACGGCCCCAGAACAATTTCTACAGATAAAATATCAATGTGAGGTGAAGTAGGGATAGCCCATAAGATCGACCACTCTTTGTAATCAAGATTTTCAACGGACTCATAAGAGAGAAAGACATAGATGGACCAATTGATGTGGTTTAAGCCTCCAGACTTTTTATTAGTTAGCCGTATGAGAGCAATTTCTTTAAAAAAAAACTCCATAATTGCTTACTCGACATAACTGTAGTTTGATAAATTATTTGAAAACTATAATTATACAGTATTGAGTTGTATTTGGATGTGGAATAGGCATAACTTTCTTCTATTATAGTGAGGCTATAATGATTTAGCATTCAAACAATAGTTTATATCAAAACTAGGTTAGGAATAGTTATTATTTTCTCTCCTCTACTCATCCATTCAATATTTATATTTATAAAAATTTAATTACTATTTTGTCATTAAAAAGATATCACTTTAATCAAGTATCATTCCAATCCTTCTATTATTTTCTTCTTCTCATCCATCCGCTATAAATGTTATTTTAGTCATTTACAAATATCTCCTAAATTAATTATTTTTTATCACATCAAGTATAATTATTATACAAAAATCAAGAATAATATAATTATACTTAGTATATTATTGCTTTGGGGATGTTTACTTGAGTTCTTTTTTAAATATTGTATTAATAGATGTAGTATTTAATTCAAAAACTATGGTTTGGTTCGAGCGTATCAAATTTAAAAATTAGTATTTTAAAAGAACTATAGACTCAGATGCAGTCTTTTAGCACTCAACATAAAATATTTTAGAAAGAAAAATATATTTATAACTCCAAAAATTTTCTCTACCAATATATTTATTGAATAGATGGTGCTCAAACCCTATAAATTTCACCTTCCAAAACCACTTTCTTATATATATATATATAGTAGATAGGGTGTAACACCCGTATTAAATTATAAAAATAAAAAAAATCAGCACACGCGCCATGCGCATGCACTCTAACCGCAGCGCACGCGCTAAGCTTGCGGTAAGCTAAAGTGTCATAGAATTCTTACTGGAGTGGGGGTTGTAAGAATTGTAGCAGAGTTGAAAGCTTGCGGTAAGGGTGGCAATTAGGTCGATTAGTTAGGTTCCAGATCAAGTCAAAGTTGAGGGTCCAGTTAGTCCTAACATGAACACAACAATTATTAATTAGGTTGAACTTTGTAAACACAAAAATGGCAACAACCCAACACGTCCCGATTAAATTGTTTACTATATATAACACTATAACATATTAACTTGTTTTCTATGTATTTGATCTTAGGGATTTTTATAAATCACACCCTACATTTTGTCTATTTTTTTATTCGCACCCCGTCTTTGGAGATTTTATAACACGACCCCTCATTTTCCCTATAATGCTCATTTAACACCCTGGGTTAACTTAACATAACCATAATCAAACTAAATAATACTAGAAAGAGAATATTCTGTATTAATCCACTATGTAATTTATAATATTCCTAAATTACACTTGTACTTATCTCTAATTTTATTCATAACATAAACATCTGTACTTATTGCTTTTTTTCAAATTTCAAGTCATGGAGATCTTACAGCTCCCCAAATGTTAAACTGATTTTGTTACTTACGACCTCAAAGATGGGGAGAGAGATGAAGAAAATTCGGAGAAAGATGGAGAAAAAAAAGGTTTGAGCTAGAGAGATGAAGAAAAATAGGTAAAGTTGGGGGAAGCTTCTGAGGCTTGTACGTAGTAGGGATTTTGGGGGATTCTTGTGGGTTGTGGGTTTTGATATTATAATTTTGTGAGGTAGGGTTTAGTTATAGATAAGAGGATTTAGATTTTATGGGTTAGGGTTTAGTTTGGGGAAAAAGGATTTTGTGGAGATTTAAGTTCGGTCAGAACTTTTTAAGAGTATTTTAGTAATATTTGAATTAGAGTCACATAATAACATGGTTAATGTCAGTTAGGTAAACTAACGTTGGGGTGTTAAATAAACATTATAGAAAAAATGAGAGGTCGCGTTATAAAATCTCCAAATGGTGCGAATCACAAAATAGGCAAAATATAGGGTGTGATTTATAAAAATCCCTTGATCTTATAACATGTTTATAGAGTACTAAATATATTTCCAAGATAATTCTAATATACTAAACAAATAAGTTTACACAACAAAAGTTAATAATCAAATTAGTCAATAATTTACAACATTAATCACTAATTTATGCTAATTTTCAATACTTTCCACTTCCAACTCTATTTGACGTAGCTTGCAAAAGTCGTTGATAAGGGCATTGTAGGCAAAGACATTGGTCTTGCCTTTGGCTACAAAGATATCCATGACCCTAGCCGCCTTCTCAGCATTTTCTTGAGGTGAAGAACCCCTTGATGAGCTTTACAAAAGATGGCATTTGGCTTGTAGTCCTTGGTGACCATGTACTCTAAGAAGTAGTGAGACTGATCGTAGTTGTAAGCCTTGCAGGAGCGACTGAGTTACATGAAGTGGGCTTCCTTAAAGTCCAAGGTCAACAATAGGTCTATTCTGCACCAAAAGAGAAGCTCCACGGACGAGTAGGTCAACGGTTGGAATTTGTCTCAAACAAGTGGACAAAATGCTTAATCAAGAAAAAATATATGTTCAAAATGCTATCTAGAAAAAAAAAATTATGTAGCTGAAAGCCTAATTATGATAAAAATAGCATTATTACTATAAAAAAATCCTATCAAAAATCAAGTGAAAATGACAAAATTATTAAAGGCGATGAAAATCTCAAAATGTCGATAGAGCCAAGTAAGGAAGAAGGTCTCGTTGAGTCGCTACCACATTGTCATCATTACACTTTCGTAGTAGAGAAACTTGGGGGCTCGTCTTCTCACTCTCGCCACCGAGAAAATTTGGGATTTGGGATTTAGAGTTTAAAAAGTTGGTATGAGATATATCATAGGTTATAAATATAAACCAGTTAATCGGGTTAGCGGGTTGATCCAATCAAACTAACTCAATTATTAAATGGGTCATGCCACATCAAATAGCTTAGTGACTTAAACTCGAACATTAGCAATTAATAATTGGGTTACCCAGATTGACCCATTTATGAAATGAACATAATTATATCAAATTCAAACCTATTTAGAGATCAGATTATCGAGTCTGGTTATTAGGTTGGATTGAAATTTGTCACCCCTAGCTTGTGAGCATCTTCTTTGACTTTGAAGTCATGCCACCTTGTGAGAAGTCTTGAGCACTATATTCGCTTGTAGCTTAAGGAGTTTGCATGTTTGTTGACCAAGAGACACCTTTGAATACTTAGAAAAACTAGTTTTACCCATTTGCAAAATAGGCAAGTGAAGAAGCCTCATAGTTATTATGGCTTGCTAGGTTAATGGGGAGTCATATACATCTTCTTTGGGCACTTAATTTGTTGTGCAACATCTCCACCTCAAGTTATGAGTGTGGGGCAACCTACATCCCACCCTTTTTGAATTTGCACACATATTGCGTACGATTTACAGCTTTTGGGAATAACCTACATTAGTTTGGATAGCTGAGTTTCTAGCCTAGAATGACTTGTGAAAACTAAAATATAGTGGGAGTCTTACTAGCTACGTAAAAGAGTTTATCCCGTCATGTTGTCTATCTCTAATACAATGGAGGACGACCATTTATTCTGCTTTCTTGAATGGTTGGACGCATAAAGAGTTGGTGGCTCGAGGCATTAATGGCCTCAATATCACTATCACGATCACTAAATATTTGCCCGAGTATGAGTGAAGTGGCAGCCATCTTGCCAAGACAAAATTAACAATGTATGTCCATGGCAATGATGGGGGAGATGTCCGTAAGGAAGGTGCTAATGATACCATTAAGAGACGTGCCGGAAAGGAAAGGGCTATGTTTGTAGAAATAATCATTAGGCATGTGACTACCAAAAGCACAAAAAACTTAGCATTGTCCAAGTCGCAAAGGATGAGGATAGCGAAAAGATGAAGGTTAGAGCACTCTAATTCGTCAACGCATCTAGGGATAGGATTGTGATGGCAAGCCTTGTGAGAGAAAATGGCTGATGTATGTCAACATGATAGTGAATGAGGCAGCCACTCGTGCGATGATCAACATTGATGCAGCCTATAGATTCATGTTTGATGTTTGCAAAGCGACATGGTCTCAATCTGGAGAAGGACTATTGTGTGAAGGGGATGCACTTCGAAGCACACTCAATGTTAGTTTAAGAGTGAAAAAACCTAAATTTTATCGTCTTGTAATCTATGAAGTGTTGTAAATGAGCTGAGAGCTTTTTACTAGTAGAAAAGTGTGTATTTATGTAATTCTACTGCCTAATTTTTATTCTACTACTATTAGACTTATGTGTGAGAAAACCTTGTACAATCTTATGAGAAAGATATAAAAAGATGATATTATGCTTAGTGGGGAGATATTATCTTTTGAAGCTATCATTGTAGATATTATTTTTTTAAAATAAAATATTTCAAGCATGATAAGAATAAGGAGCCTACAATAGAAATTGTACCCTTAGAGGATCACATGTCCTTGCTTGAGGACTGCCATAGACACATAGGCGATTAACTAGATTTGTTAAAGAGTTATTATGTTGCCTTTGAGCATATACGGCCTTTGAAGAAAAGCATTCAAGCCACCATGGGTGCCTTCAAAGCTCAATTTCATGAGTTCAAGGCAGAGTTTGATCGTGGCCAAAGATATCGAAATCAGTCTTGAAGAATGTAGATCCGATATAAAGGTTATGAGCTTAGATGATTTCTAGTTGATTCTTAGTCAAGAGTTACTCATTGCTGTCAAGGGTATACCTATGCCATACCTTGGAGCAATGAGTATCATAGACAAGGCAATAAGAATTATGGACAAGACGATGTCATGCATGGTGCAAACTAACGAAGGTCATCTCCTCAAGACAATGACAAATATGTTGTCAACCCTATACTAAGCAAGAGAATGAATTAAAGAGCATACACCTTGTTCTTGAGGGACCCGAGAGATTTTGGAGAGACTCCACTTTATGAGCTAGAGTGTTGTAGGATTCTTGCTAGAGTGACAGCTACAAGAATTGTAGCAAGTTGGAGGTGTGTCGACAGTATTTTTGACTTCCGAACCATCCCACTTTGTTGAGAAGCCTCAAGCCTTTGTTGGGACATCTTTGAAGACCTAAAAAGGTTGGTGTAACCCACCAATCTATGTGTAACTTTTCTAGCACAGCTAAATGAAAAGTGAAGCTTAGGAGTCATTGTAGACTTGCTGAGCTGCTAGAAATTTGTATACACTTTGTTTGGACACTTAATTTGCTGTAGGACATGTCCACATCAAGATAGGAGTGTTGGGCAACCCATAATGCATCCTTTATGAGTTTGAGTGCAGATTGTGTGGCTTTTAGGGACAACACATTATTTTGTGGCAGTACATATGTGATAATTTTGTAAGCTTGTAATGTGTGTTCGTTAGTGTATAATTTAGATACCTTTCACCTCTATACAAAGAATAAACATTTATTAGCCTTTGAGAATTAAGGAGCGAGTTTCACTTGCATGTAATTCACCAAGTATTATAAGTGAGCTGAGAGTTTTTAGTAACAAAAAAGTGTGTGCAGTTTTGTTGCTTATTTCTTCTTCTACTACTAAACTTATGTGTGCCAAAACTTGCCAACCCTGCAAAGAAGATTGTGTGTCTGTGATAAGCAAAAATTTCTCAGGAAATTCCTAGTTTCAGTCCTTTGTTTCGGCTACTTTGATGCAAACTTTGGAACTGAAGCTCTCAGGTGTCAGGACGCCCGGAATGCTGAACTTCCCAGCATTCTTCCCTGAGAAACAAAAACTGAGTTCAGAGAACAGTGAGAAGCATTTAGAGCTAGAATAATAAACCTAAATATAGTTTCTTATCAAACACATGATTAAATACAATAGGCATTCACCATCTGATTCTTGGACCTTGAGGAGTTTTCTAGCATCAACAAACTAAATTCTCTGTTCAAGAAGTAATGATGAATTCTACTAACAATTTTGAGAACAACTAGATTAACCCCTGTAAAAATTATTATACAACCAAACAATCAATTATCTCGCAATCATTGAACCCTTCTATTCTTTTTTTTATCTTCCCACCTAAACTAATGGATACAACAACAGATAAGATTCTTATTATACATATAACTTCATGATTTGGTATGAGCTGTCATGCTGCAATTGCATCTCTTTTTGTAATTTGGGTGTTGCTCTCAAGGAGATTCTCCAATGATCTTGCCTTCCTGCTCCTGACTCTGCCAGCTTCCTTCAACAGCTCAGCCAACCTCCTCTTCTCATCATCTACATCTGGGTTGGCTGTCCCCAGCTTGTCCTCCCTCATCCCCACAACGTACTCCAAGATCTCTATGGCTTCATCCAGCCTGCATCAAAGAGAAAGAGGAAGCATAGGTAAAATGGTATTACCGCTGTTCATCGAGATACTAAATTAGTACAAGTAGTTTAATATCAGAAAATATATCTAAAGGTGATGGCTAAGAAAAATAAGAGGAATCCAAGGCTATTGATGAATATGAGAACCGTCCCTACACCTTTAATTTAACATGGCAAGGTCAAACTTGTACAGAGGTTTAGTGATATTTACAAAGCAAAAATATATCTATAGCACAACTTGCTAAAAGATCAAAAATATAACTTTTCAAGAGATGCTAAGAGAGTCCAGAGGGATCAAGAAAGGTAAAAAGTAAAAAACATTGTTGGACTTAAACTGACGTTATTTCTTTGTTAATAAGGTTTTTCCACCATACCTGTATTAGTAAGAGAGGTTTACCAGAACCTTGCCTACTACAAACTAACAGATTCACAAAACTATCCAATCTTATGTAAGTAATTTGAACTTAACTTTAGGTTTCATCTTATTGAATATCTTACTACTGTTGGAAGTAAATCAATGTGCATTTATTAGTCAATAGCCTACAGGGTGGATACTAATGGCCACTCCATAAAGCTGCAGGCCACATGCAATTACTGCTCATGGGAAGATTCCAAGAAGAACCAATAGAGGAAACACAAAGGATGAACCAAAGGAAACAAAGAAATAAAGTATATAGTAACCGTAGTTAAGTAAGCAACCACACAGGACAAATGAAAAGAGAACAAACGATTACAGTAATCAGTAGTAAACCAACAACTTAATGAAGCAAGTAGGGGAAGTAAAAATACTCCTACTTTAAAAAATTACAACTTTATAAAGCAAGCAAAAATGTAACACTGCATCGACATGACTATCCATATTAGGATTCAGTTGCACAAGGACAGATCTTATGCCCCTAAGATATGATAAACACAAGAATTCCAAGCAAGAAAAGGTCAGTTTTATAGATAAGGTTTATGTTAAAGAAATGTACTGGGCTATGGATTATTCCACCTATAGATTCCTTGTAGTACATCACACCAGTTTTGAAATGAGGTGCGATATTATGGACTTGATAATAGTTTCAGCGCCTGAAGTTACTATGCTACTCAGTTGCTTGATTCCAGGGCAATGAAGATGTTAAAGCTGACACATACCTTACTGTCTATGCAACTCAACATGATATGGACAAATAATCATACAGAAAGATTTGCCACACTTGGGAGTCTAGATGAAAAGTGAAGGATTCTTCCTATTCAAAAAATTGGGTTCATCTTTAAGCCATGATACACAGAAAATGCACAAAATAGTAAAAGGTCCTGTGCCAATTAGTCCAATCATGCTCAGAATCCTCAGATAATTCAGTAAATCAATTCTAGCAAATATATACTAAGATAATTCTTGTAAGCAACAAATTGAGAAGTGTTAATACCTTCCCATAGCATCATATGTTCCGGCAAGATTGCTGTACACTCCGAGTGTATCTGGATGATAAGGTCCATATTCTTGCTCAAGGATGCTCCTAGCTTCCTCGAACAGTTCTGCAGCCTCATTTATAGCATATCTCTGAACACAAGTTAGTCCCATCTGATTCAGGGCAATGCCAAAGAATGCAGACTTTTTCTCACCACAAGCTCGGAGTTTAGTGATCGCATTCTTGAAGGAAGTATAAGAGTCTGTATAATTCCCGATGATATAGTACAGCACTCCAATTTGGGCCTCAATTCCAGCGATTGTGCTCTGCTGACCAGCAGAATTGTTATACATCTTCAATGCTTTCTGAAGTAACTTCAGTGCCTGCTCATGCTCGTTCATTGATTCATATATTGCTGAAACATCAGTGAGCCCTGTAGCAATTTCCTCAGGAGAGGTTCCTGGAATTGTCTTTTGATAGATACGGAGGGCATTTTCACAGTAGGACTTTGATTCCCGCAGCTTTCCAGTCTTATTGTACAAATCAGCAAGACGTACAAAGACAGAAGCTACAGTAGGATGGCTCTCCCCTTTACTGGTTTTATATATAGTGAGAGCCTTCTGGTAAGCAAAAACAGCCTCATCATATCGAGCCAAAGAGAGATAGATGTCACCTATACTGCTATCAACAGAGGCAACCTCCATTTCTTGGCCATTGGCCACCATGGCCATGCTAGCTAAGACTAGATGCTCAAGAGCTGCTTCATGATCACCCTTTGTATCACAAATAAGACCCATAAGTCTCCTGTCTGCCGTTTCTTCTAGAGAAGCTGGCTCACCCTTCTCTTTGTGGATATCAAGAGCCATCTGGCACAACCTCTGTGCCTCATCGAGTTGCAGTGCTTGCACATGAGCTTCCGCTAAGTACCGGCAAGTCTCACCAACTCTAGGATCCATATCACCCAATGCCTGCTTCTGGATTTTCAGTCCTGCTTCATAGCATTTTAGAGAGCTCTCAAGCTGACCCAACATGGCGTAAGTATCACCTAACTGCATGTAACCCGAAAATTTAGCAAGGGCATGCTCTTGCCCTTCTTCAATAACTGGGATCTCAAGAGAATGCAGAAGTAGAGGGATGGCCTCGGAATATTGTTTTAAGTTACAGTATATTGCTGCTAAAACATGCAAGCTCATGACCAAATTTAAACTCGGCTTTCCATCAGCACACTTCTCAAATGATTTGGCTGCTCGAAGAGCATATTTCAGAGCTCTGCGTGGGTTATCTGAAGCAATCAAATCCCTTGCATGCTTAAGAAGAAAAGGCCCAAGGTCTGGGTTATCCAGTCCGGCTTCAGATGGATCTTCAGTCCCATTCTGTGAATTTGCCTCCCCCAGTAGATAATTCTTTTGTATCTTCACACGAGCAACTCTACTGCCAAGCCTCTTCACACTGTTCTCACCTTCCTCTGGTGATCCTTTGCTGTTTGAGTTGGACTTCTTCGATGCATCAGATTCCAAATGTAACCGAGAAGCCCTCTTTGACTTTTTGGATGAGTGAGAAGAAACATTGGGAGAGTGAATCTTAGCTGGAGTCGCATGCTTGCCATCAACTGATCCGTTCTCAATTTCAGTGCTAACAACGGCGTCATTCCCATCCTCTTCCTCCTCTATTACCTTGACAGCTTCCATCTCACCACCGACGAGATGACAAAGCTCAGAATCTATCCTTGATTCCTCACCATAGGATCTGAAGCTATGCCGTGATGGAGACCCATCGCTGGAGCTCTCCATCTCACACACATTATTGTAAAGCTGCTCAATTGAGGGCTCCATGCAAGCCTCAACACGGAGTTCCAGAGCTTCGCTTGGAGCACTATTTGGGCTCGGAGAAGCCCTCCCAGATTTGGGAGTGGACAAATTCTCTTTGATATGAGAAGAATTCACCTCATCTGATGCCTCTCCTCTACCAACCCCGTCGATCATAATTCCAGGCATCGTGCCAGAGGTAGAAAACAGCAAAACCAAAATGGTAAATTCCAAATCCAACAGAATAAGATACTTCTAGCCAATTACGGGATAAGGAACAATTTCCTGCAGGAAACAAAAAGGAATCAGATTTGACAGTAAAATCAAACAGTTTACAGAGATCATCTACACCAGTACAATCTCCTTCAATATCTAGGCACACTGCGGACATTGTTACTAAAGTCACTCTGTCAGGAAATTTATCCAGGATCCGAAAAGAATAAAACATATGGAACGTTTAGATCTTTTGTTAATAAAACAAATAACAGCACTAAAGCAACAAAACCAAGTTAGCAAAAATTGAATCTTTCCACGAAGAACAAACAGGAAGTGGCCAAATCATACATCTCCAAGATGAATCCAACAGATCATAACCAGAAAAATATAAAAACAGGATCCAATATCACCAGATCACTGAGAAGAATCAACACCAAGCCAATTCCACAAATGGGTATCTATCAAGTTACCCGAAGATCTCGTGAGATCCATTTCTCAATATCACCACCATGGCAACAAACAAACTCACAAAATGCAGGAAAAATTTCAAATCTTTCGTAATATGTTACGCGCCCACCAATCCGGAATCGGATTCAGTAGCTCATAAGAACTAAAAGAAAACCCCATCAAATCGCAAGATAGAAACAAACGCAGAGAGAGAGAGAGAGAGAAACAAAGAGAGAGAGGTCGTACCCTAAAAAGCCGCCATTAGACGAAAGCTTTGAAGCTTTTCTTCTCCTGTATAGAGATTGCTGAAAGAGAGAACGGTGACTGGAATATAAGCCGCTACATTTTATATGCTCTGAAATATATTAAAATATTAAAAATGGAAGGTGAGTGGTAGGACAGGCAGGGTATTCAAAGCATAGACAAGGTTAAAATTGGAATATTATAATATTAAATGAAAGATAGGGATTTAGACAGTTATAGATAATAATGTAATAAGTTATATGTTTTTGAAACAAAAATATATAATAATGTTATAAAACAAAGTAACCATAACCACTTTTTCATCAAAGATGACAAATATATCCTTGTTATTGGCTACTACTAGTTATTAAAAAAATTTATACTAATTACCATAATCCAAGAAGAGAGAGGACAAGAATATAAGCTAATTATCATGTTAGGTGTGGTACAATAACATAATAGGAACAAAAAGAATATGGCAACTTGGCACCCTTTCACCTTCCCATTGATACAAACAAATTTTATTTACTTTTATTAATCCATTATTGTTGTATGACATGTAGCCCAATTTAATCTTGATGTAGTAAACTGTCACAGAAAAATTATATGTATAAAAGATGATTAGCAAAGCAAGGTTATTAAATTAAAAAAGAAATATTATTCACAAAGTCTTTTGAATTTTGATGTTGACTTACATAATCCTCCCCCTCACGCTAGAAGTGGTGTCAGTTTTTAAAATGAAGTAATATTGGAGAAGAAAAAAGATATAATTTATTTTTTCATGGCACAACCCTCTTAATTATATAAAAATTTTACAATATTTTTTCGTTAGTTATGTATTAGATTTTTCGCTAAAAAATATAGCATAAAGAAAAGTGATTGAATGAGTGCACCTATTTTCAAATCTCAATGGCGCCGATTAATTAAGTCACTATTAAGTTTCTACTTCTCTCGAAAAACAAAGTAATAACATAGTAAAAAAAAAAAGTTAGGGACGGAGAAAACTATCACCAAATTTTAAGTAGACAACGAGAGAAGACATTAAATTTATACATTTCTAGTGCAAGAGGAATACTTCCATTTTTTTTCAAAAAAAAATAAACACTGCCATGAAAATTGCATTATGTACAGTTTGATACTTGAATGTTAATGCCACCGGCCAAATTTTAATATCATCTATTTGTCATCTTTTATAATAGTGGAGTAGCTGACTATGAGCAGTTTATTCTACTACAAATGCCACTTTTATCCATGCATGTCCAACATAAGATAATCTTTAAGTATAGCCCACATGGTCCATAATGTTAAAAGAGTAAGGATAAAGCTTAGGATCCTCAATAATATAGTCACTAATTAAGATGTCATACGTGTTAAATATTATAACTAGAGTTAATTACATCGAAAACTTTCATCTTAATTATGGAGAACCTGAAATGAGTATTTAATCCTCAACTTCATTTTACCATCATCTTACTATTTTATTACACTCTTGCCCTTAAAATGTTGGAGGAGAAGAAAATAATTTATAATAGGTTGTGCTCAGGGGAAAAGACAGTTATACCCCCTCGAGGTCAATGGACGCCAATAAATACAACAGGTAATGAGGAATTGATTTGGTAGTACCATTTCTTTGATGCATCTCGGTTTGTACCTGACCACCTGAAAGTGAAATTGGGCGGGAAGTCCCACTCGTGGCCGCCCAAGCGGCGCCATCGGACGGTTGGCAGACGTGGGCAGCTGATCTAATCCTCTCCCGATTGGCCCCGCTGCCCATCCCCGAATCCAACGGCCGAGATTTCAAAATGGCGGATTCGCGCACGGGTCCCGTCCAGCTGTCAGATGAAAAAACTCGCTTTTTCGTACGCCCAGGCTGGAAACCTCGCGCGCCTTTACGAGATTCGTGCTTGATGGAATTTAATGAACGGCCAAGATCGTCGATCGGTTGGGGTTCTTTCGTAAATAATGGGTGAAGACGAGGGCCTTTTGGTTAAGTGTTCGGTGCCCGTGGGTGTACGTTGTCCCGGGTGAAAAGGACGAGGATAAGCCTTTACAATTAAAGAGTGATATACCCACGCCGTCGGATTCCAGAATGCACTGCGCGTTCGCCGTACTGGAAGCGTGCTAAAGCGCGTGGAAGGGCGGGGGGATGGCGTGAGCTTATCGACCGATATATTCCGATTTGTTGGATTAGGACCACCGTTTAGGTGGCGACAGCTTGTAAGCTAATGATTCCATGGTGACGAAATTACCCCTGACAGTTGGGCTTATCATAAGGGTAAATATGTCATTTTGTCGGAGAGATTGGAAGGTGGTGATGACTACCCTCTAACTTCTCTTTTTTTAATCGTTGTAGAACAGTACAAGACTTCACCTTCACCGTTTCTGATAAATATTTTTCTAATAAATATTACCCAATAAATAAATATTGCCAAATTCACATCCAAAATAAGTGCTTAATTTTTTTTATTGATTTTTACATAATTATCATATAAAATTTTAAAATATTTTAATTATTATTACATTCTTCGTGAGTAATATTATGCCCACAAATACTCTAGGAACAAAAATGATGTGACATAATCTTATTCATTAATAATTTTTTTCTCGGTCTCGTGACAATCACTATCAATAAGTATAATTATACCATATTAAAATATTTTGTACAGTGTTTTCTTGTTATTCTTCTTTTAATTATCATACTATCCAAATTAATCATTATAGTTTTTTTAAGAAATGTCACCATATTAGTTGAATCTAACTAATTACGATTAAAATTAAATTTTAATTTTAAAATGATTAAAAAGTTATCCAATATTTTATCTTATGTGGTAATATAAGGAACAAATATCTTCTTTTATGGAAAACAGAAATCTTTGATAAATATTTCACTCTAATATTTAAGAAAGAATGATATATTTTACATGTATTTGTTAAATTTTAAATAATCTGTCTGGAATATTTTACTAAATACTAACCATAATGGTAAGTTTGAAAAAGCCTAAATATTTTAGTAACAATTATAATATTTTATAGAATGTAATAATAAATTATGATATTTTAAAATTTTTCCGTGATAATTATATTTTTGATTAATTATATATTCACTTTCTCAATTAACACTCATAAATGAAAGCGTGTAATTTTTCTCTCCAATTATTTAAAGTGTTATAATATCCACCCTTATAGCAAAGTGCAGTGTTATATTTTAGGTACTATAAGCAGTAAATTGTTTTATGTGATATTAGTTCATAGTATATAGTTGGTGAAAATATAAGTAAACCTATAGATGTTTTAAGATCAAAATTTTTAAAGGTCTTTATAGGAGGATGAAGGAGAACACATACAAACTAAATGAATGTAAGTGAAATTTTTTTTCATTTGTTTTTGTGTAAGGCCATTCCAATTAGAAAAGACACTAATGAAAATATTATGACATTTATAATACATTTTTTAGAAAATAAAAATAAATATGCTAAGGACCGCGATACTAAATTGTTTAATATGAATATAGATACGAATATTTGATATCATTGATTCAGAAACTTAAATTATTAAGCAATAGACTAATAATAAATATCATAGCATTTAATACCAAATTATGTAATGTATGATTAATTGGTTCACATGGCAGATGATAAGTATATATATATATATATATATATATATAAAGTCAACATATTGTTCTTTCTCATACAAATAGAAGTAGAATAAGTCTAATCCAAGCTCGACTACTAATGTATTCGAAGTGAACCAAATGCTACTGTTTGTAAAGAGAGAGAAGAAGAAGAAATATCTTATGAAAATTAATAAACAATCCACTGGAGAAAGAACTTTCACTAAAATTGGTTAGGATGAGTGTTTCAGAATTAGATGATTGGTAGGTGAGAAAGTGATTGTAGAGCTGCAGGCAATGGCATGTAGTAACCAAAATTATTCTTGAGGACAAAGCTAGCTTCAGTTTAGCTGTGTTTCCTACTAAAAGAACTTAGTAAAAAGGCTTCTTTTGAATCAAACTGTCAAAAGAGCAGGAGAATTCAACTGCTGTGATGTCAATTCTGGTGCAGTGTGGGAGCTAAGGGAAGCACTGCTGAAAGGCAAGTCTGCAGATATTGATAGTTGCTACTAACTCAATTAATTCATCAAAATTCCAGTCATTGAAGAATTAAAAGAATCATTAAAGACTGCAAAAATTTAATAACATCTTTTACCAATTTTGGGTTACAGCATGTATACCATGAGACTAATTAATTTGCTCACTGGCCAGCCAATTTTATTATATATATATATATATATATATATATATATATATATATATATATATATATATATATATATATATATATATATATAGGTTTTTGTGAGATGATTCTGAGCTACCTGAGTTTCAAACTATTTTTTCTAAGAATGTGCTTGAGATTGTCTTATTCTCGGCCCACATAAGATGTATTTGGGTTTTTCTTTAATGTATTTATTTTAATGAAAAAATAAAGAATCCAGCCTTCCTAATGGGACGGGTTTAGGGTTATTTTTCTTATCTTAGTTTAAAATATCATTAATAGGAAGGGGTTCATATTATATGAACATGTTTTTGAGTTCAAATCTTGACGTTTAACTATCCTCACATGAGAAAACATAAAAGACACAAAATAAAATAAAGAAAAAAAATACAATTTTATATGAAAACAAAATTTTAATCTTATATACCAAAATTTTTAATCTTACCAAATTTTTTTTTTCAAAACTAGAAAGTAAAAGAAACACCTACTATGTGGATGCCCATGCATCCATACAAGCACTTAAAATTCTCCATCCTACAAAATTAGTTGCAACAAAGGCAAGAGTACATAATGAGAGTTTTAGGCTAAGCATTGTTCCATTTAGGATATATAAATCACTCCAATCTACAATAAAGATACAACAATGTAATATATCTTTCACCACACAAAATACTACACAATGCATGCAGCAAGAGGAAATTGTAAGTACATAACTGTAGAAGGTTTGGCCAAATTCAATTCAAAATCATAGGACTTGCTGCAGTGGATTACTCCAAGCTAAGGATGATGTGGACTTAAGCTAAATAAGAATATAACTTTTAGGCACAATACTAACCCTATAATTCACCCATTGTGATACCTTGATTTTGGAGGGTGACTCACTTAAGCTTCAGTCTTATTTCAGTATAAACCTCTATATATTAGTATAATAATTAAATGACAGTTTATTTCAATACTAGTTTATTAATATATACTTCTCTCTCCTCTTCTCTTTCATCTAATTCTTTTTATATTCATCACTTACTAATTTATATTTGCAGAAGACACCACTTCAATTAATTATCATTACAACTATTTATATTCATCACTTACTAAAATTATATTTAAATCTCCATTAATTTGATTGAAATACCCAACGAGAACATCTACATTATTTTAGGAAAATATGACTCACCGATATTTAAATTTCTTCAAAATTTAGAGGGACATTGTAATTTAAAAAAGTTTAAGAAGATCTTATGAAAACCGAGTATAATTTAAAGGTATAAACATAAGTAATCTAAAAAATATAGCTAAATTAGTATAAACCGAGTATAGTTCATGAGTATAAACTTAAATAGCTAAATTAGTATAGAAGTTATTCTATACAATTGAACACAAATATAACCAATCTTTGAGAATAGTAGAGAAAGAAGGAAACGTAAAGACCAATCGGAGATAGAATATTGGAGTCAATAAAGTCCTATTTCTCTCACAGAATCTAATACTTTATTGCATGGATTGAAATTTGAAGGAGACGCCGCCCAAATTAAAGGCGAAGGAATCCTCGTTCTTCCTATACTTAACTTTTTGAGGCATTAAGCATCTTCTTTTCGTTAAAAAGAAGAAAAGACAGTGAGGTCTTCTATCATCTATGGACTATCGTTATATTCCTTGGTTAGACTATTTGTGGCAACATCTATTAATATGTTAGGCTGCTACTAAGTACTATTTTTTTATCATTCAAAAGTTCGAAATTAGATATGAGCTTGACAAAGAGTCAACTCTTCCAAAATACAAAGTCACCCCATCCATCAAGTTTTAGCTAATATACTAAGCCGTCTAGTTTAGACTTCAAGCCGTGTGCGTCGTCGATCTATTGCTATGAACTAAACACCGATAAAACATATTGCTCTAAGTTATCGCGTTGCCGAGCTGCTCCTTCAAGCCAACCGCACCTCCTCCTAGCCATTAACTAAACCAAGTCATTGAGTCAAGCTCGATAATAATTATGTAGAATTAGAGTCGATCTCATAACCTCCTTGGTCATAAAAGAATAATATTATATAAATATTTTTATTCTCTAGAGTTGCATTTTGCATCAAGATTCGTCTGAAAAAAAGTGAAAACTGAATGATACCCTAATTCCAATATAAAAATACTCATATAACATAAGTCTCTTTAGACCATCCGAGTATTTCCATTGACCCATTCGCCTCCCTATCTTTTAATCATTAGAATGCACTGGACTAAATATCTTTAGCAACATACATGAAAGTTATGCTGGTTTTTGTGACATCATAGTGTAGAACATGTCACATTCCAAGGCATATCCAAAGTTACTCTAGATCACCTTAGCAAGATGCATGAATATTATCTCTCTTCCATCTTTCTGTTTGACTATGGAAAGAGTGTTCTTGCTCTGATGTAGACATGGAACCCTAGGTTGAGAAAGATGATGTTGATTTCTTTGTCAAAATACGAGTGAATCTTTATTTGGTGCTACACGAATCATATTTTTGCAATTTGGTCAAACGAGCAGATGAGGATTCGATGTGAATCAATCTTGTGCGAGTCAATCTGAAACGAAGGACTAAGATTATGCCGACTCTAATCTTATGGACTCATGTCTCGATGTGGCATGCCTCTCCTCTTTCATACGCTAGAATCCACCTGGAACTTAAAAATTAAAAAAGGAATCCACCTGGGACCCCCTAGACAAAGATGGACTCAAAGCTGGTCAAAGCTCAAGAATGTTCTCAAACCCCATGGTCGGAATCCTCTCTCTTGCCTCGGTCAACGTCTGACACGTGTATGTGCAAATCTATGGAGTGAAATAAAGATATGTGTGTGTGTGTGATGTGAGAGAGAGTGGTATAATTAAGCATGGCTAACTTGGATTTGGAAGGTATCTCTTAAATTAACACATTGCTATAGCAGTGCTTAATTCTCTCAAATGATCTAAAGACGATAATTATATCCTTGTTTTTTTTTATTAAACACAATTAAAGTTAAAATATATTTTATCACTTTGTATCTTTGCCCAAAGTCACTTTATTTCCATATACTTTA
This sequence comes from Typha latifolia, assembly GCF_019914945.1. Taxonomy (NCBI): domain Eukaryota; kingdom Viridiplantae; phylum Streptophyta; class Magnoliopsida; order Poales; family Typhaceae; genus Typha; species Typha latifolia. The sequence goes on along the minus strand of NC_133087.1, from coordinate 13,425,083 downwards.
AAAAGTCTTAAATTAAATAATATAATTACAACTAAAGAGTAACTGTTAGTTTTTCTTAATTGAACATCATAACTATTTTAATCATTAAGTAGCACTATCTTATTGAACAAACACAATGGGAGTATTTTAATTATTTTGGCACCGTTCAATTAATTTTAACGAAAAAGCTAACGATTTCACTATAATTATAAGTGTAGAAATTAATTTGAGACCTTATAAAGTACATAGAGTAAAATAATATTAGGTATAAGTACATTGATCTTTGCATATAAATACCCATGGCCTCACCTTCTCTCTTCTCACCACCAGACTTACATATTCTAGTCTTGCATCAGAACCAGTTAACATGGATGGCAAGGTAGAGTCCTCGGAGACACGTAGGTATAACATTTTGCTCCCATCTCTCGCTACATCTATCTATCTATCTATCTAATCTATCTTCTCTACATATTTCGCAAACTAATGCATTACAAAAGAGTGCATGATGATTTTGTATAAGTTTGCAGTTTCATATATTCGTAACCCCTACATCTATCTATCTATCTATCTATCTATCTATCTATCTATCTATCTATCTTCTCTACATACTAATGCAAAGAGTGCATGATGATTTTGTATAACTTTGCAGTTTCATATATTCGTAACGCTTATTTGAGACAGGCAGTCTAAGAGAGCAATCTTTCTGTGTATATAGTCAGCTTATGATTTTTGAACTGTCTAATATACCAAGAACCAACTAAATTCACAGTAGGAATTACTTGCCTGGGCCTTATATTATTCCTCTCACCACTTTCCCAGGAAAAAGAACATGTGAATATATTTTTCTCACACCTAAATCATCAGATGGTTACCTTAGGGGTCCTTCTTCTTCTTCTGCTGCTGCTGCTGCTGCTGTGATAACTTCAGTGAACTCAAAATGCAGGAATAAGTGTGCAGCATGCTTCAGACAGTACAACAAAAAGGAGCATTTGGTGGAGCATATGAGGGTCTCATTTCACTCAGTCCATGAACCAAAGTGTGGGATATGCCAGAAGCATTGCAGATCATTTGAGTCTCTCAGGGAACATCTCATAGGTAATGTAGCAATTAATGTAGCATCAAAGATCTAGTCCCTGCATGAGAAATGCATTATTCCTTTGCTCTGAATATTCTAAGACCTTTCTCCTTAATTGTAGGGCCATTGCCGAAGATTGAATGTGCTCAAATATTCAGCGTTCGTGGGTGCAACTTGTGCTTGAACATCTTCGACAGCACGAATTCTCTTCAAGTCCACCGCAGAATGTGTCAACTCTCTTCTGCTGCCCCTGTACATCCTCTACAAAAAAATGTTTGATTTACAACTTTATCTCTCTGTCTTTTTCATGGATTTAAAATCCAGAGTTAAAAAGATAGTCTTCAATATATTAAAGTAGATTCCAATATTTCATCTTCCTTCCAAGTAAAAGAACTTACTTTTATTTTCTTGCGGAGTTCCATTTCTTGCATGTCAAGATTCACCCTGCAGAGCTCGTTTGACAACAACACGCATGCAGGGATCCCAGGTGGTTGCCTTAGGTTGTAAGATGGTTGGAGGAGGAACTGATGGGTCGTTAGACCTCTGTGCAAGGGTTTGCCTCATAGGAGAAGATGAGAACATCATCTTCCACACTTATGTCAAACCTCAAATGCCAGTCACTAACTATAGGTGAGATAAGTCACTTTTTACAATTACTTAGACCAGGAAATAACCTAATCAGAAATATGAAGATGGCATCTACCAACTGTAACCAGCTAAATGTAATCATTCTTAAAGCAAGAGTAATACTTCTCATGTAATCTTTGCTATTCTAATATTTGAACTCCTTCAGATATGAAACAACAGGAATAAGACCAGAATATTTGAGAGATGCAATGCCATTGAAGCAGGCCCAGAGGTGGATCCAGGACTTCCTCTGCAATGGCGAACCGATATGGAAGATACAATCAAAGGGAGGGAAGGCAAGGATCCTTGTCGGTCATGGTCTAGATCATCAACTTAAATGCCTTGGAGTTGAATATCCTGCATTATTAATTAGGTAAATAACATTCAGATGCGAGATGATTTTCTTGGCACTTGTGTCTAGATACACCGTTAGATTTCATTTTATTTCAACTGATTGACAAATGATCATAGGGACACAGCTAACTATCCTCCATTGATGAAAACAAGCAAGCTCAGCAACTCACTGAAGTACATGACACAAACCTATCTAGGGCAAGTACCTTCAAACCTCTCCAACTGACACTGTAAGTCTATAACCATATTGAAAATGCTAAAGATGGAGAAATTTTTCCTCTACTAATGACTCAGGTATGAGATTGGCATACGAGATCCATATGAGGATTGTACAGCTGCAATGAGGCTATATAAAAGGATGGTTTTGCAAGCTCACCCACGGGACTACTCGTCTGGGTCAGGGGATGCCCAAAATTGTAACAGGTATCCATTGTGGAGGCAAAGAGAATTTGAAAGGATGACACCAGAAGCCTTGCTGGAGATTTCAGCATCTGATTACTATTGTTGGTGCTTGGACTCTTCAAAATAGATCATGGAAAAGGAAATGATATAAGGATAAGAACTATGGTACTAATTTCAGTTTCTCAATAACAAAGCCATATAATCGACAAGCATAAGTAATAATTTCAGGGGACTTGGGTGATATGTACTCCAATCCAAGCTTGATATGCACTGCTATGATATATTTTAACTCCTCTGTGGCACTGTATTCTGTTCCACATTTTGCGAGATGTAATAGAAAGAACTATAAATGACATACTATGTTACAGGTCATGCTAAATATTATAGATCTTTTTAAAAAAAAAAAAAAGAAATATCTTGTTATCATTCACATTCTGCAGTAAGTCTTCTACTTAAATGCAACTCAGTCAAGCAAGTTATCTGGTTGGCAAATAATTACAAACTAAAACTAAATTGACATCTAGGAACAGCATAAAAAAAATAAAGCAATGTCACCAAATTGTCACATGATCCAGGTTTCTGCTGTTGTGATTTAATTCACGCATGATTGGTTAACGAATTTCATAACAAGTGCTCTATTCTTGATTTTGTTTATGATGAAAGACTCGCATTTTTAAATCAACTTTTTAAGGTTGATGATTAGTTAATACAATCTTAGTGATCTAAATTTAATTTTTGGATTCAAATGAAATTTATACAATATAGCTTTAGTACCACTGTCAAAGTCCAGTAACTACCTTTGTACATAGCCAGATAATCACATAACCCTATGCAGATCGTAAAGTACAGACGTGTATAGACATGCAATTTGTGAATTCTAATTGAAGGACTCTGACAAAGAATAAAGAAAGTCTGAGATCCCTCACTGTCCATTTGGCAACGGTGGTCTTATGCTGACTCTAGTGGCCCTCGTTGCATGCCGGTAGAGCTTGACAAACTCAAGGCATTGTCTGATAATTGTTAACACCGTAAAGTGCGTGTCGAAGTCATTCTTGATGCATTGGGGATGGCGGATATCGAGTGTGTTACTAGGGGTGTAATTCTCGATGAAGTACACACTGTCGGTTCGTGCTCTGAAAGAAACCTCCCGCCGCAGCTCTTCAGCTTGTCTCAGTGTCTTTATTGCCTTCTTATGAGTCAATACAACAACCAGATGTAGACCTGGCGGTAATAAATAAGATTAGTTGGTGAAGCTTTCTATAAATTTCAATCAGCCAAGAGATGGTCTACATGGAGAAAATTGTTGAGGTTGGTGAAGCAGCAAGTATTGTGGAACCATTTCAATCAGCCAACAAAAGCAATATATCACTCAAGCCTGTCAAATTAGATCAGGAACAAGGTAATAAATCAAGCTAGTTCTTCATCTATGTCACGTCCAACCAACAGGTAAGTGGATGAAGTCATCAAAAATGTTCTCTGCTAGGAACTTTCACATATCTGATCTATTGAAAAGCCAAGTGATATTTGTATACATACTGACATAAAATTTGCATCCATTCTTATGCCAAGCATTCAGAAATGAATCATGTTTACTGGATGGGCATCAGAACTAGGTACCCTGTAAGCTATAATACAAACAAACATATAAGTGTATAGTGCAAGCGAGAGTCCTATAATATTCCACTATTTAGCATTTTACGACAGGGCCTTCAACATACACGCAAAAAGCTTTATGCTCAAGTTCTCAGTAACAATCAACCGGTAGAAGTATCCATCACACGATAAGTTCAAGATGAAGCATATTATTAATATAAGAGGATGAAACAAGTGTTTGATTTGTTCAGGGCCTAGATAATGAGAAAATAAGAAGAAAAGAACCAACAGAAAGCAAATTATAAGTATTTAGGTGGGCTGGTTCCTATTGAGAAATGCCGTAATATTCCGAAAAATTATGGATTTATCAAGTAAATGTGGCTGTTTGTCAAACAAATTTTTTTTTTTTAACTGTGAACTCAAATGATTACATGGCTAAAGCAACCACAGTTTTATGTTAGGCCATATATTTGCAAAATAACATAGAGAGCCATTATGAGACAAACTTAAGATATAATGTCAGCAACTGCGATCTCGATTTATGATCTTGAACTAAATTTGAAAAAAATAGGGTGCCTTTATGCAGCAAAGTTAAATGTAGGTAGTTATTTGAAAAAGGAAACGCAGGAAAAAGAAAGAGAGAGAGAGAGAGAGAAGAAACGCGTTTCCGACCTCGTTCGCGTATCACACCGGCGATATCCGGTAGCTTCCTCACCGCCATTTTCCGCTCCTTCGCCGGGCCACCGCATCGCAACACCAAAACCACGCACTCCGGCGCCACCTCCCCTCCGATCGCCACCTCCACGTCAAGCCTAGTCAACTCCGCCGCCCCCGGCAACGGCGGCGCGTCCACCATCTCCACCACCGCATCCTCCTCCCTTTCCTCCTCCCCTTTCTCGTCCGCCGCCACCGTAGCCCTAACCACTTGCCGCGCCACCGTGCCGGCGCCGGATCCCGGCGGGGCCGTCTCGGAGCGGAGGAGGAGCGGCCCCGCCTCGCCGCCGAGGGCGCGGCACGCGGTGTTCACGAGCGAGCTCTTCCCTTGGGCGCGGAACCCGGCGACGAGCACCGCCGGCGGCGGCGCGGCGGAGGAGTTGGATTGGGAGAGGAGGAGAGCGGCGTCGCGGACCTCACGGCGGAGTGAGGCGACGGCGGAGTCGCGCTGGAGGCGGCGGAAGGCAAGGAGAGCCGCCACGCCGGTGGTGCCGGCGCCGGCGAGCTTGGCAAGTAGGGAGAGAGAAGGTCTCATGCATAAAATTTTAGCCGCCCGCCAGTTCTTACCGGAGAAGTACTAATACTAAATTGGGGATGGGAGCTCTTTTTAACCTTTTTTAAGCGTAAAAAAAAAGAATGTATCCATTTTACAATTTCCCCCCAATAAGATCCCTTAATTCGTGTCCATACCCCCCCTTTTTTTTCTGGATAGTACTCTTGATTTTAAGTAGTGACAACTGACAACCATAAATTCAAATACAAACATTTAATGATAGTTTAAATAGCTAGTAAAATTTAATTCAAGTTATACTCAATAAAAGCAGAAAAAAAAAATAAATAAAATTATAAGGGTTTACAGATAAATAAAAAATTTGAAGAGGGTGAAAATGCAAGAGAAAAGCTCCAGGTCAGCTCCAGGTCATGGGGAAAAATAAAAGGGGAAAGAGGAATCCAGAGAAAATAAGAGCTGGGAGAGAAAGGAAAAGATTCTTTGCCCCCTTCTCTAAATTGGAGAAACTTTTATTCCATATAATATGTTTTGCTTCTCAAGTGTACTTTGACATTCAATCCTTCATGCACTTGAGATGCTTGCATGAACTTTTATGACTAAGAAAAGTAGCTCCCAGTGTGTGGGATTAGTATTTATGATGCTTGCATGAACTTTTATTCATAATTATTTTTTAAAATACATTTATAATTAAATATATATATATATATATATTAGTTAAATTTTGTATAAGATATAAAATTTTCGTCTATAAGCAGGATTTTTATTATTTAGAAAATAGATAAAATATCCTCCTATGTATTTAACCATTTTCTAATTTTTCACTTTTTTTCCCCGATTTAAATAATCAAAATACCCCCAATTTATACTTACATTAATTTTTGTAATATATATTAAAAGTGACCGGCGAGAATATATAATTCTATTTATACATCAAGCTGCAACTATATATCTTCTCTCATTTTATTTTATTTTTATCTTAAAATAATCTTATAACTATACTTAGTTTAGTAACCAAACACGAATTTATTACAATTTTAACTCATATTTTATAATTAAAAAATAAAACATAAGTAAAGTTATAGAAGTTTCTTGCTTTGTACTTAGGAGGTGCAACTTTTTAATTTCTTTTTTTAAATCTCCAAAGATAGTGAGAATATACTTTGAGAAACCTATTGCCTCAGTCCTTAGATTCCAATTAAGAGGCGTATGATTTGATATATAAAGTTTTATTCATAGATATATTATCTAGGCTAAAATTAAAATAAAAAATTGATCAAAATAACCATCTAGATATTTATTTAAGGTGTACATTTCAAAGCTTAAATACAAAATTAATCCAGTCACTGACTAGGATGAGTTCGGTATAAAAATGAGATTGGATTAGTTATCGTGTATCCCAATAGGGGATATAATATCTCACCTAGGGGTGAAATAATAATAATAATAATTATTATTATGTTACCATTATATAAGAAATAATAAATTTAGATATATAAATAATAAAACTAAAATTTATTTTTATTAGTATTTTATATTTTGTATTTTATATTTATTTAAAGTATTGATATATTAAAAAATATTTCTATATTTTTATTAAATAATTTTATATAACTTATACTATTATTTTGTTTACTTTTAATTTTAATTCTGATTATTTTGAATTGAACGTTATTCTTTTTATAATTAATATAGTATTATCATTACATATCAATTTAAGTTTGAGATAATTAATAATAGTTTAAAACAATAATTAATGATACTATTCTTTTGTTGAGGATAATAATGTAATTCTGATTAGTTATCTCATATATAATCTTGTATAAGATAAATATTAGATTAAAATTGTAATATGAAATTAATAATCTCGGGGGATATATTATCTCTGAAATAGCTCTATAGATGATCTCCTCTTATTTAATGCTACAACCAAATGCACCTTTAGCAACTTATATAAGATTTTAAATATTCTAAAATATTTGTGAAGTGTGTGAGAAAAACTTTTTAAATAAATTAAAAGTAGTTGAATAGAAAATAATTTATATAGAAATTTTCTTAAAATTTGACAAATATTTTTAAATATTAAAAAAAATTTATATAAGTTGCTAACTGAGTTAGCGGCTTATATTTGAAAGTTTCAGCATTTTCTAAACATACATAATCTCGTATTTAAGTTTTAAAACAAATTTGATGTATAAAAAGAATTACGAGCAATTTAAAAATAGTCAAAAACAAAACAATTATTGTTTTAAATACTATGGGTAATTTAATATTAAAAAAACCCAGTTGGCTTTTTATTTGTCACTCATACCCATCTTCAATTTTTTTTTTGCTCATTAAAATATAAATTTGAAACATTGATTAAAGAGTTTCTATTTATATAAATTATCTGTATTAATTAAAAAATAATTAGAGAGACATGTATAGAAAAAAAATAGTAATGACAGAAAAGAAGAAAAACCAACAACAAATAAGAAGAAGAAAAAGAAGAGGGTACATGTCATTTCTCTTTATTCTTATATTATTCCATCAATATTTAATGAGCACTAAATAATAGAAGTGCAAATTTAGTAGAAAGGAAGGAAAAATATCATATCTGAAAAAAAAAAGAGCCTTAGTGACAAAATAAAAAACTAATTGGATCTTTGTTGCAAATTATCCAAATACTATTTACTTTGTTGCATAAGTATATAATGTTGTATTTTGAAATATCATACTGAGATTAAATGTAATTTATTGTTGGCAAACAGTTAAATTAAATGCATGCCAAATATGCAATATCTAAATTAAAAATAATTTATAATAAATATAAATGAGATTATTATTTTTCTTAAAAAAAGTGTGTGTCAAAAAAACTTCTTAAATTAAGTCTCTCTTCTTCTCATCTAAAAATAAATTCAAAAAAAGAAAAGATATTTTTTTTAAATCTCACTATTTTTCTCTCCTTAACCCAGATATTTAAAAGTTTTCTACTAGTTATCGAGTTAAGGTTAATACACTCTAGCATTAGGCTTCCCTCATATATATATAGATTGAATGACTAGATCAATCTTCAAATAAATATAAAGTCCCAAAATCTATGAAAAGAATTAAATTTATAGCATCTAAAATGGGATCCAACTACTATGTCACAAGACTATTTATTTGCCAGGCTCATGAATCAATATTTAGAGTTTAGAGATCAGAGTAAGAAAAAAGATGTTGCAGACATTATAAAGGCAACAAAATCTAAAAGCTTTCTCTTCAATTGCAACAATTTGATTACATAAATGAGACACAAGTATAAAGATTAAAAAAAAAAAAAGAAGTGGTGGAGGGCTCAAAATAAACCTTGTCTACTTTATTGGTTTGTTGCACTCACCAACTGCACACACCAAAGAGGAGTGAGCTCCACTCTATTTTGTAATTTGCACTCAAGGCTAGCTCCTATTAGCTCCTCTAATAAATAAGGGCACTCCTTGAGAATGTTGCAAGGGGGTGTTGACCGCTCCAAAAGTCCACAATGGTTGCTACAATTAGGGCTACCAGAAAAGCTGACGAGGCTCATGAGTTTAGCTCGGCTCAAATTTTAGCCGAGCCAAGCTGGGTTTTATAGCTCGAAATACTAATCGAGTTGAGACGAGCTAGACTCAACTCCCTCGAGCTCGGCTCGAATTATCTATATATATATATATATATATATATTTGTATTGTCTGTTTAAAAATTTATAGTAAAATATTATAGCACAATTAGTAATGCACTTTAATCTCGAATAGAATAAAGAGTTAGAAATTATCTTTATATATACCCAACTCTTAAAAGATTATATTATTATAACTAAAAATAAGTATACAATAAAAATTTTTACGAACCGAGTCTATATTATTAGGCTTGTTTACTTCCCTCTCCCTTGCAAGTAAGAGTGTAAACGAGTTGAGCTTAAGCGAGCTGGCTCTAGTTTAGGTTCGGCTCAAAATTAATTTTGAGCCCTCCAAAGTGGAGCTCGAGCCAGTCCATATTAAATTTGGGCCTAGCTCGAGTTTGATTAGAGGAGGAGGAGGGGAGTGGGGATGGCGACTTGACGAGGCTAGAGGAGGATGAGAGGAGAAGGCGGCGACGGAGGAGATAAGGAGATCTACATCGAGGCTGACGACAATAGAGGAGGAGGCCGACGCAAAAGTCAAGGTTGACATCGATGGAGGAGGAGGTCGATGTCGAGATCGAGAATGACTTCGATGGAGGAGGAGGCCGAAGTAGCCGATCGATAGAGGAGGACGAGGAGTAGGAAGAGGAAAGGAGGAGGAGATTGGGTGGGTTTGTTGGGATGTTTTTATTAGATTTAGGATTAGGGTTAGTATAATTAAGATCTAACGGTAGCCATTGGATTAAAATCTAATGGTTAATTTACATATAATATATATATTAATATATATTATACTTAAATCCAAGCCTATCAAGTCAAATCTAAGACTTTGGCTTAGCTCAAGCCAAATCGAGCGAAGCCCTAGCTTGCAAGTTGCTTTATCCGCTTAAAATGAAGAAAAAATTCTCTAGTTTCCTTAGTTTGAGGAACTTAATTTGTTGACCTTATTTCTTAGTTTTGACTTTTTAAAAATAGCGAACTAAGTTAGAAATTCTAGAACGATTTCAGAGACAAACAAGACCTAAGCCCGGACTGCTGTTGTGTCGTGCTCTATAGCACCCTAGTCGCACCCTAGAGCACCTCTGCCACGCTCTAGAGTCTAAGAGTGATTTGAGATTGTCCCTCCAAATTGTCTCAGTTCCGGCGAGTTTAACTTAGTTACAACCAAATTTAGGAGCTTGACACGTTAGACACTTTTTTTGGGTTTTGGTGGAATATTTTAAAAGGTTCCGTGACAAGTAGCCAAGTAGGTCTTCCGATCATACTCACACGTGTCGGAAATGACGCCATTGATTAAACCGGTCACTGGAGAGGAGAGGAGAGGACAACGAAGAGCCTAATTGAACGCTGCGCCTCGAAGTCGTACCATTACCCAAATTTTGACGGCCTTGATCATATTATTTCAGATCCTACGGCTAATAAATCATGCCGCTCTCCTTAAAGGGCGAGTTTCCGAAAGGTCGACAAAGTCTTTCCGTCTCTCTCCTCTCCCGAGATAGAAAAAAGGAAAAAGGTAAGAATTCCAAAACCCTAGCTCTTCCGATCTCTTCGATAAACTGCCCCAAAGTCAAATTTCTCCAAATTCGCTTCTATATTACGGTTTTCTAATTTGGTTCGTGAGGCTTCTTCTTCTTCTTGTTTACTAGTGGAGATATTATTATAATTGTTTACCTGATTGGCTAGTCGGAGGTTTGAGTTTATGAGATTTTAATATCTGATCCTTATTTTCCCATTAGATTGTTGTGATGTTATACTTGTGCCTTCGTCGTGTAAATAGTACAATATGCTACTCAAAACAATGATAGTATTTCAATTTTTTATTTTTGTTAATGGACTCGAGCCTATTTTATAGTATGGAAGGTGCTACATTGTTCTGATGCCCATAAATTTGTGGTAATCCTATGTATACACCTGCATCACTATGATCCAATCATTTATGAAGTATTTCTGGATGACAGTATGTTGCTTCAGACATTCTTGATAACAAGATATGCTTTTTCCTTTTTCTTTTTCTATATGTAGGTTTTCGTATTCTGAACATTGGGATTTTGTGGATCTCAGAGTAGTTGAAAACTTTGCTGTACTATATAATAAAGGACAAAGGTTTAAGCGGTCATTAGTTTTCTCTGTGGAAATCTTTTTAGATGAAGAAAGTTAGTTTCTCTTTGTAGCTTTCTGAAGCGTATCAAGGAAATGGCTGACTCAAAGTCCGCTCTACGGAAACCAGTCTTTACCAAGGTGGATCAGCTCCGTCCTGGCACAAGTGGCCATACAATCACAGTGAAGGTGGTGGATTCGAAGATGGTCTTGCAGAGAGGACGATCTGATGGACCGCAAGGTCGGCGAACTGCCGAATGCTTGGTAGGTGATGAAACTGGAATGATCGTCTTTACTGCAAGGAATGAGCAAGGTATATATATTTCTTGCTACTCAGCCTGGTAAAGACTAGTATACGGAATGTATAGAGTGCAATAGTCTTATGAAACACTGAAATTACCTACAGAAATGATGGGTGGTGTATAGTATAGGAGTTTATTATTTTGTTGGCCTAAGACACCTTAATATTGAGATCTTTCTATTTATGTGGATTATTTGTATTGAATATTTGTCATTGGTGGACTATCATAATTAAGCAGGAAGATTGAGGAAATATTTGGAGAGGGGACTATTTGTGATGAGCTAGAATGATACAATTAGAGTTGCTGACAAGTGAATCCATAATTGAAAATGTTAAGTATACTTTTGAATGGTTGAGAGAAGGTCTCTAGGTCTTCCAATATCTTTAGATTTCTGGTTTATGCACCTACTATTTTGTGTTGCTAGATATGCAAGAATGGAAACTTTGAACTTATGCTGGTGTTGCAGTTTGGTTTCACATGTAAAAGTCAGGTTTCCCATTCATTTACACACATTGACAATGAGGAGATATAACTTATCCCAAAAAAGTCATGTGATGTATGAATGTAATACAATTAGTTTCATAAAAATGTCATTCTATGACTGACAACTAATGTTCAAGGATTGCCATGCCAAAGGTATGGGATCTGTCGACCTTGGCTTGTCACAGTACGTATTGTTGGCACGTGTTGTGCTAAGACGATTTGCTATTGGTATATTGAAATAGTCTTGACATGTTGAAAAAATAAATTTTAAACCTAGGGCCTTAAAATAGGTTTTAAAGGCTAACATAAAGTCTTTTAATACTATATATTAGTGTAACATATGCAATTAGTTAAATCTCATCATTTTTCCTAGTTCTTCTCCAATTTTATAAGTTAGGGCAAATAACTTTGGGAAAATCAAAATTTTCCTTTGATTTCTAAAATTTGAAGTATAATCTATATAGAGGCACCAAAATGCAAAGAGATATCAAAAAGGAGGAGATAGACACCAAATTAGGTTTATTAAAAATAAGGTATGCTGATATTCTCAATTTCTAGTTGCATGCATCGGCACAGGTGGCCATAATACTCCCTTTGTATTGGTGCCAGTAATTTACTGGTGCCATACATATTGACCCATGCTGATGAACACGACAATCTGGCATCATGTGAAGTTTCAAATATAGCAGAGATTAGTTCTAAATTTCCAAAGTTTCCTTAGTTTTTGACTGCATCTATCGTATTCTGGTCTGATTTTTTTTTTCTGTCAGTGGCTTTCTTAAATTTGAATACTCTTTTAGGTGGGGATGAGAAAATGGCAATTTAAGTCAGAGCTTTTAGGCTTGGCTTGGCACATATATTAGCTTATTGAACTTGAACAGAGCTTGAAATGAAGCTCTAAATCACTGCTCACACTTGCTTCTTAGCCAGTTAACTAAGCTGACTACTGACGCTTTTGAGCCAAACAAACCTACACAGACTTGCTTCTTAGCCAGATAGCTTATTGAACTTGAACAGAGCTTGAAGTGAAGCTCTAAATCACTGCTCGCTCTTGCTTCTTAGCCAGTTAACTAAGCTGACTATTGACCCTTTTGATCCAAGCAAACCTACACGGACACAAAAAGAATTAAAGAAAAAAAAGAACACTCATCTTGCTTCTCTTCAAGGTTGGCTTTCTTACACAAGAGCTAAAAATGTGGGCTTGGGTTTGCTTGATTTATAGATAAACCCACCTCAGTGATGCTTTTTGTAAGCCAAGCCTAAGCTATTCATGAAGAGCTGCTCATTAATAATCATACCTATTCATTAAGAGCTATAAGGTTGGCTTTCTTATATAAGAGCTAAAAGTGTGGGCTTGATTTATAGATAAACCCACTTCACTGGTGCTTTTTGTAAGCCAAGCCTAAGTTATTCATGAAGAGCTTCTCTTTAATAATCATACCTATTCATGAAGAGCTGCTCATTAATCATACCTATAATATACACCAATAATTTTCCTTTGTTTTCTTTATCTGGTTAGTTTGTGTTAGATAAAGTATCAATTATTTTGCAAGTGCTTTATATTGTTTTAGCACTTGCAAGATTTTTGATTTATTTAATGATTGTTATTAGTGGTGGAGCTATGATTCACCATTGGTAAAACTTGTAATAGGTAAAAGGAAAAATAATGGTCTACTTTTTGCTAAGATTTGTGATCTTTCTTGAATGGTTTTATATTCGGAATTGAAAACAATGGCAACACATTGGTAAAATCTTCACAGTTATTAGAGTCCTAGTAAATTATCATATACTGTTGTTTAGATTTATAGAAAGTCTCTTAATTTTTCTGCAACTCAATTACATAAAAAATATTTTAATCAAACCTTTTTTATTCCTTATAAAAATAATAAAAAAAGAAAATTTTATTCTTACAAAATCAATGAAATGGAATCTATGAATTTTAAAAGTAGTACAAATTACCATATACAATAATTTGTAATGCAATGTTCTTGATAATTGCTCCTTGTTTAGAAATTCTATTCTACATTGTAGATCTCTCAACAGATATGGAAAGATCATGGAAAACTTATTTCAGATTATTTAGAGATAAAGATTATAAAAGATTTTTGATGAGAAAGAAATTAAATTTTCTAATCTTTTTGAAATTACTATTATATGTAAGGAAAGTGGAAAGTTTCAATTTATTAGAGAGAAATACAAATAAAAGATTTTTAGTATCTCTTTGTGGATAGAGATATGATGGAGATGAGAAATAAATTAAAATGTCCTAATCCTTCTGAAACAAACTATATGTAAAATTTTCATAATTTATAGAGGGCAATTGCCACAACCCCCCCCACCAGTGATTGCTGTAATTTTATTTTTCTTTAGTGGATTTCAGCTGGGAATAAGTGAAGCACTAACAGTGGAGCCTTGTGCCTCATTTGAATTCATAGGTTTCATGAGTCCTAAGCTATTGGACTTTCTTTCAAGCAATCTCTGCTAAGGTCCATCATATCTTTCCTCTTTTATGAAGGGAAAAACATTCTTATTTGCACTTTTCTAGTTTACCAATCATCGATTTCAGTAGTCGTTCTTTCTATACTTATTTAGCAGGTTATGTCATATTGAATATTATCCTGGATGACTATTTTCTAGTATTTTTATCATATTTCCCTTTTCAAGTTAGAGGACGTACTAGGATAGCATAATTCTCTGAAAGGACATCTCTCTCTCTCTCTCTCTCTCTCTCTTAGTTTTGATTTCACTTTATATATTTATGATCCATTGGACTGTTTATATAGTTCCTTGTGATGTCTTTGTGAAGTATCATTGATTCCACATTTGCTTAATTTTCCATGAGCTCCTTTCGAGTCTATTTCTATATATTGGAGCCTAAAGTTAATTACACGATGGAGCCTTGGAGTAGTTAGAAATGGTGCAATGACTTTAGTTTAAATGGGAAAGAAGAATTCATTTAGATATTATAAGATCTCACATTAGATGCATGCACCTCACCTGAAACTTTACATTATAAGATATAATAAGTTCATCAACTCTATTAAAATTTCATTTTTTACAACATACAGTCGAATTTTGTTTTTGTCTATCTTATACTGCAAAAAATGATATATATTTTTTCAAACTTAATCCATTGGTGCATCAGGGGTCTAAATTTGGGTTACTTTGATTATTAATTGATTATCAGCACTCAACTCGCAAGTTGACGAGCTTATTTGGCTGACTATTCAGAATTTTGAGGAAGAAATTGAGGTCAATTGAATATTTATCTGAATTTGAGCCTTATTCACACCTAAGTTCCATTTGTTCCAAAGCTAAAGCTTCTGTTTTTACTGCAGCATATAGAACAACTAGAGTTTGAATCATTCTGCTGATATGTCAGAGTGCTTTTCTTTGTAAATATTTTTTTATATGTTCCTTTTGCACATTTCTACATATATTTCACATTGTGGTTGTGAGAGAATTTTGAAAAGGTTTATGGTTCTTCAATTTTGATGATTATAGAAATTGTCATCTCATTTATGCCACCTTACTCCTCAGAAGAACGTTTACATATGCTTAGAAACAGTCATAATGTTGTGTGATTCTAATTGACTAAATCCTTAAATTAGATAATCTTTATCACTTGCCAATCATGTGAACTGCATAATCAGGAAATTGCATGATACATTAATCAGTCTCCTCAAGACAGATTTCATGGTTTCATTTCATTATAATTAGGGAGGTGTTTAATTTCATTTTCAGTGCTTACTAGTCTTGCATATCCTTCAGTCCCTGAGCTTCCTAGTGATGCCGACCATTATAAACTTCTAATTTTTCGCACTAAGCTAAGTTTTTTACTTTTATATTTACTATCGTTATAATTGATTTTAGCTTTCATGGTTTTCTTCTCCCAGTGGACTTAATGAAGGCTGGGACAACTGTTATTCTGAGAAACGCAAAAATTGACATGTTCAAGGGTTCAATGAGGCTTGCTGTGGACAAATGGGGCCGCATTGAGGTCACTGATCCAGCTGATTTTTCTGTGAAGGAGGATAACAATCTTTCTTTGATAGAATTTGAGCTGGTTAGTGTCGTCGAATGATAATCATGTCAAAGTATCACGAGTGCCATCAGGAAGTCAGCCGAGTCTCCGTTTTCTTTTAGAAGGATGGTATGCCAATGGAGAAAGCTCTTTTTAGGATGGAACAATTGGGTACAATCACAAGAAGGTACCGGCAGTAATTTGTAAGACATTCTGGTTGCAACTCTTACCAGTATAAAACCCTTTTATCTAATTTTGACTTGAACGTAGCGTTATGATTTTAGTTGTTTAATGTTATACTGAGACTTCTAGTGGTGTTTACACATCGTAATTATGTCAATAAGTCTCTTTTCTGATTACTATGTCTTGATTTGCATTCTTTACTGTAACTTATTATGTTCGCTAGTAACTTGTCACTTTATATTTTGAGAGCAAGGTCCATAGGCACGAAGGTGTACCTCAGTCCATTCCATATAAACTTGATCTTAAGATTGCAAGACTCGTGGTTATGTTTACGCCCTGACAAAGGCATGGTCCATTGACAACTTCGGAACTGCTCTCTAAGAAGCATACCCTCGGAGGAGAAGGTAAGTGTGGGTACTCCGGGTCAGTAATCAAACATTACTATATATATTCTCATACTATAATTTTATATGACGTAGCGTTTATATATTATAAATTTAGTAATAATATATTTTGATACCGTTTATATGACACATGCTAAATTATTTTCCTGAAAAAAAATAAATAATTTTTGCCTTTTCATGTCACGTTGAAGTTATTATGACACTCTTATTATAAATTCTCTCTTATATATCTTTTTTTTTAAATAAATATATTTTTCGCTTTTAAAAAAAAATTAAAACTTATTAAGTACGTAATAATTTATAAGTTGATTACAAATTTACGTGCTTTTGTGCCTGTAGACGGTTGTATGCCCGTAAGATGCTTGTGAGCCTACTAATATGCAAGCCAGCAAGCTCGCAAAAAATACAAATTTTCTTATATATTTTTAAACTTCACCTAATTGATTTCATTTAATAAAAATATTTTCATCTAATATCATTAAAGTCAGAGTGCATTTTGGTTCATTAATTTTATATTTCATCTATTTCTCTCTAAACTCAACATATTTTTATAATTACACCCTTAGCCTAATTCATAATTAAACAGCACATTTCTCAGTCTAACTCAAACTATCTAAATTAGGAGTAAAAATGAAGTTAACTAAGCACATTTAGGCTTAAGACTCAAACTAAACAATACCATACATATAGTGTTTAAGTAATTCAAAATATAGTGGCAAATAGAATTGGGATTTTTAACAATTTAACCTTTTATTCGGCTCATGAAATATATCATAACCCTAGGCTAATAAAAAATTTACGTTTTACATTCAAGCACTAAACATCCGACAATCCTCTTGCTTAAGGAGCCCTGCCCTTCCACCATCTTCAGACCTAGACCTGGGTTAAAATGCTGTCAACCGAGCAAACCAAATCGTTCTTTTGTGGCTTCTTATGACTCATGAGCATGGAGGCAAATCATATTTGTGTCCACTTGTTACGGACCAGATCTGAAACGATCCGTCAGAAGAATGATTATGAAAATTTAGGTGAAGGTAGCCTCGTAAGTTAGGGTTATAATGACTCTAGTTTCACCTAAATCGGAGATCAAGATGAGAAGATAAAAATAAAATAGTGGAGATAAGTCAAGGAGGGTAGGACGGTAATTTTTGACGTTGCGGCAGTCGTCGGAGGGTGGTGGACGGTCGTATAGTAGGGTGGCTGCCGGAAGTAGGAGGTGGCTAGGGTTTGGAAGCTTAAAAGAGATCTACGATTATGATTTATTCTTATAAAGATAAAGACAATCCAACGATTAATGTAAAAAGATAAGGACGGAAATAATAACTTGCTAAACTTATATTTCTTTCAATTCAATCCGTATAATTATCATCCACTCTTATTTATAGAATTGCGATAGATAGATTTCGAATCTGGAGATGTCATAAATACTAAAATTGTAAATCTGGAGGTTGGCGATCTTATACATCTTGTTTGATATTATTCAGACGTCTGTAGAATATTTTACGAATATTTTTTCAAAACTGCGCAGAGCTGGATTTAGCTTTCTAACCTTCTAACTAAATAAAATAAGCAAATAAGATAACTAGACTTAATCCATTGAGTTTAATCTTCCCTTGATGTGATCCGATCTGACTCGGTTCGCATCACCACCGCCTCCATCATGCAGATCACAATTTTGTCCTAGCAGTATTCATTTGTCTTAAACTTTAGATCACTTCTCCAAACAGCAATGGTGGTGCGTGAATGGGGGAGGCCTAATACAGTATTAGTAATGGTTCTTTTGGATCATTTGGATTTTCTCTATGCCTCTTGCTTAGGCGGGGGGGATCATTTAATGCTTAGCTTCGAGGCAACTTGCCTGAGGAATGTTTTGGTATCAGAATATCATTACTGAAACCTTTAATTATTAAGAAATCAAAACGCAAATCTATAGTAAGATGTTTATATGATTCCTTAATTGGGTTTGAATCCTAAGAGCATTTTAATGCCTAACATATGACAGTCTATAATATTGGCGAGAGAACGTGGGAAACAACCGACGAAATTTGGCATCTAAATCACAAGCAGTAGAATTCATATACTTGTTTCATTTGCGTGTTAGAAGGTCAAAGTTTCACGACCCTTTCATAGTTGTCTACATGGTTCTCCACTACGACCTTTAATAAATTATTCTCAATAGCCTTTTTTTTATATAGATATCCTTCTCGTTCTTCTAATGGCTCAAAGGGATCAACATGTACATGTGATATAGGGTGCTCCTGAAGGATTATCCTAAGTAGATTATGATAAGTCTAATTCTTATCGGATTAGGGTGCTCCTAAAGGATTATCTCTTCTGAGTCAATTTCTTATCAGGATAAGATTTTAATCGCTAGTATAACTCTATCCGAGGGCATTCTATATATATATATATATATATATATATATATATATATATATATATATAATGTGAAGGGGCTACAGTATTAAAGAGATACTATATCTAAAGATTATCTCTCTTATATTACTTTTCCTCTCTTGGTAGCCATGTTTTAGCTATCATCCAAGCTTAGGATTTAAAAGATGAATAAGTGTGTCATTCTCACCCGATGTGGTGTTGTTCAGTATCGACCTCAGATTAAATCAAAGTCTTCAAATAAGGTCTAAGCTCGGCACAACGCAAGCCAAACGGAGCCGCATTTTTACATCCTGAAGGGTAAGTTTTATGAGCAGGTGTAATAACACAATAGTTATTGCCTACATTTTGATTTAATATAAAGTAGATGGATGAGATAGATATCGAGAGTAAATTTTTAATTGAGTTAGTATCTATATAAGATATGCTTTTGATAAAAAAATATATTTATATTCTTGAGGATATTATAATATTTAGTTATTATTCTGAAATAAGGAGTCATTTTCTAAATAAAAAAAAATTATTTATGAGATGAACGAGAGCTTACTCTTTTTCCAAACTTACGAGTCGGTATGACATTTTATTTTTTAATTTCATCTGACTACTTGATGCATAGATTAAGATTCAATAAATAGAGATTAAACAACTAAAATTGAGAGATGAGATAAGTCAATTAAGTGGCTTTTCTTTGCAGAATTGAATTCTGAGATTTAATTAAGAAATTAAGACTTTTTCAATCCCTAGGGAGTGTGATATCCTAATCATCAAGTTGTCTCGATTGACCAAATGTGGTAGTTGTACTTGCTTAATGCAGAAGCATTTATGAATCAAATATGTTATCGAAGGGATATATATTATATGTTGCTATTTTAATTCTACGTTATTGTTGTTGGAATATAAATAAAATAAAAACTATCATTTCCTAATGGATTTAATCCCACTAAACTTACCATGTCAATTAAATAATAAAAAAAACACTTTTACCTATTTAAATCAAGCCCATTTCTTTGGCCTACAAAGAAAAGTTTAAATACATTTTTACCCTTGCCTACCAAAATTAACTTTACCCTCTTGATCTTTGAATTATATGTCACTCTATCTCCTTGTCTTAAACTGCATATATAAACATATTTAAAAAACAACAAAACTACCTAATGATGGTGCTTCTCTTAAATGAATATGTTCACAAAATCTGGTGATGGTTTAATAATACAAACTAATTTTTTAGGGCGTTAGATGATGTTTAAACCGTTAGCAAATTTTAAATTAGAAAATCATAGTCGCCGTTAACTTTAGATGAAAAATGTGACGGTCGCAACTCGGAACAAAAGTATAAAAAAAACATAGTAATATAAACGTGTAGACATGATACAAATGTAAGCATAAAAGTGAGAGGAAGTGTTAGAATACAAAAACTAAAAATAATTTCCAAAATATGACTACCTAGGTGTAGAAAAAATTGTATTGCAATGTCTAACATTCTATAAAATTGATCAGAATTATTGGTTAATATAATCGGAAATTGTATAACATTCTATAAAATTAACCACTTACCTTTTCAAGAGTAAATTAGTCTCTTTATTTCTTCCATCTCCTAAGTCATTCAGAAATCAAAACAAATTTCTCTTCCATAAGATGACTTTCTATATCTTTACAAGACATGCATTTTCTTTTCAAAAAAAATGGAATGGGACCGGTAGGTCAAGTCGTGTTTAGAGTGACAACATTATCTCTTAATTGATCAAGAGATAGAATAATCTTGTTTCAAATACTCTGTTGGTATGGCATCTCTATCAATATGCTTGCAAATTTGTATGAAAAATGTAAACAGATATAACAAGAGAACATTGACCTTGTACATAATCTTATGCTCAATAGAATATAATCCACTCTTTTGTACGCTGATAATAATGCACAGAACGATTTCAACACGTTCATAATTCTTTACTAAATCAACAGCCATGAAGGATTTGATCATACCAATTAATGACTATGTACATCTCTTCCTCTCTCTGTCTGTCTGTCTCTCTCTCTCTCTCTCTTTGTGTGCTGCAAGTTGTGCCAAATGAGCTTAGGTTAAAGGCAAAGGCAACGCATGCAGTGCTCCAGTTGTCCTTTAGGTGTGAAGGAATTGAAAAGTACTTGCATGATATTATATATATATATATATATATATATATATATGCCAAGTTGGATGGAAGAGAAGTTAATTAAAGCAGCACATAGGTTAGAGGAGCAGTCATGTGATCTTCCTTAACTACTACAGATCTATCTATCTATCTATCTATATATATATATATATATTACACCCGTCAGGAGAAGTCTCTAGAGTAGTTTAACATATATTTGCAAAGGGCTCTCAGCATCATTTGCTCACGGGAGATCATGTATCTTGATTAACTTGAGCATGTTATTAATTAGTGTATGTAATTAAGGATAAAGCATGGCCTACTGGATAATTAAATAAAGTGTTAATTAAGTCATGCATTAAACTCGCCCTCTCGTTTCGTTTTCTTAGATTCCTCCTCTCCTTTCCAGACCCCCATGGGGAAGCCTCCCAAGAAGTGGGCCCACACGAAAACGCGGTTGGCGTACTATTTATATACAGTACTGCTCAGCCACTCCATTAACACCCAACCACAAGTGCAACAATCTCCTCTTCCTCCCTTGTTTCAACTGTCTCTAACTTTAGTGTTCTTGGCTTCTTCTTCTTCTTCTTCTTCTTCTTCTTCTTCTCTCTCTTCTGGAGTCTTCTTTTGGTTAATAGCTAGCTAGCTACCTATTTGTTTTGAGAGGATAAAGATCTCAATAGAGAGAGAGAGAGAGAGATGAAGAGCAGTGGAGATGGGGAAGGAAAGATAGAGAGGAAGACAGTGGAGAAGAACAGGAGAATGCACATGAAGAATCTATGCCTAAAGCTCTCCTCTCTCATCCCAAAGGATCAATATAGCACCTCAAAGGTACCTTACTTATGATTCTTAATTCTTGCCTCTCCTATTTTTTTTTTTTTTTTTTTAAATCTTGGCAAACAGATGACCACTAATTAATAATGTGCTATGATACCCACTTTTGCTAGCTAAATATAGTTTGTGCAGTTGAACTTGAAGTTGGTTATAGCTAGATTTAGTTCAAGTTAATGTTAAGGGAGTGAGGTTGTGAAGAGTAGTGATAGCATAGAAGAGTAGAAGGGCCAAAGCTTTTATATGCTTATGCTTCCTCTATTGGTAGATCTAGCTAGCTCTCAGTTTCAATTTATTTGTATTTTTATATGTTTGCTTATAAGTTTGGATGGTTGGATTGATCAGTTCTTCCTTTTTGGTCTTTTTCTTCTCTGCCTCTTTTTTTTTCTTTGCCCCTCTCTCTCTCTCTCTCTCTCTCTCTCTCTCTCTCTCTCTCTCTCTCTCTCTCTCTCTCTCTCTATATATATATATATATATATATATATATATATATTTTATCTATCTAATGATTAGTCTATGGACTCGACCTAATTAAAAAAAAGAAAAATTATATTCTATCACCACTTAGATAGCTAGGTTTAAATTTATTTTACAAGTTAAAATTGAAGATACTCATTACACATAAAATTATAAAGAATCGAATAATATTTGTAATGCACGTAAATAATACTGATCAAATTTCAAATAATAAATATATTAAACAAATATATGATTTTGTTATATCTTTATCTATAAGTATTATTTTAAATGCGTTGAAATATTTATTTAATTATTTATAACTTTATCTCTAACGAGTATCTTCAAATTCGATTTTATTAAGTAAGATAAAAAAATAATTCTTAGTTAAAAATAACTATTAAGGATTAAAACGACAAATAAAATGATTGGAGGTTAAACCCTGAATTTAGGCCTGACTATATATAGTTGTATAATATAATTTTTTCTAAAAAAAATTAGATAATAGTAGTAAATCTCGTCTTTTCATATCTTCCACTTATGAACGGGTCTTTTATAATTTAACTATGTTTAATTTTTAATTTAGCATATATATTTTTTATAACCAAGTGTACATAATTTTATGTATACGATGCACATTAAAGTCTATTTATAAATAAAAAACTAAATACAATTAATTACAAACCCCTGCAGTGACAATGTTACTGATATGGGTTACCATTTCTATTGCCAAAAATTATGCTGCTACCCCTACTAGGGTAGCGTTACAGGGAGCAATATATAATTATATACATCACCACTTGGACTATTGTAGCATGAAATCACTTAGAAAAATAAAAGAAAAAAAGAGCAACGATATATGAATAATAATAAAAATAATATTTGGGAATAAATTTATTGGCCAACTACTTCAGATAACTAGGAATATTTTTTATTTGCTAAATTTTAAATGCCCACGCGCTGTTTCCAGCTCTGAAAGAGACTTAGATTTTTGTTTTTTTTCTTATTCGAATTATTTTAGTAAACTGATATAAAAATGGATATAAAATTTAGACTTTAAGTCCATGGCAATTAGCTGCCTCGTCTTCTGTCATGAAAAATATTGATATATTAGAGGGCAGGTTAAGACATGCATGATATACAAATAGTTTTTAGGTTAATTTTTTTGAATCTAAGATGCATGATAATAGATTTAATCAGACTATCAAGTGTCTAGGATAGTAATCTTTAATAGTTGATCCATTGTTACTCCCATCTTGAGTTCTAGAAATTAGTCTGAATCTTTTTTCTTCTTTTTTTTGATGTCATTTAGGACACATTAACACAAGAAGATCACCTGGTTCAAGCTGCATCATACATCAAGAAGCTAAGAGAAAGGATTGAGAGGTTGAAGGAGAGGAGGGAATTGAACACAAGCATCAAAAGGATCAACAGGGATATTAGCAGCGAGATGATGATCGGATTCAGATTACCGGTGGTCGAAGTACGGCACGACGACGCAAACTTGGAAGTAGTCTTGGTAAGCAGCCTTAACAAGAAGTTCGCCTTCCATGAGGTGATTAGTGTTCTAGAGGAAGAAGGCGCGGAAGTCGTTAATGCTAGTTTCTCCGTCGTAGGCGATAAGATCTTTCATACAATTCACTCCCAGGTATATATAATTTTTGCCACTTTTCCTCATTCTGATCATATTCTTGATTCAGTAGTCTATTTAGTTTGTTGAACTGCAGCATTAGAAACCTTACAGTTTTTATTTTTATTTTTATTTTTTCTGAGTCTACTGATTATATATATGACAAGCAACTGATCAAGGAGAGAAATGCTAATTTCTGCAGGCTATTAGCTCTCGAATCGGCGTGGAGTCCTCGAGGATATTGGAAAGACTAAAAAAGTTGATTTCGTGATCATCATCTACAGACTCTGAGCAAGAATGTAGGAGTTTGAGATGGTATACAGGCAACCATAACGTACTGGAAGAACAAATTAATTGATCAGTGGATAGCTTCAACTATTAACTTCAGTTCAGATGAAGCTCTTGGGCCGGTCCCTTTGTTATTTTGCATATACCTTCCTCAAGGTGGAGAAAGAACAGAAAGCAAGGCTTGCTTCTCATGTAAATTAATCTGAAATCTTTTCTCATCTGAACTGTTTGTTTCTATGAACGTAGTTGAGATAAGCTTGATTGATCCATGCATGAGCAATACTTTAGAATCCTCTTTTTGAATAATGGATGGAAGTAGAAAAGGTTAAAAACTATTGTTTTCTACTAACTGAAGCTTCTAAAAAGATCCATTAGAACACTGCCTTTGAGGTCACCAGATCAAAGCCTTTTGTGAACTCTTTGCATTGTTGGGGTCTTCCCCCGATGTGGTCGACCGGAGATTCTCAGGCAACCTTCTCCGCTGCATCCCTCAATTCCTTGCTGCTCTAGGGCTCATCGAGTTAGGGCTAGATTGTCGACCTCTGAAAAACTTTGTGCCTTAGCCTATTCTTTTGCTCGCTTTGTGAGGAGATCCCAAAATCTCGCAATCATCTATACATTCACTATCAAAATACACGTGCTCCTCACATAGAGAGTGCCTATCTGATGCTCATATAATATGTTAGTTAATATTTTCACAAAATATTTAAACAATAATACTTAATTTTACTAAGAAAAAAAAATATCGAACAATAACTATAAAATATATAACGAGCATCCAAAATATATGAACAATAAACCAATGGAGGAGTCACTATTTATGTAACCAAAATAGGAAAAATGTATTCAATTATAACTAACAATTGCCAAAGAAGTGACTGTAACTGCATGTGAATCATAGGGCTATGTTTTTATATATCATAAATCTATAACTCAGTCCAAAAGTGACGATCACAATTGCAAAAAATTATAATGCACAACAGTTAAAGATAATAAAAAATATAGCAAAAGAATAACTCATGCTTAAGAGTACGAAAACAATGTGCAATCCAAATGACTAGTAATTAAATCTAGTTCATGTACTTTTCATGACTTATGAAATACTCCGTATCATGTGTCATATTATATTATGCATATATATCATACTATAGGCTTACATAGAGCTTCAACTAATTATTATTGCACATCATATCTTAATTAAGCTCACATGGAGTTTCAACTAAATATCACACAATCTATTATAAGCTCTCACAAAGCATTATAAATCAAGAAGAGATATAAATAACTAGCGAAAATATCACCCACACATGCCTATTGAGTACTGACAATACATGTGGTAGGTTATTTGTAGCTAGCAAATTGAAGACCCCATGCTATAAGCCCATATCCGTTATCCTTATTATCACCGCACACAACATAATTAGAGTATAAGACTCAAAAGGATGTACTAACCCTACATCACTTAGTACCGCCAGATCTATAATCGGTACCTTATATATATAATTTTTTTTATCATAATTGTTAAGCATATTTAATATATCTAATTAAAGCACACATGATTCTATGATAAGTGGATCATATGATAAAAAAATATATTAAGCACAAATGCAAACAAATATGAATGTGATAAATATTTTGAGTGTTGCATTATAATAATACTCATATTTGTCGTATTAAAGTTTACACTATTCCTAGATTATGAAAGATTCACCTATTAAAAAAATATATCTAGAATACGACAAGCTCTACACAAATGCTGGGCTCCTTTGATAAAAGTTTTTATATTTGTCTACGTCCTAATTAATAATAATTTTGGCATTCTTCTTCCTCAATGTTTTTCCTCTCAACACTAGGGTATGCAATGAAAAGACAAAGAACAATGGGGCGACAGTAAGGGCAACGTGAAGCTTTGCAGTGATCTATAGGAGACATATCCTTGTGCCATGTGTCAGTTCAGTTCGGCACACCCTATGAAAGAAGAAAGCGTTAAAAGCTTTATCGAAACACAGGAGGTTGCTAAACCACCTAACATTAGAGGAAACAACTTGAGTTGGGTTCCAACAAGTAGAGGGAGTCTAGGAAAACGAAAATGTAAAGGACTTGTTGTCACATGAGGAGTCAGGACATATCCTCTATGGTCAGCAACACTAGGGCATATTAAATAGTATCACAAGATTTCTCATGTAGAAGGATATGTGTTGATGGATGCGACTAAGATAAACGGTGTTTGAACGTGAGTTTGAAACTCAGACGTAGGAGGCTATATAGTGTAGCCTCTTTTAGAAGCTTGGATAATCCATAAAGGTTACCCACAGGATGAAGATTCCTAGAGCGATGCACATCGACTTGAGGTCATCGTCGATGGATTTCTCTAATAAAGGGATAATAACAAAATAGAAGTCAAAATGCAACAAAGATTGACAAATTCTAAATTAACTAGGTGGAGAGAGTGGGGACTCCTGAGGAGATCGATTGGCGCATTTGGGTTGCTTTGGTGATCCATCATCAACATGCACATCACATCGAACACTTATGGTAAGCAGGGAAAAGAAAGGGCAAAAAGAAAAATCGAATATGACAACTAAGGGAAAGAGAGGACGGATAGGGTTAAGAGGGGGTTTTGAAGGTGTGATTTGGGATCTCCTTTGCAGCAAATCTAGAAATGATGCGTGGAGTCGTTACATTAAGTAATTGTTCGAGAGCCATTATTTTTCTTCTTCTTATAGTATCAAGTATCAACATCTCTTATTTTGACCTTTTTGGGACTCTTTCCTTCTTTCTCTAGGTTTTTCTTTCTAAGCTCCGAACTTAATTAGTTAGTCTTATTTTTTTAATTATATTTTAAAAAAATTTAAACTTAATTAGATAGAAAAAAAAGATAAAAATATATGAAATCTCTAAATTAGGTTATGGTCCCTGAATCTAACCCTTTCTGAACTCAAACCAAACGAATCCTTACTTCCTTCGTGGCTTCCCACCTACTAGTCTTATGGGAAGCGACGCACTATTATGGAGTGAGAGGAACCACGGGATCTTCCGACATCTCTCTCCTCGATATTTGCAGGCAGTAGAAATCCTCTCTATTTTTTTGTTTTTTGTTTTATAGTATCCAGGATAATAAGGCATTAGAGAGCTCATTCATGGTCCAGCCCAATGCAGATACAAAAGCATAGGAAAGCCCAAGATGGCTATCTACCTATAGAAGATCTCCAGGGCCAAACAAACTCTAATCCTATAACATTTAGTGTCTATTAATTAATTAGCTGAG
The DNA here is from genome assembly GCF_019914945.1 of Typha latifolia. NCBI lineage: Eukaryota > Viridiplantae > Streptophyta > Magnoliopsida > Poales > Typhaceae > Typha > Typha latifolia. Next base: position 13,397,719 of record NC_133087.1, on the reverse strand, counting down.
AAAGGGTTGAAAAACTTTTTAAGGGCACTTAGGCCCACCTCTCTTGGTCTTCCAGTTGTTGTAGCAGGAGCAAACTTGCTTGTTGCCATAGTATCCAGGAGTCACACACAAGCACTTCCTGCAGCACTTCTGGCAGAAGAACATGCATGGCTTATGCTACTGCGTCTCTGCGCATCTCCTTGTGCACTCACCAGGGCACTCTACAAAATGACACCACAACCACAACCACAACCACAACCAATGATGTTAGAAGAGTAAAGCTTTAGAAGAAGAAGAAGAAGAAGAAGAAGGAGGAGGAGGAGGAAGTAGTAGTAACTAACGAGAGCTTCTTAGGCTGCCTGGCCCATAACGAGACTTTTGGGTCCTTTTTATTAACTTCTCCTGCAGTACTCTCTCATGTGTAACCAACCTCAGATGAGACCATGGAGGCCAAGGTGAGGAGCAAAAGGAACAGTGCAAGTAGAAATCCTCTTTCTCACCGTCCTCGTCTGTCTATTTTAAAGATTTTTCTTTATTATCTGGCCAATAATTTAGTAATTTTCCTTATATTTTTCTCTCCCCCTACCCCTCTCTCTTCCCTTGTCGTTTCGTTCGATGAATAAAATTTAACTTGACTGAGCCACTTTTCTCAAATAAATAAATAACTTAATCTTCTAGAGAAATTGACAGCCAATCAAGGCATAAATTGATCTAATTGGAAGCAGTTCTCTGCACATATGCACAAAAGATACGTAGACAATTTGGTCATGTTAAAGCCGGTTTCCATAATAATTGGATAATTGAGGTGGTCATTTGCATAAATTAACAACCAACTTTTACGGAAAAACGTGGGAGAATATTTGACCGTTGTCCGGGCTTTCTAGGCTCGCATACGTAGCGCCTCTCACTAACACGTAGTTGACCGTTGCCAAACTCAATCCATCGCCGCCGCACCTCCCTCCTCCCTTTTGATACTTTCCACTCCTCAAATCGATATATCTCGCTTAAAAACAGGAAAAATCTTAAATTCGAGTTGGGTTCTCCCCCAAATTGAAAGAGACCCTCTGGTTTGCGTCTTCTTCTTGATCATAATTTGATCCTAGATTATTAAAGTTCTGGTGGAAATTAAGAGATCTTTCGAGTTGGGTCTTCTCAATTGGATAAAGAATTGAAGATATCTTTTGTTTCAGGTACATGGATTTTTAGTATCATCTTTGTTCTATAAATTATAATACTCTTCTGAATATTTTGGTATTTCTGGAAGAATTTGGTAGCACGCACTCTGATCTCTCTGTTATAGAAGATATCAAAATGGTAGTTTTGACACCGGGAGTCTTGTTGAAGCTCATCAATGGCATGAAGGCCGGAAACAAGAAGCCGATGGGCGAGCACCGGACCGCGGTCCTGCAGGTGACGGACATCCTCCCGATAGACCTCGACGAGAAGGATCTCCGGCCGAAGCACGGATTCTACGTCAAAGTGTCGGATTCCTCGCACTCCATCTATGTCACCCTGCCATTTGATCAAGATGAGCTAGTCCTCAGCAACATGTTGCAGCTGGGCCAGTTCATCAATTTAGACAGGCTCGAGCCAGGATCGCCGGTTCCGGTCATCGTTGGCACGAGGACGCTCACCGGGAGACACCCCTTGGTCGGCGCTCCGGAGCTCATAGATCACACCAAGTTGGGTTTTGAGGAGACGACGCCGATCAATGATCGGTCGCGAAGTGCGTGGTTTTCGTCATCAAGTTTGAGACCTGATGAAGAAAAGTTAGCTTCAAGACGCCAAAGTGGTCTTATTTCAAAGAATCCACATTCGACTGTAGGTACACCAACAAAAAACTTGTTTCAAAATTCATATGGTCATCGTTCGTCTACATTTTGAAAAAGTTTCTTTTGTTCACAGGAGAAGAATTCAAGGTCTCATGAACATAGGAGTTCTATTGGTGGTACCCCCGAAGCACTGAAAGGAAAGCTTGACATACTATGCAAAGTATAGTATCAGCTCAATCTCTTTATACTTGTTTACTAGATGCAACAAAATTAAGATCTTGTGATCTTTTTAGGAGGCTATGCAGCAGAGAGAAGTAGCTCACAAGGTGGCCCTTGGAGCATTCCAGGATGCGTCTGCCGCTGAAACTGTGGTTAGGATTCTTAGGTAAGGCCTGTTCACCTTGAGATTCTTCAACTCCCAATCTTAACATGCATTCGAAGTATTCGATAAAATTCCATCGTAAAACTTGCAGAAAGTTTTCAAAGTTGAGCAGAGATGCGAGGCCAGAAGCTGCAACTGCTTGCATTGATCAGTTCCTAAGTTTCCATCAAGAGATGGCACGAGCCGTGATCAAAATGGAGACAGTGCAAGCAGCTACTTCAATGGCTGTAGTAAGTGAAAGGAAGGAGATGAAGGCAGAAGATGGTGTGGCTCATGATGATCACAAGGTTCTAATGTGTAGCTTAGATAGCTCAATCAGATTGGCGAAGAAGATAAGAAGTGAAGCTGGAGATTGGTTTGTGGAGTTCTTGGACATGGCAGTGGAATCAGGATTATTGAAGACAGCGAAAGGAATCATGGATGATGATAAGAAATCACTGACAATAAGAGTCATCAAATGGCTAGACATTGAGCAGAGCTATAGTAGCAAGAGACATATTAATCCAAGAGCTTCACAGATAGCAAGAAAGCTGAGGATAAGGTCCAGGAATTTTTAATTTGCACTCAATTAACATCATCATTCAACTACTTTGGTTTCTTTACATGTAACTGCAGAAAGAACCATGAATTCTTTCAGTGGGTTTAGTTGTATAAATTAAGTTGCTTGGTAGATATTTTGAAAAACAAAGAAATTATAGTTTAAACCCTGCATTTTTTAGTATTTATATTTAGGACCAATAACATTTTGGTCTATTTTTTTCGCAATATTATTTTATATTTTGGCCATCTAATAATGTCCCAACTGATTTAGACGTCGACTCTAGAGAAAGATGATAGAAAGAACACACTATAAAAAAAATATATCAATATTTATAGAAGAATTAATAAAAATAGAAGTCAAAGATTTCTCACCCAATTTGGGTTTATTTATTTAATTTCAATCGGTCGATAACTCAATTCGAAATTTGAGGATTTCATATCCCAATTCCTCTACAAAGCCGAATTAAATCCAAGCTATTAATTTACGCTCATTTCGATTTATTAGTCCGAATATAACTAACAAAAAATCAGATTTATTAGTCCGAATCAATAAAATTTTGATCTGCGTCACGAAACATTATTCGTCCACATAAATCCACCGTTATCTCCTCCCGTAACGCCACAGCCACCAGCCGAAACGCCAAAGAACAGCACAAGCCATCACATTTCGGAAAGACGAAGATTAGAATGAGGAGGAGGGGAGGGAGCAGCTTGTGGTTGCAAGAAACCCCCACAGTCGAGGTACTTGGCAGTTCCTTAACTGGCTAACGGATTAAAACTCTTTTCTTAGCAACCCGTCACTATCCGCCAAGTACACGACTGCAGTAAAATCGTGCTTTTGAGGCTGTAGACGATCAGCTACCGGGGAGGTAAAAGAGATATTCCCGCTCGCAGTACATCCTCCTCCCACTTCTTTGGCGGCGTTCGGTTTGTCTCCTCCTCTCTTCGTCTCCATTCCCCTCCCCGCCTATAAATACCCCCACGAAACCCTAGCCTCCTTCTCCTCCAATTGTAGGGAGAGGGAGAGAGGGAGAGAGTGAGAGATTTCTATAGGGGGAGAGATGGGAGAGTTCTGCGGCAGCGATGGGGTGGCGCTATCGCAAGAGCAGGGGAGGACGGTGCCGTCTCATCCCGTTGACCGCCGTTTCTTGAAGCAGGTGTTCGATAACGTCCACGGGAACATATCTCTGGATCCGGTAATTGGAATTGCATCTCTTCTCGATGCTTCTTGTTTACTTTTGAATTCCATTTAATAAGTATTGAATTTGTGAGCTGACTTGGTTGGATTCGAATTGGTAAGGGTTCTTATTTGTTGTAGAATATACTTTTTTTGTTGACTTTTGGATTGGATTCTCTGTTTTCTATTTGGAGGACTATGAGATGGTTGGAGAACTCCTTCTTGTGCTGGTTTGAATTTTTACTCCTTTGAGCAAGTCTGGCTCCTAGGGCAATGCTGTATTTGTGTTGGATTTTGAATTACGAAGGGTAGTACAGGAAGGAGCGCTCTTTAGTTGTTCGATATCATGCTTCACTGCAATCTTTGGATTGTCTTGCTTTGGGTGTTGCTTTATTTACTTTTGTTTCTGAGTCTTGGTGCAATGAATTGTATATATATATATGTGTGTGTGTGTGTGTGTGTGTGTGCATATCTCTTGCTGCTCGTCCTTTATATTATAGCAGCAATCAGTTAAGTTTTAGTTGATCAAAGTCACACTTCGTAAAGTGCTAGAATATGTGTTGGCTAGACAATAGAGCATTATGTTATCAGTCTGGTCTGAGACTACAGAGCACTAAGATACATATCTTCCACCATTTTTGCAGTATGCAGTTTCTCTCCCAAGTTATGTGTCTTCTCTTTCTGAAGATTTTTTTTAAGCCTTTAAGCTTTAACTTCTTTCATGCTTATTATTTACCCTTGCCAAAATGATAAATGAGTACAGAGATTCTGTACCAGTCATCGCCTTCATGAACTAGAGATACTAATAGCTAATACCCTTTTTCCACTACTTCTGTTCTTCTTTGGCTTCGTTTCTGTACACCTTGTCTCTTTCCTATTACTTGATCTCCTGGTTATTTGACTATTGCAGCTCAGTTTGAAGTTCATCGATACTGAACAATTTCAGAGGTGATATTTACTTTCCCACGTGTTTTCGACCCAATTCTTACATCAGTAATTGCTCGCTCACTACTCAGTGTCTTGTATGATTCAGGTTGCGGGATCTAAAGCAACTTGGTGAGTTGCACTAAACATTATTTTAAACCAGAATATCTAACTTAGGGACACGGTCTGGGTTAAATAATAGTTCTAAAGCAATTTTTTCACTACCAAGAATTTATCTACCCATCTTTTGTGAAGTCATAATATTCTTATCGGAGATGGGCTGGTAGTGTTTTTGATGATTTTGTGCAAAAACTTATCTTAATTGCTAATGTCCGAGCAATCATAGGCCTTTTCATAGTAAATATAACTCCTACTGAGGCCCATTTGACGAAAATTTAGCTAATGATTCGACCACTGTGGATTATCTGTTCAATGATAACACTATATGTAATGAATCTTTTTTTCCTTAGTCTTTTACATGAGAATTGATGGTAACATGTTAGATTTATTTTTTAATTATATATTTTTTTGTAAGGATATAATTTTAATTAATTATTTGTTGAGTATAAGGATGTTTGTCATAGAAGTCGTTTACAAAAATATGATGAGTTTAACACATTCTACATACTCTATAGTCTATACTGAATAATTACTTTCCTGAAAAGCATGACATTATGTGAACAGCATTAGAGTATTGCTAATTTGCTGTGTGAAGTTAAATAGAGCTGTTTCTAGCAAAGAACTTTACATAAATAGAGCTGAATTGAAGAAAAGTATTCATATACCCGACCTCAAATAGTTGGAACTAGTGACCTCAAACAGTTATATGTTATGAAGCTGTAAATTTACAAAGATAATTGTCATATAAAATTTACTTTTATGATATGATGCATCCACTGGAAGATTGCCATTGTGAATGATGAGTTGTAATTATTATTCTCTTTCTATATTAGAATATACTGGAGTGTCAGGAAAAACAATTTCTTTCGTTATCTCAAATTTCTTACTCACTCTGAAAATTCTCTATATGTTTCAGGTCTTACATACATGGTGTATCCAGGAGCGGTGCACTCTCGTTTTGAACATTCTTTAGGGGTTTATTGGCTTGCTGGGGAGGCGATTCAATCCCTCCAAAACTACCAGGTCTGAATTTATATATTTATTTTCTTCATATACCAGAAGATTCAAAATGTTTATTGAGGCACTACTAGTCTACTTGTTCTGTTTGCAGGGTTCTGAACTTGATATTGATCATTTCGATATACAGACTGTGAAACTTGCAGGTAAGTAATCTGGAATAGTGGAATCTTATCATCAGTTTGTCAAGCAATTTAGTTAGTGATGGTCTGACTACCATATTTTTCAGGCCTTTTGCATGATATTGGCCATGGACCTTTCAGTCACTTGTTTGAGCATGAGTTCCTTCCTCGTGTCCTTCCAGGATCAAAGTGGTATCTCCCATTTCCATTGGTTTTACATTTTTATCTATTCTAATCCTATATGTTCAATTTCGGATATTTCAAGGTTAGTTAACCAGACAGAACTATTAGTAAACTTTTCAAAGATGTTAAAGGTAGAAATTTGCCATTAAAAGATAGAAGATGGAAAAGTCATAGTGGAAGTTTAAACTTTTGTTTGAATAGATAACTGTTCTTCAGATGTTCTCAATTTGTATTCTGAAATGTTCTTCATCAATTAACATTAATAGACCTGAAATTTCTATGAATATTGAATCCAAGATTCCAAAACCTGAGATTAGGATTGGCCATCCGAGCAAATGATACATATTGAACGCCCGGATCAGATCAGACTGTTTTTTAATTACATAAAGTTTTAAATATTATGTAAAATACTGGAAAATTTCTAAAACTTTAGGAAAAATGATAAAATATAAGATAATAATAATTATTCATATTTAAAACTTAAAAACTAAAAAAATACTTACTCAAACCTTTGATAAACTCCAAGTTGGCTCTCATAAAGAAATTCTACCGTAGTGAAGAAGAAGAAAAAAGGAGAGGAAAAAACCAAAGAGAAAAAGAAACTACATTGAAGAAGTAGAAGATAAGAGAAAAGAGAAAAAAAGAAATAAAATAACAAAATATCGCATACTCGAGATCACTGAAGTTCACTGGAGTTCGCCAAAGCTAGATCTCTGTGTCAGAGAAGCAATGACTATGCTAATGCTAGGGGGAGAGAGAGAGAGAGAGAGAGAGAGAGAGAGAGAGAGAGAGAGAGAGAGAGAAAACGATAGGGATAGGGGCATCAATTATTGATGTCTTTGGGTTGAATCCGAGTTAGATCCCGATCGACCTGAACTGGTCGGTCCCGATCCGGATTGAGATTGGATTGGGATCAAGGGATTTTTCAATCCATGATTGAATCAATACAATTTAACTTCAAGATATATTTTGTTTTATATTGAGGAAAGTGAGGAAATATTGTAAATGTGTCCATAACTTTTCTAGGTTACAAAAATAAATCCACTAGCTTATTATATTTATCTTTATCATGAGATTTATGCAAATTTAGTCCTTCAACTGAAATTCCGTTGTTTCTCTGTTTGAAGAAGCAAATGACTGATCTGAGATGAATGACATTTATTACCACATGGTCCACATGTCCATGATGATAATTCTGTACATAGCTTCTCCCGACTACCTTAACATTCTTCACATTCGCATAAACAAAAGAATTGTGTCCTTTAGTCTTTCCTTTTTGACTTGTACTTAGTTGTTACTTTTGTAGGACTCATGAGCAGATGTCAGTGCAGATGGTGGATTACATCGTTGATGAACACTACATTGACATTGATCTGAACAGCCTTAAGATTGTTAAAGTAAGATGGCGCTTAATCAGATCTATTGTAGAGAATAATACATTTGCACTAATGATATTATGGTCTATATCTTTGAATCTTTCAACAGGTTAATTTTGTTTAAGAATTAGTCGTTTAAGCAGAACCACTTGCTTTTGCAGTAATTATTGTATCTGTCGTGTGCACAATAGCAGGTGGTTTGCCTTTATCTACTGAATTGATGCAGTGACCATAAATAATACACTGCAATTTTGCAACCTATTTCTGTGTTTGTTTACTTAATTGATGCAGTTACCAAAATATCTTTTTTTTTCATTCTTCATTTTGTATTTTCCTAGTCATAGGGTCTAACTTCAAACTTAGCTTGGCTATTACCTCTATGCTTGTTTTCATGAAATAACATGAATACCTAACGACCAAGTAAATGAAGTGTCTCAGAGAACAATTTTTGCAATGTCAATGAAATGACATTTGAAATTTTCTTCAGGAAATGATAATTGCAAGCTCTAACATCGCCACAGAAAAAGTATGCCGCTCCTTTATTCTCTGTAGGAAAATTGTACATTTTATAATACCTTCTTTGATTCCATGACTAAGACTGTATTGGTCATACAGAGTGCGAAAGAGAAACATTTTCTTTATGACATTGTTGCTAATGGTCGCAATGGAATAGATGTAGACAAGTAAGGGACTATTTTGATTTTTGACAAGATAAAGTGTGAGATTTTTTTATTTAAACATCTCCCTATGTTTTCAAGGCGTTCATTGGTTTAGGACACTGTGGGTACAGGTTTGATTATATTGGTCGTGATTGCCGAGCTTGTGGTCTTGGTTGTAACTTCCAGTTTCAAAGGTATTTTCTTGTCTTACGATTTCAGATTTCATGTTTGTTACTTGAGAAACTTGATTATTATTTAGCATGGCAACTTATTTCCCCAAACTTAACCCCCCCGCCCCCCCTGCCCCAATAGGTGTTCATGTATCACTTTCCTGAAACATTTAAGACTATTGTAATGGCTTTCACTATTCACTATCTTTAACAGTTGTTTTATCAGTTACTCTTTCTTGTTGAATGAGTTATATTGGTTCACTTAAGTTGGAACAATCTTGGTAAGGGGGACAATGTTCAGCGGAGCAACAACCTTCAAAATCAGGAAAGAGCCAAAGATGGCTTATATTTTCAGACTGTTTCATCTACTTACCCTTCTTGACATGAAATGATATGTATAATCATGCCACCTCAGATAGAACTTTCTGAAGATTGCTCATTTTATCTATCTCAGTCCTAGTAAACAGACATGACTTAATAAAATTAAGAGAAATTTGTATGTCTGTAAACATGCATAGATGTTATTAAGCGAAACTGTCTATACATTCTAACATTGACCCCTTTAGTAGCAGTCTTATTATTTAGAGACACATATATGAAAATTTGAAGTAATTTAGGAAGTCACGCTTATTTAATTTTTTTTTTCTCTTGTAATGTCGAAAAAGTCTGCACTTCCAAACTCAGTATTTCCATATATTTAGTGAATACTTTTTGTAGTTGCTTATATGCATCTTAACTTCTCTTGCAGACTGTTGGACGGCATGCGTGTTATGGATGACGAAATATGCTACCCAGCGAAAGAATGTAAATAGTTTGTTAGACATAAACAAGATTATTGTAATTCTTTTGTCTTATGGCCATTTTTGGACCCAGATCTTACCACTCACAAATTATTTGCAACTCGTGCTGACCTTCACCGGACTGTCTATACCCATGCAAAGGTGAAGGTACTGTCACCTTCTAGACATTCCTTCTAAGCACGCAAGTCATGTGATCAGTTTATCTTCTTGTGTGCAAATGGACTTTTTAATAAGCTTGCTCATGCATTTTCTGATTTTCTCTTATATGCTATTTGTACTGTTACACTATCTTAATAAAAGCACATTACTGTACACTATTGCTTTATGTAAAGTCTGACATTTTTTTTTATTTTTTATATCCAACTCTGAACTCTCTTGCCCAAATTATATACAAATTCCCTGGAGAATCTTTTATCCTAATTTGCCTACATTTCGAATCACTTTATATACATTTAGCTATCACTTCTTTATAGTACCTGTTTCTTTGTATACTGTACGATACTTCCAAGTTTTATTTTTCTTTTAGGCTGTGGAGCTTATGCTTGTGGATGCGCTTACTAAAGCCAATGATTACCTAGAAATCTCTTCGTGTTCTTTGGATCCAGCTGAATTTTGGAAGGTTTAATTACTTATTCACTGTTTTGGTTATATTTATGCACATTTGTACATTTCTTCAATCTTATGGATCTCTTTTATTTGCAGCTAGATGATACAATATTTAAAACCATTGAAATAGCAGGTAGCAAAAAGTTGCAGGAATCTAGAAATATCATCCAACGTATTCGCCGAAGAGATTTATACCAGGTAAGCTCCTGTATGCTCAAACTTTGTTTCTGCACCATGTTGTCTGTCTTATGTCAAATACAAGCAGTGTAAATTAATTGATAGGTTTTCTTAATGTAGGGCAGCTATATTTGTGTACATATACATACATACACACATTACACCCAATATATTGTTCTTTGATTGTTCTACTGTAAAAGACCATAAATCTTGTTCTGCAAAAGTTCTGGTGGGCATTGCATATCCTGGGCATTGTATATCCTAGTGAGTTCTGCAGCACCAATGAGATTTAATCACTTTGCATAACTATGGAGTTCCCTTCATATATTTTTTTCCTTTTGTGGTATCAAAACCATGGAGAGCTTGATTTGGCCAGCTAATATCAACTTTTGAATTTTGATGTTAGAAGAAACAGAACTCTGGGCATTGTGGTTATATGAAAGAGCAAACATGGCACTTTTTATTTTTTAATCAATTTGTAGATTGGCAGGTTAGTCACCTATGGCCTGTTGACAAGAGATGGGAAGAAAATCGTTGAATGACTAGGAATGTAGAACTAAATAAACAAATTTTTTTGTACAGTATTCCTTATTTTAAATTAAAAAAATTAACAGAAGATTTTAGTGTGTACTATATGAAAGCATCTCCTGAATATGAAAGTCTTAAATGAACCGAAATATTGCTGAGGCAACACAATGAAAGAATGAAATCTTTTAAACTTTAAAAATATTGTTATCAATTCAGAGTTATTATACAGAAAAAAATGCTCACAAAAATTTTAATAAATTCATACTGATATAAAAAAATATCAACTTCTAAAGCTGGGTTTGGCACAGGGGAAAAGCCATCCTATTATGAAATCCTGGACAAATAAAATGCTTTAGGATTGGGTACTAGGATTGCATAAACTTTGGACTTTTGTTCACAAGGTTGAGCTTAGTGTTCTCCCAATTAGAATTCATGCCTCATATTGTAGGTAGCGAGACACAAGTCCTGCATGTATCTTGTGGAAGGGAGCAACATGAGCATTTTGGGGCTATGTAAAACCTGAGTTTTGTGAGAGTTTAACAATTGACCATCATGTCTATGAGATATGTTAAGAAATGCTGTTCAATTGGATATAATTCTATATTTTTAAATCTAGATATCATGCTGCTGAATTATGCTTTATGTATTTTTTTTATTTTTTAAAATTTGACATGTAGAGTTTCCGTTATTGTCAACTCTTATTCACAGTTCTGCAATGAGTATGCTGTTCCAAAAGATAAATTAGAGCATTTCAAGGCAATCACTCCGCAGGACATTATTTGCTCTCAGGTCTGTAAGGATATATTTTTGTTTTAGTATTAACGTGACTCACATCTTGTATATCTCATTATCTATAAATTTTGCATCTTTGTAGAGAGCTAATGGAGTGCAACTGAAGGAAGAGGATGTTGCCGTTAGCAATGTCAAGATTGATTTGACTCGCGGGAAAGATAACCCTATTGAGTGGTACTCAACAAACACATGCTGCTTCTCTATGATGATTTTCTATCTTGTTTAGTTGGAATATTAATAACTTCATTTTCTTTCATGTGTCATGCACCTGTATCCAGCATCAATTTCTTCAAGGTAATTGTTATCTTCACTGATATCTTAGCTGCAAACTTCTTGTACTTTCAAAAGATATTATTCTGTTAACAGTCGGAGGTACTATTGTTAGGACTGGCTTAGAGTTCTTTTATAGGATGGATCATGAGTTTTTTATTCAGTATATATTTCTTATTCACCTTTTCCCTAACAATGAATTAATTTTCTCAACTGAATTTTGTAATATATCCAATCCCATGACTGTGATAAATATTGACATATTATATATCAGATGCTGATATCATCACAGTAGAATCACATGAAGGCAAGTTCTGTTTTTTTGTTTTTTTATTTGAAATGCTTAATTGCTTACAAGTTGAAACTTAAAGTTAATATATGGAAGGACTCAGGTTACTTGGCGACCAGATACATTTGTTTATAAATCTTAGGTCTTTTAGTAGATTTCCCTTGTGAAAATATACTTTCTGTCTACTTGACCTCAACCTGATGGATCATGCAAACAGGGGTGTTTTCCTTTTTGTATGCTTCAGTAGGATAAGTGCCTGATAAGCTGAAAGTTTATTTCTTTTCATGTGATTCTGCAGACTGATATTTTTAGCTGTGGCAGTTGGTTATGAGAGTAGTTTTCTGTCATCAATGCCTAAGAATGCATCCTGTCAATTGCTTAATCGCCAGCCTCATCTGTCAATACTACTTGATTAACAATTCTTGTGCTACCATTATCTTGAACCTTGTACATAAAAGTTGATTCAGTCTGCAGCATGAAATTTCTACTAAGATTAACAGACTGATTGCTTATAATTATCCAAACCTCACAACTGTTGGACCTTAGCTAAATTACTAGGCAATGTTATTTTGTGGCAATACATTACGCACTTTTAATGACCACATTTTAAAATATGAGCCCTTGGCTACCCTACTTTCAGGTTTTTGAGATCTCGTACCTTAATAAGAGCTCTGTTGTTTGAAACTCTTGCTAAATATTTTTCTGGTATCAGGACTATGACAGCAACAAGAAGTTCTCCATCTCAGATGACCGCATCAGCCACCTTCTACCTACCTCTTATCAAGATAGGATTGTGCGGGTGTATGCCAAGAAGCCTGAGTTGGTTGGTCCATTTCACAGTTACACAGCATCTTAATCTGTTTCTTACTGCTCTCCAGATTCATCTTCCTCTTTTGCATGATTGCAGGTTGAGGCCATATCTGAAGCTTTTGAGAACCTGCAGTTGAGAATGTACGGCATCAAAGCACAAGTGCATGACACACCAGAGAAGAAGAAACGCCGGAGGTAGTCTCCCATATATATATTTTTTTCTTTTCTGTTTCCTTTTGGCTTTTGTGTCCATATCATATAGTTCTTATTCTAGTGTATACCAAGGAATAGTGTTTACCATCGATCATTGATATAGTTTACTGTATGGTGCAAAAGCTGTACAGAGGAACGTATCCATCCACATATAGCTATAAGATAATTTTCCACATTCCCTGGGGATGATCATGTGAGACATGATTTTAAGCCCATAACAAAATTGTGTATTACTAAGAAATTCTTTGATCATAATATTCAGGTATTGAAAGTATCACCTTATGTGATCCCACTTTTGAGAAGCTTGAATTATGTGGTACAGGAACAGTTTACATGCCTTCACAAAGTCGTTTTTGGTGTATTATTTAACATTGATATTACGTTGCAATTGGGCTGAGTCAGCCAATTTTCCTACAGGGATTCACAATGGGAGTTCAAACATTAATAACAGGTCGTCCCATTTCCAGCAAGATACACTGTAATGTTAAGAAACTTGATTGTTGCATGCATTTACTGAGCAACCTCTAATATATCCTCTAGTCATCGTCACAAACATGGAAGGTAAAAGAAGATAGATGAACTCTTTTACTTGGAAAGAAGGAATTGTGAATGAAAGCTACAATCTTGATTCTAGATATTTGACTCGAAGACTTTAAAAATCTACAACAGGGAAGCAGCACATTAAAATCTATAACAGGGATATGGGTAATTATTAATGTGTATGTACTTTGTATACGTATATTTGGACCTACTGGTATGAGATTCCTCAAGATCTTAGTCTCTTAATCTATTACTAAACCGCATGTTTGTAAATGTTATTAAATAATTATAATTACGTCATATATATAAAAGAATATGAGTACGCCATACATACATACATACATACATATATATATATTGGCTTTATTATTATTAATTAGCATAAGACTAGATTATATTTTCACCTCCTGCACTATAACTGAATATTACATATATCAAATGAAAACCAACAATTTGCTCCTCGTTTTTTTTTTAAAATAATTTTGTGAAGGTCATTCATTTCCATCTCTTTGTTTTATTTGAAACGCCAAGAACGTGCATCTTGGAGAGTGGATGATATTGTTATATTCTAAATCCGGATCAAAAAGAAGATTGTATATTTTATTTTTCAGTGGTGTAGTAATACTGAGCATATTTCGAATGGTAAGACAATAATCTAGTCTTAATTTAGTCTTCACATGAAAGTAGATAGAAACTTAAGGAAAAGAACACCGTAAGTAATATATAGTATAATAATAATTAATTTAGACTATGTATATATAATATTTCTTTAAAAAATTTACTAAATAATGTTTGGTTATTCCTCGCAAGAGGTTTAGCTTACAAAAACTTGTCCATTATGTGCGAATAAAAGGTAGTGTTTTCTTCGTTGTCAGGATTGATCAGGTTAGGAAAAAGAAATATTTTTGTAACCACGAAAGTACGATTTATAAGCTCTAATAAAAATTGTGTCCTTTCTCTTTTATCCCTATGAGATCACGTTACGTTAACCGGCAGCCAGTAAGTAATCATGTATAACGATTTGTATGAGAAACCCTTTTTATTTTTATTTTTATTTTTATTTTTGTATGGCAGACCTATTTGACAACTCAATTATTATTATTATTATTATTATTATTATTATTATTATTATTATTATTATTATTATTATAACGTTGCTCTTCTGATACAATGGGATGGGTTCGACAGTCTGCATTCTTTTTTGAGTTTGAGTAAATATAATTAATTTTTATTGTTTTCAATAACATAAAAATAAAAACTATATTTTTTTCCATACAGCCCACGACTTCCTACTTTGTTTTTAAGGGCCAACTATATTTAGGGTTTCACTTCATTTCTATCTTCTTTCCCTAATCTCCTTCAAGGTTTGTAGAAAATTTGTTCTACTATATCGAGACTGCCTTGCGTTGTATCGTCTCCACCTTTAATACTTGACTAATATATAATGTATTTTGCCGCTTTGATTTATATATTTTACTGTTAATATGCATATTTCACGGTTATAAAATATTTCGCCTATGTTTATGTACTACATTCAATAACCATAGCTAGAAAAGGAACCAAACAATATACCCACTTACTAGGGATTAGTGGGACCATTGGTTAGTTTTGAAATTTCATTGTTTGTGCTATTTTAACTCACAGTTAGCTTATAGATTTTGTAGTTTATGCACATCTAATACCCAAATAGTTGACAATTTTCACAATTATTAATCTAATAGTTCGTGATTATTGAATGTAATTTGTGGTTACAATATATTATTTTCACATTTATATTTTCTGTTTAGTAGTTAGTTTAGAAATTTCGTAGTTACTTAGATATAATGCATAGTTATCAATACATTAGTTCTTAATTGTGGCACGTAATTCAAAGATAATGTATTTTACTTCTTACTTGTATTTTAGATATTGTAAAGCAATTATCGAACGCTTATATATTTATTAATTGCACAATTAGTTACTTAGTTCTTAGTTTGTAATGTTGTAATTCGTAGTTAATTTGTATAATTCGTATTGATTAGTCCATAATTACTAAATATAATTTGTAGTTATTTGAAATATTATTTGGTAGATATTGAACTTAATGATCATCTTTTTCTTTTGATGTATTATACACATGTTTGCTTAATTTTACACTTGTTTTCGGTTCGAAATTTTTTGTTCTTATGATTTGTGTAAATATTTTGAATTATCTACACGAATAGCAAAGACTAGAAGAGAAATTATTTGATCACAATGAAGCTGCATAGTAAAAATAAAAATAAAAACTAAGGATAGATGAAAGTAGATAACTTCGGTGAGCAAACACAACCAATTCAGACTCTGTCACAGAGTAAGACAGTTAGAAGTGATAAGGTGAGGAGCAAGACGAAGACAGACTCTCACTACAAAAGCCCAAAATATATGCTTAACATATATATATATATATCCACATTCAGCCCATTACAATTTTTTTATAAGTTTTAGAATTTCTTTTTTTAAGCTCACTAAGGTTGTCATGTAACCACTTATATGATTCCTCATAATTGTTATAGATATCTTATTTTTCCTTTCATTTAATGCAATATGTATTATAGTAACATACTGAAACTCTGAATTTTTGGTGTATATACATTTAAATCATTTTTTATGAATATTTTTGAGTAAGCTTCAACAACTGCTTATGCACTCAAGTCCATATGAATGAACTTATGTATTGCTTATAATCTCTCACATATATTCATTATTTTGGATTGTACAGAGGAGTAAGTTAATGACTATCTCTCTTATTTGTATACATATAACTTTTATCATATCTCTCTGCCTCTACAGTGAAGTTTCATGATAAACTATCACGAGATCTATCAACATGTGGCCATCTCGATCCATGGTCCCACATGGATGGGCGGAAGGTATCTTCGCTTTGGAGAGCAGTCTGCGGGGTGGCTGGAAGTATGAAGCTCGGACTCAGGAAGCTGATAGGCAGCGGTAGCACGACCAGCGCGGTGACAGAGCCTTGGCTTTCTTCAATCCCATGGTGTAGACAGTCGAGGATTATGAACGGAAGCCTGATGGATGAGAATGTTATGGTATGGGACTTGTTGGACCGCCAAAGATGGCCTGAACAACAGATTGTTAATGCGGTGGGAGTTGAACTGGCATTCAACATTCTGTCGTATCAAGCTGGGAGGCCGACATCTGCAGACCGTTGGATTTGGTGGCCGCACCCGCAAGGCACGCCAACAGTGAAATCCATCTATTCCTTCCTCCAACCAGCAGTGGAGGATAACTGGACGGGGTGGAAGCAGCTGTGGAAACTTCAGGTGGCGCCGAGAGTTCGCTCCTTCGTGTGGAAACTTGCTTGGAGGAGACTGCCCACCAAAGCCTGGCTCGGAGGTCTAGGCCTGAGGCACGGGGGGCACGGGGGGCTGTGTGCTCTGTGTGAGGTGCATGAAGAAACTATAGATCATTTGTTCTTCTCATGCAGATACAGCCTCGAGTGCTGGGATGAACTGCAGGCCTGCATGGGGGGGCTGGTGGCACCGGTGGAGGAGAACTGGCTGACTACGACCTGGAGTGCAATCCAAGCGGAAGATGGGAAAGTGAAGGCCTACATCGCATCACTGTTGTGGTTTATATGGAAGCAAAGGAATACTGTCACCTTCGGTGGTGGGAGAGACAGACCGAAGATAACCGTGGGAAGGGCGATGATAATGGCCAAAGAATATGTCAGGGGGGAGACGTTTGTGAAGGTGGTCATGAATAGGGCGAAGGCCAAATGGCAAGCTCCGGAGGCCGGATGGCTAAAGCTTAATACAGATGGGTCCTTCGTAGCAGGCAGCTATCAAGGGGGTGTTGGCATGGTCCTTAGGGATGAGACTGGCAAAGTGCTTCAGCTGGCATGGGAGCAGTGTCCGAATGAGAATGCATTATATGCGGAAGCGTGGGCGGCTAGATTTGGTCTCCGGTCGGTGGGCAAGGTGAGCCGGCTAGCTCTGGAAGTCGACTCCCGGGAGCTCGCTGGAATCCTACGGAGAGAGAAAGCTCCTCCGTGGTGCATTAGAAACATCATGGACGAATGCCATGGCCTCCTTAGTGAGTGTAGGGAGTGAACTGTATTGTCTGTTTTCAGAGAGGCAAATAGGGTGGCCGACTGGGCGGCCAGCCGGGGGAAGGTGGCAGGGTCCCCGGGTGGGCTGGACCTAGCCAGGCCTCTTCCCTTGGATCTTTGTACCATCTTGAGCCTGGACAAACCGGGTTAGCTTGCTAGCCCGGATCCGGCCAGCTGAATGAAACATACCAAATTCAAAAAAAAGATCTATCAACATGTATATAAATGGTTTTTTCTTTGCAAAGTGTATACAAGGGGAGAAAAAAAGCCTCCTCCTTGGTTTTTGCACTAAATGAATTAAACAAGGTGGAGAAAACCAAACTAAGAGAAGAAAGAGAAAGGTGAAGTGCAACAAACATGTTGGCCATCTTGACTCGCATGAATTATTTATTTAGGTAAGTTCAGAAAAAGAAAACACATAAAACCAGCCAATTGCATCAAAGTTTTTTATTAGATTAGACCACCCACCTCGAATTCACATCGATATCAGACAATTATTATAAAACAAAGGTTTATTCCAAATCTTGTGATTCTCTGTAGCAGAAGGCAGGAGGGAAGCGACTAACACTTTTGAATCCTGTAATCTACTTGCAATACATAATAAAAAACACTGGGTCTTCGTCAACCTTCTCTCTCTCTTCAAAAAAATGGAGACAAATTGAGTTGCAAGCACGTTTCCTTGCGAACCAGGGGAGAAAGAGAAAGGATAGAGGACAATGTGATGCTTTTAAACTTCTGACAAGTTGCTATCTTGGATGCTGCGGGAATGCAGCATTTGGATTGGAAGTCGTTGGATTTCGGTTTAGAAGACTATTTGCGATCTGGGTTTGTGTTAGTTTGATCTCCTGGTGTGTGATTTTCGGAAAAGGTGGTACCTTGAGGGGTTTTATTTCAACAAGTTTTGGGTTTTTTTTTTTTTTTTCTCTTTCGTTGGGTATAGGGTTCTGCCATTGTTGTCTGCCTTGCTATATGATTCTTTTCAAGAGAGGTGCTGCAATCTTGTAAAAGAAAGTCGAAAGATTTGGAATTTGCTATGTTCTGCTGTTCTGAAGATTTATGTACATTTCTGGTGATAGAGAAGTTTACTGGAAATCAATAGCAGTTCTGGTGGTCTTTTTTAGTTTTGGAGTTCCTCTGGAGAAGAGAAGAGAAGAGAAGAGATCTGGGTCATGGAGGTTTGATTTTTTTTTTTTTTCTATAGAATTTATAGATTGAAGAGAAGGTAGTAGTAGTAGTAGCAATGGCCTCTGCACCAAGTTCCTCAAATTCTTCACCACCGCCACCATCACCTTCTGCCCTTTCTCCTCCTCCCTCTGATGCGTCCCCACCACCACCACCACCACCACCAGCATCTTCTGCTCCTCCGCCTTCCAATTCTTCTCCTCCTCCTCCGCCTCCTGATTCTTCTCCACCGCCACCTCTGCCGGATTCCCCACCGCCGTTAGCCTCACCGCCCCCTCCGGATCCCAATGCCTCGCCGCCAGTTTCCTCCTCTCCGCCTCCTCCCATACTATCGCCTCCACCGCCTTCTGATCCTCCTCCTCCTCCTGCCGCATTGTCTCCTCCGCCGACTTCCGCTACTCCTCCTGCGGCATCGAGTCCTCCTCCACCGCCTCCACCGGATACCCTACCACCTCCACCATCTTCCAATCCTCAGCCGCCGCCACCGCCGTCGGACATACCGCCTACAATTTCACCTCCACCACCGCCATCAGCTCTACCACCCCAAAGTTCTCCTCCACCGCCAACTGCGCAGCCGCCGCCGCCTCCGGGGACTGCAAGTCCTCCTAAGCCTTCTGGGTCGCCTCCTTCTGTTCCTTCTCCCTCATCAAGTCCTTCAAACTCTTCTACCGGTAAAACTCCCCCTCTGCCTCCAGGCGGTCCGGCTACTCCAATCAGCCCGAGTTCCAACTCGTCGTCGGATTCTGGCGTCGTTCCAGGAAGTAATAACACACCAGACAGTGGGCTTACCTCTGGAGCTGCTGCTTCTGTTGCCATAGTGGTAAGCCTTGTGATACTTAGTTTCGTAGGAGCTGCAGTGTGGTTTGTGAGGAAACGGAAAAAGCAAATCGGTGGTTATCATCCAGGGTTTCAGATGCAATCACCTTTCACATCATCACAAATGTCAGGTAACAATTCCTATCCTTCTCATCCGATTCTACATTATCATTCTTCTTTTTTTCATTGATCTTGCTGAATTTTTACTGTCAGATGCTTGCAACTCTGAGAATGCAAAAGTAAAATTTTCGCTATAAGTCTTGTTAATTGTTTAATCAAACCAAAATGGTTTTCATCAGGAGAGTCACCTTTCCCAAGGTCCCCTGCAGATCCTGTTTCATACAATTTCAGCACTGGAAGCCAAGGATACAAAGGCTCAATGACTGACATAAACATGGGCAATACAAAATCATGGTTTACATATGAAGAGCTGTATGACATAACTAATGGCTTCTCAGCTCAGAATATTCTAGGTGAAGGTGGATTTGGCTGTGTTTACAAGGGTTGCTTGTCTGACGGAAGAGAAGTTGCGGTGAAGCAACTCAAAGATGGTGGTGGACAGGGGGAACGAGAGTTCCAAGCCGAAGTTGAAATTATCAGTCGTGTACATCATCGCCATTTGGTTTCGCTCGTAGGGTATTGCATAGCAGAAAACCACAGATTGCTTGTGTATGACTATGTGGCTAACAACACGCTTCATTATCATCTTCATGGTATGATACATATATGTAACTTTTGTGATGAAAAGCTAGCATTATTTCTTTTTTAATTTCACAAAAAAGGAAATGTTAGCTTTGGATTTGCATTTGTAGCAAAAGGAAAGGCGCCTATGGATTGGGCAACTAGGGTTAAGGTTGCAGCAGGATCAGCCCGTGGTTTAGCCTATCTACATGAGGATTGTAATACTCTGTCTTGTTCTTTTATTATCTTAGTTTATTCACACTATCTACTTTACATGGCTTCTTTCCTCATCAGGTCATCCGAGGATTATACACAGAGATATAAAGTCATCGAACATTTTACTGGATAACAACTTTGATGCTCAGGTTATCCTTCATATAAGACTGATCTTGGAGAATATGTTCTTGATGATTTTACCTATCATATTCTTTATCTTGTAATTGATTATGTCCGTGACTCAGGTGGCTGATTTTGGGCTTGCAAGGTTAGCTATGGATACCGCCACACATGTAACTACTCGTGTGATGGGGACATTCGGGTAGGTGCATCATTTGAAATTGCTAAGGACTATGCTAAATGTCATGGAGTTTTTGACAATAAAAGAAATGACATGATTTTCTGCTTCCAGGTACTTGGCTCCAGAGTATGCATCTTCTGGAAAATTGACTGAAAAGTCTGATGTATTTTCTTTTGGGGTTGTACTTTTAGAGCTCATTACTGGAAGAAAACCTGTTGATCAGTCCCGTCCTTTGGGTGATGAGAGCCTTGTTGAGTGGGTAAGCTTTAATAGTAGTTACTAGTTCGCCCTCTATATTTTACCTTCAAATTTTTGTTTGATTATCTAAAACAAAATACATGGTTTATGTAAGTTCACATATTTATCCAACTTCGTAATATGACTAGGAAGATGAGCACATGTAAAGCTTGTTGAACAAAGTAGCTCATATGTTATAAATCATGGTAACATTTTATGAAGGTATAAAAGATATTGGAGATTTAAATTTTCATTATGTATAGTTTTAAGAGCATATAGGGTCTTGTACCTGTTGTACATAAGTTACCCAATCAATCTAATGTTATGAAAAACAAATCCATATGCTTCAAATATATCACATACGAGCATTCTATATATAGTTTCATGTAGTAGCACAATGACCAAGTGGAGGGAACCAATTCCAATATAGTTCATTTTTCTTTTCCAATTTTTCGTTATTTTAATTTTGGTATTATCTCTTGTATCAATATTTGTATGCTTTTTCCGAGCAATACTATGTGCCTTACTAATTCATGGTAGGGGTGTAAACAAGTCGAGCTCGGCTCGACACTAGTATTTTCTTAGCTCGAGCTCGACACGAGCTAGAAAAAGGCTAGCTCAACTTGATTCGACTCAAGCTCGGCTCTTTAGCTCGATGAGGAGGTTGGAGAGCTTGTTGTCCCCATGGACAATGAGGTGGGAGTGTATTTGGTATTTACAGTGAGGGTCTTTAGCTTAGCATAAAATTAGCACAAAAAAGTTTTAGCACAAGAAAGCTTTGGCACAAAATTAGCTTTAGCTTTAGCACAAAATGTAAAAGGACACAGTAAGGGACATGAGCTCAAGGATGAGGCAATATCGCCGGATGGGGTGGGGAAGTCGGTGTGGCAGCAAACGATGGAGGGGGAGTCGGTGCGGAGGAGGATCTTGATGGAGGCGGCATTGCAGAAGAGTCCCCCTCGTCAATGCACAGGCATAGATAGAGGAAGGGGAATTGGGTGAGATGGGAAGCGGAGGGGAGAGTTGGGCGAGATGACTAGGGCTTTGGATTTTAGATCATATATATACCCCATATCATCCGTTCGATCTTGGATCGAATGATTCTAATTTCTAATAACTCAATTATTTATATATATATATATATATTAAAAGCTATAGTACTTGAGCCTAATCAAGCCGAGCTCGAGCGAGCTCAGTCTAGCTTAGCTTGGCTCGATAATTATTTCGAGCCTAATATGCTGACTCGGCTCAACTCATTTAGAGCCTGAGCCGAGCTCGAGCCGGACTCTTAACGAACCAAGCCCTCGAGCCTCACAAGCCAAGAGGAGATTGTTCTTGATGAACCGCCGGAGAGGAGAGTGAGAGGTAGTGGAGACGATGGCAGGTGGAGACGGGGACGGAGGCACCGTTGCAGGCGTTAGACAGTCGCGGCTAAAGAGATTGGAGAGAGATGTGGGCAGAAAATTTTTCCCCTTTCAAAAGGATGAGGTGGCTGCAGAGATTGAGAGGTGGGTTAGGATTTAAGGGATTTAGGGTAGGGTTTTTAGTTATTTTGTATATATATAATAGGTTGACGAGTTCGCAAGTTGACCCAACTCAACCCGTATACTTAAACGGGTCAAAATAAGTCAATAGTATAAACCCGAACATAACCCAATTATTAAATGGGTTAGGCGGATAGACTCGTTTACGATTCGAACCCGATTATACTAAACTCAAACTTGATTAAGAGCCGGGTTATCATATCGGATTAAATTTTGTCACCCCTATCTGTAGCTTATTTTTTCAAATTACTCATACATTTATAATGACATGCAACACAATTACTCATATATTTAACTTAATGCATGTACGAAGCATTAGTAGAGTTACCGAATAACTTAATTCTCCGATTGAATTACAGGGGTGTTCTCCAAAGTCTCTAATCTTTATTTTCCTTGGAACTTGTTATATTCAATTGTGCTGGGACATCAGTGCAGCACCTTCACACTGTGCAAGAATAACATTTATGTAGAAAAGCCTGCTATTTGCCTTGGGACATGAGTTCTCGTAGTTCAAAATTGATTTACAGAGAGTCAAGGGCAACTTACCAAATTAAAAAACTTGACCTTTAAATAGGAATAAAAGCTACCGATATGTTGTGTGTAAAGAACAAAACAGAGCCTTCTGATTGCTGAACGATTCTTGCATAATTGTATTCATGATTGAGGTTGGGATAGTAACAACTTCAACTAAAATTTGTCTTGCAAAGTTACATTTGCCTACCAGTGTTGATTTGACAACAGAGAACTTGGGTAAACTCTTTGAGCAAATTGTGTGTATTTATCAAATTGATTCTTGCAAGACACATACCTGGATGAGGCCTTCATTCTGGCCTTCGTTAAGGACCTTCTTTTGAGTATGCTAGAAAAGAAAGTGACTTGTCTCGTGAAACAACTTAACTGATTCTGAGAACAGTAGCTAATCTGCTTTCATTGCATGGATCTTTTGACCTCTCTTTCATCGAACTGTATTAAGAATATCTCTGTCTAACCGTCTGTTTAAAACTTTTCAGGCAAGACCACTGCTGAGTCGAACGATTGAGACTGGAAATTTTGAAGAGTTGGTTGACCCTAGACTGGAAAAGAACTATAATGAAGTTGAGATGTTTCGCATGATTGAAGCAGCAGCGGCCTGCATTCGTCATTCTGCAGCAAGGAGGCCCCGATTGAGCCAGGTAATACCTGATTACCGAAGAATCAAAAAAAAAGAAAAAGAAAAAGAAGGGTTCCTGCAGGAAACTTTGATTAATTACATATAATTCTCTTTGATCAGGTGGTGAGAGTACTTGATACATTAACTGAAGCTGATATTAGTAATGGCGTTCAACCGGGCAAAAGTGAACAATTCAATGTGGCAAATACAGCAGATATCAGAGCACTGCAGCGGATGGCGTTTGGTAGCCAAGATTACAGCTCTGACTACAGCCATTCGAGTTTCGTTAGTCGAAGAGATTTTTGATCTGCTTCTCATCCGCATATAGAGATAATTGATTTTGTTTTACTTTTCTTTTGATATAGTCATTCTTTCACATACAGAAGCATGATGTATTATAGGTTTATATTCGTGGTTTTTTCTTTTTCCCAGTGGCAAGAAGTCTATTGCTTCTTGAATTTGTTTACATTAAAGATACATCATTGATCATATAATTATGCTGCCAAATTTGAGCCATCTACATTTGGTATTAAGTTTAGAGTGTAAGCTATTTTGGTAAAAATAAATTGAACGCTGGTCTAATTTGATTAAAAACTCGAGAAAGGATGTGGAAATTTCTTTACATTCTGGTGGTACTTGGCGACCAATGATTGGCTGTTAAATCAATTGACTTGTACTTTAAAATTAAGCTGGATGATGTGGCAGCCAATCAAGGACTGCCAAGTAAACCGGACTGCAGGAAATCCCTACAGTCTCCTTAGGGAGCCAGACAAGCAACCAAACTTTGACGTGTAAGAGATTGATATCCAGGGCACCACTACCTTTTGTCATTTGCTCCACAAATTGCACCAAAGCTTACACCCTTTGATCCTTTTTCATAACATCCAAAGAGATAGATAAAATTCTTTATTAAATTGGATGTGTTTATACACATAGGACTCTTGATTAAGGTGCACTCTAAAAGCTTAATCGACCATGAAAATTACCATCATGGATACCATTACAAATATTAAATACATTAATGGGATGTATAGTCAACTAGAAATTCAGGTGATATTTGGTTTAAATGAATTAGATCTCTTTTAAATACTATTTTACAATAATAATAATAAAAAATTCACTTATGCATATTTTAGCTAAACATTGCATGTTTTTTAGGTAAATTTTTTTTATTACAGTTAACATACTTACACTCATAGTTTAATAACTAAATTTAAATTCTTCCATAAATTTACTCAAAGATAACTAGATAAATTCTTACTCTCACAAGTGAAGCAGTTAAAAAAGAAGAGTTATATCTCATATGTAGAAAGTTGGCAAGGTGACTTTTGGTGCAGTTAAGACCTCGAACTTAGTCTTGTAGAAAAATATTGTCTACTTCCATTTCCATCACACAAACCAGCTCATTTATGAACTTATTAGTTGGTCAACCCTTCTTGAATAATGAGATATGAAGACCACCTGTTTGTTTGTTTGTTTGTTTGTTTGTTTCCTTTGTTATTTAATTAGAAGGGAATGCCTTTCGTTACCAAAGAAGTTGTTTTAATAACACAAACCCACACGTCTTGGCCATCATTTTGTAAGATCTAAAAAATTTGAGCTGTTATAGATAACAAATTAATAATATATTGCATAACAATGTCAAGAAGCGTTATCCTTTTCAGACCTAGAATAATTCTTTTTAGGTTTAATAATATTTTTGATACATTATAATTTGATTTCTAATATCATGCTAGATAAATAGATTAAACTTCCTAAGAGACATGCTAATAATAAGCTCAAAACATGCACATATAACTTTGTGATAGAAAATTTGAGTAAATATCAATTTCAATATTAATAAGAGGATTCAAAACTTATGATCTCTAAGTAGAGGAGTGATAGGAATCGAGCTGCAAACTCATAATTCGTAGGACAAATATGAGGCTATGAGTCATGCTCCAAAAGAAGGGCAAGAAGGTTGGCTTAAGGAATCAACCAAAGGAAACTGCTCAAAGACGTGGCATTCTCCCTCAAGTCACCTTCCCCTCCAAGCCTTGTATTCTTAAGCAAGTCTTGCGTCCTTTGTTACACCTCACCAGAAACTCCCTACGAAATGTCTCCTCCTCCTCTTCTTCTACTCAGTTCCGATAATGTCTCGCGCCGTGGAAGAGAGCGGATTATTCGCCGTCGACTGCGTCGTGGTATGCTGCTGCTGCCCCTGCTTGGTTCTCCAGCTCACAGTCTTCCTCTTCATCCGACTACCTCACAAACTGGCCGTGAAGTCGAAGAGGACTTTCAGAATGCTGCGGAGGAGATCAAAGGGAGGTAGAGTCGTTGCAGAGGTAGAGCTGGAGAAGGGAGATAGAATGGTGGTGGACCAAGGAACGCATGCTCTTCCTTTTGAAGAGGAGAGATGGTTTCCTGATGAGAGGAGATCATGGATAGAAGCTGACAAGGTATGGGAGGAGTTGGTGGTGGAAGAAGGGTTGTTTTGGTTTGGGAGCTTCTGGGCAAATGGTGATCATTGACGTACTTCATGATTAAGATAAGGCTTTGTATATATGTAGAGTTAAAATGAGTTATATGAATAAGAAAGAGCAATTGAAGCAATTCATCAACCTTTTTTTTTCTAGAAGTTTTTTCTTCTATCGTTATTGTTAATGTTAGTTTTATGAGTTTCTCTATACTAATTCTTATGTAAAGTTAAGCATAAATTTGTAACCGATATGCATCATTTTCTTTACTAATATTACCTTCTCTTCTTCCTTTATTTTTTTTTTCTTCTTCCTACTCCTTCCTTCCCTCTTTCCCAAGACACCTTTTAATTCCATAAAATAACTTCTCCTTAATGAAATCATTATGTGATATCTCTTCTGTAATAATTAGCAGTACTGCATAAGGAGCATATCTTGAAGCAGCAGAATTGAAAGATATTATATGGGTAGTCTGGGTAGAATGATCATCACCAGCAGGAGCATCTCTTTGAAGAAGAAGAAGAAGAATTGAAAGATATTATATGGTTCATTGATTATTGAATCAAATTTTATTGCTTTTTTATTTTTATTGAAGAAGAAGAAGAAGAATTGAAAGAATTGGAAGTATTTTATTGCTTTTTTATTTTTATTTTCCTCTTTTGAGTAAAGCTAATCATGCAAGTTTAGCTCCTATGAGGCAAATCAGGTGTAAGGAAGTGTTCAGTAAGATCTTATGAATGACCACAATACGATATATTAATTAGTTTCATCAAAACGATATTAAATTGTATACCTTACTGTTTTGGTTTAACTATTATAGAACAGCCTTCCCCTTCTAACTTTTGCTTATGATTATATTATTTTTTTCTTACCTTTTCAATATCAGTATTAATAAGATATTGAAGGAAACCAAAAGAAGGTAAAAAATGTGGACTAGACTAAATGCAGAAGTGTTATTTTAATATCTAAAATTCACTATATTATTCATATAAATTTCTTTCTTGGTCAAAGTATGATCACAACTTTACTTCACTTATTTTATCACTGTGTGCAACTAACTGATTTTAATCTTCGGTATAGATAAAAATTATTTTGGTGTTCTTTTCTTAAAGCTTAAGTTAAATTTATTACTTCAAAGTGCTCCGCCCAAATTACATTGGTTAGCTCGGCAAAATACATATTACATGCATCCATCACCAAAAATGAAAAGAAGATCACGATTATTAATATTCCATAGAAACCTATGAATTTAACTGGGTTTAGTTAATAAATTAGCAGCTTGGCTCACTTTCTTCTGAGCATGTTTGTTATATTGTCCAAACTTGTGCTCTTATTAATTCTTTTACTGTCAATTTTATCTTCCAGACAAGACTCGATGTTCATCAAATATCAGTTCCAGCATTCACGAAAACATTCAAATTCATGGCCCTTCTCGTGGATTAGTAGGACTTGACTACTGGTTTACAGTTGCGACATATATATATATATATATATATATATATATGCTTTTATTTTTCAAGTGTGCAATGCGATGATACCTTAGCCATAACTAAGAGTTAATATGACCCATGAGTTCATATTCTAAATGAAGAAACTAACCCCAAGGATAAAGAAGGTTGCCTTAAGGAATCAACAGCGTGGTAGTTCATGTGTTCCTTGTTACACCTCACCAGAAACTCCCCAAGAAATGTCTCCTTTTCCTCTTCCTCCTCCTCTCTATTGATCACTTCCAATAATATCTCTCGCGTAGTGGAAGAAAAGCGGCTTATTCGCCGTCGACTACGTCGTTGCAGCTGCCCCTGTTTGGTTCTCCAGCTCACAGTCCTCCTCTTCATCAGACTACCTCATAAGCTGGCCTGGCCTTTGAAGTCAAGGAGATGAAATGGTGATTTATTAGACGAGAGGAGATCATGGAGTGAGAATGTATGGTGGTAGAAGGGTTGTTTTGGTTTGGGAGCTTATCGACAAATGGTGATTGACTTTATAATTAAGATAGAGAATAAAATTATTCTTATTTTTATTTTTTCATAAATTTATCTTAGTTAAGGATAATTTTGTCTTTTCCTATTAAATTATTGAGATCAACTTGATAGGTAATCGGGTACACGTATCTATGCACAAAGTATATATTTTAAAGATGTCTACATGCAAATATTAATTTTACAGAGGTATACAAGCAAATAAAATAAATAAATAAATAAATAAAATAAGAGTATACGTGAAAATAAAAACCTTTTCCCTACCATGAAATGCTATTATTGATGTTGTTTTATGAGTCAGTATACTAATTCATTTATCATTTTCTTTCTCTTACTACTTCTTTCGCAAAACTCATTTATTTCCATAAAGTTACTTCTCCTTGATGATGGATGCATTATGTAATCTCTTCACAATACAAGTGCATTATGAAAGTCATTGAACCAAGAAATTTCTGACAAGTAACTCAGCAATATCTTCAAATCAGTTTTGACAAAGGGTGCACTGTGCTGGGCCTAGCAAGTACTAGATTCAATCTTAAGTTGACAGTATGCAGAAGAAATGTAGCATGTTCAATCACTTGAAGAAATCGACTTCTGTTTGGATTTTTCACAGCTTAATGATTTTGATGAAACAAAGAAATGAATGTCAACACTTTTATAGCGTTATAGCCTAAGAGGCCATAAACAGAGTGTACACTTCTCTTCAAATATCTTATTCCATGGCAAGGGCTAAGTAGCAGTTACAGTGAAAGATATCATGTTGAAGCACAGTTGAATCAATAGAAGCTTTCAAAAATGAAGAGGCTCCCTCAAGAACTTCTCCATCTGCTTTGCCCTAGTTTTTATCGACATGTCGAAGACCTTCTGCCCAAATTCAATCACCAATCCTCCAAGGATGCTGGGGTCAATCTACAGAAATGAAAAAGTTTAATCAACTTACTCTCGACAAAATTTATCCCACTTATCTGTGCAAAGTAACGGAAAAAGAACATAAAACAATCAAATTCAATGTCACGATGAAACAAATAAATGTTAGTACCAGAGAATTTTGAGAGAAAAATTGAATGATAAAAGTTTTTAGAAAAAAAAAACAAGGAGAGTTCAATTCTTAAAGAATTGAATCAGTATTATTGACTTAACTTCAAGTGTGAAATCTCATAATCCTCTTTTAACACTTAAAATAATGAAAGACAGTACACATGCAATATAATGGGTAAATGCCTTCCACTCTACTATACCAAAGGAAGGTGTCATGTAATGGACGCAGCATAATTGGCAAAGTCCAGAGAAGGTACTAATGTATTTGAATTTTGAAGTATGCTGAGACCATTTAAAAAGTCACTAGAATTAAGAGAATCGCTTTTCCTGTGTATGCATGTATACAATGAAATCAAACAAATACCTTCTGTTCAAGCTTGACAGTTTTCCCTTGTCCAAGAATATCTTGCAGGGTCTGCTTAAGTTCTTTTTCCTCTTCTGCAGGTAGCGGCTGCAATCACAATTTAAGATGAATGAATTTAAGTAGGGGACAAGCAAATATAACTAAATTGACAGCAACATCGAGGAACAAGTGACCATAATCTTACAGAGGTTTTCATAGTTTAATCACCTCGTTGGCAAAAACAAGATGAGGAAAGGAAGAAAAAACTCGCATATTTTATGTGTCAAATACATATTTAACTCCATGTATAACTCACTAGAAGGTGGTAAAAAATTTTAGACATTATTAGCTCTATTCATGTATTACATGGTTCAAAAAAATTGTAAATGCTAGATTTTCAAAGAAGGCCAAAGAAATACCTAGAGAGAAAGTGAACAGATGCACTATTTGTTTGATACTATAGTGGCAATTGCATAATCCATCATATAAAAGAACTGAACTGATAATAAAGTTTGACTTACAATGACGGATGTCACAATGACATTCACCTCGCCCTTGTGTGCCATAGTCAAATCAACAAAACGCCTTGCAATGCGCTCCAGATGTCTCAGCCTACCGCTATCCGCTAACACAGCTTCACATATTACAAGATAAAACCAAACAATAGAATCTTAAATTACTGTAAAGTAGTCCCTCTGCAAATTATGGACACTGAAATACAATGGCATTCTAATATTATCATCCTCAAGATCCATAAAAATTATAGGTGAAACACTTTTGCTATAAATTCCCAATTCTGGCAATAAATAGCATTTATAAAATTGGAACAGAAGCATAATTCACTATGCTGATCATCAAAGTAATTCTATTTCATATGACAAATTAGATAAATAAGCTTAAAAAAAGAACCTGTTAGACAAACATCATAGTAGAACAGTAAGTGTCTGACATTTAAGGCATAAGTAACTGAAAGATGGCGTAACTGAGGATAATGGATGTAAAATAGATAATTACATATGACACAAATAAAATACAAAGAAAAGAAGGAACAAGATATGTAACACAAGCAAGTGGAATACCCTACAAAAGGTAATCTATCTTAAACTGAAATAAACTTCAGAACAGGAGGAACCTATATTTTCCAAAAAGAATAAATCACCTCACATGCATCTGATATGTTTTCATTAAATTGATCATTTCACACAAGCATTAAGTCATAAAAAAACCCAACTTAAAAATTACAATTAATCAATATTTTCATGCACATCCTTTTAAATAAGATTGAGGTCATAGTTCAAAA
This sequence comes from Typha latifolia, assembly GCF_019914945.1. Classification (NCBI taxonomy): domain Eukaryota; kingdom Viridiplantae; phylum Streptophyta; class Magnoliopsida; order Poales; family Typhaceae; genus Typha; species Typha latifolia. The sequence goes on along the minus strand of NC_133087.1, from coordinate 13,366,940 downwards.
CATGTAACAAGAACTCCCTCTCCATTTAAAAAAAAAGAGAAACAAATCAACCCTCCCATTGTGTCATATAGACATACTCCAAAAGTCAATAGGTGATAATATGAATCCAATGAATATGATGCATTAGGAATGCAAAGTAATCTGGTATTAATGGAAATTGGGAAGAAAATTAACTTTTATCACGCTATCGTGAACTATCATCTCAACTCTCAAGGTACATAAAGCGAACTAGGATGTAGGAGCAACAACACAACTAAGAGAAACTCCCCTCAGATTTTCTCCAATTTATATGAGCTTCAAGGGTCAATACATCTCCACAACCTGTTTCTTCAGTCTAAAGGTTTATGTTGACCTTTCAAATTATTTTTATTTATTTTCCATTAAATTTTTTATTTTTTCCAGCTATAAAGTATATTATCTTGTAGAATGTAGAGTATACCAACTGACAGATTTAAGAACTTCAAATCTTGATTGATAGAAGAAAAGTTTCACTGTGAACTTTAATGTTTTTAGTCAACTTTGATTTTCTTATAACGTTTAATAAAAATTTGGATTGAGAAAGATACACATTAGTTAGAATATTAATTTTGAGAAATATGTATCTATGGATGCTCGAGTATAAAGAAATACTCTCTAGGCAATAAATCCAGATAATATTACTTACAGTGCAAAACTATTTGGTAATTCACATTTTTTCGGTGGATTACATGTTCATGATAACTAAATAGAAAATGGACAAAACAAGACGTTACTCTAACAAACATATGATGTTGATTACAAAATGCTGATAAATTATTGACTATATCCAAGTATCCAACATAATGCGGTAATGGAGTATACATCATAAAAAGCATGATGAGTTCAATCTTTTACAACATTCTCTATTTGACTGTTTGTCAACAGTAAATGTTACCAAACATGTAACTGAAGCCAGTAACATAATGCCTGCAAATATTAGCGTATCTGTAGCATTTCTTTTAATTGTTGGATGAGATATATGACACCAAATTATCCTCTCGCATAGCCTATTTGTACCAAAAGGGGTCTAAGTGCAACTAGATAGGACATACCCATGAAATTTTTGGTGACATGTGAAAACCCAGCTTCAGAAAATATTTCTTGTACTGCCTTTACTCTGGTCTCTCTTGGCACAGACAAATCCTTCATGAATTGTGAAAACAATGGACTCTTCTTAGAAGCGTCAACAATATCAAGGATTTCAGATTCAATCTTGTCCAACATATTTGCTTTGGAGGCTGCAAGGAATAGCGCAGAAGCATAATTTCCTGAACCGCCGAAGAGTGATAATGGCACCTGCAGTTATATGAGAAAAGCAACAGTGGAGATTAACATCAAACCGAGATTTGTCAATAAAAAAAGGACAGATTGATTAAGGACTTCAGAAATCATTAAGTACTGTATCACCTACCGAATATATTGCCATAAAGAAACTTATTAATGAAAAAGGGAAAAAAAAAAGGGTAGGACCATACATTGCATGATGAACTTAGTGGTTTGACTAATAGAAAAAAAAAATTCTTTTAAGTTATAAGAATAACTATAATAAAAACAAACACGCAAAAAATGTAACAATGTCACTAGAATACCATGTGGGATTGCGTAAAGAGTAATAGGTAAAGTGCCTGATATTAAGCTTATACATATGTATGTATGTATGTACGTATGTAAGCTGGGTACGATGACAAAGTAAAAGATTGCACAGAAGTAAAATTAATAGAATAAAAAATAAACCATTTATGTACTGCCAAATAATTGAAAATAATAATCAAGTCATGTTTCCAGGATGTAAATGTTTAAAAATATGATTTGATGGCTCAAAATTATCGCACTGCAGTTTCGAGAGGAAATACAAATTACACAACAACAATAACGGCAGTAGGAGTACCAAGCTTGGATATATGGATCATTTTCTTCCATTATCTTCTATTTAGTATAAGGAATTTTTTTAAGTTAAATAATAAAGTGTCTAATGTCTATTCTTGCTACGTCCTGTCATGCCACATTTGGCAACTTGCTCCTCTTTATTATCATTGTACCATGTGATCTCCATTGTCTAAATCATCTCAATCAATTCTTACATAACTTATCTATAGGTGCTACCGTCCTAACTTAAATTACACTCAATTTTTATTCTATCTCGTAAAGCAACCTCTTATTCATCCATCTTAACATACTTATTAAAGCTAAGCCCAACTTTTGCATGCCTTGGTTCCTAATTGCCCAATGTTGGGTTTAGCTTTATAGTTGCCTTATCAAAATTATCTTTATACTGCCTTATCAAAATTATCTTTATAAAACAATGCCTCCGTAATCTGTGTGAAAGTTGTATCCTTTCACTATCTTAGGGTCGACAATGAGGATGAAAGTTCATCCAAAGCAGCTTGCAACTATCAATGATGATGGATCGCCATGTATGTTTAATGGAGATGATCAGATTGAAGTTCCTTTGTTAGAAATGGAGAATCTAGTTCTCAATATACAAGACTGCTCATGTTGTTCAGAGTTAGAAACATATCTATTGTGCATAAAATGATCTAAGGTAAAAAGATTGATCAGGAAACTAAACGTGGGATGAGTAAACAAGGAGGACTCAGTAAGAGAAAGGATCTCCAAGCACCCATTAATGGGTGATCTCCAAGCAGAACTGGAGAAGACCATCAAGCCCAAGCTAGATTTCTTTGCCTGCATCAATTATTTGGACTCTGATGTCACCACCCTCATCTTCGGCCACCACAATCTTAAAGACGGAGGAAGTGGGAATGGGATCAATGTCATTATTAGTGGCACAACAATGCTGAGATCGATTTGGAGGCCAACGAAAGCAAAAGAAGCAAGATGGGAGGAGGTTGTGGGGAATGACATAGGGAGTAGAGAGGAGAGTGGAGGAGGTGATTGGAGTTGAGAAATAAAGGGCACATCAGTCATCTTGAAGCTAAAGTTAAGTTAATTTATGTATATGGTAATCCTCGATTAATAAAACTAATGTTGGGGCATTTTTGAGGATTAAATCCTTAAAGGTAAGGTGCAAATAATAATAAAAACAAAATGCAGAGCATTTTTTAACAATTTCCCCAAAAATTTTTATACCTTAAAAATTACCTGAATTAATTTTCACCTAACAACAACTAACAGAACAAATAGTTTTTCCAATTTTCAAATAGTAACCTTAGTATCTGGTTGCCCTTTTACTTTTACCTTGATGTTGAAAATTTTTCAAAAGTATTAAGGTCATTGTACATCTAAAGTTAATTTATCTCACCTATAGTAATACTAATGGCATGGTGTTTTTAAGAAATTAAAAGTAAAACACAAGGGTCAAATGATAAATATCTATATAGTAGAGTGTGAATGATAATAGAGGCAAAATGTAGTGTTTTAATAAATTTCTCAATTTATTAATGACTAAAATACCTCATTACTTTAAGCAAAAAGTTGGTGACTTAGATCAATCTTGTCATATGACTTAGATCAGTCCTGTCACCACCATCAGAACATTAATCCTAAATGGCTGCATCTATCAATTATCTTGTGTAGAAACTCTCTTCAATGGATTGTGTAGAACATGCTCCTCAAATTTCACATGGCTTATCTTCTACAAAGATTTTAGTGTCTTTGAATTCCTATTCATGGACACTTATGCTGTTCAACTTGTTTGTGTTCTTGTTATGCGCAGTGATTTTGAAGCAGTTTCCCTCTTTCATTAGGACCTTCCCTATAAGTTTTCTCAGATATTGATGGATAGAGGTACCATTCATTAAAGAGTTCTGCAGAAAGAACATAAGTAGCTCCCACATACATCTCCTTCCTTTCATCTTAATAGGTAATATTTTGAATTATTACAACATATATGCTCTTATTCTTTCAACTATTTGCAATAAATCTGAGTCCCATCAGATGTCAAATAATTCAAAATAAACTCCTAGAAGATAACTCATTCCAAAAATTCACATGACTTCATTGGGCAAGAATGATCTTGGTCAAAAGAAATTCTTTTACACATTGAATAAAGTATAATTTCCATTCTACAGATTAATCACTATGACAAAACAAAGGTAGCCAAGGGAAGTTCTCATACTGAATGTAATGAAGGACAAAGCTTGGGGTTGAAGATTCTCAAGAGAAAATGTACCTGATGATTCTGATGTACAACTAAGGAATCAGAATCTAAGGGAAAAAAATTGATTAGGAGATTAACGCAAAAGTAGAAGCTTCCTGGAACTTTGTTTCAGATTATAATTTTCAAAATTACATTAGACTATGGATTTGATGAAAAAATTAATCATGCTGAATAAGAATCACATACAACTACCAAGCTTTATTAGAAAAATGCTATTCCAAAAGGCCAATTAGCTATATCTAAAGAAATAAAATAACATCAAGAAAAAAGGAAGAAGGAAAATGATAGTTGAAAGAGTCGCTCCTAGGATATCAGACCTAGCCAGCACATACATCAGTGGCACGCCATATGAGAGTACCAACAACACCCTTCCTCTCGTCCCCTAATCTGCAACAGTCTGAAGGTTATTTGAGGCAAAGGAGGGACAAAGAAAGCTATTTGGGGAGGTCGAGAGGCAGCAGAGATGGAATTACAAGTGATGGAGAAGATTTCTGGCGGTAGAGCATTTGTAGAGCTTGGATTAGCTGAGGAAAATCATCTAGTGAAGTGAATCAATTTTTTTATCCTATGCCTCAAACAAGAGAAATCAATGAATTCAGAATAAAATCAATTCAATTCATTTTATGTCATTTTAACACCTTACATTTTCTTTTTCCTTTCAAAACTTGTCAAGCATTTGTAGAAAAAATATGAGAAAAACAAGGCAATCATAAAACTTAAAGTCTTAAACATTCAGATAAACTGCACCAAGTGACTGCTAGGACTGAAGATGCACAAGTCTCATCATTCTTCTCCAAAATCTCGTATATTTTCAAGGATAAACATGTGATGTATTATAAGTACTATGCAAAAGGAAAAACTTTAAAAAAAAAAATAGACAGTGTTATCAAAGTTTATAATGCAAGATTGAAAAATAAGAAGCAACCAATATAGACAAGGATAGTACTGACTACTTAATGTAGAAATGACCAAACTGTTGGGTGAAAAGAAGTCTTGGAATGCAGCACTTCACATTTATAGCTCAATTAGCATATCTCATAAGCTAAAAATTCCATACCTTTTACCCCCATAGTTCATGCAATTGTTTTAACTTTTAAATACTATAACCCATTACTAAGCAATAGTCCATTAACATTATCAACATTTATTACGCAACTTCTGAGGACTTCAATTTAATGCATCTTTTGGCAGCTAATTCCCACAATCAGCTATATGAATATCCAACGTTAAGGAACTCAAATATTTGAAATGTACAGGTAACAGTGATTACAAAAAATTCCGTCATATTTTAAGACATTAATGAAAAAATAAGGATAACTAATTACCACTTTCAAGGTTTCAGAAAATAAGAACTATTTAGTATCCAAAATGCGGCACATAAAGAAAGGTCACTTCTTTACCTTAATTTTTGCTTCAGTGGGCATCGTCTGAGTCGCAAAATTCCTCGAACTCTGCAATAAAAATGCACATCCATCAGCAACAACATCACATAAAATAAATACATTCATAAGAACTCCTAATGAATCTTCATCTCAGTTCTTTCTTTAGCAGAAATCATTAAAAAAATCAATAAGATCAAAAGGCATCCATCAAGAATAACCGGAATTCCGGCAAATATTAGTGACCATCGAAGAGAAAGGGAATTGCAATCAAATCCCTACAGTTGGAATTCACCTCGGAGATCGGGAGATTAGGGTTTCGGGAACTCGGATCTGCGATGGTCCCTAGGGGGAGGGCGGATTCGGGTGCGAGGAGCTTGTGGAAGCGGGGAAGACCGGATCTGAGACTCCTCGAAAGCGCCATTTGAGGAAACCCTAGACCTTCAACGCAGACGGCGAGGAGAGCAAAATGGAGTTGGGGCGGAGAGAGGGAGTCCTTGAAGTCGGGGAGATGGTATAAGTGCGTACGTGGCGAGCCCTTGGAGCAAGTAGCAAGGTTTTTGGTGTAGCAAGTCGTTCAGCTGATCGGGTGGTATTGGACCCGGTAACCCGTTAACCATTTCGGACCGGATCACTCCATCGGTTTCTGATCCCATATGAGATACCCGATAAGATACCACAAACGGCTCAGCTCGAGCCTCAAATAATCAAGCTGGCTCGAGCTCAGCTCAGCTCGGCTCGGCTCAATTAAGCTCGAAATATAATTGCACATAAATTTAAAACCATTAGATTCAAAGATACAAAGATTAATATATCCTCTCTCAATCAATCAATCTTCACTTGACTTTTTTAAAACTCTAATCTTGAATAATATATTGGAGAATTTGGATCGAGGCTCAGGTAGTCTTAACCGGATTTACTCTTGAATTGAATAAATTGGATTCTTTTAGAAAACGATTCTTTAATGTTAATATTTTTGTTTTTATTTTAAGAATAGTCAAATAAATGATAAGAGGAAGCAATCAGAAGGGCCACACTAAGGTCCTTTGTGTTTCTTGAATTATCTTCTCGTTTCTGTTTGCATCTTAAGCAGAATCTTCTCAGAATGACGTAGAAAAGATTTAGCTCCTGACACCCATTAATCCCTTTTTGTAGACAAACACCAAAATGGCCCCCCTCAGCATGTTTGCTTTCTCCTTTCCATGTTGTTCTCCACTTAATCACAAAAGTAGGCTCCTCACCTTTTGCTTTACTAATCCATCCTCTAATCCTTTTGACACATTCATTAGCTTTACAACTCTACTAACTCCCCTCGTACCATTCTATAGCTCAAGACACTCTCATTTCTACTGAATGCATATGGACTCTGCGGCAGCGACGGGGACGGCGACAACAGCACCACCGATACCGGGTGGGCTTCGACATGGCTCGGGATCCATTGGGCCTTTTTTTGCAGTCATATCTGTGGTGATAGTCCTCACAGTGATGTCTTGCGTCGTCGGGCGGATATGGGCGGCACAGGCAGAAGGTCCCGATACGCGGTACGATTGCATGGCGTGGGCACGCCGGCGGTCCACGTTAGGTCGTAGGAGTATAGTTCAGGAAGCGAAGGCAGCGGTGGCGGAGGAGCTGGATGCAAAGGCAAGCAAGGGTGATCATGCTGCTCTACCAATGCCACAGCCATGAGTTAGCCAGTGGTAGTTTTTACTCACAGGTTCTTGTTCATTTCCTATTGTTGTGAGGCATTTAACTTCATCAAATTTATGGTTTGTGAGTAGCTGGACTGGTTCTTGGGTTTTGGAATAAAAGCTTGTAGTTATGCTTTCACTAGTTTGATGGCATGAAATTGAATCTTTGGTACAGAAATTGAAATGATTGTATTGCCAAGATTATTACTCATAGATAGATGCAAAATAATGTCATGAATGCTAGGTGTGATGTCAGTTTCTGAGTAGATAGAACTTATTGAACCACCTACCAATAAGATGCAACCTTGTACTTGGAAAGAGATGTAAGATGACATGGGATTCTTCATAGGAAAAGAATAAAGTCGATAGTTGCCAAGATCTTAAGCAAATGATAGTTGCAACAAAGCAATTCATCATACATTTACAACTCCATGTTTCAGCTATAGATAGTATCAGGATAAATACTCAAGCAAACATATGAAGAGAGAAAAAAAAAAATGAAGCAAAGACAGTTCTTGGCTTCCCTTCCTTTGTTCATTTGAAGAAGGAAATTTTCAGGAAGAGTTTAAAACTCGAATCCAAAACCAAAAGCTCAGTGTCACATAGTCTGCCAAATAATCATTTTTCCAAAAGGTCTACAGGGAAAGCCATTTCTTCCATTCATGATGATTGAACTATACATTCAAAACTAGCACAGAGGACCTAACATAACCATGGCGTTATCTGTTTACAATTAACTCAGGAGAATATTATAGAGTAAAAGGAGGAACATAGTGAACAAAGAGATTTTTGTATAAATCAGGCCTGTGGGGAATTGTGGGTGTAAAAATAATTAAATAATGCGACCAGAAAAGGGTCAAGAATCTAATTTACATCTCTCCTGTGGAGCTTCCTCTCGCATACCTCAAAAGAACCATACACGGCAGCATCACCCAGCACCTTAAAGCAATAGCATGCTTACAGATGCCATCCATGGGAGAAGCGCATCCTTGGGCGTCCAGTTTGATGATGAACAAGGCATTGGTCCTTTTCAGCGCAACCGGAGTTCAGAGCCAACAGGATGAGAGAATAGCTGTACAACGAGTGATGACGAATTCAGAGGAGAGCAGTTATGGTGAGTGAACTGCATGGTGGACCCTTGCTAACTGACTAACCTTTGCATCAAGACGGGCAGAGACTCCAACTGTTGTCGGCCTCACTGACCTCTGCCGCACTACATGGCAGTACTCAGGATCGTCAGCCCGCCCGTCAAACCGTATCCACTGAATCATGTTATGGTACATCGGAAAGAAGCGCATTTGAATCGAGCCATAGGCAATGTACGGAATAAGTGTAGCAATCACCACAAAGAGAGTCACAATCCAATAAGACAGCGCAGGGGCCAACCCCTCCACAAAAACCATGAAAGCAGTAGTCGAAAAGCTGGTTGGCATGGCACCATATATCAGGAGGAAGATGTACCAAAAAGCAATGCCACCCCAGATGAAGATGTGTTGTATAAGTGTGAAATAGCTCACTGAGAGTGCCATTTGACAGTTTACGACCCAGACCACACATGTGTACATGGTAGTCCCGAGGATGTCTAAGCTCACAACCTCACCACCTTTCCGGAAAGCCTGATGCTGTAGTGCATTTGTGCAGAAGAAGAAGATTATGATGCCACTGACAATACCATTCAACATCCAACCAATTATACGGGCCCAGCTAAATAGGACGTTTTGCACACCTTCCTGGTAAAGCATGGGGAACTGCAATGTAGCAGACAAAATTCAGAATGGACTTATTATATGAATGTTTAATAAGTGAAGGATGTTAAGAAATTGTGGGAGTTTAAAACATAATATTAGGAAAGGTAGTACTGGTCAGGGAATTTATGTTCAATGGGAGTCTATTCACTGCATAGTTTCCATGCCAAAGCAGGAATCAGCCTTCTAGCAAAATCATCGCTACTTTTAATGGAAGAAATTTTCAGGTATCTTCATAGAATGATAGTTGATGAACATCACTAGCCATATGACGCTTATGGTTGTACACTGAAAGATTGTTGTCTTTCTAAATGATAGGATAAGTACCTTTAGACAAAACCGAGCAGAAACATCCTGGTCAAATACACCCAAAGCAATCACTGGAAGCGAGGTGAAAAACACGTTATATAGTGACAGGAACCAATCATTATATGCAGGTTGCCCAGAGAATGAAGCATATGCCTCATACAAGAAAAGGGTGACACCAAATGTGAGGTTCTTGTAAAAGAAGTAACAGATCTGCAAAGCAGAATAAATTATTCGTCAGCACCTAGCAGTGAGAAAAAGGTGAGAACACCACCATACAAGAACAGCTTATACCATTGATGAGATCCTTCGGTAGCACCAATGCCCGTGCACAAGCAGTAACCTCTCCAGAAACCGGAACTGAGCAATGGCAATGTCACTTGACATAACCGCCTGAAAATATGCATGCCCCAGGAAACAATTAGATCAACAAATGGCAACTAGCAATTGAATTTCAAAATGTTATCTTCTACTATTACAGGGCCAATTCTCCTTGAGAAATGGCATTATCCCTAATGGATCAGGACAGAGGCATGCCCCCATGCAATGCATGTGCCCTGCAGTAGTAAGGAGATACCAAAATCAGATGTTACAGTACTAACCTGCATTCCTTCAGCACCACTGATTCCAATCCCTATGTCTGCTTCTTGAAGCATGCCCACGTCATTTGCACCATCACCAATTGCTAAAGTCACTTTACGGGTGCCTTCTTTAACAAGTCTAGTAACCTACATTTTTCAGAAAAAAGAACACATTAGAATCGATATTAAGAGGATCAACTAAAAAGTATATATAGTTTTCAAAGGATTATTGAAACTCACAAGAGCTTTTTGTTTGGGGGAAGAACGACAACAGATGACTGATCCACAGCTAAGAGCAAGCTGTAGGAACAGATTCTTAGCATCATCTTCCAGAGCATAGGCAAGTGATTTACCATCAATTATCAAAGCATACGATGCAGTAGTGGACGAACTCATCAGTTTCTTCCCCTCGTTTATTTGATGCACAACACTCTCCTTTGATGCCTACAACACAACAAACTTTTTGTCAAAAAGGACTACCCTTGCAACTTCAGTTATCAGTTGGAAACAACATCTAAAGTATCTGTAGGTAAGAAAGCAGGGGCAGGTACAATCAGGACTCTAAGAACACCCAAAAATTAGGACAAGAAATTGTTTCAATTACTGTGATCATTTCATGTTTTCATATTAGAACAATAATCGAGACATAATTTGGCAAGGTGGAATTAGTAATTTTGTATTAAAGTACAAAAATTTTAATATGGAATATTTGTAGACTATGGAGATAGAACTGAGTTCGTTAAAAACTGCCATCATAAATGGTTTCTACAGTCAAACAATATTATGGCTAAAATAACTTTCTTAGTACCAGTATTCTTGTCCACCACAATTTATCATGTTGTAGTGAAAACAATACTAATTAATAGAGAGTAATTCAACACAAATACACTTGCCCACAATAGTCAATGAAGTGATTATCATTTAAGGGTTAATATCAAATACTGTTTCCAATGGGTAACCACAAACAGAAGAATGATCATTTCTATCTCCCTCCCTCTTTCCCTCCCTCATTCTCGAAGATACCACATAGCCATGTGGGTAGTGTTCTCACAAGTGCACTAGCAATAATGAACTTCTAGGCATAATATTATTTAAACCGAAGGGCTGCAGCTGATTTACTTTTAATACATGAGAAATTATTTTTTTACCTTAGCAATGGCATCTTTGTTCCCACCCTTCTCCAGTGCAATAATATCTGCTGATTCCAAAGTGATGATTATCTGCTTCATTCCTTGTCTCAGTAGACTACAGGCGAAGCTGCAAAATTGTGATAAAGAAGAAAATTGTAAAGGAAATTAAATATGGTCATACACATCAAACCTCTGCTTGCATATGATAATAAGGAAACAAAGTCATACCCAATATTGATAGCAGTCTCCATCTTGTCGCCAGTCAGCACCCATATCTTGATTCCAGCTTGTGCAAGCTTGTCAATGCATTCAGGTACCTAGGTTTATAAGAAGGAATAAAATATCAGTATACACAAGTTCACACGATTAAAAGAATCACATAGCTATCCTGGAAAGCCTTGGACTCACCCCATTTTGGAGTTTGTCTTCAACAGCAGTAGCACCAAGAAGAATCAGATCTCTCTCTATCATATCTGCAGCTTCCTCAATTTTGTCATCTCTATCAGCACTAACTGAATTTTTGGCTGACGTAAATCTTTTGTTAAAATTTTCATACTCCTTTTCATCAAGTTCACGATAAGCAAGAACCAAGGTTCTTAAACCAGCATCAGCATACTCATTAATGTGTTCCTTAGTCACTTCCTCATACTCACTTCCATTCTTAGCTAGCCTTCCAAACATTACACTGTTTATGTAAAAAGAAAAAATTAGTCTGATATTCTTACAAGAGAAGAGATAATGAGAACGAATAAATTCTCATGCATTTAACATAGCTTTTCACTGACCTATCAGCACCTTTGCTTAGCAGCAGTAATTTCCCCTCCTCATCTCTAACTATCACAGACATCCGTTTCCTTGAGCTGTTGAACTCCAAGATATTTAAAAGCTTATAGGATCTGCAAAGAAACAGGCACATACTGTGAGAATATTGCATCAATTGGAATTCAAAGGTAAGTTACTTAAAAGTCAAAGTTTTTCTTACTTCCATGAGAAGACGAAATTATTACCTTTCAACTATTCTGCCTGACCTGGGATCCAGTTCATGCAGAGAGATTCCCATCTGAGTTCTCCGATAAAACTCAAAACCTAGTTCTCTTGCTGCAATAACAAAGGCAGCCTCGTCAGGAGACTCAGCTTCATAAGAAATCTTCCCTGATTCTTCGTCTATTTCAGGTATGCAAGTGTGACAGACCGCCAATAATCGGAGAAATTTCTCAATGATATCAGAATGACCCTCTTTAATCCAATTCCCATTCATGACTCGTGAGTCCTTGAAATTAAATCCTTTAATTGGAGGTACTGTATCAACTTGATTCTCCTCAAACTCTTCTGGTTCATATATCAATGGAGACCCTTTTCTTCTGGCCATTGCTTTCTCAACTTCTGTGACACCACGGCCATAAGCAGTGCCAGCAATTGAACATTTAATGAACTCCATTGAGTTGCAAGTCAATGTTCCTGTCTTATCTGAAAGAATTGTATCAACTTGACCTAGTTCCTCATTCAAGTTTGAGGTACGAGCATGAGCTGGCTTGTCTGAGTCCTCATGGTACATTTGGATGTCTCGGTTGATAAAAAGAGCCTGCAAGCTCTTGACTATCTCAATGGAGATATACAAGGAGATTGGGATGAAGTAACTATACAGCATCATTGCTGTCAAGAAGTGAAAAAATGCTGCAAAAGATGATCTCTTTGGATCAAAGTAGATATTAGAGTCATCCGGTCTAAGATACCATCGTTTCATCCTGCCATTTTTCAGGTCATTCTTGGTAAAAATTCCAAAGAAGATTGACCCGATTAAAGAAATAATAACCAGGGAAGCAAGCAAGAGGTAAATAATTTTATCCATCTTCCGTTCAATTTTGCTTCTTTTGGATGGTGGATCTGTGGCATTTTGCATAACTTTTGTATCATGTCCTGTGAAAATTACTATCCCATATATGTGGTCAGTGTTGCGCAACTTCGAGTCTCTAAGAAGAAGCTGCTGAGGTGAGAGAGGGTACTCTTGGTCGTCGATTTCTATGGTTCCAACAAAAGAATATAAATTCGCATTTGGGTCTTCACACTTGACTATTGCTTTGAAATTTTGAAAGTTACTATCTTCTTGTAAACTTGAAGTTATTTCCAGCGACTGTTTCAATTTCAAATTTGTTTCTCCATCAAGGTTCATTGTCTCCACATAACAGATTGCATCTTCATAACTGGAAGAAAGCAAAATCAGGTCAGCAGGGAAGAAGTCATCTTTCTCCACCTTCACCAGATCACCAACTCGCAGATTCTTCCATTTTGTATACTCAAAGTTGCCATCCCCTCGGTGCACTTTGACCTTTCTATTGTTGACCTCATTATCCTGAATAAATAAATTGTTTGTTAAGCATTAACCTCACTAGTCTTTAAAATAGTAAGAAGACAGGACTAGCATTAGCAAAGGAATCAGAAGATTCTGAGCTAGAAAAATTAAAGATTTAATTTTAGAATAATTAGATAGTGCAATCAAAATTTTGATTTCAATATAGAATCAAAAACAAGAAGGCTGATTTCTTACTCTCTAATCAAGAGACTTGGAGATCCATATCTTGTTAAATATCCTCAAGTGGAGCTAATCAAGTATGTATCTCCATAAAAAGGTTTTCCAGACAGGACTCAATATATTAGCACAACATGACACAATATTGTCGAATTGTACCCTTGACACTCCATTTTAAGTACCACATCAATATTCCCACTCTTCTAAACAGCTATCTCTCTCCTCCTCTTTTATGTATTAGACTGGTGGTCTTCCATCAATTTTCTCTCAAAAGGAGGAGAATGAAAAAGAAAAAAAAACAGTTCTTTTTTCTGGTTTTCCTAATTGTTCCTCTATGGAATCTGGGAACCTTCTGAGAAAATATAAAAACCAAAAATTATAGCAAAATAATCTCTTCCCACTTCCAATAGAATCGGTTAAGTTTCAAATTCTGCAATTACACCACAAATATGTTGCATGCATTTACTATTGCTACCATGTCACTAAATATGAAGATTGTCAGCAAGAAATCAAATGGTTACTTTTTCCATATAACAGCTGCATAAAGCTTAAGTACCATATAAACAGAACTAAGACACTAAGATTCCTATTCTCTTTTCCTTCGCTTATTGAAAGATAGGGTGAGAGAAAATAAAAACCTGTTGCTTCCTCCTCCGATCTTCAATACCCTCCTTCGCCATGGTCGCTCCGATAACGATGAGCAGCGGAAGAATCGCGCTCACTGCTGTGTAAGGAGCCAATGGCGTTAAAGCTAGACAACCTGTGATCAGGAAGTAAAAATTGGCAACCCTCCTAAACTGCTCAAACAAGGACTTGGGTATGAAGGTAGCCAACGTATACTTGGTGGTGGAGACATAGTTCCATGGATAGTTTAGGTTGGTAGCCTCAAAGCAATCCGGATCGTTGGCGAAAACAATCCGAGAGAATCCCGGGCCTCCAATCCGAGAGTGGTCGTCACCATATCTCGATCCACAGGCAAAACTGTATAAATTACTGAACCTAAACTTTCTTCTTCTCCTTCCAGTAGTCATATATCCTCTTATATAAATCTAATGAGAATCGCAGGAGAGATTCCCAGATTACAACCTTGAAAGACCTTCAACCCCAAGAATCCTCAAATATCTGCGAACTATAGAGCTCTGATAAAAGCCCAGAATTTGCTACCCCTCTCTTGATTGGTTTAAAAAGGAAAAAAATATATATATTCCTCTCTATCAGAAGAACACCAAACACACTACCATTAACCCACACGCAGCTGCAAAGGTCAAGAACAAGCAAAGAAGCCCCTCCCTCTTCTTCTCCAAATCTAAACGACAATAGAATAGAACAGGTATCCCGACCAGGAAAAGGAGAGAATATACCGCCAAAACCCAATTTTTTTTCCCCCAACCAGCTTATCCGACAAAGACCCAGGCCCCAAAATCGCTCCTTTTTTATCTTCGAGGCACCAGAGATCTCACAGACTACCACCTTCCGGCCTCTATAAAGGACACGGCTCAGGAGAAGCGAGCCCTCTTCTTTGAAATCTTCGTCTGGGCTTGGGACAAGGCATGGAACCTTCAAACTGAGCTCCCAAATTCATCTTTGACTTGGACTTTAAGACGATTAGAGAGCCAAACTCATGTGGGAAGAAACTCTTCAAAACGTGCACGCGCTGCGGAATAATACACAAAGATCGAAACTTTCGGGTCTTCGGAACCTACAGACAACTTCTAGAAGGTCAATGAAATCTATGCGGCTGCGGTCATTGCCGTTAGGCCCCAAATTTCTCTCGTTTTCGTTCTCAGAAACTTCTTCTCATATGCAAGAGAGAGGGGGAGACGACCGGTGACGCAAACGGGGAAAAGAAAACAATACGTCTCAAGAATATCAGAACGATATTACAAAGATAAAAATAAAAAGCGAGAGAGAGAGAGAGAGATCTGATAATAAATTTTTCAAAGAGGTGTTTGGATTGCAAAGGAGAGTAAAGGATAAAACTTTATATCATTATTTTATTAGGACATGGAATCTAAGTTTGGTGGTAAGATCATTTTTTCAAGCTATAAGAGTAAAATTCCAATAATCTAACATGTTACATAAGACCACCTCAGATGGGAATATACTCCTATCCAAATAAAGCTTTTTCTTAGCGTAAAATAGAAATTTAACGGTATCCCAATTAAATCGGTCCTAGGATTGAAAAGAAAAAAAAAAAAAACTTTGTTATAAAAGATATTTGAGTTTAATAAAAACTTGTTCATATTTTCTCTTCTAGAAAAAAAAAAGAATAATTAAAAAGATTCTATTTCTTTCTTGACTTCTTAATTGTTCACACATGAGAAAAAATATATATCTTTGTGTAAGAAATTCTTAAGAAAAGAATATCAAAAAATCCAACAAGTTGACTTTCAAACATGACCATATATTTGAGAAAGATGTAGTATATCATTTGACTTGATCTTACTAGATTTTTTTTTTATTTTTTGCTTTTGTATATATATCATTTATTATTTGTATAAATATCCTTCGAAAGTTGATATTTATATATAAATACCTCTCAAAATCTTTGTTTATAACTAGAAGGACATCTATAGGATACATTATAAAATTTCCAAGGATATATAAATAAAAAGTTTTTTAAGGGGTATACATGCAAAAAAATTAAAAAAAAATCCCTAGATTTTTCTTAGGGTTGCTTCCAAGACAATTTATTTTGCATGTATTGGCTCAACACAGTGTTTAGTTTAGATTAATTTTTTTTCTAAAAAAATTAGCCTTCAATTTATGTATTTTTATATTGCACAAAGATCGAAATATAAAAGAAAAATATTAGAAACAAAAAAATAAACAAAGAAATGAGCAGATGCAGCTGGCCCAGCTTTAATTAAAGTGTTTTAAAATGAAATAATATATTACTCGAATTAAGTAGTTAAACACACGCTTAGGGTTATTATTATAAACCTCCCACCTTCTAATTCGGAAGCTAAAATTCTCAAAGGGAGTTTTTGATATGAACTTCTCAATTAAATAGTAATTATTATTGACAAATAGTAATTATAACTAATTCATAATAACAAAGTATTTTCAGGAGACATCAAAAGATAATGTTGAGTGTTAACCTATTATAATGTTGCTTAGAGACTAATTATTTACCTTGTAACATTAAAACCATAGCTTAAACTAGATTAGGGGAGAACGAAGCACGCCAATTGGCTTAATTTATGCGCTTAAATTAGTCCTGCAGAGAATCCTAAGCCGTGGGGTGCGGGATCTACACGCTTCGTCATTTGACTAAAATACCCCCATCTATTCCACCCAGAGTCACCCCTGAACCACGGGTAGATTCGGAATTTACCTGGCCTTGGGATCGTGGACGTTATAAATAAAAGAAACTCAGGATCCGGGTAGGTACGGGTGACACGTGGCAGCCAACCGATCCGGGGCGGCCAACGACCGCGGAAGGGTAGTTTGGGGATTTATGGGATTTTTGTGTGGAATAGTTTGGGAGGTAACAAGTGAGAGTTTACGACCAAACTAGAATTTTTTTATATTTTTTTAATCAAAATATAGTATTATTTAAATTTATTATTAAATAGGGTCTAATTCACTATAGCCCTAATAAAAATGTCGACCAGTTCAATATTTTTAGTGTCAGATATTTTTTTTTATCTTAGCTGCTAAAAGACTAAGTTAAAGAATTTATATATATAAAATGCTGATCAATTCAGCGTTTTTATTAGAATTATGATGAATTAGACCTCATTTAGTAATAAGTTTAAAAAATAGTTTGTGTCGATAAAGAAATTTTGGAACCGGACCAGTTTGGTCAAAAACTCTAATAAGATATACTTTTTATCCCGTTGGTTGGATAAATTGGAATTTATTGGATGTTTTTATCCCCACTACTCATCAATTAGGGGTTAAGGGGAGTAGATAAAACCATAATAAATTATGGTTTAATTGGGTCTTATGTGGTTGGATTTTATCAAATGTTATTCATTTCATTATGAGTAATTAATGGAGGTGTTAAGTAAGTTGGCCTGCCTGCCTCATAAGGAATCAATTACTTGTGACTATTTTGTGACCAAATTAATGCCAGCACTATCCGGTTAAGCTTTTAAATTAATCCATTAATTTAGTATAGTAGTAAATCAAAATTATTTGTTATCTAAAATATTTTTTTAAAAAAATTTAATTCAAACCTAAACAGGGATAATTATACTTACCCTAAACTTTTCAACTCTGAACTAAGTATACTATCTTGAGTTCATTATCTACCGAGAATAGAGAGTCCATAGTAATATATCTTTGAGTAATGGCGTATTTACGCCGTGTAAATAACTATGGTAAGAAGACTTCTTAGCTTAAGATTTTAGAGTAATCATCAGCATTTATAGAAAAAGACTTTTGAAGCAAAACCATAGGCTTTCACTTAGACTTTTTCTTTTTTTCTTTTATCCTTTGGCCCCAGGGTTTTCACTTTCCAAAT
Source organism: Typha latifolia (assembly GCF_019914945.1). Taxonomy (NCBI): domain Eukaryota; kingdom Viridiplantae; phylum Streptophyta; class Magnoliopsida; order Poales; family Typhaceae; genus Typha; species Typha latifolia. The sequence continues at coordinate 13,348,975 of NC_133087.1, read as the reverse complement.
AATAATTATGAGGAAGTTTCCAAAAGCTCAACATCATGCATACATTTGGCATTGGTCCTTTCCCCACATATTGATGAAAGAGGAATAAACTTAATGGCCACAATGGGCATACACATGCATGGATGGAATAACATCATCTCAGGGCATTAGCCATTAAGGCTAAGAATATCCTTTCTCTATTTCAACAAACTAAATAGACCCAAAGAGGAGAAGATAAGAAAGAAAGAAAGAAAGAAAGAGAGGTAGTTCTCTTCCAGAAGAAAGGGATGCCTTGGTGGTGGTATCAATGGACAAGGGATCTATTCAGACTAAGACTAAGGGTGTAATTCTAATCTAAGCTTAGAATTACAATAACTTTAATTCGAATCAATTTCAAGCTCGAGCTCCTAAATAAGCATGCAAGCTTGAAATGAGAACTTATTATATTATTAATTTTGAGTTTTATTGAATTGGCTTATGATTAAGTTCGGCTCGAAATTAATTCCAGTAGATTTATCTTAAATAGACTCATTTTTTAGGTCGAGCTTGATTATTTTGACGGCCCTAATTCAGACTTCACACTTAACTAGATTTATAAACGTCCTGTAGAAAAAGACCCAAATAAAATTTTCTTTTAAGCTCCAGTGATCCAATAAGGGGCTTAGAGAAGAGGATTGGTAGGGATAATAAGCCAATGGTTCTAATTAAACTGCTGTTGTTATCCACCTTGACTTTTAAAGGGCTTTCTTTTTTCAAGTTGATAGAGGAGTGAGTAGTCTTTTCTCAAATTTATCTAGAATTAATTCTTTTTGAAAAGGATAAGAAATAGTACCAACCAAGTTGAAACTAGATCAAAAAGGCCAATTTAAATTACCAAGATTTCTGTGTTTGACTTTTTTTTTTCACTTTTGTTGAATATCGTTGTTATTCGACAAAACTCCAAATGTCAAATTTTGAAACAAAAACCGAACATTTTTCTTCTAGAGACAAAAATTTGAACCAAGGATTAGACTTTAGTAGGAGCCTCTATAATTAAACTAAGTGATAATTATATGTAGATCATCTGAATTATTGTTAATTTTTACATTACACATCTTTGTTTATTTTTTTTAACGCTTTAACTCTCTTAATTATAGAATCTATCGATGCTCCTTTCGTTAGTTGCTGGTTTAATTTTTTTCATTAAAAAGTAGGGATTTTTATACAATTATCACTGAAAACTTTTAAAATATCAAAATTACTAGTAATTCTTTCGAAATTGCCATTACAGTTAATTTTTAACTGAATATTCCAAAAGATAGCTCTTTTTAGGTTTAGAGTGTAACTATTTATCAATGGTATTAGGTATAACATTGGATAAATTTTAAAGTATAATTTATGCGAGGGTAAAATAGTTCTTTTCGGATCTAGGTTATACTTTAATCATGATTAATTAGATTTAACTAACATAACGATATGATTTGGAAGAGCAATATGATTTCGGTGGCAATATTATAAAAATCTCTATAAAAAAATATTACATGACAGTTACCTGGTCAATTTTATGTGATCTTCGTTTAGGGGGTGTAATTATAATTAACTCTAGAACTAATTTAGTTTTCAAATCAATATCTTCCTGATGTAGAGTCAATTAAGGCTAATCTAGAAGCTCCACAGACACAAAAGTTGGCATTAAGAACACAAATGATGCCTACTATTCTCCATCAAATTAAAAGACAAGAGAATTTTAGGTGCATTAGACTCCCATTAGTACAGCTTCTAGACAGGAGAGGAAATTCTTATTCTATTTGATTTTATTATGAGGTTGGATTTAATCTTATAATCTTTTTCTTTGTTAGAGGATGCATCCAACTTTATGGCGTGGAGAATCTCCCATCTCGACGATGGAATGTGTTAAGGTTTAGGTGGGCTGTCTATTAAGGAGTTGTTTGATTGAAGAGGATTAGGTTTTGGGGTTATTAATGTTATATTATACTTCTAATTCTATAATTTTGTTCAAAGAAGAGGTTTTCTCAAAGAAAATTGTCTGAAGAAAGACATCCAAGATGGTTGGAAAATATAGGTTCAAAAAAAAAATTGGCTCTTAGAAATAATGAAAATTTTGAGCCGAAATGGATTAGTTTTAGTTAATTATGATTAAAAGAAAGCAAGGTCAAAATCATGAGTCTTGTTAGTCTCGTTCTTTACCAATAATTAAGTTCCCATCTTGAGTTTTAAACAAATTCCGATGGATACTTGGAGTAAAATTTAATCCATTGTTGGGAAAATGATTTGATGTTCTTGTTTTTTTTTTCTTTCTTTTTTAATTTCTTCATATCAGCTCCTAAATTAGTAGGAATTGTTGTATACTAATACATGAAAGTTCCACTCTTTTCAAATATATAAAATGTAACACAAAAAAGAAAATAAGTTTTTTTAATTTAGGGTTCTTATAAATTATCCATTTTCAAGAAAGATGTTGCTATCTTAAAGCACATAAAACCATATGGCTACTTAATATCTTAATACTTTTTTCATATAATCCATGATGAGCACACGATATCAGGTTGAGCAAGACAATATTTTATTAGTGATTAATGATATTTATTTGTGAACTTCAACAAGAATATAAGAAAAATATAAACTAAATTTGGAGGTACTTTTCATCTTAATTATTTTTTTTTTAAAAAAAGATTGTACTTCTAAGTGATTTAATTCAAGGATGCAGATGATGTCCTCACTTAGTATTATAATATATATTTTTCACTCAGCAGATAGGAAACTTCAATTTAAATAATTTAAACGATGTACGACTACATCTACATAGTTGAAATAATTGAGGAGTTTTAATGCTTGTATTTATCATGCAATAAAGTCAACAACAAACTAATAGGCTAACTTGCATGACAAAATATTGAAAGGTTCTCGTCGTTTAGTCTTTGACTATTCACCATTATTGCAAATATTATAAGTCCCAATTCCCTAAAAACCTTGATAAAATATTAGTGGCAAGATATGCAAAGGATTATATAACCATTCAAAAGTCAAGCATGCATTTCATAATTCATAGTGTAATAAATACATGACAACATTGACCAGATGAGAGCCTTCTTTACTTGCATCTCCATCTATTTTGTTTATATTATCTATTTCAAGGATTCAATCAAGAGGAGTAAATGGATGCAGTGTTCCAGGGATTTCAATATCCATGTAAGAAGGGGGAAATTAACCACCCTAGAAGAGAGTACCATGCAAGACTTCAATTGTTCCCTAGCAAAGAGAACAAGAAGGGGGATTTAATATAATCTCTTGGGATGTCCTCATAAGAGGAACACTCCAATGCTGAAAGCTTAGCTACAGGAATAAACAAATTCTATGCTTGTTTGAACAACTACAACAATCTTGAGATAATGAAATTAATTCATTTTAAAAAGAGAGGAAGGTAAGAAAGTGTCCCTGCTTATGCACCTAATCATCACATCAATATGTATTTGATAAGCTGATTTCTAATCCAAACATGTTGCCATCTTTTGGAGCTAGAAATTGGCAGATTAGGAACTCAAAAAAATAGTGCCAATCTTGCATAAACTTTTTTTTTTCTTGGTGATGATTAATAGATTCTAATCCAAAAACTGGAGCGCAATACATCACCATCTTGTTGGCCCATTGCTGCCACTATAGTTACTTTCCAATGTGAGACACTCAATAAAGTGTCAAAATAATGGCCAACTCCACCAACACTATAAAATTATAAAGATTAAGAAATACTCAATGAATCTTAGAATGGGTTTGGTTACCTGCACCTTCTATCCAGAATTCTGATGGCATCAAGAAACATAGTGGCATTAGTTAGGTGGTCTCATTCAGTGCAGCTCCATGTAATTGCCAAGGGGCTCATGTATTTCCTAACACATCCAACTCCTGCCAGGGATTACTCTCTCAAATGTTTGATCAAGCTGTACTAGTTATTCCCATCACAAAGAAAGAACCACCTCATTATTTTATCATTACATTGACACCAACTCATTATGTCTTATTGTGAAAGCTATATGCATCATTTAGATACTCAGCAGGATACATTTTTGCAGCATAAAAAATGCAGTGCAGAAAGAGTCAATATAGTGGAGCCACTTTTCTTTTTCACAAAATATAAAAGGGCTTTTTTAAATAGTACATCTGGTATAAGAAAGATTCTATCCACTGTGCTCTGTCAGGCATATCAGAGACGGATGGTGACTTCACAAAAACTGCATAAGATGCAGGCTACAAACAAAAGGAGTCGTTATTTCCTCCAAATCTCCACCAGAGTTTAGCAAGATCTCCTAGTGGAAGATAAAAAAAAAAAAACCTTTGAGATAAAACATAGTCTAGAAAAGTTCTGCAAGAAGCTCAATCTAATCTAATTCATGTCATATTTAATTCTTTTAATTATGTCATTCAAAACCATCACCTGTGAACATACCATTTATGTAACACCGATGTCACTCAACACTGAGATTCATCAACTCCAATTTGCAGCAAGCATCGACTATATTGAAGAAAGCTGAAAGCTACAACCTACTTGAAATAGATGAATGGTTTGTGATTATGCCAATCTAAGAAAAAGCTACCGGTGTGAGACAAAACTGCATAAGAGACTCTAAACATGATGGCATAAGAAAAGTGATAGCCAAAAGGGAAAGTATTAAGTGGCCGTTTGGATCGTTGCATCTGTAAAAGTGGCGTCTACAGATGCAGCATCTAGTTAGAAAGTAATTATAGAAGCCACATATGAGAAATTGAGAAAATACCCCTTGTACATATTTAAAATATAGATTAAATGTTACAAAGAAGAATAAAAATCTCCGAACTTCTCCATAATTCAAGAAGCACAATGGAAAACCTAGGTACCAATAACAGTTTGCTGAAGGAAGATTTACTTATTTGTCTCTTTCCATTTTTATTCTACCAAGTAATAGTTACCAGCGTATATCATTTAGATCAAGGAGCTCTATCGACATATCATCCAATCATCCCTTCTTTGATTCTAGATACCAAATTGTCAGAGTGCAACATCATCCCTCCCTCTCTAAACTATGTACAAAACAGATATACAATATACAACTAATAAAACAATAAGTTTTGATTTCTAAATTCAACATCTTCATATGCACACATTTTCTATTATATTTATGTATTTCCAAATACAACAAACAAAACAGCACCTCAGAATTTCTAGACTGAGTGAAATTGCAAAGGAAAGAACAGTTCTTGATTAGTACTAAATTACTAATCATCCCAATGCATGAAGACAAAACAATCGGAAAAGATTCTCAATTCTTATTAATTTTGAATCATAAGAATCAGTAAGTTGTAACCAGCAGGACAATTACAATAGGGCCCAATTAAGATAAACAAAGAGCTTCTTGAGAAACTTCTAACTTTGCCTTTGAATTCTCATTTGTCTGTTAATTCAAGAATGGCGTAGCATAGCTCGTTAGTTCATAATTTTATGTTTTAGCATCCATGAAGCATAAATCTCTATTGTCAATATGTTGATCTACAAGATTTCCTCAAGCTTCTGAATTGCTAGAAGAGCAATGACAATTACATGGTCACCTGTACAGAAAGAAAGAGAGAACATCCTTGATGGTGATATTAAGCATTAACTAATCAGAACAGATAAAACAAGGAAAAAAATATTAATAAAGAGTAATGATTACAGAGAAAATAAAGATGACTTTATAAACAAATAATGAATGCATGAATTACAATACTGTTATGATAATAAGATTTGTTATCTTAGTGCCATTCTCTGGCTTCGGTTTTTTGACCTACCACCATATTGATTATTGCATATAGATATGTATATAAAATTTACACTTGAAACAATAAATAAATAAATGTCCAGTTATTGACTTTTTGCTGGCAAAAGAACTTTCCACATGAATGCTCTTTGCCTCCAGGTTATCTTTGTTTTTGTTTCACTCATTATATATATATATATATATAAAACTCGGAATATAGATATGTAACTTGCACTAGTTTGATCAAGTAATACTCTCTACATTTAATACTACAAAAACACATCATGTGCTTAACAAGAGGAAAATGCCAAACTAAGATACAGATGATCACCAAATTACCAAAACACAAACCAAAATAGAGGCACATACTTGAAGAATAGAAACCGCTTTAAAACTAGAGGTAGTTTTGGCTTCTGCTTGCTTCAATGCTATTCTATGACCATCTGATGTTGCACAAACAGTTTTCAGCTCTCCTTTCATCTCTACCATCACAGTTCCAATTATTTTCCCGAGTATCTAATAGGAGAATCTTTTCTCTTGTGTTTGTGGTGTCTAGATTTTTTTCTGCTTTTCCCTTTAGATGATGATTTTTTCCCTCCAGATCTAGAGTGTTCGTGTGTTTGCTGATCACTACTAGAATCAGTATTTGCCGTTTTGCTCCTATGATGTCTCGCTCGACTTCTATTTCTTTTAGCACGACGATGCTCACTAGAAGAATCCGTATCTGGAGATCTACTTCTGCTTCTGCGATGCCTTGAGTGAGCTCTGCTTTTCTTAGCCCGATTCTGATCACTAGAGGAATCAGAATCTGGAGTTCTGCTCCTGCTTCGTCGATGCATTGACCTTTTCCTCTCAGATCTATGTTCCATTTTCTCACTTTTGTCATCTTTGATGTCTGAAACACTAAGACCAGTCACTGGAATATGCCCGTCTCCATTAGTAAAAGGAACTTCTAAATCGTGCCTTTTGATTGAAGAAGCACCAGCTTCAGCATTGTCTACAGACCTTGTTTCGTTAACCTTGCCCTTGTTTTTAGCTATACTGGAGTTTCCAAGTGCTGCAGTAGATTTGGCAGTTCTTGATGAGAGATCTATATCTCCTTTGCTAGCTGTTTCTGCGGGAGCCAAACTATGAGCCCTGAAAGCGGGACCAGGTATATCAGACGGAACCTCTAGTCCCAGCTCTTTACCCAAAGATTCGAGAAAATCACCAGCTACCAGACGGTTTAGGGTCATGTTAGCACCTTCATTGGTCTGCAGTGGATCAGCTAGTTGGCTAGGATTAGCATGATCCTCATCGTCATCTGAGTCGTCAGAGAAAATGGCCTGCATCCATGAATTGCCATGTATACATCGTCCACATTATGGCAGGTCATCATAAACAGTAAAACATTAAAGTTGACAATTTGGAGTCATCATTATGCAACTTCAGTAAGTTAAAAGTAAGATACCGAAAAAAATTGTTGTCACAAATAGTAACATATAAAAAGAAGGGGCACATAAAAAATATTGGGAACCATAATCGCCAGCCCAACCATGGTAAATACTACCTTAAAAATTATCAATAAGCACTCAAGCATCTTGGCGTAAAGAAAGATAAGTACCTTATACAAATCCACTGGTCTCTCAACATTCATAGCATTTGGCTCAATGTCAGGCTCCTCCATGGTTAGTTGTTTCTCAGCCTGTTGAGATCCTGATTGAGATACATGCAAGGAATCTCTATTGGCTTCTTCGGCCTCATCTGTCTTTGAACCCTTGACAGATTCTGTCATAAAGATAAGGGTATCCACTCTGCTTCTCGGTTTTTGCAATGGGGGTGGCTGCAAATAGGAGAAAGCAATTTTGATTAGATCGACTAGAAGTTGATAAAGTATTAGCGTAGTCAACAGCAACAGACACTATTAACTTTCTTCTATTAACACCAATATTTAGCAGAGCAGGAATCACTATTAAAAAAATTTGTCTGAAACAACAATTTAAAGATAATGAGATGAATAGCACATTAAATTGAAGGATTTTTCACAAGATCTGCTTATGTAATAACCAGTCACTTGTGCATCTATCATCATGCCACATGAGATGGAATATGTCTATATTTTTAACTGCTAGGTCCTTACAACATATTATTGGTCAATGACTAGCCTGGTACAAAATCACCAACAACATCCTACTTCTATTCAGAGAATAATTATAACTGCCACAGTACTAAGGATAATAATTATCACAGTACTACTTGGGCTAAGGCAGAGCATTTACTGTTAGTCACAAACCACCAACAAGTGTGCAATTTATTTTTGCCCTTCACATCCAATTTTTCACTGAGCTCTATGAAACAGTATTAGTATCTCATATGGATCCTAACATGCATAGAAAAAATGAATTAGCGCTTCCTGCTAACATTGGATAAATAAGAAGTTTAGATTTATTTCCTACATTTGTTCACACCACCTTTACTAAGTTTTGGCCTGCATTGTAGTAACGATATATCTCAAAGAATTTCCATATCTACATACTCATATGCTAGATATAAAAAATAAAGACCAATTGCTTAGTAATATCAACTGTGGCATCAACATGCAATTTGATGCATCACGACTTGACTGTATGCAATTTACTTATGCACTTGCCATGCAAACTAACGGAACACAAGTATTTTGAGCACTATGTGAGGGAAGTAAAATTAATATGTTCCTTTTGTAGAGTTTGTACTATTTCTTCTAATGAGCAGTTAGATTTTCATTTAATAGTTCAAAAGTTTACCTAATAGTAAGGCTTACAACAGCTCTGATGCAAATCAACTTCTATTCCTTTGCTCCACCCAAAATCTACTTTTTATGAACTTTCAAACTACCCGAAACTACCCTTCTTTACCAATAGAAAGTCCAAGGATGGGAAGAATGCAGCATTACCCACAATACTTAAAAGGATATTTAGAGGCTCTAATCGATGATAACTTGAAGGAAGGAGGCCAGAATTACTTTCACATTACATGACGCCCTTAGCCCTCCACATACGAAAGAGAATACCAACTCAAATTTGAAAACAGAAAATGCAACAACAGTAAAGTCGGAACATAGGAAAGATAGATAAGGGGAAAACAATAAGTTAACTAATGAATTATTTGTCAATTTAATATGTGCGCTGTCATGAAGAACATAAAATTCCAATGACCCTTTCAATAAGTAATGCACACAGGAAAGAATTAGGTAAAGTCATTGTTTTCAAAAGCGGCCCTGCATATGTATTATGCAGTCCTCATATGAGATTTAACCACAAATAAGAACCACATACGCATATGCCCCCGCATGTTGATCGCCAACAATCGCATATGCACCCTCATATCCATATGAAAGTGCTATGTTAATATCGAGATATTCATAGCACTTCATAGTTCATACTTATATTTTATTGATTAATTTTGTTGGTGTAACTAATCATAGTTCAAAAAATATTTATTGAGTAATTATATAATTGATAGTAGCATTATTAACAGATAGAATATTATGAAAATGATTCTCCGTATATTGCAACTTTTACTTAGTCATTAGCTTGTTATGCTAAAACATCCAATATGCGAGATAGGTCTAATATTTTTATTGCTAGACCAATAAAAATAAATCAACTATATCTGCTTGGCCAGGAATTATGGCCGGCATAGAAGTTTCTTGTGCCCACATACAACATAGGCACTATGTGGTCACATGACTGCCCACATACCGTTGACGCTTTTCGTAACATTGGGGAAAGTATTGGTTGAGAATTTATAAAGCAATATATTCTACTGAAACACTCATTAACAATAATAAAAAAATAGTGAAATACCTTCCCCATAAAAGGATCAATAATATCAAATCGCTTGCATAAAATGGGTGAAGGTCGCCACTGGAACTCTTCTCTCCTTGGATACTTCACCTTTTCATCATTCTGAGGTTCTCCATGTTTTTGTTCAGTATGTTTTATCGACATCGTAAGTCAGTCTTGTAAAGCGTATAACAAGAAGTAAATGATGCAAGCAAAGCAAGAGGTTTCCTACCATTACCTCTCTAGATGATATGAACTGCATATCTCCAATTCCAGGCAAATCCTTGAGCTGCTGACCTGAAGAGAGGCCAGTTTCAGTATTCCATTTACCTTTTTCAATTGCCTCAACCGCAGCCTCGAAATCCAGTCTCTCACGAGCACGATCGCCCTCTGACATGGAATTAGCAAGTAAAGACTGTGCAGAACGAAGACCGCCTTGAAACTTCTCCTTAAGAAATTGCTCAAATCTTTCTTGCTTTGCAGGGTCACTTTTAAAAGGCTTTGCAGATTCTGATGATCCGCCCTATATTCCAACAATACAAACTAAGTTCCATTATTCAAAGAACCTAAATTTGTCAATAGAAAATTGGAAAATTAACATGAAAGAAAATGTGACGAAGTATTAGGGATAACTAGAAAAATTACAAGAGATATTGGCTTGGTGAAGGTATCTATAAGATTGGACTGAAGATGAATGGCTTCTTTAACAGGAAAAGATGGACTAGTGACTTTGGGGCTTCTATCAAGTGGCTTTTCACCGAGAACTTTACCACGATCTTCTGCTGTCATCTTTCCAACATATGGCTTGGATTTTACATCATCCTGTCTTTGTTGACCAACATATTTTTGCTTCTGCTCCCATAACCTCCTCTCATAATAACTATGGCCATCCCCTCCACTAAGAAAAAGAAATAACGGATTTGTTTTACCTTTTTCCTTGTAGAGATCTTCAATGAATTTCCCACAACGGGCAACCATAGCTGCAGACCCCTCAATCAATAATCTCAAGTTACTATCTTCTGGAGGAGAAACCTCAGGAGGAGGACATTCAGTAAACTTATCTACAGTCTCAAGTGGAGTGAGAAACTTGTGACGTGGCTCAAAATCAGCTGGAATAACAGGAGGATGAAATCTGAAAGCAGTTACCAAAAATTTAGTACATAACGTCCATTTTTCAGCTCCAGAATAAAAATTTAGTATGCTATTGAAATAGATTTTGCAGAGATTTTCCAATCAAATATTTACAGTGTAGTTCCTAATACAACAGATGCTAAACCGAGAAAAACAATGCATCATATTCAGCAAACCTAAAATAGTCTCATTACGAAAATATAATAAATTCTTTTAAAGAAAAAGTTTAAGAATATATATTAGGAGAAATTATAAACTTTCACAAATAGTCAAAATACCTTTCAAGTTTGTAATCAGTATTGGATGCAACTTTGAAACCAAGCAGAACACCCAGTTTTCTATCTTCCAGCTTGTACTTATTATCACTAATCATTTTTGAAGGCTCAACTTCTTCAACTTCTGTTTGTTCAAACTCAAAACCTAAAATAATAAATAGAGAAACAGGGGAAAGAAGGGAAGTAAGCCAACAGATTTTATGATGATAAAGATATGGTATAAAGAAGAAACATTCATGTACTAATTTGACAGGAGAGTAACTTCATCACATAGCTTGAGAATTCTTGCAGTGTCTTATAAGTTACAACATGCCTAATCAGAATTATAGAACTAACCAATAGTCTACAATATTAATGACAGATGTCAGAGCAGAACGAAACAGCACACAAAAGCACTTTGGCACAATTTCTCAGTATGTGAACAAACAACAATACTGTTCACCAAAATCAGCACTACTTTTTTCATGTAAACTATGAAAAGCGACACCAGTGCACAAAGATATACCAGAATACACCAAGGAGCTATAATTATCCCACAGAAGTTCAAGAATCGTCAACAAATCTATCTTATCTGAAGGACTGTTTCTGCATGTCTTGAGAATTCGATGAAAATAAGGTTCTATAGTTTCCAAAAAATTTGACAAGTGATCAAATGCAAATAAACCAACAAAATCGGTTGCTCAGATTCTGACAAGTCGAAGGAAAACACCAAATCTTCCAGAAGTAGTGATTACTACATCATTTGACCTCAAAGTCATCGTGCCTATAAATTTAATGACATACCAATACTTGCCTGATGCATAAATATCCTCATCTTCAATATCAAGTTCCTCAAGGGCTCCAATTCCAAAACCAGGGGCATATTTTCCTGCTGATGATAGAGCAACCAATTAAGTTCGGAAATGTGGAGAATATGTTAAAAATAACAGGAGCCTATCATAAAGCAATAAAGGTAAATTAGATAAAATTATCTAAATATTCTGAGAATTGGAAGACAAAAAAGTATATAAGATGTGCATGTAAATAATGGTGTCTTACAGTTAGACATCAAAAGATTTCCCTTGAGTAGAACCTTACTTTTATCACCACCATGGGCTGTACTTTTGGAATTTTGCAACCTTTTCCAATCTAAGGAAAAAAGAGAGACAAGACAAATATTACGTACGTGCAATGGAGCAAAAATAAATTATGTGCCTCAACTGAAAACCATTACCTCTGAATTCAGGAGCAAGCCTGAAAGGATCATAACCTAATCCATGTAGGTCCTGCTTCGGATTAAGTACATACACCTAATAAAGGGGATATAAGAGACAAATATTAGTTTGCAGAATGATAAGAAAATGGATTAATGTCAATACCAGAAATAGGAAATAAAATAAAACTATAAAAGTATTAGACTAGTAAATGCAAAATTTTGTGTACTAAATTATAACTACAGGCATATCTATTACTTTTACTGACAATAACTTGTGAAGTAATGATAAGATAGAAACTCATTTTAACACTAAAAAAGTTAATCATTTCAGTTATTCTACATGAAGATAATGAAGAAAATAAGGGTCTCCAACTCTTCAATTCACCAACAAAATAAAGGAACTTCCTCATTTGGAATTGCAGAAAAAAGTTCTATTGCCAATATATGAAAGAAATTCTGAGAAAACGTCAACAATTACTGGCTCCTTTCTCAAGGTTAATAACAGAAAGTAACATAAAAAAAATTAAGCACTTGGAAATTGAAAAGCTAAAACCTCGAGCATACAATTACTAGTTCATCCTCTTCCTTTCATCCTTCCAAATTTATTTAAACATTACTAATCCATCATGTAGTAAATTGTAGAAGGGTAGAAATAATTGTATTCGAAAATTAGCTGGGAGAAGAGGACCCACTAATAAAGGCTAGCAGCAAAGATGAAATTACCTGCTGCAGGATTAAGCACGAAAGTCAATATAAGAATATTGAACAAACCTATATATAGAACCTTAAATTTCAAATGAGAAAGAAAAAGGGAACAGACAAAAAGTTCTCAAGTCAATGAACCTATCTAATACCATGATAATACTAGTATTAGAGCTGTATGAGGCATAACACTACTTAATACTAAACAAGCTACCCAGAAAATGGTGCGAGAATTAGTAAACAAGAACAAATAGCAATTTATGAGCTAGTACAACAATTTCTTGACACTGATCGAAGTCAAACTACAAAGAAAGCTAGAATCTTAGACCAAACAATGTACATCACATATTCAAAAACATCACGCATAAGGAGAAGAGCTCATTCATGATGCCTACTTGAAAAGCAAGGTAAGGGAGCTCTAATTAATAAAATCAATTACTCACTGGAGTGCTTTCAGCAGTACATAAGAAATCACTAGATTTTTCAGGATATGCATCGGTATCCAGCCTGTTCGATTCAGTTTGAGCAAGTTCTGACGCTTCCTTATTACCAGAAAAGGCTAGAAATGCTTTTCTAGCTTCTCTACGTGATTCTGAAAACATCAAAGGACCGACAATCAGATGTATAACAAAATCCAGCATATCACGATATCAATAGAAGAAAACAAGCAACATCACACATTAAAGAGGCTGTTCAAGCTGAGGGAAGAAGTTTCTATCAGACAGTTTGTCAAGGAATCACATAAGTGGAGTTAGATCAATACTTATCAATCATGAAACCATTCCTGCTGCTTATTCACCAAACGAGGTATCCCACAGGACAACAGGACATAATGGTGTATTTATTGTAATATCACAAAAAGCAAAACATAATCATAAAAAAGAAAATAAGATAACTGAGTAAGAGGTTCTACAGAAAGGTGATGAAGATAAAAGGTTCAAATATTAACAGTTCATCACTTTAATAAGCAGAGAACCATAACAGGCTACAAAGCTGGTCTTAACAATCTTACTGAAAATTAATAAGAAAATAAATGTCTAAATTCTATAAGGAATAGCTTTTGTATGAAAGAATACTAGATATAATATCATTCCAGGATCTAGTAACATCAATTCAACTTATAACTAAATAATCTTTAAAAACAATCAAAAGATGTTCTAACTATAGTAGCGTAAAATGAGATTAGCAAAGAGTAAGAGAACAGAAGTTGCTCTCCAAATTACATTAGTTAACTAAAAAATCACCAATCAAGTGATATACATGCCAATCAGCCATCCCCATTCTCAGTCAGCACAATGGCAGAAAATGTAATCCTAGGCAATTCCAACTACAGAAAATTGTGCAATTCTTACAATTAGAATAATAGCATCTTATTGCACAAAGCTTATAGCAATGAAGGCACAAGACAGCCTCCGCCTTTGATCAAGAGGACGCCTGCTTGACTTGAAGTGGCAACCATAGAGCTCATAAGTTCATCACATCACCTTAAGAGACGGCTAAACAATGATGACTATTTAAATTAATGAAATGTAAACAAGAACTACACAAAGTTGTGCAAGGCAATAGGAATTTTGCAAATTCATGTATTCAGAGATGAAAACTAATGAGAGGGACATAGGCATGAAGAGAAACAGGCATCGTACTAGCATTGAACAGAAACATCTCGGAAAAGGAGACCACTATGGGTAAACTAGAAATACCATATAAGAAATCAGAATTTGTCTCTTTAATTGAACGACCCTGGCGCCATCCCATCTTCATCAACAATTTCACACCTGTGGGAGATAAGGATAAAGTATAATATTGTGAAAAATTACCTTTGGTTACAAAACTGTTCTTATCGCGACAGAAGAAACAGCGAGAACTTAAAACAAACCAATAGAATGTGCAGCAGGAAGGACTAATTCATCAGGAACAGGCCCTGGAATAGCTGAAGGTCTGCAATATAGAAATGCAACATTCAATGTAGGACATAACACCTCTGTTAGAGGTACACTAATCATATTACATGCAAAACAACCAATTCAGTGCCGACAGCACCATATTTAATATTCAACATCAAGAACTTCTACCTCATAATTTAGAAAGCCAATGAAAATGGAAAGGTAATTGCAGCATTGCACGTAAAAGACAAAAAAGTTAAATAACCCATTCTAACTAAAATTGAATAAGAAAATAGAGGTAAAGAAACCATGCACAAATGAATTTATTTTGAAACACACATGGACACACAAAAGATTAAGCTCAATTTGATAATAGCCCATTCTAACTAAAATTGAATAGGAAAATGGAGGTAAAGAAACCGTACACAAATGAACTTATTTCAAAACACCCACATGAAAAAGATTGAGCTCAATTTGATATTATTCCAGAGCATATCCTCCTAACAAAATCTTCAATTGCATGCATTCAATACTTTTTTCTTTACA
The DNA here is from genome assembly GCF_019914945.1 of Typha latifolia. Lineage (NCBI taxonomy): Eukaryota > Viridiplantae > Streptophyta > Magnoliopsida > Poales > Typhaceae > Typha > Typha latifolia. The sequence continues at coordinate 13,333,696 of NC_133087.1, read as the reverse complement.
TAACTTAGATATACGCCCAACAATAATATTGAAATATTCAGTAGTAGTTGTCAGAACTCCAACATAAATTTCAAAAGCAATATATGAATTCACCAACATTTATCTACATATTGTTTCTAAAAGCCACATAGATAGCATGTACAGTGGTGAGTTCTAATCATTACATGCATGTTGCTATATTTTAGGATGGGATATCACTAAGATGGTTAACAAAAATATCCAAAAATAGAAGTTGATGAAGCTCCTATCACTTACATCTAGAAGGGAAAGAAAGTCAAGAGAGAATACATAATGAATGATATATGATGTATCTTCAAAATTGTGCCTAGCATAGATCAGACTATAATGGTGAAATTGATGATGGTAATGGATTTTATATTCATAGAATCATAGAACCTTGCAGTTTGTAGGCATGTGCTTTGATGCATTAGCGATCACAAGAAGCAGCAGGGCAAATATAAATACACTTGCAGACTAGTGCAATGAAAATGTGAGAGCTAGAGTATCAAACTATACCTTCTTAGCAAAAGGAACAGATCAAATTAGTTTTCAAACAAAACATATGGTACAGGTATGATGAAAGCATATTTGTAAAGATTACAAAGCAGACACTGTATTGGCAGCATAACTCTTCTTGCTGGTAGAAATAGAATATGCCATATCACACAGTATGACCAATGTGTTGAGATACATGAGATTAAATTGGCTATCGCGCATCAAAAAAGTTAAACTATTGAATGAGAAATTTAAGTGACCTCTTTTCCTGTTCCTTCTCTGCTTGTTTACGAGCATATTCTGCAGCAGTGAATCCAAAGGTGTCAAAATTCATTGATGTTTCTAACGCATGTCCTCCCATATCCTGTTAGTCAAAATCATAATCATCACGGAAAGCAAAACAATAATCTTCATTACCTGAGAAGAAATACAAACAAACACCTCTAGAAACGCCCAAATTGCAGCCACATGTTTTGGAGTAAGTGGTTCCAGAGCACAGCTATTTTATGCATGATTAAGGATTCCAAAGGACATACCAAATCACTACTATTGTCCTATCAAAGTTCATAAGGGCAGTATATCCATGTCAAGGGCTCCAGGGGATCAATATATTCTGGTTCATTCATATGATGGCCAGATCATCCTAGTCTTTTTTAAATTAGAGGCCTGTTTAGGAGCATTTTCAGCCTGTAAGAGCTAACTTTTGCAAATTAGGATCCTATAATAATATTTCCTTAGGAATGACTCTTATTTTCGTATGTTGTTGTCTGGGCATTTAAAGGATTTTTTGGATGGTGAGGATAGGAAACAGAAAATCCATGAGAGATAGAAAGGTGTTTTCCCACTGTTATTGATCAAGCTATGACAGGAAAAATGCTCCACCAAATGGAGAGGGGAAGAGAGAAGATTCTGTGTCCCCCCAACTGTGTCAACCAAGCCGTGTTCTGGTCATGCTCCAACAACCCTATGGAGAGAGAGGGAGAGAACCAGGAGGTCCTTTCCCAATAAAGCCAACAGACCATGGCTGTCAAAGTGGTGTGCTTGGACGGCATGCTGACAAGGACAAGAAAGGAAGAAGAAGAATTAAAAGGGTAGTAGGGATTGTAGCTTCAACAAATGAACGACCTAATTCAAAATTTTCAAAGTAGACCAACCTAACTCAAAATTTTCAAAGTAGACCGACCGAATTCAAAAATTTCGAAGTAGACCGACCTAATTCAAAATTATAACCTAATTGTGAACATCTCCCATTATAGGAATCTATCCCCATTAAATGCTTCTGAAACAGCTATCAGGAAAAATACCTACCCTCCTAATATTTTTCAAAGTAAAGCACTCCTATAGGAATTTCCTATATCAAAACAGATCCTAAATAGTATTTGGCAAGGAGATATGCCAACCCATCTAGCCAACATTATTAGGCACCTATCTGTCACGATAGTTAATCAAGACAACGGCATACAACCAGTCTTATACAAATGGATGGTGTGCCTTAATTTACTGCATGAATGAGACGTATAGAACATCATGTACACATTACAGACTACCATATATTAACTGTTTTTATACACATACGACTATAAAATCACAAGGTAGATAGAAAGCACATGCATGTCATCAATCAGTTGACTCAACTGGTATACATCTTTATTACAATGGAATGAAGGGAATTGTGAAAAGAGTAACCAAAATTAAGATGTGTTATAAGTTTGTCTATATATCTAAATATGGTTTACCGTGAATGCAGCTAATACTTAGTCAAAAAATAGTATAAGTCAGTGTGTAAAGAGTGGTCTCTGCACTTTTCGTTAGACAAAAAATCTCAACTACTCAAAAATTCATTCATTAGTACCAAGGTTCAAGACATCGGAATCAGGATCGGTCTTCTGAAAAAACGATACATATCGGTCGTATCGATCGCCTGGATCGGATCAGATTTTTTTTAATTATATAAATTATAAATATTAATTAAAAATACAAAAAAATTCTAAAAATTAAGAAAAAATGACAAAAAATAAGAAAATAAAGAAAGAAAAACTATGGTGAGGTGAAAACTAAAAAGAAGAAGAGATTAGGAAGAGAGTGAGTGAAAGAAAACCAAACAAAAAAAAGAAAAACTATGGTGCAATGAAGAAGAAGAGGAAATGAAAAAACTGAGAGAAAAGTAAAGAAATAAAATTAAAAAATTACATACCGGAGTTCGTTGGAGTTAAATCTCTGTCACTAGAGTTAGATCTCTCCATAACAAAAAAAAATGGCTATATGATAAGGAGAGAAAGAGTGAAAAAGAGAGAAAGAGAGAGAGAGTGAGAAAAAAAGAGTGAAAGAGAAAGAGAGAGAGAGAGTTTGAATTGGGCTTTGGTTGGGATCGGGTTTGGCCAATCCCGAATAGGATCAAGATCGGCCGATCCAGCAAACCATGGTTAGTACCATACCTTCATCTAAAGCTACTTACACCCTAATCATTTAACCAACAGATAGATTGTTGTCAACTATGGTACATCAATGACATATGTTGAATATGGTCCTTAATGAGTCAAAAGTCTATTTGACATTCTAAAGGTACAAGGAACCAAAATCACCTCTTGATCTTCTAGCCATGCGGCATTCTAGGGTTCTGGTGCTAAGTCAGTATAAGAAAAAATAAAGGAGTTCTTGAATCTTTAATACCATTGCCGACATCATATTGTTTGGGGAAGGTTGCTTAATGATGACAACAATAATGGCTTTCCATGAGTAAATAATTAAATCACTCCTTCAAAATAATTCTAGGTTTCAAGATTAAAGCCACCATGGCCTGTATGCGCAAGGTTATCAAGAAGATCAATATCCCCTATAACTTCCAACCCGCAGATGTTCCTTCACTTTTCTTTGGCCTAAATCAAAATCAAAGTATCAAACCAATACTATTTGTAAATCAAGTGACAAAGAATCAATTCAACTTTATTACCAATGTATAAGAATGCAATGTCTAACTACAAGAACCTTCATACCCTAGCCAAGCTATTGATACTAACTAAAACTATCTACCAGCAAAATTTCATCAGCTATTAAAATAGACTATTCCTCTATCACTGTGTCTATTCCAAAGACCTCAATGACTAAAAAATGTCAAGCATGGAATTCAACATGTTGCCAATACAACTTTATCATGAATAAAGTAAATAAACTAATACAGTTATGTGAATATTTTTCTCCTCGGTAAAGTGGATTAAAAAATCAATGAAGAAGACTGTCCACTTCAAACTTGATTATCATTTATCAAGTATTAAATAATCACATTGAGGCCACATATCTCCTGGATGCTCCCAAATAAAATAGACATGAATGACATCAATGATGTACTCCAATCAAGTGCCTCTGCTATGCTTGTTCTTAGCTAACAAAAATATCTAATAGAGATTAGAGAATGACTTGATTCCAGTTGAGCATAGCACCATTAGATACAAGAATGCGATAAATTTGTTTACAACAAAGTCCGATGAGGATAACTAAACCAAAAGGAGAAGCATTTTGTTCAAATTGAAGATGTCACTGGGATAGGGTGGGGTGGGGTGGGGCTGTTCAGAGATGACCACAAAAGCATTAGGAAAATATATGATAGCCCTTTAATCTAGAAAGGTATGGGCTCAGATAGAGAGAAATAAAGGATTCAGGTAGCCAACCTCAATCAACTTAGAGTAAGGTACCGTTCTTCTAGGGTTCATTTGTTTGCTTCAATAAGAGTATTGAAGTATAACATTATTTGCATTTATTTATGTTCAAAATGTGTACATGTATAAGTTATTCTTTGGTGCTTTACTGTAAATAAAAATAAAAGTCTAATCATTACCTTAGATAAATACAAGTAGAAAAATGTACTTAGTTGTCATATTTGCGATAACAAGTCCAAATAGAGGATGTGTTATGTCAAAAGACTAAATTACCCTTGATAGATTGACAAAGAAAGAACAATATAATAATTATTAATTACTCATGTCCTCCATCGATCTGCTGCTATGAGATAATATCACACTTAGAAAAATGTGTATAATGCATGGAGCTATATAAGCAATAACTGGTTAAATGTGTGCAATGAAGATTTTTATGTACACAATATATGGAACTATATAATAATGTCTGGATATATATATATATATATATATGCATAATCCAGCATAGAATAAAAAGTAAGAGAAGTGGTGTCCTATGACTATGGAAAAGAGAAAGTGGGGGCAATCCGATAAAATGGAAAATAAGCATGCGGCCAACATTATATTAAAAATGCTACATATGTATATATGTACAAAATAATATGAATAGAAACATATAATATACAGAAATAATATTTGGTAGCATCGTGTCTTTATTGAATATATAAAACTACAATATCAAATGGTAATAAATCGAGAAGTTAACAAAGAAGTAAAGGACACACTAGCCTCATTTTTTTGTTTTTATATTGTCTGACAGATTTGCCTACCCACACCTGCTAACTTGATATGCCTAATCTATCAAAGAATGGCCGCCAAAACTGCATTTGGTAACCGCCTTAGCGGTCCACCAAAAACCATATACATATGCAGCTGCCAAGAACCAAATTGTAGGCACAAACTGAGATAGGAAAAACATAATAAAGTGTCACATGAGATCACTTATCCTAAGTTTGACCAAAATTAGTATAATGTGTCTTTGGTTGTAACTCTAGAAAAGCGTGTGTCCAATTTAAGGATTAAGAACCACTTGTACTACAGTCAAATGACACCATAGTTATTTAGTTTGTCATCAAAATTGTGCGTGTGTTAGCCAGCACATTTTTCCTCTGAAGTCACATGCTTGAAAGTTAGTTATATTATGCTTCTAAACATACATATAATACTGATAAGATCAAATGCAGATATTCTAAAGGTCAACCTACTAGATTAACATGTCAAAATCTATACATAATTACACCATACATATTCTCGAAACCCACAATTCAAAAAAATAATATTTCTCTAATAATAGCAAGAGAGCTGATAAAAAGAAACAGATAGAGCATACCTTTAGGTCATCCTCGTCAAGAAAGTTATATATACTCTGTTGTTTCACCTCACCTCTACTTTTGCGGGATGATGTAAATGTCTGCGGAGTCCATCCTGAATGTCATTTGATTTAGTCCCATAAGATTACCATTTAAAAACTATATCCACAGGAGTAAATGAATTCAATAATAAATGCAGGTTAAGAACAAACCCTCTTTTGAACCAGCAGTGTTATAGTAACCAGCAGAAAATCCTCCAGTAAACGCACCATGAAATCTTCTTCGCCCTCCCTCATCTCTTACCTGAAAAGACCAGATATTTTCAATCAGTGATTCAATTTTGAGGAAAGTAAAGGAGAAAAAAATAGCTCCTTCAAGCATATGGTATATAAAGACACAAAGGAAATAGTGAAATCTTACAAATATAACTGACAGTGGAAGACCTTACCCATTCACCATAATCATTAATACAAACAAGTTTATCACTAGATTGACATAAGATAAAAAAAATATATAGAAATATCAATTTCGACTTCTGTAGTTCTATCCCCATATACAAGATGAGCCCGATTATGGAAGTTTAGGTTCATAAGGGAATCCCCGTTTCGATTTTTAAAAAATACTTTCCTACACAAAAATAGGTATGGATCCTGTAGCATCCTTTTGATGGCATCCACATCATCTTTAATCTCCCGAAGCTACCATTTACAAAGAAAAACTACGAATTCGAGCTCAAATCATCTTTTAATCTCCACAAGAAACGATAAAGTAATAGGAGGTAAAGAAAGGAAACCTCTTGCTTCCACGCGGGAAGTGTCCGAAGCTGTCCAGCGTCGGCGATGGCTTTCCTCTTGCGAGCCGAAGTATCCTCCTCGCGCTCGATGGGGGTGCCGTAGAAGACGTAGTCCTCCTCGTCCGCGTCCATGGTGGAACCTCCGCTCGCAACCCTAATTTCAGTAGAAGGTGAGGGAATCCGAAACCCTAATCACCAGCGAGAGGGAGAGAGGAATGCAGAAGACGATACAATTACTCAATCAGCGATTCTTCCAGTAAAATATAATCCAATTAAACTCTTTAACATCATATGTATATACATGCGTTTAACACTTCGGACCCTGCGTTTCCAATATATATATAAATAAATTTTAGCTCATTTTACAAATCACACCTTATATTTTATATATTTTATTAATTCATACCCATCTTTAGAATTTTATAACCCTGACCTTTTTTTTATTATAATTTTTTTAACACCCTAACAAATTAATATTTTATTATAATATACTAAATATTTTATAAAACATCTAAATTACTCGGGTATTCTTTATCCTCTAACGAAGAGGTTGTTAAGGGAAAGATAAAAGGAAGATGATTGAGAGGCAGAGAGATTGTGATATTTTAGTAATTTAATTTATATCAGTTATTTAAAATAATTTCAGTATTATATGAAAATTATTAAAAGAATAAGGGTCGGATTATAAAATCCTTTAAAGACGGAGTGAATTATAAAATAGGTATAACATAGGGCGTAGTTTGTCAAATTTTCAAAACGTTAAAATGTATCCGTTAAACCATCAGTTCAGTTTTGATCCATTTGAAAATAGTCCTTTTGTATTATTTCTAAAACTTATTTGAAGGTTTAGCAAACTAAAAGAATCTTTGCAATAAAAATAAAATTATAAGAACCAATTCTATAAAACTTTGAATTACAATTTAAGATTAATTACTGTGACACCCTCTAAACTATACCCGGTTTTCAGGAATAATTTTTTTTAAGTTATAATATCACCCCTAAATTTAAACAAAAAAATTAATATCATTCTTCTGTTAGTGTACCGTCACATAAATTGGGAGAGTTAGTTTATATGGCAGTCACTTTAAATGTGAAACAACCTAAATGCCCATGTTGGAGGAAAGATAACTTTATTTTATTTTGGTCTAATAATAATGGACAAATATGCCCTCATCTTCCTTTTTCTCTCTCATTTTCTCATTCCTTCTATCCTCTCCCTCTTCGACAATGCTACCGCCACAGCGCCAACAAGGGTCTCCACGATGCCCGGACCTCCCTCCTTCCCTTCTTCCCAACTCCCGATGGGGTTCTACAGTAACATGTTTGCGTTCACAGTGGCGGCGGCCAGCGTGGATGAGGATCACGATGAGGGTCCCCACGGCATCGGGACCTCCCTTCTTCCTCGCTCCCAATGGGGTTCTATAGCGAGCCAGCTAACGACGATAAGGGAGCCATCTGATACGATTCGGGCTTCATCGATGTCATCTCGAGCATGGATACACTTTAGGGTGTCTTTTATTTTTATTTTAGTATTTATTTTATAGAAAAATAAGTTTTTTGTATGTCATGTTCGAACGCGGGTGGGTGCATTCGAACGCGCTTGCGAACGCCTGCATCAGGTTCACAAATACAGAGAACGCAAAATGTGCGTTCAAACGCGGTCGGCAAAAATTCATTATTTCTAGGGTTAATAATTGTCATTTTTGAATTGTTTGGTTAGCCTCTAAAGGTATGGATGGCAACCAAGAAGTCATTATTGAATGAATTGAGTTTTGCCCAAATCTTCTTCTTCTTCTCTCTCGTTCTCTCATTCCCCAGCGCCGTCGCTTCTAGCCTCCCTCGATCGGCCACTCACCCAAGTCCTTTTAGGGGCGACCGACTCATCCCCCTTCTTCCAATTTATTTATCACCTTACCCTAACCCCTTCCATCATCCATAATCATTCCATCTCTACTTACTCACTGGTGCCACCCTATTATCGCTGGTCTACCACCATCCATCAATACCTAGGATCTCGTGCCTCCATCCACAGATCCGTAGACGAACTCTTCGACGTTTGTCTACTTCTCGGATGATATCTTGAGATCCCAGCATCTGATTTACCTGAAATTAATTTGTTGGAAAGGTATTTTCTAAGGCTACAACATATCAAAATTTCACGTTGATCCGATGGTTGCATATTTCGAGATCCATTTCCAAAGTTCCATGTCAAATTCTGTCCAAATCTGAAAACGGAATAGGTCGAACCTTAACCAAGGGGAGATCGTACCGCCATCCTTGGGGTGGTGGACTACTTGGTGCTCAATGGGTGGTGGAACTTTGGGGGTGGCGCAGTCGATGTTGTTGACTCCATTTGCGGTAGTCAACGCTGATGTTGCCGACGGTGAGGCAAGGCAAGGGAAGGTGGGGGAGATGAGCAACAGGCGGTGGGTTTGCGATAAGGAATGTAGTGGGGTGATTTATTTAAAAAACTTGTATAAGTTAGTTGAGGGTATTTAGATAATTTTATAATTTAATTTCTTTTTACTAGCTAAATTGATGACAAAAAAAATTTTGTTAGGAATATAGTTGGTCATTACACTACACGTTTTTCGTTACCATCGTTACCTGTTTCACTTTGCTCCAAAGTTTACGAGTGACATTGTAACATAAAAAAGTTTAAAGGGTCTCCGTGAAAATTAGATATGGTACAGGGAATGTCACCGTAATTAACCCTACAATTTATAATAAGGAGTGTAAACCATGTCTGAGTTGCAAATATGAATAAGACATGTCTATGGAACAAATTGAAATTTCTAAACAATAACGCAATTAGTTAATTAAATACTTTCTCGGGTCATAAATTTACATAAATTATTTGAGCTATAACTTATAAATATATTTATTTGACTTATAAATAGTTATTTTATATTATAAAATTAGTTTGATGTTATTAACAAGTTTTTTCTATTATAAATTAATTATTCAAATAATAAATATGTTATCGTGCTATAGTCGAGTTAAATGAATTATTGTATTATAAATACGTTGGCCTGTCCAGTCATAAACGAGTTTATATAACAAAAAATAAATATAATTTAATTATTAATTGGTTTAGGTAGATTAACATGTTAATGATCCAAGGATCAAACTCGATTAGATTGATCTCAAGCATGTTAAAAATCAAATTATAATGCTGGATTATCGAGAGGATTGAATTCTGAAAACTGCCATACGAGTAATATTATTCTCTTGTAATTACTAAGTTATGTACAAATTAGGGATCCGGATCCACAAAATTAATTTCATAATTGTACTTGAATGCTAGTCAGCTATGAGTCGAGGCAATTTGCTATTAGCACCCATCATTATTTTTTTTCCTCTTCTTCTTTTGTCTTTTTTTCTAAGAAAGATAGGGCTTAGACGTAAGTAAAAGTTCATTTAAGGTAATAAAGAAAAAATAATCATTACATGAAGAAAAAAAGGATTTTTTATAAATCACACCCTATATTTACCTATTTTGTGATTCGCATTCTGTCTTTAGACATGATCATTAGGGCCGACTCACCTAAATTCCTAATCGGGGTAAGCCCAGCTCAAGTTCGGGATGGTAGTGGGCGCCATGGGCTTAGACATGATCATCGGGCGGGCCGGGCCGAGTTCAGGCAGAGCTTTTCGGGCCAACCGGGCTTAAGTATTTGTTCACGGTCCGACCCACCAATCACTCGGGCCGGGCCGGGTTTGGGCCGAGCTAGAATAGTCTAGCCCGTTACCGCCCGTCGACCCGTGAGAGATCGGGCTAGCTGGTCGAGCCGGGCCGGACCGACCAACTAATCACTCGGCCCAACCCATATTTTAGCTATTTTTAGAATTTTTTTAACTATTAGCTTATTTTTAAAAAAAATATTTATATTCCTTAATTTAAAAAATAATTAAAATAAATTAAAACTTTTTAAAGGTGTGCTTAAAATAATGCAAAACGGTACAATACTAAAAAATTTTACTATTGTAGTAGACAGGCAAACTATTATAGCATACAGGCGGGCTACTGTAGCAGAACGGGCGGGCCTAGTTGCGGGCCAAACGGGCGGGCTTTCGGGCACCGCCCATGGATAGTTCAGGCTCGAGCCGGGCCGGGCTTAGCTCAGTCCAAACCGGGCCGGGCACGGGCGAGCTGGGCCCTTTGATCATGTCTACATGGGCTAAGCCTTTACCTACCCGATCTGGCTCGAAAGTCCGATTCACTACTCTCATCTATGGCCCAACCCATAATGCATACATATTCTTATACTTTTTTTAGTTCCACATCGGATATTTAGTAAACTATATATTAATATATAAATATGTTTTCATAAAAGATAACTAAAATATCTTCATAAAAGTCTATTAAACTCGGCATAATAAGATATAATATTTTTATATTTAACCCATTATACTCAACCCAAGCTTAATATCTAATAAGCTAGTGGGCAATAATGAGTTAAAATATTCTAACTTAGCCCGAGTGATTAGTGGGTCGGGCCGTGAACAAATATTAAAACTCGGTTGGCCTAAAAAGCTTGGCCCAAACTTTGCCCGGCCCCTTCCAATGATCACGTCTACGTTGAAGATTTCATAACCCAACCCCTCTATTTTCTGACGTTATTTTGACTAATTAATATTAATCAAATTACTAAAATACTTCGGTGATTCTCTCTCATTTTCTAGCCCTACATCATCTTCCCCACCTACCTCCTCCACCATCGCCGCCACCACCATCTTTCCTCATCCTTCCCCTCCTCCTCTTCTTCTTCTTATTCTTTTTTTAGGAATAGAGTAATAGAATGAAAAAGATAAGGATAATTTAGGTATTTATAAATTATTTTATATATTATAATAGAATATTTTTTTTAATACCCTCAAAAATAATTTAGGATGTTAAATGAGAATCATAGAGGAAAAAAAAGGTCGGATTACAAAATACTCAAAAACGATATGAATCACTTAATAGAATAGGTAAAATATAAGCTGTGATTTATTAAAAAAAAAATTTATTAGATTTTGTATCCGCCTCTCGGCAAAAGATTCTCTCATGATTATCTTCTTTCCGAATTAGCCACCAAGTCTATTAAAAAAAAAAAAAAAATAGCCACCAAGTAATACGAGTTTGTATGTAGATTACTTGCATTTAATATCAAGTAATAATATTTCTCACTCTACCTCTCAAATCCCACCATGACGAAATCGCAGGAAGTCTACTAACGAGAGATACGAATCACGAACAATCCTGAAGGTCTTCTAGTTCTTGGACTTCACCACCCCCACTGTGATCTTGTACATCCTCTCCTCTATGGTCCTCGACTTTATCATTTACCTCCTCCTCCTCCTCCTCCTTCTTCTTCCTACGGAGGGATTCGATGAGTCCTCGGAGCGCGGCCTCGCCGTCATCGCTCCTCATCAGCTCCTCCGCGACCTCCGCGGGCGCGACGTCCACCGCTCGGATCAGCCCGTCGACCTCTGGGAAGAGCGGGTGCTGGTCGAGCAGGTGGTAGTTGGCGGCGAGGATCCGGAACATCGCCGGGGTGCAGTAGCCCATGTGCACGTGCACGTCCATCCGCCCCGGTCGGAGCAGCGCCGGGTCGAGCCGCTCTTTGTAGTTCGTCGTGAACACGATGATCCGCTCGTCGCCGCAGCTCGACCAGAGCCCGTCGACAAAGTTCAGCAGCCCGGACAACGTCACCTAAAGTTAGAGAAACAAGAGGAGAGAAATAAGACAATCTTTTCATTTTTACTGTTCCATTGCGACATTTTAGCAAACGCGTTACCTTATCCTGCTCCTCCCAAGGAGGACGATAAAAAGGAGGCGCCTCTCTGGTATTCTTGCCCTCGTCCCTCTGTTGGAGCTCGGTCGAGCAATCGATGTCCTCGATGGCGAGGATTGAACGGTTGCCGATGGATACGAGCAGCGACCTCAGAACGGCGTTACACCTGACATTGGTGAGCTCGAGGTCATACACATCAAACCGGAGGAAATTGGCTATGGCGGCGATCAGGGTCGACTTCCCGGTCCCTGGCGGTCCGTGGAGTAAGTACCCTCTCTTCCACGCCTTCCCGATCCTCTTGTAGTACGCCTTCCTCTTCACGAACCTCTCCAAGTCCTCCTTCAACGCCCGCTTCGCCTCCTCCTCCATTGCCACAGATCCGAAGGTCGCCGGGTGGCGGAGGTTCACCGGTTTCCACGAGATATCCTCGTTAGTGTACAGATTCAGCGTCCGCGCCTCATCGCGGATGGCTTTCGCCCGAGCGAGGACGTACGGGAGGTAGGACTTCAAGGCGAAATCTTTGTGCTTCTTGTGGAAGGTGAGCTCGAAGGACCGGGGTTCGGCCGGGGGGGCGTCGGCGGGCGGGTAGTAGAAGTGGTTGAATTGGGGGCGGTGGACGGGGGGTGCGAAGTCCAAGGCGGGCAGGCCGCGGGCGATGAGACGCCAGGTGAACTTGATGCCCTCGAACTGCTCGACGATTTGCTCGCCGCTGTCCATGCAGACGTCGAGGGCGTCGGCGTCGTCGAGCTTGGAGACGCGGAGGCGGAGGGAGGAGGAGGTAGTGGTAATGATGGAGGCGAGGTGGGTCTCGGCGGCCTTGAACATGAGGTTGGGGGAGAAGCCGTTGGACTCGTCAACGACGACGGTGAGCACGGGGGAGAGGCGGGCGAAGAGGCTAGAGGCGGCGGAGAAGAGGTAATGTTGGATGGGGAAGGGGATGAACTGGGACGCGAAGGTCTGGACGAGGATGGCCGAGGCGGCGAGCGACGTCGCCGCAGAGAAGACCATGGTCTTGGAGGTAGCCATGGCGATGAAGGTAACAACTACGGAGATACCTCTCTCTCTCTCTCTCTCTCTCTCTCTCTCTCTCTCTCTCTCTCTCTCTCTCTCTCTCTTATAAATTCTAAGAAACCTTCGTTTTTCTCTTGTTGACCCAATTCGTATTCTTGGAGACGAAGGTAACAACAAATTTAATTAATTTAGAGTCAGTCAAGTCAACCTACGGACAGCTTCTTGTGAAGGATTAGATTTAAAGGACCGAGAAAAATAATAATTATGTAAAGAAAGAAAACAAACAAACAAACTGTAGTCATAGTATTCATTTTGATCGAGTTTAAGGCTTTTAAACCAATTTAGTGAATACTAAACTAGCCAGATTAAATCTAAGCGGAACTCAAGCTAAGTCAGATCGAAACTAAGCCGAGTTTAAGCCCGAAACTAGACTACTTTTAAGTCGGGCTAAAAGGAAGCCTATTATTATTCAAGCCGCCAAGTCTTTATTTTGACGCCTCCTACTCTTCACCTATCCGTACTGTAAAGAGTATTTAATCATTGAGATAAAAATATCTCCTAAACTCACTCTTTTTTTTATCGCATTAAAGATAATAATAATATTACTAAATTAGTTATAATCAAACACCTAAATTTTCTAAACTCATTTAAGATACCTTATTAATGTTTTAAAAAAGTAAGAATAACTAGACTAGTTTTGGATCCACACTCAATCCAAATGCCGGACAAGTTAATCCAAGTCCATAGGTCTTCTTAATTATCCATTGGCAGATCTATCCTAGAATGAAGATGGCCCAGTTGCTAGTCATCATTTTTGAATAAGATTTTGTTTATCTACTAACAAATACCTTGATTATTAATAGAGGTAGAAAGGGAGTGGAAGCTTCACTAAACCTGCCTCCCAAAAGAATATTTGGATCACTCACAGCTATCATGCATGCATGGCACGTACCTTCCACATTTCCCGGGATATATCACTAATTCCCCTTATACATAGCATGATCATGGCACTAATGATCATAGATGCTTGCCACCACCTTTTTTTTTTATCACATATAACCCCTGTACTAAGATATTCTTTTAAGTTTATGTGGATATATATATATATATATATATAAGTTTAGAGGGTTTACGTGAATATTAAAAATTATTATATACGAAAAATGGTGATAGTTAACTTAGAATATATTGATTCTTTCTAGAGAAATAACCACAAAAATAACATACTTAGCTAGTGTCATCGCTTATTATAAACCATTATTAGTCAATCGAAGCACGCAATTTACTTGAAGAGTAGTACTTAATCTTCTCTCTGTCTTCATCATAATAGAATCCTTTGTTTGGCTGACAATTTTCTCTTCACTCTATGATGAAGGACATGTCATGCTTCTGTGAGTTTCTAACCTTATATTTATTTATGAAGTTATTTGAATTGTTTGTATCAAAAACTTCTTAAATTTTAGTAATAGCACGATTAAATTTTTATGTGCACTCCATTATTAAAATAAATTTATATATCTACTGTAGAAAATAAATGAACTCAGCTCCTAAGAGGCTAATTTTATTATTGATAAAATCTGAACGCTTTTTTGATACAAATATCTCCATTTATTTGCATGCATATAACATTATAACTGCATGAACTTGTGACTCTAAACTGCAGGCAAAGATCTTGTACGTATTCTGTACCTAATTTAGGTGCATTCATGGTTTAGTACACAGCTATACTCAACATTATTTTATCTACATATAAACAAAACTGGCAAAGAAGTGGAATTTAAAAGTTCATTTGGTGAGAGATTTATTAATTAATTTGCTCACAAAATATTGAAGTCAAATCCATCGTTTCTCTTTTTATATAATTTGTCATTGGTTGTACATTAGTCATTAGTCATCTAGCCCCGTTCAATTCTCGAATATGAATAGAATTTTTATTATTTTGCTCTAGTAATTTAATAATAATATAAACTTACTAGTTTGTCTCTCCATTAGACAATATCTAATTACTACTACTACTTTATATTAAATCAAAGATATTTTCTTCATTTAGTTTAAAATATCATAAATCCTTAAAACAAATTTATTACTCTTCGTTACTTTAATATCAAATTTATATCACATCAAATATAATCATTATTTTTATATTAATATTTAACTAAATAATAGAATAACTTGTAGTGATATTAACATTTTTTTAATACTTTATAGTGCTTTTTTAGTGAATCATTAATTGGTGTCTATTAATTGTTGGACCTATTAATACATGTTCTCAGACGATAAAGGTCAAATTTATACAAGCCTAATATATATTGGCAACTGTATGCTATAATTGTTCTTAATTTATTCCTTATGACTAAAGCTTGTTTAATTAAGTAGATAATGAATGGAATTTTGCGCAATTCATCATATTTGAAATCCTTTAAAAGTAAATATTACATGTCAAGAAATATATGAAATGTGCATCTGAAATTAAATGAGTGGAAATCCTTGGAATTAAACATATAACTGTTACTGGATTTGAATCGAGTACCTCTAAATCTATATCACACATGAATCGACCATAAAAGTTTCAAAATTTTAAAAGTTGTGTTCAGAGAGAATGAGTTCCCCACAACTTTAATATTTGAAAATTACATTAGAGCTGGTTGATACTTTTGTATGGCTAAAGAGGTCATGAGTTCAATTCTAATTTTAAATAATATTATGAATAAATTGTTTAGTGGTCGGTGGTTTGGTAGCTTAGTTCGATTCGATTGATAGCTCACAGTACGGTTAGCTTACAGAAATAGTTTGACAATACAATGACTTGGAGTAAATTTCAACGACTTTTAATTCGAATCAATTATTCGGCGATACATATAAATTAAAGCCTAGACTAACCAGTTAAAAACTCGGTAAAACCTAAGCGTCTCTGTATCTAAAAAGGGTTGACCCTTTGTCTAGCCCACATCTAGCCTTTTGGGCTCATGAATGATTAAAAAAAAATTACAGATTTTAGAAGCCTGTAATTTTCTGGCTCTCCCTGTTTCATTATTTTAGAAAACAATGAACATCCTTTGCTTTATACTTTGAACAAAACTACAATTCAAGCTGGCAGAGATCAACACGGAGCACATCAACTTCATGAATACACAGCTAATGGCAGACCAAGATACAATGAATAAAATTCATGCAATTACTCAGTGAATTTTAACTTCCACTATCCAAGTACATGATGTAAATCCTGGTAATGCAATGGGGAGACATAAAATTGAGAGAGTTGAAAAACCTCCTTAATACATAAGACTAGCTAATAACATAAAAGCCAGGAGAAACAGACTCCTAGAAGGTCATCAGCAAGTGGAGAGCTTCCAACAATTAATTAACCATCCGGAAAATATGGAGATTGTAAGTTGCTTCATCTGATGTTCCACTTTTGCTCCAACGCACTGCATATTCGGTTTAAACAGCATGCCGCACTCAGTGGGTAATTACAAACTGCAAAATACAATGTAACAGGATTAATATCGGCCACAACAAAGGGAATAAATGACAGTGAAACTATATGGGCTTCTCCATCTGTTAGCACGATAAGAAAGAAAGAAGAAAAGGAACTACAAAAGAACAAACTTTTCATCATCATTGAGTTTGCACTGAGCCTAACAACTAACAAGATCAACATATCACAGATAATATTAGCAGGTATCTTCGTAAGAAAGATAAAGGAGTCTGAATTTCCTTAGAGACTCGGACTCTATAGTACACAAGTTGCTTAATAGTAAGTACTAAAACTAGATCCGAGGATATATTAGTACTCCTAGTGGCAGAACTATCTAATTGGCATTGCTGAACAACACTGTCCACAAGGACCTTTAGGACATGGACCATATGGTATTGTGACATCACTTTAAATGGTCACCTCCAATAAGTTATCACAAGAATTATGTCTATACTTGTTAAGCTGCATTCTCAGCTTAAAATTACATGGAAAGTCCCAATCATAAGACACACAAGTCTACCATAAAGCGTATGATCAAATAAAATTATAAAATCACTCTATGATGGATAAAAGTGCACATAAATTTCTTTCATGTTCTTAGATATCAATGGAGCAATGTTCAAATATCCAAAGCATAAAACAAGCAGATGCCCTGGTGCATGGTTGTGTCAGTCAGGCCTTATCTCTATGTCTGAGATGAAACTTGGTGTAAAAAAGTGAAAACAAGGTTTCCTTCCATCCCAATGCAAAACAAACTAGAAAGCAATATATGATAAATCAAAATAAATAAGGGTTTAACTCCACCATGCATTCATCTGCATATCCTTTCTACTTATTCCATGACAAGTATTCTGTCCCACATGCTAGCCCATGCTTTGAGGTACATAAAACGGAATGGAACGAGCTTCCTGCCATAAAACTGGATTATATATTCTACATGTTCCAAACTAATAACTGTTCCTGCACTGCCATTCTGAACCTTGAGTTCTACATCCACCATTGAAGTTTCCTAGAACTAACAAAGCTACAGTGAATAGCACAAATGGGATAATTTGAATAAATCTACATTCATGGTAAGGCCTTAACATCAAACACTGATAATAATAGAATATGTCTGACATTTGATATTTATCAAAAGTTTCACTAGAAAAGTAATTAAAACGACAAGCAAGTGAGCAAGAAAGATACAAAGAAAACTGGATCTTATACAATCAACTAATGCACATCATCAAATAATGATCCACATGCAACAGCCATGCTGATTGACACTGGGTAAGTGAAAAATCTTCCATGTTCTTTTAATTACTTACTTGATATAAAATCTTCCATGTTTTCCTTGTCAATCATTCCATGGGCCATAGCACCAACCTGAACCAAAGCTCTAACATGGTCAAATTTTTTACAGTGACAACAAACTGAAATATCAAAACTGTCGTACATACCAATGATAACAAAATCCAAAGCAACAATTTTGTCATAATTTATACATACCACAAAGACAAGGTTGATATCATCACTAGCTGCTGCAACGTAGTCGAACAAATTAACTGATCTTTCTGCACTATATGAAAGGCCTAGAAATCGTAGTAGAGTAGTTAGCAGTCATACACGTGGATTTATGCTATTGTTTATGAAAAAAAAGAGATTGAGATTCTCACCTATTTTTCGTGAATTGAGAGGTAAATAACGAGATACAGGGTTTTTTATTACATTAAGAAGTTTCTCACGCTTCCCAACGGCAGTAATACTCAACTTCTGCAGTAATTGTGCTGCAATAAAGAAGCATACCTTGATCATTACTTAAGAAATTAAAGCAGTTAACCAGATCTTGAGAAGTAAACTTTGCTAAAATGAGCAGAGCAGCTTTGCTATAACTTACACATGAGGCCACAAAACCGTTTAAATGTACGCGGCATGCGCACATAGGGTTTAATTTCAAAAAGCACTCCTTTTTCTGTCTTCACGTAAACAGCTTGTAACCTTCCAGCTTTAGTTAGGGGGCTATCAAAAATCGCAAGAAGTGCCTGGCATGGTTGTCAGTTAAAGTCGAAGGATCATATTAAGTAATGACAATATAGTACTTGAGTTCAAAGTCCAAAGTAAAAGCAGTGCAAAAGGAGCATCTAATAACGCTGTTCAAACATGCCCAAATTTTAAGAAGGAATGCAGATATCTAGGTAAAGGAGAACACGATCTTATAACATCTAGGCATTCTTCACTAGGCACAGAAACCAAAGAAAAAAATTTATTAGGTACTCGGATATGTTTCTTCTTTCAGGTATTAACATCAAAGAAATTTCAGCCCTAACTGCATAATAAATTATAGAGGTATATTGATACCCCACGTAATGCAACCACCTTTTAGATCATTGTGCATACATTTCTTTGGTTCAACAAAGTACTTCTCTCATAGGAGAATGTTCTCAAAATGAAAAATGTCTTTCTTACACAATTTAAAGTACAGCCGCGAAAGAAACAGTACTAAGAAAGCCAGATACCTGGTGAATAATGTCAGGCCTGTAATCAGCTGGATTGCGGTTCTGCTTTCTTAGATAGTTGGCATGATCATCTGAGTTCAAAATTTGGAAATTCTGGAAACAAAGACAAGAAAAGTATATGAGACATGCACATAAGAGATTGGAGGAACTATACAATATGGGTATTGTTCTATAACAAAGGCAACAGCAATCTGCTTGATTGAAGTCAATGCATTATCTCCAACATTTATTGTAATCAAATAGTATGAGTATATACTATATAGAGCTGCAAATAATGAGAAATTAGAGGTCAGCTGATATATCATATGACATAGGTTAATTTAGGAGTTAGGACTGTAATTCATCAACAAAGTAAACAAGAGCCATAAAATTGAATATTGCAACAATTTATTGTATTAAATTACACAATCTAGTGATGTTAAGGTCCTTAAGGCATTTGACCTCCAAGAAAATCCTCAATGTATATAATTTGGAGTCCTGATTTCACATATTAATAACATAGTCACAATAAGAGCAGCTAAGAAGCACAGGTTTGTTCCTTTTATTCCACGCATATCTATATTGGATACATTATCTGATGCAATACTTGTCGGATTCTACTAGATATGTATCGGAAGCCTCCTTCAAGTATATGAATTTTCAGAATACAGTTAATATTGAAGATATCGCTCAAATACTTCCAAGATATTCCTTGGATACTACCATGATTCATGTTAAGCTAAGTCAAATTATCTGAGATTACAACATTTCATTTCCGGTTAAATTCAGAAGGTTGAGTTGTGACATGTTAACATTGTTTGTTAGTTTAGGAGACATAATTTAACAAACGGAGCTTTGGATTTCATGCCACAGTGGCCATTTACCTAAGATTTCTGGACTGAATTCCTTTGTCGATCTAACATCGTACTAACTTAAACCTAAGATTCATGAATTGGATTCATTTGTCTATCTTACATGTTACTGACTTAAATGATGCAGAATATAGTGAACAGTTTGTTAGAATTGATAATTCTTCAATCGATGGATTTGATGTGTGATTATATGTAAAGGATCACAGCTACAACAACTTTTCAATTAATAGAATGCTTGTACACTGTTGGTTCTCCGACATAAACTAGAACATTATTTCATATCATCATATGTGCAGGTCTATTTGTAAGTGCCTAAAGTGTACTCTCTTGGATTTGAGACAGGATGTCAAAGACAAAATCCCAAATGATCCCTAAAGCAAATAACAACCAATAAAAATCTGATTGAATCTTAGGTGCAAATAAATAGCAATCTTGCACTAATCTGCCGGACTTTTTAACTTAAGCCTAGTTTTAGCCATAACCTGGTTGATCCCTCCAGAAAACTGTGAATTCTAAATTGCAGCCACATCCTCAATTTTGATATAACACAGCAAAAATCATATCCACAGTCCACATAGAACGTTAGATCCGAAACTTAATTTTTTAACATCTACTGACACCCTTCACAACATCCAGAATCAGAAAAGTTCCACTCCCTTTCCTCTCCTTGCAATAAAGAAGCAAAGTACCATCAAACCCACAACAAAACCTTGAGCACAAACCAATATAAGAGCCTCATTCAGCCACCCTCATCCCAAGGAACCTGAATTCTACTATCAACACCACTGATAAAAAAAGAAAAACGCTAATCAAACTCCAGATATAGACCCTAGTTCTGAAAACAAAAATTATATAACCCTTGACAGAACTTCCCAATAAGAAACTTTTACTGGCCTTCTCAACCTTGGCAGTCAGAAAGAAAATTCTAATCTAAACCACAACATAAACTGGTCTAAACTCAAGACTCTAATTCAAAAAGCAACAAATCAGTAACAAAAAAGGGACTCTTTTTTTTTATACTCAAATCCACGAGCAGAGTAGAAAAAACAGATCAATCACCATAGTCCAAATTGAAACCCAAATGTCGACCCCGGGCACTTACCTTTCCAACCTTGCCGACCTCGAGCGAGGCCTTCTCAAGCACAAAGATGACACCTTTCTGCTTCCTCGCGTCATCGATCGGCCGCGCGACAACCGGGAGCCCAACCATCTCGTCGGCGACTGCATCCTGACTCCCCTCCCCCTCCTTTTCCATCTCCTCGACCTCTCCTCTATTCTCCTCCTCCTCGTTTACTTCTTCCACTTCTTGTTCTTCGATCACCTCCTCTACCTCTCTCTTCGGGCGCTTCCTTCGCCCTTTCACTGCGTACGGCCTTACCATCTTTCTTCTTCTTCTTCCTCCTCTTCTCTCTGCTTGGCGACGACGACTACTTGAACGGAGCCGTTCTGCGGTGGGAAAGGCGGGTAAGAACGAGGGTTTAGGGTTTACGTTGGTTTAGGACCAGGCGATCGATTTAGTATCAGCTTGGCCAGGGTTAACTGGTTGAAATATTAAATACCAGGGATTAGATTTAAATGGGTTTATATAAATTATTCAAGTTATAAACAAATTATCATTTGGGTGATGAATGAGTTATTCCGGCCATAATTATATTTTATTGGGTAATAAATAGGTTAGCTAGTCTTAAATAAGTTATAATCTAAATATAATTATCCTGAACCAAAACTTATTTAAAGTATCCTAGTTCGATAGGAGAGATTTATTCTAGAAATAATTGTTCATATGTTCACTTCTATTCTAAAATAATGGTACGATATAAAGTGAAAAATAAAAATAAAATTTAAATTAGTCTCTGTAATTATAATTAAAGTGAGTGTTTAACTTAACTAAACACACACAAATTAACTTTTAAGTCTTTTTATTCTCTACACCACGGCCGCCCACCCTCGTTAGAAACCATCCCACCGCTCTGTCCTCACTCTCTTCCTTACTCCTCTCTCTGGTGGTAGGAATAGACATGATAACCGGGCGGGCCGGGCCGGGCCGGGTCGGGCCGGGCTTTTCGGGCCAAGCGGGCTTAAGTCTTTGTTTACGACCCGACCCATTAATCACTCGGGCCGGGCCGGGCTAGAATAGTCTAGCCCGTTACCGCCCGTTGGCCCGTGAGAGATTGGGCTGGGCCAGCCCAACCCACCAATCACTCGGCCCAACCCATATTTCAGCTATTTTTAGAATTTTTTTTAACTATTAGTTTTTTTAAAATATTTATATTCCTCTATTTAAAAAAAAAATTAAAAAATAAAATTTTTTAAAAGTCTGCTTAAAATAATGCAAAATGGTATAATACTAAAATATTTTTTTACTGTAGCAATGGTAAATTACTGTAGCAAAACGGGCAAAGCACTGTAGCATACGGGCGGGCTTAGTTGCGAGCTAAACGGGCGAGCTTTCGGGCCGGGTCGGGCGGGCAAAGGGCTAGCCCGTGCCGCCCATGGGTAGTTCGGGCTCGGGCCGGGCCGGGCCTAAACCGGGTCCGGGCCGGGCTTAAACCGGGTCGGGCCGGGCATGGGCGGGCTGGGCCATTTGATCATGTCTAGGTAGGAAGGAGGAAGCGATGACGACGACAAGAGTGGAGAGAGGTGAGAAAGAAGAGATTTTTTTGGGGGGTAAGATATTTTGATCTATAAAATATAAGAAATCAAGGTAAAAACTAATTCTGAAAATTATTTGGGTAGGCTTAGTTAAATTTGACGAAAAAATTAGCAGTCACATTTTAGTTATAAGTAAGACAGGGGGTGTAATTGAGCTAAGCTTGCTTGAATTGAAAATAATTTCAAGCTTAGATTTGTGATCAAGCTTAAATTAAAATTATTTTAATTTGAACCAATTTCGAGCTAATTTTGAGTTCAAATCGAGCTTGTTTAAACGAGCCGATTAATGAGCAATTTTAAGCCTTAATCAAGCAAAAATTTGAGCCTGATCTAGCTTGAAATAAATTAAACTTGATCTAGACTTGAATAAAGCTTAAAATAAGGCCTAATTGAAAATATAAACTAAAGAAAGTATTTAAAATTTTAATTAAAATTCAAAACTAAACTCTACAAGATCAGAGTATATAATAATCCACTTAATAAAATTTAAAATATAACAAAAATATAATATAATATAGAAATATTACTTATATATATATAGTATAATTATTTTGAGCATTATCGAGCCAGCTCATAATCAAGCTTGGCTCAAATTTTTTTTCGACCCTATTTTGAAGATCAATACCGGCTCAACTTATTTGTTAGGCGAGCTTGGTTGAGCCATAACTGGTCGAGCTCAAGTTGGCTTAATTATTTTGACAGAGTGACTGATTTGAAACTTTTTAAGTATTGAGGTAAAATAATGTTGGGCATAAAGAGTAAAATGTATTTAACCTTATATTATTCTATTCTAACTCTCACTCTCTCTATAAATATATATGCATATATATATATAATATATATATATATATATATATATAGAGAGAGAGAGAGAGAGAGAGAGAGAGAGAGAGAGAGAGGGCAACGCATTTGCACACATTCTTCTTCATGACTAAATTTTATCTACACATTACTGTTCAATAGGAAGGGAAGACTATATAAACCCAAATGGATGAGAAATGATACCATTTTACCATTTATATCACCAAGAACAAATTATTGTATACTGATTTGTATATTTTGTTATATCAAACTTGGGTACATTGGATCACTTGGAGTTATGATCAATCCTATGATCCATCTTATCAATCAAATAGTTAATCTTGGTCCACTTCATGAAAAGGCAGTGGAACAGTCTTCACAGCTCTGAACTTTCCTGCATTGTTTAGATGCTCATTCTCCAACCTAAAACATCCATAAATTTTTTGTCAGTGTGGTAACAAAATATATTCCTAGATATGAACACAAATCTAGCTGAACTCTATCAATTGTGTTGAAGAGCTAAATCAAGAACTTGTATGATTTTTTAGAGAGCACTTCTCCTCATATTTTTACTGCATATTTAGCAACTTCATAGTTATTAGTTTTTCTGCATCACTTTTGAGCAAATCTTATAAGTGAAAAGTTCCCAAGCACCTATTAGATGAATGTTCAGCTGATCCTATAAGAAATTCAGCACTAGGGCTTACGTTGTAACTTCGTAAGTTTGATCGATGTACTAAAACTATGATTGATCATAGGTTATCGATCGTCGTTCAGGATCAAATTTCCATTGAGTGATATAGGATTATTAGATAATCAATTAGTTAATTTCAGCTGTATGTGTTACATATTTCAGAACCCTGACAATGATAGTTTGGCGGCTCGCATAAAATTTTTGTTAAGAAAACTATAGAAGTGTATATTATCAATACGGTTCGACTGTGGTTTACCTATAGAAATTCCAATGCCCTCGGCGAATCACCTCAAGAGCAGCTAAAAGGAATGAAGTTACTCTAGAATCCAAACTCCCAAAATTAGGGTGGACAACAGTTTGTAGCCAGGCAAGCCTTAAGACAAGATTCAGACCCTGCAAAATTTACAAAATTATTACTAACAACTCAGAGCAGAAAGAATTCAAGAAGGAAAATAAGATGATCGTAGAAGTATTATAAATCGACCCAATTGTAAGCAATTTTCTTCAGAGAAATGCTGCAGAATATAAACACTAAAAGTATGTGGAGTTAATGAAAAGGCTAGCTCATACCATTGACAAGTAGTATATATATTTCCTTCGAAGAATTAAATCGTTCCTAAGCCATGGATTCTTTGAATTAAACTGAAGCAACCCCCAATCCTTTACGAAATCCCAGTACAACTGGTACACGGTTGCGGTGGTCGACACGA
Organism: Typha latifolia; assembly: GCF_019914945.1. NCBI lineage: Eukaryota > Viridiplantae > Streptophyta > Magnoliopsida > Poales > Typhaceae > Typha > Typha latifolia. Next base: position 13,308,931 of record NC_133087.1, on the reverse strand, counting down.
TGACAACTAGGGAGAGCCATCCAACATTCTGCTCCTTCTCATATGCTACTTTCACACCAGCTGCCATCATGGCAGACACATACTTCCCCAAGTTAATGAGGTGGCTCATCTCTCCTTCGTCGAACCATCTTCTCCCGCACTATGACATCAAAAACTTTCAACATTTAACATAAAATTCTTCAATTATCAAGAGAAGACCGTAAGTGTGAATGAGATATGGACCTGCATGGCTCTCCAGTAATATGGGAGGAAGGACACAGCATAAGACAAGTCTCTGAAATGCTTAGTTCTCATGCAGTATCCATAGTCTTGTGTCTTATAACTGCCAGTTATGTAGTAGCAAGCAATGTTCTCCAGATTCCGAAGCAACGGGACCTAGTTTCATCAAGAAAAGTACTTAATTTTTACTATAACACTATGATTGACTGTAGGAAAAAGTCATGAGAACATAAAAATTCTTGAATACCTGGCTGCAGAGCTGATCAGCCATGAAAAAATCAACCATAATGACCTGCAATTACCTAGAGTTAGCAACTAATTCTGTTAAGTATCAACATGATCTGCTTATCCTTGAGTGACAATGGCATACCTTGTACAAAGGGGACAAGAAGATGTTCCTTATGATTCGAAGGAAGAGATAGCGACTCGATCGATAGAGGATATTGACAGGGCAAACAAGCAATGTGATGAACATCTGTAGCAGATCAGAAAAGCATCTTGTTATGCCAAAATGAAGTGCATAAGGTGGCAAGAATATTGTTGCCCTAGTCCACTACATGGATAGATTCTATATTCTTTTAGTTAGTGGTTTGAATTATGGTGGATAATCCGCTGGATCAATTCCACATGAACATGAAGAACTAAAGATTAGTATTTAAGCTTACCAAAAGTAAAATTCCAGGAATTGCTTGAACTTCAGTAGAGGAATGCCCTTTGACAGTGAGAGTCAAGTGGGCAAGCATCACTCCTACCACTACTGTCATGGATGTAGTGCATATCAAGAATATATCCCTATATTTCAGCTCTTTTGTAGGTGAAAATTCAAATATGAATGTATAATTTATGCGCGTCTTTCTCCAAACAAAGATGTTGCATCCATAGAGAAATAAGTGCAGAAAAAGAAGGCTGAACATACTGCAGGCAATAAGGCATACGACATCAATAACTTCTTGATGAAATTAAACATTTGAATTTTATAGTCTGATTTTGGTGGTTACCTAAGAACCGGGTAGACGGTTTCCATGTATACAGAGTCCGATCGACCAGTGTACATCCCAGCTATATGTGCCATGATGCAGTAGCCAATGAACAGTGCGATGAAGCATCCCGCAAATAGTCCTAAAGATGAATTCAATAGTATTATGAGAAACAAATGAAAATTCACTAATAATGTTACAAATTCTAAGTTACTTACCAATGAAGAAGGTGACAGCATGCGATTCTTGACGCTGTCGGGGATTGAGATACTTCATGGCCTTCCTCTTGTTATCTTCAGCAAAATGCTTGACAAATAGCTCTTCAACCTCATCCATAAGCTTAATTGCCTGTCCATATAATTTTAATAACACATTTGGGTAATTTTATTATACTTCTGATCTGGTAAAGATTGCAGTAACTAAAAATCTTGTTTCTTATATTTCGACGTAATTAAAGAAGCATCAAATCAGATTGAGGAATCTTAGTCACAAAATAATCAGAGAGAGGGATTTGCCTTGTCTGAGCTATTGAAATAGGAGCTCTCTACTACTTTCAGGTATATGGGCATGACTTCTTTTCCTGTCACCTGAGATATGAACAATTAACATCAGTTCAACAACGGCACACATGAACAAATTCAAAGAACTAACTTAATTCGATAAGAAGATGACGATAGATGACCTTGTCGAACTTCTTCAGAATTTTTACGAAAGCCATCATGTTCAAGTTCCTGCAAAACATGCATCATCTCAAACCATTAAAATTTATGCTCGACTATTATTTACTTCCATAGATCATAAGAATCTTTTCTACGAGATCATAACTCACCGATACGTTCGAAGGTAGCCCAATCCTTTGTATAACTCAACAAAAGCCCCTCTGATCATCTTCTCTGCATGGTGAAGCTTGGTCTTATTGATGCTGACCTTATTGCCCCCCTCAAGGCCATACTTCTTTGACTGGCTAACTAAGTCTTCCCACACTAAGTTAGTGATAGCAGAGATCGTCCTAGTTGGTGTTGTGAGGGGTATATTGATCTTTAGGTTCTTCCCCTGGCAAGTTATTACCCTTCCTGAAAGGCTTCTTAGCTTCCCTTCCTCTCTTCTAGCCTTGATAAGACCTCCTGAATCATCTACCCTCTCTATAAATTCTCCTGTTTGTGTCTCTTGAATTTGTTGCTGTTGTTCTTCTTCTTCTATTACGACCTGTGTGGATCCCTCTGTTGTCCAAAGAAAGAAAGCAAGAAAAAGAACTTATAATGACGCCAGAATTTATGTAATATGACAATCTTCTCTTGTTCAGATATAGAAGCAATAAGAGGATAGCACACCGGATGCAACTGAACAAGATATGGAAGGATCATCCTTCGAGTCATTACTCAGACCCTTCTCTCCTCGCCGCCGTTTGAGCGCCGCCTTGAGATCGAGGAGGATCTCCATCTGCTTCTTTAGTAGCTCTCCTCGCTCCATGAACTCACCCTCCTTCCTTTTGTAGAACTGGTTCACCTTATTGAGCTGAAGGTCCAGCCTCGCAAAGAACTCCTTCGCCGCATCCGTGTCGGCGAACCGGTCTAGCAACTCGGTCTCGTAGACGTCCCCTTTGCTCTCGGAGCTCGCGAGCTTCTTGTGAACCTAAGCAAACGCCACAATGCAACACGTACACGCTAAGATCGACGTACGATGAACGAGGGAACCAAGTAAAAGGAAACAGCAAGAGAGTTTTTAAGTGCCTGAATGACGCCATGGTCCTTGTGTGCATGAGAACCAAAGAGAGGGAGCTTCTTCAATGGAGAGAGGAGGCTGTGAGCCAAAGTAGGACGCAGTGGCTTGTCTTCTTGGTAAACAAGGCCATGGACTTGCATCTTTTTGAGGTCCTTCTTCAGCTGCCAGTAATCCACAAAGGCTTCCTTCCATTCTGGAACAAGTTGGCCTTCAAATTGCTTGGAGAACTTCACCATCTCTGCTCCCCTGCTTCTCCTCTGCTCCTTGGGGTTATGGGTGAGTGTTTGAGGAGAGACCCATGAGAGAGAATATATATATAGTTGATGAGATTAGCATGGGGAAGGAGAAGAGGAGGGCATCAAGTGTGGGTGATGGGGAACAGCACATTCTAAGATATACCAAGTATAAGGCTTTGGGTGTTAAATATACTGAGGAACTTCCACCACTTGGGTTTTGGTGCCTGGATTCTCCTAGGGAGGAGGAGGAAGAGGAAGAGGGGAGAAAGGTGGCAAGAGAGAGAGAGGAGGGGGTGCATGGAGTGGGCCCTGCTTTTGTTTTGTGCTGGCTTGTCACTTTATTTGGGTGCTAGAAAAAACAATCAAAAGTTCAAATCTCCTCTAGTTCCACTTAATCTAGATTAGTTAACATAAGATCAAAATAAATTGTTCTACAATTAGAGAATTTTAATATTATACTCCTATAATTTGGTTTTGAAACCAAATCTCTTATTATGTAATTTTTTTTATATACTTTACCTCAACATGGTTATTTGTTTCAATCACTCCTATATTATTATATTTGAACTGAAATTCTTTTCCTCATATTTATCAATCTGTATGTCAAATTTGGAAATACTCATTAGATAAAAATTTATAAATATTTGAACAAACTTTTTAATACATGTAAAATAATATCAATCAAATTTTAGATAATAAAAATATTACAAAAATATTAAATATATATATATATATATATATATATATATATATATATATATATATACTTTTGTCATATCTTTATCATATGAAATCTGATATGTATTATTTTATATACATTAAAAAACTTATCTAATTATTTATAATTTTACCTTTAATTAGTATCTTAAAAATTGATCAATCAAAAATATTGAAAAAATAACTATTTCAGTCCGGATATAATCATAAATGGTGGAGTAATATAAATAAAACTATAAGAGGATGAAGTGAATATATGTCAAACCATATGGAGGTAAAATATAGTTTCCCTTATTATTAATATGATTTTAGAGAAAATATTTTTTATTAATCATATGTTTATGTGCAGTATTAAGAAGAAGCATAACATGTAATTGAGAGAAAAATGGACCCTTGCAAGTCGTATATATTTCCTTATAAAAGTAAGTACACATCTAGTACAAAAAATAAACATATTTAATTTTAAGAGCTCAATTTTATTATTATTAAAACTTTAGAATTTTCTTTTTGCAAATAGTCTAGAAAAATGACCCTTTCATTTTAAAAGAGGTAAAGGGTTGCTCCTTTGGAGTTTTTGACCCAAATATTAATATAATATAAAATATTTATCAAATTATATTACTGTTTAAATTATTTTCCAAACTAGTATTATAGTAAAATCGCTGTCTTAGGCAGCGATTCTTAGATGTTTCCAATATACTGAAAAACTGTTAAAAAAATTATTGTCTTCGACAATAAAAATTTTTTCACCATTGTTATATAGAAAAAATCACTTTCTCTGAAAGAGATTTACAATGACTAAAAATCACCGTCTAAGACAACGATTTCACTGTATTACTAATTAAAAAATACTTTAAATAGTATTATATTTTAAAGAATATTTTATAGTGCAGTAATATTTTGGTTAAAAAAAAGTAGCTCTTCTTTGACCCAGAAACTCAAAAAGAGAGGAATTAAAAAGCTTTTGCTGATGCAATAGTTACTGACGCAGAGGCTGTGACTTGCACAATGACTACTTTCTTCAATTATTGAAGGAAAAATAAAATAATGAAATGAGGACTCTTCCACTACAAAAAGGATGCATGCTTGTCTTTTTTTTAAGTTTTAAAATACATTATCTTGTGACGAGGCAAAAGAAGTTGCATGGCTTAGAAGATTACTTAACAAATTATGCATGTTAGAATATAAAATATAAAGATTAATATATTTTTTTAGTAGTAGTTTAAGTTTTTAGAGTAATTAATAAGTAAACGTGGTATCGAATTAGATGTTCTGACTTTAAATCCTCGGTCAAGTCCATTTGTCGTGTAAAATATAAATTTCTAATTTATAAATGTTCTTTAGTACATCCATAGATGTTACAAATAAATAATAGGGCCTTTTATTTATTAAAAAAGATTAAGTCATATTCTAGTGGTTGATAGGTAAATAGATAGATAGAATCTAACCTGACTATTATGTTAATATAGTCATAGAAAGAAAGTTACTCTATAACCTCTCATGTATTCTATTTCCTATAAGATCAATAAATCTAAAACACTATTATTAAGTCACCGTTGTCCCTTAGTGGTCCACGAACCGAGTTTAATTTTCATATAACTATTGGAGTTGATATTTAGTGGATTTTTTTACCTAAAAAGTATATATGCATAGTTTAGATTTTTTGTAGTTTGTCTAGCTATCCGACCCATATATCAGGAAAGGATTAGCATACGATTAGTTTACCGGCTCGTGATATGTTAAGACAAAGAGAAACTACTATCATTTAATCTCAAAGGTTATATTAGATTATAAATAAATAAAACAAGGAGAGGGCTTGAATTGTAATATCATTTAAAAGGATGCTAATATTCAACTTTTTATTCCATCCCTAAGTGCTTGTTAGGCTGACTTAACTCAGGGTTAATTTTTTTTTTAACAAGGAGAGGGCTTGAATTGTAATATAATCAAAATATAGGGTGTTATTTATTATTTTTCTCATTTATAGTGTAATCTTAGTCATATGTAATATTTGAGAATAAAGGGGGGGATGGTGTGATACAACTAGGCTAATGATAAGGAAGATAGAGATGAGAATGGGTTCTGAGAGGATTTAAAGATGATTAATTTTAAGGGGTAGTTAAAGATCCAATTCCACAACAAACTTGCCGTCTTAAACTTACCTATTTGATTGATTAAGGTTCTATATATAAATTATTTGATGATATATGTGAAAAGTTTGAAGACAATGGTAGGTTAAATCACTACCGCTGAATTCGAACCCGTGAATTCTCATACAATATGAATCCGAGCATATTTTCTTTAGCATCTTTCGCCTCTCGGTTAAAACTCTGTCTGTGATTTAGGGTTAATTCTTTTTTTAAACTCTCTAAATTATAACTAATTTTTCTATAAAACCTCTAACTTTTTATGACATTTGCTAATGTTTCTTACTCTTTGTCGGTGTTAACTAAAAATATTAAATAACTATCTTACCCTCATATTTATTTTATTTTCTCTAAAATAAATATAAAAAGATTCTTATAAATAATCACGTGATAGTTTTTTAAAGAAAAATTCTAATGAATAACTAACAAAAGAGTTATTTTAGGTTTTATATAATTAAAGGAGTCAATATGTCACGAAAAATAAATGACGAAGTTTATATAAAAATATGCCATAGTTCATATTGATGTCTAGATATAATTATCCTCATGATATATTAGTCTCTCTTTAAATCCTATAGGAAAGAAATAAGAAAAAAGAAACACTCATGGTCACTACATAAGATTTGGTGCTTCTTTGGTGCTTAAATCCATATGGAATATTTGTTGAATATTCCCTTTGCACTACTATTATAGCATAATTGCTGTAACAATTTGATAAAAAGTTGTATATAAAAGGTGTTGAATGCCAAAGCTAAAAAAAAGTTGATGATGTGCTTCATTGACATGACACTATGCATGGGCAGCATATATATATATATATATATATATATATATATATATATATATGCATGAAATCTCTTCTTCAAAGGGTAAAAGACACTACTTAGATGAGCCTTTTAGCTCTATGAGGAGGGCCCATAAAATTAATGGGAAACTAGTCAGTTTTTCTCACAAGGATTAGGTTAACCATTTTAATGACTACCCTAGCAATTGGCCAAAAAAACCTTAGAATGGAGATCTGCCTCATCTCAGTCTAATCATAATTTGATTGCTTCCTTCCATAGATGTCTGAAGAGGTTGAAACTCTAAATTGATAGTAATTTGCATTAAATAATCTGTTAATCTGAGAACTTAATTTATTACATAATTTATGCACCATGTTTTTTAAGGTGCTCCTAGACGGATAGATAATAGATAACAAGATGTGCCTTCAATGGCAGAGCTATGATTTTAATTTAGGATTGTGATTATTGGATAGTAAAATTAAATATTAAAGGGATCATATTGTATTAGCATTCTGGTACTGAGTCGGCTTCGATTACCGATCCTTTGGTGTCTTCTTACTTCCTCGAGCGATACGAGTTCGAATATGTCCTCTGAGTCACGATCCGACCTCCGGTTTTGGTCGTGTTTTGGTCGTTCGAACACACTCGGGCCACGTTCGAATACACCCACGTAACATGCAAGTTTTTGGACTTATGTGAGTTCCATTTTGACTTGGATTTATATTTATCTTGTTAACCTATATAAGGATTGGGATACCATAATCCTAAAATGATTGGTGATTACTTTTGAGAAGGGTTCTTGGAGTTACAACATTTTTCCATCAACAAGATTTGTCTCTTCTTCAATGTACCAAGATTTTCGTCTTAAAGGTCATCTAGATGAATGATCAATCTCGAGGGTTACTGGAATTAGAGATCAATCATAGAAAACGGTGAATCGCGGGTTCTAATGAGCAAGATTGAGTTAAGGATATTTTTATAATTTTTTAGTATAATTAACTTTATCTAGATGTTTAGTTAAGTTTAACTAACAAATATAATGACATGATATTTTTTACACATATTTATTAAATTATAGAGCTGAATTTGTACATAAGAAAAATATAGGGTGTAAACTATAACTTCATTAGAAGACAAAGTATTATATGCAAATTTTCTATATTTTAAAGAGAAATTTATTAGAAAGACTCTTCGTTTTTACATTTATTATTTACTCTTACTAAATCAGTATTTATTAGTGGGCTCCTACATTTTATTTATTGTCTCAAAAATACCCTGAGTTAACTTTAACCTAATAGCGACTAACTAAATAGAAAGTATTCTATTATCTTTTAAAATTAAAATTTTAAATACCTAAAGTATGGATCGTTTGAGCTTAAAATTTAGTTTCTCTTGTATTTTTATGCCAATCACAAAAAAATTAGTATCAAGGTCATTTTGCATCTATAATTAATTTAACTCGGATCGAAAAAAAAAAGTTAATGAAAGAATATTTTCAGGCATCAAAACAGAGGGATCAAATGATTAATAATTCATATGGTATAATAATAGAGTGTGATAAAAAACATAGGAACTCTTTTATTCTATTTCAAAAGAGACAAGTCTAAGAATATGCTTCATCTCACAAATGATCAAAGAATTTCAACAATTTGGATAACAAAAACCCTAATTCTCTGCCTTATATGCTTATTTCTATGAGAATTATGCTCCCCAACTTCTTATACCATTCCATAGTTGACATCTTCTCATCCCTCCAGACCTATGGATTCATGGCTTCATGTTACAGTATAGGATTCCTGAGGTGATAAAGGTTCCTAAAAATAAAAGAATAATCCTACTTATCTGCATCATTATTCTGTACTATTCTTCTTTAGTCTATACTCATCTTTCACCCACTCACACATAATATCCAACAGCATATATATATATATTTCTCCTTTAGTATTGTTGTTCCAAAGAATCAGTGCAAAGCAAGCTTAACTTCTTCTTCTTCAGGAAGCCTCCATAAATTCTTTGATTACATCATACATAGGATTTGAGCAGCCATCAACTGTGAATATAATTCGATATTCGATGCTGAATTATTCAATAGATAGCAAGTTATTAGAAGTGAATGCATCACTTGCAACATCTATCATTTTTATGGTGGCTGTCTTTAATACTTCGATTTCGCATCTCGTTTCTCACGAGCCAGATTTGCAGATTCTCATCCTGAAATGTACTTTCAGAACTAAAATAGTGCTGATAATATACTGAAGAATAAACCAATTCTGATCAGTCTCAGGGAATCGTCGCGAAGAGAACATGCCGGTCCGTTACGCGAAGATTACTTGCGATAAATTCTAGTTGACTCGAAAGTTTAAGCTGCGTAAATCTATCTCAGCACATTCATTAGAAGTTTACATTCTTTTCAGAAATAGAATCATCTTAATCTTCAAACTTCTCGAAGGGTTTGATGTTAATCTCATACATTCTTATCAGATTTATTTGCGTCTCAGTAACCAGTTAAAATTAAGTCTAAAAACTTCATCTGCTATAATTAGAATTATATAATGAGATCTGGTAATGTTCCAAGAATAAACTTTTAATGCGATTATCCAAATCATTGTAAACATAAAATTTGAATGAAGGTTTGATACCTTGCAAAATAGCAAGCTAAATTGGATGTATCTTAGATTTTTAGTCCCCATATTTGACCAATCTAATTTACATATGAAGTTTGAAACTTAGCAGTTGAATAAATGATATTTACTTCATTATAAACATATTTTGCACATTTGAATCTAGAATTTATTTTCTTGGTCTGGTCCAAAAGTTTGAACAAGAATAATGTACCTCATGAATGGACTTAGTGTCCATCATTCACCTATATATGAAGTTTAATTTTATTAATCTGAATCAAGAAGAGAAATAAAAAGTATGAATGTCATGTAGTCAACATAAACATGGGCAAAGCGTGGAAAATAATTGAGCTATGTTTTTTTTTCTAAAAGTTTGGCCCACTCTAAATTGGCCCATGGATGAGTGGCTTTATCCACACCCCCCATGGGGGCCTCGCAAACTTTTTTAAGTTACAATATCTATTCTAAACTTTAGAAAAATCATCCTCTTATTAGTGTACTATCAGAGGGGGAGGGGTCAGCTTAGGGAAGATAACTTAATTTTATTTTGGTCCAATAATAATGAATAATGGGAAGAATATACCCTCATTCCTTCTAATCTCTCCCTCCTTGACGATGCTACTATGCACGACTTAGCTACTAGTGAGGGTCTCCAATGCGACAAGATCTCCCTCCCTCCCTCCTTCCCCCATGCCTTGTTCTTTTTGGCACACCTCGACTTCACCGTCGACCTCCTCGATGCTTGCAATGGCGCCTCAATGGCAATCAAAGGAATCCAACCTGCTACGAGCCCTTCGTCTCTACTACGCCCTCCACCTCCTCATTCAAGACGTGCTCGTGAATTGGGCAGTGGCACTGGGGCACAATATCCTAGGCTGCTAAGACCATGGCACCAATCCTAGGGTTCACGTGCAGTATGTCTTCAGCCAGACTCCGTCTTACTCGCCCCTACATTCGATAAAGTCAAAGTCGAGGTGATCAACGAATTCTGCTCTCCATTAGCAGCATCGACAGTGATTTCATCCTTAATCACGAAGGCGAACTTGGAGTCGTCTTTGGAGTCATTGTCATCGTGGTCGTGATCCTGATGCACGACGTTGATGGCGCGATCTTCATCGTCCTCAAGCCAAAGAAGTTGGGATGCTGCCAATGGTGAGCAAGGCAAGGGGAGGTGGGGAAGGTAAGGAGATGAGCAATGAGCAGCGGGGTAATTTATTTAAAAACTTTTATATGTTAGTTGAGGGTATTTAGGTAATTATAAATTAATTTCTTTTGCTAGCTAAATTGATGGCTTCATTAATTTGTTAGGGATATAGTTGGTCATTACGCATTTAATAGTTATATCACATCTAGAAACAAGACAAATATGGATTAAAAAAATTAAATAAAAAAAATTATTTATTTTAACTAATAAATACAAAATGGGGCATTTTGGTTATTTGGGCACGCTCTATTAATTTTGATAGAAAAACTAATGGTTTCACTTTAGTCGTAAATATATGGACAAGTTTAAGACTTTTTAAAGTACAAGGGATTATAGTAATTTTGAGTATAAATATATGAGATAAAATGTATTTAACCCTATAAATTATATGAATAACTAATGAAGGAGACATTCTACATTGTTAATGGGCCAATGTGCCACGAAAAATAATTAGAGAATTTATGTGAAAATGAGTAGCTATTAAGAGGGTGTTTAGATGTAATTATCCATTTGTTCTTTATACAGTCTCTACTATGAGATAGCTTAATAAATGAATTTAGTAATGCTACTGTTTCGGTTTACATTAATTTACTGGTATTAGTAGATAGTCATAGAAAACTGTGAACTTTTATGGAGCTCACTTTCACAACTAAAAGATATCACAATAATAAGATATAATACTTATACTAATTAAGAAAAACATATAATTAATAATACAAAATACCAATGCTAAATTTATATTAAAAAAAACCCTTCTCAAAAGGGAAAAATCATTAGACATAAAACTGAACCGACCATCGATCAAAATCGATATAAAAAATATCACTACAACAAGCTCTCTCAAAATCACGAAAGTAACATCTATAATAAAACCAATAACTCTAGCTCAAAATTATAAAATTTATAGAATACCGATATGATAAAGAAGATCTTTACGTATTAATTATAGCTAATAAATTCTCTAGTTGTAAACTCTTATTATGTGTATAGATAAATCTTCATGCTCTCTTATCTCTTTGTCATTATCGAATCCCAAGCACTTTTTTAGTACATGGGTCAATGTGAAACCAAGGAAAGTAGATTTTTTTTTTGCATGACTTATTACTAACAACTTTAATGCTACACTATAGTTAGCCGCATCCATTACTAGTTGAAAAGGACATGCAATTAAAACCCTAATTTAATACAACTTGTAGCAAAATCAAAGACCTAATTTTGACCCAATATTGGGAATCAAAACAATATCTAAGCACTACCTATCTCATTGGATTTAATAGGCATCTAATATTGCATCTATTGTTTAACAAACACACAAACACCAGAAAGAAAATGATAATCTATAGGCTGGTCCTACGGGCGAAAATGGGTCGGATTAATTCCGATCCGACCCGCTATCCGACCCGACTCAGATCGGATTTGGATAAAAAATTTCTATCCGATTCGGATACGAATAGAATTTTTGAAAAAAATTTGGATACGGATTCAGATATGGGTCGAATATATTTTTCGGATTCGGATACGAATATCGGATATCCGTTTACCCGCATATTTTTTTAAATGATTTACAATTTTTAGTTTGATTATTTAAATAGTAAATATTAATATTGTTACTAATAATACAATATATATTATTTATAGAGATTAATTTCTCTAATTTTACATATTTGACATACAAAAATATTTATTTGTTGTAAAACTCTTAATATTTTTATATTAATTATATCTAAATAAAATATTATAATTTTTTTAAATTTAATTTTAAGATCTGATCTTCTATCCGAAAATTTTGTTATCCGTCCAATATTCGTATCCGAATCCGTATCCGGATTAAAAATATGAATCCGGATATGAGTTGAGCACTATCCGATTCATATCCAGTCCGTTTTTATCCCTAGCAGATCCTCCTTTTATTTTTATAATAAAAAAAAAAGAAAAAAAATAGAGATTTACTAAATTGAGCAAACTAATTAACAATAAAATTAGCTTCTCGATAATTTTGTTACTATACTTGCACTCTATATATGCCATGCTATCCTATATTCCTGAATAATCTCTGCTACCAATATTTTAAAATTCAAACTATTTAATTACTATTTTTTTTAAAAAAAATTGCAGTAAACATCACATTGGATCCTACAATTGCAAAAAGTAAACTAGTAAAACCTTAAAATATCAGCAATGTCATAATTACAAGCTACAAATCAAGACCCAACTCTAAAATTATATTATAAATTTCACACCTTGTGGTTATGTGATCAATTAGAGTTTAAATTCCAATTCATCAATTGCATTAAGGTACCTATAATAATGAGAATAGGTAATTATTAATTTAATTACAAACAATAGAAAGCATTAACCCTAATCCAACTTTGGGTGTTTGCCTTCCCATATCCATACGATTTTACTATTTTACCCTCCCATTCAAGCCATTAAAACACCTTGGCTTTCCAATGGGTCTAGCAGGTCGTTACCTTAAGAAAACAAGCAAAGGGGGGGGGGGAGGTAAGGTTACTCCCTCTAATCCCAATTATACCCTAAAGCCACTAAAATCTCCACCGTTGGTGGATTCCCAACCTGTCCAATCGGACGGTCGATACGAAATTACATCAGCAGTCGTTCGATGAGAATGTGTCGCATACCTAATTGTTCGAATCAGACAGAATCGACGGATGGGATTAGCGGATCACCGTCCGAGGTGATTTAGTAACTTACGCGGTGGATATAAGACTACGCCCACCGTCTCCTCCTCCTTTTCTCCTCCTCTGTTGTTGTTCTTTTTAATTCACAACTCTACCCGCTCGCTTCCTCTCCTCAGATAGCGAAGAAGAGAAGAACTTCCTCTCTCTCTTTTCTCTCTCCAACTCTACCTGGCTGGGTCGCTCTCCCTCTCTCTCTCTCTAACTCTAGATGCGCCTAATCGCCGTTGGAGTCGAATCGGAGGGAGGTGATTTGGATGAATGGATGTGAAAGGCGTTGATGGGTTCTCAGCTCAAGCGGCCTAACCTATCTCGAGCGGATCCGTAAGTATTTTGCGGTTCTTTTTTTGTTTATATTTCTTTTTTTTTGTTTGTTAGTTTGATTCGGCTATTCTTTTGCGATTTGCTTAAGATAAATGCCATTTTTTCGGTCTCTTTTCGAGTCGTTGTGATTCTAATTCGAAAAAGAAGAAGAATAAAGAGTCGGGTTTGTCGAAAGTTTCAATCTTGAGATGGTAGCCGGATGATCGCCTTCGTGGCGGTATGTCTAGGCGTAAGAGTTTGTTGGATTATTGTTTAATTAGTTGAGGGAAGAAAGGAAGGATTTTTTTCTTTTAATTCTTTTCTTGCTTTCCTTTTTTCGGGATAATTTCGTGTTTTATATGAGGGGTATGTGATGTGGGTCTTGATCCATTGTGATTCATGTATTCTGGTGGTCGGTGAAGGTCTGGGCAACAACTTCTTATGGCGGCTGCAGCCGCTCCGGCTTCTGGCAGTGCTACGAAGCTGACGACCAATGATGCTCTAACCTATTTGAAGTCTGTGAAGGATATGTTTCAAGACAGAAGGGAAAAATATGACGAATTCCTTGAAGTTATGAAGGACTTCAAGAGCCAAAGGTTCTGCTATAACCGCTTATTATGTTTCTAGCACTAACAATGTTATTACATAATCTTATTGTTCCTTAGGTTTCTGGATCTGTAGTTTTTGTTAATATTGTTGTCGCAATGTACTGACTACAGGATCGACACTAATGGGGTTATAGGAAGGGTGAAGGAACTGTTTAAAGGGCATCGCGATCTGATTCTTGGCTTTAACACATTCTTACCAAAAGGTTACGAGATTAAACTTCCTGAGGAGAAGAAGCCTGTTGAATTTGAGGAAGCTTTTAGTTTTGTAAACAAGATCAAGGTATTGATAATTCAGACAGGGATCTTTCTCTGTGTTTTTGTTATAGAGCTTTCTCATTAGAGTTCTCACCTTGCTGCAGAGTCGTTTTCGGAATGATGAGCATGTTTACAGGTCATTCTTAGATATTCTGAACATGTATAGGAAGGACAACAAGTCCATTCATGATGTTTACCAAGAGGTAATTTCTTGTTTCCAGGTAGTGTGGTTGTTTGCTGAGATACAAATCTGTTTGTCATGAAGCTGAATCCTCAATGAAATGAGGGCTATGGCTTGTTTGTCCCAAAAAAAAAAAAAGAAGAGAAGCTGAATCCTCTACTTTTGTAGGTTGCAATCCTCTTTCATAATCATCATGATTTGCTTGAAGAATTCAAACATTTCTTGCCTGGTTCAGCTGCTACACAACACCTATCCTCTGGTAAAGTGTATCTATGGCAGGATGGGAAGAGCTCTGTGATGCCTACAATGAGGCATGTTCAGGGGGACAAGGTATACCTTGGACTATCCTACATATTTTGTGGAAGTACCTAATTTACTTAATTTAGAAAACAATGACTGTCTTTGAGCCTATGAATGGACAATGTGACCTTCTATGCATTGGTTCCTTGGTATTGAAATCACTCTTTTAAAGCTAGTGAAGGAAGATAGACATCAGACTTTATGATTAGTGATGTGCACTTCCTGCATGCCTTCCCTCTTTCTGGTACTACCGGAATTTCACTGCATCTGAATGTATATTATCAGAAGGTTGACCTGCCTGCTGACAGCCATATTTGTGTTTTCAGAGGGATAGGCCTTACAATTCACATGCTGATCATGACCTTATTGTTAATCAGCCTGATCCTGAGCATGACAGCCAGAAAAGGCTTCTTGAGAAGGAAAAGGACCGGAAAGAAGACAGAAGAGATCACGACTGGGATGAGAAGGATGTCGACCATGACAGCAGAGACATTGACAGCGGACAGCGCAGACGTAAATTTTGCTCCAGAAGGATTGATGACTCTGTTGCTGAAGAGTTACAGTATGGTGATGATGGCACTGAGAATGGAATGCATAGCATCTCAGCTTCATTGTTTGATGATAAGAACACTTTGAGGAGTGAGTTATTTTTCATGTCCTTTTTTCCTAAAGCTGCACATGTTTCTCAACTCACTGCTTGATGCAGCAATTTTCAGCGGTCTCTTCCTCTCTACTGCTATTCTCGCTGCATGTTTAAAGGCTTATTATTCTGTCATGAAAATCCTGGTGAATACTTTACATGCTGGAATTAGTCTCTGTGGAGAAGCATGGAATTACTTCAAAAAAACTCGACTGCTTGATCACACGTATCGTTTATCTGTTATAACAAGTTGACGTGTTCTTATGCCTGTTTAAGATTCCTCACTTCCTGTTTGCAAGCTATAGTGAAATTACCAGAGTTCCAATAGTTAACTGTACACACCCTGTTCATCAAGGAATATTAAATACCAGAGTATTGGTCAAGGATGAAGGGCTGCAGTTCTTTTTTCTTTTGGTTTTCACATATATTTCTTTTGATACCATTTGCTTGACATATGTGCTCTGATTAGCATTCTCTTGCTGATTAAGAAGGTTTAGAATGGGGGCATGTCTGAGCATGTTTTAGTGGCTCTTTGCTTGTTTGAGTTGAACTGTTGTGTCATTCATTTTACTTCTTTTGCTTGCAAATCCATCTACTCTTTTGTCGCCAATAGTTGTACATAGGTACATTCTCTGTCTTATACAAATTATTTCATGAATCTACCATATCAATTGCAGGTGTATACACCCGAGAGTTCATGTTTTGTGACAAAGTTAAGGACAAGCTTCATCCTGACACATATCAGGAGTTTTTGAAATGTCTTCACATATATAGTCAGGAGATAATTACCAGAAATGAATTGAAGAACTTGGTGAGCATCAGTGGTCTTAAAATGTTTTAGTGTTACATTTTCTCTTACTTACCTTTTATTTGTTGTTTAGATTCAGTATTTCTAGTTCCTTGTTTTCGTTTTGCTGAATATTATTTAGTTCACTGGTGACTGACAATTGATAAATTTTGCGGAAGTTCTTATGAGGATTGCTTTTTTATAAATAATGATTTTGTTAAGATTGTGAATAAGATGATCTTGAGTTAATTGGATACGCCATGCCATGCTCAAGGAGGATAGTTCTGCCAAGTGACATGATATGCTGGAGGATAAAAAATTAAATGTGTACAGACTTTGTTTCCCAGTGGATTGCCACTACTGAGTAGATTTCACATTAACAATTGCAAGCATTTAGAGGGTAAATATAACCTCATCAGTTGGAAGAGCCAGCCAAATCCTATGAAAATATTTAGATTTAGGCTCAGTCAATTGGAATGTATATTATCCATATGGGAATTCTTCCAATTGAGAAGATTTATTGAGCTGAGACTCTTTACCAATTATCATAGCAATACATATACTTTTTACCCATCTCTAAGAATCATCGTATTCAAATCACAAATTGCACAAGCGATCTGTTGATTCAGAATCACAGGATTGGTCTATTTGATTCCTTCCATTTCTAGTGTAAATTCAGATCAAACTGACAACCTAGAACTGATCCATAACCACTTTGGTAACAGAGGCCTCTTCATGCCTTATTTGTTTTAATTTAGAATTGTGATTGTAGAGATCAAGAGTTTTGCATTGTTAGGATGTTTCTTTTATCATATATATATATATATTTTTTTCCTTCTTTAGATCCTAATGAATCATCTTTCTTGATAACCTCTAAACTTTAATATTCCTCATCATTACCAGGTCAGAGATCTTCTTGAGAAGTATCCAGATCTTATGGATGGTTTTAATGAATTTTTAGCACATTGTGAAAACATAGGTAAGCAGACATATTCTACCAGTAACTAATGCACAGGGTTTTGTCTTATCTATTTTTATGCTAAGAAATTTACAGTTTTCCATTTAACTCTAATGTGATGTTTTGTGCAGATGGATTTCTTGCAGGAGTGTTCAATAAAAGTATGTAAGAGCTTATTTTAGTTCTTCATAATTTTGATTTTGTAGATAACATCTAGTTACAACCTATAATTAAGTTGAAATTTGGGACTTCAAGTCTCAAGTTTCACTAGAAGGACATGTACTTGTATTCATTAGAACATGGATTTGATTCAAAGTAACATAATACTTGTAAAATGAAGGACATGTGGCAAGGCCAGTTAAGCTGGAGGATAGAGAGAGAGAAAGGCAGCACGGAAGGGATGAGAAGGAGAGAGATCGTGAGAGAGATAGAAATAAAGAACGACAGAGACTTGATAAAAGTGCTTTTAATTCGAAAGATGGGGTTTCTCACAAAACTACTACATTTTCCTGCAAAGAAAAATATAATATGTGCAAACCAATATCAGAGCTTGACCTATCAAACTGTCATCGTTGTACACCTAGTTACCGTCTTTTGCCAAAAAGTGTAAGTAACTAAATACAATACAATATTATGCTTTATGTTGTACAAAACTTTACTGCTTCACTTTTCATGCTTATATTGTTACTGTTGCTTGTTAGTATCCCATCCCTCCTGCAAGCCATAGGACTGAACTTGGAGCATCACTCCTGAATGATTTCTGGGTGTCGGTGACTTCTGGAAGCGAGGACTACTCTTTTAAGCACATGAGGAAAAACCAATATGAAGAAAGCTTGTTTAGATGTGAAGATGACAGGTATTGATCCATTACTTCTAATATTGAGATATGTTATATGCTATTGTTGTTTGTTAAACTCCAAACGATACAAGTTACCGAACCTTAATTTATTGATCAAGGCAACAATCTATTCCTAATTAAAAATTTATATTGGAAGTTTTACTTTATTTCGAGAAGGTTTTTCTTTGTTTTGGTATCTAGTAACTGCAAGGTTTTAAAAAACTGTAGATGCTAGATGGGTGGACAATGGATCATGTAGTGCTTAGGGTACTAGGCAGGTGCCTAGATGAGCACTCAGAATTCAAGACGGTTAAAATATAAACAAATAAAATAATTTAGTTAGAGAAGAAGTTAAAATAAATACGTACATTTTAATCAATATACTAATGCATTTTTGTTAAGAACTATAGTAAGCTATTAGAATCACTAATTTATCAACATATACAATAATTTTGAATTTTAAAATTAATCTACGCACTTAAATATGATTCGTTATGCTAATGCAATCACATAGATGGGACCTAAGTGGAGCCTAGTTATATTCTATTTAAGGCGGGAGCTTAGGTGTTAACGTGAAGGTTTTGCAAAACAATGATTAACTGTTCATAATGCTTTTCTTCTTTTATGCTGATGTAAGGTCCACATGTTCCAACAGTGTAGCACAATGGCAAAAGTAGCATCTAAGAAAGTTCCGGACACCTTGACATATGTCTATCTTTACATCTTTCATTTCCAACTGGGTTCTTAATTTGTGATACAACTTATCTAATGCAATTTTTAAGTTTATAAAGGACTAACACTAATGACATGGACAATATTTCCAACAAACCATATTTGATATGAAACTAGTAGCCTATGCAATCTTTTAATTGTGGCTCATAACTAGATGTTTCCAGGTTTGAGCTAGATATGTTATTGGAAACTGTGAATGCTACTACTAAGCGCGTGGAGGAATTACTAGAAATGGCACAAGATAGCTCATTCAAACCGGAGAGTCATATACGCGTTGAAGACCACTTTACTTGTGAGCACCTCTATTATAATTTGGGAGCAATAATTTTTTTTCATGATATACTTGAATCGATAATTCTTCTCATAATATCTTTAGTTTGGCTTATATCTGTTCCTGTCTTTCTTTCATTGGATAGCTCTACATTTGAGATGCATTGAACGTCTATATGGTGACCATGGCCTGGATGTTATGGATGTTCTACGCAAAAATGCTAGTCTTGCATTGCCAGTCATATTAACTCGGCTGAAGCAAAAGCAAGAGGAATGGTCAAGATGTCGTGCAGATTTTAACAAAGTTTGGGCTGAAATATATGCCAAGAACTATCACAAATCACTTGATCATCGCAGTTTCTATTTCAAACAACAGGATGCAAAGAGCCTGAGCACAAAAGGTTTGTTATTCTTCATCTTTTTTACATGTATGCCCTTTAGCTTTCGTTTTTTTACAACTAGAAGTTAAAATCTTCGTAATTCGATAGATGAAAGGACATAAAAGAAACGATTTTATGCAAACAAGAATAAGGGTATTTCTGTCTTTTAGAAGTTAAATTGACGAAATTTTAACGATTAGTTAGATTTAAGGGCTTCTATGCAAAAAACAAGGTTTTAAGGGATATTCATGCAAAAAACCAAGTGTTTTAAGAGGTACACATGCTAATAAGAGATTTTAGAAGGGTATACATGCAAAAAAACTTTTTCATATTATACTCCATTCCAGTACTGTGATCATGGAAATGTATAAATGTATAAATATTTAGTGTGTTGTGGATCTAGATTGTTATTTTGCAGAAGTACAAGATGTTTGTATGCTTGCATTTTTCACGATTCACCTCTGTGTCTTGTTTTGCTACTTCTTGCAGCTCTATTGGCTGAGATTAAAGAATTAAATGAAAAAAGGAAGGAGGACGATGTGCTACTTGCTATGGGTGCCGGAAATCGGCGCCCTTTAGTTTCCAATATGGAATTTGAGTATCTAGATTCAGATATTCATGAAGACCTGTATCAGATCGTAAAATTCTCATGTGGAGAAGTCTGCTCATCTTCAGACCAGTTCCAGAAAGTTATGAGGATATGGACAACATTTTTGGAGCCGATGCTGGATGTTCATCATCGACCTCTAGGTGCGGAGGATGCAGAAGATATGGTAAAGTCTAAGAATTCTGGTACCAAAGCTGGTAAAGCTGGCCTTGCAAGTGTAGGGGAAAACAATGGTAGCCCACATGCTGATGGTGCTGTTGCTGTGAAGCAGACTAACAATGAAGATGGCATTCGACCAACACAGGAATCCAGGGATAGATTGGTAAACAGTGACAAAGGCATTCTGGAAAATGGTTTCCATGATGTGAATCGAGCTGTGCAAAAAGGTGATAATCTCAATAATGCTGCACTTCACAGAAGAGTGCGGGGTGATGCTGCTATGACTGATGAAATCTCTGGAATAACTGCACAAATTGCATCTAATGAACAGTTACCGGATAATGTCGCTCTTGCTGGTAGAGATGAGCAAAATTATGATATAAGTAATGTAGAGATTACATCAGGTTTGAGGATTTTGTTTTTTTCTTCCATTGTGTTAGAATTTTTTAAGAAAATTTCCTTTTCTTTGACTTCTTTTATTTCTGTCAGGGGTTAGCGTAACAGTGCCTAAAAGTGATCTCATTGAAGATGAGACAATGACTGAATCTCGAATCAGCAATGCAGTTTTATCTCCTTTAGAGGTAGGAAAATGGTTTAGTGACTTTCTTGTCTTTTCTGAAGTATTATCAATTTTTAGGGGATGTAACATCACATACGCACATTCATGTAATTCAGTCTTTATGGGTTTGCATTATAGATAGCTTGCTGCCATTTTTCCTTAGTGATCCATGTGTTTTAACAAGTTGAAAGGATAAATATAGAATCAAGAGCAAGAATTCAATGCAGATGATGATACAGATATCTAGGCATTCATAGTTTGTGTGGCAACCATAGGAGGTGGTTGTGTAGTAAATTTGTTCGGTAATGAGTCTTCTCTTTGCTGATCTGATAACTTATGGTGAAAATATTAATATCAAGGAGAAAAAAAGTCCATTAAACATTCTTTTGCTATAAGCATTTGTTATGCTAGTCAGTACCAATCATTTGATTATACAAATTGTGGTTGATACTTGATTCTTGTACAATAATTTGTGCAAGTATAGAACACTCAACTGAAGATTATTATGTTAACAGCCATTTATAGTGTTTGATAATCAAGAGGATTGTTGGAAGCTAGGAATGGCTAGATTAGATCTATTATAATTTAATAAGACAATAGTGGTTCTCATTTACAAATTATGATGTACTTCTTATTTGTGATTTGCCACAATGCCTTTTATCTGAATCTTCCTGACTTCTGGTTTCTGGGTTTCTTACATTGGCTGATGCTGCTAATCTTTCACTTATTTATTAAGGATAATATACACAAACTGTCATGGAACAGTGAACACGACAGGATTTCATTATATTTTGCTATACCTATTTAGTAATATGTGCCCCTATGCTGTATGTGATTGTATATATCTAGCATGGACATGTTTGGCGAAATACTTCTCTTGCATTCCCTGATGTTTCATTCCTGTTATAATCCTTCTTAATAGGGAGGGGATAGTGGAAGGTCAGTTGTATCTGCAAATGGTGGCTGTGCCAATGAGATTAACAAAGGCCACCTATCAAGTGAAGGTCCTGCTTGCCCCAATAAGTTTAAGGTTGAAAGGGAGGAGGGAGAATTATCACCTAATGGTGATTTTGAAGCAGATAATCTTGTGACTCTTGAAGATGTTTCCATGGACATTGCTCCTGAAACGAAGGAAAGTTCTGCCGTCAGGCAGTTTGAAGGTAGGAGTGGGGAAGTGGAGACCTGTGGTGGTGCGAAAGCTGGAGAAAATGATGCTGATGCAGATGATGAAGGTGAGGGAAGTGCTCAAAGGTCTACAGATAGTGAAAATGCTTCTGAGGCTGGCGAGGATGTATCAGGCAGTGAGTGTGCTGATGGCGAGGAGTTTTCTCCTGAAGATCATGAGGAGGAAGAGGAAGATGCTGATCATGATGATCAGGACGGCAAGGCTGTAAGTGAGTGTGAGGCTGAAGGAATGGCTGATGCACATGATGCTGATGGAGAAATAACATCATTACCATTTTCAGAACGTTTTCTCAATACAGTGAAACCTCTTGCCAAGCATGTGCCTGCAGCATTACATGAAAGAGAAGATAAATGTTCACAGATATTTTATGGGAATGATTCATTTTATGTCCTCTTCAGACTTCATCAGGTTAGGAATTTTCTTATTTCATACTTTCTTGGAACCCAGTAAATAGGTGCAAAATTTAGATGTTGATTTTGTCTTTGCAGACTCTGTACGAGAGGATACTTTCAGCAAAGAGAAATTCATTAGCTGCTGAAAAGAAATGGAGAACTTCAAAGGATACAAAGCCTTCTGGCTTATATGCCAAGTAATATGAATCCCATGAGTACATATAACTTTAGAACTTGTGGCTATGCATATCAACAATTCATCTTCTGTATTGCAGGTTTATGAGTGCATTGTATAACCTACTTGATGGTTCCGCTGACAATACCAAGTTTGAAGATGATTGTCGTGCTATCATTGGAACACAATCATACATACTTTTTACATTAGACAAGTTAATCTTTAAGCTGGTTAAGCAGGTTAGATTTCCTATATCTTGATGGCTTTTATCTGAACCAAAAGGATGTGTGAATCCTCATCTGCACTTACATTACCAGCTCCAAGCAATAGCGTCAGATGAGATGGACAATAAGCTTCTCCAGCTTTATCTATATGAGAAGTCTCGGCGCCCTGGGAGATTTTTTGACTTAGTTTATCATGAAAATGCCAGTGTCCTCCTCCATGACGACAGCATATACCGATTTGAATGTGTAGGTCTTTCATGCCTTTTGTTAATTTTACTATCTTTTACCTGCTTAGCATATTGCTTCTTGTCTAAATTCAGTAATAGTTCATTCTGATCCAAGTATCACGTTGTAGTTTAAATTTTGAAAAGGGTTTTCCTAGATAAGTGATTGATGACTCCGGATTGAATTTGTTGAAGAAGTTAAAATTAAAAGAAAAGGTAAATTGCTGTTCCAATTGAAACATCTTGAAATTTCGTTACTGTTCTTTTGCAGTGTTCAAATCCAACCCGATTGTCTATCCTGCTCATGGAATATGGGCTTGAAAACACTGAAGTGACTGCAGTTTCAATTGATCCCAACTTTTCAGCTTACATATATAGTGATTTTTTGTCAATACCTGGCCGGAAGGAAACTGGTGGTGTTTTTCTTGCAAGGTATATGACTTTGAATTGTGAATATATGTTCTTGCATAGTTGCAATTTTCCTAGATGTGACTGAATGTGCTCTGCAGGAACAAGCGCAAATATGATGGTGACGATGATTACTCTGCTACTTGCAAAGCCATGGATCGGACTAAGGTTTTCAATGGTTTGGAGTGCAAGATATCATGCAATTCCTTTAAGGTATCTGCCTGATTATATGACTTTTTTTATCCTTTTGATTTCTACAAGCATTAATTCTTCGGTGGTGTTAAATTTTCTTGGAATGCAAATGCATAGGTTTCCTACGTACTTGATACAGAAGACTTCTTATTTCGGGCCAGAAAGAAAAGGAGACAACAATTTGTTCGCCCTGCACCTTCCCTTCTCCATGCAAAATTTTGGAAAGTGAACGCTGTAAAAGTACAGTGATTTCATTGCTTTGTATCCAGATTTTTGCATCACGGGCTGCCAGAATACTGGTAATTTCTTATTTACATAGTAGGCAAATCACACTTTTCCAAGAATTGCCATCTCTCATTAATGCCATACTTTTCTTCTATGAGTTATTTTCTTTCTAACTTAATAGTTAATACTTGATAGCTCAATTTAGGTAAATGAGGTAGATTAGCAGTATGCACCACAGACAAAATTGGCCATTTGTTGAGGTACTCATTTAGTTAGACGGAGTGAAGTTTTTTTTATTAACTAGCTAGAAGTAATAAAGAGTATGTGATTTCCCCTGTTACAAACTAACTGTAGGTAAATTTGCAAGTAACACTCTACATTTATTTTCTATATTTGCTATTTCCAAAAAAATATGGGAAAAACTGTGCTGCGAGATTCCCTCCAGACCTTAACCTTAGATGTGTTTTAAACTAACTAAAAGTAAGATATCAAAATACCCTTTTGATGTGCAACCTAACCCAACAATTCATTAATGGACCTTAATCTCTATCTAAGCCCAAAACCTATCTATCCTACGTGTCTAGGCTAGAGTTATTCTTGCCCGATTTTGAATCGCGTTGGCCTGGCTGTCCAGCTGTGGTGTGGCAACAAACAATGAAGGGGTCCTCACTGTGTGGAGAATCTTAAGTTCAACCCTGTGTCATTAGCATAGTTGGCAGCTAATGGCAAAGATGTGCGTCAAGTCCTTGGCGGGCTGGCCTACCTCCATCACCACTACATTGTATATCACTGGATGAAAACCTCCCATCAACTCGTGCTGTGCACCAAGATGGGTTGAGGTCACCAGCAGATCATTTGGGTTCCTTGAAGCAAATGAGGCAATTTTGGAATGTTTGATGCTTCCATTTGAAGGTGGAATATGTTATTTCTGATTCCTTTTGTTATAAAGTGTAATCAAGTTAATATATGTTTTTGACAGTTTTTTTAGAAATGCAATGGTCAGAGGTGCAAATATTGATAAAAGCAGTATGTGAACAGCTAATAGTGCAGAATGTGGGGTTTTATTTGCAAATTGCTCTTCTTTATCCCATCGCAGGTCCAGTAGATATATATATATATATATATATATATATATTTTGGATTGTCTAGACTCCATTAGAGTACTTCTGCAATAAAGTGCGAGATAGCTTGTCCAACCTCTGCATATAAGAATGACAACTAGTTTTAGTGTTTTACTGTTTAGTTAATCAACCTAATCTTAGCAAGACCTATAAAGACAATAAAAGAAGGTAAAGAAAATTCACCAATGCCCACTGGGAAAAGAAAATGGTGCAACTAAGTAAAAGTCAGTAGATTAATATCTAACTGATCTTTTTTATACTTGTCAAGCATATTTATAATTCTTGCACAGGAGCTTACCTTTCTCTTGCACTTATGCAGTCTGTAATGCTGGAGATGTGTCATTCTTTGGCACTTGATTTCAACTTCTCACCATAGCGTGGTCTTCAAAAAATAACAGCAAGAATGCGGGTACATATACGAGAGCTTATAACTCGTTCCAGTGGTCTTTTGTGCCACGTGTGTATATATGACCTATGAATTTTATTTTCCTTCAATTCAAAATTCTATTTTGGTTTCTTCTCAAAGCTCTTCTTTTAACAATCAAGATCATGTATTTTTTTTTTCTGCAGTAATTAGCAGAATTATAATTTTTCCGTTTTCAGTCAAGTAGAAGATTATGCAGGTGTAATATTTTTGAGGAGATTTTGATAATGTTAATAAATCGGTGTAGAATGTGTCCTGTCCTTGCTGCGAAAACCCTAGCAAATTTTGTTAAGACTCTGGACATCCTAGCCCTGTAAACAGATATTGCTCTGCTCAAAATATCCCTTTGATGCATGCTGGAACTTTACAGGGAAGCTTAAAAGATGCTTCCTGGATTGAAAGTTGGTACTTTGTTAGATTACAGGTTCCTAATTAGAAAGTAATCTTTATAGCCCTCTAACAAATTTTTTTTTCTTCTTCTTTTATATCTGCCCTCTTGTTGTTGTTATTTTGGCAGAGGAATCCACTGTCATTCTCCTCCTGCTGTACATTTTCAGTTCATAATGTCGGAATATTTTCTGACCCCCTTCTCAGTTTTCAGTCCTTTTATGAGAGCATAAGTACCTCTCCAATGGGTGATTAAGATCTAGTCATTTAATTATCCAACCGAAATTTTAATGTTGTCTTCGTTCAACTATCAACATATGTTTTTAATGCCCACCTACATATACTATACAAGACAGGTGCTTTAAAAAATGACCCAAGTTTCATTAGATCTCCTACCTATCTTTTGCATTGGTACTAAGTTTTCTCTGGGAAACAATGGGCTTGAGCAGGTAGATAGAGTGGGGTAGTAGTGACTCTCCCACCTGCCTACCTTATCTTTGAGGCCAATTTAGATTCTTCTTCTATCACTCTCTTGATCATTATTAGTATTATACCTGGCTGGGAGTCCAAAGCCAAGAAATAGTTTAACTAATGTAAAATAAAATAAAATAAAATAAAATAAAATAAAATAAAAAATCATTAACTTTTAATCTTATAAGGTGAAGTGTGTTCCAGAGAACACCACCTACAATGCCTTTCTTATTTAGCCTAAATAGACCCCAAATATTACTAAATTAGCATGTCAATTGTCAATTCTCTCTCTCTCTCTCTAACACCCCTTTCTCTTTATAAAAGAAGAGCCCATCTTTTGTTCATATTTCCAGCCACTGCACCATTAATACATTTTTTGACACTTTAGTCTCTCTCTTTTCGCTTAAATTGAGAATGAGGACCATCATGCCGAAAACCTTCACGTCGTCTTCTTCTTCTTCTTCTTCTTCTTCTTCCTCCTCCTCCTCCTCCTCTATGAGATGCTTGAACGACGAGGACGAAGAGGAGGATGCCAAGATGCTTGCTGCGGTGAAGCGCCAACCGCTTCCCGCGCACGACGCGATCTCGCGGCTGCGGTGGGCGCTCTCCGCGGTGATCCCCGTAGGCCGCAGCCGCCGCCGTCATCCGGGCGGCCTCGGAGCGCGCGTCACGGGGACCCTCTTCGGCCAGCGGCGCGGCCACGTGCGGCTCGCGTTCCAGCAGGACGCGCGCGCGCCGCCGGCGCTCATCCTCGAGCTGTCGACGGCGACGTGCGCGCTCGTGCGGGAGATGGCCTCGGGGCTCGTGCGGATCGCCCTCGAGTGCGACAAATCGTCCTCCTACCCGATCCCTAATCCCAAGGCGTCTCGGCCGCTGGTGGAGGAGCCGCTGTGGCGGGCGTACTGCAACGGGAAGAAGTGCGAGTACGCGATGCGGCGGGAGGTCGACGGGGCGGACACCGAGGTACTCCGGGCGGTGGAGAACGTGACGATGGGCGCCGGCGTTCTCCCCGTCGCCGGAGGGGGAGAGGTGATGTACATGAGGGCGAGGTTCGAGAGGGTGGTCGGTGGCAAAGACTCCGAGGCGTTCTACATGATGAGCCCGGACGGCGGCGGTAACGGTGGGCCGGAGCTTAGTATATACTTTCTTAGGGTTTAGTCTTGATGCATGTTTGTGTTTTGGAGGGTTTTTAGGGTTTGAATTTGATGTGGATTTTGGAAGGGGTAGAGTTTTTTAAGGGGGGAGGATGGGAAAGAGAAGATTGTAAATTAAGAAGAATCATAATGGATGTGCAAATGGTTTATTAGGGCTTTGTTGGAGTTGTGGAAGTAGTTAGGGTTTGAGGTTTTTTTTTTTTTCTTTTCTCTATTTGTTTCTTCTTTGTTTGATTTTAGTGAGTAATGCTTTGATTAATCCATATGTTTACTTAAGCCTTAAGGTATTGATATAGCTTCAAAGGTTTATGGCTTTCTCCAAAATAACACTAAAACAACTCGCTAATTGCACAAAAATAATAACGATAATTCTATTTAGATCTCTGAACTATTATTATTTTTAAAAATAATAATAATACTTAACAAAATTCTTTTGATGAAAACGTTTTTATTTTTCCATAGAAATATTTATGCTTCAATATGAGATTGATCATTGCCTTGCCATTTGAAGGAAAATAAAGAGGAGAAAGAGAAAGGAATTATTGATCTTTTGTGTTGCTCAAGGAGGTTTGGTAACTAAAATGTTTATTAGATTCCTTTCACTTAAAAGATGGCATAAAGTTTCCCCCCATATGCAAAAGAAATGATTGGGGGTTTAAAACATTAAAAGCCCCACAAAGTTTTATTTTTATTTTAATTATTTTTTATAAAATTTTTGAGTAAAAGCCCCCACAAAGTTGAGGACTAGAAGCAATGCATGGCGTCTTTAGATTTTGTTTCTAAGCATATATCTTTTAGATCAGCAAGTGTGGGTGGAAATATATTTCCCTCTTATATTAGAATAAAATAAATTAAATAACATGTCTTTTAATGCAATTGCTTTTGTTTCTCATGTTGGTTGGGCCAAAGCAAAGACTAATTGGATGATATGTCCAAATGATGGCCCATACATCTTATAATAATTCCAAAGTTTGTTGGGCCACTGAGAGACCAAATGGATCTTAAAATATTATTACATTTTCTTTTTACAAGGTTTGCAAATAGTTTAATAACTTTATATCCTCTAATTATTATTATTATTATTATTATTATTATTATTATTTATCCTTGTTCTTTTCTTTTTTTTTTCTTTTCTTTTTGGTTTAGAAAATAGTCTTTATCCTTATCCTTATATGATACTAAGGTTGCATGATTGCATCTTGCACGCCACTTCTTTTGCTTTTGTATCTCTCTCTCTCTCTTTCTCTGGGAGAAAGTTGCAATAACTTTGCTCTATTCATGCTTCTGGATTCATTTCATTACCATTTTAGAGTTTGTGACTGAAATTTCCTAGCCAATCAAAGACCGCCAAATAGGTGGATTACTAAGAATATTAACGATAATTATATTTAGTTCTTTCTAAACTATCATAATTTTTTAAGTACATTTTCTAAACTTTTTGGTTATCCTTGTAAAACCCTTGAATTAAAAAGAATAAAAAGCAATATAGACTCACAATCTCATCTTTTATGGATCTTGAAAACCCTTGCCTTGAGTATTACAGAGACAAATGAAAATATATCATGGAAAGTAGTGAATCCCAGATTCTAATAAGTAAAAATTATTTCGGATAGAGTCATAGATATCGACGGGTCATTCATAAGACATTCTTATAAATTGCTATAAATTTTAATAATTAGTTCGATCTGTGTTTGGATCTATAATTTTCAGATGAATATAAAATTTTTCCACGTTAAATCGATTGTGTTCGAGATTGCATAGTTGCTCTTTCATTATAATAAGCAAAAGTTAGGAGAAAAAATTGTGCTTAGGGTTTATATTTTTCAAATGTGACATATTTGATACATTCTTTTAAGGAAAAAAAAAACTCAAAATTTTACCCAAAAGACAACAACTAAATAATTTAGGCACTAGATCCAAGAATTTCCTAAAATTAGATATTTATCAACTCATAAAATTTCCATAGCCAATCAAAGGCTGCCAAGTATGTCTTTTTGCTGGGAATTCTTGCAGGTGGGGATTGCAGAGAATCTCATCCAGACAACATCTCAACCTCAAATAACAAAAGAAAAAAAGAAAAAAAAATGTTCCATTTTGTGATTACAAATTAAGGATCCAAAGAGCTTTGATGTGACTATTCTGAGGGTATCTTTTTTTATTTTTAATTTTTTTTCTCATCCTTAATTTATATCTTATGCAATTCATCACTAGCTTTTTGGTAATGCACTTCCCACTTGAAGGAAGGCACTCTCTATTGTGCTCCATTTATTAGCTCTCTTTTCTTCTTCTTATCTTCTACCTCAAATGCATATTACTCCATTCATGTAGAAGTTGCAGTCTTAATCAATCATCTCAGGAGGAATCTTTTCATTTCATATCTTATCAACTTTAGAGAGAATTTTATTTCACATTAGGGCATCATGCATATGATTCACACTGTATATTTTATTTATTATCTAAGTACAGTAGGGTAGACCTAACTAATTAAAGAGAATTTTATATTTGTTTTGAGTGGAGTACCTTAAATTACTCTTATTTTTCTCTCTCTCTCTCTCTATATATAAGGTAGTCTATAAAATTCATTAGATCTAACAATTTTATACTCGAATATAATTACGATCATCAGGTGTGTGAGATCGAGACGTCAATATGCATCCAACTACACAGAGGGTGCTCAGCTCAGATAGTTACGAGGGCTCATATTGTATGAGGCTTTGTTTGGTTTGGGATTAAGCCCCGAACTCGATTAGTTAATCTAATTTTTTAGTCTTAATTTTTAAAAAAATAAATTTAATTAGATATAAAAATAATAATAAAAGATGGTTGATTACTGAACCAGTTCTGACAAGGTTTTGGTTAACTTTCCACCTCTCTTTTGTTTAAAAAATAAACAAAGAAATGGGACCTAAAAAAAAATTGGTGCTAAAGACAATAAAGAATTTTCTAATAAATAAAATTTGAGGTATGTCCTCTTTGTGTGGGCCTGAGATCCTTAAAACCTTATGTCCTTGTTTGGATCTTTAGCCAGAGTCTGAATAGAGATCAGATGGTGTAGGGTACTCCACAGACAGCCAAATCTGAGCGATTCCACCTCGTTTCAAGAGACCCAATCATCTCCACTAATGTCTAATTATATAATAACCCTTCCCATTTCAATCCATTTACTCCCTCTGCCCTTTCCCTACAAACAGAGCATGTAGCAGAGAAGGACACAAAGCTGAAGGGCTTATCTGTCCTTTAATAAAGCAAAATAAAAAGAGAGAGAGAGAGAGAAATATTTTAAATGTAATTGCCCATGAAAAGTTTCCAAAATATCAATATTCATAATAGATTATTGTTATTAAAGTTTAGATTATAAAATATTTATCATCAATTTTTCTATGGTAATTAGGTGTAATATTCGATAGCTTTTAAACTATTTTTCATAATTTAATCGAAGGCAAAAGTCTATTTTTAGATTAATTATAATTAGTTAGATTTAACTAACAGAATGATATTTTTGAAAGAGTATAATTATAGTATTTTAAAGAATGTAGCTAATGATTATGTCAAAATCCCAAGGATAAAAAGAAAAGAAAAGAAAAAAAAAACAGAGTACTCTGAATGGCATGCTACCTTTGAAAGATTCAAAGGTAAAAGTTAGTTCTCACTTTGGAATTTGCATTCATCTTAGCATCCAATTCCTCCATGCTTGTAACCTTGTAACATATGCCTTTAATGCAATCATAACCACATGTAGACAATAAACTAACTCAAAAGTGAAGTATAAAGTGATCAAGTGAGCTCATCTTATCATTGACCTCTTTGATGTATTATGATCCACTTGTGGACTAAAATTTCAAACATATGATAGGGATAATATACATTTTGTAATCTTCACTCCAATATCTAAAATGTAGGCCCAAATCTAACCTATTCTCTGGGTTTGATCCATTGGACTTAATAGATTAAAGCCCATCTCTCCTATAAATGCATAGTTAACCCTCCCATATTTTTAATAACTCTAAAGCCCCGTTCACTCGCGGGATAATGTCAATACTAGTATAATTATTCTAATTTTTTTATACTAGCATAAAAGAGCTTATACCGGTATAAATATATTCTTATTCCACAAGCTAAATGGGCCAAGCAAGGATAAGCCCAACTTGCAAAGGCTCAAGTCCAGACCCTTTGCTTTTATTTGAAGGCCATGAAATAGACCAGGCCCAATCCTAAGTTAGGAAAGAACAGTAGAGTGGGATATTTTATATTTACCATGATGTTCTCATTTGTTTCACATTTGCCAAAAATTACCTTCCAATGATTCAAGAATATGCATGTCAATAATTTTAATTTTAATTTTTTTTTTTGCAATGTTGTCTTCTAAAATGAGGTATTTTTGTTTAAAAAGAGACATCCCAATGCACACTGCTCCTCCTGCTAAATGTTCTTGTGCGCGAGGCTCCTTGTGTTGTAAAAAAAAAAAGAAAATTCTAAACTAGCTACCTATTTTAAAACTTCATAACTCCAGACTCTTTAGTCCCAAATGATTTAAAAGAGTCAATTAATCATGACTAAATATGAAGGCATGCAACTTTCTTGCTACCTCTACTCTAGTCAAAAGACTTGACTTTGAGGAGAAGTTTCCATATGAAAGTAGTGCAAAATATGTCAACAAATGCAGATACAAATCAGGTATATAATTCCACCATAGGCAACCTAATTTATCAAGGAAATTAAAGACCCAATTCAAACTAATTCTTCTTGCAAATGGGGGTAAAATTGAGATATAAACTTAATTTGTCCCTATGTGGTGGTAATGGAACACAACCATTTCTCTCTTTTTTTTCTTGTTTTTTTTTTGTGGGGTGGAGAAGAGATTGTAATTATAAAGCACAAACATTCTACTCTTAATTCTTTCTTCTCCTGAAATTAGTAAGGATTAAGAGATTCTCTCAAGACCATTTCTGATTTCCATATCAAAATTGATTAATTAATTAAGGAGTTAGTAGGAGCCAATAAAGTTGGTAGGATATCTTCCATCACCATCACTGCCATTGGAAGTCCATGCTGAATGGTGGAGCAGTTAATTTGTTATATGCCATTCACCACTCTCAATCCTCCACATCATTCTCCTGATAAGTTCTCATGACATATAGACATATACCAACTCTTTTTTCATTCACAAAGAAAATAATAATTTAAAAAAGAGAAGGAAAACTACATCAAACTACCTCCCAGCTTTCATATCGATCTAATCATATAGACATCATAAAATAATATATGAAGCCTCTCAAAATTAATTTGGACATTTTCAGAGTGACCCAAAAAACCAAAAGAAAAAAAGGTTAAAAATAGAAGGATTTATCATGGATAGAGCTTTTGATCCATGGTAATGGAGTCGGTGGCGGAGTTGTGCCTCTTCGACGGCCCTGACGGCGGGATTAGGCCTCTCGGGAGGAAGTTGAACGCCCGACCTCGATAGACGAAGCCCGTGACGGCTCCCTGCCGGTGGAGATCCTCGTGCCGCCTACCGCCGGGATCACCGACCCCGAGGCGGCAGCCGGCGATGCAAGGCACAAAGAGGAAGAAGAGAAGGAAAAGAGAGAGTAGAAAGCAACATGAGATATAAGGAGGAGGAGGAGGAGGAGGAGGAGGAGACATTTGAGAGCTTAGTTTCTTTTTTTTGGGGGCCTCTTGGGGGTTTGAATGGTTTCTATACTCGTCGTGTAGTCTTAGGGTTATATTAAAAGTGTTGACGTGTGTGTGCATGGGAGTAGAAAGGAGAGAGAGAGAGAGAGAGAGAGAGAGAGAGAGAGAGAGAGAGAGTATGTGTGAAAAGAAAGAGAAGTGAGATCCAAGGCAACAACTAACTTTTTTGAGTTGGAATTTGTCAACGGTAATGGAAGATTAATTTTAAAGTTTTAATATATATATATATATATATATATATATATATATAGGTAAATTTATATTCACTATTTATTAAGTGTTTGAACTATTTGGGATGGCCCAAGTGGGTAGCAAAGCTGGTTGGTGAAACCCAAGAATGGTCGTTGATGCTACTTGCTTAATTACATCAATGTCAAAATTTAAGTTTGACAACTTGTGTACTTGCTATACAGTCTGGATCCTCTACCGTTTGATCATAGAGATTTAAGCAGAATTTTAGCTGCTACAGTCAATTTTCCAAACTATTACAACAGTAAATTGCTGCCTCAAACAGACATCAATTCTTAGTAAACTAATTAGTTTGTCGATAGGCTAAAATATAAAGAAAAAGTTCATATCATCGTAACTTTGCGATGGGTTATCCGTTTTGAAATGATGCATTGATTCCCCTTAACTCCTCCAAATTTAATTTCAAATTTGTTATATAATAGTTTATATAGAAATAATTATGAAAAAAATTTGTTGTCTAAGATAATAATTTTTCTAATAATTTTTCAGTATAGTAAAAAATTAATTAACTCACTAAAACTTGCTGTCTGAGTTACTGTAGCAATATTTTTGGTCAAAAACTCGAATTTTAGGTATAGATTTAAGTTATGCATTCACGTTGTATTTCCTAACTATAAGTCAATATCACATTGTATTTCCCAATTATTAAAAATATTAAGATATCTATCCTTATAAATGGGCACCTGAGTAGAGTATTTAAGAAGTTAATCTTAGTATCTGTGTTATGGTTTAACTTAACCTAATATGCCATATACAAATCACTTAGAAACTTTCAAAATATCATAATTATAATTAAATTATTTAAAATATTGTAATTGCTACTAAAATATTTTAACTCTTTTAGCATTGCCATTATGATTGATTCTCAAATGAATATTTTTAACATATTATTATTAATGTTAACAAACACATGTAAATAGTTAAAATACCATTTTTTTATTTTCTTGTACTATAATATTGGGTAAAGTAGTGAATAATTACATTTAAACTATTTTAAATAATTTATACAAGGGTCAAATAATTTTTCAATCTAAATTTGATTTTAATCATGATTAGTTATATAGAAATCTCAAAATTATAGGCAAAATAGAGGGGCCAAAGTGGCATTAGAAAATTTCTCCAATAAAAATAGAAATTTATTGGTGGTCGAGCAATTATTATTTTCTTTGACAATCTAAGCTAATTTTATTATAATAATGATAAAGGTTAATATAATATGAGGGACAACCTATGTCTATAGAGGGATGATGGTACTATAAACTATATTACTCACACCTCATTAACTATTAATTAATGGATCCCACATCATCTAGAAAGTAGCTCATATTAGGATCGAAGATCTACTTTTCTCTTGTAAAAATAAGAATACTAGCCTCTTATATGATCATAAGATTTCAATTAATTACTTGGTTTCATGTTTTGGGATGAGAACCAAAATCTTCCTTGTTGACTATAAGATGTTTGCCTCCTCACCTTGGTATTATAATTAATTTTATCCACCTAGTATGTCTGCTAATTAATCTTGATTGCCCCCACAAAGTCACAAACAGATAGTCTAATTTGTCCTTTTATTCCCAAAAGAGACCTTTGAAATATTTTCAATATATAGAGTAAATAATTCATATTAGTTGTCTGATTTAGTATGTATGTGATTAAACTAATTTCTTTTATGCACTCCAAGTAAGCCCCCCTATCTCCTATGGCTTTGCCATGCTTACAGGCCCAGTCCATAGCACCATTACCTCTCTTATGCACATAGTTTTTGACCCTCTAGGTTATTTTCCTACACTCAGCAAAAGTGTCTTGTAGTTGCCAAGGTGTTGACCTTTCATCCTTCAAAATTTGGACGACTTTCTCCACATCCATTTCCAAAATGAGCTTTCCTCTCATGCCCTTTGCAGCCTGAAGACTCAGCAACACTATCATCACCTCACAGAAAAGTGTTGAGACCTTGGCAATAGGTTCTGCTCCAACCATTATCAGCTTGCCCCTTGCGTTCCTGATCACAAAACCTGCCCTTCCTTGATAATCATGCTTTGTGAAAGCTCCATCGGTGTTGAGTTTGATCCACACGCTTGGAGGTAGTGTCTATCGGACGCACGCAACATTCCTAGATGACCCACCAAGGTGCCTATCAGGCGGAACTAGCTTGAACTCATGAGGCAACATCACCGCCTGTCTCGCTACTACTACCTCACTGCTCACGACGTCTTAAAAAGTCCCCCAATTTCTAGCCTTCTAAATCCCCCAGAGCTCGACGCAATTGAAGCTTTGATCAAAGCATTTTGTCTTCGATCACTGTAATATCTTCTAGTGATCCAATCCTCGTCCATTATAGCCTCCATATCCTCCGTCAACTTTAGCAATTCCATGACATGAGCCCAGACCGCACAAGCAAATCTACAGCCATAGAATATGTGGTCGCTAGTCTCTTGGAAGAGGCTATAGAGCCCACACTCCTCCCCTATCCTAAGGCTTATGCCAAATAGATAGGCACGTGTAGGGACTCTCCCCCCACATGACTTTCTATAGAAACATTCTCACATTGGGTAGAACTTGCAGCCCTCACAACTCAGCCCACCCATCCCAACCTCCCTTTGTTGGTATCATGAGATAATTATAAATCAATTTGGTTCTAGCCTTCTCATCCCCCTTAGGAGCCCACACACAATAGTCTTTCAGCTCATCATTCCCTATGCATGTAGAAAGAGTGAGGAAGGCAACCTCCTCCGCAAGACTGCTACAAAGTCTTTTGCCGTCTAACTTACCATCTTGTCTAAGTTCAGCCACCTTTATCTCCATGTTTAAGCTGCCCACGTCCACAAGTCATGACAGTCGGTGTAGTGGCACCCCGGCCGACCCCAGCTCTCCCAACACTGAGGTATCCCTTCCATTTTTGATACTTTGTTGAAATTAGTAGATACTCATGACAAAGGGATTTTTGTCAAACTCATGCAATTAATGCCTAACCGTAGAATTATAATATATAACTAATCTTATTATTCTACAATAGTTATTAAACTATTTATTAAACCACTATAGTTTTGGCAAATAAAAAAGTTACAGATAATTTTTTTTAAGTAAATCATTTTAAGAAAAGCTGTCTCTAAAGTCATTCTCTTAATTAGTGACTCCTATTAATTTAAAACAACTTCTTTAGGATAATAAATGATTTCACAAAATATAATTATTCTTTAAGATATATTACTCCATAAATTATTGTCTCATAAGATGATTTATTAAATCTCTTTTTTGAGAGATGTGGTAGTTTATACAACAACAATTATAGTATTTTGGTAAATATTTTTAAAACTATAATGAAAAGATACTTTTTTGTTGTATTAGGCCTCCACATGAGCGGTCCTTATCTAACTAGGAATATTGTTTTATTTTAGATAAAATAAGCAAACGATAAGACATCTTTTAGTTATGCTAGGGGATTTATAAGGAATTCTCTAATGGAATTAAGAGTGTATCCTAATTTTACTAGTTAAGAGAATGACATGAGTTTTGGACGCTATATAAAGAGATCAATATAGGCTAAATTGGTTATGACAAAAATTGAGGAGTGAATAAAGAAAAAATAAGCAAAATAAGAGCTTTTACTTGTGCTTCTAGTTGACATTTGATACCAGCATAAAACTTTTATAGTCAGGACTTCTTGATGGATTAGATTTTCTCAATCGGGTATTACATTCTCTTATACTTTTTTTTCTCTAATGATTCTCCTATGGTATGTCCAAGACGAGGAAAAAAAAGGTGAAGAGTCGCCTTTATTTACTAATATAAAACTTAGCAGTTGACTTAGGCTTTTCCTTTTCTTCTGCAAGTACTAAGTTTTAGATTAGTGACAAAGCAAAAGGGAAGGAGATCCTTATGCAGTCCGTGCAAGCTTCATTGATGAACAAATTAGTGTTGACTATTTTGCACTGGGTTATAGAAGTGGTATTCCTTGAATATGAATTGATTTTCATGAGGTTTGAATAGGGTACTATGTTTCTTCCTTAGCAGATTATTCTCTATTGTTTTGTGGCATTCCCTATTGAGATGGTTTTTTACATAAATTTTTATGTCGTGCTTTATTACTATTATTTTATATCTCTTTTATGTTTGATGAAATTGGATCATACATAAAGTGCGAGAACATTTCCGATGGTTGATGTTAGGCTATACATAATAATTGGTATCAGAGCATTAGGTTTGAGACCGGAGTCATGTGTGGACCATAAAGTTTAATATAAGAAGGATGATGAGTCTAATTGGAGACTATTGGCTGATCTCAAAGGAGTAAGTGGAGGACCTTCTTTACTGGAAAAATTTGTTTGCCCCTATTTTATAAAATGGCCAAACCAAAGGAGATGAAAGATGAGTGGAAGATAAAAGTTAGTAAAGTTGTCAGACAAATTTGACAATAGTTGGATGATAATATGTTCCATCTTGTGTCACGAGCAATTGTTTCCCAGGTAATCAATCAAAGAGTTCTCATGTTATTCAATGTGGGAGAACCTAATGACAAGACTAGGTTGAAGGCATAGTGCATGCGCTATAGGTGTGTGTTGACCATGCACTCTCGCATTGTGTAATGTTGTATGTATGATAGAGGTGGTGTGGTGATTGATCTCCATGCTAATGATTATCCCCTTTGTTCAATGAATGAATGAAGCATCGATCATGCCTCGACAAAGATGGTGGTCTTCCTTTTCTGTGGAGATCTCAACATTTATACTTTTATGAAATAAGCTAAAAAGGTTGTATGAAAGGAAGATAGTCGATAAAAAAGATTCTCAATATGACAGCTTGTAAATCTAAAATTTTAAAAGAGCAGTTAAAATTGTTGGCCACCCGAATGGGATGCAAAGTATTGTGAATAAAGGATGGTGCTATATAATTTGTAGGCATTGCTGCTATGAGATTGCTACCCAATAATTGGGAGATGCTGGTAGTGTCTCTAAGTAACTCTACTTTTGATGGCGTGGTGACCATGAGTTAGGTCACAAGTAGTTTGCTAAATGAGGAGACTAGATAAAAATTCTTGAGTTTGTCTAAGATACAAATAAGCATTGTTTATACAGAATATGAAGAGATACAATATTAGAAAGTAACACCGGAGAAAAATGTCAAGGGAAAGGTCAAAGAATAAAACTCAAATAGTTTGTTGACGTTGTCGTAAGCTAGGACACATTAGAAGATGGTGTTGGAAGTTACAAGATAAGAAGGAGAAAACCAAAGCTACAAATTCGGGTTCAAATAATAAAGCCACCATAGCAATAGATGATGACTTGCATGGCCTTTTAGCTTGTGGAGAGAGTTGCCTGAAGACAAATAGTCTAAAAAAAGATTGGGCGATTGATACAAGTGTTTCACATCATGATACACCGAGCAAAGATATGTTTATGTCATTCAAGCTAGAGAATTTTAGTTATCTAAGAATGAGCAATGAAGACGCATCAAAACTAGTGGGTATAGGCGACATGATTGTCAAAATAAACGAACAACTTGGGCTCTGTTGGAACATGAGCAGAGCTGAGCTTGAGCTTTTTTGGGCTATATTTGAATTTTGAGCCGAGCTTGAGCTAGAGTCAGCTGGCTTAGGCTCGATGCGAATATAATATTTATTAACATTATATATATATATATTGAAAAACCCCTAGACACAAGTATGTATCTAAATACTAGGCAATGATATCACTCGTTCGCTTAAGTAAAAGTCCGTAGAAATATTAAGAACGAAAGCAGAGATGAACGCCAAGATTTTAACGTAGAAAAACCCAAACGGGAAAAAACCACGGATCCAAACTCGGATCAAAACCAATCACTAGAATAGTAGCAGTTACAATACTGACTCTCAAAACAACTCGTCGATCCAAACGACTTTGTTCCTCTCAGTCTTGCTCGCTAGAACCCACGATTCACCGCTTCTCGTGATTGAAGTCCAATCTCAGTAACCCTCGAGATTGATCTTTCATCTAGATAGCCCTTAAGACGAAAGATTAAGATCTGTAGATGAGAAGAGCCTTGTTAGTTGAAGAACCGATGTAGCCTCCAGAAGCCTCCTTCAATAATGCTTCTTCAACTATCTAGAAATAGGGTTTCACAATCCTTATATATGATCTCCAAGATAGAGCCAAATCCAAATCTTATCTGTACTCACGAAAGTACAAAATAGAGCCAAATCCTAATCTTATCCGTACTCACGAAAGTACAAGATAGAGCCAAATTCAAATCTTATCCGTACTCACGATCTTCAAGATAGAACCAAATTCAAATCTTATCCGTACTCACGATCTTCAAGATAGAGCCAAATCTAAATCTTATCCGCACTCATGAAAGTACAAGATAGAGCCAAATCCTAATCTTATCCATACTCATGAAAGTACAATATTCTTAAACTTTGTTGGTGCGTTCGAACGGGCTCGAGTGCGTTCGAACGCGATAGCATGAATTCTTCAGGTTGCGTTCGAACGCGTTTATGAACGCAGCTCTCGGTCTGTGTGAACGCAGTACCTGCGTTCGAATGCGTTTGTGAACGCGGCTCTCTGTCTGTGTGAACGCAGTATCCGCGTTCGAACGCGTTTGTGAACGCGGTGTGAACTCGACGGCTTTTCTCTAATAATCTTGCAATTCTTCAAATCAGAGATATTCTAGACTTGTGTAAAGCTCATATACATGAAAAAATATACTTAGAATATTTTGTACACAATTGCCAACAAATAAAAACCTAACATATATAATAGTTCCTGGCTCATTTTAAGTCTTAGTAACTTGGGCTTACTATCTTGTTCGGCTTGAATAATCGGCTCGGTTCAACCTGGCTTGAAAATAGTCTAGGTTTAACCTTCCTCTCGGCTCGGGCTCAGTCCGACTCGGCTCGATTTCAGTTGGAAAATATGCTCGATTCAGGTTCGGGCTCTATCTGGCTTGGCTCGACTTGACTTAAGCCGAGCTTGAATCTAAGCTATGCTCAAAATTAATTTTGAGTCGAGCTTGAGCTGGAGCTGACTCGCTTAGGCTCGGCTCATTTACACTCTTAGTAGGCGATGTGTGTGATTAGATAATGCTGGGATGGAAGATGGTTCTAAAAAATGTGAGAAATGTACTAGACTTTCGACATAACCTAATATCATTTGGTAAGTTGGATAAAGAGGGATATGAAAATCCTTTTAGTAGAGGATGCTGAAAAATTATTAAAGGTGTTCTTGTGGTTGCAAGAGGAAAACAGTACTACACAAATATACATGACTGAGTTAAAGTTGTACAATAGGACAAAGACTTCACTAGACTTGCAACAAGACAAAAGAAGCTTGATCTGTAGGAGACGTAGGGTGAAGTTTGTATCTTTGTCAAACAATAGTTATGCACCAGGTGAGATAATAAAACTCCTACCAAAGGAACAAAGTTTAGTAGATGGCAGTGCTAAGTGAGTACGAAGTAACTGGGTGAGAGATTTCTAAGCAATGATGAGTCCTCCTCATGAGTTAGATGGTGATATTGATGGATTATGCCTCCTCATGATGAGTCCTAGACTAACTAGAATTGCTAGTTCATCTCATCTTTGGCTTTCCAGATGAAGTGGTAGACGATGCGAGCTCTTTTAGTTAAATTATGAGATTAAAAAAAATCTCTTAATATGATTGATTGCGAGTATATCCTAATTTAATTAAGAGAAGAACATGAGTTTTAGCACCTATAAAAAGAGGTCAATATAGGTTAAATGGAAGATGGTAAAAATTGAGAAGTGGATAGAGAGAAAAAGAAAGAAGAAAGAGAGAGAAGAGAAGAAGTAAACGATGGCTTTTACTTGGGTTTCTAGTTGATGTTTAGACATTTGCATCGGCTTTCATAGTCAGGACTCCATAACAAAGTGGATGCTTTCAATTTGATATCACCTTCTCTGAGTGGATGCTTTACTTGGGTTTCTAGTTGATGTTCAGACATCTGCAATCGACTTTCATAGTCGAGACTCCATAAAAAAGTGGATGGTTTTCAATCTGATATCACCTTCTTCGATATTTTTTTTCTAGAGATTCTCTACGATTTGTCATAGTAAAATTTTTTAGACTAGATTGTATGAGTGGTGTTCCTTGAATATGAAAACGTTTTCAACGGATTGTGTTAGTATCAGACATAACTTATTAGTCAAAAACTCCCTAGATAAAATGTGAATATGTGATCCATTAGATATTAGTAGTCAAATGTCAACAACGAGTAGTACTCCTTTTCTACGCGTGCGATAAGTTATAACTAAAAGTGACAAAGTACAAATTCTTGAAATAATTGTTGAAAAGGATAAGATATATATCTATATCTATCCATAAAGTCCTCCGGATGTACAATAAATCGACTAGTCGAGTCAAAAGTCCAACTTACTTTTAAGATCTATTTGAGATTATTATATATATATACAGAGAGAGAGAGAGCTTAAGAAGATATTTTTGGGCCAAATTTTTTCCCTCTATTTTTCAACCCTCTCACTATTATCATAGCTAAAAAGTCAAATTAGAAAATTTGATAACAAATCAAATTAGAAAATTTTAATGTTAGAATATTAAATTTAAAATTATATTTGTCTGTACTCAAAGTTTCTAAAGTAATTGGTAAGTTAACTTAGTATCAGAGTGAGATTCTGAGTTCATGAGTTTGAATTTTGCTAAACAAATACAATATTTAAAAAAATTCTAATTATTTAAATCAAAATTACATGCACATAACAAACTAACCTAAAACCTTAAGTTTCAAATAGATCAATATATATATATATATATCATACATTTGAGAATGAATTCGCGTTGCAGAAATAATCTCCACATAAATAAGTGTAAAGTTGCACACATTTTTTTTTCGAGGCATAATTTGGGAGAATGTTGCAGAAAAAAATAATATTAAGTATAAACTCTAAACCCTTTTATGAAAGAAAATATATCATAAGTAGCCATTAGAAGAGATAATTCCAAGTCCACCTTTGCTATAGATGAAAGAAAGAGAGAGAGATAAAAGTCAACAACAATCTTGTTAATTCTTCTACTGCCATGAATTAAGGGAGAAAAAGAAAAAAAAAAGAGAAATGATCTAGTCAAATGTCGGCAAAAAGATATGGATAAATTAATGAGATAGCCGACATTAGAATAGATTGGACTTCATGGATACTCACTAGATAGTGTGAAAATGGAGTTGAGGAGGATATTTCCTTTCTCACAGGAAGCTTTGAAGGAAAATGAGGACTTGGAGTTGGCATCAACTCCTATGCACAAAGGATGTTGCTTAACTCCACCTTTAAACTTAATCAAAAAGTTAACCCTTTTATCTTAGTCATAATGCTTGCTTGATTCAACTTAATTGCATTTGATGTACAATAAAGTTTTATTTGTATTTATTTAATTAGCAAATTGTGCCTTAAAAATAAAATTTTATTTATGCACAAGTTATGAGATGTTTAATTGGGAATATTGAAGTGGAAGATTGAATTTAAACTCACAAATTTTGGTCTTGTTGGGTGGAGATAGTAGAATCCTAATCTAAATGAAATAGAGTTTAATAAAAAACTTTAGAATCTAACTCAACCTAAAAGCTCAAGCTATTAGGTCAATAAAATATTTGGTTAAATATATTTTACCATCCTATATTTATGTTCAAAATCACTTAACCCCTTGTAAATAAAATATTTGGTTAAAAATTTGCATATGACACCCCGCCTTTTAACGAAATTATAATTTATATTTTATATTTTTATTATTTGTAAATCGAGCTCTACAATTTAGCGAATATGTAAAGAAAATACTATGTTATTAGATCTGTTAGTTAAATTTAACCAAATATCTGGGTTAAGTTAACTATACTAAAAAGATTACAAAAATACTCTCAACCAAGTTATACTTATCCAACCTACACTAACTCAACCCAATCTAATTAGACCCATCTAAACTAAACATAACCTATATATTAGGAGCATTTTAGTTATTTTAGAAATATTCTCTTAGTATTAGTTGAAATCTAACTCATGGTGTTTTCTGTACCTATGCTCTAAATTATTGGACTTGATTTGTAATTATTGAAAATATAGGGTGTAAATCATAATTTCACTAAAAGGTAAGTTGATATATGCAAATTTACTTAAAATATATATAACTCTAAAATATTTTATCAAGATTGGAGAATTACATGTCAACATGCTAATTTTTTTAAACAAAAGTAATCATCTTGGCATCTTGGATCTCCATGCACTAGGAGCTTCTAAGATTCCTCTCTTTTATCTACCTCACCAAATGGAATAAGTCACTATGGGATGTGAGCTCTATTTATAGATGAGGAAGGGGTTAGATCTTTTATCATTATAATTTTTTTTTTATCCTTATCGTATCCTATTCATTACGGATAATAGTTAATTTCTTAACTAACTATAAAAATCTCCAATAGATTAGGAAATTGCATTAGACTCAAATTGATTATATTATAGTGGGATGAGAATCATTCAACTAACCAAATATTATATGTGTGAATTTTTCAAACAAATCCCATTTGAACATCAACGCAAGTATCTATGTAAACTTTTTTTTTTACTTCTTATTTTTTCCAAGGTGAGATTGAACTCTTGTTATCGAAGGAACACACCACTTCGACCCCTAATCAAACCAGAACCATGCTTTAGACTCAAATTTTTTCTCAAATATGCATACTTCGTAGAGAACATTCTATTTTATTTGGAAGAGATATTTAAGGAGATTTTAACCTAATCTTTGGTAGTTATCTATCATCTCTTTTAATCATCTTTTGGAGTTAATTGGAGATCACATTCTGACTTTGGATGGGACGTGTAGAATTGCTCTCAACTCTATGTATCTAGATCATATATAAAAGAACTACGTTTTAATGGTCAGGTCAAAGAAACGAAACGATCAATTTCAAGAGTCACTGAAATCAAAGAACCAATCATAAGAAACAAGGTTGCTACAAATTGAATCGTAAAGATCTAAATGTGAT
Organism: Typha latifolia; assembly: GCF_019914945.1. Taxonomy (NCBI): domain Eukaryota; kingdom Viridiplantae; phylum Streptophyta; class Magnoliopsida; order Poales; family Typhaceae; genus Typha; species Typha latifolia. The sequence continues at coordinate 13,264,533 of NC_133087.1, read as the reverse complement.
CCATTTCCTAACACACTCATTGTAAGATTTTTCATATATCATAAGATAAAGTTAATTAAATGGATTTTATATTAGTAAGCTCCTAATATTTGTTTGTCATTACTATTAAAGACATGATATACATTGTCATTCTATTAAGCTTTTGGATTAACTAATTATCTAACATGATATCTGAACTATTTTTTTTTATAAGTCATGAGTTTAAATCTCAATAACACATTTTTATCTAATATATCACACATCTTGTTATCTATTCATGGTCCATTAAAGCCATAATATAAATTATCAATTTATTATCTAATAAATTAAAATTTTAGATTAATTAAATATCTAACAATAATATAAATTTATTTAAGACATTTCACTATCTCTATTATGCACTAATGGTGATTCTAGTTTGAAGTGTTGGATTGGACCACTTATAAGGAGATGACCTACTTCAATTTGAATTTGAAATTTTTTTTGTTTCAGTAGTCTACTTCAAGTAGATAATATATATTTTTTATATTGGGTATAGTGTTTTTTTTTAATCCAATTTACATGGAGATAAAATATATTAAATTTTGTGTACACAAAAATAAAAATATAATTTTTATATATTTTAGTTAGCATATAACTAGAAATTTTATTTGCTGATTTATTATTTAGTAAAGTATTTTATTAAGGCCATCTCAATTCAATAATAATTTATATAAATTCAAATAATTTTATCTAACCCTATCAACTCGACTAATCCTTTTAACTAATATAGCCCATTTAGTCCCCTTAATAAACGGGTCGTATTTTAATTATCTTAATTAGATCCGACCCGATCCACAAACCAAACACCTTGATCTGCTCCGCTTCAACCGGATCTAATACGCATCCGAACCATTTTCACCCGTAAGTGCGAGTAGACGACCCGAAACCCTAATCCTAATCATCCTCCGCTCCGCCAATCAATCGATTTCCTACTCTTCCTCTTCCCCAACTCCAGCAACACCAATCCGATCCGTTTTTCAAATTAGTAGCCGAAACCCTAACTCTAGTTAATACCCTCCGTTCCGGCGATCTCATTCCTATTTCATAACTCCAGAGAAAACCAATCCGATCCGTTCTCACCCCTACTTCTGAGTCCAGACCGCCCCCTCCCCCCAAAACCCTAACCCTAATTATCCTCCGCCACGCCCAAATCCTAATTCTTGTGGCGCTTCGTTCCCAATCTCCGCCATTGCCTGTAAGCGTTTATTGGCTCAGTAAACCCTGTTTCTTGATGTCTTTATATGGGTACAAATTCTTGCGTGCCCGTAATGTGCTTATGGAGGAGTTGTAGGAAATTTTAGTTCTTTTGTTTTGTATTGTCGTAGAAATTTACGTGAATTATGTGTCTTTTTTTGTTATTTCTGGTTAATGCTAGTAGCCCACACTATGTAGTGTGCCAAATTTATGAATACCAACAATAACTGTTTACTTCAATTAGACACATGAATTCCTTTGATAATTTGGGTCTGGAGAGATAGAGCATGGAATTAGGCCTAAGGACAGACTGGGTTAGTTTAAATAGTTATTTGAAAGCAAGGCTTTCATTAGAAAGTATTTTTTTTTTTCTTTTCTCAAACTGTAGAACTTTTTCAATATTTGAGGTCCATAAGAGTATAAAAAAAAAACAGGATGTAAATGTAGATTCTTGTTGCATTTCGTAGTTGATATTTTTATTCTGTTTGTTTACTAACTACGGTTATAGAAAGGAAACTTCAAATAGTCAAAAAGACAAAACCATAAACAATACTTAACTAAATTTTGCTAGCATTTCTCTACTGATGTTGAACTTCAAAGACAAAGGTTGATTGATAGGATCAGTCTAGCATATTAGTCACAAAGGATAAGTAATAACTTATTTGATTTACATTCATTTAATATTAAAAATGTATTCTGATTGATTTAATGTTTGATCAATCACTGATTTCTATTTGTATAATTGTATCCATTTGAAATCCAGCTATTACCAAACAAATATCTGTATCCCTTTGTTTACACAAGTAATATCTAGATATGTATGCTTTATACAATGCACAATTATATGCATTGGCCGCTTAATTATTTTGCTTTATGGCAGTTCCTATTGACCAAAGAATTTGACCCACATATTAATATATTGAATTGTGCATCTTAGGTAAGAATGAAATTGTGATGGCAGAGATTTTGCGTGGGCAGCCTGTCAAGCATTTGCAGAATCAAAGCAGTATGCTTCCGCCTCCAGTGCAAGATGGAGAAGATATTCTTCGGTTGTGGGATATGAATCCTGATTCTTCTGAAGTTCGTGCAATTATAAGGAACAATATGTAAGTAAATTTTCTTATTTCCTAAATCAATTTTCCCTAAGGATATCATATGTTGTCGTTCTACCTTTGCTTCTAATTATATGCAACAAATATTGGGTATTTTCTGGTACGATATTCCTTATCTTCCCTTTATTGTTATGTACTTGACCAGTTCTTGAATTTAGTACGTGATGGCTTGCCATCTGTCATTAAGTTACCTGTTCTTCACGAGATCACTAAATTCATGGTTGATAGTCTCCTATGAAGTTCGGACACCTCTCCTAGGGGGAGGTGTCTGTGTCGGGCACGCTTCGGACACGTGTCTGAAGTATCATTAATTAAAAAAACATAAAAAAATATTGGACACAGGGGCACACTGCAGGACACGGGAGGGACACGACGGGGACACGGGGGGGACACGGCAAGATTGATATCAGTGTTAATGGTTCAGGATTGGGTCCTTTTTATTAATCCAAATCCAAACCCAAAATTAATTTCTAAGCCCTACCCCTTGGAGGAAATCTCTTACTCTCTCAGCCCTAAATCCTCACCTCGACGAACGAGCGGTTGCGATAAACTTTTTCTTTAGATGTATCAATAATTATATATATTTTATTTATTTATTTATTTCGCCGTGTCCTATGCCCTGTTGGTGTCCTATTTTTTCAAAATTTGCTGTGTCGCCGTGTCCCATGTCTGTGTCCGTGCTTCATTGATAGTCTCCATATTCTTTAGTTTAAAGGGCAAAGGTCCATTTGCTCACAAACTGCATGGCATTGTTATCTACTGGAATTCACGCAATCCTTTTTTGCAGCTGCATTGTGGTAGTTGTCTAATAAGTAATAACAGGAGAAATATATTGATTCCACTTGCTAGAAAAAGAACATAGCTGTTTGTTTACCTTTCTATCTTGTTTATTACTTCCAAGCTTTGGAATAAGTTTATTTATAATAGTTCACATCTCTTTTGAATTAATTTTATGCTTCAATTTCCTGTAAGCCTTTTCCTTCTGCAGTTCAAGGTATTTAAGCAGGGAAGAAAAGTTCCGTCAGTTGGATCTGGATTTTAAAGAGTTTCTTGTTAGAGCTTTGGATGAAAAACTCTATGCTGTATCTCCGTCAAAGGTATATTATGTCTTTTTTCTGTTTTGTACTACCATCTGTTGTACATTGTTGAATCTGAACCAACATTTTATAAACCTATGCCTGCACTTTTGGATTTACTTTTATTGTATTCTTGTCCCGTTTGATTTCCGGAGTTTGTAGCTATATTTTACTTCTTGAGAGTTAGAAAGTGTAAGGATGCAAAGAAAAATTGGAGAAACTTGCATTCTGAAGATAAAGGGGGTTAATGTGATTGTAATAAGATAATAAATAGTTTAATTGGTTAGCGTTATACTTATCTTTTGACATTTTACCGCTTTCATATGGTGCTCCCGATACAGTTGTCTTAAGGAGTGCCAGATTTACTAATTTGTTTCTTTGCATAGTTTCATGTGTCATATTATCTTCACATATATTTTCCTAATGTCAGGTACATTACATGGATTTGAGTACCCTTGAAGCTAGGATAGGTACTTTGATCCATGATTTTGGATCTGTTTCTGAGAGTAAAGATGCATCCTGCCATGTTTCTCAGTCAATTTCTTCACCAACATGTAAGTCTTAGATACTAGCCCCTTTGCTTGTTAACACATCTTCAAGAATGAACTATACTAATGTGGTATCTGAATCAGCTAACAGCTCCTTTTTTGATGCTGAGTTGTCTGCTTCTCAAAGTAAGTTCTACTGATTCAAACTCTTGTTAGACTATGTTCTAGAATTTTTTTTAATTATCTATGTTGGCCTTTTTGCAGGATATGGGCCTAATCAACACCACCGGGTGGTTGCTAGCTTTCCTCTTGCTTCAGCTGGTAGAGTTATGCATGGACCGGAGAGCATACCAGGGACAAATATTACTCATCAGGTCCCTAGATCAGTTGAATTTATCACAGGACATAGGACTTCCAATGATATCAAGGTAATGTTGCCAGCTCAGTATATCGGATTCAGCAGGAGTCATGTTTCACATGGTATTGGTGGTAGCGGGAGCCCTGGCATGTATCAGTTGGCTTCTAGTGGAAATGCTGATGAACATAATGCCATTATTGATATTACCAGAAGAAATCCGGAAGCAAATTGTGTTGAAGTAGCACATAGCTGCTATGTAGAGTCCCTTCCAGATGGTAAGATCTCTTAGCTATCCATTGCTAGTTTCAGCCAATTTAGAACTTAAGCAACATCTCAACTGATTAGGTGGACTTGATTTCATGATCTGATTTTGGACTCTATTTGGCAGATGATACACATCTGATGTTTGGTCGCCAAGAATCTGCATCTGAGATGTTCAAAATAGCTTCATCAGCACTTGGTTCAAGTGGGAATTCTAAATATATGGGCACATTTAACTTGAACTCAAACATGAGACCCAGATCTCCTACAGTGGTTTCTTTTTCTGGTCTAGAAAAGTCTGTAGAACTGCTATCAGAATCTGTCGGCCTTGATAAAATTTCCAGAATAGGTGCCAACTCACATGGTTTGGAACACACACACTATCTGCAAGCTACGCGACCAACTGAAAATTTCCAACTATGCAATCAATCTAATGATAGTAAGACTATGCAAAAGAATCGATTTCTTCAGCAGCAAAATGTGATTGTTGAAAATAGGAGTTTATACCAGCTGCAGTCAGGAGACAATCTCATAGGATCTGCTGAGATGGATTACATTGTACCAAATGAGGAACAACTTGACCATCTGAAATTGCAAAATGTTACTGTCCGGCCACATCAGCTTTCTGCAGATGAATCCTCTTCCGTTCAGCTTTCTGTTGATGACAATGTGTTAGATGCTGTTCAATTTGGAACGAAAACAGATGCTACACAATATGCTGAGGAACACAAGATTCTATTTCTGCATGAGCATGCTATCAACTGCTCCCTTCTAGAATGCACAGTCACATGTTGCACTAGTATGAAAAAGATTCTTAGGCACATCATGACTTGTGACGACTCTGGCTGCAAGATAAAATGTTTGAAAACCAAGAAGCTATCTGATCACTACAGACATTGCCATGAGATTGCATGTGTTATTTGTAGTCCTGTTAGGGTAGAACTGCAGAAGTTTTCTTATGAGACATCTAACACCGCTGTGAGGGAGACTGTTTTGCCTACATCTGATAAACCAGAGTATAAAGAACATCAAGCAAAACGTAGGAAGGTGGAGCATCCCATTCTCGCTCATTTTAATCAAAACAAGTCTTCTCAGGTGTCAGCCCATGTCCTTAACAACACAAGTCCTTCCAGAGTGGTTCATCATGCATATGATAAGAAGGATTCTTTTGCTAATTCGAGCTCGCAGATTATAGAACCAGTTGTATTATCAACTTCCCTAGTCGAGAGTTGTGCGAATCGTTCTGTACTTGAAGTTGAGTCAGAAGTGGCTACTAATGTGCTGCCTGTTGTGAACTGTATTGGATTAACAGAGGTTGCTGCACAAAGTGAGCATAACATACAAAATAAGGCCGGTTGTGTCGTGATGGAAGAGGAATCCAAGGTTCATCCATCATCAGCTGTCATTTCATTGGTTAGAGGAACAGAGATGGGAAAGCCGAATTCAAAAAGTGCTTCCTTACTTGATACATTTACTCCTGAGATCCTTAGGGAACACATCAGAAGTCTCAAGCAGTGCACTGGTCAGGTTAGCCAGTAGTTTTTAAAGATGGATCAAAATTTCTTGTTCTTATTTAAATTTATATTTATGATAAGTTTTGCCCTTAAAAAGAGGTAGTCTAAACAAGTTTTTCTTTTTATCATTGTTTTAAAAAACTTTTATCTTAACGCCTAGTCTCCTGCCTTAGATAGAATATAACTAGGCTCCGATTGGTCCTGCCTAGGTGACTAGCATCTTATTTTAGTATGTAAATTGACTCTAAAAATCAAAATTATAGTACTTGTTGATGAATTAATGAATTCTAATAGCTTAGTATAGTTCTTACAAGAATGGATTAAGATAATGTTTAGATTATAGGTATTAATTCTAACTTTTTCTCTAACTATTCTTTAATTTATTTGTTTATCTTTTAACTGTCTTGAATTTTGGGCTCCTATCTAGCGCTTGGGCATTACATGATCCGTTATCGTCCGTCTCCCGCCTACACTCTTTCAAAACCTTGCTTTTGATAGAGAAAAATTTCCTAGTTGAGTTTCTTTGGAAAGAAATGTCTAGTTGCAGTGAGCTCTATTAGATTTCTAGGCTGGTTGAGAGAATGAAAAAGGACATTTAGATTTACATGGCAGTCCAGTAAATGAATAATAAGTTTCTCATAAAGCAGGAGGGGGTGAGGAGGTAGCCATGTCTACCTTTGTTATGTGTTACTCGTATTTATATTTATTTTAACCAAAAAGTGTCCAGATATGTTTACATAAAATTTGATATCTTTATAGTAGCTAAAGATTTAGGTGATAAGATTGGAAATATCTGATAGAGTATTTAAGTGTTATAATGCATTTTGCACGCATGAGAATCATTGTGTTTCATCATTTTCTGAAGAGAAGTAATCATTATTCATCATCCCATAACCTCTTTCATCTGAATTTTGATTTTCGACTTTCACTTGATAATGACGGTGGGAGAATGTAAGTGAATCAGGTTGAGTCAGGCCTGGATTGTATCCTCACTAAGCATGAACCCAATCCGATTCACTTAACTTGAATCTCATGTATCGTAAAACATTTCGGTTCTCTCGTCCACCAGTTCTCTCTCCATCCGGTCAGTGAAGATGATCCACCCTCTCTTGATGTTACTCTGTATCCCTTTCTCTTCTCAAGAGTGCCATGACATGGGAGGCTAAGGCTGGGCAGCTCAAGTCATCTCAACCTATGGATAGTAAATTTTTTTCTTCTTGATTGTTTACATTATTTTAAATAATCCAGCACTGCTAGTCACTTTTCAAATAAATCAATATGCACTGATGAATGCTTTACCAGGAACGAGGACATCAAGCTGAACTGTAATTTCTTCTCCTTTTCTCTTCCAATGATCCTGTGCATGTGAATACTTTTTTAATTGGATGTCTCCGAAGAGACGTGCATGTGAACGCTTTGTTTAGTCCAAAATTATTATTACCAATATTTTTCCTGTACCTGAGAAGAATTGTTGGATTAGGATTCATTGGCATGTTAAACCTGCTATTTTTTCTGATTTCAAAACCTTCAGAGATGTCAATGCTTTTGTTGGATTAGCTATATATATGATTGTCATTGATTGTTATAAATGAGATTTATGTTTTTTTTCTTCTTTTGTTATGTATTCTTTCAGAAAAAGGCAAAGGTTGAACAATCCGAAGGGTTGGACCACTTGAGAGATCAGAATACATGCAGTTTATGTGGAATGGAGAAGCTCCTTTTTGAAACTCCTCCAAGATTTTGTGCATCATGTTCTAAACAAATTAATCCTAAGGGTGTCTATTATGTCAAAGGCGCAGATGGAAGTGATTCAGTATCTTTCTGTGGCAACTGTTACAACAGTTCTGGAGAGACTATGAAGTTTGCTTTGGGTGGTGTCCGAAAGGTTAACTTGGAGAAGAGGTGGAACTACGGGGAAACTGATGCTGAATCGGAATGGGTCAGTTTTCTATATCATATGATGCTTATGATAATGTTTATCATTAAATATATTTATCTGTCACTGCATTTTCCAGTGGGTCCAATGTGATAAGTGCAAAGCTTGGCAACACCAAATTTGTGCTCTTTTCAACGGGATGAGAAAGGAGGCACAAGCAGATTATACTTGTCCAAATTGCTTCTTAAAAGAGATAGAGAGCAGAGAGCGTGTTCCCTTAGAATCCAGTAAGATTCTTGGGGCAAATGAGTTACCAAGAACTATGCTGAGCGACCATATTGAGCAGTGGCTTTTCAGCCATCTTATGCAGGACAGAGAAAAAAGAGCAAGTACCTTGGGGAAGAATATTGATGAGGTAAATCTTTGACTTTTCAAATGCTTCTCTACGACTTCTGCAGGCATATAAAATACATGGAATAAGCAATTCCCTTTGTCAATCAATTATAGAAACATGGTTCTTTTAGCAATTTTGCTAATAAAAAGAAGTTCAACTCCACAGGTAAGTGGGCATGATGCAAACTGATGGGTAGAATTACAGTTGTTTAGCTACTGGATACATTGTTTCCATTACTTAATATAGCTTGTGGTAACTGTTGTCAAGGAGTCAATTTATTGGTTGACCTGATTCTTGTTGAGAGATGAAAATTAAAGACGGGAATTATAAGGTGTCTCCTTCTTAAATAGTTGTACTATCTTTTGATTCCTTAAAAATTGTCTGCTGAAGATTATTTTGTAGCTTCTGCAGCAAAGCTAATTCATTTACATACGGATATCAGTTAATCTGTATGTGCACATACATATGCATACATTTATATGATGCAATTGGTGTTTTTATATGTTTATCTATGAATACAAGGAATATAAATATGTGTATAGAACTTTGGATCAGATGATCACTACTACAAATGAGAGACATTTCTTTTATTCGAATGTAACCATATATGTTGATTGGACTTATATGTAATAGTAAGCTAAGATTCTATTTATCTGATTATAGTTATTAATTTGTTTGAACTTATATACCAATCTGTAATTATTAGTAGTGGATACGACATGAAGATCTTACTGAACCCATTTACTTTATTGAATTTATTTTCTCCTCAAATTTCAGGTGGTAGCAGCTGAAGGTCTTACTGTCAGAGTTGTTTCATCAATTGAGAGAATATTCAAAGTGAAACCACTTCTTCATAATGTTCTAAAGGAGGAAAAATATCCTACAGAATTTCCTTACAAGTCAAAGGTAAAGGCTTTTTTTAGATATTATCTTGGATTTTGTTAGATCTCGCCCCTTATACTGACATTATGTGCTCAAAGAAAGTCATTGATTCTTGCTAGCTCATTCTTATTTCTGGGTTCACTCTTTTCTGTTACAGGCCATTCTGCTCTTTCAGAAGATTGAAGGTGCAGATGTTTGTCTTTTTGCAATGTATGTTCAAGAATATGGTTCAAAATCTGCATTACCCAATCAAAGGCATGTTTATCTCTCATACATAGATTCCGTAAGGTACTTCAGGCCTGAAATAAAAGCTGCTAGTGGAGAGGCTCTACGAACCTTTGTGTATCATGAAATTTTGGTATGACTCAGTATTACCTTATGGTAAATTATTTATCATCCAGATTGTAACTATATAAATACAAATATTTTATTTTGATTTAATTGTTAATTTCCTGCATCTATTTCATTATTTGCAAAGCTCTATTTTAAGAAGAATTAATTTTTCTTCCTTATCTTTGTTTGTCTAGATAGGGTACCTGGATTACTGCAAAAAACGAGGTTTCACTAGCTGCTCCTTATGGGTTTGCCCGTCTATTAAGCGTGATGATTATATTCTCTATTGCCATCCTACAACACAAAAGATGCCGAAGTCAGACAAACTTCGTGACTGGTAGGTCTTGCTAATAGACTTGCTGATCTATCAGTAACTTTTATTGCACCATCTTATTTGCATTATTCATGTTTAAACCAACTGTAGGTATCAAACAATGGTCAATAAGGCTATCAAGCAAAATGTTATTGCAGAGCGCACAAATCTATATGACTGGTTTTTCCTACCTACAAGCGAATGTAAGCTCAAGGTTACTGCAGCACGCTTGCCATATTGTGAAAATGATTACTGGCCTGGGGAAGCAGAGAAACTCCTTGAGGAAGAAGATGAAGGGCGGAAGCCAGTAAATGACAGAGTCCTAAGGGCTGCAAAACGTGATTCTGTTATAGGAAATATTAGGGATGTTTTACTTATGCATAAGGTAATTTTCTCTTACACGCTGTTTAGTCATTTTCCTTTTCTTTAGAATCTGTCTGGTGTAAGTATGTGGCCTTAGACGGGATATACTCAAATGTGACTTTGAAATTCAAAATCATTGTAGATGTTGATAAATTGGATCCTTATGGCCTAGTATGGTTCTTAATAAGAATAATTTTTAGATTGTATGTACTAATTGCAACTTTTAATTCAACTATTATTTTTTTATTTGCTTATTTTAAAATGTCTTAAATCATGGGAGTTTGCTAAAGCTCCCACCTAGTGCCTAGGCATTACATGACCCTTTGTCTACCCGTTTACTACTTACAGTGTTTTAGAACCTTGGCATTTATTGATGTTGGTCTTTCGTATTTGATATATTAATATAAACATGATTGAAAACTTTCTGGCTCAGTATTTTTCATGGTTCCAAGTTTTGATTGATCCCAATCTAGAGCTAAAACCAGTCCAATGACTGGTTTCGGCTTGGTATTAGCTAGATTGGCCGATACCCGATCCGTTTTGGTTTGGAATTGGCCGCATCGATCAAAACCGACTGAAATCAGGAGAGAGAAAGGGAGAAAGAGAGGGAGGAGAGTAAGAAAAATAAGAGCAAGAGAGGAGAGTGAGAGAGATAAAGAGCTCGTCAGAGGGAGTGAGAAAAGGAGAAAATACCTCGTCGGAGAAGCATCGGAAAGGGAGAGATCGAGGGAGAAGGGAGTTGGTGAGGGAGAGGGAGAATCAGTGGGAAAGAGAGAGGAGAGAAAATCGGAGAGAGAGATTGAGAGAAGGGAGTCGATGAGAGAGAAGGGAGTCGGTGAGAGAGAAAGAGAGAGTTAATGAGAGGGGAGTCGGTAAGGGAGAGGGAGTGGTAGTAGGAGAGAGAGGTAGTGGGAGAGAGGTGATAAGAGAGAGCTAGCAAGGGAGAGTAAATTTTTTTAAATTTATATGAGGGAGAGAGAGTGTGAGTGGTAGAAAGAGAGAAAAATTAAGAAAATAATATTTATTTTTTGATTTATAGATTTACATATGAATAATTTATATTTATATATTATTATTATTATTATTTAAACATTTTAGAATTTTTTGTATTTTAAATATTTTAAAATACAAACCGGTCGATACCACCGATATGTATTGTTTTTTTAGACGGTCGTTCCTGATCCCGATTCTTATACTTGAACCTTAGTATTTTTTATGTTCTTATTTATTTTGGATGTATTTTAATTGAAAATGATTTATTTCTAGAATTCTTATTTAGTCAAAACTCTTAAAATTTAGAAGAAGATTTGATTGTTAGTTTGTTTTAGGATTACTTTTGTTATGATATGGTTGATCTTGAATTTAATAGAATCCTAGCTTTATTATAGATTAAAATAGGGAAAGATTATGATTCATTTAGATTGTGGTTTGATGTAATCTCCTCATCTCTTTATATTGGGCTGAGAGGAATCTCAAAATGAAGAGAATTATCATGGAAAATTGAAAAAAAAAATTATTCTGGTAGAAAATTCCATTTGTATCTCCTCCTTTTCTCTCTTTTTCTTTATGGTGGATTCCATGTTATATCTCTTTTCTCCTCCCCTTTCATTCCACACTTTCTCTTGTACCTCACAATCTAGGTGGATTGGGTTCTTTTAACCCACAACCCACGTGGGCAGTATCTTTTTTTCTCACAGTTTGATAAGTCATTCCCCCCTGTTTTATTGATCTAGGCATGCTAGAAAAGGTACCTACAAGAAGAGATTCATTGAGGCCTTTCTTTTCTTGGGCATGGATCTACATACCTCTTTATCTTTGTTTATACCGACATGTTTCTTATCCTAGACCACATCATTAAGTTTGTAGTTATTCTATTGTTTATGTTTTCTCTGTATCTCCTTGTTTCTCTTCCCCATAGTTACCATTTAGAATCCCCTCAAACCATAATCTCCATTAACTTTATCTCTTATGTCAGTAATATCATTTTGGATAGCTTTTCTTAAATATAATATTTTGTTTATTCATTTTATTGTTGGCTTTCTTGTTATTTGTTAGACTAACTTTTCACCAATGTTTTAAAAAGCGGCCGCGGGTGGCAGGCGGTCACCCCACCGCCTAGGCAGAAGGCGAGCGACAAGGCGGTCTAGCATTTTTAATATAAATAAATAAATAAGTATAATAGATATATAAATTTTAATAGTGCACTAAACCAAAACACTAAATAACATAATCACATTGGCTAATTGCTTATTAGTGATAACTGAATAACTGAGATATCTATTTACTAACTCTAGTTTATTCACATAAATCACATTTCAAAATCCTCTAATTAGAAATTATATACTTAAATAGCAGGCAATTAGAAATTCCTCCAATTAATAATGCATGACAGTGAAAAAAAATCTCTTCTCTGTAATCTTAATTCAATAATTCATAAAGTAATTAGCAATTAACTCCTCTAAATTGGTTAGTTTTATTAAACCCGATCCGCTATAAAACCCGACCCGCTCACTAATAACCGCATCTCGATTTGGTGGACCGAAGCGCTAGCTCGCCAAGTCGGGCTAAGCGGCCCACCTAGTACTATTTAGCGCCTAGGCAGCTCGCCAAGGCGCTTGGCCGCCTTTCAACATGGCGGGGCGGCCGGTGCACCACCCCGTCATGATGGCCGCCTTTTCCGCTTTTCAAAACAGTGCTTTTCACTTTGAGAGTATTAGTTTTTAATTCAGCATGATGTACTTGATTTCATTTAAACTTATTACCATAAAGACTGCTAATTTTTCCCCCTTTTACGTGAAAATTTTCAGCTTGGAGACAAAATTCGGCCAATGAAGGAAGATTTGATTATGGTATATCTGCAGCATACCTGCAAACATTGCTGCCACCCTATTGAATCTGGGAAAAGATGGATCTGCACTAGCTGCAAAAATTTTCAGCTCTGTGACCAGTAAGTAACTGTTGTCTGTCAGTGTTCTGATCTTATATATTTAATTTTCATGATCATGATTCTTTTCTACATCTGTGATGTTTGGTTAACTCTATTAGTCTTTTCTGTGGCGGCAAGATGTTGACAGAAGATATGCTGCCTAGAACGCCTAGTGCTTGGTGGTGCATAGATTGTAGGGTAAAGGTTTGACGTAAAGAAGATTTCTCTATAAAGAGATCAAACATAGATAGGAGCATCTCTTAAATAATAAATTTAGCAAAAACAGTCTGAAAGTGAACCGGAAATTTCTTTCTGTTTGATTGAAAAGAACACCTAAGATCAGCCAGACTTACAAAAAGGATTAAATTGCGTTGGGAAGAAACCTAGGGCTCAGCTCATGAACTGGAATTCTATAATTCTAAGAGATCTGGATTGCAAGCAACCAGATCCAAGACTGATTTGATATTTTCTATGATTGTTATCTGAATCTTAAGATCATACAGGTTTGTAAGGTCCCACAATTCTAGGATCAGATCTCGGTTGTGATAAGCTATCACATTTACATAGGTATCATGCTTATCATTATGGTTGGAAATTTTTTGTTGTTGGTATGAGTAATTATAGGATCATGGATATCATTTTCTTTGTGGATAGGATTTTGATGATCATTTTCATATAGAAATCATACTACTCTGAATATTTATTCCTTAGATTAAACACACCCGCATATGCATCTGCGTACTGCATATGCATTAACCAGATGGAATTTTCCAGCGGCTTAACCACCAATTGCAAATGATTTTCAGATTTATGCATTTCATTGGCATAAGTTTTTAGTATGTAATGTATCTAAGATGATTTGGATTGGAAGATCAGTTAGCACGGGCAGAACATGTGGTTTAAATCTTTATATATTTATGATTTATTGCTATTCAAGAAAAGCTCTCAACACTGTGTAAGTATGATATAAATTTGTTTGCATTTTTCTCCTTTTTCTGTTGATTTTTTGGATTGTGTGGTGATGGATTTTGAAGAAACATAGCCTGAACATGTTAGTTATTAACTTCTAGGAGCATTTATTTCTTAAACTGATGTTTCAACCTCTGCATATCGTGGTCTTCACAAATTGCTGTGAGATTCTATAATTTTGGTCATCTCTTTTTCTGTGTCCATATTATTGGTTTTCTATTCAATTAAGGTGCCACATTAAGGAGGAGAACCTCAAGCAGAATGAGAAACACCCAGTTAATTTAAAGGAAAAACATCATTTCCAACAAGTAAGTATAAGTACCAAACCTCTGTTTTCCATGCTGTCATTTGGTTTCGATATTTTTCCTAATTTTGAATTTATCAGGTTGAGAAGGAAGATCTGCCGGAGACGGATGATGGAGATAAAACAATAGAGAGTGAGTTTTTTGACAGTAGAACTGATTTCCTTGGCCTCTGCCAAAGCAAGCAATACCAATTTGATACCCTTCGCCGGGCAAAACACTCAACAATGATGATTCTTTATCATTTGCATGCTCCATGTGGACCTGATTCAAAACCCTGCTGTTATTTCTGCCACATTGACATTAATCCATCTCAAGCATGGCAATGCACAACCTGCCCTGAATTTGCTTTATGTGATTCTTGCTATCAGCGGAAAGGAGAAGCCTGCCATAGTCATAAGTTGATGAGTACTGCTAGCATTGCTGATCGTTGTGTATATCCAAACAATGGGAACCAACAAAATTTAACTCTACAGGTTCTGCCTTATTCTCCATTTAAGATATTGCATATCTTTCTGGGGTTTTCTATTTCTTATATTGACAAACCTGTGATGAAGTTGGGAAATCTATGCAACAGGTTGCTGCATGGTTTCCCTAACATTTCTTTATTTGAGATGATATGGCAAGAAAATTGGTTTTCAATAAATGATGAAAATCCTGTCTAACCAAGTTATCATGATATTCATATATCCCTTTCTGTATCTTCAGTTGAGTGTGTGTATTTGTTTACCCTTCCTATATGCGCTTTGTGTATTCTTTCATGGGCACGATGCAAGCTTTAAACCTACCTTTCATATACATAGGACACTACTGTAGTTTAAGTCTTGATTTCTCCGTTTCATCTCTATGTTAAGGTGATCTTTTATTGGTGTGACTAGCAAAATGTAGTGATTATGTATATGTTGTGGCCTGTGGGCGAGGGTTAAGTATTGGGAGGAGTAAACTGGAAGATGGAACTCTTTGATATACACGAAGGAAGTAAAGATATCATGTGTTGGCAATTTTGCCTGATTATCTGGAAAATTTATTTTCCTGACTTGTTCTGCTACATATTTTTAGTTTTTTTTAACTCTAATTCTTATGTCTATATATTGAATCATTGTCTGAAATTTTCTTCACATTATATATAAGATATTCCTCTTCTGTAGCACAGAATATTTTAAAGTTTCCTAAAATTTCACCATTTAATTTGTTCTAGTTGTTATTCATATCTATGCTTGCTATAAGATGTAGCCTTCTCTACCTATCTAACAATGTACCTATTCTGGAAACAGGATGGCCTTGATGTCATGGTACATGCTTCAAAATGTAATAATTGTTCTTGCACCTATTCATTTTGTTACAAGTTCAAAGTACTCTTCAGACATGGTATACTATGCAAGACCCGCAAAACTGGAGGTTGCATAAGATGTCATAGGATGTGGTATATGCTGCAAGTCCACGCCAGTGGTTGCAAGGACTTTGAATGCCGTGTGCCACGGTGCAAGTAAGTATGCATTTTTGGATTCTGATTTTGCTCTCTTATTATAATTACCTTCTCGAAGAGGTGGTTGATGGTTTCCTATGCTTTTAGGGACTTGAAGGAATTTATGATAAAAAGCCGAAAGCATTTAGGCCCCCGGTAAAGCTGGAGATCAGGAGGATGAGGAACCAGAGTAGTGTTTTATCTCAGGCACTAGTGTTTAACTCATTGTGCAGTTATTCTTGAATAGTACTGAAACAAAAAGATTGGTTGGTGATTCATTATAATCATTTAATAACATCAGCAAAGGAGCATCGTATAGAATGAGATTGCAAGAAGATATTTTCGAGGGTAGAATAATCAGTTTGT
Source organism: Typha latifolia (assembly GCF_019914945.1). Lineage (NCBI taxonomy): Eukaryota > Viridiplantae > Streptophyta > Magnoliopsida > Poales > Typhaceae > Typha > Typha latifolia. The sequence continues at coordinate 13,248,320 of NC_133087.1, read as the reverse complement.
CTCAATGTGTACATTAGAGTTCCAACAACATATATATATATATGTGTTGATAGTATTTTTTTGTAGATAGAGAGGGAGGGAGAGAGAGAGGTATCATGTATCATTTTTTTTTTGTTCGGTCAATAAATCTTGAGCTGCTGTAAGGATGGTTGCATCAATAAAATGCTTGACAATTTTCTCCAAAATCATACTGTAAACAATCATCATCAGATATGAGAAAAGTGCCCGAAGTGTGGCTTTTGACCGAGCATATATGTATATATATTAAGATCAGACCATATATCACGCTTTTCCTTACACATCCGTTTAAACCTCTTCTGTTCTGCTTTTTCTTTTTCTTTTTTCTCATGAGGATCATGAAATGTCTGCTTTCTAAGAAGCATCAATAGTTGATCTCGGATTGAGAAACCCATTCTCTTTACAAGTATCTTGTAATGTCGCTTCTCATAATGCAGCAGGATGTCATTTCACTATTTACATACATGTTATGCAGCATATACGCTGAAGTCCGCGACTCACCCTAATTGTTATGGCAAAAGATGAACAAAAAGTGGCAATGAACTCCTAAATTGAGAGCCTTGAGAGCCGCCGCGCTATGGCAACAAAAGTTATAATAACCATGACGTCTCTGAAAAGAGAACCAAAAAGAAAAAAGGAAAGAAAAAGAAAAAGGAAAGCAAGACCCTTAGAACATCAATTAGACAAATTATCATTGTACAAAGTGTCAGTTATTTCGCAGTATTAGCTAATTTAACTGCGGAAACAGACAAAACACTAGTGATACATGAAATTGAAATCGGAAAACAGACCCTAGCCTCAAACGGTGGAAGATAGTTTAAATGACAGCTTACAGAACAAATAAAATCTAACAGCAAACTGGTGGAAGTACAAGTTACAAGGTTAAGAGGAAAAACAATGGCCTCCGGAACATCATGTTGTGAAGAAAGTCCAAAGCTTCTTCCCTATGGAGACATTGTGCTTGTCCGAATCTTCTTCATCCTCGTCATCTTGTTCCATCCCACCTCCACTGTCAGAGGGGGTTGAAGGTTCAATTTCTGCTGAAGTAGCTCCCCTGCCCACAACTCCATCCTCCCTGAGCTGCTCTCTCGACTCATCTGACCTCTCAACCATGTCGGCATTGCTCTCTGCAGGAGCATCTGCTGCTACTGTTTCAAACTGCTGCAAAATTATCACCCGGTCAGGTGCGGACAAAACATGGTAAAAGCAATAATATAACAGCTTTCAATTGTTTAGGAGTAGATGTGACTATCTTGTACATTCTGCTAAGAAATTATAAGACAATCTATAAATTTTAGACGACAAAGTTACAATGGTAGAAATTAGCTCACTGGGCAGAAATTCACCTCAGCAGACCTAAACTAGGTCCCTACTAAATCGTCAAACAGGTAGACCTCTGAAAAATAACAAATATCTGTAATTGGTTTGCAATGATAATTTAGTAGCTACGTTCTCATAAACCCAAGAGCAAAGAAAAAAAAAATCAAGTTCTGAACTCTAAGCATGGAATAAAAATGCCTAAATCTATATGAAAATTACATAAAGAGAAGTTCAACAAAACATGGCTAGAAGAATAACCAAAGTCATAATTTTGTTCACGCTAATCGACTTCAATTGTTTAGACCTTCATATGCATGGCAAATTATGTATGTTTATCATCACCAGGTCTTTTGCATGGCTACTTCGGGATCAATCTGCTAAATAGTTATCTCCAATGGTTTGTATACAATGCAGCTGAACTGGAAGTACAAGTAGCAAGAGCAATCGCTTGAAAGACTACTGAAGTGATCAGCTACCTAGTTAATCAAACTAGCATACAAAGTGCTAATCCTACCTGGACAAACTTTTGGGAGAACTCATGGACTTCCACAACACTTTCAAACATGGATTTCTGCAGCATGTTTGATGTTTTACTACTCTCGGCAACAAAACAAGTTGAAGGTTCAAGAGGTGAATCTTCTGGCTTTGATGTTCCTTCACCATCACCACTACTCTTCATTGGCACGTTATCCAGTAATTGCTGATGGCTTCCAGCCTTATGTCCTCTGGCCTGATCAGACATCTGTTGAGTAGCTGCAACTATGCCCTCACTGTTCCGACTACACAAAAACATCCATACATAAGGCTCTACTTTACTTTTCAAAATCAACATTGTCACATGACATGAAAAGAAAATAAGAACACCAAAGAGCATCAATATAAAACAAAGAACACATTTCTTTCATGAAACAAAACAGGAACAGGCTAAGTTAGCAAATAAACAACTAGATTGCGCGTATTCAACTCATGACATGCAATTATAGACCAAAACCGCTGCTACAATCAGCTTACCAAAGATAGCAGCGCCTAAAGGTCATGTTAGGGTCAAAAGTAAAAGAGAATCGGAACCAAATAGCTAAGACCTAAAACAAGCAAAAGCTCTGCTCTGTTCAGGCCAACTTAATCAATGACCCTGTTTAAAACTAACCAGAAAGAATCGTGCAATAATGTTGTCTGCTCAAGTCCTACAACTACTATGCCAATTTTGAGAGGATTCATTCAGTAAATGAATATTGCTAGATAGCTACATGCACCTTGATAAAGTACAATGCAACTTTAAATCCCATCTTACATTGTAGAGCGTCTAAAATTGTAACGCTTTCTTCCTGGAGCTTCTGTTACAAGATCAGAGGTTTGCCGCCTTTTGGGACGCCCTCCCAATGAAATGCTATCAGAACGAGCTTCACTTTCCTCTGCATCTAACTCACTGTTTGTTGTCCCAGACAAGTGAGTACGACGCCTTTTCTGCCCTACACTTGTTGCTGCCATATCAGTGTGAACTGAATCTCCCTGGCTTTCCTCTTGGATATTCAGAGAATCCCTGGAGCCTTCATTCAGAAGCCCATCATTATTCCCTTCAGAAGCTTCCCCAAGGATAGCTTTAGCATCTTCTACAACTGCCCTAACAGAGCGTGTTCTCCTAACAGATTTTGGTCTACCTCTCCTGTTAGATTGGCGTTGTCCTTGTTTCAAAGGTTCGGGCTGAGAACCATTATCAAGGGGCATGGAAGATACCTCCCTCTCAGATTGATGAAGAGAGGAGATATTCTGTTCCCCTACCATCTCCCTAGTCCCATCATCTGACTGAATTCTCAGGTCATTGATAGAATTATCTGCTACTCCAAAAGATGGTTCTGGCTCATTACTAGCTTTCACCAATCTTTCTGATACTTCATTTTCCTTGGTTTCACAGGGAGATGCAGCCCTACGTGCATCAGAAGGATCATTGGCAACTCTATAGGATGGGGTAGGCTCATAATCTGCCTCACCCTCAGAAGCTTCTCTCTCAAGGCGCGCGACAAAAGAGAGAGACTTGTCTACCTGGCGTTCAGATGGCAGATCAGCTCTCTTGCCAGGGGACAAATTAAATAATCTTGAACACTTCTGCAACCATGATATACGACCACCTGAGTTAATTTGCGAGCTTGTACCCTGTGGAGATGTTTCAACAGTGTGCGATTTAAAATGCTCCTCAAAAGCTAGAGTTGGCATTTCAACATTTCCTGCATCTTGGAGACCCAGAAGATCTAATTCATCAATTATTGTAACACCACAGTTCTTGCAAACCTTGCATTGGTTAGCCAGAGAAAGGAAACGGTTTTTCTCCTCCATAAACTCTTCCCGCCGTTCCTTCAGGTTCCTGCTAAGCAAACTAAGACTATCAATATCTTTCTTAATCTCGGTTTGATCAGCTTCAAGTTTCTGCCTTTCTGCTAAGAGAATTTCTTTTTCCCTGTCAAACATCTCCTTTTCCGACTGTATCTTCCGAATTTTCGACTCATTTAAATCAATTGCATATTTAATCTTGTTTTCTTCAAAGTCTATTTTCCTTTTCAACTCATTCTCCATTTCCTGCATCTCCTTCTCTCTATTTGCCAGCTTGTTCTCCATCTCCATTTCCAGCTCATGCTTACGAAGCTGAAGATTCCGTTCATTATCAGCACGGCCCCTCTTGAGTAACTCCTCAGTCTCTAACCTATCATGCTGCATCACATTCTCGAAAGCTTCCTTCTGCAGCCTAAGGTCCTCCAACTCCCTCCTGCATTTAGCTTCTACTTCCAACTCCATATTCTTCAGCCTTTCCTCTTCACCCTGACGCCACTTTTCAAACTTCTTCTGTTCATCATTAATACTCTTCTTCTCTGATTCTAAAGCAGATCTTTTCTCATCCAACACTTCCCACTCTTTCTCAAATTTCTGCCTTTGCTCTCTCAGATCTTCAGTTTCCTTCAGAAGTGAGTTATTGTGCATCCTGTATTCCTCAGCCTCTTGCTTCAGTCGTGATGTCAGCAGGAAATGTTGCTCTCTCTCTTCCTCAGTAAGCTCAAGACTTTCCTTCTCTTTCATAACTTGCTGCTTTTCAGCCTCTATTGTAGCCTTCAAATCCCCAAGTTCAGACTTGGACTTCTCAAGGCTCTGTGTATCTTTGTCTAGCTGCTGCTTCTTCTCATCCAGGTTTTTCTCAGCAAATGTTAGTGATGCTTCCCACTCCTTCAAGGCTTCTGATTTTGCTTCAAGATCATTCTCCTTATCCTTCAGTTTTTGCATTCTGTTCTCTAGAGCTTCTTCTCTTTTAGAAAACTGAAGCTCCCGCTGATTGTTTTCATTTTCTTTCATCTCAACAGCTTCCAATTTGCCTTTCATTTCCTCTTCAAATGAACTTCTCTTTCTCTGAAGCTCCAAATCAAACTCTTGCTGCTTTAATTGTAAACTTGCATTATGGTCATCAAGAAGCTTCTGGAGCTCTACCTGCAAAAGTGGGGAGGAATAAAGGATCATTTATCCTTTTTTTCTCTTCACAGCATAAAGGACTGTTGCGAAGCTCAGAAATAGTCACAAGTATAAGAGTTTTAGAAAGAGAATTACAAACAGAAGTGAATCAAAGTTAAATATTATCACGACAACAAATACCATTTATGATATTAAACCTAAGAATAATCAAGATCAAGTGAACAGTTACGACCTACCAAACAAAAATAGGACATTTCTATTGTGATAGAACCCAAAAGGCTAATCTATGATTATTTTTGTCTTGAGGATCTTTGATAATTGCGAAAGTACATCATACTAAGAAAAGAGCAAATAGCATCCCCTCCTTGTTTCTTTCAGTCATTTGTGCATTAACTGCAACCCATCTAATCAAATTTTCAGTTAGAATTTAAGAATCTATAACCTTCTTCACAAGTCACTTGCAATTTATTCACATCTTTTACATAAATAACTCTTCTCCCTCCATGTCATTTAAAACCAGGCATTCACATGAACATTCTGCAAATTAAAATGGAGACCAGCAGGTTGCATATCCCATGAAAGTCTACCTGACACAATATGATAGTACTGCAATAAGCCAAAAACACATACCGTTTCTCTAGCATTAAGCTTTTCGTCTCTTGCATCTAATTCTTTCTCTTTTGTCTCTAAATTCATGACCCTAATTTCTACATCCTGCAATAAAAATAGTAAACAAAGACGAATAAGAAACGTGTTACAAGAGAAAATGAAGCCGCAATAACCTAAAAAAGAAAATAAACCTTCTCTTTAGCAGTTAATGCTTGTAGTCTTGCACTAATATCTTCTTCTTTCCTTTTTAATGAACTTTTTATGTCCTCGATCGAGTTCCTAGCCTCGTCAAGCTCTTCTTGCTTCTTCTTGAGAAGCTTATCTTTCTCATTTGCCCTATCCTCTCGATCATTAAGGGATCGCTGCCCCTCTGCAAGCCTATTCTGGCTTTCCTGAAGATTTATTTCCCAATCTCTCAAATGTTCAACTTGTACTGCAAGATGCTTATCACGTGACTTGCGCCTAAAAATTGAAAAGATCAATGCACCAAAAAAAAAAGTTATGATTCAATAAGAGTCACTTTCATGCATAATGTCAAAAAAATGACCACATAATGGTGATATGCAACGAACTGAGCAAAGGAGCATACTCAGTATCAAAAGAAAGCTTCTCTTTTTCAAATTTGCGTTCACGAGCTTCCACCTCCTCTAATTTTCTATCTGCCTGTGAGCTTTTACGGCTTGCTTCTGCTAGCTTGGCATCTGCAGAATGCAATTTTCCTTCAATCTCCAAATATTTCTCTTCCAAACTGGCCTCCAAAGACTGAGCATCAGCTAACTTTTTCTCAGATGTAAATTTGACTTCAGCAATCTCAGAACGCATTTCCCGCAAAGCCTTTTCAAGCTGCATGTACCAACATTTCAAAGGAAACAAAAGGAAAAAATTACACTGAAGCACAACTGAGAAATTAAAATAAGAACAAGATATCAAAAGAAATAGGCACTTATTGTGTTACAACAGAGTAATAGTCAACAGTGTTATAAATGATCAACAGCTTTGAAATCACCCAATTTTTTAATGAGGGTTATTCCTAAGGGTACAAATGTTTTGAGATATGAAATGCATAATCTGCATAATAACTATCCAATCTTTCTTTAACTACGTAAAGGTAATTTCACTAAGAATTTTGCCATTGCTGACAGTTCCCATCCTGTAAAATGCACATAGGGAACCCACTCATTTACCAATTTATAACATAATTATAAGAGGTCACTCTATATGTTCTACGCTGCAAACCAAAGATTAAGATGATAGAAAGTAAAAAAAGGGCTGCCAGTCATACGTCTGCAACACACTGTTTCTCGACGCCTAAGGCTTTCCGCATACTTTCCTCCCGCTTTTCAAATTCAGAGATAGCAATCAAGTGTGCTGCTTGTTCACGCTTCAAAATCTCCTCTGCCTCAGCGAGCCCTTGCCTAATTTCATCATATTTGCTAGCCCACTCTTTCTTCTCAATCAACAGAAGCCCCATATTATATTGATACTCATGTAACTGCACACAAGCATCAAGACAATATGATCATTCCATATCAAATGCAATTGTAATGGGCAACAGAACTTCCAAACAAGTAACTAACAACATAATAAGTAAACAGAATATTATGTCTATTACATGAACTAAAATACTGAAAAACAATGTACGGGGCTATAAAGTAGAAAACTAAGTTTGTAAGGAGCCTAATTTACAATAAATGAAGAACTTTTCTAAGAGAACAATGGCACCATCCAAAAACCACATACAGTAGAATGTGAACAGGAGGATTGTAGTCATAGAATAAACATCAAATATAAAATCCTCAATAGCAATCTGAAGCCTATATAACGATAGAAGTATAGAACAACCAAGTTTAAGTCATACTGACAAACTTGATTTCAGCCCTTACATCAAACACAAATAAAGTGCAGGTGATGGATAGGGATGACTTTCACCAATCCAATAGAGGAATGACTTCATGCAAGCTTAAGCAATTATGACGGTATATACCTTTGCAGTCCTTGCCTGGCCCATATATAACTTACTTGACATTGTTAGGGAATGTTAAAAAGCAATAATGCAAACAATTTGAACCCAAATAATACAAAACAAAAAGATGATCAAAATCCTACGAGCTCTCATCTTAATATCAGAAGATCAATGACCATATTATTTGGTAATGTTGGACAGTATTGATGTCAATCCCATACAACTACAGTTTTGTTAAAATCTCTTCCACATGCTGCATATGTCTGACCACATAAAAGCTAATCAATAATCTGAAGTAGACGCCTAGATGTCTACGTAGGTGTAGGCTTGTTCTTCTTTTCATTTATTTGAATTGAACATAATTTGTCTCTTCTATCAACACCTTTCACCTATCGGGTTTCTAGAGTATGTGATGGAACAAAGAAGCCATGTTTTGATTCCAGTCTCTTGAAAAAAAGTAGAAAACATGTTAACTTCAGTCCACATTTCCAATCAAATTTTCATCTTTTTTCCTGTCATGATCATTTTTTAATAAATAAATATTTAAAAAATCTATAAATTTTTTAAAATAGCAGAAAAGGTCAGAAAAGTATCATAAAGTTCTCCAAATTACAGAAATTAAGAGCACAAGGAATAGTAATACAGATAATTTAGTAGTCATCAGGTATTATGGCTAATGTACTAGGAAAAACCATCATAGTTATACTACACTTAATACCTAATACATGTTCCAAGATAGAGATGCACCCTTAAGCAATCATCAATGCAAGTCCTCAAGAAATGTCTGGCAAGCTAAAAAACAAGTCAAAAGTCCTCTTTTAGTATTCCTCAGTACTCCTTCAATTGAGCCAACAGATAAGCAAACGAAGACATGTTGATCGGAATAAATATGCCTTTCTTTTCTTTTTACCCCACAGAGAGAAGAAGAAGAAATAGAGAGCAATGCACCAGCAGGGTGGGGGTTGGCCCACTTGTGAATAGTTTGTCATTCGCAGGAGTCCGCACACATGATAGGAGTACCTCTAGACATGATATTACTAATTTAGGTGAATCTGGCAGCTTTACTAGTTCCATCTGCTTTTTTGGATCATCTCCCACTGAGACCAGTAAATCTCACCTGATACGTATCGGTTTTGGGCAGGTTTTTTAAACCATGGATGGAATGTTCTCTTATGCTAATTTTATTAGAGTAACTAGGAGGTCCACCTAAACATCTAAGAACTCCTCTCTGCCAATAAAGGAGCATGTGCGTTAACAATGTGGGTATAATGCATATAAAGCACTATATGCAATGCTCAACAAAAGTCAACACAAGACATTCACACAATCAATCAGAGTTCCTACTTTAGCTGTTTAGCAGGATAGGCATTTAGTATGTATTTCTGTTGTTCTAAATGTGATTCAAGCCGCTGCAAATGTGACTGCTATATACTTGCAGTCCCTATTAGCAGTGGGCTTCTAGATCTTTCTATTTCTTTTGACTTGAGATGCATGTATTCATCAGTTTAAACATTCCTAAACTGTGCTTGAATACCACATATTGGCTATCTAGTCCCTTGACTGCCATCAATTGTGAAGGCAGTTCCATAACTGGACCTTAAAGTGTGATCCTAATTGAGGTTGGTTATGTGAACATGGTTGCATGCAAACTCCAAGCTATTCAATTCAGGCTAGCCAACTACATTTCATAGTAACAAATCACCTTAAATCAGAGAAAGGTTCCATCACCAGCTCTTTCAAATATAAGAGAAAAATATGTCAGAAAGGGAAGATTCTAGTTAAATTATCATTCTAAGACACCAAATATAGCTGTCAGAATAAGTTCAATAAAAATTATTTTCTCCTACTATTAACACCTATATATAATCGAACAGTTACCAACTACTGCTCCGCATAACAACAAAATTAAGAAGGAGAAAGAAAACTAGTAGTTGCTAACCTCCTTCTCGAGTTCTGCAATCCTTCGGACTAGGGCCTCCCTGTCCTTCCTCTGCAACGCAGACTCATCCAGAAGGCCCGCGTCCCGGAACCTCCTCCAGACCTCGGCGTCCTCGTTCCCTCCACCCTCATGACCACCATTCTCCCCCAACGAAGCCTGGGGCGGCGGCGGAGGTGTAGCATCCACCACGCTCTTTCCTTTCCCAAACGCCGTCAACACGCCGCTTCTAGGGTTCACCGGCGAGGGCGTCCACCCAGAAAACCCCTTCTTTTGCGGCGTAAACATCATGCCCAAAAGCTCCTCCTACTCCCACCTCATCCAAAGAACTCTCCCCGAAACCCTAACCCTAGAAAGCAGCTCTAGATCCCAAATTCGAGAGCTAGAAACCCTAACCAGCTCGAAACGCTTCCAAGGTCACCAAAATCCGAAAACAAGAAGGCAGGGAACACAAACCGAACCGCGATTCCCCCGCCGGCGCACGGCAAGATCCGGGATTGCTAAAAAATGGGGCTTCGAAACCCTAAATTGGGGGCGAAACCCTAAATTGGGGGGCTTAGCCAAGAGATCGGAGATGTAGATCGGAAAAAATAAAGAGAGAGAGAGGAGAAACCCTAGAATTTGGGGGAAAGGGACGAGAGAAAGAAGAGATGAGATAAGAGAGAGAGGGGGAAGTAAACTAACTCGGCTGTGGCTTTTTTCGCGAGAACGCAGCCTTTTTTACGCCCACCGCTCTTTGGGCTTTTTCGCGATCGACTCGTATTTTAATGGCCTGACCACTCCTGTTTATTCCTGTGGACAGAACTGCCCCCGAGGCACCGTTTGAATTACCATTCCTTAGGTTCCGGTGTACTGCAAGAACAAAATGAGGTAAAACTGATCTTTCAGCTTCCCTTTTAAAAACGAGATGGGAACTTCACCTGTATGAGAAGGATTTTAATAACAAAATAATTATTCTTTTTCTATTTTCTCATAATCATTTCAGTCTAAATGAAAATGAATAACCAGCGTTATTGTTTTGTGGGACTAATAAGATAATAGAAAATATAATAGATGGAAACCCTCCATGATTTTATATGAATTATTCACATAAGAATGAAAAAAAAAGGAAATGACGATGAGATCGGTTATACTAAACGTGGTCGAGGTTACACCTGCACGCTTCACGGAAAGGGTGTTCTCGTCATTTTACGTAGAGTGACGAAGCTGCACCGCGGGCGCAAGTTCAACGTGCTGTGCTGCAAACGTGCTCAGGAAAGTGACCCAAATAGCCTCGTAAATCGCCCGTTATTACTACCTCGTTCGAGGGGAACGGAGAATCGGCCCATGTGACCGTTGCGTTGGGAGATTGGGTACAGCTCAACGGGGGGTGTTATGGTAATTTCAGAAAGTAGTATAGTGGATGACGATGGATTGGAATGTGGTCGGAAATAAATGCCAGAGTGGATGCTATGGAAAGTATGAGCTGGGGGGAATGATGGGAATATTGTGGGAGAAGGATAAGGAAGCTCCAAGGTAAGGCATCTCTTTCCCATGAGAAATATTAACCAAATAACTCCCTTATTAAATTAAAGGTATATTTTATCTCCTAGTGATTAGTGATTAGTGATCAGTGATCAGTGATCAGTTATCAGTTATCAGTGATTCTGATAAATTCACTTCACTCTTATAATTTTATTTATACAATTTTATCTCTTATGGTTATATTTAACTAAACATAAGTCAAATTTGAAGATATAAATTAAAAATAATATTATAAGGTATTAGATAAGCTTTCCACGTATTTTAAATAATACTGATTGAATTTTATATGACAAAGATATATCACATCTATTAAATAAATATATTCATATTTATTTTTGTGGGGTTCTATTATGAGTAGCGCTATAAAAAAAACTCATAGGCTCATGAGGCTTATGTGCTCTCCTTGAGCTCTAAAGGAGCCGAGTCGAACCAAGATTTTAGGCTCGAAAAAATTATCAAGCTAAGCCAGCATTGGCTCGCTTAAGCTCCACTTGATTAGGCTCGTATTAATATATATATATATATATAAGGTTTAGATTGGATCTTAGACCCAACGGTTGATATAATCTATATAAATAAAGAACAAACCCTAGCTTCTCCCTAAAGTCCCAAACCCATTACGGTGTTGCCTATCACCAATCCCCATCAGCGCTACTCTAGACCTTCCATAACACGACCCTCTCTAGTCTTCACTTAAACCCCATCTTCATCTCTCACCGCCTGTCACCAACTCACCGCTCACTAACATCTCCATCTTCACTATTGAGGCAATCTCTATCTTCATCGCCTCTCTACTCTCTAGTCTCCTCCCATCTTCACTAGCCACTAACTCACCGGCAACGACTATCTCCATCTTCACCACTGAAGCACCGATGACAACCCTTTGTAGACTCCACCAAAACCCCATCTTCACCACCGAGGTGATGCCGGTGGCAGCCATCTCCTTCTTCACCACCAAATCCATCTCATTCTCCACCTTGAGGAAGGTCCATGAGATTACAACCCAGCCCATTCAGTTTACAAGTTGGCGAGCCGAGCTAAAATTTTCAACTCAAAACGAGCTTGAGCCGAGCCCGAGCCAAGATAAAATACATATCAAGCCAAGTTGAGCTAGACCCAGCTTGCTCAAGTTTGTCTCATTTACACTCCTAATCATGAGTCATAAACTATGTGGTTTTTACAACTTTTAAAATAAATGATATTAGTGTCATAACTTATGGTAACAGAGATCAAGATTTCAAATTTCACTCTAATCATGAGTGGTTTATAGTGAAACCTTTCAACTTTAGCTTTATAAGTAATAAGGGTTAATATTTTAGCTGCAACCTAATTAATTAGTTAATCTAAAGACCTATTTGATGTTTTTTGTCGACATTATTGCTAAGCATTAACCCACATCTTACATACAAATTCAATTAAGCATTTGAATATGCTTAGTTTATCTTGTTCGTCCTCTTTTTCTCTTTTTTATTGTACCTTTTTTTAATCATTCAAAAGCCTGAACTAAGATTAGACAAAAAAATATCAAATCCCTTGACACAAAGATACTAAGGCCCCACTAAGTTTTTTAGCCAACATACAAAATTATCTAGTCTAAGTTTTAGTTGTTGTACCGCTGAGTTATTATTTCATTACTCCAAGCCATCACGCTGCTAAACTGCTCCGCCAAATCAACACACCGCTTGTCATTGAATTGAACAGAGCCGCCAAACCAAGCTAAGCACCAATAATTAAAAAATTTGCCCACAACAAATTTACTTGGAGTTGGACATAAACTTGTGACCTCTTAGATTACAAGTAGGTACCCTCATAACTCTATAAAGTTATGTCAATTTTGTTGTATTTTCACATAGGTGAAGTCTGAGTTTTAATTTGACCAAATTAGGACTCCTTGGAAACTTATTTTACATAAATAATTTGCTCCTCAAAGTCATACCAAGAAGATCTATTTTGGATATATTATATACCATCTTATAGTCTCCACAAAAGTGAAGAGAAAATTGATGCCTCAAATCTAAGCACCTTATTTCCTCAAAGTGTAGGAATTCAAGGTTTCCTGTACGATCAAAATTGCACAACCATAAATTAAAACAAGAATATAAAAGATAACTTCACAACAAAGCAACCAAGCAAACACTTAATGTATATAGATCATAACTTTCACCTCAAGGAACAACAATTAAGATGTGAACCAAAATGCTAAGTCTTGAAATAGAAAAACTAAACTTATGACAAGCTCATAAAAGAAGTAAGAGGTAGAATAGAAGGTCTCTCATCTTCTCAAAGATTAGATTATCTTCTCTTCTCTTGTTATCTAATATAACATTAATGAAGAAGATGACTTAGAGGCTCTCACACACTCGAGTTTCTTGCATACAATAGCTTGCTTATTTAGACGACTAAACAAGATCACTAATTAGCAAATATAAGCTATTCCTAGAGTGCTCCTAGTAAATATGAGAACTATCAAAATAATCTTAATAGTATTACACCAATTATATAAGAGAAATAGCATGATAAATTATAAAATATAAGCAAATAGAACAATAATTTTTAATACTCCCCCTTGGTACAAATTTGCGAATAACTAAATTGACATTTCTTTGAAGTTCTTGGGACTTAGCATTTGGAAAACTATAGTAAAAATATCCACCCAAGTTCTCTTGAGAGCATCCATAAGCTCAATTTCTTCACTAAGCACTTTCTCTCGAATAAAGTAGTGCTCCATTTCAATGTGTTTTATTTTTGCATAAAAAATAAAATAAAATTTTCACCAATTTGATTGCACTTTGATTACAATTTACTTATATCAGATAGCTAATCCCCTTTTGAGCAACACTAACCAAAATCTGGAACGATACATATTCTTTTTAGATATGGGCCGGATAAAAAGCTAACCTTTTTAGATATAAATGCACTTATGCCTCAGCAAGCTTTTTAGTCAATATAGTAAGCTGTTTAGTCTAGGTTTTAAGTCATGTGCATCGTCAAATAATTGCTCCGAAGCAAACGCCGCTGAGACCTGCTCCAAACTATCACATTGTCAATCTGTTCCTTCAAACTAACCGCATTGTCGAGTTATCAACCGAGCCGAGCCATTAAGCCAAGTCATCAAACCACTAAATAATTTCTCTATAATATTATTTGGAGTTGGAGTTAAACTCATGACCTTCTTAGTCATAGAGAAGATACCTACCAACTCTACGAGAGTTACTTAATAAAAGATACATGTTCTTATGCCACAAAATCTGACATTTTGTACTCACTGTGTGTTAGAGTGTGTTGCATATATAAAGATCATTATATATTATTATGTAGTCATTGTATATATAAAAATTGATATATATAACTATTGCATATGTAGACAATATCAATATATAACCATTGTATATTTAGAGTTAGTCAATGCATCCCATCATTCCACTTTGTCATATCAAAATGTATTCCATAAACTTAGATAAGATAAAAGCTAATTTTTCCTTGTTTTATGTTCACTTTATATCACATTAAAATAATTATTATACCATTTTTTTAGATTGATGCTAACCACATCTAAATTAGAGAGACAATTTTATGTTTTATAACTGCTTCAGATTTTCCTTTCAACCTCTGTGTGAACCAAGTTTAAGGTTTTGAGAGTTGCTCTACCTTGGGCTGTTGGGCAGACGAGTTTGTGAGGAGGCCTAGTTTGGTCAAATACTCGGAGAAGTACTACGGCGACGTCTCCTACGTGTCCGGAGAGAGAGGAAGAGGAAGCGAGGAGCAATGGTGGCGGAGGTTGCGAGGTCTGCAGCCCGCCGAGTTCTAGAACGGGAGTGCGATAAGCTTGTCACCCATGCGAGAGATCAGATGCCAAGGGATCCTCTTAAACATCAATAACATCGATACCGAGGAATCTGTTATCGGATTGCGAAATGGTACATCCTATCTCTAATTTGGGTGATCTTGTTCCTGTCTATTTGGAGGCTCTGTTGAGAAAGATGGATTTTTTAAGCGATTTTTGGAGGATTTGGTTGTTGAGTATTTTGTTTTGAATGGATTTGGGATGTGGGTTTGCTTGCTAGGCTGGATGGTAATAGTTAGTTTTACTTTTATCCCTTTCTGATAGACATGTCATGGCTTGGTAGTAATGTTGTAAACTAAGGTAGCACTGACTTAATTTCTTTCTAGTATATTGGTATCCTAATAAATTTTGAGTGGTCGGATAACTTGAACACACAACTTTTCTGTCTATTTCTGTATCAGAATTAGCATTGGTCGACACTTAAAACCATAGAGTTAAAAGTTGAGGAAGCTGGTGCTTTTGCTATTTGACAACAAGAGGGTTTTTTTTTAATCATTTGAGAGTTCACATGTTAGATATAGGTCGGACAAATGATGAAATACTCTGGATACATATTTAAGCTCCACCAAGTTTTAGCCAACATGCTAAGCTGTATAGATTAGACTCCAAGTCATTGCACTGTTGAGCTATTGTTATAAACTAAACACTATCGAGCCATTGCTTTAAAGTCAACCCATCGCCAAGCCATTGAATCGAGTCAACCCTAGCCAAGCTAAGCTATCGAGCCAAGCCACTAAGCCACTTGAAACCTAACAATTGAATAATGCATCGAACCCGGCTTCCAACTAGCATATTTTTTATTAGCAAAATTAATTGCTTAGAGTTGACTCCGTGACCTCTTTGGTCGCCAAGGAGTCACCCTCACATCTTTTGAAAGTTGGGTGGTATTTGACAATCATATTTATCTCCTTTTTTTTCCTTTTTAATTTTTTAAGCCCTATTATGTCTTTGCCTTGGAATAGCTTTGAAATGGTGTATTGGACCTGCTTTTCAATATCATAAGATTTTATTTGATTCATGTCTTCTTTATTATGGCTTTGCCTTTAGGGCAAATTTAACTTATTGCAAAACCTTGAGTGCGTGAGATGAATATGGAGTTATCTGAAATTTGTCATTTTAATCCATTCAGCCATACGAACTAGTAATAGTTAGACAATAATCAAACATATGACTAAGATTACCTTAAATTCTATACCACAATAATCGCAGTAGAAACTAAGGAATACCTAAGGATCAATGTATCAATGACAGTTTCTGGATAGCTGCCATCAACGTTACAATTTGAAGGAACATACTGCATATGCATGATACTCCTAAAATCCACAAGGAACTTTTTATTAATATTGTTTGCATTAAGGATTCCAATATCATGATCGATAACGGTCATTCAAAAAAAACAATACGTATCCATTGCTTATATTGGATCGAATTATTTTTTAATTACGTAAAATTTTAAATATTACTAAAAAATGTAGAAAAATTTCTAAAAATTTAGAAAATGATAAGAAAATAAAAATTACTCACATATGAAGTCTAAAAATTTTAAAAATGTTTTAACATACTCAAAAGTTAAAAGTTTGATGAATCCCGAACTGCTCATAAATTTTTGTGGTCTTTATCATCATAATTACCATAAGTTTATAAATAATAGTGCATATGCTCAAAAAAGTGATTCCATATACTATTCATATTGTACGGATCTTGTTATGTGACTTGTGTTTGAGGAAATTAATAATCACCATATGAATTTTATGTCTAAGGATACTCGGGATAGTAACTAGTATAAGAATCTTATGATGACTCCAAATAATAAATGTTAAATGGATCATAATCATAGGGAGCAACATTTTCACGACAACGTCGCTGATATGTATATACATTATCTGTTTATCTGTTTTCAATCCCTATGCCTTATTGATTTTTCTCAGCGAATGTAAATGAGATGATCTCACCACCATGTGTATCATTCATAGTTCCCAATTTCTGTCGATCTCGGCCAAAACCAGTCGATTAGCTCGTTTTGACTGGGGTATCGACCGTTTATGGCCGATCTCACCCAAAACTGCCGAGAACGGGTGGGATCTGACCGGGACCCCACTCGTCCCGCTGCCTCTCTTTCTATTTTTCTCTCTTTTCTTTCTTTCTCTCTTTTTCTCTTCTTTCTCACTTCTTCCACCGGCAACTAAGTAGATCTCCGACGACCTCGACCTTCAGCGACATTTTTCGATGAAGATTCAACGACCTCGACCTTCGACTTCTCTTTCTCATCCTGCATCGAGTAGATCCAACGACCTTTACTGTTGCTGTTGCTGTGGGAAGTAGTAACACCAGTTGCTGAGAGCCTGAGAGAGAGAGGGGGGAAGAAGTAAAGAAAAAATGGGAGCCTTATTTCTGTGAGTAATTTTTGAGTAAGTTTTAAATTTTGAGAAGGGAGGGGGAGAGAGAGAGCTTGATATTCATCAAAATTTTAAATTTTAAGTAAGTTAATACATTTTAAAAGTTTTTAGGCTTCATATGTGATTAATTTTTATTTTCTTATTTTCCTCTCATTTTTTCTAAATTTTTAGAATTTTTTTTGCATTTTTAAATAATATTTAGAATTTTATATAATTAAAAAATAGTTTAATCCGACAAGAGCAGCCGATACTGCCGATTCGTATCATTATTTTGAATTGCCGATACCGATCCTGATACTAGGAACTTTGGTATCATCAAGATTATTATTGGTACTAGTAAGTATATATATCTCTTGCTGTCGAACGACTTATACTAGCCTTTTCTTTGGTTGTGGTCTCCCCCAATATCACATCTAACTATGAGTTATCTCTATTATCTAATAATCTGTCATTTACTTCTCTGATCTATAGAGTCAAGGGTCTTCTTCATTAAAAATATGATTTAAATTAATCAAATGCTCATTTTTCGTTTTCTTAAATTTCTCTCAATCTTATATTATAATTTAAAAAAAATAACTTCTCCAATCTTTCTATTATCAGCCTGTGTTTTGGTGTGGATTAAGGAGAAAGTAATCTAATTTCTTTCATACTATGATGAAGACAGTTTGATTTAAAATTTTTTTATACTAATTATGTCAAATTTGGTGCCTACACCTATACATAAATAGACCATCATTCAGCTAGAGTATTATGAGATATAACTGTAGCAATTTTAGCAATACAGAATTACCCAACTCTGAATCTATATCTCTTCATCTGAAATAAGAAATATATTATCGCATACATTTAATAAGAAACTAATTATATTAAAGTTTAAAACTTAAAACAAATAATAATGAATTATTTAATTAAATCATAACTCACGTCTTTATTGCAAATGATTTGTTTATGATTGTCGGACTCAAACCTGCTGATTACCTTCCTAACTCTTAACAAGATTTTAGATCATTATTAACATTTGTAAATAATTAAAATCTTGTATTAAGAAAATACTCTATAGAAATTTAAATTTTATAAGCATTCAAAATTTTTAAATATTTATAAATAAAAATAAATTAGTAAATTAAAGCATGCCTATCAGCAGCGTGCATATCTTTATGTAGTTGTCTATGCTATTTGGAATTAATCATCTTCCACCACTTCATATAACTTTTACTTATATTTTTTATTGATTTTTTACTATGTTCATTGTCTCATATAAGAAACCTATCTTAAGCTTGTCATCACTGTATATAAGTCATAATACCTTGACAAGAGACCCAAATACTGCAGTGACAATTGTAATACCATCATAAAATGTATTCTCAAAAGTTATGTTCTTTAAAGTTTT
This sequence comes from Typha latifolia, assembly GCF_019914945.1. Classification (NCBI taxonomy): domain Eukaryota; kingdom Viridiplantae; phylum Streptophyta; class Magnoliopsida; order Poales; family Typhaceae; genus Typha; species Typha latifolia. The sequence goes on along the minus strand of NC_133087.1, from coordinate 13,229,870 downwards.
ACTTAAAGTTTTATCTTTAGGTTTCATATTTTTAATTTTTATAAACCACTCATGTGATGTAAATATCCGTATAATATCATTCTTGTAGTGCATGATGCTCTCTAATGCTAAACAATGAGTGATAAATCTAGTGAGGCGGGGTCTGATGTCTATCATCAGTCATCTGTCTAAGAAAATTAAGAATCTAATCATGATTGTATATAAAAATTGTCAATCTCCTTCATGTATGACCATGTCAATTTCAGACTCTTTTACAATATCTTTTAATATGAGATCAATACAATGTGCAATACATAGGGTCTAATATAAATGGGGTCTCTGTAACTAAACTTTCAGCAGTTTTATAATTGGCTCTATTATTAATAATTACTTTGACTATTCTTTTCACCTATTTTTTGTACATCTATCAACTGACAAATATAATATGCACCTTTGAAATGAGCAATAGCATCCATAAAGTTTAAAAATATTGTTCTTATGCTTGAATACACCAAGAAATTGATTATTTCTTCTACTTTGTAAACCTAACCCATTTCACATCAGTGTATAACCAAATTCATCACAGTACCTTTAAAATGTCTTAATATAAGTATAAAGTTTATCTACCTCTGAATCAAAATATTTAATGGCAATATTATTTGAACTGGGAGGCGAAACACCAAGCCTACTAATTCTATAGCATCAATCATATTGTAATAATAAAAACTATCAACTACATTGAAAAAAAATTAGTTGCAAAAAAAATTTAGAGATAGCCCTACTAATTTATTTTTTTATATTTTTAATTCTCTTGAAAACTGTTTTGATAGAAGTCTGTATACGACCCCTTTTCTCTAAAGATAAGTATCTATTAGTTTAATATCTTTAGATTCTGTTATAACATTAGGAGTTCTAAGAGTAGAACTGCTGCCCCTATATTCTCTTTCTTCTTGTATATGAACTGATCTAGATATTTAAAACTTGAAAGTTACCACCACTACTTTTTCTCATCTCTTTCTTCTCTATATATATTTTTACTCTCCTTCATTGCTCTCCTCATCATCCTTTCTACTCTACTCACTATTATCATTATCAATGTGTACATGGTTATACATCGATTTTTGATGAACCATTGACTGTTTTCGTTGTGTAGATTATTTATCCTTTTTTTATCTTTTAAATGAGCCAACATTTGTCTTCTAACTTTCATAATCACTTGAATACAAGTTGCCACATTTCCTTGCCATCCAGCCAAATATTCTTTCATATAACTGACATCACCATTCATTTTCTTTCCACACAAATTGCATTTAACACGTCGTTTATCTTATCCAATAGTGCTGCAATGTTGCTATCCGATGTCGATATCATGTGACTTCTCTTTTAAAGCCATTTCAATTTTTAGTTTTTCACTATAAGTAAACATAAATAAAAATTAAAATAAAATATAAATTAATTTTAAATTTAAGAAAATAAAACCTCTCTCATTTTTATTTTTATTTTTTTTAATTCTCTGTTCCTTCTCTTTCCTCGCTTTCCTCCCCCCTCTCAAACTCTTTGCTGCTGCTGCTGTAGCTGCTATGCAGAAACTACTACAGCTAATCGTGGGAGGAAAAAAAAGAGGGAATGAGAGAGAAGAATTAAAAACTGAAAAAGAAATAAAAAAAACTCACTTGAGGTTGTCAGATTTTAATCAGAGAACGTCGCAGAAGGTTGAGGTTGTCAGTGGTGAAACTTTGGAAGAGGTGAAAAGAAGAGAAAAGAGAGAAACAAAGAGAAAAGAGAGAGAGAGAGCAAGAGAGATGGCTGGGAGAGTAGGGACATCAAACCATCCCAACCCGTTTCGGCCGATACCCCAACCGAAACTGAAAAGTCTGGTTTGCATGCCCATGAATCCATGAATAGAAAAGAAATTTGACCTCTGATGCAGTAGCGAAAGGTGGAACTTTCTTCAATTCTAGCATTCTTTGCATAGTATGACCTATCTAGTACTTTTGAGATTTGTTTATTATTTGACTTTATCTAAATTGAGATGAATGGAGATTGGAGGAAAAGGATCCAATTTTCCGACCCCCAAAAAATTTGGGATTGAAGGCTTTACTTCATCATCATTTGTGTCGTGGTTGTTATTGTTGTTCTGATATTTTGCTGCACTGTGATTCCACAAATTTATACTTCTGCCGGAGTTGCAATATAAGTCCTCATCGCCAGTTCAAGCTACTTCCATATACAATAGGCCAGCTATTATTTAGGTAAAACTATACAATGCTGTGCATCTGGTGTAATATCCCCTGGTTGTGGCTCATTTTTGTGCCTTTTATGCAGTTTCACATCCTGTACCAACAAATTCAAGCTTGCCTTAGGTTAGATGTAGAACTGTAACGGATATTATTTCCATAGAAGTCAGTTGAAACTTTAGAATCATGGGGCTCCTTACCTGCACCTCCATCTTAAAATGGCTATGGACTTGCAGCCTCACCAATGTACTGGCAGGTATATGATGCACCATCAAGCAGATTACCTCATTTGCACCAACCACCTGTGTTTCGCCACCACCCTGGATTGTCCATTCCTGATTCTATGCAACAGCCTTTGCAATATCCTGTGCATCTCTACCTTCTGATTTTAGAATGTGTGAGAGATTCCTCCTCCTCCTTTACTGCAATCTTCTGTTACTAGATGATCACATCTAGTACATTGCACCAAAGTTCGTGCCTACTTCAGCAAGTATATTAGCTCCTAAGACATCAGAATATATTTTACAAAATAACTCTCCTATTAGTTCAGTTTCTGCACCATCTCCGTGAGTCCTCTCACGACCACATGAACTTCCGCAGACTGTTCCCTTGAAGAATCCTTCATCTCAGCCCTTGCGTACAACCCATACAGATACAGGAACAGAACCACAGTATAATCACAGTAAACTGCTATCACTTGAACCATCAATGCATGCTCCAGCTGTAACCAAGGAGTCTATATTGCTATTGCCTAAGCAGACCTCTCAGAATGTAGGCTGGACTATCCTTGTTATGTTGATTTATTTATCAATCATGATTGTGGAAGGCCAGAATCCTCTGATTCAATTGTGTCTAAAAGCCAAAACCTTCTGTATTATATGATCATTTGTATGGTTACATTTATATATAGATAAAATGCTTGTTACCAGAGGAATAAGCAAATGTTTGCAGAATGATATTGAGTGGGTAAAAGCTGATCTTTAATGAGAAATTGAGTAGGTAGAGTTTTCTGGATTTTCTTCCCCACAGCTTTTTTCTTGCTCTAGTAGACCTCTTTGTTCTGACAGCTCAAATACTTCCTTTTTCTTGTTGTTTATTTATTTATTTTTTTGGCTATATTTTTTGAAATCCAACAGTTTCTGGTGGAACTGCAAGATATTTTGGGACTTACATGTCTCTTACTTTGCTGTGTGTCCTCATACATGTTGCCTTCACTAAGCTGTTTTTGTTTAGATGCTAGTGTTGTTTGTGCAGTGTTTTGTATATCGGAAATGTCACCACACATGTCATGTATGTTGGATTTTGATCTTCTTGCACAGCTCATTTGTTCTAGATGCTTAGCCAGCACTATTCGTCTTTAAATTTAGTGGCAGACAACAGAAATTCCAATTGAATGTGGCATCTGCATTACCTTATTGCAAGTATGTTGTGCTTATATGTATTTATAAGACTATTGTTCTCTTCTTTCTTTAGTTTATATGAGCATTGATGAGTGGCTCCATTTTTCAGATGTTATTTCCTTTCTTATTAGTATACCTTCTGTGTGCTTCTCAAGTAAAGGTTCTCTTTGGTTTGATTTTATTTCTCTTTGCATCTGTTAACTGGATTTTCTATTTAGAAGTTGCAGGATGGGTCTCTTGGACTACTAACTAGAGGGCACAGTCTTTTTTTTTTACTGGGCAGTTGAAAATAGCAGAGGTACCTTCTTCAATGTATCGTTATTTATCGACACTTCTGTACAATTGTGCAACACTTTGGACATTAATTATATTGATCTTCGTCGATTTTCAAAGTCATAGATCTATTCAAGAGTTTTTATGGTAGTTTCATGTTTGAGGGTCATATTACATTAGTGTATACCTATGTTGGCAAGAAGGGTCATGGCCATTATTGCGAACCAGGCTTCCTAGGCGAACTGCTGCTTGTTTGCTAGCCTGAGATGAATTAGAGAGGAATACAGGAGCTTCTGGATCCATGCATGCTTCTAAATCTTGAAACAGAATGAATCATCTCACAAAGCATGGAGGAACTCATATTCAGCTTGTTGGATTTAACCTCTGTTTATTTCTAGGAGTTCTTCCTTCATTGTAGACATGAGCAAATGCTTTTAGGTGTACAATACCTCGACTTCTGAGATGTATCCAGATGCACCAAACACTGATTCTGAATTGATTGTTATTTACGATTACATCTAATTCTGATTAATAGTAATCTTATGGTCATAGATGTATTGTTTAATACTTCCAGGATTGAGTATAAATGGATACCTTATGAGGCTCACTTGTGTACTGGTATATGAACATATGTGTATGTGATTGAATATTTGTTACAGTTTTACCCATAAATACCATAAAACTACCTTGATGATTCTCTAAACTCAGTATTGGTTTTAGAATCTAATTTATATCTAGAAGAGACATGCAATAAGAAGCTCAAATTTATATCTAAGTTGTGGTCTTCATCATCTTCCATTTGAGCTGCCCAGATTAGAAGTTCATTAAAATGATGATTAGATATTAATTTGAACTCAAATCTGGTCAAAAATGTATATATTTAATTAAGAGCTCTTCCTCCAAAAGAGAACAGTAAAGACCTGATAGAGATGACCGGAAAATCCATTGATACGATCCTCTCATGCAGGTCAAGTCAATCGAGTCAAGTTTAGCTAGTTTAATTTGCATATTATCTTTAATTTTAAATAGGAGTAGTAATGGGTCGGATTCATTAGAACTTTACTATTATAAATAGGAGTAGTAATGGGTGGATTATTATTATCGTCTAATGAATATTGAGTTTAGCTAGCTTTTTCTTTGACTAAATATTTAGCTAACTTATTATTTTTGCCTTTATGTTTTATCATAGTCATTAGATTGTCTTTGTCTTTATTTTTGCAGGAGTAAATGGTAGCCCTAGATCTCTTTAAAGCACCCAAACTATAGCACACTATCTTTCTCCACAAGCCACCCTACTTTACGGCAGTCTACTACCACTTGTGGTCGTTTGCCACCCTTTAATAACCGCCGCAATGTTAGATTTTTACAAATTTATCTAGTTCTAACATTTTTCTAGTGTTTTATTTTTAACTTTTCACCTCGACTTCTTATTCACGTGAAACCAAAGCTATTAGAGCTTTAACTCAAAGTACCTCCAAAAATATCATAATTTACTTACGTCCAAATCGATCTAGTTCATAATAGTGGTATCAGAGCCACCATTCATTGGCCGATGATTAACACAAGATTGAAGAAGGAACAACCATGGAAGATAAGAACTCATTTATGTTCCTATGGGAATTTCTCTAGCGCCAACTCCACCACCAACAACTGCCAGCGACAAACCACTCGCGTGGGCAGAAGCCTTGATAGAATATGTGGACTTTATTAAGAAAATTAATGAAAGAGATGCAAACCTCCCTTAAGGGCTTAATCTAGGCTTTGGTAGAGGCCCTACTAGTCACCCACTACCACCCTGCGTTGTCAGCGCTATCAGCCACGGTTGAAACATCCCCCCATGGCGAGAATAATCCAAACTGTGAGGGAAGGGACGAGCTGGCCCAAACCGCGACCTCAACCTCTCCTCCGGTTGAGTAGAGGCCCTCCTACCAATGCAGACCCCGACCATCGCCACAGCAATGCCAGAGCAGCCATCAGCACAAGGGTCGATGTTGTCTTCCCTAATGCAGTGGAAACTAAGGCCTAAAACTTTAGTTTTCCACTGATGGTGATCCAGTCATGCCCACCAAATTGCCACGCCCACTATCTTCCTCAGACTAGAACCATGGCTACCGTTTGGTCTAGCACCGACTGAACGACCATCGTCGAAGACATTTATCGCTTCAACAAACTTGCAGCTGGTACCTGCGGTTCTGACGCTTCCACAATCACCAGCGATCACGGCTGGCTTCCTTGGGTCGATGACAAACCAATGGTGGCCACTGCAACAGTCGGCTATCACCTGGTGGTTGAGTCCAATGGTTACCACTAATGGGAGCTACCCGTTTGTCGGGGTGACTTCATTGAGGTTTTCTACCATTGTCGATCCATTATAGTTGGGGCCTTAAGCCCCATCCGTAGCTGTCGGGGGTCGGTGGACCCGTTGGTGACGCACCTTAGCTACTGCCGGCATCGATCGACCACCTCATGTGAACCGGTTTGGGGCTCATGAGCATGACCTCGAGCCTAAGTATGAGCCTGAGGATGATTGGTGGAATGACCTGGTGGACCTACGCCATTAGACTGACCCGAACTAGTATGTAGACCAGGCACGATGTGAGCCTGTCACATGGGCCTATGACCCATGTGACCAGCATCAATCATGAGTTCACTTGGCCCATGATGGCAGGCCACATTATGGATCCAAGTTTGGATTGTCAAGCTTGATTTTTCAAAATTTTTAGGAGGAGACTTGTTAAACTGGACCTACATAGTGGAGCAGTTTTTGATGTACCATGGCATACCCAACCACCAGAAGGTTTAGCTCGCATCATTTCACCTAGAGGGCGTGGCAATCAGGTGGTACCACTTAGCAGAGTAGATTCGACCATTCGAGTCTTGGTAGGACTTCGTTGATACAATTTGTGCTTGGTTTGATCCGACCCAGTACGAGACTTCCAAGCTATGTTGACTAAGTTGACTCAGTCAATAATAGTTCAAGCTTATCAGGAGGAATTTAAATAAATCTGCAATCGAGTCACTAACTGGTCGGAGTTGGCTCTAAAGAGTACTTACATTAGTGGGCTAAGGCTTGACATTCATGCTGCAGTCAAGGCTCTAAGTCCCACTACTTATGATGAGATTTTCTCCCTAGCTGTACTGATGGAGTCGAAGTTGGACCAGCCGTACCGACTTCGTAAATAGAAAGGAGGAAAGTGACTCACCTAGGACCCACTTGAGCCGACTCCTACTATTTCAGCTCAATACACATAAATGGCTCAACCCAATCGCCAACATATCTCAAGCCACTTTTTACCCAATGACTTGGAGGAGCATAGAAAGAAAAACTTGTGTTTTTACTTTGATAGTCATTTTACTCTCGGTCATAAAATATAAGCGCCAGCTAGTCCATGTCATGTTCTTAGGCGGACTCGAAGAGGATGAACCCGAGTCCATTGATTGGCACGATTGGCTGCACGAGTGCAATGATGTGAATGATTAGTCACCTTGAGGACAAGATTTTAGAAGCGTAGTGGATTGATAAGATCTGATCATATGGGTCGAGTCAACCAAGTCTAGTCTAGCTGGTTTAATTTACTTATTGTCTTTAATTTTGAATTAGAGTGGATAATCTGCTTATGGATCCCATCTGCTAGGACTTTACTCCCATAAATAGGAGTGGTCATCTTATGAACCTAATCTGGATTGATCTGAACATAACATTGGTATCAGAGTTGATGTTCCTCGATTGATGGTTAACATGAGATCGAAGAAGACAAACGAAGAATAATCACCCATGGATAGGGGTGAAAATGAATCGGATATAGATTGTATAATGTGTAACCCATATTGGGATCCATATTTTTGGTCTAGATACAGAATTCGATATAGATATTAGACGGATAGCACTACTTAAAACCATATCCTAACTAAATGGATACAGATAATTTTCGGATAGATGATCGAATTTTAAACGGATGTTGATTGAATTTTAAATAAATTATAATATTTTATTTAGAGATAATTAACACAAAATATTAAAATATAAATTTCTTGCATGTTAAATACATATAAAAATTAGCAAAGTTAATCTCTACAAATAATATACAACACATTATTAGTAACAATATCAATATTCACTATTTAAATAAGCAAACTAAAAATTATAAATCATTTCAAAAAATATGCAGATAAACAGATATTCGATATCCATATCCGAATTCGAAAATTATATTCGACCCGTATTTGAATCTGTATCTAGTTTTTTTTAAAAAAAACTTTCTATCTATATCCGAATCCGTATCTGTATCTAATAGAAATTTTTTTTATCCAAATTCGATCCGAATAGGGCACGATAGCGGGTTACGTCGAATCGTTTTCACCCTTACCCATGGAGGATCAAGATCTTGTTTCTATCCTCGTGGAGGTTTTCTCAGCGCCACCACCACCAACAGCAACTACAAGCGATAAGCCACCCGTGTGGGCGATGGCAATACGTGAATCTATAAAGGAGATACGCGGATACAAGAAGTAAGACATGGAAAGCATTGAGAGGATCGAAATGGTTCTCCAAGAAGCAACAACAGCTATCCTAGATAGACTACACCACTAGCCCTTGCTACTTGTCACAGCCGAAACGACCCCCTATTGCGAGAATAATACAAGACGTGAAGAAGGGGACGACCTGGCCCAACTCGCAGCCTCAACCCCTCCTTCAACCATGGTGGATACCCCTTTGCCCTTATAGACCCTCCCAGCTGCCTCAGTCATGCTAGAGTCACCCGTAGTAGTGGCTTTCAAGTCGTCTTCTCCACCATGGTGAAAGTTAGGGCTGAAGACCCTAGTTTTCAACTAGTGGCGATCCAAGCAATCTCGGCCCAAATCACCACGTCCAGTCCCTTCCACGAGACCCCCACAACTGAGCTAAGCTGGCGGCAACCATAGGAGATGGCCAACAAACCGCTTACGGTGACTCTCTCCACTACAACAGACTTGAGCTTTGTGGGCTTGGGTCCGACTTTCTAGCAACCAACGACGGCCACGATCGTTTTCCGTGGGTTGATGGCCATCCAATGGTGGCCACCATAATCTCTAGAGATTGTTGCATGGCCGAATCCGACGGCCACACTCGTGGTGATATCACTCAAGCCAAGCCATATCGGGTGGCTTCGTTGGGGGTCTCTACCGCCTCTACTCCACTATAGTAAAGCCATGGCCACAAACTATAGCAACCGAGGTTGGTGGACCCGCTAGCAATGTGCTATGGCTACCACTGTAGCAACCCGAGCTCGAGCTTGGTTTTCAACTTTCACTATTGCTCACCGTTGCGAGGACCCATTGGACGTCGATTACCACCAGCCAGCAACCTTGCGCAGTTGTCACTGACGCCCATGCAGCCCATAACGGCCCTCATAGGCTAAAAAATATTTTTAGCCCTAGGGTTAGGTTTTAGCTATTGAGTAGAGAGATCAAGGCATGCTTAATTATCATGATTTGGCTCAATTACCTTCCATGAACCAATTGGGAACTTAGGACCACGGCTTGGGGCCCTAGTACAAGCCCAATGATGATTGATGGAATGACTCGGTGGACCCTCATTAGTTGACTGAGCTAGACCTACATGTAGATTCATGGATCCATGAGCATGACGTGAGCCAAAAGATCTATCTCGCTTACTAGTCACTTTAAGGACAAGATGTTAAAAGCGTGGTGAATTATTATGATTTGACTACGTGGGTCGAGTCGAGTCAATTAGTCTAATTTATTTATTATTTTTAAATTTAAATAAAATGGATAATCTACTGTGGATCCAATCCGTTGAGACTTTATCTATATAAATAGGAGTGGTCATGAGATAACTATGTGGAATGAATCTTGAGTTTAACCAATTTATTCTTATTGCCTTTATATTTTATTATACCAGTTAAATCGTCTTTATCTTCGTAGGAGTAGATCGTAACCCTATATCCACCTTCAAGACTCAAATCCTAGCCACCATCCTCTATCGAGTATTTACTAATTTTTCTTGTGTTGACCTACTTCTACTGTTTTATTTTTAATTTTCTATCTTGACCTTTGATTGAATCAAAAGCCATTAGAACTCTAATTCACGAGGCTACCACCACAAAAAATTTCGTAATTTTTTTACTTCCATATTGGTTGAGATTTGGTTCATAACAGGTCATTGGTTGATTATTATTATTGAATGAATCTTGAGTTTAACTAATTTATTATTATTATTTATCTTTATTTGCAGTCATTAGATCATTCTTATCTTTATAGGAGTAAATGGTAACTTTAGATCCCTTCAAAGCACCCAAACTATGGCCACCATCTTCTTCCAAGAGTCACCCTATTTTAATGCCACCACCACCCTTAGCCGTCTGCTACCTCTAACAACCGTCGCAACGTCGGATATTTACAACTCTATCCAGTTTTGACGTTTTCCCACTATTTTAATTTTAACTTTTTACCTCGATTTTGAATTCATGTGAAACTAAAACCATTAGAATCCTAGGCTATTTCTTATTAAAGTACTATAATTTTCTTATGTTTATATTAATCTAGATCTAATTCGTAACACAGAATCATTATATATGAAATTAAAAGAAGAAATGTTTTTTACTTTCACTCTCTAAAGGTTTTTCTTTAGCCTTCTCAAGCTATGTTCAACTAAGCCAAGCTTAATCGAGCCGAGCTATGTTCAAGTTTGGCTTGAGATTGAACTTCAAGCCTAATTCATATAATCAAGCTCAAGCTCATCTCCTTTTGGTTCAATTTGAGCCTACTTTCGATCTTGATAATTAAATCAACCTTGAATTGAATCAATCTTGATTTAGAGTATATATACTGAGTCTTTCAGACCTTGATCTGATCTAATGATTCTACAATCTAAACAAATGAATCAAATTCGACTCACCTAAATATAGGAAATCAAGGGAGCATGCCAACCACAAGCTCTTCACTTGTGCATGCACTAAATCCTCTCTTTTTTTATTATATAAAATTCTAATTTATTTTAAGTCTGTAGACAAAAATATTGCATGCTTCCGAGGAAAGTAGAGCTCCGCACGTCTGCTTAGATTAATATTATCTCCACGTAGATTTAAATTTAATTTAATGCATGGTGTTTGGGTTTGAGGGAGTAAGTATACAAATTAACTCCTATTTTTCACATGCAATATCACATGGTTAGGTACCCATATGATATATGTAAGATATATATATATATATATATATATATATATAATTTCACTTCGGTCCTTTAACTATCACTATTTTTTACATTTTTTTTTAATTTTAAACTTTATTTATTACCCACATGCATTCTCTTCTCTGAACTAATATAAATATTCATGTATATGATAACAAAAATTCAGTATATGGTTCACGAATATGATAATAAAAAAGTACAGAGCATATGTAAAAGACCTTAATAATTTATCTCTTTCTAAAAGTACTATAAGTGTCATTTAACAGAATATTTATAAAATATTCTTAATTGATGATCATTATAATTAATAAAAACATACGAATTACTAAAGTACTTTTAATTCTTCAAGTTTAGAGTGCAAAATATAATTACTATTTTTTTTCCTATACTATATTTTGATTAACTAATATAGCTTTAAAACAATTTCAAGTCATATATTTAAGGACAAAATTTAACTAATATAATTGTATATTTAAAAGGGCTCAACAATTTCGATAGCAATTATAATTTTTGAAAGAATATAATGATAATTACGATATTTCAAAAAAAAAAAAGGTGACAATTATATAAAGCTCCTAAAGATTCTATTACATGTACCATGCATCTCATTATATATATAATTGCATTTTAAGTTCATTTTTAACTATGATTAGTTAAATTTAAGTGATGTAATTGCCATTTTGAAAGGGCTCACTGGCTTTGATGGAGATTATAATATTTTAGGAACGTAATGATACTTATGCAAAAAATTTAAAAATTATATATATATAGAGAGAGAGAAGTACAATAGAGAAGTACAATTAATGATGAAGGTGGTGTATGTACAAATGTACAACATTGGCTTTGTTACACAACTTCCAACTCTTGTGGAGGTTGCTAAAGTGGTGGATTATATTACTATCCTCATCCATACATACACTTCAAGAATTTCTGAAGAAATTTATAGGTATATAGAGAACTGACGATGAAACTACTTCTTTCTTGTTCTTTAAATTCACTTATTAGGATCCAATATTGATGATATGATAAAAGTAATCTCCAAGAAGAGATCAAGGAAGGAGTAAATCAAGTAATTGTACTTGCGGATGTATCTCATCCTCACGTATACGTACTACTAGAAACATTTGACTTTAGAGAAGTAGATATCATTCTTTATGTATGATATAAAGTCGACTAGTAGCAAGTATAAGAGAATGAGTTTATCGTTTTAAAGATAAAAATATTTGTAATTAATTAGAAAGTACGTACAAATTTAAGGATAAGCTTATCGACTTTCCTCATTTTTTTTAACAACTAACTAGAGATGAAAGGACTACATAATATTATAATAATAGCCAATCAGTACAATAATGGAGTCGATCTCAAATATTTCTTTCATTTAATATTGAAATTAATTTCAGTAAAGACCTAGTTCATTAATTTCAGTTAGCGATCTACTCAATCCTTATAAATATGTTGTACTTATTAGCATTAACATATAGCCAGTAATAGCTAGCAAAATATTCATGCAATAATATTACTTTCTTCTCTTACCGCACTTCACTGTTTAATTACTAACCCCTCATGCCATAAATGGTGCAAATTAAAGTGGGATTCTTCCTTGTTTCTTCACTATATATGGGGTTTAAAGGAAGAAATACTATAATTTAGGCTTCAAATTAAGTAGTTTGTACCAAAGATGCATGATAAATGTAGCTTTGAGGGCAAATAAACTACAAGTGATTAAAGTAAAAGAAGAGAACATGAAAGAACCTGAAAGAAGAAGAATAAAAACAAAATCAATATATAATACAAGTATCTAAAAAATTCATGATAATATTGCGTAAATAGACATAAAATATAACATAAATAGACATAAAATATTAGTTCCTTAGCACAACTCATTCTTTCTAAATAACTTTAAAATTCTGAAATTTTTATAGTTGAGTCGTTTCATCATGTGATATAGAATCGGAGGCCCTCAATTCAAAACCAAATAACAATTATATGTTTAATTTCAAGGACCTCCATTCATTTAATTTTAGATGCACATCTCATATATACCTTAATATATGATATTTATAAGGATCAGTATCAATATTCTGAAACATTATTACAGGCAATGTATTTATTTCTAAAGAATCTCAAAGTGTATATGGAAAAGATAAATGAGAAAAAAAAATCATTTGAGTTCACCAAAGTATATATGAAAAATAGTGATAGTTCATGAAGGTTTAAGTAAACTTATCTATTTTTAAAATATTATAATTATCATTTAACAAAATATTCCTAATTGATGATTGTTAAAGTTAACAAATACATACAAATTACTAAAATACTTCTATTTCTTGTAGTTTAGAATGAAAATTATATATTACTATTTTTTTGTGTAAAAACTTTTTTCCCAGTACTATAATTTGATTAACATTAGATAGCTTTAGAGCAATTTTAAGTTATATATCTAAGGACCAAATGGTAGTTAATTTTTTTAATCTAAGTTCACTTTCAACTGTGATTGTTAGATTTAAGTGACATAATTGCATTTCTAAAAGGGCTTAATAATTTATAGCGATTATAATATTTTAAAGAATATAGTGATAATTATGATATTTGAAAAAAATAGTGACAATTATATTAAAACCCCAAAGATTCTATACATGTACCATTTAACTATATATATATGTGAGAGAGAGAGCTAGAGGTGATTGCATTTTTAAGTCATATATGTAAGGACAAAATGGTCGTTTTTAAATCCAAGTTCATGCGGTGTAATTGCATTTTTGAAAGGGCCATTGGTTTCGACAGGGATTATAATATTTTAATAACGTTTTTTAAATTATATATATATATATATATGAGAGAGAGAGAGAGAGAGAGAGAGAGAGAGAGAGGGGTAAAGAGAGAAGTACAAGTAGAGAAGTACAATAATGAAAGGTGGTGAATGTGCAAATGTACAGTATGGCTTTGTTATTTTGTAGGCTTATGTGTCTCTAAAAACACAACATCCAACTTTTGTGGAGGTGCTAAAGTGGTGGATTATATTACTATCTTCATTCATATATACACAAGAATTCCTGAAGAAATATATAGGAATATGAAGGGAAAGAAGGATATAATAGAGAACTGACGATGTAACTACTTCTTTCTTGTTTTTTAAATTCACTTATTAATTAGGATCCGATATATATTGATCATGTGATAGAAGTAATCTCCGAGAACAAATCAAGGAAGAAGTAAATCAACTAATTGTACTTGCGGATGCATCTCATCTTCACGTATACGTACTACTAGAAACATTTGACTTCAGAGAACTGGATAGCATTCTTTATGTATGATATAAAGTCGACTAGTAGCAAGTAGCTAGCAACTTCAATGAGCAAGTACAAGAGGATAAGCTTATTGCTTTAAAGATAAAGGCCAAATAATATTTGTTATTAATCAGAAAGTAAGGATAAACTTATCGACTTTCCTCATTTCTTTAACAATTAATTAAAGATGAAAGGACCACATAATAATTGCCAATCAGTACAATAATGGAGTCGATCTCAGATATTCGTCTCATTTAGCATTGAAGTTAATTTCACTTAGCGATCTACTTGATCCTTAATTATAATATCTTGATCTTGTACTTATTAGCATTAACATATAGCCGGTAATAGTTAGCAAAATATTCATGCAATATTACTTTCTTCTCTTACCGCACTTCACTGTTAAATTACCAACCTCTCATGCCCAAAAAGGTTGCAAATTAAACTGGGATTCTTCCTTGTTGCTTTTAATCTTCTTGCATCACTAAGGGGTTTAAAAGAAGAAATGCCATAATTTAGGCTCTCAAATTAAGTAGTTTTACCGAAGATGCATGCTAAATGTAGCTTTAATAAGTACAAATCAACTACAAATGATAAAAAGTACAAGCAAGAGAACATGAAAGAACTGAAAGAAGAAGAATAAAAGCAAAATCAATAATACAAGTATCTAGAAAATTCATGCTAATATCTCATAATTAGACATAAAATATTAGTTCCTTAGCACAACTCATTCTTTCTAAACAACTTTAAAATTAATTCTGAAATTTTTATGGTTGATTCATATCATCAAATGTGATATAGAATCAGTGACCCTCAATTTAAATCCAATAACAGTTATATGTTTAGTTCCAAGTATCTCCATTCATTTAATTTCAGATGCACATCTCATATATACCTTAACATACAATATTTTTAAGGATCAATATCCAATATTCTGAAAACATAATTACAAGCAATGTATTTATTTCTAAAGGATCTCAAATATGATGAATTGAGCATAGTGAATCTTCTAGCCTCACAAAATTCTATTCATCATCTACTTCAGCAAACAAGCTTTAGTCATATGGAACAAATTAAGAACAGTTACAGCATACCGTTGCAAATATATATTAGGCTTATGTAACTTTGACCTGTATCATCTAACATGTATTACTAGGTCCCACAATTATTAGATATCAATTAATGATTCACCAAGAAAAGCACTAAAAATGTACCAAAAAGTACCTTAATGTACCATAATGGCATTAAAGTTTCAAGAAAAAGCTTCACGAGTTCAGTATTTAAATGGATGACTGGATTTTTACTGGCCAACTTACTCACAGTACAGAATATATTGAGTTAGACAAATTATGCGAAAAGATAAATTATTACAGGTTATATAATGGATTTGACTTTAATATTTTGCGAGCGCAAATTAATTTATCTCTCACCTAATTAACTTCTAATTCCACTTCTTGGCCAGTTTGTCATATATATCTACTTTTCCAGATGGAATAATGAAAAGTATAGCTGCACTAAACCATGAATGGAACCTAAATTATGTACGGGACAGATAAATTAGCGGAGGTGAGGATTTTACTAAACGAAGCATCTATTTGTCTAAATGAATGATAGGTTTAATATTTCTTTAAGTTAGGAATCCAATCCGAATGATGAGAGAAGAATTGCTAGCTAGCTTATAATGACAGTGAGGTGTTTTTCTGATTTGGCTATTATCATAAACAAAAACTGTTGTCCCACTTACTCTTTAAAAAAAATTGGAATTGTCGATGCTATTTTCAAGTTCTTAACTCAAGTGTAATCTATAAAACTTAAAGTTCTGCATGGAAACTGAAATATCATCTGCTTATCATAGCTTGTATTTCTATAAGCAAGGACTTCATTCAGGCTTCCTTTAATTTATTGAGTGGATGCGGATCGTAATTACGGCACCAAAGTATAGCATTGCCATCTGTAGTACTTCTTCAGCAGTATTCAAAGTATTATACAATCTGGAAATTAATGTAAGTACCGAACTGCTCGGGTAAGTAACAAAATCAACTTCGACGGGGACTATTAATTCACTACTAAATCCCCACTGTATAGGCATGTACTGAATTCTTGCGTACTTAATTATCGGATCTTCTTAAAAGTGAATCAATCAATGGACGTGGATATTAGTGAAGCTACTTCATCCTTTCAATACTTCGAAGAGTGTCTTTGAATCTTAGTTGTTTAGTTAGAACCTCTTAAATTGTGTACCTTGATTCTGCTATTCATTCTGTCTCTTCTAGAGGATTCATCACATTGGTCTCTAAATTTGTAACCATGTATTCAAATGTCTAAAATAAGAGTTGAAATTTGACTTCTAGATCCTGGATGCTATTAATCCCGCACTGCACATTGGTAAGCACACGTTGTCATCATGTTCTCATTGATAAGGAATCATTGATGCCCAGAAATATTAGACTAAGATTGCCTGCCTTGCTAGAGCATGCATCAAGTGCAATTAATGTAATGTGTTCATTTACTCCACCCCCAGATTCATAATTAATGCCCATGCTGTGTTGGGCTAAGATAATTGCAATTGGATTTGTCAACCCATGAAAGAGTCAAGAAAGACCCTGGTGAAGATTCTCCTCCTTAAGACTAATTGGTCCAACTCTAAAACAAACACCTTAATGTGGGAGGATTAGCATTTGATGACGAGAGTCAGGTTCTCAATCCATGTGGGGAGAATTAATGACAACAGATTGTATTAACTACCAAACTGACTTGCTCTTACATCATCTCTTTAGTTTAAGGGCTTGCAATTAATGTACTAGCATTAAACTAATCTCACCACAGTGCTCTCATTATATGGGTGCAAATAACTCCATAAACAAATGTAGAGTCTCAGACTTCCAATGTCTTTGCCTATTTTAAGACACAGAAGCATAACATGTCTTTCCTAGAGAGTAGAAAATTGGCACCATAGGATTCCACACTGCTGCCCATGGGGCAAATATCATAGATTATGATGAAAGACATAAAGACTATTAATGCTTTCTTAATGAACATAACCAAGAGCTAGCTCCCGTACATTGCGATCGAGATCAGACAGCCGCACGAACAAGATTCATCATTAAGTAGCACTCTACAAGAAATTTGCATGCTTCAATCGACTAATCGGATGGTCTGTAACAAGCGGTGACATTAGGTTTTGTGGCTATTTCCCTAGGAAGAACAGGTATTCTACTTAGCGAGGCATCCTTGATCATTAATGCCATGAGATCTTTATGATATATAGCGAAAATTATCATTTGTTTGTTGCTTGGCTTGGAGTTTCTATGGACTCGGATGTTAGATCCACGGGGAAGTGATCTCGGGAAATGAGGGAAGGTGCCATCTGAAGTCAAAAATTAAAACACACACATGACACGCATGGTAGCTGTGAGTGATCCAAAGTTTCTTTTGCATAGTGAAGCTTCCACCACCTCTCTTCCTCTATTTATAATTGGTGATCTTGATCATATATAGTTATAAAGTGATTCCTATTCCATGTTAATACTTTGCGTAAAAATATCAACTATGACCGTATATGGTGCACATATGTATACACACGTATAAATCAACATGTAATTAAGTTTCTTCTTAATGAAATTCAAATTGAAGAGCATATAGAAGAAGGGAATTGCAATGTTAATTACAACGGCCATCATTAGAGTTCTCTGGTACCTTAATATGTAATAAATGCACTTTTTGCTCCTTTGGCCATCAAACAATAAATTGCTATTTGTTAGAATATAAAATATAAAAATTATTGTTCTCTAATAGTTTAAGTTTTTAGACTAATTTGTGAGTTAATACTGTTAAATATGGGCCATTATCATCTAGTTGCATGATAGTGTCAATGTAGGTTTTGACTGATCTATTAGTTAGGTGCTTATGCATGCGATTGCCTCTGTAAAATGAAAGGCAAGTCATTCATGATATTTAAAAATACCATATTCAAATGAATTATTAAGTAAACGGAATTATTAGTAAATCCAAAAATTATCTTCAAAGAAAAAAAAATAGTAACCAGTTCCTTGAATCACCATTTACAGTTGCACCTGATCGGTGATGAATCTCTATCCAATTTGATTAGCAAAATCTATTGCATATTTCCTGTTCAAATTTGCATCTCTTGGAGGAGGTATGCCTAAGCCAATTGAAGTAGATAGTACTATGGTTCTTCCTTTATTGTATTGACAATTAAAAGAGAAAAGAATTAGCACTATACTACACAATAAGGTCATAAACAAAGTAATATTCGAAGCAGCAAAATCTGCAGATAGTTTCATCTTAATATTAGAACAAGTTTCCATTGATCTTAGTAAGTTCAATTGGATCAAATGACATCAAATATGCTTGTAAAAAGTAATTATAACACCGCCATATGACTAACATTCTAGATTTGTGTTTCAATTAGTCAAGGTGGTTTATGAAAAATATTCAAGAAAGGAGATACCTATCTTGAAAGCTCATGGAGAGATCTCTGTATAGTCCAAAAACTCTATTATATATCATAACTGGTCAATAGATAGTAATCGATCTTGCTGATAGGTTATCCATTTTCATATGCTAATTAAACTTTTCATGTATGTATTGGACCTCTATCCTATCAAACTTCTTATGAGTTTCCATAGTTCTAATTTGTCAAGTGGATTTATATCATGAAAGTGCCTCTTGAAACAACACAATATTTTTATACCTTTAACCTCATTCTTTCTTCCTCCACTTATCCAGTGTCTACGTGCCTTCCATAGTGCAAACATTTTATTAATTAATTCAATAGTTTTAGTAGACAAATTCTGTAGTTCCATGTGCATGAAATTCCACTTGAGTTAGAAGATGATGGTGTTTGAAACTATCCATTTAATCGGATTTATAATGTAACAAGTAATAACATTCTCTCTATAAATTCTCTGTAGGTAATGCTGAAATTAAGCTTATAATAAGCGCGTTGACATTACTGATGCATTGCATCTAACTGTAAATAATAAGTGTCATGCAGTAAACCTCCATCTAATAGTAAATTAATTATAAGAATTTTCAATATTACTTATCTCATGCTAATTATCCTACAAAGTCTCTTGCCAACTTAAATGGATATATATATATATATATATATATCCTATTGCATGTCAAGCCTATACACAAAGTACATGCTTTTATTTTCTTTTGAAGAAAATACATCTTCATTATATTTTACCTTGTAATTAAGTTATGATTGGAGTAGAAAAAAGAATGTTAAGAGTGATTTCTGAAGAGAATAGCCTCTCAAAATTTCTTGAGAATGTGAATATACCCGACCAACAAAGAGTAGAACAAAGGGACAGGCATTTTGTATTTCCAGACTATAGGGTTGTTAAAATTCAGCCGAGTTACCATTACATCTCATGAGTGTTACAAAGTACCAAATGGAGAGCAAAAGAAGAAATAGAAAGGCATTTCATTTTCCCTCAAAATAAGCTTCAAATTATATATGCCTTCTATTTTCTCTTTGCATGAGGAAGCTAATCTCCTTCATTTTTCTTTTAAAGTTCTTTCTGATTCACCCTTTTAAGTTGTTTGGGTCTTCTTCCATGGAAGAGCTCATTTCCTGTCTCTTTGGGAGGATAAGATGGCATCAATGGCCTCCTTCACTTGCGAAATCTCGGGTGCTTTCCCACCTTGTGCAGGCCAGAACTCATCAGTTGCCAAAACCTATATAGGGATCAGATACTATGATTAGTATCATTCATCAAAATAAGTAGCTAATTATCAAGAATCTACAAGATTTTTTTTTTTATTTGCATGGCTCAGCACCTTTACTTGCAACTGGAGAAACTTCACATAGCTAATGGCCTTCTCGAGCATCGTAACCAAATCAACCTATGAAAGTTCGCATGGAAATTAAAATTTCACTCAAAAGATCAATGGTATGAAATAAGAATGAGCAAGTAAAATGCAAAGGCAATTGAAAAGCCAATGAGCTGAATCTTGGATAAGGAGTTGAGATTCACCTTTGTCCCATTAGGCACAAGATCTTGCAGAACTTTGAGCTTCTCACTGATCCTCTCGCGTCGATTCTATACCATGCAATAACCACGATCAATTGAAGTCCAAATCCAATAGAAAACTTCATAGAATTGAAGATTGTTAGACACAGTAGAGATAATTTTGCACACACCTTGGCTGCAATACTTTGAGGATCTTTGGATGGACTAGTAGATTTCGCCTTTGTCTTCCTATTGATACCACCACACTGCTTCTTAGGAGTTCGCATCTCACCACCCTGCAACAAAAATATATAGTGTTCATATCTGATATATTTAGGTCGCTGATCAATATAAAGTGTTTTCTCAAAATAGGAAAAAATCTAAGAGATCTATATGTATATATATATATATATATAGACTTACCATATAAGGGCGCTTCTGTGAGGATTTGTCTTGCATCATATTCTCTTGATCAATTCCATCCATGGAGCTTGCGCTCGGGTATAACAACCCAAACTGCTCCTCCCCATATCGATCATCTTTTGTGTCACTTGTCGTCATCAAGCTATATCCACCGCCCACATCAAAGCAATTTTGATGATCTTGAACAAACTGCGAGTCGATGACGGCGGCGCAGGAGTGGTTCATCCGGTAATTTTGATCCACGTTATCGATCCACAAAGCGCAACCCTCCTCCTGATCACGTTGCTCGAAGCTAAGAACCGAGGAGCTCGAATAGGCCCAATTATCCGATGCAACTACCGCGTAGTTCATACCGGATTGAGCTTCTTGCAACGGAGAATTCACTGCTCGGAGCACGAAGCTACTAGTAGATGAAATATTGCTTGGATCGGAAAGGATGGGAGAGAATCCACTTGAGTAGTCTCTTTCCTGGAACTGTGAGGTATGGTTGCTCTTGAAGCCGAAGAGTTCGAGGGGAGGAGGGCCAAGAAGTGGAACAATAGTTTGCCCGTCCAAGTGAACGGGGTCGTAGATCGATCGGGCTTGCGAATCATTCATTAGTGTTCGATCTTTCGCAAGAGCCATGGAAGAGAATAGAGTAACAAAGAAGAAGAAGAAGAAGAGGAACAAGTCCTTAATGTGGTGTAGTAGTGTTTGTTCTCAATGCATGGGGATGGAACTCACCACTTTATACTTATATATAGAGAGAGAGCTGAGATCCACATGGGAGAGTTAGAGAACACTTGCATTTATGTTTGTGATGAGTTGTTAGCTTGGGTAATTAATGTAGCTAGGGATGAGAGAGAGAGAGCAAAAGGGCCGCCGGAACTATCGCACTCCCACGTCTAAGATTCCAAAGCTAAAACTATATACAAGATTGCTTCTCTCATCTCCTCCTCCTCAGTAACAACATCACGTGGCCTTGAGAGACATGTGGTATTATTGTAGTAAACTTCTCCTTATCACTTATGAGAGAGAGAGAGAGAGAGTTATAATTCTAGACAAGAGACGAGTTAAGCATTTAATGCATCTTTTCTTTATTTGCTCTCCATGTCGACATACAAGAAGACATCAGAATTGCGGCTACATTTGATCATCTCGGTTGTAGGGGGTGTAAGTCTCTCTCTTGGAAACCCTAAAGCGCTAGGGTTCTTTGGCATTTCTGACATGTATAATTGTATATAGCTCCTCTTAGCTTCTACGTGTATTTGGTCACGTTAAGTAGTTGTTCATATATAATGGACGTTCATGATATAACTAGCTAGAAGCACTTATTATTGATCACTTGGATATATGCATAGCTGAAACTTTTTCTGCAAACATCCTGCAAGAAATAACAGGTTGTTTTTTTTTTTCTTTTCCTTCTCTTAAAGGACAAAATGTTAATTTTTTTCTTAGAATTATACATGGAACAACATGCACATACATTAACTGATTTGGATGATTAGGAATAGGGATTATAATACACGTTTCTCTAATGGTCACTTGACGCTTAGGTAAAATTTTTTTTTTAATCATGAGGTTTAGATGATAGACATTTGTTGTACGATCTTGTTTAATTAATGGCATGATGTTCGATAAGAATGCCGAATATTTCAAGAATTCATTTTGGCGTGCAATTTTTAAGGTCTTAATAATTTTGAAACAATTATTATATCGACAGATTGTATATATAGAAAGAGTTTTTGTCCCAATATATATGTGTTTTTTTTAGTTTTATGTTATTAAACTACTACTACTACTACTACTACTACTACTAGTATTATTATTTGTTGTTGCTGTTGTTATTCCTATTAATGAGAATAGTTATAAATAATGAAGAAAAAACAATTACAGACAGTTCAAATCAAAGATCAACACTAGTCGATAGAAATGCTGACAAATTGCAAATAATTTACCTTAAGGTAAATTGCTTCTTATTGCCGATTTATTTGAGAACACACCTATTAGTAAATAGGCTAAATTTTAGGTATGACTTATACCTTAGAAGTATGACATATGTTTCAACATTGAGCTATAATTGATAAAGTGATTTCCTTTACAGTTCTTCTATTACATGCATGCCATTCATTTTCTTTCAGCCAAGTGTGGTTATGGATTCCACACATCAAGCAATTTGAATTTCATGCTGAATTCAAGATAGGAGTAAAAACTGCATGTTCCATTCTATTTGTATCATAATTAATATATAGGCTTACATTAGTTTCAAATTGGATCACTTGGAGACTCCATCAAGAGGACGGTCTTCTCCTTAACATAGATATTGCTCACTTGCTAATTGTCAAGGGTTTCTCTTGCTTCTAATAATATTATGAAGATTGAAGTTTTAACGTAGTGTGGTGTTATACACAAAGTTTCTGATTCCATCTCAAAATTTTGGTTCTAGATTGAGATGAGATCCAGAAGAATAATTTTAATGCAGAATCAGATCTCAGTCTCATTAATGAAGTGCTTAAACTGCGAGTCTTATGGAAAAAAATCAATTTCGATCAGACTGATCGCATAAAATTTCAGCTTCAAATTCGATCTAAGCAGGCATATTCCCTTGATATTCCTACCTAAATATACGAGCCAATCAGGCTCATATCCATTCTTTACTGATCTTAGTTTGCATTAATCAGACTAATTTCTTAAACTGGCAACCATATTTAATGATGGGAACACTAAGATTTCTTTAGCTGTTAGTTTAATTTAGGTTAACATGTATTAAATGATCATCACTTGATAAGTGGGCAGCATGTCAGGTGATATTTAAATCCTTGACTTTGGGTTTAGGCATCAAGAAATGGAAGTGATTGTCTATGACGCCATAAGAGCAAATGAATGCATGCAGCTGTGAGAGTAGATCAGAAGAAGAAGGCTTAATTAATGGATTGGTTTTAAGAATGTCAGCTTGTTAGGCTGGTAGCATCCAATAGCTAAGTGAAGGCCACGCGGGAATCCCTAGAACTCAACCTCTAATTAAATGGAATTATGAGTTCTTTTCCTTCAAGAAATTTGAGATGGTGGTGGACATGAGAAAAGATATTAATGAGGGCGTCCAAGTACAGGCCCTCGCCGCCATTTTGTTCTGGAAGATGGAACAAAATAAAGTTGCCATTTGGGTTCAGTTTGATTGGCGAATAATTATTAAATTAATGCGTAGTAGATGAATGAGATTCTTATCCTTGTACATGGCTGGATAAAGGAGGAGGAGGATTAACTTTTGCATCAAAAGAAATCGTCTTAGTAAATACCAATCTGCTAGTTATTGGTGTGTTTC
Organism: Typha latifolia; assembly: GCF_019914945.1. Lineage (NCBI taxonomy): Eukaryota > Viridiplantae > Streptophyta > Magnoliopsida > Poales > Typhaceae > Typha > Typha latifolia. The sequence goes on along the minus strand of NC_133087.1, from coordinate 13,205,794 downwards.
GAATCAGATAAGAAGGCACAGATAAAACTACATTTTGACAAAGGGATCAGTGTTTCAGATAATTTTATGCACTGCTTGGTTGATGTATTCACGAATAAAAAATAAAAAAAGGTTTTGTCCATGAATCAAATTCCACTTTCCATGCCCCCCCAAAAAGGGGGCCTTTTATATTTAGCCTACTTCACAAGTAGAATAAGACCAACATTAGTATAATTATTATAATTTCTTATACTATCATAAATGGACGAAAAAGAGAGAGGAGGAAAAAAGGGAGACTGATTAAAATAATAGTTAATATCCTTTCAGTAGTAAAATAGTAACTAATAAATATTAAAATATTATATGAAAGAGTAATATATGCCTACGTGGTTATTTACTTATACTTACTATACTAGAACTTCTTCACCAGAATAACTATCTAATCCAAAAAGATTACTGTAGCTCCTAAAGAAAAAGCATTTGACAAGAATCCTGTAAACTAGCATGTACGTAATTCCTGTTCATAAAATCCACAATCAGGAAAGGTGCGTAGATGGACTAATGCTGCATATCCATCAAATTAAGGAGGTCCATAATGGGGGCAGTAATAGAAAGACTTGCAATAAGTTTATGATATGATTGACAAAATTTACAAGCAATAAGTTAACCGAAAACCAAGATGACAACTTAAATCAACAGTGTAGAGCTGCTTGTAGAACTTTTAAAAGTGGCCGTATCCATCTTCATCTCATTTGTGCAGAGAATCTCTTTGCCTCCTTGCACATTCTGAGTGATGATCCAAGCGAAATAAGCACATATACTGCAAGGCAAGAACATCATCACTACAACACCAGCATAGGGACTACTGATAGTATGTATAAATAAGACACCTAAGTATGCTAACTACATCAGAGCAAATAAATTTAAGGGGAGAACACATTATGACCCCTTGGGGTTAAGCCTGACTTTAGTTTAAAAGGCGACCCTTTAGTTATCTGAATTCACAACATCCAGTTGAACAGCAAGGATGGAAAGGTAGTGTCCCACTGTGTATGTATGTGTGGTGATACTGTCATGACATATGGTTAAACAACCTACCTTTCATGCCTTAGAAGAATCAATATATGGATACCATAATTTCATGGAGTTCTAGGGTAATTATTCCCCAACCACAAGCAGAGATAATGTCCCTAAAAAAGACAGACAGAGATAAATGAAAATAACTGATAAACAGGAAACATAAACATTTATTAGCATATAGAAACCATGCCATGCACGAATCGCATAATTTTGGCAATGAACCTATAGAATAATAGATCATCACATAAGAGCAAATCCTCCTATGGCAGATAGACATGATCAAATGGCCCAGCCCGCCCATGCCCGGCCCTGTTTGGACCGGGCTAAGCCCGGCCCGGACCCGGTTTAGGCCCGGCCCGGCCCGAGCCCGAACTACCCATGGGCGGCACGGGCCAGCCCTTTGCCCGCCCGACCCGGCCCGAAAGCCCGCCCGTCTGCTACAGTGCTTTTGCCCATTTGCTACAGTAATTTACCATTGCTACAGTAAAAAAATATTTTAGTATTATACCATTTTGCATTATTTTAAGCAGACTTTTAAAAAATTTTAATTTTTTTTAATTTTTTTAAATAGAGGAATATAAATATTTTAAAAAAAAACTAATAGTTAAAAAAATTCTAAAAATAGCTGAAATATGGGTTGGGCTGGCCCGGCCCGATCTCTCACGGGCCAACGGGCGGTAACGGGCTAGACTATTCTAGCCCGGCCCGGCCCGAGAGATTAATGGGTCGGGCCGTGAACAAAGACTTAAGCCCGCTTGGCCCGAAAAGCCTGGCCCGAACCCGGCCCGGCCCGCCCGGTTATCATGTCTAATGGCAGAGGAGAATGTAGATACAACAACTAACTCGACTATGGCAGTAAGCCCAACTTCTTGGGGTCAGTTAAAAGAGCATGCTCATAGAAGCACTTCAGGAGCATTTTTGTTTATTCATGAGAAAAGGCCTACTAGAGCTTCTCTTTCTTGGTGCTCTTTCGTGAAACAGTCGCTCAATATCTCATTTATATGGTCACTCTAATCTCAGGTGATGGCATCCAAAAGTATGGCCTGGTGTTTTTACATGTTTGGCAGGTGGATAAGCAGGAGCAGATGTCAGCCATGTTAAAACAGGAATTGGTCCAGGTGTAGGGGTGAAAACGGGTCGGATTAACTCCGACCCGACCCGCTATCCGACCCGACTCGGATCGGATTCGGATAAAAAATTTCTATCCGATTCGGATTCGGATACGGATACGGATAGAATTTTTGAAAAAAATTCGGATACGGATTCGGATACGGGTCGGATATAATTTTCGAATTCGGATACGGATATCGGATATCCGTTTATCCGCATATTTTTTTAAATGATTTACAGTTTTTTAATTTGCTTATTTAAATAGTAAGTATTAATATTATTATTAATAATATCGTTATATATTATTTATAGAGATTAATTTCTCTAATTTTATATATTTGACATACAAAAAAATAATTTCTTATAAAAACTCTTAATAATTTTGTGTTAATTATATTTAAATAAAATATTATAATTATTTTAAATTTAATCAATATTCGTTTAAGATTCGATCCTTTATCCGAAAATTATCCGTATCCGTTTAGTTAGGATATGGTTTTTAATTTTGTTATCCGTCTAATATCCGTATCCGAATCCGTATCCGAACTAAAAATACGGATCCGGATATGGGTTGAGCACTATCCGATCCGTATCCGATCCGTTTTCACCCCTATCCAGGTGTGATAAATATATATGTAAAAAAGAAAATTACAGGAAAATTGAGATAAACAGGGAGAACAACCAAAAGCCAAGTATATATAATTATATACTAGCACTTAATCAATCAACAACACTCATGTATCTTTGGAATTAGTAATGGAAGACAAGGAAAAAAAAGGAAGGAAAAGAAGATGAAACAACAAGAAAACACAGTAAGAAGCTGGTGAGACTGAACCACACCATACCGTCTAAGGCCAATAAGCTATAGCTCATATTGTTCCAACATTATCTTCTCTCAACAGTTTACTCAGAGTTCTAAATCTCTCCCTATTATCTCTATCCTTTTCTTATGTCTGTTCCCAACCTTCCCTTCCAATCTCTCCATTTACCCACTGCCATTCCTCTCATACAGTAGATACCTGTCACTGCCAACACACCCTCCTTGTTTTCTCTTCTGTTAGGAATTAGTAATGGAAAAGCAGAGATATACTATGCTGGAGTGTTGCATGGCAGATGGTTGAACTGAGAATGTCAGCGCAATCATTTCCATGTAAAATAAAGTTTCTTCCTCCTTTCTCTTTTTTATATTGGATACCAAGCAATTCTTCTATGATACCTATTACTATACATATATAATCAGAATTCACAACAATTAACTTCGCAAGATAGTTATTTACTATCTTAATACAAATTTTAGCTAGAATATGAAGCACAAATATGGATATGGGTTATGCATGCAATATCGGTACGTGAATATGGCAATTCTTGAAAAATAAGGATACGGTACGTTTGGGAGATGTACCTCATATATGTAATAATAATATGTATACATTGATGTTTGCACATACATATTAGTGTACTTGTACTTGTTTTTTTCTATTGAGAAATTATATATTATTGTACTGAGACCTCCAATCTGTCCATTAAAAAGAACTACCATTCATAACATGATTTTCTAATTAGGCCTTTTGCAAATGTATGAACCATGCCTCTGTTCACAAATAAAATGTCCTAGATATGATAAGAAATGAAAGTAATAGTCTCCTTCATTTGGACTCATATTAAGTTGAACTGCAAAAATATCAAAGAAAATATTTGATATATATCAGGAAGTTCCGATAAGTATCATATTCAATGAGTACTGTATCCGACGAGTATCGCATCCAATACAGTGTCCAATATGGATACATCGAAAGGATGTAAGTATTCGTGTTTCCTAGTAGCCAATTCTGGACTTACATTTTTTTTTCTTTACATAAGATAAACCATAGTGACTAAATATCAACAATCTATGTTCTGGAATTCTAAACACTGCTAGTGTATCACCACTTCTAAACCTGAAGCTAGTCAGCCCTTAGAGCATTCCATCCATTGAAATTTCCCAGCATGTGGGTAGTATATATTGTGATAATTAGAATTGATACCTAAAACCCAAGTTAATTCATACACCCAGGTATTTCCCAAGACAATGTAGAATACTACGAAAATTTTATGATTGATTGGTTTGTTATTAAATTGAGAATAGATAGATGGCAATTTGCCACCACAGTGGCAGCAGATCATGCCTTCTTTGGGCAGTCGATGCCCACTACTGATTGCTCCACTCCCCTTTTCTAGTTTTGCAACTGCCGTTAAGGTTATTGTTTTGATGTAAGCTAGTCTAAGAACAATCCAAAAGAGTGAAGAAGTCCCCACACATGCATGTCACACATTACCTGCACCTTCCTCACATACTCTAGTAGAAAAGTCCTAGTTGGACTTTACTTAGCCTGCAAGCACATCGACTCCCAAACACCAATTTTAATTGTTATCCCAGAATAAAGCAACCAAAAGAGTTGTTTCATGTCTTGATCGTGTTGTCTCATTAGGTCAATTACATGCTTGGTTCCCAAAATCAGCCAATCCCGAGTCAGATCGATTGATCTGGATTAAAATGATCCTGATCCTAATTAATGACTGATTTCGCTCTAGGACCAGCTAGTTTCGACCATATTGGCTAGATTGGTTGAAACTAAATTTGTTAAGATTTAGGGCAAATCTAAAATGTATTTATCATATGATGTATTAGTAATTGATGTCTTTAGCTGTCTTTTTTTAAGTTTTTAGTTTTACCCTCTATATCTCACACGCACTCTCTTTCCACCCCCTGACACTTTATCGAGCTCATCTGATAGTCAAACTAGTGAGCCCCTTCGACTACTCCGCTGGTCAACTTAGGTGAGTGCTTTTTTTTTATTCTAATTTCTCTTCTAGTCTTCTCTTATTGTCACCTGCTCTTTAACTCCCATTTTCTTACTGTTGTAGAATAACAGTGAAAAGAGAGATATCTTTCTTCACTATTTGTATGCAGTAGTAATTTACAAGCTTAAAAAAATTTTAAATTTAAATTAAAATTTATCATAGTTTTGAGTTAGTTTTTTCTTTAAATTTTAGACTTTATATATGATTAATTTTAAGTTTCTTATTTTTTTCTTATTTTTCTAAATTTTTAGAAAGTTTTTTATATTTTTAAATAATATTTAGAATTTTACGTAATTAAAAATAGTCTGATTAAATACAAACAACCGATCCCAATCCCGAAATTGAGATTCAGAACCTTAATTACATGAATTTACAATAATTGCAGGTCCTCTTGTTATACACAATGTTGCAAATTATTTGAACTTAGTTACAACTCCACATGCCACTAACTCATCCTAGTGGAACTAATGTGCAATCTAGGTGAAACCAAAAGGTGGACTTCATGATGAAATAGAACTTGGTTAAGTCAAGCCCAAGATTGACTTGTATATTGGCTAAGTAATTAGATAATTTGAACTAATAGAAATCCAAGTAAGATTGAGCCACTCTTGCAGGACTAGAATTTCATGCATGATTTAGTTATGTAATTTGCACTAGATATAGCCTCAAACCCTGAGTGACCTTGAAGCAAGTGTTTTGGATGACTCTGAATGACCAATTTTACTCCTACATTAATGCCTTTTATATCTTCAGGTCAGGTTGCATGTTATATTAAGCCTCCTACAACAGAGAGCTTGAAGTTCATACTCACCAATCCCACTTGCTCCTCGTTCACTCTTTCTTCTCTCTCAAGTTCAAGCTTGCTTCTGACTCTTTGAATCAATGTCCAATCTAGTTTGGTTCCACTGGATATATATTGGCTTCTTGAAAAATATACCCATGAGATATCCTCACAGACTAATTTATACCTGACATATTCCTCAAAAACCAATAATAAACTATCTATACATCCAAAGATTAATCATCCATAAAGTTCACATGACACTGTTAATCTGTTGTGCAATTTCTTTCCTGAAGAGGTTCTATTAAGTAGATATCAAAAGAAAAATAATAATTTGATATAAGACATGACACAATGTTAGAGGCCAAAGAAGCAATAACAGGAGTAGAGATATAATGGTCAATGAATAAGACAAAGAACAGCACAGCTAGGTTTCATCAGAGTCGATGCAAGAAAAGTAGTCAGAACAGACAATAGATTGGATGGAGTTAAATAGTTCTAAGGGTGTCCTACCAACGTTTCAATAGCTAATAATCAATGACACTTTATTCTCCAACTGCAAAAGGATAGTCTAATTGATAATAATTGGAAGGCCTGCTAACAGATAATACCTTTTGCATCAAAAGGAGGCTTTGATTGTTGAAGAAACCAATGCCATTGAATCACAAGAACAGAGAGAGAGAGAGAGAGAATATTGATGAACCAAAACAGGAAAACAACCGGGCACTTATGCAATTTCAAGATCTGTTAATCAAAGTAACATTCAAGATCTTTTTAATGATCTTATAGTGACAGTTTCTCTGTGTAACTGTGAGACAGGCTGAAGATACGGAACTCAAGAAGATGCAACTTTATGAAATTTGGTGTATGAAGGTAATTGGCACTACTAGAGTTACAAGAGAAAAAAAGTAACTTCTTTTAGGTTAAGAATTTAGAAACATGTTCTAGACTGTTTCATAATAAATAATAAGCATCTCTAGAAATGAGAAACTTAAGAAGATTTATGATGAACCAGGCAATAATTTATTGTTGTGGCATCTATGCAGCCTTTTTTTTCTCTTCATTTTTCTTCTCCTTTAATATGCTATTCCACAGATGAACAAAAGTGTTTCTTCTAAAAAATTGTGTCATTATTTCCCTCATTATTCTCATAATTGATCCTTCTTGGTAAGACCTAACTCTCCTCTTCATTAAAGTCAGATACCTATATTGGACAAACCTGGAAATTCATATCTCACTCCTCCAATGTTTACTAATCCTCATCCACACCCAATGACAAGCAAATAGGATGAACATGTGGAACAAAGCAATATTCATTTCAAATTCATTCTTATACCAGTATTGCTAGGCATCAGCCCATAAAGCATCACATTACTCAGGTATATGCTATGAAAACCATAAGTTACGAGAACCCAAAAATTAGGGAAACATTGGATGCTTCAAGAACAAGAGGATCACATGCTTTTTGAGCGCCAAAACAATAATTTAACCTTCAAACATGTTGAAGACCATTAGCTAAAATAGATTAGCGTTCCCTTTCTGTACATTTCCAAATCTAAAACATATCTACCAAACGAGAAGTAATCCAGAAAAAAAAAAAAAAAAGCCGCTATCACACATAAAGAGACCCCAGTCAAAGTACACGACTAGTGCCAACTGCATATCTCTACAACAAGTATGAATCAAAAGCAGTGAAAGTATACTAATTGAAAAGAACTCACCTCTTAGTAGAGCTCGAGAAGCGATCAAAATCCCCCCTTCCTATTCTATAGATCAAGAACAATCAGCATCCGGGTGCTGTGCCTGCCGCCGGAGCTCCTCGTCCGCCCTCCGCAAGAACTGATCCCACCCGCTCCCCTCCCCTGTATCCAAGTAATCGTAGGGCACCGCCGTCTTCAACCCCGGCCGCACCCCGCACTGGCTCTCCACCACCCTAAACTCCACTTCTCCATCCTCTTCTCTGTCCTCCTCGAGCTCCTCCCACGAGAAGAGCAGAGGAAGCGTGAACGCGCCCCAAGGGTTGAAGTCGACAAGTTTTACCTTTCCACGACCCCTGCGCTTAGACACGCAGTAGTAGACGTCGAAGGTGTAGTCCTCGGACCCGAATCGGGGACCCACCACGTCGGAGAAGAAGGATCGGATGGCGTCGCGGATCTCGAGGCGGCGATCGAGGAGGGCGGGGTAGAAGGCAGTGACATCGCGCTGGGAGACGGCAACAAGACGGTGGCGGCGGACGAAGCAGCGGAACTCCATCTCGGGCCGGAGCGAAGGGTCCCACTCCCGGAGAGCTAGGTAGTAAATTGGGGGAACATTGGGTTTACTTTCGTCACTTTGGCCGTCGTCGCCGTCGCCGTCGCTGTGGGAGAGGTCATGGGTGACAGAGTCCGAGGAGCGGAGGAGGAGCGCCACGTCGGCGAAGGAGGAGCAGCGGAGGGAGCCGTCGGGGGAGATCCAGGTGGCATCCTTGGGGGCACTCCAGTTCAGCTTGGGGAAGGCGGCGCCGCCGAGGTCGGAGATGGAGCGCTCGACCGCGGCCTCGAGGTCCGGAAAGCAAGGGGCGTTCTGGTCATCTTCGTCGTCGTCGTCGGAGAGGTTGGAGAGATCCGGGTCGAGGAGGGAGACGGGGTCAAGGTGGGAGGTGGTGCGAGGGAGGGGATCGCGGCCGGTGGTGGAGCGAGGGAGGAGGAAGAGGGGAGGGGGAGGGACATCATCGTCATTCTGGTGGTCTTGTTGGGTGGTAACCATGGGTTGGCCTCGGAGGTAGCGGAGGAATGGGTCGGGAAGTGGATGGAACAAGGTGGTGAAGGTGTGGGCTTTGAAGAGAGGATACCACTCCTGGATTTGGCATCGAAGCAACTCCTCCACCCGCATCTCTCTCTCTCTCTCTCTCTCTCTCTCTCGCTCTCTCTCTCTCTTCCCTCCAGTAGTTGAAGGATAGACAGTATCAATCTGGCATATTTAGAGATCCCTAGCGGTGATCAGGGTCGGGCTTTTCCGGCCGACGGAGTTTCAGCCCGACGCATCAATCACTCGGTGCTGCCAAAATTCGGGCCAGTATAGTTATTACAGCGCAATAACCCGTGAGATATTGGGCTTGGTCATAAATAATGGACCGGGTTATCAAAAAAATGTTATATTATAACAGGCTAAGCAAACATAAAAGTATTTTAGTTAGCGTCCAAGTAAATTAATAGTAATATAATGGTCTCCAATGAACAAACATGACGTGAGACTAAAAAATAATAGGGATTGGCGGGCATAACGAGTTGATATGATCCGGGTGAGCTGGGTCGGTCTAGAAGATGGGGGTCTTAGACTAAGTTGGTCCACTCAAAAGTTATTGGGTTGGGCTCAATACAGTTATCCACTCTATTTGCTTATTTACTTATTATATTTGCTTTCGTTTAATCTCACATTAGGTAATGGGCTAAGTCCACTTATATCACTCTCCTATAAATAGGAGGGCTGGTCTTCACTTGATGATCATGGATGAATTATTATGAAACTTATGGCTTGAGCCCACTTCTGCCCCTTCTATCAGTCGAAGACTTGACTCTTATGTCCCTCTCCCTCATATTCAACTAGTCGTTCCCTTTCGACCCTGAGAGTCGACTTCCTCCTCCCTCATCTTCTCTACCTTGTGCAGCACCCCGATCTAGCCCACACCATCTCATTCACCTCCTCCACGTCCTAAGGTCTTCCCTACGCTCATAGGTCTTCCACCATCCATCAACGACCGCCATCCCATCTACTCATTTGATCAACCTAATTTCAATTTCATTAGATCCCTGACTTCCAGGGAAATAATTTGTTAGTATATCAGATCTTTTGGATGGTTAGATCGATAAGAATCTATCTCAAAATACCTATCTCCATATTTATTTTGATCTAGCACAGTATTTGGTAAAACCTTGATATCTAGAAATCCACATATCGTCCTAGATCTCATAACCCCATTTCAGAAAGCTAACTCGGAGATCTATCTTCCATCCAAATCTGATAAATATCCAACAGTCAGATCATTAAAAAATTAGCCCGAAAGGTATGGCTATATTTAGATCCAAAGTAGATCTCAATCATCATCTATTTCGAATTCTTTCCTAGATTTTCTTAACTATCATTCCATATCTTTTCTATCCCCTTCCATTAGATTTTATCTACCATCCATAGCCATTCTATCTCCACCATTCATCCCTAATTCTCCATAATCATCCTCTATCTAACTACTCTTCCATTATATCTAAGATACGACGGTTGGATCTGATACGTTTTACAACACCCTGAATCGTGATCATAACATGAGTTAGGTTGTGAGCGTCTGGCTCATATTGCCCATTAACATTTCGAGCTAGAGCCAGGTTGGGCCTAAACTATCATTATGGATTCTCATTCTCTAAATTATGTTTGCAAACTTTACAAAGCAATTTATGATCACAAACATACCCTATGGGCTTGGTTCCAAAAGTTTGGTTCTTTTCTCTTATGACTTTCAATGTAGCTAGACTAAGCCTAACTCATCGCTCTTTATTTTTCATGCTAATAAAGATGTTATTTGATAATGACTCTATGTTGATGAATGTTACGATCCGATCACATGGGTTAAGTCGAGAGTCGAGTCGAGTCTAATTTAGTCATATGAGTCATTAAGGCAAGTCAAAATAAGTCATGAAAGCCCTTAAGGCAAGTCTAATTAAGACAAGTCCAAATAAGTTATAACAACCCTTAAGACAAGTCTAATTAAGTCAAGTAAGTCTTTAAGGTAAGTTCTAATTCGAGTCGTGTCAGTCTTTAGGACTAAGTTCAAGTATGACTCATTGTACCCCACCTCTATATATAGAGGGGTAGGGCTTCTTTGTTATTCATGCAAGAATTTAAGTATCTAAGCATTAAGAATTAATTGAGTTTAGTTATTTTCTTATTACTGTATTTACCATTTTATTATAGCTGTTATATCGTCTTTATCTTTCTAGGGGTAGATCATAGCCGTAGATCATTCAAAGCTTCCAAACCCTAGCCACCTCCTACCTCTAGCAGCCACCCACCCTACTATACGACCATCCATCCTATTATACGGCAATCCACCACCGCCCTTGACCGTCCGCCACCCTCTAACGACCGTCGTAATATTGGATAATTACCATTCCACCCTCTCTAACCTATCTCCACTGTTTTATTTCTAACTTTCATCTCGACCTCTGATTTAGGTGAAACTAGAGCCATTAGAACCCTAACTCACGAGGCTACCTCCACCTAAATTTTTCTAATTTTTTTATATATAGATTAGTCCAGATCTGGTTCGTAACAATGATATAGTATTCATAGAGAACAACTCTTCTTTTGTTCAAGCATTTGTAACGCATCTTGGTAATGAATTTTCGATGAAAAATCTCGGCAAATTTCATTACTTTCTCCGCATTGAATATCACACTTTTAGCTGTCTTTTTCTCAACCAAAGAAAGTACGCTCTTGATCTTTTGGCACATACAAATATGACGAAATACAAACCTATCTCTATTCCTATCAAGGCCAGCATTTGGTCAATAAGAGTTTTCTATATTTTGATCTAATTTATTAGAAATCTCTTTTTGGGGCTTTGTAGTATCTCACATTTCCTAGACCATATCAGTTTGATAGTGCCAATTCTGTTTGTCAATTTATGCATCCTCCTGCCATTGAGCATTTTGGAACAGTAAAGTATATTTTGTGATAGATTAAAGGACTCACTATTTTGGCTTTTATCTTTGATTTATCTCATAATTTGGTCACTTACACCGATGCTGACTGGGTTAGTTGTCCTGACACTATATAATCTACTTTTAGTTAAGATATCTTTTGTAGCCACTATCTCATATCTTAGAGTGCAAAGAAATAATTGAATGCTTCATGTTTTAGAGATGAGTCTAAGTTGATGCGATCTAGTGATTGATTGGGGTAGATCAAATATGGGCTAGGGCGAAACTGAATGGAGTTTGTGGCTCAAATTTGGGCTAGACACGCACAAACTAGTTGAGCCGCCTAGGGCTTGTGCATGTCTAGGACTAAGGAGAGATGATAGCAAATAACGCAATTCAAGCTAAGTCTAGATTATGGGGAAAGGGGGGTGGCTCGGTCTAGATTGGTCATGTGCACAAGCTAGGTGTGCTCAAGCTTGAGTTGAGTAGGTTTGGTGCATCTCGAGAGGAGTGCTCATCTAGAGGAAGCAAGTGGCTGACTAGGACGGAGATGACCTTGGGAAGGGTCAGACGAAGGATCAACTCAAATAAGATAGGAGATTGAGATCGGACAAAGCGAGTGACAAAAGAATCAGCTAGAGTAAGAGCGCATCCAAGGTTTAAGGGAATGCATCCGAGGTAAAGTGGGAGATGACTAGAGATGGGAGAACCCTAGCTAGGGTTAGGATAGGTGTTAGCTCAAGGATTAGGGCAAATAGGGTTTAGATAAAGCATGTTCTCTCGACTAGTGCTGGAGGCTCGGTTGGTGAAGTCGGCAAGGGTGATGGTGTAGTTTTAAGGGCTCGTGGTGGGTCTCAGCTAGGCTAGGGCAAAGCTAGGTTATGGGATAGTGGTGAGGATAGAAAAAAGTGAGGGGTGACCAAAGGCAGTGGGGGCTTTAGGTGGAGCTAGGGTGGGATGCGGTTAAGTAATGGTAGGCACTAGGAGGGGCTAACTTAGATGGTCTTGAACTGCTGGCTAGGAGAGGATAGTGGGACTATGATGAAAGGATGGATATAAGTGAGGATGATAAGGATAGTAACAATTAGAGCTAAGGAAGGCTCATAATGGATGGAGTAGTGCTTGGCTAGATGGAAGCTAAATAGCTCCGCTCAATTGGTTTTGGAAGTCAATCTTGGCCTAAACAAATATAGCTTTGGTTGAATGTGAAAAAGGAGAGGAAGACGAAAGAGATGTATAAACAAAGAGACTAAAATGTTTTCTAGAGGGGAGAAAGTACTTGTTTGCCACGAAGGAAGGCCGACGGCTAGGTTAAAGCTAGGTCGAGAGGGAGGATGGAGAGAGAATGGGGGAGAGACTAGACTAATTTTAAATTCACATCATACTAGACTAGGTTACACTCCATAATTTATATAGAGAGATTAAGCTGACTTTACTCAGAGCCGACTAGCCAATTCAACTATGACCTAATCAATGCAAATATAAAATATATTCAAACTAAATCTTATATGGGTTGGGTTGATGTTAGCTTTTCGAGGGCTTAATGTCATTATAGATGATGTCGACATGTACTCCATACCGAAGAGAAACGCCTCGTGAGGATAACTTGGTGGTTGCTTGTAATAGAATGAAAGTTCAGTAAGATAAGCATCGCTGTGAGTTTAAATTTCATGTGAGAGATTAGGTTTATCTTAAATTACAGTCGTATCGATAGATATCAATGGCCGAATAAGAAATTAGCCAATCATTTTTATAGGTCGTTTGCTATTGTTGAAAAGATTGGACGATTCGCATACGACCCGTGCCTTCTGAAAGGATACCACATTTATCATATGTTTCATGCGTCTCAGTTGAAAAAGCAGAGGAGAGAGGGAAGGAGGATGGGGTAACAGAACGTATTCAACCAATTCTATTACAAGATCTGGTTAAATAGGGTCAAATTAAGCTCTAGCACTTAGGTGATCAACACAATTATAATTGTTAAATATGATTGATGCACTAGTGTGTGTTTAATACTAATATGGTTAGAAGGGAGGAAATTGACACATTGAATTTGCCATCAATCCTTATAGTTATAAGCTATCAAGTAAACTAAAATTGTCTTTTCATATTACATTTTTGACAAATTGTTGTAGAAATTCAATCGAGGAAGCCACAAGCCTCCCTCTTGATATTCACATGTCGATGATCCTCACTATAGTTTCCATTTGGTTTACCATAGGGCTATGTGTGTTTGTGTGTGCGACGAAACTATTAGACTTTGGGCCTTTCATGCATAATTGTCATCTAAATTATTATGATATCTTTTCTATGCTCTATGAGCTTAATACAATATTTTTTTTAATGATTTTTAAATTTTAGAGATTATTTGAAAGAGTTACAGGTCTACCTCTCTTTATATATATAATTATAATTATTTAAATGGTATTAATGAAATTAATCATCAGCTATGTATCAAGCTTATAATTCTGTAAATGATATTTAGGAAGTTCACATTTTATAAACTTTCAATTGAAAAATTGGAAAGCCACATCTCCTATTATTGTTATTTTGTTCTATATTTTTGACTAAGTAGAAGATCATAAACTATAAACTAACCATTGCGCTTATGTGTTACCATTCCACCAAAATCTAAAACTCATATAGTTTATCATGTGCCCTATGTCATCGCCATTAAATTATGCATTTTTTCTATAGTTCATAAGTAACATTTTCAATAAATTCGTCACATTGAATTATTGAATAAAATTTTACATCCATCCGATTATTTGAGAAAATCTTAAAAATTTTACGAGTATAAGAAGGTTTTGAATAATTATGGTATCTATATAAAAAAAAACATCTATTATATATATAATTATATTATTTTTGTAAACATTTTAAAATTATTTTTAGAAATTTATATAATATTGAAATATTTTAAAAAAATTAGTGATTCGACTAATAAATTGCTAGTTGAACCAATACTCAGTGCACCTTAGCAAATTAAATTCTACTCCTCAAAATTTATATTAAAAGGGGTCAACTTTTGACATGTTAACTACCACCTCGTAATCTCAAATGAAAAATATTGAATTCATGAGCTTTTGCATGATTTAGAAACAACTGAAAAACTTTATTCTAAATCTATAACATTAAAGCATTTTATTCGTATTAATAATATACAGGAAGAAAGAAAAGATTATGTTTTGATTTGTATTATCTATCAATGATAAACTAAAAAAATATTAAATTTAGATTTGGATAAAATAAATATGAACCAAATCTTCTCTTTTCACTTTTTTTTTGACATATTCTCAAATTTACATGTACTTCTTATATTATATATAAAATACTATATATATGTGTCTAACATAAAAGACTTTTTAAATAATAAGTTTGAGAGTTAGGCTATTTACGTAAATAAATTTGAAGAGACCATCAACCAACTATTGTAAAGTTAGTAGATACCTCAATCGATAATTATTATAGAAAAAATTATCTAATGGTTTAGTAGTTTAGTGGCTTAACTTAGCACTTCGGGCTCAATAGCAATATTTCCAGCCTAAAGTAAGCTGTTTAATATATTAACCAAATAATATATTAATCAAAGTTTTATAGAATTTGAGTGTTTTTATATCTATAAATGGTTGTCTTCTGTTAACCGATGTATAGACTTGCGGCTCTTAAATTATATAAAAATAAAATTAATAAGGAGGGGAAAGGGAAAGGTTCTTCCGAACGCCACTTAACCATTTTGCGAGGGAAATTAAATACGACCTTCACCAGATCCAGACTACTCCGAACCCATGCTCAATGAGGGGGGGGGGCGTTACCGACACGTGTCCTTCTTTTTTGGTTCTCTTTTTGGTACCGGTTGTCACGCGGCGCCTCGGGTTCTTCGACTTTGATCATCGTGCCGCTCATTTCATGGACACCGATCCACAGCCCACGTGGTGCTATCGATCGTCCGACGCGTGGCAGTAAAGGACGATATTATTGGTCTAGCCGCACACACGTCTTTGCTTTTGGGACCACGTCATCCAATCCCCAAAAAGCTTTGTTTTTATTTATTTATTTATTTACTTTTTCTCTCATATATAAGAATTAGCACTTAGGGACGAAAGTTTTTTATTTAAAATTTAAAATTTAAAATTTAATGGTTGCAATTTGGTGAGATCAACAAAGGAAAGTTTAAGTTGTTAAGCTTGAAATACGAGATGATAAATTAAAATCGAATTAAACCATTTTGGTGTAATTTGGTGAGATCAACATTTTTTCTTGTTTTTATTAATAATATATATATATATATATATATCCACTGGTATTTTTAATATCAGCTCCTATTTTTCACATTATAAAATTTGCCCTTTGGATTTCTTCAGTAATGAACTATTCAAATAAAATTTTGGAAAAAAGAAGAAGATATTTTATAACCTTTTTTTTAACGTTAATCATCATTGTATATTAATTAGGACTAATTCTAATATTCTTTTAAGGTTAAACATAATATTCATATATTTTGTAAGGTTTAATCATAATATTCACATAAGGATATTTACTCATTAATTAGGACTCATTAAATATATTTTATAATTAAATATTTGTTTATGCATATTTTAATTAAATATTATGTAAAAGAAGTCACGTGACAAGTTATATACACAAAATATTATCGCCCGAGAGGAATGCAACAAAGTTATACATATTTTTTAAGCATAATTTCTATACTAGTTAACATATTTATTTACATTCAGTAAGTAAATATAAATTATTACATAAATTTATTAAAAATAATCGCTACATTTTATAATTAAATAATAAAATATAAGTAAAATTATTAATATATATAATTTATATTTAAGAAATATGCCCATAGGTATCCTTAAAAAATCTCACGAAACCAAACAATGCCTTAAGATTTAAGACAAAGCATTAATACTATTTGAGGGTATATTTAGTATATTTAACTTTTCTTTTAAGAAAAAAAAACAGGAATATCCCAATTACTTTTATTACAAGCACATAGTTTTAGAGCAATAAAGAGAAAATATAATTTTATAGAAATTATGTGTAAAATATAATTTTTCTTAGCATTTTATAGGAAATAAAAAGATCTACTCAAACTAATTTCACAAATAAAATAACATTAAAATGACAAGTTATATCGTTACCATTAGATAATACCCCAACAAAATTCCATGATAAGAACAGTTGACCATTATATACTATTTAATAAAACTAATTAAACTTTATATATATGTTGTTATCTCGGATATTAATGCATTCACATAGTTAAAAAAAGATAAAATATGAGAACGTGAAGAATTTCTCATTCAGAATTAAAGAAAAAGAGCTTTGGAGTCGTTTACCAATATCCACTGCCTTGTATTTTTTACTCTCGCGGTTATTAATGAAGTAGTTTGACTAAAATTTTATTTGTGACATTTAAACTTTGAATTTTAATTATTAAAGTATATAATTAGAAATTAAAAAAATTTAATTATCTTTTAGTAAAGGGGGAGAAATGATAGAAAAAGATAGTTTGATTTTTAAGCGTAACTCGTGTAAATAATTTTAAAATTAAAGCTTCGATAAATATATCTATTCAACTTCTTCTATATTTTTCGGTCGCACTTCCTATTCAGGAGTCTCCTCCTTGTTCCACTCAAACAGGCGAGGAGAGAGAGGGAGAGGGAGAGAGGAGAGAGAGGAGAGGGGGAGGAGAAGGCGGGCAATGCCGCGATTGCCCGGCCGGAGGACACGCCGCGCCGCCGCCGCATCTGCCACCGCCGTTATATGGGGGGAGGGACTCTCGTCGACGGCGTCCGCCGTTGGTTCCAGCGCCGCACCACAGATTCCCGCACCAGCGCCGCCTCTTCCACCACTTTGATCGGCGATCGCGACCCGGAGGAATTGGAGCCCGACGAGGAGGAGGAGGAGAGCAGGGAGGACCAACTCCTAATCGTCGAGGACTTGGATCTAGTCGGCCTCAGGTTGATCCGTGTCCCCAAGCGGAAGATGGCTCCAATCGACGCTCACAAAAAGGTCGAATGTCACCGATTTAACCGTTTTTATGCCATTGGTTTTGTTTCCCAAGATGATCTATGTTTTGATTTATCTTTTTCGGTGAAAAGTTTGACTTTTATTGGTCTCTTTTGATTCGGTGGGTTCAGGATTATTTTCTTATCTCCTGGTCTAGCCAAAGGATAGAAATCATTCATAACTGAGTGTATCTGTATTTCCTCCGGATCAGGTATAAAGTTTTGGGTTTTACTCTTTGGATTACCAACGGTGGTCTTTCCTCCTCCTCACCTTTCTAATTTACATGTTACAAGTAACTAAATTTTCTCCTTTCCTTTAACTCTTCTGTTAGATTAGGTTTCTTTTTTTTGCGGAGTAATTTGCTCATCAGCCAGTGACCTCTGTTTCGTTGGAATACTTTAGATTTTATTTATGTACACACTGCATAGCTTTTACCAGTTTTTTCACACTTCAAACTGTAATTTTTCAGAGCATGCTTGATAACGAGTTCTTCACCGAGTATGGAGAAGCGAGCCAGTACCAAATTCAAGAGGTGATTGGCAAAGGAAGCTATGGGGTTGTCGGAGCTGCCATCGACACCCACACCGGCGAGAGAGTGGCAATCAAGAAGATCAACGATGTATTCGAGCATGTCTCTGATGCAACTCGCATTTTAAGGGAGATCAAGCTACTTAGGTTGCTTCGGCATCCCGACATTGTGGAGATAAAGCATATTATGCTTCCTCCATCTCGACGGGAATTTAGGGATATATATGTTGTTTTTGAGCTGATGGAATCGGACCTTCATCAAGTGATCAAGGCAAATGACGACCTTACGCCTGAACATTTTCAGTTTTTCTTGTATCAGCTTCTTAGGGCTCTGAAGTATATCCATACAGGTTGATTTAAGATTTATGTGGAACAATTCCACCTACATACTGTTAGCTTTTTGATTCTATTATATTGATTTGTCGTGTTCTGTTTCTCTCCTTTTGCAGCTAATGTATTTCATCGTGATTTGAAGCCGAAAAATATACTAGCCAATGCAGACTGCAGATTGAAGATTTGTGACTTTGGGCTTGCTCGTGCATCATTTAATGATGCTCCATCAGCTATTTTTTGGACTGTATGTTGTTCTTCATGATGTAGTATTGTTCTTGTCCTTCAGTTGTTGCCAGTCCATCCTTTGGTCGTTCATTATTTGTTCTGTCTCACCTCATGCAGCCCGTCTGTTATTCATTTGCGCTTCTATTTGCTTCTGTCATTGATTTTACATTTTTTTTCTTCTTTCAAGGATTATGTAGCAACAAGGTGGTACCGCGCCCCTGAATTATGTGGCTCTTTTTTCTCCAAGGTATGATGATTTAGAACATCTGACTTTTGAGCTATATCACCTGCTGGTAGTTCATTAAAAATTGTTTATCATGATGGTACTGTTGTCATTTGATAAGATCTTTTCTTAATGTATCTCCACAATGGGTGGTTAATTCTGCAGAACTATTATATACAAATTGGATTATGACAAAAAGAGCAGCAACATTTTTTTTTCCTTCTTGTGGAGTGAGGGCCATTTATTCTTCCACTTTGTTCATAATACCTTTTTATTGTGCATATTATAATGCTGTATCAATTTGAAGCCTCTGTCATGGAATCGTTTGATGATGCAAGCATCCTGTCTTAGGAGAGAGTCTTTCTATTATGATATGAATTGCTTCCATCCTCTTCTTATAATCAATAATGACTTCCTTTTTGTCATTATACATCATTCAAGAATTTATTATCTTGGCAATTATTATAGTCAAAAATGGTAGCAAAGTTTTTTTTGTTATTATGTAGAGTGAGGGATTCATGCATTCATCCACCTTTGTCATATTACTTTTAATTGTGCATAATATAATGCTGTACCAATATAATTGTTTGACGGTATTAGCGTCCTATCCCACGGGAGATTCTCCTGTTATCAAATTAACTGCTCCTACCCTCTACTTGTAATCATTCACGATCTTTCTTTTGTTGTTGTATATCACTCAAGAATTCATAAATATCACTATCAGTATAGGCATTTCTACCTATGCGTTCTTGCAGCCATGATTGTCAGTTGAAGGACACAATATTGAGAATGCTTTACATTAAAGATAGTCTTCTTCTGCAGGAACTTTAGTGTACTTATTGAAGTTTCGAGCTATTTTTTCAGGGTTTTCTAATCATCCCATTTTTATTTTACAGTATACACCTGCGATCGATATGTGGAGCATTGGTTGCATATTTGCAGAAATGCTTACTGGGAGACCCTTATTTCCTGGCAAGAATGTGGTGCATCAGTTGGATCTGATGACTGATTTACTTGGAACTCCATCCGCCGAAACATTATCAAGGGTTTGTTCGCTGTCAATATATCCATATTTTTTATTGACAAAACAGCCATACATGTTTCATTGAAACATTTTCTTATGACTAATCAGCTTAATAGGTATCAGTCTACAACAGGGTATATAAAGTTTAATAACCATTATGACTTTCAGAGAAGCATCTCACTGGTCTAGTCAATTTTACAGAATATTTTCCTGATTCTTATCTCTTCTCTGTGGTATGCTTGCAATGTGGTGTGTCTATGTTTTCTTTTCCCGAACTTTAAGCCTCCCATATTTACCTCCCATATTTATTTATGTAATTGTGCGATTACACAGTTCCTACATCCTTATTTTACAGTTAAGTGCTTTGCGTACCATCTATTTATCCTGTTTTCTTTTTTGTTTTCCGCCTTCTTTTTTTCCTACTTGTATAAGAATTTTCTTTTCAAGAGGAAAGGGAAATGAAGGCAAGGGAGAAAGGGTTCAGTCATTTTGGATGAAGTGATGAACTGGAAGATTATGAAAGGGTTCAACTATTTTTGATGGATTAGAAGATGTTATGGAAATTCCATGCTCTAGATGTTATGATGAGATGCATGAGATAATTTGACTATGAATTATTTCCTCCCCACATGGTCTGGATATTCAGCACGAAGAAATTTTATCCGTGATTTTGATTATATTAACTCACTGCTGGCTGCCTGGCTGCTATGAACAAAGTCACAAACTCTTAGGTTCATACATTTGTCGATCAAAAAGGGCAATATATCTTTCCTCGCTGCTTCCGTCTAATATTTTAATTGGCCATCTCTAATCCATTGTGGCACCTTCTATTTGAATCTAGTTACTCTTGAGCACTAATATGGACCAAGGTTAGAAAAATCGGCCCTTTTTAATGTAGAGAAGGTTCATCTAGTCTGATGCCAGAGGCTGAACTTAATGCAAGCGTTTGATGCAGTCAGCATAATCAGATATTTGCTTGTTTCTTTTCTAATCATCTTGAGACTAATCATATGCCTGTCATATAGTCACACAGACAACCAGCATACTTGATTAGAACTAAGTCACAGGATAAGAGCACGATCAATGATCTTAATCCAGAAGTTTTTGAGCATGATAAGCTATAACCTACATGAAATATACAGACATTAAATGGATTGTAACAGTTTACGGTAAGGTGGACATGCACCATTTTTGGAACATAATCATAGCTAATAGCCAGCCTTGAAGTTAAGACAGTACTAGCTTGTAGTAGGCCATAAAAACTCATAAAAAGTTATTACTAAACCAGAAGTTGATATTGTGCTTGATTCTCTTTACTTCTCTGGAATGTTCAACTTATACGTGATTCACTATACTATTTTTTGTACCATTATTTGTATTACCTTTTGTATTTTGTCGTTCTCTCATTATTTTTCCTTTTAAAATCCGTAGATTCGAAATGAAAAGGCGAGAAGATATTTAAGTAGCATGCGGAAGAAAACACCTGTTCCTTTCTCACAGAAATTCCCCAATGCTGATCCACTTGCTCTCCGCTTACTTGAGCGGTTACTTGCTTTTGATCCTAAAGATCGACCTAGTGCTGAAGAGGTAACATTAATGGCTGAGACAACTGTAACTGAACTGAATAATCAGGATTGAAGCACAAATATGTTTTTGTACTTTTCCAGTGAAGTTGGGTTTCCTTGCTATTTTGTAGGCTTTAGCTGATCCATACTTCCGAAGTCTTGCTAATGTGGATCGTGAGCCATCATCACAACCCATTTCAAAACTCGAGTTTGATTTTGAGAGAAGGAAATTGACAAAAGATGATGTTAGGGAATTGATTTACCGAGAGGTATAGTGCTCTTAGCATTTTCATAAATGTCAACCTCCTTATATCTATTGCATGTCTTGCTTATCATGAGGTTTTTACGGAAAAACGAACAGATTTTAGAGTATCATCCGCAGATGCTGCAGGAGTATCTTCGTGGTGGCGAACAGACTAGCTTCATGTATCCTAGGTGCAATTTTAATTCCCTTCTTTGAACAAATATTATGTATCAAAGTGAATTTTTAATTTTAATCAGATGACCTGTAAGTTTCTTAACAGAGGCTATCTGACAGTTTTCTGTTCACACCAATTTCTAATTTCTTGTTATATTTGTTCTCTGGTACTATTAGATAAATTTCTTCCTCTCTGCATGCCAGGATAGTATTTTTTTTCTTTTTTTCTTTTATGTCTTGAAATATGCCTACTGGGAAAATTCAATCTTTGTAAGATCGTAGTGTTATAAATTGTAATTGGCTTGTTGAAAGTTATCAACTTTTGTTGGCCAAAATCAAGGTTCATGCAGTTAATTTGGTGCTTTCTCTTATTCATGCGGAGATCATTTGGGGGCAAAAGAATACCAGATTAAAAGGATGAAGAAGGAAAAAAAGGTTATATATCAGACTAAACAAGTAGATGAAATATTATTAGAAAAGGGGAGTTTCTATTGCAGAATTTAAATTATAATGCAACCAAGTCCTTACTCCTTACTGATAGAAAAATGGAGGTACTATAGTGGATGAAACAAATAATAGAACAAGAATGGATTGACTGGAAGAAGGGAAAGGAGGAAAAGAATTTATAATTCTAATACTGCAACATTTTTGGGTGAAAATAACACTCTTTTGGATTGTTCTTCTCATTGTTTATGTGGACATATGCCATGACTTCTATATTATCAACTCTTGAAGATGCAACTAGAACACAGTAAGCCCTGGTTATCGAGTTGGTGTTGGCACACTTTTCAGAACCTCACCAGTAAAATCTCCCTCAGCATTCTAGGTTATGCTATACACTTTCAGAGGTTCTCAAGTCACAAACAAAATATCACTGGTAGACTTTTTGGTGATTTCCTTTTTCTGTTTCCTGCCAAGCATATGAAGAACAACTGGAGCTGATCAACAAACAATTCGATGGTAGGAGGTTGCTTTTTGGGGCACAAATACCAGACTCTTTGTAGTTACCAAAACATTGGAAGTGGGAGCCAGCATGGGCACGGAGTTGCCATGGACACTCCTTCAATTAATATATTTAGGCAACTTTTGCAGCCCTAGGTTATATTATAGAGGAATAGGTTATATTACGGATGAAGAAGATGATTCCTATGGATCGATAAGTTTATCTCATATGATTCGCTTTCTTCTTAACGGATCTTGACTTACTCTCAGAGCAGATCTTGAGAAATAAGTTGCAATCTACTTTGAAGAATGCGGATTGTAGCTTATTTCTTATATCTGCATTAAGTATCGTAAGATGTCCCTTCCCTTCTCCATTTTAGAGTTTAGTTCAAAAGGAGGTAGGTGGAGGTTGAAGCTGAGGATTGTAACTTATTTCTTGGATATGCATTGTCGTAAGATGTCCCTTCCCTTCTCCATTTTAGAGTTCAGTTGAAATGGAGATTGGTGGAGGTTGAGGCTGAGGAAGGTTCTAGGTGACACCAATGTAAACGAGAAGGTTGGTTTTGGTTTGACAGAAAGGAGATAGAGGAGGTCATAGTCATGAAGTGAGGTGGAGACGACACTATGCTTGTGACACGGTCAGCACAACTTGCTTTGTGCTTATGGCACGGCAATGTTGGAATGATTAGTCAACTTCTTAAACCCCCGTTCACTTCAACAATAACTTTTTCTTATTCTGGAACACAACTTATTATTCCAGAATAACAGCTAAACATCATAATAACTCCATTCTAAAATATAGACACTATTCATCAAAATTATATTTTATACAACACTTCAACCAATTACTAATTTACCCTTAATATCTATTCCATAATCCTATTTTATATCAAATCAAAGGGGTATTCATAGTAATTTATAAAAAAACAAACACATTTTTTTGCATCTTACTTTTCATTTTATATCACATCAAAATTAATTATTGTACTATTATTCTAGAATATAAGTGAACATAGGAATAATTTCTGAAATAAAGACCTTATTTTGAAAATAACAAAGAATCAATTCTAGAATCGATCTTATTTCTAAAGTAAACAAGGCCTAAGAATCTTAGTAGATTTCCTTTGTATGAAAGAATAACGAAACAATTCTACATTTATTACTATCAAGAATACAAGTATTTCAGTACATAAAATTGCCCACTCATGACTTCTTTGTTCTGAACTAGTTTATTCGCACTGAAATATTCAAATTTGATCTGCTATGCAATTTTTAATTACACATAAATGGGTGATCCCGGCATGTGCAGTGTTTGTTGCTAACATAGGGAGGTGCAGATTTGCTTTTAAAAAACTCTCGGGAGTTTATCCAGACACTAAAACTTAGGTTGAACCTTTTAGGTCCTTGTTAAAAGGGAAAGTTAAATTAAAATCTTATTCTCTTCTAGTCTACCTCTATCATATGAAAGACACTTGACTTGACATTTTACCTTATGCTATTCTCTGATGATAGTGGAGTTGATCGGTTTAAGCGACAGTTTGCACATCTTGAGGAGCACTATGGCAAGGGAGAAAGAAGCAGTCCTCTCCAGCGTCATCATGCCTCTTTACCAAGGTATTAATAAATGAAATTAGCAGGTTTTAGTCCTGGTTGATCTATTTCTGGCCTGTTTCTCATCTTGAAATAATTTTATGGACATGTCTCTTATCATATTTTTGCCACAGGGAAAGGGTTTGTGCATCAAAATATGAAGTTTCTGATCAAAATAATGATTATGAGAAGAGGAGTGCAGCTTCCGTCGCTCGCACTACCCTTCAAAGCCCTCCAAGGTCACATGAAGGTGAGCAGGAATCCATATCAACTACTGAAAATGGTGTAAGCATGCCAAATTGTAGTTCCCGCAGCTATCTGAAGAGTGCCAGCATCAGTGCTTCCAAGTGTGTAACTATCAAGGGGGAAAATTATCCAGAACAAGAGGTACTTGTGCATAAACCAATTGCTGGTATTTCACGATTCTATTCTATGAAACAAATAAAATCTACACATCCTCAAATTGATGTTCTGGCATTGACAAATTAGTGGATCATCTTGAATTTGTACTTAGAATGTTGACTTTACTAGTTGGAATATCTGCCCACTTCCAAATGCATATTACGGTCTTCCAAACAGCATCTTGTAAATTGGTAGTCCTCATCTCTAATGTAAAACCCGAAAACAGAAACCTTTTCCATTCTTATTTGTCTCAAAGTTTAATATGAGATTTACCAGTATTGATTAGTTTTAATGGTGTATTACAACAGGACCATCCCTGATTGCGGGGACGAGGCTGTTGATGGGTTGTCAGATAAGGTTGCTGAGCTGATTGTGTAGGGCAGTGAACGAGGTAAAGCAACCTTGTGACTGCAAGTCTGTGACATCGTGAACAAATCTGGGCTTCATGCTCATTCTGCTCCTAATTTTATAGAGGTTTATGCTATCTGAGGTCTCGTGGTTATTTAGTGAAGATGAGAAATGTGTTAAATTTTATATATTCCCTGTTGTAATTTATTGTAACAGTAACAGTCATTATTGTATGTCTATTGCTTTTATGTCATTCACTCTGCCCACAGATTCTTCCTAAAGAATCCTTGAGCTCAAAAATCATTCCTGCTATGAAAATGGACATTAGTCCTTTTGGTGGATTTCTGAATACCAATTTGCCTTATAGTTTTATTTTCGTTTCTCCTTTCTATATGCAATTTTTTTTGGTTACATGGGCAATTTGCCGTGCATTACTGATGGGAATATCCTGCCGAAGTATTATTTGTGGAAAGTTTAAATGAAATAAGATAATTCCAGCTTGTGTTCTTGAAAATTGATAGTGATATAATTGCAATTCTGGATGACATTGTTCAGGATGATTTTATGAAAGATAGTTGAACGATAATTTGAGGATTATTCAAAATTGTCACCAATCTTTTATACTAAATCATGAAACGGTCTGACACCATATTAGTAATATTAGTGGACGAGCATGAGAAGAAGATGGTATTAAGAATTTGCTGTGATTTTAATTATTTTTCTAGGATATTTAATTTTGACGTTTTCCTTTAATGGATCAAAGACTAAGCATATCATGGATAAATGGAGGCTTAGAATAATTTCTTTCGCCTTTTATTGAAATTATTTATCCAAGAACAAAGGAATAAAAGCACATTCTTATCATTTCAAATTATCAACTTCAAAAGTACTATTCCCATCTCGAAGTACAATCATTTCGAACTTATTCAGATATTTCCTGTCAATTTGGTCAACTATTTTGAATGCCACTGCTTTTTAAGGCTTAATTTTATATACTAAATTAAATAATCAAATGCAATTAAGTTGCCAAAACCCGGTTTGTTAGACTAGACAAACTTCTAAGCTAACGGGAGTGCAAACAAGCGAAAGGTGGAGAAGTTTTCGGTGCATATAAATCAAAGATATAATGGTTGCAAACTATGATATGTTAATAATATAAATTAAATCGAGACTTCTCAAACCAATTGTAAGCTAGCTGGCTTACGCTTAAGTTCTCTAGCCTTTCTCTTTTAATGCCAGGATGACCACATCTTTCGGGGCATATAAATTAGTGGATAAAGGCAATCAATTAAAAGAAAGATGGAAGAGAATTGGGTTTCGGCCAACGTGCCAAAACCTTAGTAGATTAATATATTTATAATAAGCTTGTTATGAGATAGATACAGGAGAAACAGATTTTAATAGTAACAAATAAACAAACTAAAACAGAAAACATGCTTAAGCTAATCTAAAGAGCAGGAATGATCTGGATCAGTTTGATGTAACAAACTGATAGATTGCTTATCATCTGGAGTTGCAACAGAAATCTGATTAGGAGATAAGATTTGCATCATCTGGAGTTGCAACAGAAACCTGGTTAGGAGATAAAGTTTGGTTAACAGCCCTTGATAAACGAATGGTGGGTTCAGTCACCATGAGTTTAGCCTTCAAGTATTGAAACCGACCAGAGGAAAGTCCCTTAGTAAAAATATCTGCAACTTGATTATAGGAAGAAATGAACTGTAGACATACATCTCGATTAGTAACCTTCTCCCTAATAAAATAATAATCAACCTCTATGTGTTTAGTCCTGGCATGAAACACAGGATTAGATGCAAGTGACATTGCTCCTTGATTGCCACACCAAATGATTAGTGGTGATAATAGTGGTAAGCGAAGATCACATAAAAGCATTCGAATCCAATATAACTCGACCACCATCATAGCTAATGCGCGGTACTCTGCTTCGGTGCTAGAACGGGAAACAACTGCTTGTTTCTTGACACACCAAGAAATTAGGCAAGGGCCAAGAAACACACCATATCCAGTTGTAAAACGCCTATCATTAGGATCACCGGCCCAATCCGAGTCGCAATAGGCTTGTAAATTAAGAGAACCACGAGAGAAGTAAAGACCATAATCAATAGTGCCTTTTAAGTAGTGTAAAATACGCTTAGCCGATTGCAAGTGACGTGACGTTGGAGAATGAAGATGCTGACAAAGTTGATTCACTGAGTATGCAATCTCTGGGCGAGTAAGAGTGCAATATTGAAGAGCTCCAACAAGTTGTCTATACTTAGTTACATCATGTAATGGTGTACCAGATTGTGAGGAAAGCTTGCCCCCCACAACATATGGAGCTGGATAAGGCTTAGCACCAATCATGCGTGCACGATGAAGAATATCAATAATATACTTACTTTGTCTCAAATGAAGGTCATGTTCATCTCGAGTAGCTTCAATGCCAAGAAAGTAATTGAGCATGCCAAGATCCTTTAGTGCAAATTCCTGGCCTAGACGAGCAATGAGGGATGAAATGGCAATAGGGTCTGATCCAGTAATGAGTAAGTCATCCACATAAATAAGAATAAAAATGTGAAGACCATCTCTGTAAAAAGTAAAGAGTGAAGTGTCTCTTTGGACCCTTCAAAACCAAGATCAAGTAAGCTGGTTGAAAGACGAAGGAACCAAGCCCTAAGTGCTTGTTTTAAGCCATTTAAAGCTTTCTTAAGGCGACAAGCATAATCCGGATATAATGGATCAACGAAGCCTTGCGGTTGCTCGATATAAACCTCCTCGTGTAGCGTCCCATGGAGGAAAGCATTAGAGACATCAAGTTGTTTAATAGTCCAGCCAAAGAAAATTGCTATAGCAAGCACCACCTGAATAGTAGCCGGTTTGATCATTGGACTAAATGTCTCCAAAAAATCTAATCCACTCACTTGCTCATACCCTTTTGCTACAAGTCTTACTTTAAAGCGATCAATACTGTCATCTGATTTTTGTTTGATCTTAAATACCCAACGAGTCTTGATAACATTATGATCAATAGGTCGAGGAACCAAAATCTATGTCTTGTTGGCAATGAGGGCATTATATTCGGCATCCATAGCATCTTGCTAATCTCTTGAGACACAAGCCTGTGAGTAAGATTTTGGTTCTTTAATGTTTAAAACAGCAGTAAGGGCCTAGAGAGGATGCTTTGTAGTGTAAAACATTTGAAAATCTAGGAAAGCTTTGGGATGAAGTGTTCCGGTTTGAGACCTAGTTGTCCTACAAGGGAGAGGTTGAGATGGAGATGATTCTGATGTGGAAGGAATAGCTAGATCTGGAATTTCAACAATGGTAGTGGAAATGGAAGTTTCATTAGTATGATGCAAGGGTTGATCAGTTGTTTGTGGTATTTGAGCAAGAGTGTGACTCTAGGAGGGTGAGGTTTGTTCAGATTGTATTGTATGATCAATATGAGGCTCTAAAATCTCATGGGGTAGTGAAAATGTAGGAGGAGTTGTATCAAGAGACATACCTGATGAGGACACATCCTTACTGAGGGAGGGAGTTTGAGAGAGCCACATCCGAGCTGGGAACAAGTTTTCATCAAAAATGACATGTCGTGATAAGTAAGTTTTGCAGGAGACTGGATCAAAACATTTATATCCATGATGATTAGGAGAATAACCAAGAAAATGCACTGCTTGCTCCTAACGGCAAGTTTGTCATTTGCATAAGGCCTCAATAGTGGATAGCACGCACATTCAAATGTTCTTAAAAATTGGTAATCTAGATGTTTGTGAAACAACTTGTTGAAAGGAGACTCATCATCTAGGAGACGGGTTGTGGTTCGGTTAATCAAATATATGGCAGTCATAAAAGCATCTACCCAATAGGATTTAGGAAGAGAAGATTGTGCCAATAGTGATAAACCAACTTCCATAACATGATGATGTTTTCTCTCAACTAATCCATTTTGTTGAGACGTGTATGGGCATGTGAGCCTATGGTGAATACCATTGGAACGCAAGAAATTTTGAAATTGACTTGATGTAAATTCACCTCCATTATCATACTAAAATTTCTTGATTTTGCAAGACAACATATTCTCAACAACAAAGCAAATATAAACATTAGATTTATTGGCAATGAAGCCTTGCCAATAAATTACCGTTGACCTGCATGGGCCACCAAGAATATATGAAATAAGTTCCTCATCCGTGATTGGTTTCCCAATGGCAAATAGTTGATCAGCTAAATACTTAGCACTTTGAATAAATTTGATGCAACTCTTACTGCCTTGTTGTAAGTCTTGAAGTTGTCTCCGGAGTTGATTGATACGCAAAGGTGTCGGAGAAGCAAATCGATTGGCAAGAGCTTGCCAAACTTGCTGAGACGTATGAAGTCCATAAACAATTGACAAAAAAATTTCATGAAGGGTAGAATTAAGCCAACTCAGGACAAATTGGTCCTTTTTTTGCCAGAGGTGAAAAGCAGGATTCACCTCAGTGGTTGACTTTCCTTCTGAAGTGGACAAAAATTCATCTGGGCATGGTTCTGTGCCATCCACGAAACCAAGAAGATCATTGCTCCTCAAGATTGGCATAAACTGAGAAATCCAATTAAAATAGTTCGAGCCATCTAGTTTTACCGAAACTAATTGGACAATATTTGGTAAAATAAAGGAAGAGGCGGAAGCTAAAGAGGAAGATATTATAAGTTAAGATTAGGCTTGATCCAAAAAAGGCTATGATACCATGATTGAAGAGAATTGGGTTTTGGCCAACGTGCCAAAACCTTAGTACATTAATATATTTATAATAAGCTTGTTATGAGATAGATACAGGGGAAACAGATTTCAATAGTAACAAATAAACAAACTAAAACAGAAGACATGCTTAAGCTAATCTAAAGAGCCGGAATGATCTAGATCATTTTGATGTAACAAACTGATAGATTGCTTATTATCTGGATTTGCAACAGAAATCTGATTAGGAGATAAGGTTTGCTTATCATCTGGAGTTGCAACAAAAACCTGGTTATGAGATAATGTTTGGTTAAGATCATTGAGAGTAATTATAGATTACTTCCAGAGTCGTCATCGTTGAATTATCATTGAATCATTTTCTATACGACTTCAAGAGCAACATGTTGCTTAATTTAATATTTTTCTTTTGTTTCTATTTTTTTTAGCTATATCTGACACTAGCATCTAGACTACTTTGAGAGCAATATGCCATTTTTCGTTGCCATAATGTCCGTAAATTAGTCGTCCAAAAATAATCACGTACAATCAAAGAATCTATTTCCCGACTACCCCAAGACTTTTTATTGTTAAAAATTACGAGAGAAAATATTCATAGAAACTAAGCTCGAGATATCGAGGTAGCTCAGCTGGAACTCGCCAGATTCCAAAATTTATCTTTCAATACTACGTTCTCCGTTGTATTTGAGATTCAGATGCATAGTTTCGTCGTCTTAAAGCTAATTTACTTCTTGATAAACGCTTCTCTGATCAGTTTGGTTCTTTTCAACTAATAATATCATGAGTTAAAAGAACATTATAGTTTGATCCTATTGGAACATCAAGACAGTAAGCATTCTGCTCTTGAAATACTATCTTCATCATCTTCAGATTACTTCTTTGAAAAATGCTTATGCATTTACTATCATAACTCACTCAACCTGAAGCATAAAATGCTCTTACAAGCATAAACAGCTGATTTAGAGGATAGACCTCTGGAAAAGTTATCATGTTTCAGTTTTACTTTGCACTTATTGATGGACGAGTGCTGTTGTTCCAGAGAAAGGGAAAATAGGAAAAAAAAAAATCTAAGCTCACAAGATAGAATGGAACATCAATGAGGAGAACCAAATCCACCACCGCCGGGAGTAAAAATCTGAAGTACTTCACCTGCATCAACTTCGATAGTATTCTTTCCTCCAAGATAAACCCTTCGCTTGTCTTTCCGTATCAGATAATTAGCACCACGAGCCCCATCTTTACCGCCATTCAATCCTCTCGGGGCATGCACACGCCTCTCTGAAAGAATGCTTACCACAACTGGCCGTCGAAACTCTATTTCCCTCACAATCCCGTCACCCCCTCTATGATAACCAGCACCTCCACTATTTTCCCGAATACCGAACTTGTGAAGGAGGACAGGATACCGTTGCTCAAAAATCTCTGGATCAGTCATCCTAGTGTTGGTCATGTGGCATTGAACTCCACTGGTCCCATCCCAGCTCGGCCCTGCTCCACAGCCGCCGCCAATAGTTTCGTAGTAACCGAAGGTATCATCTCCAAAGGTCAAATTGTTCATGCAACCCTGAGAGCAGGCACATGCTTGAAATGCAGTTAGGATAACATCCGTTACCCTCTGCGATGTAAGCACATTGCCACCCACGACAGCAGCCTTGTCACTGGGAGAAAGGAAAGAACCTTCAGGAATATGGATACTGACTGGAGCAAGACAGCCTTGATTCAATGGGATATCAACATCCACCAGGCACCGGAGGCAGTATATAACCGCTGCTGCTGTTACTGCTTCAGGGGCATTCCAGTTACCATAAACCTCTGGACTGGTCCCCTCAAAGTTGAAAGTAGCTTCGCCACTATTAGAATCAATACTGAGTTTCAGATGGATTACAGAACCATCATCCATATAGTCTTCTTCCTCGATGACAGAAGACCCCTTCTCTCTTTCAACTCTAAAAGCGATGGCTTTGAGCATCTCCCTTACAGCTCCTTCAGCATTCTTCTGAACATAGTTCATGTAAGATTGAACGGTAGTTAAACCATACTGATTAATGAGTTCCTTGATGAGTGTTATTCCTCTCTGGTTTGCTGCCACCTGGGCACGAAGATCAGATAAATTATCTTGTATCCTGCGGGTTCCTGGGACCTTATGAGCTGAGTGATCATTGGAACATGGTGACTGAAGCAACTGGATAATAGCTTTTTCTTGAAAAATACCCCTTTCTACAAGTTTGAATGCCTTAATTGCGGCGCCTTCTTCCCAAATTGATTTTGAGAACGGGGGCATGCTTCCTGGAGTAATGCCACCTATCTCCGCATGGTGTCCTCTGCTAGCCACAAAAAATACCAGTTTTCCATCATCAAAGACCGGCGTGATAACTGTTATATCTGGTAGATGGCTTCCTCCAGCACAAGGATGATTGGAAACCAAAACATCACCTTCATTAAGGTTATCACCCCAGTAATTGAGTTGCCAACACACAGTACTTGACATGGCTCCCAGATGCACAGGGACATGAGGGGCATTTGCAACAAGTCCTCCATCTGGACCAAAAAGAGCACAAGAAAAATCTAGTCTTTCCTTTATGTTTGTTGAAATGGAGGTTCTCTGGAGGGTCCGACCCATTTGCTCAGCAATGCCCATAAACCGATGATTGAATATTGAAAGTTGTACCACATCTGCTACCTTCTCCAATACCTTTGCAGTGCTTGGGGTTGAGTTTATCACAATTTTTATATTTCCATACTTGGTGATAATAGCTTTACACTCAGGCTCTATAATCACTGTACTGTTACCATTCATGATAATAGCAGGTCCTTGCAAGCTGTGACCGTAACCCAGATTTTCAAGCTTAAATAGAGGAGTTGCTTGCCAACCATTGACAAAATAAATATTGTAAGAGCCTTCTGGTACAGGATTTAACAATGTTGGCTCCAGTTCTCGTGGCTTCAAGATGCTTGTGATGCCGATACCTCGTACCCTCACATCGCATACGAGTATCTTCCTGTTTTGCAATTTAAATCCATACTCTTGTTGAAACAACCTAACAAACTCATCAATATAATCATTCCAATTTCCTCCATTTGGCTTTTTGACCATGATGGCTGTGTCTGTTCCCTCATACCTCAAGTTTAAATAAGATTCTGTCATGATGTTTTCATCTGTAAAACCCTGTTCCTTTAGCTTTTGCTTTACCTGTTTTAATAGAAAAGCCTCCCTCCGAAAGGCCTCAATAGCAGAATCTGGATCATAAACAGAGGAATAAGGCTCCTGCACCTCTTCAACAACATCAGCCAAGCCCATTCCAAAGGCACTCAATATTCCACAATACCGATGAATGAGGACTTCAGACATACCTAAGGACCTGGCTATAGCACATGCATGCTGAGGACCTGCACCACCAAAGCAAGCAAGTGCATGGTTCCTGGTTTCATGCCCCTTCATTTCTGTTAGCTGGCGTATAGGTCGACACATAGTTTCATTTGCCACATTTACAAACCCAAGAGCGATCTCCTCTACTGTCATATCCTCCACCGAGGGGTCCTGGGCCTCCTGGCTCTTACGGTAAGAGTTGATCTCAACTGCTAGCTTCTTAAATTCTTTCCTGGTAGCTTCAATATCCAAAGGTTGATCTTCATTAGGACCAAATATGGACGGGAAATAGTCTGGAATGATGGTTCCTAAGATCAGATTAGCATCTGTGACTGATAATTCTCCGCCTTTCCTGTAACAAACTGGGCCAGGATGCGCCCCAACTGATTCAGGTCCTACTCTAAAAGATCCAAATTGAAACTTAAGCCTGGATCCACCACCAGCAGCCACAGTATTTATGTCAAGCTGAGGTGCTTGAATTATTGCCCCGGCAATTTGGGTCTCAAGAACCTGCTCATAGCTTCCATCGTAACGGCTCACATCAGTTGATGTGCCACCCATATCAAACCCAATAAGAGGTTTTGATGTCTCAAGACCAAATAGGGTTTGAGAGTAACCAACGACTCCTCCGGCCGGACCTGATAAGACAGCTTTATGCCCAGAAAATCTATGCTCTGGTGCCAGACCACCATCAGATTGCATAAACAATACGTTCACCTTTTCTTCACCCCCTTCAAATCTAGACATGAACCTTGATAAGTACTCCTTAATCACTGGAGTAAGATAAGCATCCACACTGGCTGTCAGTCCTCGAGGCACAACACGAACCATTGGAGTCAAAGACGAAGACAAAGAGATATGCTTGAAACCCATGCCCAGTGCCAACTTCTCCACCAAGATTTCATGGTTAGGATAAGTGTAGGAATGCATCAACACTACTGCCAAACAAGTTATCCCTTTATCAAGTAAATTTTGCAATAACGGCTTCAATTCTTCTTCATCAAGAGGCTTGGCCACCCTAATTAGCTCGCCAGATATCCCTTCAACTGAAGAGGAATCTTTTTCTTTATCAAGAACAAGCTCGACCCTCTCATCAACCTCTATAACCTCCTCATAGAGATTTGAGGGCTTCGAGACCGTGAGGTCGAAGATGTTCGGCCGGGCTTGGTTTCCAATCTGAAGCAAATCTCTAAAGCCTCTGGTCACGCAAAGGGCAATCCTCTCACCTTTCCTCTCCAGCAGAGCATTCGTGGCAACAGTGGTGCCCATCCGGATCCAATCAATCCTAACAGTGGGAATCTTAGAAGACCGGGGGATCTCTTCACCGGTGAACTCCTCGAGGATCCTCCTAATACCTTCAATGGGAGCATCATCATAGTTCGACGGATCCACTGACAAAAGCTTCATCACATAGCCTTCAGATTGGCCAGGGACTTCGGCATAGATATCCGTGAACGTGCCTCCTCTGTCAATGCAAAATCTAAACTCTTTCTCCTTCATGCTGCCCATTTATGTGTCTTCCTCTGAAATCAAACGAACACCCTGCATACAAAACCCGATTTTATGAAATTAAACAAGTACAATCTCCAAGAACCAAACTCCCAAACACAAATATCGGTCTCACTGTCACGATAAAAACAAGGAGCCCTATTCGCAATCAAACAAAGGTTTCACAATCTTTTCAGTTATGGTTCGTAAATCTCTTTCTTTCTTCAAGAACACACATCAAATTAAACAACTGTAAGCTGTGACTCCAACCTATTCCGGGCGAATCTTAAATCGTAGGTAGCATCTACAGAAGCAAGACAGCATCTCTTATTACCTTCTTAAAATTGTACCAAAAGAAAAAAGGTCGCGTCTTTGTTCCTATGATCCTACTCATGTTAGCACTAATTAATAGATGATGATAATTTGGGAGCACCTGCGTTTGCTGAAGATGAGATTGAGATTGTAGGAGATGATAGTTCGAGAGATCGAGAGAGAGAGAGAGAGAGTCGTCTAGAACTAGGACTACTAGCCCAGTAGAGTAGTAAGGCCAGGCCGTAAGGGGCGAAAACGGATCGAATACGGATAGTACTGTGGTTAACCCGGATCCATTATTTTGCTTCCG
The DNA here is from genome assembly GCF_019914945.1 of Typha latifolia. Classification (NCBI taxonomy): domain Eukaryota; kingdom Viridiplantae; phylum Streptophyta; class Magnoliopsida; order Poales; family Typhaceae; genus Typha; species Typha latifolia. The sequence continues at coordinate 13,170,497 of NC_133087.1, read as the reverse complement.
ATAATACGGATATTGGAAAGACGGATGGAAAATTTAAATGATTTTTTTACGTGTACATCCTTCAAAAGTTTCTTATTTACGTATATTTGTATGCTATTTATATAGACACCCAGTTACTTTTTAAGTTAAATCTCAATATTTTAATAAAAAAAGACAAAATTACTCTTAACTAAAAAAATTTATAAAAGTTTATCTAATTTATTCAAATATTTATATCCACATAAAAAAAAATAAAGATTTTAAATATTATACATGCAAAAATCATGTCTCAAATATTAAATTTAGAGAGGCATATAACAAAATTTATATTTATAAAACATACAGGTTGTGCCAGATTTTAAACAGATATAGATATAGATATAGATCAATTTGCAAATCAAATCTTAAATAAATTTAGTCGTAATCTATTTATTAATCGAAATAAGAAAGACATGATATATATTATATTATATATATATATATATATATATATATATATATGACACAGAAATAAGTTTTATTTTTCTTTCTTCTTTTCTTCTTTATTTCCACGTGTAGCCAAACCAACAGAGGTAGGGCCCGTCTAGTACGATGGGTTTTTATTGAACACGTCTCCATAACCTTTTGGTCAGGCTAAAACTAGTAGAACCATTAAAAGGTATTTAAGGCCAACGAGTTGAAAACAAACTTTCACTTTCAACCATCAATATTTTTATTGTGACAAGAGGAGCAGGAATCCAGCCTATCTCCATGGTTTGGTCAAAAGATGAATCAACTCAAATGTGAGATCAAGTAGACAACTATTAATTTCAACACTAACCAAAAAGTCCTTCGAATACCATGTTAAATAATTAATTAATCCAAAAGCTAATTAAACAGTTGGATAACTAACCAATAACACTAGACTTCGTTTGGTTAGTGCATAAGTCTCCCTTACATAAACCGAAACTTTAAGTTATGCATGACCTATTTATACATCAATCAATCAAATGAGACGTTAGATTTATTAGGAGTTCAACTCAAGCCATATGCAACTTAATCTATAATTTCCAAACATAGATGAGGAATTTCCTGCTCCAGATTACATTATCTTTAAACAGTGCAAAAAGAATGCACCCTAGTTGATCTATCATGCCATCAAACTAATCCTTATGATGTTTAAGCCTGTGAAGTTTCTAACACTTGGAAAAGTCCTGTTGAATTTTTCTGTACCTTCCTCTCACTCTCTCTCCACATTTTACTCCTCTTTCTTGGTAAGAAATGGGTGCCGTTTCCAATTTCCATTGCCCAGTGTGAGTTGTGGTCCCTAACTAGCCATCTTATGATGCTTATATATTCCCTAGTTTATTATATATATATATATATATTTGTCACATTTACATCCTGGGGCAATAATAATACAATCAGCAAACAGCACTGCCAGACTATATATGCCAATGATCCGTATCAGAAGATGCCATATCAATCAGAAATTGCTAACTAGTACGGCAAAATTACAGTCGATAAAGCCAAGTTTAGATTAATTAAATTGAAAGCACAAGTGGGCCTTCCAATTTTTTTACTTGTTGCAAGGTGGCTGTCTGCATCTCTTAGCCCACCATGCATGATTCTTCTTCTATGTCAAAGAAGTCGTCCTACTCCTACCTTTACTTTCTTTCAGCCTTCTCTTGCCCTTTTGCTCATTTAGTTCACATGGTATACTCAACAAGACAAGTCATCCAAATCCATCAACTCCTTCCTTATAGTATCAAATTTCCCTTCCATTTCATAGTTGTGTTTATCAAGAGAAGAGAGTTAGAGAGATGAGCTACTAGCTCATAGCTTCACCAAACATCTATTTCAAGAATTTCAGGTTGATCTTAATACCTCCTCCTGTTATAGGATTTAACCCAGTTCATGGTAAGTGGAAACAAATCATCTTATGTGTTTGATGTCAATGTCTTTACTAGTAAGAAGCCAATTCAAAAGGAGTAGTGAAGATGGTGGTGATGCACAAAGATGTGATTTTTTATCGGCGGCGCTTGGGGGATGCTCCTCAATCAACACCTAGCAGTGACGAAGGTACTTGATCTATATATTAGATTTGTAAAGAAAAAAGAAGTTATAGATTACGTAGAGAGCTAATTAATGACAAAGTGGAATTGCTTCTCTCTTTCTTGGCTGAATATTTTCTGATTGAGAATTGGAACAATCTGAATGAACAATCAGGGGGGAAACACAAATCGAGTTCCTCTGCGATGCCTATCATGGTTTCGATCCTAGTTGTCGTTATTGTTTGCACTTGCCTCTACTGCCTATATTGCTGGAGATGGCGGAAACGCAACGGTAGATCTTGGCCACCAATTCAGATATTTTTAAGTATGAGACTAAGAATTGTTGTACTAAGACTGTCTCATAGTATTTTTTTTTTCTTTTCAGCTGTTCGAAAAGCTCAGCAAAACAGTCTCAGGCCTCTATCCAGTTCAGATTTGCCTCTGATGGATCTTACATCGATACAAGCAGCTACCAACAACTTTTCGAAGGCCAACAAGCTAGGGGAGGGTGGATTTGGCCCTGTTTATAGAGTACTGGCTTCTCTACTTCCTTGATCAATATATTGTTATCAATGTTGTCTATGTTCAATGCCATTCTGATAGCAAGTTGGGCAATACTTATTCAGGGTGCTTTGAGTGGAGGAGCTGAGATCGCCGTCAAGAGGCTTTCGACGAAATCTAGACAAGGCAACATGGAATTCCGCAATGAGGTGGAGCTGATTGCCAAACTGCAGCATAGGAATCTTGTGAGACTGTTAGGTTGTTGTGTTGAGAAAGATGAGAAGTTGCTCATCTATGAATACCTGCCTAATAGAAGCCTTGATTCCTTCCTATTTGGTCAGTTCATTAATGCTTCTGAAATAGTTCAGTATGAATACAGTTGAAGAAAATTGATTCAGTATTGTGGATTGTTTTACTGATACTGTCAAATTATTCTGAAAGCTTCAAGCAATCAGACTCAATTGGATTGGAAAAGACGACATCATATTATCCTAGGAATCGCACGAGGACTACTCTATCTCCATGAGGACTCTTTACTGAAGGTCATCCACAGGGACCTCAAAGCTAGTAATGTGTTGCTGGACAATAAGATGAATCCAAAGATATCAGACTTCGGCATGGCAAAGATCTTTGAGGGAGAAGATGACGAAGTCAATACCGGAAGAGTGGTCGGAACGTTGTAAGTCACAAACTCTTCTCCATCTCCTTTTTCCTTATTTCTCTACAAAATTGGCAAAAGCCCATGAGTAGATATTATGTTAAGATTGAATTCGCGAAACAATGTATCGAAAATGTTTTGCTAATTTTATGCTATGAAACAGTGGATATATGGCTCCTGAGTATGCGAGAGAAGGAATTTTCTCCGTGAAGTCAGATGTTTTCAGCTTTGGAGTTCTTCTGCTAGAGATTCTAAGTGGGCAAAGAAATGGAGGATGTTATCTTCAGAAACATGGCCAATCTCTTCTCCAACATGTAAGCTGATCAATTCAATTAACCTTCCATTGACTAAAAACAAAAAAATTATCTCCTCATACAAAGTTATGCAATGTTGTAGGCCTGGCAATTATGGATTGAAGACAGAGCAGTAGAGCTGATGGATCCATTGCTCGAAAACTCTTACGCAACAAATGAAGCTTGGCGATGCCTCCACATTGCATTGCTCTGTGTGCAGGAAAATCCAGATGACAGGCCTAGCATGTCAATTGTTGTTCTTATGCTGATAAGTGAGCAAATGCCACTCCCCCCGCCTACTGAGCCACCAAATTTTGCACGGTTTACAATCTCTTCTGATATGTCTTCGACTACAAAGACCAATTCGATAAAAACTCACACTGTAAATGAGATCACAATGACTCTTATCGAACCGCGGTAGTGATTTAATTCTCATTTCGATAGAGAAGTATATGTATAGTTGATGTTTTGCAAGGTAAGTATGTGTACTTGCTGATATATGGATACATATCGAGAGATTCATAGAGACTAGAGCAGCTGAATTAAAATGAGCACATAACATCTGCAAATCTTTTGCTGATCTATGAAAGTTCATAACAGCACGAGCAGAATTCAACCGAGCAAAGAGAACATAAATCTGCAATAATTCTTGAATTTAGATGGTTTATTGATCTATAAAGTTGACAGTTATTACATAAGATAAGGTTTCCCTGGAATGTATCATAAATTTACATGTGGGCTGTTAATCTTAGACAAGGGTTAAATCAGAATAAGCTTACTGAAATATAAACTATTGATCACAGATTTACAAAAGAAGTAGTGCTTATACAAAAGAGAATCTTATTTGTGTGTATCAATTTCTTTTTCTTATTCTACATTAGAAAAGAAACATCAAATTATCAACAATCTACATTAGAAATACTATTCAAATTATTACATACTTAAACGCAATTAAAATTTTCCCCTTAAATTTACTAAAATTCTTTTTCGTATCACCTGCCTATCTCATTCCACGAACCAAAAATTCAGCCCAAATTTTTTTAAATACATAATCAAATCAAAAGAGTTTGAGCGAATTTTTACTTCCCATTTATATTTATCTCAATATTGGACTACTATTCTAATTACAACTAAATGTTACAATATTGTAGATTAGAGGTTAATTATGAGTCATACCATATCATATCATCGATGTATATAGAGGTGAATTTAACGGTGAGTGACAAGTGACAAGGGCTCCATTGCTACGAAATTAATTGTTTCGGTTCCTAACTTCGTCTTAGTGAATTAAATGATTAATTTAATATTAGTGGGCCAACAAATATGATGATGTTTCCCTCTCACCACTTCAACTACCACATCCACTTACCGGAGAAACTCATGCAATGAGTCGCCTTAATTGATGGGATTCTTTGGGTCCCAACTACACCATCATTTGTCCTTCCTTTTCTTACAAGTCTTCTAATAAATTAGCCGCCCATAGATTTTTAGAGAATTTTTTTTATATTTATCTTCAGAGCAAAACAAGTTAGTGATGTCCAGAATTGTTTTTTAAAAATAATAAAAATATACTCCAATGATTTTATTGAATAAAATTAGCTTTGTTTGTGACTTAGATTTGAAATTTGAGTCGTGCCGCAGTAAAAACTAGTTTGATAAGGCTTTGCTCAAATTTATAGATTTGATTCAACTTATTTAGGTTTGAGTTTAATTTGTTGAATGAGCTAAGCCTAAGTTCTACTTCAAATTATTTTTGAGCTTAGCTTAAGATTGAGCCGGAGCCGACTCGCTGAGAATTAACTCATTTACCCTACACTCTAGGGTAGTTGTCACATTGCAGCTCTGTAAAGTAAAAGGGTGCTGACAGTTATATTTTAGAAAATATAAGGGTTAAATTGTAGAGTTTATTGTTTAGATCATAGTGCGGGGGTGAATTATAATTAACCCTATCATTTTGAGACAGGATCCGATTAATTCTTCCGATTAGCTGCCAAGCGTACCGTCGCATTACTTTCCTACAACATGCACTGCAAACGACCGGATCCCCCAAATTTCTTTCTCGTGTCTCGTCTCCGTGAGAGCTCCGACAGCCGGCAAAGCAACCAAAATTGGTCACGCGCAACGAGTGAGGGGGCAAAACGTAAAAGTCTCTGAGATTTTTTGACCAAACTACCCCTCTTTCAAAAAACAATTTACCTAAGACATACCACTCTAAACTTAATATCAGAAGTTCTCCTCTTGTATTTACTAACTAAAACATTAAATTTATCAGCATTTTATCTAAAAAGAAAAAAATATTAATATGTTTCATGTCGTCTTTATGTGTAACAGAGAAAAAAAAAACTAAGACAAACTTAGTTAAATTATAAGATTATTATTTTATTTTGTTAATTTATAGATTCCTATTCAAAAGTAAAATTTTATTCTTATCCTCATTTTACTGACAGCTACAGTGAAATGGACTTTTTTAATATTAAATTCAGAGATGGTCCATTATAGTAAAAAAAAATTGAGACAGTTTGGTAGAAAAAAAAACCCTCTAATTCCTTGTCTTCAGGCTTTAATTATGCCCCCAATTGCCCCACAGGCCACAGCTCTACCACTTTCTTGGTATCTGGGCCACTGTCTTAGAATAGAAAATCTAATACTTGGACTTGGATCATTTTAGCATAATTGGTCTTAATACAAATGGTAGAGGCTAAAGAATAAGTTAAGCCCACAAGCTTGTCATTGGGGTTCTTGGATTGCTTCTATGTGATGGTTGTGAGTTCTAAGATACCATGTCACAATGAGTAGCAGTTCAATTACCATGTCATTATTTGATGAACATACATACAACAACTGGTACGAAAAGTATTAATAAGAGGCGCTAAGCATTGCGACCATAAGTATATTCAATATATTTATCTAATTTTTATAGGAAATTTTACATATCACACCCTATATTTTATCTATTTTATAATTCGCATTCTTCTTTAAGTTTTTTATAACTCGGTCCCTATTTTTTCCTTATAGTTCTCATTTAATACCCTCTGTTAATTTAAACGATACTAGTAAAATAATATTTCATTATAATATATAAAATAATTTATAAATACTTAAATTATTCATGTCTTCTTTAAAGAAGGAGGAAAGATGAGGAAAAATAATGGTGATGGTATTTTAATAATTTGATGGATATTATTTAGTCAAAATAATATCAGAGTGTTAAACGAGAATTATAGAGAAACATGAGGGGTCGAGTTACGATGTGTGAATAAAAATATATAAATTTTTTATAAAAATGTCTCTAATAATTTAAATAAAATATAATAAAAAATTGTATTTTAGTCACAAGCATATGAATACTAAGATTGCATATGAATTGGAGAATGGAAACCACCCACATGCATATTATCAATCAGTTTTTTTAGACCACCCAAAACTCTCAATAGTCGACATGCAAATTAGGACAAGATTTCTCTCTGTGATCACGCACGTGATCACCACCACGTGTTCAAGTTACAACGGTCAGGATACTTCTAGAGTGTAATATAAAGACTCTTACCGTCTTACGACTAGCACCAGTATGGATTATTTGTTGTGTTATTTATACATACTATTCGATGAGCATAACATCTTATATGGTGTTGTTAGTAAAAGTGTGCATCTTATACGGTCTGCATAAAATTATATTGCATAAGAAACCCTAGTTATTTTTTAGGATCAAATTTAGTTTAAAAAAAAATAAAACTAAAAAATAAGACTGACTAATTGAGTTCAGAATTTAGTCTCAAACTAAACAAAGTCTGGGGTAAGTATAAATAAAGTAATAAGTGTTGTAGAAAAAAAAATTAATTAAGTTATTTTACTAATTTTAAATATTTATTAGTCATAAATAAGAAATATTTAAGCGATAGAAAATAAAGTAGGGAAGGATAAAATTATTTTATGCCAAAGTACATAGGATAAATTATATTTAACTCTATTTACTAATTTATATAATTAGTTATTAAGCATCTATAGTATTTACAACACTTAGATATCCGAAGCACTTTCTTTTTTTCGGTATTCAGGAGAGGTTTTGTGTTTAGTACCCTCCACTTTAAAGCATTAAGCATGGATAAAATAGGTGTTACACGCTTGGATAAGAAATGTAAAAATTGTTCTATTAAAAAAACTAATTTGATAGCATCTATATTATATAAATTATAGTAAATTAAATTAAATAATTTTTAAATAAAAATTCTAAAAATAACTATAAGAAGATAATATAATACTTAAATTTTTTTTTCAAAAAAAAAAAAAAATTCACCAAACCAAACGGATGTAGCGATGACAATTGACATGTGAGTTCTCTCTTTCCTCTATAATTACCGATTAAGACAAAGCCCTACAGCCAGCCCGTATCCCTATGATTCCATCTCTCTCCCTCACTTCCTTTTGCCTTTCTCTCTTTCCCTCTCCCCAATGATCTTGACCAACTATTATGAAAGATTAAAAAAAAGGAGTCCCAGAAAGTGAAAGCTACTTCTAAGGTACTACCCCACACCCATCATTCCCCCCTTCCTATTCCTCCCAACCCAAAGCAACCTTCTCATTATACCACTCAGCCACTCCCCAAAAAGCAAAGAAGACCAGTGACTGGAAGAAGAAGAAGAAGAAGAAGAAGAGGAGGAGAAGAAGAGAAAATTATGGGAATGAGACCAATGCCTCAATTCCTTCTCCCTTTCCTCCTGATCTTCTTCTCGTTTCAACTACTTCGTCTTCCCGCGCTGCCCGTCCTGCCTGACCTCACCACCATCCAGGCATTCCCGGAGCAATCTGACGCGGCGGCCGGCGCTTGCCCCCTCGACCCTTCAGATGCCCTCCTCCCTGCCGTCTCCGCCGCTTGCACCCCACCCCGCGGCCTCCCGGCCCGGTCCCGGTGCTGCCCGGCGCTCGCCGCGTGGCTCTACGCCGCCTACGCCCGCACCGCGCTCGCCGCTGCACGGCCACTGTCCACCGCCGCGGCGCTCGACCTGCCCGTGCTGCCCGACGACTCCGAGGACTGCGCCGGCGGGGTCGACCGCGCGCTCCGCTCGCGGGGGGTCGAGCTCCCGCGCGCCAACGGCACGTGCGACGCCGCCTTCTGCTACTGCGGCATCCGCCTCCGCCGCCTGACGTGCCTGGGTTCCTCCGCCTCCTTCGACAACAACGGCAGGTGGGCCCCGTCGCCTGTCGCGGCGCGCCGCTTGGAGAGGGAATGCGCGAAACCCGGGCTCGCCGGGTGCACCCGGTGTCTCCGAGCCGTTAGCCAGGTGAGCCGACTGACCCCCCTCTCTCTCTCTAAACTGTCTTTGAGAATCGTGCGGCTTGTGCGATGCAGCATGCAGCTGTCCTTTTTCTTTTTAGTAATTTATAAATAACACCCTACATTTTATATTTTATTGTGATTCATGTTTAAGACCCAAATACGGAATATTATCTATAAATCTCCCAACGGTGGGCCCGCATTGGATGCTCACCTCGTGATTCGTAAGGCCTTGGTGGTCCCGCATAAATGAAATAAAATACTGTCATCTAATACAAACTGTGGTTGATCATGACAAACCGATGGATGGCATCGAATCACGGAAGCGATGACTGTGGTCTATTTTGGCTTGCATGGAGATCCACAAGTCGCCATTGGATCCTAATCTCTTTGGTAGATTTAGGGATGAGGTATCAACATCACCCTATCATCTTGATATTGGCTTCTTCTTTTTTCACTTCACACCCAAATCTTACCTTTAATTTTAGCAGTAATATCTTTTTTCACTTCACGCCCAAATCTGACCTTTAATTTTAGCAGTAATATCTTTTTTCACTTCACACCCAAATCTTACCTTTAATTTTAGCAGTAATATCTTTTTACATTCTGACGTACATCTTTCGCATTCTCAGATTTAGTTTATTATATATAGATTGTTAATCTCGAACTCGATTATAATTTTCAAAAGATTTCTTGTTAGCAAATTATATTGTTAACATCTCTCCGTTAAGAGATTATAACTTATATTTAGGAGAAACATAGGGTGTAAATTGTAAAATTGAGCAGCTCGTCTTTTATTTGATCTTCTGATCAGCTGAAGAATGGAACAAGCGCCGGCGGGAACCTCACCGCGATAGAGAGGAAGCACGGCGACCACCACCAAGAGCGCGAGTGTCAGCTCATGGGGCTGACGTGGCTTCTGGCGAAGAACGGAACCCATTACCTCCCAGCCGCCACGGGCGTCCTCCGCACCCTCATGGCGGCGGGGGCGGAAGACCAGACCTCCTGCTCGGTCCCCGTCGACGACATGCCCCTTGCCGTCGACTCCGCCCAGATCGACGGCTCCGATGGATCCTCGGCCGTGCGTTCGTCGCCATCACCAGCCGTCAGTTTCTTCCTCCTCGCTCTTACCCTCTTCTCTTCTTCGCTGTCCTTCCGATTTTAACTTTTGATTTTTCGTTTAAACCCCTGTACTTTACTGTAATTACCTCTAGTGTTGATGTATTTTGCGGTTAGGTCTTTCTTTTAACCAAAATTCACTTTTGGTTGATGTAATGTTGCCAAAGTTTGGTGATGGAGACATAGTATGTTTAACAGTTTGCGCTGTCGCCTCCTCCGGTGGTTTTGCAATTTGGACCTAAATATTTTGTAGTAAGGAATAGTGCAGTCATATTTTCCCCTTTTAATTTCTTTTTTCTTTCTTTCCCTTAGCTTGAGAATAATTTCTGAGTTTATTTTTCGAGTTTGGCTCGTTTACTTTCAGTTTGCAAGGCGAATTTATGTTTAAATATTGTCATTAAATTTTTTTAAAATCTTTTTTTAATCACTGTGATTAATATATATATATATATATTAGGCCCTTACATAAATTATTAAAAATATATATCTTATTTTGTATAAGATAAAATTGATGATAAATATTTTATAGTCAAAATATAAAGAGAGGGTAATTTAGTCATTTACTTATGTTATACCCTCTTCTCGCTCCCTCAATTTGTTTATTAGAAAATTATAGATGCCTATGTTACACCTTTTATTAACACTATGGTTGATAGAGTATGACCGGTGAGAGCACTTTGGTTCCATTTATTTGTGGAAGAAAAAGGTCAATTATAGAAGAGCTATTCTAATTTTTCATATTAAAAAAAGAGAGCTAGTATAAGTAATAATAATTATATTTGATGTATAAATATTAAAGTAATAAAAAATAATAAAAAATTATTAGGAATCAATGATATTTTATATCGAATAACCAAAATACTCTTGATTAAATATACTAATATTTAATAAATCTATATTTACAGTTATTTTTTATTAATAAAAGTGCAGATTATATACATAATATATTCACACTATATACAAGATTTATTATTTTTGTCGCAACACCGCAACATCTCCAAAAGAACTCACATCATGGATAATATTTGGCCTAGTAATTAAATACTAACAAATTTCCTAGTGTGCCATCATTTTTTTCCCCTTCATCAATAACCTTTAATGGTCTAGTAAAATGATTACAATTTTCTATGAAACCTGTCTAAAATTTCTAACACATTTTTTGAGAAACAAATATTTTATCAACATGTTGCATAATTCTAAGATCACATAAGATGACAAATCTTTAAGCCATCAGTAATTTGAAAATCATCCGGTGAGTCTTTATCTATAGCAGTACTAAGAAGACTAGACAATACTTGAGCACATAAGATAAACTGATAATGGGAACACTTGTTGGTGGAGTGTGCTAGAGCTAAAGGCATATGGTAGGCTTTGGAACAACATTTGGGTCTGAGTTTCAAGTTAATCAATGACCGGATGAAAGACAGCTAGATGAAGGAAGGTAAAAGTATGACAAGATGTTGCAACATTTGTGAAATGTATGATTGCTTGTGGCATGTGGATTATTTGGAAGGCTCACAATGAAAAACTATTCCAGCAAAAAAGAGTATAGGTAGCCAGTTTATGTTCGGAACATTGGTCCTTGTCTTGGAGACTATGCAACAAAACAAAGTCACTCTCAAACCCGCTAATGCTATTAGCGAACCAAGGAGATCGATCCCACCACTGAGAGGAAGGCTTAAACTCAATTCGGATGAATCCTACCTCAAGCAAAATTGATATTCGGGATTGGATTACGTTTTCAGAGACTCAGATGAGTTAGCTATTCTATCTGGGGCCCTGGGTGGGAAAAGTGAAGACCCATTGGAGGCAGAAGCAGAAGTGTTAAAGGCTGCTCTTATTCAAACAAGGAAATATAATCTATTTGAGTTTCTCATAAAATCGGACTCTCAAAGGCTAATTAACATTCTTAAAATCCAAGAAGAACTATCAGTGGCAATGACGACACATCTTTTTGAATATTTTTCAACTTTTGTTTGATTTAAAACTCGAGATCTTCTCCCACTATTATCGAGAAGCCAACCTAGTAGCTGATAGGTTGGCTAACCAAGGGAGAATTCAATATTTTTCTACGATTTAATTTAATACCTAACTAAATGATATCACTAGTTTATTATATCATGATGATTTGTGTATTTATCTAGATATCTCAAAGCACTTTTCGCCCTTTTTGTGATAATAAATACCTTTTTTGTTTAAAAAAACTAATTTTTTTTTCAAACATGGTCTACTAGTTCTGCATATAAACTAAATCATCTACATACAAGTATACAATAAACATTTTCTCCATCTTCATGTTTTGTCTAAAGACTAAAGAGTATACTTATATAGACATTTTTGAAAGCCTTCCTGGAGAAAAAAAAGATAAACATTTATAGGACTATACCAATCTCTAAGTGCTTGTTTTAGTTTTTCTATGATTTTTTTAGTTTATAAACTTTATATTCTCTACCAATTTTCAATAGCGGGGAGATTAATTAATAAATATATCTAGTTGATTGATGTGCCATAAGCTTCAAGCAGCCAATGCAATTATCAATTTAATTGTATCATATCTTGCAACAATGTTGAAAACCTTTTCAAATCCACACTAAACTCTTGTTGCACTAAGAGAGTCTTTTAGTTATCAATCTTACTATTTTCCTTCAATTTTGTCTCTCCCTTTGGAAGATTAGCTAACTCCTAATTTTTTTTTAAAGAAAGTTCGTAGGCTGATCATATCATTCATTTTAATATACCGATTAGCTAGCTAACTCTCAAATTTGTTTGCTTTTTTAATTGATGCAATTTCATTGTTCGTCGGGTTCTACCTATTTTCTTCTTATAGCTCTTCAAAAGCTACATGATCACAATATGAAAATAGAACAAAATGAGTGAGTGGATCGAGTTGAGGATGAATGCTGGCTAGTGTATCTGATTGTTCTCCTAATGTATCATTTTATGCAACTATTGTTGAGCTTTGAGAATCGTTTAGAACATTTTGAGTGGCTGCTGATTGCTTTACATTTTCTATATGATATTGTCTTTTCTCATCACTATCAAAATCCAATAGAATATATTGTCCAACACCATTCTCATTCTTTGGCCAAGTTTGATATTCATAAAAAATAACATTGCAGGTAATAACAAATTTCTTGGCGCTAGGATTGCAAAATAATTGATTACTAACACAAAGAAAAATAAATTTTTCTCCTCTATCATGTGTTAGTAATATTAATATTTCTATGGTATTATTTTAAAATAAATAATTTTGTGAGTATTTAGATTAGACACATTTTTATGATTATAAGTATTTGTTAGTTATTTAACTACTATTTTGTTAACTGCATCTTTTGATCTATTAACTACTTTAACTATTTTTTAATTATATACCTAATTTTTATTATCTAACTACTAGTGTCTTTTAGTTGGTGTTCTTTTATTTTCTTTAAATAGAAGATGGTGCTATTGTTTTAGATTATTTCAAAGACTTTAGTGCTGCTGTTACAATTAACCTTTGTTCATATCAATGTTCAATTTTGTGAGTTGCATTTTGATCCGTGGCGATCTTGTACCCCGAGAATATATTATCTTTGAAATTTCTAATCGCAATACTTTAATGCTGCTTCTCTCCCTTCATCTCTTTATCTCCGGAATGGTTTTTTATCTTTACTGCTACCATAGTTGTAGGCCAATCATAACCTTTAACCATCTATCGCATCTGCATTCGCAAGCTACCACCACCACCACCATCATCTATTGCTAAGCCACCTTCATCAACTACTTGGCCTCCACTCTATTATCACCTCCATCTTATACTTAGGAATCCGTGCCTCCATCCACGGACCTCAAATCCCGTGCAGACCTGAATAATCTCAATCGCTATAAAACAGATCAAACCGATTCGTAACAGTTTGCTCATGCTTCCTCTGGTGTCGTACATTGAAAAAAATAATAAAAGTGAGACTTTTATCCAATATATGAATGCTCTAATCAACTACATTAGGTTAAAGGTTGTCTTTATATATTACGAATCTCATAGATTTATTTGAGTTGTATACTCTACCGTGGTCAATGTTAAAAAAAATTTAGTTGATTTTCAGCTTCTTTCTTAATAGTACTGACCTTAAAAACTTTTAAAAGTAGAAAAAACTTCAGATTTTTCTTACAAAAGAAAAAAAATTCACGTGTTCCAACTAAAATCATTAATGAAGGTAATTATATATTTTTAACCTTTACTATAAGATGGATTAATTGGTCCTCAAAGATTGGAGTGCACCAACTCTAATGTTTTATTTGCTCTCCATGATTTTCCTTTTGAAAAAGGATCATGATGTTGTTTAAACACAAGGAATGGTGAAGAATATTACATTAGACTTGAGGAAGTGCAATTGATGTTGCTCTCAAATTTGAAAGTAGAGATTATTTGAGTATTATCACATATTAAAAAAAGGAAAAAAATAAAAAAAACTTATATAAAAATTTGGGTCTTTTATCTAATAACTTAAGCTCGTGGGCTGAGTTAAATTATAAAGTTTGTGCCAAATAATATCTCACTTGGATTAAGACTTCTCTATTTTTTCAACAATATTATTGTTGCTCTTATAGTTGATGAGCTGCTGATCTCGAGCTAACTCGTTTCATAAATAAGGCGAGCTTGATCAAGCCATATATCTCAACTCGTTTATCTTAGAAATAATTACATCTAGACCCCCTCTCATACTTATTTATTTGTATGATACATTAACTCATACTCCAAAATGCCAATACCGCTAAGAAATAACATATGAGTATTATACTATCAAACTACGAATAATTTTACCCCTATTTTAGAAAAAAGAAAAAGAGAAAAATCAATGGTAAATTAATTGTTGATATTTTTGTTATCACGGCACAGTGTATTTGCACACAAAAGCCCTCACGGGGCATTCACTTTAAAATTTAATTATATATTTTTTAAGAGCATAATCTTACTATTTCTAAAACATAAATTTTTTTGTTAAACAAATTCCCCCTAGTATAGCCTAACTCAATTTTTCATTGGTAAAAGATTTTTAAATTTTTTTTTATTCTTATAGAAAAATATAGAGTGTGGGTTGGGTCTGAAGAATGGTGCCTTAGCAATTTTCTTTTTATTTTTGACGAACGTCCTTGGTGTCTTTTAGCAATCAACAAAGCCATTTGTGTATCAAATACCACGAACTCGCATTTTCCCAACCCTCTGTATTCCTCTTGACTCGTTTTGCTTCATCCAATCTCCCTCTCTCCCTCTCTCCCTCTTTACCTCTCTTCTCCCGCTTTCCTATATGCTACAGTCGAACTTCTCTCGAACGACCGTCTTGGTCGACCTATCGAGCTCGAGCCGAGCCGCTCCTGCGTCAGCTCGCTCGAGTTCGGTTCTTTTACAACCCTTCTACTAATCTGGTATCATGGGTTTGAGTCATGGAAACATTGTACCGGCACTGAGGGTAAGGCTTCTCAAATCTTTGTTGTTTTTATTTTTTAGCTGTTTTTTGGTGGTATTTTCCGTGAGTGATAAGTTCCTGTAATTAAATTACCATGTAGATTTTCATCCGGCAAAGCTGATATTTTTCAGGGATTCAATGAGAGTAATCTAGCCGGTGCTATTTCTTTTCAAGTCGTGAGTGGATACCGCAACAAATTTTGTAGTAGAACAATGAGGTGGGGTGCAGATAATGCGGCTTTTGCCATCAAAGTTCATGATTTGGCGTAAAGTTTTAATCTTTTTTTTTTTTGTCACATACCAATTCCACTCCCCAGGTTTAGCAAGTTTCTTCATTCTAAGCTTGCGAGATGGTATTCTCGATCCGGTCACACCTCTGCGCAAAAGCTGCTGGAAGAAGTCAGTGGTTATACCACAGCAAGCATGTCAGAGAGGTCAAGAATTCTAAATAAGGTAATTAACAGTCGAAATGTTTTTGGCAGAACTGATTTATTAGATGTGTTATTGTTATCATTTCTCAAGATGGACTGTCAATAGATAAAGTATCTGTAAATCAAATCAATGAGGAGTAAAGCTGGTCAAGCCATATTACTCTCTGGAAAACTAGCAATTCCATCAAATCATGACCTGGAACACAGATCTGGACATAAACAGTCGTTTGAAAAATGCTTTGTTGTTATTTTTTTTGTTAACAACTAAATTGTGCCCTGATTGTTTGAGAACTCATTCTCATACCTCTTATTTTAGTCAAGTATGTGGAATCTCATATCAAGTCGCTAAGCATGTATACTGTCAATATATTTAGTAATTGAGAAAATGACTTTTAAGGAATGAGAAAAATTGTGTTGTATTAAATTCAATCCAGTATTGAATAGATGCATGAGGTATATAATTTTGACCACCTTACCTATTGGAGATATTCCTCTTTATTATAGTTGAAGTAGAAGTTTCTCTTTCTAGATACTCTTGTGCCACAATTGTTTAATTTGTTTTGTTATTTTGGTAGCATCCACATCCTAAAATTTGTTTCATTGAATCCTACAGGTGTCAATCTTAATGGGTTATAGTAACATACGAGATTTAATTGAGCAAGAAAGAACTCAAAGAGGATCTGAAATTGATTCTATAGGCATGCTTGATGATGTAGATTTTTCAGTGACTCGTGCAAGATTTCCATGTATCAAACTGGGTGATTCATCAGTTGTTGAATTGTATGATGAGATTTCATGCACAAAGAGCAATGAAAATAATTTATCACCTGAAAGCTGCACAAATTACAACTCTGACAGACTTGTTGCAGCTTGGCAGTTTCTGGGCCATTCATTCACAAATCTAAAACCTCTTGTTTCCACGGAAGAAAGTTCCTCTACAACGGATTATTACTATGAAGAAGTAGCAAGCAGTAAAGAGACTAACTATAAGTCACCGGTTATGCCTGATGAACCTGTTTTGGACAAACCTGTCAGATGTATACCTGGCACAACCAGTAGGCAGTGCCGCCAGCTTGAAGATAGTGGTTTCCACACGGTGTTATCTACATATTTGAATTTGTTAATCACTTAATCTAGAAGTCTTCCACTGTGCTCATACTTAGATTTTCTACAGGTGCGAAAATTGCTGCATCATTTTCCTCGAACTTATGCTGATCTGCAAAATGCTCAGGGTTCTATAGATGATGGGCACTACTTGATGTTTGTTGGAACTATTTTATCCTCAAGGTAGGTGAATCCAAAATTTAAATAATCATGGCAACTTGATGTCTCGAACTATAGTATTGTTCTTGGATATCTCAAAGAAATATATTAACCCACTATTATGTTTGAGCCAGAGATTTTTCTTAGATTGATGGCTGATTGGTTGAATTTTTGACTTTTCTTAGGTTGCTACTGGTACTTGCATTCTTGCTAAGGATAAGTATAGGATGATTAACTTCAAAAGAAAAAAAGATCAAATGGTTTCTCATTTTTTAAATAATTAAAGGCTTAAGTTCCTTTTACTTGAGAGGAAGAAAATCCTTCCTCTGCTGATTACCTAGGTAGTACCTATGGACATATAAGTGGAAATAAGATCACAAGATCACAAGATCCTGGGTTTTAAGGTGAGACAGATACTTAAGAATGAATTTCTATAGGAATGTAAAGTTGGGATTCTTTTTTAGTTATGGTATATGGCCAAGTAGGAACCTACATTTTGGAGTAAACATCCTGCATGCATTTGCAGGCGTTGTGTGCTAGGACAATCTTGGATGCCACTTGAGATGATAGTTAAGGCTTGCCTTATCCATCCTGATGATGCTGATTTGGTTAATAGAATATGAAGGAGTTGCAATTTTTTAAAAAAATTCTTTTTCTTAATTTTAAAGTGATGGTCTCCGATTGCTTTGGCGGTGCTCTGATGCTCCGATTTGATGATGCAACTCTGACAGGAAGAATGAAAAAAAGAAAATGGGAGGAGGGAAGAGGGGAAAATGGCTGTAATCATGGTTTGCCGTATTGGCTGATCTGGATCGGGATCAGTCGAATCTGATCTCGATGTAAGCTCGATCCGAACTCTTTCTCTCTTTCACTCTTTCTTTTCACTCTCTTTTACTCTTTTTCTTTCTTTTTACTCTTTCTTTCTTTTATTCTCTCCTTACATATAATCATTGTTTCTCTTACGGAGAGATCTAGCTCCGACGAACTCCGATGAACTCCGACAAACTTCGGTATATAATTTTTTAATTAAAATTTTTAATTCTCTCTCAGTTTTTTCATTTCTTCCACTCTCTTTTTTTCTTCTCTTTTCTTCTTCTTCTTCTTCTTCACTATATCATGGTTTTTTTTTGTTTGATTTTCTTCCACTCACGCTCTTTCTAATCTCTTCTTCTTTTCAATTTTTATTCCACTATAGTTTTTATTTTTTTATTTTTGGTAAACTTGTTTTTAAATTTTTAGAAGTTTTTCTACATTTTTAAATAATATTTAGAATTTTATGTAATTAGAAAGTCTGATCCGATCCAGGCAACCGATATGGCTGATATGGCCAATCTGATCGATACGTATCATTTTTTTGGAAGGCCAATCCCAATCCCAATCCCAATTTTTTGAACCTTGGCTGTAATTAGAGGAAAAAGTGAAATTAGAGTTTATGATTTATAAAGTAGGTTTTTTTAATTTGGAGTTGGGAATCAAATGTTTTGGTTAGAACTCTCGCACCCACCTCTTCCTCGTTGTGTAATGGGAGAGGAGAGAAGGGCTGCACGTGAGCGCTAATTTTTTTTTTTTTTTCCAATTGTTGTACCAGTGCTCAATCAAAGGAGGTGTTTGAATGGAGCTCGCACTTCTCTTATATTTATATCAAGATTGTGTCCTTTGGAGTTAGGACCATATTCCTTTTGTTTCAAGCAGTTGAGATTTTATTGGTGAAAGGATAGCACAAAATAAACTTTTGGATCTTGTTGCTGAATAAGGGATGATATTCATGAATTAACCCTCCCTTGTTCATGAATTATAGCCAAACACATCTTATATGCATTTCTCTCTCTAAAATAGAGATGTGGCTTGATCAATGCACTTTATCAATGTTATCCTATTTGTGGTGGAAGGTAGCAAATGCCCATTCCTTACTGTAGCCCCTGTCGTTCCATACCATGCATAACTCCCTTAACCATGTTTTAACCTTATGTGACAACCAAATGACACATTTAAGTTACATATTTCGGGTAGGTTTATCTATATTTAAAGCTTTTGGTTACCAACTTGTTTCTGCATTGAATGTTCCGTCATTTGTCTTCTGAGAATGATGCTACTCATTTTATTTTCAGAAGTAGGGAAGAATTATCCTCATATAATCAGTCTAGTTCTTTTTTACATTCCGACTTGCACATTCTTTGATATTTTCCAAAATTTTGCTGCATAACAGTCAAAGTCACATCTTAATAGGTGAATATGATCAGCTTTTTTATTCAAATATGTCTAATGCCTCTACTTTCCTCAGGGGAATCAGGGCTAGCTCTTCTTTTTCATTCCTTGAGGTGGTTGTTAGCTGTGAGCTTCTACGTATTGAAGTACCTTCTGAATTGAAGAATGAGAACTTCAGCATTGAGGAAAAGAAGATCATTTATTTGCATTTGAAGAAGTTCTTTCGTGGCAGACGTTTTACATGCCAACCTTTTCTTAGAAGTATCCAGTCGAAGTACAATGAGGGAGATCATGTATATGTTAGTGGTAAGGTAGGTGATATTCATATTCTGCATTTTTTTTCTAATTAATATTTTTATTGCTTTATGATGATGAATCCATCTCATGGGAATGCATTCTTCCTTTTTAAATAATTAAACAACTATAAAGATTAAAGAATATCTAATTATTTCAACTTTGTTAATCTCAAAATTATGTATGGAAACAAGTAATGATATTTAAAAAGATGTCTTCTATTGTATATTTTTATATGAAGATAGGGTGATATTCAGTCTTCTATGGCTGTGCCTTCCCAAGTGAGGGCCCTAAGGAGCCAAAGAGAAGAGACAGTTCTCATCCCTTTTCTTTGCCTCTCACTTCGACAATGGGGTTTGCAGTGCGGCATGACAAGGAGGAAGGAGCAGATGACTAAAGAGAGAGGGAATAGAGGAAGAGGAAGAGGGTAGGTGATGTGGCAATTTGGAATGAGTTGGCACTAAGGAAACCTAGATTAATTAATAGGTTTGAAAAGTCTTTATTTTAGTAATATTTTACAGAAATAAGATTATCAATCCATTTCTATTGTATGTAATATGTACTTCAGCGGCAATATAATTCATAATATGATGATAACATTGTTATTCAAAGTGTTCCATAAGAAGGTTGTGTTGGCTGCCATGGTGGATTCGCCATCTAACCATTATGCTAAAGCTGTTGTGGCCCAGAAAGGCATTTTGGACTGCGGTGGCTGCTTCAGCTGATACCAGCCTGCTATAGTGGGCTAAATAGTGGTACCGCTTCAAGACCAACTAATTATAAGTTAACAACTAACTTGTTTTCTCCATCTTCTCAGTTTCTACTTTCTAAAACCTACGTAAAGAAATTTAGTTGTGTTTACTAGAAAAAAATGCTAAAGTTTACTACAATCAGCAGTTTTTTTAATTCTTCTTGACTGAGATACAAAAGAAGAAAACTAGTATAGTTTCACTTTAATTTATTTGCAAATGTTTCTAAAGTTTTACATAATATGCTGATCATATTTATCATGTGTTGAATGTTGATAATTTGTCAAATTTGTCTTTTTTATTTGATTATATATTAGATAGATAGCCTAGGTAATATATTTTTGTAATATTTTTATTTGAAACCCCCCTCGGGCCTATATCACCTGCCATGCTGCCCCGTACCATGTGATCTCTTGGCCACTATGTACTCGCCACATGCTTTTTAGAACATTGATTGTCTGTAAAGGGCATTAGTTCATGTGATAGTAGAGGTTGTCTTTTGCATCTAAGAATTCATAGGTACAAGTCACAAAACAACCTTTATAGAAATGAGGATAATGCTGTATATAGTCCCTCCAAAACCTTGCATTGATGGGAGTGCTGTGCACTAGGACTCCCTTTCACTTGTTATATGCTGCTATTATAATGCCCTTCAAGTATTGCACTGTAATATGATTTAGATATTAATGCAATGTTATTTGGAATTTCGGATATTATATAACAGTCAGGCTGTAGATTAATTTCAGTTAGAATATTTATACAGCATGTCACGACCCAAGATAGGAATCATGACCGGCCATGCACTTCAATATGCTTGAGATATACGAAGCCTTACTAATACTTCCTAAGTGTACAATGGCAAGAATAAATAAACGAAGAAAATCTGCTTTATTAAATTTAAACTAATTGTAATAATTATAAAACAATGTCATTGCTTTAGAGTCTCTAAACGAAATAAATTTAACATTTAATCTAAAGCATAAAATTTAAAAGAGCGGAAAGGTAAATAGGTGGGTCCTAAGTGGAGGCGGGGTCCGGGTACGTCTCGCTCAATCATCACGCTGACTATTACCTGAGATAATATAAAAAAAGAGAGAAAAGAAATCCATGAGCCTACTACTATAGCTCAGTCAGTGGAATCCACTTGAAAACCAAATAAATTCTAAAATTTATTAGTGTTGAATAAAACCTAAAATCAACGATATACATAACAATTTACAATAGACATGTTCTTTAAATAATGACAATAATAACAATAGAGAGACATAACTTGTAACCTTGCACAGTTTTAACATATTAACGTCTTTCCAATATTTATACTGTCATTTGTCTCAATGGGTCTATACCCTGTGGATCCACATCAACTAGAAGTCACCTCGAGATGACGCTCAGGACTTTTCTTCATAGCTGATCCGGTTAGGGTCATCAAATTGTATCATTATGTGATCAACACACTCTGTTTTTTCCACTAACCGTTGAGAGAGGTTAGAGTCACCTAGGAAAATTTTCATTCTTCCTAGGACTGTTTCCTAACCTCGCCAGAGTCACCTAAGAAAGTTATTGCAGTGATCTGATTAGCTCATTTGCATTCCGCATGAGTCCGTTAGTGCCTTGCTTCCTGCAAGCTCTTTAATGAAACCTGTCCGAGACCCGAGAAGGCAACCCGATTGGGAGTCAGAGGATCATTTTGTCTTGCTGGGGACTTAAATAAAAAAAGCTGAACTTCCATCCCCTTTGATGAACCGAAGGGCTTTCCCCTGGACTTCTAGATAGACGAGTCACCACGGAAAATCGCAAGCGATCTATACCGAGACTGTTCTCTAAGTCATACCAATACTAGTCTCATTTTTTTTTCACTAAAATTTAATATTTGCACAAGGTATGTCGATGCACTGAGTGTAATAATTAAATACACATAGAAAATGTAACAATTAAATTTGCACGTAAGGATGAAATAAATAATTTTGCACACAGTAAATTACATGGTTTGACAAAGGTACGAATATATAACAAAAATAAATATGTGAGTGAACTCACTCACTAGAGTCTAGGCAAGACAACTGAAATCTCAAATCTCTTGCTCACGTGCTAAAAATCACCATATTTAATAATAAATAACAATAACATTTTTAATTAAAAAAATATTAAAAATTTCTACAATTTAACTCAAAAATTAATAATTTGGGCCAAAATAAGCCCAAATCAGTTGGGCTGGGCTGCAGTTGGCCCGCAGTCCACCCAACCAACACTTAAATGGATTGGGCCCAAGCCCAATCCAATTAACTAATGGAACCGGGTCGGGTTCCTTGGATTCAGATCCAATTCGACCCGAATCCAACAACTTAAATGGATTGGGCCTAATGACCAATCCAATTAACTAATGGAACTGGGTCGGGTTCCTTGGATTCAGATCCAACCCGACCCGAATTCAACAACTTAATGGGAGAAGGCCAAACTCGGGTTGCCCGAGTCTGTCTTCTCTAAGCCGAAGAGAGAGAGAGAGGAAAGGAGAGAGAGGAAGACGCCGGCGGCCACTGCATCGACAGTTCGTCGGCCGCACCTTTAGCTCCCCAACACCCACACGGTGCCGCCGTCCTCGTGAGGTGGAGGAGAACTCACGAACGACGATCGATCCCATGGCCGACGACGACTGGAGCCACGAGGGCTCCAACGGTGAACGCCCACGGCAAGACGCTTCCAGATGGAGCGGTAGCGACCCAAAGTCGCCGGCCGACCTAATTTGCCGGCGAAGCCGAGGAACCCCCAAATTAGATATTTTTAATTTACTTTATTAAATTGAAATTAAACTTGAGGGGTGGGAGAGGGCTTACCAAGGAGTCACGTGGTGGTCTCTGTTGGCTCTGGCGGCGCTCTTGCAGGCCGATTCCACGGCGTGACTCCGACGGTGAGGAAGAAGAAAGCGAAAGTGGGAAGGAAGAAAAGAGAGGAGGCTGAGGTGGTTAAGCAGATAGAGAGAGAGGATTAGGGTTTTAATTTATAGATTAAAAGAAGATCAAATCTAATCTGATTCTGATTAGATGAGATCTTCTCTGCACCTCATCGCGTGCTGGAGAGAGAGAGGGGAGGGGCTGCACGTGCACCCTCCTCTCTCAACCCCTAAATTTTTTTTTCTGGTTCTTACATCTAAGTACACTTAAGTCATCATGGAAAGTCAGGAGTCATCTATACCAGGACTGTTCTCTAAGTCATACCAAATATTAGTTATATTTTTTCACTAATATTCTTGTTTATTAACAAATTGCTATTTGCACGAAGTATAACAATACATTGAGTCATATATTCTGCACAAAGAAATATAATAATAAATTTAGGCATACAAAAATAAATAGTTTGATAAAAAGTACGAAAGACAATACGAATAAAGATGAGTGAACCCACTCACTTGAGTCTTAGATAAAATAATTAAAATCTCTAATCTCTAGTCCACATACTAATAAACACCACCTTTAAATAATAAAGAAATAATATAAATTTAATTTAAGCTCTAATAAAATATTCTGAATTTTAAAACTAAATAAATGGGTAATATATGTTGATTTAAACCCATTAAATTGGATTGGAGTCGACAAAATTTAATTAATCGGGTTAGGCCAAGGCCCAACCAATAAATTGGCAATGGAGTGGGCTGCGAGTTAACTTGCAGTCTAACATTTGATAATTTAGTTCTGATAATTTAGTTTTGGTCGGGTCTTGAATTCGAAATCCAGCCTAAACTTGCAACTAAAAGAAAAAGAGTTGGCTCATGTTTAACCCGAGCCCAACCAACCTTTCTTTCTCAAGGAGGTCGACGTGTGCGCGCATGCCATCGGCCACACCCCAAGCTCTCCTCCACTCTCGTAGTCCGTAGACCACATGAGATGGAGGAGAAGCCACTGGCGACAACCAACGACCTTAAACCTTGGCCGGTGGCAATCTTAGCCATGAGAGCTCCAAAGGGAGTATCCATGGCACGAACCCGGCAACGCAAGATTCCGATGAAGACTCGACATTGACCCGAAGCCGTCCATTGGTCCAAAGCGAATGAAGCCACAATACCAAGGAAATTAGGTATTTATAATGTACCATATTAAATTTAAATTAAATTTGAGGGGTGGGAGAGGGCTTACCGATGAGTTGCATGGTGGTCTCCGATTGTTCCAGCGGTTCGATTCCATGACGATGACCCTAACGGTAAAGAAAGGAAGAAGAATGAGAGGGAAGAAATGGCTGGGGTAAAAGAGAAGGGGATCTAGGGTTTTATTTATAGACAAAATCCAACTCTAATTTTGATTTGGATTCGACTGAAACTCCCGCGACTGTGAGGACATAAAATTTCCTCTCTAATCCAACTAATTTCTTAATCAAGATCTAATTACACTATATCCTAGAATTTCAGGGCCTTTTGTACATGCTTGTGACAATTGACTACTATTTCCGTGGCTTAATTGTTCTGGTTCCACCATATTGTCATGTATATGATTTATTGACGTAGACCTTTCATTATCTTTGATTAAATGTTTATGGTGTTTTTTGCAGGTTAAGAAAATGCGTATTGAAGACCATTATGAGATGAGAGAGTACAACATTGACATGCTTGGAGAGGAGGAAGAGCGGTATGCACAACTTGAGAGGAGGCCATATCCTCTGTACCCATCAAAAGCGGGTTTGAAACCAAACTTTCTTGGGGACATCATATCTAGGTCAGTGGTCAGTTTCAACATGTTAGAGTCTTCCTAAATCTGTGTTTTTTCTTATCTTTTTTTATTTCCTCATGCTTTTGCACAATTGCAGTTCTGTATTAGTTGTTGGTTTCTCATAGCTGGTTTATCAAAATAAGTTTTAAGATGTTCTGGGAGGGTTTTACTTGAAGACAATGCATTTTTTAAGATATTTTCAGATTCTCCATCATTTATTCTGAACACATATGCTCTTATGAATATTTCATGCTCTTGGAGTGTTTGATGGCCATCAGATTCATTCTGTCTCAGCGTTCTGCTAACTACTTGAGAAGGTGTCAAACTGTCCACTGAATCATTTTCAGAAGAGGGCTTAACTCAATTGTATAAATACACACCAGCTTCTCTCATTTTCTGTGCCTTTAACCTTTTCTCAGAACAAAACCTTGTAAATTAATCAAAGAACATACTATCTCTAAAGATGGTCTTTTAGCATTAGAGTAACTACCAACTACCAACTATCAACTACCAACTACCTACTACCTTATGTAGCTGCTTCCAGTCTTACTATTCTAGTCTATGATAAATGTAGCCTTTTATTTTATGTGCCTCTTGATTTACCTTTCTCAAGACTAATACTGCAAAGTTTGAGCTGCAAGCTAGCTCACGTTAGGGTGCCGTAGCTCAACGAGGAAGGAGATGGGTGGTCAGGTCAAATAAATACTTAACTTATGTTGTGGATTGCTCGATGGTGAGCAACGAAGGGTGAAGGCGAATAGTCTTCCTATCACCTCTTTTTCTCCCTCTCTTTCGGCATGGCCGGCAAGTGCCATGTTGTGCTGGCCATTGTGTGGCACGACCATCCTTGATTGGAGGTTCATAAGCTATTGGATGGAGACTCTTGACTTTTCCCCCTTTGTTATGGTTACCATCAAGGATGGCCGTGCCGACCGACATGGGGCGTGCCGGCGGCGTACCGGCATGTGGCACGAGAGTGCCGCACGACACCCCTCCTAACGCATCGCTACTCATCATCGACCTCGTCGCCCGCCGCTCGCTTCATGCCCTAGCCCCCGAGAGAAGACAATCCAGATCTGTACCCGCAACTTAAATTTTAAACCCTCTCCCGATCTCTCTCTCTCTCTCTCTCTCTCAATCCCTCTGCCTCGATCGTCTTCTCTCTCGAGGGCTAGGGCACGAAGCGGGCGGCGATGGCGACTACAATGGCAAATGTGAGTATCCCTTACCTCTTTCTCTCATTCTCTTACGGCACGGCCGGCAAATGCCGCGGCACGTGCCGTGCCTGTGGCACGGCCATCATTGGTTACCATTGTCACCTACCAGCTTGATTTTTACTTCTTTTATTTTCCCATTATTTTGCAAGAATGTAATACCTTTTCTAAGATTCCCTTTTTGTACTCTTAAAGTATGATATGATACTTGATTGATGTTTTTGTTCGTTCTTCTTGTGGTAAATATTTGCCTTATTTATGAACATAACTTAATATATGGAAGGTTATCATATTTTGCTTAGCATGGAAGCTTTTCACATTAACTCCAAAGAGCAACTTCTTGCCATGAACTAGGAGTGCAGCAAGTGGGGCCTTCTTACTTGTGTAATACTGTTCTTGAAGAAGTGATTAAGGAATTGCTCGCCATATGTTTACTGAGCTTTTCAAGTAATAACAAGTAAACATACTAAACTAACAGCTATTGTTTTGATGATAATATGAATGCAACTAGAAGTATAAATATTTGAAACTCTTAAAGATAAACATGCAACACACTTCCTTTTCCCCTTTCCTAGAAGTGCTCTACTTTGCAGACTTGTCATCCAAACTTTTTGAGAAATACCATAATGAAATACTTTTATTAGTTATTTCACCAAATAGTGTAATCTAAAATACCCCTAGATATAGATAGGGCTGAGAGGGCAAACGGAGTTTTCCATGAGATGGGAAATGAAACCTTTTAGCTCCCATGCAATTATTGAATTTGTATTTCTCACTGCTTTCTTGGAATTTCAATTTGTACTTAAAAATGAAGTAGGAGTTTTTATTTGTGAATACTAAGGTCTTTTTCTATTGTCTTTGCAAGGTTGTGTTCTAACTTACATGTATATGCAGAGCTTTGAAGATTTTGACTTCTGATATGGATCCTATGCCCCCTGAGATTCTTACAGAGTTCAACTTATTAAATCTTGTTGATGTAAGTCTGTAATTCAATTCTATTTCTTAGCTTCAATCATTAAGTTGACCTGATGGAAGAATTTAGTTTCTTCTATGCAAAGTCTTTTGTTCTGTGTGATTTAGTCTGTTTTGCTGGCCTCTACAAAAATAAGGAAAACTTTGAAGGTCTAAAATATGTCTGTCTTCAGGACTGCATTTGCCTGTTTGGTCAGTGACATTTGTTGCAATTGTTTAATGGTTTGCTTTCTCAAGAACATCACATCTATTGAACTCCAGTTGGGTGATGATTACCCTCTTTCAAATATGACCTGTTACATCAGCATTGGGGTGTCAAATATGGTTGTTAGCTTGAAAACCGCTCAATCTAGTCCAGTTTTCGGCTATGTTTGTGCTTATTAAATGAGCCGAGTTTGAGCTCAAATTATGAGCTTGTTTGAGAAGCATGTACAAATTTCCTACTTCTGGAGCTCCGGAACATTTTGTGGCATGAGCAGATTACTTCCTGTGGTATGAGCAGACTAAATCTCATGTTCTGAGCAGACTTTTTCTTTATAGCTACACTAGAACTTGTGTTTCTTTTAGGAACTGGCCCAAGCTTGGACGAGTTTGGTATTAATGCGAGTCGATCTTGAGGCAACACTTACAGTTATTAAGCTGGAGTCGCTTGAGGTTGGCTTATGGTACACATGCATTTCAACTTGCTCGACTTGGCTCATTTGCATTAGAACATTGGAATTTGAACTATTTAACTGTATCAGGCTCGTCTACATTAGCACAACAGAGCTTTTCATTTTCTCAAACCTTGGAAAAAATTTATCCCATCAAGTGTTTATTGCAATCAAAGTACTTCTCCGTTACATATAAGTGAGCAAAAGAGCTGCTTAATGATGTCAATTGTGGGCAGTAAAGTTTGTGGTGACAACTAATGGACTAATGTTTTACACAATAAATATGGAGGAGAAAATGTTTGACTGAATGAGATTAATAGTGTTAATTTGCTAATCTGCTGAAGTAACCCAATGAGCTGGTGTTTATTGACGTTCATTTTCATGACTAGCAGGCTGATTCTGAAATGTGCTTGACACAGTTCTCGTCTAAGATGATCAACTGTGAAAGCACTGCTAAGAGTAACCATTATCAGTTTTAAATTGTAGTTGCCTGTTACAATATGTTGAGTTGCCATCACTTTGTAGATTTAAATTTGATGAAATTTGATTATTTTGTTGAGGACTCAGCCTTTTTAGTAATGTGCTCTAGGGGTGAGCTGAAGTTGATTTCTGATTATACTTGTTATTGTAGAATTACTAGTATTTTGTCCATCTGTTCCCTTATAATTTGGAAATGCTGTCTAATAATGATATGATTAGTCCCTCTTCTAAGGCCTGTCTGTTAGAGTTATTATTTGTATATTTGTTTTTTTGTTGTTGTTTATACAGTTATACTGGTCTGTTGATTTTATCAAATAGTTTCCACTTTTCTGACTAATTGCAGGCCTACATGGGAATTCATCAACCTAAACATTTAAATGAAGCTGATTTGGCTCGTAGAAGAATTATATTCGATGATTTCTTTTACCTTCAGGTAATGAATATCATGTATATCAAATTAGTTGCAGCAGCTTCATATGGGGGTTAACTCATGCATACTTAAACTACAAACTTGCGATTTTGATCTCTTAAATGGTTATATCTGGCTCTCATTGCATGATGGGAAAATGCAAATATTTGTGTCTGTGTATCTGATTTCTTGCTTGTGGCATCATACTTCTACTGATATTATAAAGTAGAAAAATCAAGTAATCCATGCAAGTTGAGGTATGGTTGTTTTTTTGGTTGGAACACCTCGGTGAACAGGTTACCCAGTGAAAAGGTACCAGGTGCCAACTGTTTCTAGAGCTGCGTTATGAAGTTTCTGAAATTGATTTGTCTAGTACAATGATTGTTTAATCGAACATGAAAAATGTGCACATTTCTACTGCCAACTTCCAATTTTTGTTTTTGTTTTTTTTGTGTGTGTGTGTGTGGTGGTGGTGGGGTTTGCCTAATATTTTCCCAAGGCCATTCATTTTTCTTTTCCTGTTTGTTGTGCTACAAAGGGAACATATATATGAAACTCTAGAAGGTTGTTCTTTATTTCTTTTCCTGTTTGTTGTGCTACAAAGGGAACACATATATAAAACTTTGGAATTCTTAGCTGGAGTTTCATTTTACATTGGAGTTTTTGTCTTTAATATCTTCGTTACTTAAATACTCCGGTAACTTTGGTGTAAGAAAAAATTTGGCATCCTGTAGTGGAGTTTCCGTTTCTCAGTATACTAGCAATTGTGTTACTGCCTTTCTGGGAAACTTATCATATGCTTTGTCAAAAGTGACGTCGTGAAGTTCCATATATATATATAGATATATATATAGGATGCTGCACATGGTACAAGGGTTGAAAAGGAAAATTTGTTATACTATGTTGAATCAGAGATTATTCTTGAATTATTCTGCACATGGTACAAGGGTTGAAAAGGAAAATTTGTTATACTATGTTGATTCAATTATTCTTGAATCAGAGATTCTTATACTATGTTGTGATTTGTTATTATTCCAGTTGGGGAGACTATTTCAAATGCTTCAAGCACTTGGTACAAGGGTTGAAAAGGAAAATTTGTTGTATAGATACAAAAACCAAGAGCTAAATGCTGCTTGTGTGAAGGAATGGTCTTCTCTTACTAGGGCATTGTTAGAAGCTCTTCCATATTCATTGACTCCTGGTCAGTTGAACGCGGCATCAGAGATTATTTGGGATCTCAAGAGACCAGTCCCAATGAATAGGCTTCTGCAGGTACTGGCATGAGGTTTTTGCCTTTTCAACTATTTTCAGATAGCTTTTTGTGGTGTTTCTACTCCAGCAGTTGTGTGTTGGTTCTTTCTATTGCACTAGCTCCTATAGATTTCCGGTAAATCATGCCTCCTATGTTGTAAGCATTCATTTTAGAAGAAAGTTTCTTTTGCTCTAACTATATTCCTTTCTTTGGTTATCATATTCTATTTCATCTATGTTGAAGAACCACCAATTTTCTTGGGAGAGAAAGAGACAGAGAGAAGAAAGAGATGTGATGGGAATGGGGCTTGGCCTAGGTAGGACGCAAGTCAGATTTGTGAGAGAGAGAAGAAAGAGATGCTGTAACAACCCAGAATTTCAAAAATAAATATATAAATAAGAAATTAGAGATAATTATTTAGATAATGAGAGATTTAGTTTAATCCTTGATACTTTAGGATTTGGATAAATCAAATTAATATTTATAATAAGGTATATAATTGAGAAAAGTGATTATAATCCCTATCCTATTAGGATTCTTATATCTTTGATCTATAAAATGGAGGCTTAGAAAAAGAAAAAAAAATCTTAAAAGAAAGTTTTTGGCAGCGGTACTGTAGCATTTCTACAATATCGAGATGAGGAGATGGTGTCACGATCCGAAATCGGAATCATGATCGGCCATATATCTTAATAGGCTTAAGATACATAAAACCTTAATAAATAATTTTCTAAGTCCATCATGACAAAAATTTAATATAAATAGCTAACTTTAATAAATGTAATCTAACAACAATGAAACTGAGCAATGTCATCACTAATGTGTCTTCAATCAAACTGAATTAACTAAATTTTAAAATGTAAAGACTAATAGAATTGAAAGCTAAAATTAGTGGATCCCAAGTGGAGGTGAGGTCCCGGTATATCTCGCTCAGTCGCCATGTTGACTAGAACCTAAAATCTCAGAAGACCCATGAGCCAATATAGTCAGTGTCACATCCATTTAAAAGCTAGAAAATCATTCTTTATCTAATATGAGTAATTAACTGAAGCTCAATAATGAAAACAATAGTCAGTGACTCATAATATGAATAATAAGCATAAGCCACAAGGATGCAATTAACATAATCTACTTCATTATGCAACCATTCTCAATTTCAATAATGCTAGTTGTCTCAACTTGGGCCTTTGTCCGGAGATCCATATCAACTAAAAGTCATCTTTAGATAAGCATGAGTCTTTTCTTATAGTCAATTCAGTTATGATCACCGGGAGGTGTTATTATGTGATAAACACACACACTGTGTCTTCTTTTAAGGGTCACTAGTAGATGTCACTATGTGATGAACGCAACCTGTCTTTTTCACTAACCATAGAGAGATATTAAAGTTACCTCAAAGAGATTTCTAATCCAGCTTGAGACTGTTCTCTAATTGCGTCAGAGTCACCAAAACAGATCATGTATTGATCAGGCATATGTCTGGTCCCTAGACGTCAAGGTAGACTTACTCATACTAGAGTCACTTAAACAGATTATATGCTGATTAGGTATAGTTCTACTCTCGGGACTTTAGGGTAGACTTGAATTACCACAAAGAGATTCACGAAGAATATCTAGCTTGAGTTTGTTCTCAAAGTCATACCAAATATCAGTTATATTTTCACTAATATTCATAATTATTAAAATTGCTATTTTGCATCAAGTATAACAATATAATGAGTCATATATTTTGCACATAGAATATAATAATTAATTTGAACATAGATATATGATATTTAATTTGCACACAAAAAAATATGTAGTCATGTAAAAAGTATAAAATACACAACGAATAAAAACGTGAGTGAACCTACACACCTGAGTTTATGTGAAATAACTGAAATATCTAATCTACGTGTTAAAAATCACCACCTTTAATAATAAATAAATAACATAACTTTAATTTAACCAACATTATGATTTATGAAATTTGAAACTAATTAGATTATTCAAATGGGCTAGATTAAGCCCAATTATTTAGTTGGGCTGCAGTTGGTCTGCAACCATTCAAACCCAAAGGTTGGGTTAGGCTGTCGCTGGCCCACAGGCTATCCATAAATCTAATTAAATGGATTGGGCTTAATGCCCAATCTCATTAAGTTAAATGAGTTGGGTCGGATTCCTTGGGTTCGAAATCCAAATCCGACCCAAATCACTTAACATAAGAGATGAAGATGAGACTCAGGTTGCTCTAGTCTGCCTTCTTTATTTTTGAGAGAGAGAGAGAGAGAGAGTTAGTGACAATGCTGCTAGGGCGCCAAGCCGAAGGCATCCATGCGACCCTCGTGATCTCGGTGACTCCTACAGGATGTCCGCGGTACGCAGTCAACACCAATAAGCATAGCTCCATGGTCATCAGCCATGGAGCTTGCCTCCAGAACTTCCCGAGCCACAAGGACTCAAGGGCGACGACGAGATTTTATAGGCTATAATAATTAGGGCATCGCGAGATTTCAGTGATCTCTAATCCCAATCAGAGAAGAAAAGAAGAGAAGGAAAGGAGGAGGAGACTAGTGAGGCAAGTGCCCCGCACGCGACAATTATTTTTTCTAGTTCTTACAGACCGTCATCGTTGGTAAAATATTGGCTATGGGTTAGTAAAACTTCAAGAACAAACACATGTTAGATATTTTTTGTGTATCTTTCCGTGGTAACTCAAGTATATCTTGAAGTTTATGAGAGAGACTTATTCCTAATCAGTACATGATCTATTTTAGTGACTATGATAAAGTTAGAGAACAATTTTAGGCTAGACTAGAATTTTTCCTGAGGTGACTTTAATTTCTCTTTATGGTTGGTGAAAAAGATAGGTTGCATTTATCTCATAGTGACACCTCTTGGTGATTTTAACCAGACCAGCTATGAGTAAAAGACACGAGCGCATCTTGAGGTGACTTCTAGTTGATATAGATCCACTAACACAGTCCCAAGTTGAGGTAGTTGGCACTATTGAAATTGAGGAGGTTTGCATAATAAAATAGTTCATGATATTAGCTTGCTAATTGCGTTTGTATGGCTTATACTTGTTATTCATGTTATGAGCTTGCTGGCTATTGTTATTAATTATTGAGCTTTGGTTAATATCTCATATTATATAAAGAATGATTTTCTAACTTTTGGGTGGATTCATTCACTAAGCTAAAGTTGTTAACTCATTAAACTCCTTTAATATTTTTGATGCCTCTCAGCATGACTAATGAACATGGATATTGGGACTATATCTACACTTAGGATATTGACTCACATTTTAAAATATAATAGTGGGTCTTAGTTTCAAATTGAAAAGCTAAATATTGCCTTAGTAATGTTTAGAAGACATTGATTATATAATTAGATATTTTATTATTTTTGAAGGTTTTTGAATAGGAGTTATTAAATAATTTTGAGTTTCATTATATTATATGGATAATTAGTTAAAGTTTCATGTATCTCAAGCCTATTAGGATACATGGCCGGTCATGATTTATATTTCGGGTCGTGACAGATGGGATGGGAGTTGGCTTGGCATTGGTTGGATGCAAGTCAGATCCAAGAGAGAGAGAGTAGAGAGAGGGAGAGGGGAGGAGAGATAGAGAGGTAGAAAAAGAACAAAAGACCCATTGTAAAAAGAGATGTTAGTAGAGAGAGAAAGAGGTGAGTGAACTAATTCCCAAGAGAGAGTAAAAGATAATTGTTTTTTGTTGCTCTTGATGTTCAAATACATGTGTGCCATTTGTTCTATTTTATTTACTATTATTCTGATTATTATAATAAAATTTAATTTTTATAATTAAACACGTCCGACATCGAAACTTCTAACTGATCCCACCAGTACAACAAATATTATCATTTTTTTTGGGTGGCTGGTTCTGATATCAATACTTAGAACCTTGGTTATTTTTTTAAAGATCGAAGATAGTGATATCTGAATATCTCAGCCTAGTTCAAAGAAAGTGTCTTGAACTCTTGATTCACTTTGATCAACTCCTTACCTCAAAGATTGATATATAACAAATTAGCTTTGTTAAAATGTGAAATTTAGAATTAGAAGAAAGCAAAAGAGGAAAGAATCAAACAAATAAGATAATGATGAAATTGAGGGAGCAAGTAAAGACACTTGACCTTTGCTCTTGCAAGATATTTAACCTGTTGATTGCCTTTGTTGAAACATGTTCAGAGAATGGATTGCCATGCCAATGGAGCGGGTTTCAAATGTATCGTGTCAGTTGATTAACGACAGAGATATGATGGGACTTGGGAGTATCTCAATACTCCTTCGTGCCAATGGATCGGGTTTCAAATGTATCGTGTCAGTTGATTAACAACAGAGATATGATGGGACTTGGGAGTATCTCAATACTCCTTCGTCCCTACCCATATTATTCCATGCTATAAGACATTGGATATATCAACTTCAAATTTCAAAGCAACTTGATTTGGGTTCACTTTTGATATTCCTTGACCTTTTGGTGCTTGATCTATAAAAATTACATTTCAAATGTCAGAAGTCAAATGTAAATTTTGGTTGTCCTTAAATTATGCGCCCTAACTTAGAAATATCCTCAAAGTAGAATTTGATTGGTGTATTGTTCAAGTAGATCTACTATCTCCTGTGAGGTATTGCGTGCAATACACCAATTTCTAGATCTAAAGGACTTCAATTTAGCCTTTGAAATCTATTTTCAGGCCCTAAAAGTGTTTTAAAATTTTTCTAGGCATCTTGAGGCGATCTAGCCAACAACACACTTTCTTAGGACAACGCATTTCATGATTCTTATTGTGCCAAGCCAAGACTGACGTGCATGGTGCCTTTGGCATGACAATCTTTAGTACAAAAATCTTATTTAGATGAGTGAGATACCTGTTAAGATCATTATCTATGTATGTGTATAGCAGTTAGAGGTGATCATCGGGCCGAGTAGCTGGCGTTTGTTTGTCGGCCCACCTATGAGTCACTCAAGTTGGCTGGAACATTCCAACCTATTACCGCCCACTAGACTGTCAAACATTGGGCTCAAGCCGGGCTTGGGTAGAATGTAAGTATACCTTTGGTCATACTGTGGTCCTGAGTAAATGTCCTTTGCATTGTTTAGATACTTGACGATTTCAACTGGTCCTTTTTTTTTTAACCTTCTCTCTTTTCCTATTGCATGATCAATATAAACCTAAAAAGAGTGAAGCAGAATAAAATTAGTAGTTACTCAAGCAGCGCAGTTGATTCCAGGGCATCTCACCCACAAATTCCTCAACAATGTCATCCTTTTGCTTCTGGTGGAATGTTGTACAAGTCCTCATCTGCAGCCTTGTGTTCTCTGGGGCCTTTCTTGCTTCATCTGCTACTCCTTGGAGTTGTACTCCCTCTCACTTCCTCTTTTCCTCACCTTTCATAGTGATGATTCTGGAATGGCTTCACTACGCAGGGACTTTGAAAGATCACCATATTAAGTATTTAATATAAAATGATAAAAATACTATTAAGTAAGAGAAATACTTGAAAACAAAAATAAGTATTTTTTTAATCTTTTTACATGTAAATTATTCAAAGTTTAATAGTAATTTATTCGAAGTGGTTTTCATGCACAAAATAAGGATTTTAAAAAATATACGTGCAATTTTTTTAAATTTTCAGATGCATACATGTAAATATAAACTTTAGATAGACATACAAGCAAATAAGGAATTTTTTAAGGGTATATCTATAAAAGAACTAATTTCAAAACACCAAATACGTTATAAACTAAACATCTTCAAAATTTTAGGACTAAAATACTATTAGGATATAGAATAGAATAATTAAATATTAAGGATAATTATGTAACTTTGTAAAAATAGTTGACCCGATCGGTTCACTAAAAAACAGGCAGGTTGCACGGGTCAATATTTCAACTGCCGGGTTAGTCGATTTTTATCGGGTCAATTGCTTATCCGGTCTAATAACAAAATCGAACCGGTTTGGTGGTCGGTTCACTGGTTCGACTATTCAGTCCGATCCAAATCTGATAACTATAGATAGAAGTATTATATGTTAAAATAGATGAGTTTTTTTTTACCAAACTAGCTATCTTTTAAATTTTATTTACACAAATAGACTATCCCTCAAACTTAATACTAAAATGGGTCGGTTTTACTATAGTCCTAAGTCAAACATTGATAAGTTCAACGTTTTACTTTTAGATGAAAATGTCAAAAGTTCGTTTTATAAAACATATACTGTTTAGCGTCTTACATTTTGGAAAATATTGAACAGTTCAACTCCTTGAGTGGTTAAGCATCACTGTTTTACATAGCCTATCACTGCAGATAGTAGGACACACTGTGTTACAGATCAGAATGTAAAGCTGTTAAAATTTGATAATCTAGTTTCATCAGACAGAAGTTGATGCTTTCCAAAATTGGATTAGCTGCTAAATAAATGGGTGCGACATTGCCATTTGTACATATGCAGAAAGATCAGTTGTCCTGAAAGTGTTACAGATTTAAGGTCAAGCTGACTGACTGTTGATCCTTCAGGGTGTGATTGTAATTATCTTTCAAACATCAGCTTCATACAGTTGTTGGTTTTCCCATGTCAGCAGATATGGCATGCTTTTTAGTTTTACATGCGTGGAAATTAGTTATTTCTAGTGCAAGTGGCACAAATAGAATTTATATGCCTGCTTCTGCATACTCCTGTAAGTCTTTGCACCAAAACTCCTTTAGAACACCAGTTTTCATTGATTTAGTTTGAAAATTCTGAGCTAGTCTCATGTTATATCTTATTAGTTATTGTACTTTATGAATTTAACTTCACTTAAATTCCTTACTTTCTGTGTTGTTTGAATCAACCTGCATTTTTGTTATTTTAGTTTCACCACTTCATGGGATGTTAAACATGGATATGCATCTTCTGATGGCTTGTGAATATTTACCACTTGGATAATTTCTTTTACAGGGTGATGTTGGCTGTGGAAAAACTGTGGTTGCTTTCCTTGCATGTATGGAGGTTATTGGCTCAGGATTTCAGGTTGTTAACCTTAAATTAATGCAATTGATTATTAACCTATCAAATTTAGCATTGGATCATTTTGCAGATTTCTCTTGGTTGTATCAAAAGTTTAGTTATGCAAACAGAGTATCGTACTTAAGCATGTTAAACTTCCACGTGATGCTAACTATCAAGTCTTGATCCAGGCTGCTTTCATGGTTCCAACAGAGCTACTTGCGAGTCAGCATTACCAACATTTAGATTCTTTGCTGGAGAATATTAAAGGGGACATATGTAAACCTAAAATTGCATTACTTACTGGCTCCACCTCAACTAGGGAGTCAAGGATAATTCTTCAGGCATATTCTGTTTTCAAAACTGTGCTTTTTTTTAGATTTTTTTTTTGGAGTATTTCTTTGGTCATCTCTTGCTGTTTGACAGGGTCTCCAGAACGGAGATATAGCAATGGTCATTGGAACACACAGTTTGATAGCTGAGAAAATTGATTTTTCAGCTTTACGCATTGCTGTCGTAGATGAGCAGCACCGCTTTGGTGTGATTCAAAGAGGAAGATTTAACAATAAGGTAGTTAGCTCTCCACTGTTCATGGTCATACCTTGAACTTTTCTTATGAACTTCCACCAGCAGTTATGTTTGCTTGGATTTTCTTGACAGATTTGATTAGATTTAACATTTTGAGAAGAAATAAAATTTCCAAACCAGGAATTTATCCACAGTAATCTGTCTGCTACACTGTAACAAAAAGTACATGCCATTCAGGTTTGGAATTTATCTGCAGTGATCTATCTGTTACACTGTAACAAAAAATGCATGCCATTCAGGTTATCTCTCAGTTTGTATGCAAATATATTTTTCCCTTAACCTACAGTTTTCTGACTGTTTTATTGACATTTCTTGGTGGTAAATATTGACTCATTTACTTGGAATAGTTGCTTTAGAAGAGTACATCTTATTAGCTATGCATATTTGCCTGATATTCAAGATGAGAGAATTGTTCATATAATGGTTGCTCAATGTCTTGGTGAATTTTAACAAGATTTTAGATGTGCTTATACCCATGGAATGATTGAAGCATTCTATTTACAGTTATACTCTTCTTCACCAAGCTCAAAAAATGCCTGTGGAAATCTTGATGAAACTTTTGAGGATAAAATTTATATGGCCCCTCACATTCTTGCTATGTCGGCTACGCCCATTCCGAGAACACTTGCTCTTGCTTTGTATGGTGATATGTCTCTAACTCAGGTATGGGAAGCCTCACTAAATATCTTCTTGGAGTTGTGTATAGTCATCTTCACTTCGTTATTCTATTTAATAATATTTTAACACCGTGTTATAAGGGACATGCAAGTTGAATGATTTTGGTGTTTCCGGTAACTTACCTTGTTAATCAGTTGTTCTTCTGGTATCTCGTTAGTTTATTATCCCGCCATAAAATGGGTTAGGAACAGTCTTCTATGTCAGCAACTTAAGGGTGGTTTTACATGTATACTGAATTACTCTTATCTTGTTCTTCCATTAGTTTCCTTACCAACTGTTACAGTCATCTTTCTTACCTATGTTATGTATTATTTGTTGGAGGCATCTTCTGGTCTGCCATGACTAAGATCTGGAGCTTCATTGAAGGGACTTCACAGAATAAAAGAGATCACATTAGAATTTATTTCACAGGAAATTCCTTTTTGTGAACTGCTATATGTAAGAAACAACTAAAGTTGTGAAGGAAATAGTGACTTAGGCTAGGTTGAATTAGGGGTGGCCTTGGGCCCGCTGGGCTGGTTCGGGCCAACTTTAGGCCTAGGTATGGACCACGCTCAACTTTAGGCCTAGGCTTAGGCTCAACCATCAGGTTGAGAGATTTTAGATCTATGGGCTGGGCCAATATCAAACTCAAAGTTGGTCTGATACTTGATGTGCTTCCAAGGGTTAAAGAAAAAAAATGGCTATCATGATTCATGAGAGCTGTCAATCTTGAAAAGGTCATTGAAAGACAACAATTTATTGAGGATGAAGGTAAAACAAGGTAAATTAAAATATAGGAAATGCCAATTTTTCTTGGAAATGAATCATGGCAAAAAAAGAAAAAACAGTAGAAGCTTTCGGCAGGCTACTAGTTCGGGTTACGGGCCCATCATCGAGCTTAAAATTTCTGGCTAGGAGAGGCTAAGCTCAATCCCAAGGGCTTAGGCCGGCTTGTGGTCCAAAAAATTTGGATAGGCCTTGGACGGGCTTCGGTCTATTAAGTTAGATGAGCTGCCCCAGGTTGGATATGAAAGGTGAGGATGGTTGCATATTAGTAAATAATAATGGCATAAGGAAAAAGATCAAGGTATTATTTCTCAAGCTAAAGCCACAGACACTTAATTGTAAGAGCTAGATAGAAAGTTTGCATCCATTTTCTCTGCCAGCCAAATGACTGAAACTCGTATTACACTCAGGTTTTCCTAGAACTTCGAAGTTCAAAGTGACTTCCCAGTTCTCTGCTTCCTAAATGTGCCCTAAAAAAATTTGCATATCCATTTATATCTCATAGTTGTGCTCTGTCCATCTTTTCACCTGGAAATTTCAGTTATTGAGGAACTTGGCATCGGATTCATAAATAGATGCTGCAACAGTGACAGTGATAATGCCATTCTTATTTCAAGTTTCCTTGTGCAGATCCTCTGGCTCTCGTAACATTAATTCCAAGAGTAATATGGGTGTGGGGGTTGATAAGAAAAGAGGATCAAGAATGGTGAAAAAAGTGAGGAAGTGGTAAAGAATCACTAACAAAAAGAAGAAAACTCATGCAAGATAAGATATTTATTGGAGTCTAGCTCCACGAGATTGCCCTTGAATTTTATCTTCTTATTGTTTTCAGCTTCAAGATGATGTCCTATACTTAGTCCTTTATCTCCTACTTAAAAATGCAACTAAAATTAAGATACCTTCTGTTTTCGATACCCGAGAAATGACAACAACGTTTTCCTGACTGAAACAAGCTGCATGCAAGAACATTAGAACTTACTCATTTCTGTTTCTGTAGTTAGATCTGCATTAATATACTTAATCATGCATGCATCCATTAACTTTTAGTGAGTTAAAAAGCTTCTGGCTATCTTGAGTTCTTATTTTTTGTAGCTCTTAGGTGTTTTGATCTGTTAACTTTGTATCGTACACATTTATATGCCCGGAAATACATTTAACTTCTTTATCTAATTCTTTAATAGATCATGGACTTGCCTCCTGGAAGAAAACTTATAGAAACTATTGTTCTTGAAGGAAATGAGATTGGTTTCGAGA
This sequence comes from Typha latifolia, assembly GCF_019914945.1. NCBI lineage: Eukaryota > Viridiplantae > Streptophyta > Magnoliopsida > Poales > Typhaceae > Typha > Typha latifolia. The sequence continues at coordinate 13,130,298 of NC_133087.1, read as the reverse complement.
GAGTCTTCCAGGTAACATGACATATCTAGTTTCTCTATGTTTTCTAATAGAGCAATATAATCATTCTAAAATCATGGTTTAGTATATTATTTTTGGGGTAAAGTCAATTACTCTATTTTGCCCCTCTCAATTCTTAATATTTCATTTTTTGGAATAAAGTCAAGTACAGAATGAGAAGCCATTATCCGTGGGAAGAGAAACTAGTATTGGAGCATAATTATATGAATTGTTCTTAGCTCATGAATTTGATTATGAAATCTGCTAGTTTAAATTGTTGGATTTTCTTCTTTAGAAGCAGAGAAGCAACATGTGCACTTAGAAACAGCTGAATTGTAAAGTATTATGGCTGGTGCTTTCCTCGACTTCCGCTTTACTAAATTTTATGTCATTCAGAACTTTTTCCTCAAGTAAAGTTCATATGTATAGAGACACCTGAGATCGCTTCGGAAAATCTAATATGTTATAAAGTACATACTATTCCTTTTGTTAAAGTCCATGTCCTCAGACACACTGATAATCCTCACTACCTCACAGTTTGCATATCCTAGTGGTTTTAGCCTTCTAGAGAAAGAGGGCTAGGATAAGATCTGTTGGAGATGGTAGGATGCTCCTGGTCCTATTGAACCTATAGTTTCATGATGAACCTCATCTAGAATATTGATATCTTGTATGGAGACACAATCTCCTCTGATCATAGGCTTTTCCTCCTGTGTTCCCTCTATTTCCTTGGATTTATAGAGACATCACATGGACAAGGTTCTTAAATGAATAATATGGTAGTCTAAAATGCAAATTAGCTTGGATCTTTTGAGCTATGTGAATTGCACAGTTGACATGAATATGGCAGTTTTTTTGAAGTATCTTGAACCAACTCTCAGAATAGGTGAGACCCTGATATATTTGTCTCATATGCTACATTAGCATTGGCAGTTGGCATGCTGACACCCTTTATAGCCTTACTGTTGTCAGTGGTTGTCTACTAGTGAAAATCTTTGATAACATTAGGACATCTTTTTCTATGATACTGCTGATGATATCAGTGGTTTTATGTAGCTGCAAAGAACCTTAGAATTAAAATAAGCCATTATTAACAATAATGCTAAATGCAATAAAGTCAAAAAGATGGACAAACTCTATTTATGTTGGAACCAAGGTTCCAAGTATCGGAATCGGGATCGGCCGTCTGAGAAAACGATACGTATTGGCCATTCTGTCTTGTTCTAACCTTCCTGCACTATTTCAATTATATCTTTTCATCTAGACATTCAATTGATGTGAAATGAGAGCCATTAGAACCCTATCTCGTTTGGTTATTACCCTCTAAATTTTCTTATATCCAGATTGGTCCAAATCTATTTCATAACATTTTTCTTTCTTCTCTCTTTCTCTCCTTTTTTTCTTACTCTCCATCTCTTTCTCCCTTTCTCTCTCCCAATTTTGGTCGGTGTCGGCCAATACGGTTGATCTCGACCCAAAATTGATCGGGTATCGGCCAGTACTAGTCATTGGATTGGTTTCGGCATTGGATCGGAACGTTTCATCTAATCCCACTCAGGATCAGCTAAAACTTGGAACCATGGTTGAAACAAATTAGTCTATAAACCTAGAGCTCTGTTTACTAGGGAAATGTAGGAAACTAGCGGGCCAATGTACATCTATTTTCTCTCCATAAAGAAATATATACCTGATAGTGCATGGATCGAAAGATTACTGCTCATGAAGTGCAACAGCACACATTTCCCAAAAATTGAAATATGGCAACAATGACAACCTTCCTTTTGCCCTTTCTTTTCGCTTAGCTAGTGCCTAGGCTTTCTATTGAAATTCAATCGTAAAAGTCCAATAAACACTGTGGTTCAAACAATCGTCAACCACTATTCTTCATTTACCTAGTTAGTGATGCAAATTATCTATACATGAATGTTCCTCTCCTGAGTAGAGAGGAATATGTAATGTCATATAATGTCACTTCCTTGAGCTGGTGCAATGAAAGAGCAGTATCACTCTTGATGCTTTGGCTGTTTTTGTTTTGTACTGGAAAGATGATTAGGAATGATCCTTGATTCAGTAACATGTAATTTAGTAGTAATTAAGGGATTAATTTTAAAACACATGGTTGTTGAAGTTTGTGTGTATCTATTTCCTTGAGTAATTTTAATACTTCTTTTTGAATTTTGTGTTAAAATTAGAGTTTTTGACGAAACTAGCTCTATTTTAAAGTTTATTTACCAAAATAGGCTAAGTGTTTCAAAAAAATGTTGATAAGATTACCATTTTACTTTAAAAAATGTTGATCTTATTTTAAGTAAAAAACTTAACAATTAAGTGTTTTACTTAAGACTATAGTAAAAGAGACTCATTTAACTATTTAAGTTTGGGTGTTATCTATTTTGGTAAATAAATTAAAATTTTGGTCTATTTCGGTCAACAACTTTAAATAATATGTTGCCTTCAACAGCCAATCTGTCCTGTTTTCATGACCCAGGAGACTGTATAGATTGTTACTAGTCATTACCTTTAATAGAAGTAATTGCTTACTTCCAACTCACAAGTTCATCTTGTTTTCATGCTTGCTAATAATTGGCCTTGGGATGCAGATGATGGGAAATGAGTTGATTGCTGGAGGAAAGATTTATCTTGTATATCCAATCATTGAGGAGTCGGAGCAATTACCCCAGCTTCATGCCGCTACTGCTGAGCTTGCTTCCATATCAGAAAAATTTGAAGGTTACCAGTGTGGGTTGTTACATGGGCGCATGAAGAGTGATGAAAAGGATGACGCATTGAAGAAATTTAGATGTGGAGAAACACATATTCTCCTTGCAACCCAAGTTATTGAAATTGGTGTTGATGTTCCTGATGCATCTATGATGGTTGTGATGAATGCTGAAAGATTTGGAATTGCTCAGCTGCACCAACTGAGAGGACGAGTAGGGCGAGGAACAAGAAAATCCAAATGTGTTTTCTTATCTTCCACTTCTGGGGCGCTGGACAGGCTGAAGGTGCTCGAAAAGTCATCCGATGGATTTTACCTTGCCAACGCAGACCTTCTTCTCCGTGGACCTGGCAACTTGCTTGGTAAGAAACAGTCAGGTCACCTTCCGGAGTTTCCAATAGCAAGATTGGAGATTGATGGAAATATTCTTCAGGAAGCTCATCTTGCTGCACTGGTAAATCATCAACTGTAATCTACTCCCATATAGTATGTTTAGAATTAGTTGTTATTGTCTTTCTTCATTATTTACCTTGCATGACAAGCAACATGCATATTCTTCAGGAATTAAGTTGATGCTAGTGTGAAGTGTTTTCGTATTATGTTTTTCCAACAGAATGTGCTCTTCTGATGTATCTTCTCACTGCCAGACACCATTAACTACTTTTCTTTGGAATGCAGAAAGTTTTGGGGACAAGCAATGACCTAGAATGTTATCCGAAAATAAAAGTGGAGCTTAGCATGCGGCAACCATTGTGCATATTGGGAGACTGACTTAAACCTTTTTAAGAATAGCATGGAGTGCTTGGATGCAAGAATCTGTAGTGCAAATCGACGAGAGATGTGTCTTTTTCACCCTCATCCCGTTATACACTACTGTGCTATTAGTTCAAGGTACATAGATTTGCTTTATTGTTGGGAAGTCTTAAATTGAGGGTGCTTCTAGGGGGGCTATTCTTAATGCTCCATAAATAATATAAAGAGAAAAAGGTATAGGAAATTAGAACAAGAGAAGTAAGCAAGTATTTACTAGTGGTGAAAGTATTGTAGATCTGTTCAGATTTTGCAATCAGAGAAGACACATTGCTATGCTATACTGCTGAGCAAAATCAGCATTAGTTTGGATATTAATCTGGTCATTATCAGGTCTTTGGCTGCTGATCTCGTTATCAACCCCATAAATCTTATATTCCTACGTTAATATTAAATTTCCTAGCTTACCATTTAATTAACCTAGCAAGCTCATAACCAGATACCATTGTACAATAGAGAATATCTCTCCTTCAAACATCACATCTGATCCTAGTCTTCATCCTCTGTGCTACCTTGTCAGAGGAGGAGAGAGACAACAAAAACATCTTCCAGTTTCCATCATATTGTACTAGCAAAGCCTCCATATTGTCTTAGCAAAGCCTCAAACTAAAATGACGTGCTCTTTAGCCTCTGGCTCAAGTTTACATCATGGACAAGTGCAATCTGAGGTTGCTCAAATGTTCCATACAAATTGCTTTACAGACATAACATGGGTAGCAAGCATTGTGTAAACTGGGATAGAGAGAAGAGTCCCTGCTTCATTATGCAGCATTGACTTCCAATTATTCAGCTTGATATACACCTTCTCAATCATCTCATAAAGAAACAATCCTCAGCCTCCTCTCACCCTCTATTTCTTGACTGTAGGTGCTCGATGGGGAGTGTTCATCCTAGTATTGCTAGTGCAAACAGACCACGCCACCCGCCACTGAGTGTTCTTTTCCTTTATGTATTTAATTTAAATTCGATCATGTATATAGCAAATTTTTACTGCTTTTAATACTCAGGGTTTTGCGGGAGAAATTTGTCAGTTGATGATTTTGTGTCGGACTTCACATCGGCTCAAGAAGCTTCGCCTCGTCACTCTCTTATTGTGGGTACCATGGTTGGGTACTCAGAGTGCGTGAGGGACTATGCCATGTTGCATTCCATCGTCGGTTTTCCAACTTGCATCTTCGCCTCCCTCTGATGACCATCAGCCATGGAGGATCAGTTCAGCCGTAGTTGGCCACCTCGGCCGACAATTCCCTCACTGCCATACACTCCTCTTGACCTCCCATTCGTTTTGGCATAGTTCACTAGTCGGTTTCACCTAGAATCAACCGATTGCATCTTCACCTCGCCGATGAGCTTGATTGCACCGCCTAAACCTCTTCTCCAATTTTTCCGGGAAAACACCCACTTTGAGGGCAATGCCTAACCTTTTCTCCGATGGCGGAGACTACCTGCAACCAATTTGACCATTAATTTCTCCTCCCTCTCAGTGGCCTCCTCTTTCCTTCAAAGAGGGAGGCAATTAGTTGGGTTTGTGCTGCGGTCTGGCCATATCTTGACTCTAGTAGTGTTGGGCCCAAAGTGACTATTATTTTTAAAATTTTGGGTTATTGTCACTATAGCATTTCAATTGTTAAATTTAAGGAAATTAAGAACACAATTTTTATAAATTATAAATCATGCTATTTAGAATTGGTATTAATAATATTGACAAATTGGTAACAAGATTATAGTCTTATTATTACTCTTGATAACTCGTTAAATTAATATTAATCTTGGACAATAAATAAAAAGTCTAAATTGAGCCTACTAGGGCTCAAAACGGTAACACGTGGCTTATGTAATTTATTAGATCTAAGTGGGACATTTTAGTTATATACCAATTATTTTCATAAATTGTTAGATTCGTTAACTTGTGAGTATGATCCATATCTGAAACCTGATATTTGAGGAGAGTTGGTCTAGTCCAGATACATTTTATATGAGTTTAAATCCTATATTAGTTTATAAATAACATAAAATGCTTGATGATGATTATTTAATATAGGAAAATTTGTATATAACACCTTGCCTTTTAGCTAAATTTGCATTTACACTCTATGTTTTCACTATTTGCAGATCGAGCCCTATGATTCAATTAATATTTGCATAAAACACAATGGGTTAGATTTTAACTAACACCGTGTGGACAGATGAGAATATTCTGTCAAATTTACAAATAATTTTCTTAAATGACGAAAATACCTTTATACTTCTTCTTCCTCCCTATTTCTACTTCTTCTCTCTTCCTCTCTTTTTGGGCAGAACCCTATAGCTTCTTCTGATCAAGAAAAGATAGGATTTTCTCTTCTAACAACTCTCTCTTCTCCTCATCTATATTGGGTTTGATATTTTCTTTAGATTTAGCTTTAGTTTTAGGAAATGGCATAGCTTCGATTTTTGGAAATGACACAGCTTGGGTTTTAGTTTTTACAATAATTTCACTGATCAAATCCTAAACCTACATCTTATTCGAAATGTTAAAGTATGGATTTCAGAAATGGTATAGCTATTAGCTAATTAATGAGCTCAAATTTACTTTTTATGTAGCTCCCAAGAGGATTAATGTCATCATCAATGAGCTCAAATTTGAGTTGCAATGATGTAGGCGAAAATTTCGAGTTGCCCTTGTGGTAGGGGTGTTTACAAAATTCAAGTTTCTAATACGAAGAAGAACAAAAATAGAAGATTTTACTCTTGCCCTAGACATAAGGTATGATTTGCAATTTAATTGATATTCTACTCGTGTTTGATTGAAGTATTAACAATCTCAATGTAGGATGATCGTTGCGATTATTTCGCATGGTGCGGCGATGTCAATTTTCGCCCGATAGATCTAAAATACTAGCTAACTAGAATTGAGTTGAAGATGGATATGCTAGAAAAGAAGATGAGATGACTCTTTATGTGCATTTGCCTTGGTGTAATAGTATTAAGTATATATGTGGCAATCTTAGTGTAAATAATTGATGAGTGATGTATCAATGACAATCTTAGTGAAATCAACTGATGATTGTGTTATGTATCAATTTTTGAAAACTTTTGTGTTCTGAATAAAATTTGTAAATTGATAGTAGTTATTGCTGTTGTAAAGCTAACTATTAATAGTAGTAGTTGTTGTTGTTGTAAAGCTAACTATTAATAATAGTTGTCTGCAAAAATCTGAACTAAACAACTACTATCAAAACTAAACTAAACATACAAAACTAAATTGGACTTTACAACAAAATTAAACTGAACTTTACAACAACTAAAACTTTAAATTTTACAACAATTGTACAAAGCTAAGTTTATAACAACTAAATATACAACTAAACATACAACAACCTGGATTTACAGATTATCCACATTTACAATAACTAAACATACAAAACTAAACTAAACTTTACAACAACTAAATTTGAACTTTACAACAACTATACAAAGCTAAGTTTATAACAACCTGGATTTACAGATTATCCACATTTACAATAACTAAATATATAAAACTAAACTAAACTTTACAACAACTAAATCTAAACTTTACAACAATTGTACAAAGCTAAGTTTATAACAATCTGCATTTACAGATTATCCATATTTATAACTAAACATATAAAATTTGTAACCAACCAAGCTTTTAATACTATAAAAATTACACAACTTGTTATGCTAAAAGCTATTATAATCTGGTACAAAGCCATTGAATTAACAAAGCTTCTGATACAATTACACCATAAGATCCAAAATATTAACACCAAGTTTTAGTACAATTACATAGTGGCTGAATTAAATAGTAACTCTAAGTTCAAATTACAAAAATGATTGAATAGTAACTCTAAATTTAAATTACAAAATAAGTAAATAGTATCTCCAAAAATCCAATAGCTGAGGACCACAATAATACTAATAACCTACATAAAAAAGAGACAAGATAAGTATAGTTCCTACTTTGTGAGACATGAGTAATTATTGAGGCATGTGCATTTTAAAATAAACAATATTTAATAGTACCTATTGGGTACTACGTGCAAAATTATGCATATATCTAGTGATTGAATTACTCCTTGTTCTCATAGCTATGGATAACCCCAACTTAGTAGCTAAAGTTTCTCTTGTACCTCTCCTTCTACTTTGTCTAATATTGATATTTGTAAAATTTTCAGCTACTTGCCCTTGCCCTTGTCCTATTGGCTCCTTACAACTTCGCTTGTTGTGGCCTTTCCCACCACAACGTCCACAACTTTTGACTGGCTTCATCACCCCATTTGGCATCCGCTCCTCATTAACACCTCTTATTCTCTTTTTTCTTGGTCTTCCCTAGGTCGACCTCTCTTAGGAGTATTGACAATTAAATCATCTGTGAGTCTTTTCCAATACTTTTTATCTAGCAATGCTGCTATTTTTCCACATAAGTTAGCTTATATCTTTCAACAATGAAATAGTCATTAACATAGTTAGCCACTCTTCGACGAAAAGATAGAATAATTGCAGTAGCATGAATACAAGGAAACCCACATAATTGTCATCTTCTACAAGAGCATGTTTGTTTATTCAATTTAACAGTGCATCTCTCATTTGCCCATTGCACTTCTGCTTTCTCATTTTCAGATCGAAAGATGCTACCAACACCACCAGCCTCTTTACTCACCCATTGAACATATTTAGCTAATACTGGTGTTAGTTTGCCATGCCACATCTCAGCATGCCTTCTGCGGTAGTCAATCTTAACCATTAGTTTTTGTCTGATATTGTCTATAAGATCAATATATGACTTCGCTCGATTCTCTAAAATAAACTTATTAAATGACTCCGCACCGCAGTTAGAATAGTAGTGGACTTTGGCACCCTCTTGATACTTGCTCCTTGTCCAAGTCTACAATAAAATGAAGATGTTAGATACATCATAATAGTGAGCGAAGTAAACTTCTAAAAATGTTAATACATCATAATAGTAATAAAACAATATCAATACATCACTAAACTTTGGCTTCACATGCAACATACCTTCTTATTTTGAGCTTTCACCCAATCTCTAGCTGGTTGGATAAATCTTCTAGTGATTTCATGCAATCCTCCCAAATTGAAGAGACATAGGCTTTAGTAGCCTCACACATAGGCTTCTTGTACACCTTAACAGTAAACTTTCGTCTAAAGTTCTTATAAAAAATGTTTAAAATACACTCTATGCTCCACTCCTAGAAACACCCCATTGACAGCAACATCTAATCATTTTTGACGCTCTGACATAAATATGAGATTCTCTATATTTCTAATACCTTCTTTCAAATATTCCAAAAATCACCTCCATGTATACCCACTTTTAATATTTACTACTGCAAATGCCACTGGAAATATCCCATAGTTTGCATCCCATGCTGTTGCAGCTAATAAATTACCAAAATACTTTTCTTTTAAGTGGCAACCATCAAGTCCAAGATATGGCCTGCAACCTGCCTTAAACCCATCTGAACATGCCTTGAAACACACAAAAAATTTGACAAATGATCCGTCTAAATTATCAACATCAAGTTTGATTATACTGCCCGAGTTTCTCTTATTTAACTCTTTTTGTAGTGCAGGAAAAAACAAGAATAATTTTTCTATATTTTCATATATTTTCTCCAAAGCCAGATCTCTTTCCCTCCATACTTTCCAATACCCGAGCTCAACTTGATATGCATCCTTTAAACGAGCCTTGATAACTTTAGTAGAAATGTCAATCCTAATCCAATCAATTATCTTATTGCATATTCAACTAGCTTTGGCCATCTTATTTCCACAAATATTGACAGTTTCACATGTATGCTCCTCTTTCACTGTTTTCACCTAGATTAGTATGCCACCATATACAGTTGAAGCATTCAATCTCCAAGAACACTCTTCTTTGGCACATTTAACAATTACCCTATGCTTCTCATTATGAAGATAGATCGTCTGAAAATGGTGTTTGATTGCATAGTCTCTAAGGGCATCCCTAAACATGTAAATATTGTCAAACATGCTTCCTACTGCAAGTGATAAATCCTCTGCCTCTCGCTCATATGTGTGGATTCTAAATTGTTCAACATCATCTCATAAGATAAATATTATCAACTTCTTTCTCATTTATAGCAGGATCTTCATCACTATCACTACTAGTAGAGCATTCTGAAGCACTTGTGGGAAATTCAACATCATCTCCCAAAATACCTGCAATATCTATTTTTCTAATATTATCTTCAACATTATCTCCAGCATCATCTCTAACATCATCTAGAGATATATTTGGATTGTTTGCCATTGACTTTGAAGGTCGTCCTCCTAAGGCTTTTGATAAATTTGTGTCACAGATCTCAGTACCAACTACAAACATATCAATATGATATTCAGATTTATATAAATCAATCATTCTAAGAACATCATGATCTAAAAATACAGCATTATATGTTTTCCTTAGACCCGGTCTCCTATAACATATACGTAAGGCAACTTGCCTATCCATCTTTATTTGATCAAAATATAATCCAACAGATTTATAAAATTTATGTAGTCTCGTTCTACAGCGAATATCATTTATCTCCCATTAACATATTTATATTGTAAATTACTTCGATTTGTCTCTCATGATCCACCATAGTGGAGCCGTATTATCGAAACATCATCTTCCATCTGAAATGAAACCTATGACCAAGAATAAACAAACTATTCAATAGTAAGAGAATAATTTATTGTGTTGTGTTGGGACCACACATGAAATACAATTAACAAACTACTTTACTTTATAGGGACCATAGAGAAATATTTAACATAAATAAATATTTAATTGCTCGATGGAGATCATACAAGAAATATAATTAACAAACTTTTATAGAGGGACCACATATGAAATACAATTAACAAACTTCTATAGAGGGACCACATATGAAATACAATTAACAAACTATTTACTATATATAGACTACAGAGATAACAGAAATAAATATTTAATTACTCTATGGGGATCACACAAGAAATACAATTAATAAAAGGATCATATAAGACCAAATGCTCTACAACTTGACAGCAGAAAATATGTCATCTTTAAATGTAGTATGTAGGGACCATATAAGAAACATTACAGTAGGAAAGATGCTTTACAATATTACTTTTTCCTATTTGCGCAGTATAAGACCAAATGCTTTACAACATTACTTTTTCCAAATCTAATGGAAGATCTAGCGAGAAAGACAATAAACCCTCTCATTACTAACCTTCACCTCTGTGAAAAGATACTAGCCGGAGACTTAGCCAGGAGAGCGAGCGTCACCAACTTCAGAGTGGGCAACTAGACAACCGATAAGAAGATAGCGCAACCTACTACAACTGAGAAGAGCAGCCGGAGATCCACTATTAACAATGATCGCATTGAGGGTTTTCTGAAATCTGAGATAGATTTGGGTATTCGTTGGGTTAAGCTTGATTAGGTTAAGTTAGGTTAGGTTAGGTTAGGTTAGGTTAGGTTAGGCTGGATTAGGTTGGGTTGGGTTTGGGTTAAATTGTGTATATGTTGGGTAACTTAGACGAGGGTATTTTGGTAATCATATTAGTGTAGTTAACTTAACCGTGGGGTTTGGTTAAGTTAAGCTAACAGAATAATTGAATCGTAGGGCTCGATCTGCAAATAGTGAAAACGTAGGGTGTAAATACAAATTTAGCTAAAAGGTAGGGTGTTATATACAAAATTTTATTTAATATAATATGCATATATATTTTTTCATGACAGACTTCATGTGTGATAGTTATTGAACCACTTGCACATAATGTTTAATAGTCGATTTGTGTCGGGGTCATGCCTTTTACTCATTTAGCCTAGGAGTTAAGAGTAGAGCATATTATATATTATTAGCAACCCATACTAGAGGTCAATCTATGTGGCATTTAGGAGATCATATTGTCTTATACGACGACTAGAGACAATGATACGATAACTAGAGACAGTGATAATAGAAAGTTGATTATGAGGTAGGTGTTAGATGTAATAGCATTAGCGATACTCAATGACATAGAATTAGAGCATTCATTTGAGCTATGGGCTTGTGATCTCACTATGCGTGATGATTCTTCTTTGAGCAATAATTATATTGTGTGCAATGATTTTGCTATAAGTGGTGATGATGACAACTGATAATATACAATATTGTTATGTATGTATATGTGATAGCACTGATAGATGTTTATTGCTCATTGATGTTGTGATATTACATGATCTATGACTCTGTGAGCATGTGATATATGATCTTGTCGCTCGATTTGTGTACGCATATTCCGTGGATTGAATTTCTTACTAAACTTCTAAACTTAAGATACGAGTTATGACTATATAAGAATTCATGAAAAATTATAGCAATAATGAATTATTTTAGGGATAATTTTATTTAGGTCTCGTATACTTCAGGAATAAGGTCAATTATAGAATAAATATTCCTCTATATTATTTTTAAAATAAAATTTTTGGAATAACTATTTTTGTGTTCACTTGTATTTTTGGAATGAGGGTGTAATAATTACTTTTGTTGTGATATAAAGTAAAGGAAAAGATAAAAGAAGACTTTTGATTTTTATAAAATTACTATGAATACTCTTTAATTTGATAAAAAGTAGGTTGATGGGATGTATATCAAAGATAAAATAGTAATCGAATTAGTGTGTGGTATGAGATGTAATTTTGATGAATAGTGCTTGTATTTTAGAATGAGGTTATTATAGTGTTCAGCTATTATTCTAGAATAAATAGTTATATTTTGGAATAAGATAAAAATTAGTTTTGCATACACTCCTTGAACTTCTTTGTTTTTTACTACATACACCTCCTGATCCAAAATATATTTTATAGTTCTTAATATATATATTCTTAGTTTATGAGGTGGATATAGGTAATAAAAAAGTTCAGAGAGTATATGTTTAGGGGGTCTAAGTGGAATTATCCTTTATTTTTATTATTGTGATACTTATGAGCATACATTATATAAAAAGTGAAATATTCACAAATTTGAGAGAGGACAACATTGATGTCTAGGAGTAGCTATTTTTATTTATTTTCTAGTTTTTGTTCTTAGACTAGTTTGGGTTGTAACCTACTCATTGGCTTTACTTTTAGTTACTATTTATTCACATGTATCTCCAATTTATTGTGATTTATGATATTTTATTTATTTATTTTAGATTAGATTACTTATTATATTTAGACTTTTTCTTTAGATATTTTGTGGAAGCATTGACTAACAGAGAACCAGGTGGGTTCCACTCACGTAAAGGGTATGTGTTTGATTGTGGGTGTTTCATCGTGTCCGCTGTCTTTCATAAAATAAGAAACTTCAAATGAAGTGACTCTTTTTCAATAATTGGAAGGAAAGTTGTTGGGCATATTTACATAATTTTTCAAAATATCAGAGCCACCAAGAAAATAACTACATTCTTTAAAAAAAACATTACTTTTTCTTAATCTAAATAATTAACTACAGTTAAAGTTTAACCAAGATAAAAAAAAGAGAAACTATTTTACTCTTTTAAAATTGGTTGAAAGGATCTGAATCAAAATCCAACTAATCTACTATTTTCGTCCTCTGTAAGACATATTAAATATTCAAAATTTTGGTTTGAAATAAGAACTTAATTAATCTTAAAATTTATTGGGCAATTATAATATTTTAAGAATTTTTAATATCAATTAAATATTAAAAACTAATAGAATTATGCTTAGATAGGTAAAAGAGCTCCTGTTGTACGAGTATTCTCAAATTTAAATAAGTATCAATATAATTAGAATATTATTAAGTTTCAATTTCTAAGAAGTTTTAACCAATCTACTCTGGTAAAATAATGTTACCTTTTGCTATAGTTTCAAACTATTTACCAAAGTACTGCCATTGTAACAAGTTTGAAAACTATAGTAGAACAGTAATAAATTTACGGAAATTTAGCATGAGTAAAAAAAACTTTTCCACTTCTCTAATATATATATATATATATATATATATATATATATATATGGGAATTTTACAAATTACACCGTATTGTTTATCTATTTTCTGATTAAAATTTTGTAACTCCACCTTTTCTTTTTTTTCTTATAATTCTTAAACACTTTGGATTAACTTAGACAGTACCAGTAAAAAAATATTCTATTAAAATATACGAAATAATTTATAAATATATCTAATAAATTATCGTCATTTTCTTCGTTCTCTCTTTCTGAAGAAGAAAGAGAAGGAAGATGGAGAAGGTGGTGATGACCGAGAAGGTGGTTGGGGAAGATGAAGGAAGTTGGCGGAGGGTAAAGTAGAGGAGAGGAGATGGTGAGGGTATTTTTATAATTTGGTTAATGTTAGTTAGTTAAAATAACGTCAGAGTGTTAAATAAATATTATAAAAAAAGGGCCTGATAACAAAATCATCAAAGATAGAGTGTGAATAACAAAATAGATAAAATATATAGTATATTTAATAAAATATTCATATATATATAGACTCGTGATTTAATTAGAGCATTAATTTTCCACTTCTCTTTCAAAAAAATATATCCTCTTGAAAAAGAATATAAGGAAATTTACAAATGACACTACTAATTAATAAAAGTGTGATTTACACCTTATATTTTTACTATTTACAAATCAAGCCTTGTAATTTGTTAGTTATAAATCTCTAGGTTAAGTAACTATAGTAAAAAAGATTACAAAAATATTATGCTTACCCAATCTATACTAATTAATCCTAACCCAAACCCAAATAAACCCAACCTATACTAAAGGCATTTTAGGTTTATATATATATATATATATATATATATATATAGCAGTCGGCAAAGTAGCTGCACTGCAGCATTTGTACTCCATAATAATCCTTCTCCAACCACCTCCCTCAGAAATCCCACCGTCCATGTGGAAGAATCCACATCGATTCTTCTGGCAGCCTCCACGTGTCTCCTCCTTTCCGCATGCCCAAAAACAGCCCCATCTTGAGCTCATTTTAATTTATAGTCATTATACCTTTTTGCACGAAAAGAAAACTTATATAGAATTAAAAACCCCTCTCTCTGGCCATTTCACCACTTCTACTTCTTTTTTAAGCACCACCTTCTCTCTCTCTCTCTCTCTCTCTCTCTCTCTCTCTCTCTCTCTCTTAGAGCGAGCCATGGCTTGTAGCTACGTGGATCCCCTAGTGGTCGGAAGAGTGATAGGCGACGTCGTCGACCTCTTCGTCCCCACCATAAGCATCTCTGTGAAGTACGGAGTCAAGCACGTCAACAACGGCTGCGATATCAAGCCCTCCATCGCCGCCGCCCCTCCGACGCTCCAGATCGCCGGCCGAACAACCGATCTTTATACTCTCGTCAGTATCATCGTTTAGTTCATTTCTTCTCCTTGTTATACTTGCATGCATGCTAATGATAATCTATGTATGTATATATGTGTCTTAATTATGTAGGTGATGACTGACCCAGATGCTCCCAGCCCTAGTGATCCCACTATGAGAGAGTGGCTTCACTGGTAAATGATATTTAAAATTCATGTGTTATTACTTCCTTTTGTTTTATTATTATTATTATTATTATTATTTGAATTTTGTTAATATTTTTTTTTTTACTTAACTAGGTTGGTGATCAACATGCCAGGTGGGACAGACCCTTCGCAAGGTAAGCAGTTTTTTTTACTATAAGTTTTACCCCATGCTAAGAATATAGTTTTTTTATACTATTTTTTTTATCTCCTATAGTTATATTTGAACTGAAACTATTATTATTTTTATTATATTAATTTTAAATTTAAAAATATTTATTAGAGATGAAGTTATAAATATATAAGTTTTTAACATATTTAAAATAATATCAATTAGACCAGATTTTAGATGTTTAATACATTAATTAAAATTGAATAGATATTATTTTTAATGTGTTGAACAAATTTTCTATAACTTTTTCTTTGATAAGTATTTTAAAATTCAAATATATGAATTAATTAAATATAATAAAAACATAATAGTTTTAGTTTGAAAATAAAATTATCGGTGGTTTAATTCTAACAGTTTGAATGTAACTAACTATATAAGGGCAGAAATGTCATTTACGTTTCTCATTATAGAATATCTAAGAATGCATGCATCTGCCCCACAATTCCACTAGAGCGCCAAATCACACGTGTCAGCTCGCCTGCATGGCTAGCAAGTGTCGCAGTCTATCTAAAAGGCACGTGTCACTTCTCTGACGCATTTCACGTGTCCCTTCTTTTTTATTGGCAGGGGAGGAGGTGGTCCCCTACATGGGACCCAAGCCGCCGGTGGGCATCCACAGGTACGTGCTGGTCTTATTCCAGCAGAGGTCTCGGCTCGCCGCCGCCGGCGCGCCGCCGCCGGAGTCGAGGGCGAATTTCAGCACACGGGGGTTCGCGGCAGAGCACGAGCTCGGGCTCCCGGTCGCCGCCGTCTACTTCAACTCACAGAAGGAGCCCGGAAATCGCCGCCGTTGAGCCTTGTTGTATTACGTACCTTTTTAATTACCACCATATTATATGCTACTCTCTATCTTAGTGTATTAATTTCATAATTTGTGTCATGTGACTCTCTCTCTCTCTCTCTCTCTCTTGGTGAGTTGGTTAGTTGGCTGCATAAATACTGTTGTTGTTATGATTAATTAGTTTCTGGTGATTGAAAGCTATGTATGGTTTTGTACGATGATTTCAATTATATATGGAAGGACCTGAGTGAAGGTTCCAATGTTAGTTTTGTTAGATAATCATAACGAGCTTACCATAGTTAGGTAACGGACTGTATCATGCTCTAGTTGATCTCATAAGTTAAAAGACTCAAAAGTTTTAAGCTGTTACCTAACAGAAGAATTTATGTTATGTTCTTAAACATATTTAACCAGTTTCTTTTCTTTTTCTTCTTTCAGATGTAAGCTAGTTTTATGATTAGCCACTTTAATTTGATCAGATGGTTAAAACTAGTTCGAAGGGTTTTGTTATACTAAGTATGCAATAATTTATTCTAATTGAGATCAAATTGTCATTATAGAAATTAATGAAGGACGGTCTGATCAATCAAATCAATAGAATCGAGGGAATTTTTTGAATAATATCCTACTGGTTAACTCCTCGTCTTTTTATTAGTAGTAGCAGTTGTTTGAGGAAAAATCTTTTGATGAAGAATTTTATTAATTACACTGAAACTGATACAAGCTTGAAACACAATAGAGAGGGGGAGATGGCATTGCACAACGACGAAAATACATTACAAGTTTAAAGAGTAAATATATTATAACAAGTTCAAAGAGTACAAAGAGGATATTACAAGACATACAACTCTAATGGCGTTGCAGGTCTAAAGGGCACAACGTCCAGTGGCCTCGTTGCAGACCATTGTGGGCTCAAATATGCACAACGCTGTAGAGCATTAAGAGATACCAATAGTAACCATGGACAAACAACTTGCAAAGAGATAATGGAGTAGACTAAGAGAGGAACAAGCACGAAGATTAGCTGGGAAAGGAAAACAACGATAAGTCCGGATTGGTATAAAAAGCCTACACCAATTAGATTTTGATGGGGAAGACATCAAAATGTTCCTAAATACCCAAAACTCTTATCCTCCACCTAGGCACCTTACAAAGGAGAGGGAGTTCCTACCCCAGTATACCTTATCACATTGAACATCGATGTTGAGGCGTGACTGAGGTCTAGGTGAAGAAGAGAGAATAAAGGGGAGGAGGAAGAATAATTATGTTAGGAAGGAGAAGAAGGTGCATGTTTATCTCTTTTGGTCCTCCTCCCTTGGCCACTTCTCGATGAATAAATATTTAATCACTAATGTTTATAGTCGATTGGTGTCAGGATCTTCAAGTAGGGTGCTAGGTTGAGCTTGAATCCTTTTCGTTGGATGATGCCACACTTTGGTGCATTAGTAGGGACTTTAATTCTACATGCCATGGCTCGAAATAGAACTTTGGCTCCTTTTGCTACTCTGAATGTGATCTCTTCAATTCTTCTCTCCACAAAGAGGAACTCTTTAACCTTCCCATTTGCCAAGGAACCAATCTGATCCTCTTTTTCACAATCACACCGGGTAACTCCTTTTTGCCTAAACTAACTATATCTAAAATATATACAAGAATATTTTCTTTAGATACTAGGTTTATTTTTTAAAATTTTTAAAATATTGGAGGAAAGAGGATGCCTTCTTTCTCCATTGCCTTGGTCAATCTTGCTTTTCAAATTGAAAGTTGCCATTTGGTTTTATGTGTTTCAAGATACATTATCTAATAGTGTTAAATGAGAAATTAATGTAAACAAAAGTCTCATATCTTCTTTATTTATTTTTCAATTGAAAGATTAAGAGAAAGTATTTTGACATCCACTTAATTATATTGGATGTCAAGATGATACATGAGAGCCAGGCCATCCTTGCCACTAAAAAGAACATTTCTATGAGTTTTATAAATTAAAAACTGATTTTTATATTACACTTTACAAGTATAGATGTAGTTTTTCTAGATACATATTGCCAAATGGCTCTTTGGGAATATCCTCTAGAGTTTGAAGTATCATTATAAATTTCAAAATTTTATTTCTCACAAATATTTTAGTAAATTTGGCTAGTGAGATTATATTAGAAACTGTCTCAAGTGTATTTTTGTAATTTAACAGTAGTGAGTCAAAGTAATATTAAGATGTAACATGAAAAAGAGAGAGTCTATTCTACATAGCTCAAAATGCCAGGCGTTAATCACAAAATCTACTAAGATATAGAGTGATTTAAAAATTCCCTAGAATCTAAAGAGAGTTGGCTATTATTAGGCATGCAGCTCCAAAACTTAGGCTGTAAGTGAAAAGGTCTCAGATTGAACAAACTCAGAATAGTTCACAGCCAACTAAGGCCTTCCAGGTAGCAAGATAATTGAACTGGAAAAAGGAACTCTAAAAAGATTCTTAATCTACTCGAATCTAGGGTGATGATGCATGGATCCCATAGTTTAATTGATAACTAAGATTGCTACTCTGGCACGCAAATTGTGAGGGAGAGGAGAGATAATTCTCTCCCTCTGTTATCCAATTAAGAAGGTGTGGCGGTGACTAGTGCAGTTAAAGCGAGGAGATGTGATGAGAGATTTGATTAGTGACACCGACCACCAGACAAAATTAATGCTTGATTAGCACTAGAAAGTCTGATGAGATTCTGAGATAGGATTATGGCTGTTAAAATAATCTCGCCCAGCTCCATAAGACTTGATTAACGTTCAAAAGTGAGCCGATTAAAGTTTGATTTACAATATCAATTTAAAATTAATTTTGATCCAAATTTAATTACTATTATATAATTAAAATTATGACTCGATCAAGCTCACCTCAGTTACACCCCGAGATAGTATAAAGACTCGAATCGGGCTCAGATCATAATCTTAACCTGAATTAAAATGAGCTTAAGCTTGATCTGTGTTCAAAACCATTACAAGGCAAGGTTGATTGTAGGAGAAAGGGGATGCTAATTTAAATTTAGCTATAATGGTCAGTAATCAATTAACTTTCTATTAACTAATAAAAGAGAATAAATCACAATGAGAAGGGTCCTCAGAAGACCCGCTTGGAAGAAAAGGAGACAGAAGGAAAGCCCCCTGGGCTTTCCCTCTCCCCTCTTTGTCTCCTCCCTCAGAAGAGGATAATAAGTGAGGGTAGCGGTTGTTTAACCCCCAGACCGCAGCCCACTAACTTAAGTATTTGGGTGGGCTGCACCCACCTTAGCCCGCCAAAGCCTTCCTTGCCTATTGGATAGGCTTGAGTCTAACCCAATACCCCCAGCCTAGCTCATTTGGGGCCATTTGGACTCTATAACCCCGTTTATCTATTTCCACTTGATTAATTAGCCTAACCCCTGTAATGACAATTTATTATGGTGTGAATTTTAGGATAACATAAAACTCACCCTAGGAGACTCTTGACTCATGTATATACCTAAACATAAATTCTCTAATAAGATAATTAATTCTATTAGTTCGGTAATCTTAGCTTTACTTGTGAATTAATAGGATTGACGTGAGGAAGATTTTGGGATTCCGGAGGAGCCGGCTAGTTGAAGAGATTTAGTGTACTACGGAGACCCCATAGGCGAGTAGAGTTGATACAAGCCTAGAATAATGTAATTAGAGTTATTATACCTGTCATAATACTGTTGGAAATATCAGTATTAATACATGCATCTAGTATACCATGATATATCTTGACATGTGCAGTTATTGATAATTTACTCATCATAATATTATGAGAATGTTAACATTAGCATAGACATTAGTATAAGAATGCTCTACATGTATCCTATATGATATACCTTTGCATAAATATATATTGTGAATATAAAATATAACAATCATAATGACTATGACATGCCCTATACACTTATAGACACTGCACCACTTCCACCTATCATTAGTAGTCAGGTTCGGATTAGGCTAGAGTGTATCTTATATAACTATACTATTAGTAGCCTACACTTGAGGTCGGGAGCATGTGTGGCATTCAGGTAATTATACTGCATAGTCAGGACTAGATTATGATGATAGAAGAACATGATTGTGAGGTGAGAATATATCTCTAGTGGTACCCGACAACGCAGGGTTAGAACGTCTGTTGATGAGCCGACAACCGGTCACATGTAGTGTCACCATACATGTGTAGGTGGTATTACCACTAGATGTGTATATATTCTCCCTCGATGTATACGATGATGGA
Organism: Typha latifolia; assembly: GCF_019914945.1. Lineage (NCBI taxonomy): Eukaryota > Viridiplantae > Streptophyta > Magnoliopsida > Poales > Typhaceae > Typha > Typha latifolia. The sequence continues at coordinate 13,110,028 of NC_133087.1, read as the reverse complement.
TGATTTTCTATGTGGTGAATAGCTCGGTGAGCTATGATAAATATGATTAATGCCTCGGTGAGCATGAGATGGCTAAACTACTCTTTTATTGCTGTGCATAATATGTAAACATTATGATTGAGATTTGTATGAATAAAAGATTATAGTAAGCTTTATATCTATGTGTACTTATCCTAATATGTTTAGGAATTAGTATGTTCCAGGATAGTGACGTGTAGTCCTTATTAATTGCATTGATTTAGTAACTCATGGTAAGTCATTTAAATAAGCGTATTGTTATTACTAGCAACTATAAGCATGCATTAGATATGCACCTGTGATTTTATTGTTATAGATTGTATGGATCCTAATCGCTGGGCTATAAGCTCACCACCTCTTTGTGGCATTATTTTAGAGTTAGGGGATGCAGTTGCGAGTAGCGAGGAGTAGTTGCCTTTTTATTTCAGTTATGTCTATTAATTGTATTGAGCCCCTGCGAGGGCATTATAATTGACGATGTATTTTATGACTTTAGTGTTGTATTTTAGATGTATATCTTGAAGGTTTATTGTGGCCTGTAAAACTTATATCCGGACTCTTATGGTTGAATTTATTTATGATATGAACTTATGCTGTTGTGTGCTTTGTGAAATCTTATCACTAACGTCATGTGATACACCACGTGGAAAGATTTACCCACGCAGTTTACACGTATATTTGGAGTATGAATGTTTGACAAGTACTGCAAAACCCCAATCCCGTCATTAATAAGTATTGCATTTTGGCAAACCAAACTTTAGGTAGAGTTCATATTAACCGTATATTATAAAAGAATATACCTTACTTCAACCCTTCAATGGTTCAATGCTAATATAACCATGTTAATTTTTTTATATTTTTATAGAAGAGTTTACATTCGCGTCTAAGCTATTATAATGTTTAATTATAAACTAAATATAATTGTGTAATTATTACATTTGAAGTGAAATAGTAATTGGCAAATATAAAAATTTTAGATGGAAATAGAAAAAAGAGAAGTAGATATTAATAAACTACTATCTAATTTATTATACTAATATAAAAAGACATACTAAAATATGTTTTTTTTCTTGTTCTAAAACTAAATAAGAAAAAGTTTTACTCTGAACTCAACTGAGGAATGACTTTTCATATAGTCCCAAAAGCCCAAAGGACAAGTATCTTTACAAAAATTGGGCATTATATCGTGTGATATGTTACAAAACGGTATGAAGAACATGCCACTCACAGGTCAGAATATTCCATAATCAGCCGGGCAGATTAACGCAATATTAGATTGCTGGATTGATGCAAAGCAAACTTTTCAAAAATTGGATGCTCCATGATTTCTCTTGCAGAAGGCCGCCTTAAAGGATCAGGGTCCATCATGGCCTTTAAGAGATGGGAGAAAAAACAACAAAAGGTGAAGTCATTTTATGTCAAACATTTGCAAAGGAATGGATGATCAGCTTTTCTTCTTGAAAAAAAGTTAAAACCAAAGGGGAAGAGCCAAAGGCATTTACTAAAACCACTAGGTATTACTAAGTTCCACTCACACAGTGGAATATCTCATTCAGATCACAAACAATCCTGCTTCCTAAAGCTAAGCTCATGAATAATATAATGGAGTAAATGAAAAGAGGTATTCAAATATTATTTCTACCTTTAGTAAAGACTGAAACTGGATAGGATACCCAGGTAGCAGTGGGATTTTGCCCTCTCTGAGGCTTAAGAACTGAGGGCCGGATTCAGGAAGGGGTGTTCCTTTCACAAGCTCAAAGGTAGTTGCTCCAAGAGAAAAGATGTCAACCTTGTCGAGATGCTCATACTTATCATTCAGCATTTCTTGAGGCATGTATCGTGCATCGCCTTCTTCAATACACAAACTCCGATCAACAAGTGTTGCACACCCAAAGTCTCCGAGTTTGTAGACACCATTTTTGACATATATATTCTCTGGTTTCACATCCAGGTGGGCTATGCCACGCTCATGCATAAACCGCAATGCTTTAGCTATCTGTAACAAATTAAACTTTATTAAAATTTAGTCTTGTCAATTAAAATGAAGCATCTATTCTGCAAAGCACCAAAAGTGAATTTATTATACTACCCTCAGATGAAAGCTTTAGATATTGCTGCAATTAAACTAAAGCATTTGCAAAGTTGAGAGTACATAACAAAATGGAAAAGGCAGCAAGGTATGAACATCCTAATCCAAAGTTCCAAACATTATCTTTAAAACAAAGCAAAGATAATGTCCTTATATTGCTCTATTGAATTGTGAGTTTGTGACATGCTTCTTTGTTGTCTATCTGATCAACTGGTTCCCTCAATGACAGAACAGCTAAAAACAAGGAAGTCCTGCAGAGCTCATTAACCCATAGATGACTCAGAGACAAAATTGTATAAACTTGAAATATCCTTCACAACCACCAATACTACAGCTTCCTAAAGATAGCTCCTCAGACCTCAAAGAGGAGATTTATTTTCCTATAAAACAATGTTGCATCATTTTCTGCAAAGAAAAGGTCAACGTATTTTAACATAGAGGTACATCTGCAATCAATTTAGCTGAATTAAGTAATTCTGATTTATCTAGTTTCAACTTCTTTTTCTGTTTTCCTTGATCCAAGTGTAGTTATGAAATATCTTTCTGAACTTTAATCTTGGAAAGCATAGAACTGCTTCTTTAAATGTGTTTTGACTCATAAGAACTTTTTTGAGCAATTGATGTCCTTAACTGTTTTGATGGCATTTGCAAAGACAGATTTATAACAAAACAAAACATATTAGGTTGTCCATATTTCCCACCAAAAAGATTTTAAGCTCAAGTTTCTGACATCTTAATATCTTGTGCAGTATATATTCAAGTTCCTGAAAATGAATGATAATATAATGGAATCCTGTACTCTGAAATCTTAACTATGCCTTGCAGGCACCACAGTAATTTCTAATGAAGTTCCTGGTCTGATGCTTCTGTAATCTTAACTACACTACTTCCATACTTTTACAATTACTAAATTAGCCTGTGGCGGTGAATAAGTTGACATTAATCTATATTAGATAGCATTTGTCATAAAAATTTAAAAATGCATATATGCATATCAAGAACTCATCCCTAGTAATTTCCATGGATGCAAAATCGAGCAAAATGGCAGTCACGAAGAACAAAAAGCAAAAGCATTAAAAAGATGTTGCAACAGAAATTCAGAACCTGATACAGAATTGCAAGGATGTCTCCACCCTTAGATTTATGGCTTCTGTTGACGGATAGACACCAGTCACAAAGTTCCATCTGAATGTAAAGTTGCTCATTTTCAAACCACGAAGTGTAGTATCCAATTATATTCTCATGAGAACCTAAAATGGAGAGCAAATTCAAATTACTTGTACTGATTAAGTTTTATAGTGCAATGAATAAAGGAAAAAGAATGACAAGAGACACCTAAGGCTGCTAAAGCTTGAACTTCCATCAATGCCTGCCTCCTGGAAGATAAGATTATGAGATGTCATGTTATCTAATAATTCCTAAGTTATTGAGAGGCTGCATAAATGAAGCTACCTTTCCACATCATGATGCAGCTGCTTTATGCTCTGTTTCACTGCGTACAAGCAGCCATCTATTCTCTTCAGAACCTTGAATACACGACTGAAATTACCACACCCAATTTGCTGAAAAAGGAGCAAGTTAATATGTAAATCAAATGTTGGAACAACAAATAACTAAACCACTATTATGACTAGACAGTGAGAAGGGCCTATAAAATAGGAATTTAAGACAGACCTCAATTTCATGGAAATCAGTGCGGTAACGTGAGAGGCCATCACTACCCACTGATGGAGAGAAACCTGCATATATCATAGTTATGTTATCCATAATGAAGTTTCAGAGACGGAGTGAGAATTTCTTTCTGTAAGTTCTATGTCTTTGACTGATAAATCATAAGGTTCAGGGGATCTAGATGAGCCTCTTGGGAAGAAGAAAAAGGCATAGGCTTTGACATATAAATGATTGCATCATTGCAGATTAAATCAATACTTAAATCTTTATTATAAACATTGAGATGCAATGTCATTGTTGCGCCAGAAATTACCATATAAATTCTGGGACACTGGGGCAGAATAAATATAATGCAATGACATGAGAGATCATGATATCCAAATCTCGGATGTCAAATTTGTGCTACTAAGGTAGATAAAATACTGTAATGGTCAAAACTATACAGGCACAATCACGTAGAAGAAATGAAGAGGATTTTACCTGTTGATTTCAACCTCCTGTCACAAAAGATTTCTAGATCAACTGATGTAGATGCATTCATATACGGATTTTTTATGCATGGTGGAGGCATAACCCGGCAACGCAAAGCTACTGCAGATTGAGATACATAATTTTGTTTCTTTTGTGAACCATTTAGCAACATCTTCTCTTCCTCAAGTTCATCTGACCCAAAATTATCCAAGTGGACATCTGCAATCTGTTGAATGCATGGAAGGTTGGTCGGGCAAGAATTGCCTGGGATACCATCTATGAGCAAGAACAATCAACAGCAGTAAGAACAAGAAAAATAGTACAGAATTATTGCTAAGAAAGAATCATATATGCTTACCCTAGTCCTAACATCTAAGTTGCTGGGACTTTCCAGTTACATCTAAAATACCTATGATGGTCGGGAATGAAGGATTAGAAAACATATATAAATACTCATAATGTGATACGAATGCTTTCCAGGGCTTTTCTCCCACTACTTGGAAGCCTAATGCTTGCCTGCTTCTTGTTATCAACCAAGTAACTAATATCTCCATTTGACTATCATATTCCCCAACTCTCAATAAATTATTATATTACCGATTGTTGCTCAACAATAAAACAAGTTTAAGATGAACTGTTTATATGAATAACAGCCAAATGAATAAAAGAAATTAAAAGAAAGACACACAAAAGTGCACAAATCATAAAGACCATCTTGATGAACAGTGAACATCCAAAGTTAAGGATTGATTCGTCCATACAGAAACTCATTTCCATTAAAAGATGTCAGTATCCCAAACTCTTCACCCATTGTATTTTGTCATTGTAAATAACTAAAAGAGATCAATCAATCAATTTGAAACGTAAAACTCAATCATCAAATCAAAATCTACATTTTCTGAGATGAATCTAGCAGCTTCTGCTGCAATACTATAAACAACAAAGATAAAATACGTAAAGTGAAAAATAAGACAAAAACCACAAGAAGCTGAATTTATACCTGGTCGATGCCGCTTGTTCCGTCCATTCACAGACTTCTCCGGCGATTTGGGGCAAGGAATATTCTCCTAACAGTACAACACCAGAAATTAACAACTGGATCTTCCAAACAACACCGAGTCAATGCCAAATATCACATATTGTACCTTATTGAACTCAAAATCGTTCCAAATCTGCTGCGCATCTGGAGTAATATAGTCCGGAGTGCTGCAAAACACAATCGGACGACCTAAAAATCCAAACTTTAGACAACCAAGAGAAAGAAAAAGAAACTACCGATAAACGACCTACCAGAAGAAATCTTGACTCAGGATGCAGTCCTTATCCTCCCCTGCTTCCTCCATCTCCGATGAGGGAGGCGGTTCGGGCCGCCCCTCATCGGCTTCTAGAAGCTTCTGGAAGCGGGACGGGGGATCGGAGGAGAAGGAGAACAAGGAGACGCTCCCGAGCTGGAGGGAGAGATCGCCGGCAGGAGAGCTCCGCCGCGCCGCCGCCGGAGAAGGCGAGGCTTTTGCTCTCCCCCTACCTTTGGGTTTTGCGGCCTTGGGCTTCATCGTCTCGAGCTGTGGGTCTTTTTCTTGCCGCTTATATATTCGGAGGGGCGTGTTTTGGACAAAAGGAAGTAATAAAGAATTTTAAATTAAATTTGATTCCACTACAGTCTGCAGCTTTGGCGGGAGAAAATTGTTTTAGAATATTAAATTACAAGATTAGACTGATTGGAAATGCCCTCTAAATATATTTTTTTAAATATTATAATTCATTAGAATTAGAGAAATTTATATATAAAACCCTTTCTTTAACGAAATTATAATTTATACCTATATTTTTTACTATTTATAAATTAAGCTCTATAATTTAACAAATATATATAGAAAATAATTTACTTTCAACTATAATTTCGTTAAACTTAACTAATCCTCTTAGTTAAGTTAACTATATTAAAAAATTATAAAAATACTTTCAACTAAGTTATACTAAGAATATTTTAATTATTTTATAAATAAAAATATTTTAGTTATTTAAGTAATAAAATATCTCTACGTATTATGTTTTTTTTTCGCATATTCCTAAACTCACCGGGATAAGATTTATAAATACTAAAAGTACATGATGCAAACCACAATTTCATTAAAAGATAGGGTAGTATATGCAAATTTCTCTTAAAAAATTTGGTCACTTGTATATTTGATAATTTTAACAGTCATATACTCATATGTAACAAATATTCTATAAGGCATTTTATAAAAGGTTTTTTACATAATTGCCACCGTGTGCTTTCAAAAATATCATTATTGTTATTACATTTTAAAAAAATATTAATTTTGAATATTTCCAACAAAAATATTTGTTAAAGTTAACAAATATATAAGTAGCTAATATTTTTTAAAATTTAGAATATAAAAATATTAAAGAAACGATTTATATCTTACATAAAAAAATTGTTTTTTCTCGTATTGCGATATTTGGGTAAATTATTTTGAACTATTTTAAATAATTTATACATAAGTAAAATTGTGTTCTTCAAATCTAAGTTTAATTTTAATTATAATTAGTTGAGTTTACTTATGGAATCATATTTGATTTCGATGGTAATTATAATATTTAAAAAAATAAAGTAGTAATTATGTTAGCAATTATGAAGTCTTTGTAAAAGTTTTTAGTGTAAAAGATGGGGTTCTAACGACAACTTTACTAAGGGAGGGAGTAATATGCAAATTTCACTGTCCACTTCCCGGAAGGCCGAAACCAGTGCCTTCGCTGCTTCCCGGTTGCCAAAATGTGGCGGCAAAATGCTTCTGCGGTGAGAACAAGTAACCTCGAAACCCCAATCCCACCTCCTCTCTCTCTCTCTACACTAACATTTGTGGCTTTCCTTCTCAGGGAGATCAAGACTCCGATCGTAGCATTTCAGGTATCTCTCTCTCTCTATCGCTATGAGGAATTTTCTCTATCTGTCGGCCTTAAATTAGGGTTCTTGCTATAGATGATGATGGGTTGGATCGGCCGGGCTATGATCGCGACTGCTCCGAAAACCTCCGATCTCTCTACTCGCATGGGAAGGAGGTAGTGGGATTCGTTTTTCGCTTCGAGAACCCTAGTATGCATAGTTGCATTTCCTAACTGCTATTAGGTAGAGGTTAGCGGAGAGAAAAGAGATATAAAGAAAAGAGAGCTAAGATAGATCAAAGAATCAAATTTTCCTGCTTGATGAATGAATGGTGAAAATTAAGTAATTTTTTTTTTAGAAACTAAATGCTATAGATTAATCACCACTGTTTCAAAAAGACTCCACTGATATCGGAGCGCATAAACCGCAGCAGCACGGAGGGAAACGACCCAACCCACGAACACCCGTATCCTAGAGTCCTTTCTGTGTTAGCAAGCTAATCAGCTGGTTTATTGACTTCTCTATACAGATGGGAAATTTTACAATTTTGAATTTTCTAAGAGTAAACTAATGTCATCCACCACTGAGTCCAGCTTACAAGGGGGCTTATGAACCTTGTTCAAAATGTTTGCCAGCAACAAAGAATCTGTCTCGACCCAAATATTCTCCAAGTGATAGGTTTGTAAGCCCAGCAGACATTCCCTAACAGCAGTCACCTCCACCGCAAGTGTAGAATGGTAATGAGCACACCTTGACCCTGCAAACAGAGGCTCCCCATTAGGCAGGCGAGCTACGAATACTAATCCTGCCGTGTTCACTGGTTCCCGTAAAGGAGCCATCCAAGTTGAGTTTGACCCAACTCGGAGAAGGAGGATCCTAGCGGATAAGCTGGCTAGTAGGATTAGGATTTGTAGCACCAACATAAAGTTGTCCTAGGTATTCTAAATTAAGGTTAAGAGCAACGTCCCATACCTTACGGGAGTCTTTCAGAGTGTTTTTAAAACATGTCTCATTCCTTATTTTCTAGAGTTGCCAATGGATCACAGCCAGCAGAGCCCTCAAAAAAGCTTTTTGCTTACTCAAAAAGCCACCATCCTCCCAGATCCATCCCCCTCCTTTCCCAACCATGCATAGTAAAGGGAATGTCAAGCCATTCCGTTGCAAAAGTCCACACAAAGGTGGCAAAATTGCAGTGGTAGAAAAGGTGCAATATGGATTCAGGGAGAAGGTTGCAGTTCAGACACAGGCTAGCATATTCGAGATAGGTTATTAGATGTGGGCAATTTACCTAGACCAGTTTCCACAAGGAAACCTTGATTTTAAGCGGAATGTGAATATCCCTTCCACCCATCCCAGATGGTGGGGGATTGATGGTTTTGGTCTGCAAGAAAGTGTAGACAGACTTGTCCAAGGCTAAGAGCCACAAGGATTGGGCAACCAAACCCACATATCCCTAGCCTTCCTGAACGAGATAGCAATAGAGAAAAATATTCTCACTAGCAACCGATCTGAGTAAATTAAGAATCAAGTCCTCATGCAAGGCCTGATCCACCATAAGGTTCGAGACCTTGTAAACTGAGCTTCTAAGCCCTATGTTGAGGTGCATTGGCCAATGACTCAAGGGAACAGAAGCCAACCAGGAATCACACCACAAATCAGTAGACTTACTATTTTTTATAAGCTTCCGCAACCCAAGCTGGAAGTGGCTGGCCGACTCCAGGATGAGTTGCCAGCTCCAAGCACATTTGCGAGGATTGTTAACCTTCCAAGGATGGATGGGCTTATACTTAGTCGAAACTAGATCGACCAACCCAAGGTATTGGGTCATTATTCAGAACAGCTAAGATCTTCTTAGCATTTTTCATCGTATCTTGTTGCAACTATAGATCAAGCAAGCACAATTTTCTTTTTTACAAAAAAGTACACTTTTAATTTGCAGGAGAGGGATATAATTATCTTTTTCTTTCTTCCCTTTTTTTCTTTTTTCTCATCAAGAGAAATAGGTTGTCTACAACTTTACATGGTAGTATAGTAGGTGGCGTGTTAAGATTTTATCTTGCTAGAGCTATACATCACTTCTTTCAAAGCTCCTTACATCAAAATTATCTATTGTTGAGACCTAATTAACTCTAACCTATTCTTTTCTAATCTTTGTGCATGTTTCATTAAAATCTTTAGTTCCTAAATTGACCAATCTAAAGCCAACCTCACTATGCCAGAAGTCGGATACTTCTCCATTTTGTGACTCACATCATCTGTAGGTTGTGGATACTACTCCTCTCATAGTATACTTCCTCCTTGAAGCAGGATTCAAGACAAATTTCTAAGCACAATTGACATATGTATAGATGTCCCAATACAGTCAATAATTTAACTCATTAAATCCTAATGAAGCCTTCGCTACCACTATATATATTTATGATGCTTTCTTAATACCAATGATGTTTGCTACTGAAAAGAAAGTAGAATTTTAAAACAATAATTTAGCCAAGAGATCCAGAATTACAAATTTTTTTGAAGAACTTTAGTATGCCAGTTCTTTCATTTAGATTTCTCCGATCGATTTTGGTTGTGGACTTCTTCAGAATCTTCTCTTTTCCAACTAAAACATTGTTCCGCATTTTGGAATCAGACACTTTCTTGCGATGTTAATGGAAATAATGTGATGGATAGTTCCTCATTTTCCAGAACTGAAACTGACTGACTTATGTTCTGGATCTCCGACTTCCTGTTTTCCAACTTCCTGTTCTTGAATGGATTGTTATCATGAACCTCTATGAGTTCTGCTTCCTTTTCCATTAGTTGAGGAGAACTTTGCAGCACAACCAATTTGCTAAGTGCAAAAGCTTCCTTCATGTACTTTTGGCAATCTATCTCTTCAATAACTGTCAATATGTTAGAACTTAGAACATTAATTCTCATAGTGGATGAGTATATTTCAATGTTTACAGATGCATAACTTTGTCAAAGAGAAATTTACTAAAATTTAAAGCACATAAGAGTTGACACATATTTGATCACATGGGAGAAAATAACATGTTGACACATGTGATTTAGAGGTAACTGAATGTATTGATATAGTTAGAAATAGGTTCTTGAATTTGCTGATCCTTCTGCGAGGTATGCTTAGATATTTTACCGATAATCTCTTCCTTTCTTGGTTGTGTTGAAGTCCACATGGCCTTTTCTTAATGGTCAATAAAGGCAATTGTATCAGCCTAAAAATATGACAAAAAACACTTTAGATATCTAGGGATATATTCGAAGTATCCTTATATAAAAGGTCAGAGATATCAGGTGGTGTGGAACGAAACCACACCGAAGTGGGCCTTTTTTTTAATGGTAATAAAGGCAATTGTATTAGCCTAAATTAAATGATGCAAAAACACTAAACATCATGATTATAGGGCAAAGAGATCGAACAAATAATATCGTCCAAACTGCCCAAAGCACAGCTTGACCTTATTAACAAGCCAAGCCTAATCAACCAGGCCACTTTCTTGCGAACACAGATGTGAGGAGGAACTTCAAAATACATATAGGAGTAATTCTCTGGAGAAATTAGCTACTCACTTGATTATCGGAGAATCATGGATGAATGTGAGATTTTTTCTTGAATATGATGAACATTTCACTCTCCAAAAATTGGCCTTTTGGATGTGAAGTATAAATTGTGAGGAAATTGTATGTAGGATGCCCATATCGAATAAATGTCGATGCAAGTGATAGAGAGGGAAAATGTATACATCTTCTAACAAGATGAAAAGGAAAACATATTAGTGTTGTTTTGTGATCTAATGGAGTTATCACAGACATCACTGCTCCTACTATCAATAATTGCTAGGAGGATTAGTAAAAAAATTATAATTACTGCATTACGTAAGAAAGTATGATGATTGCTTAAATTCACAACCAATCATTCTACTGCATCCTCAATGTCTGATGGAAAATTATGATTTCTTATTACTTCTGAGACCTTTTCAGGTGATTTAAGCAATCATATACATCTTCTTCATTGTTTGTTTCGAAGGAGATAAAGGACCTTCAAAGTTTCTTAACTCTTAAGACATTCAATTCTCCCTCTCTCTTCCATTTTGTTTTACCAATCATCTTTTGTTTTTGTGGTAATAAATGAGAAACTCAACATGCCCAGACTATGGATGATTTCTTGTCTGAGTGTGACATTGAAGTGCAAGGATTATGCAGTGGTCCAAGCAGATCTATTCAGCCTCGACCACAAGAAGATCATCGTAGTGTTTCTGTTGACGAATCAATTTCTGATGAGGTACTTAGATCTTGCTATTGTTTTTACATTATTCTGTTCATTTAGATTCTTCTGTTATAAAATCAGATTGAACTAGATCTTTCAAAATCTATTGACTTGACTTACTTCAATGAAGGATTTCCATTAATAACTTTCTTTTCTAGGTTGGTATAAAATTTCTTTTAGGCCATAAATAAGTATTTCTTGCAACATCAATTGTTCTTAAACCTTAACCTGTGTCCCTTGGTTGTTTTCCTTTTATGTTTTGGCCTTTGTGGTATGAAAGTAATGGTTATCCCTTGCGGCTTATGTTTTTTTTTTTTCAGATATTTGATTTGTGAAATTTTCTACTTTAATGGTGCAGATGGTAGTCAGAAACCATTTTCTAGCACATGGTGATGCTGTTAGTTATTCAATTTTATGTAATTAAAAAAATAATCTTGTACCAAAATGATCAATACATTGACCGATAAGTATTGTGTTTTGGGGCTGCCAAACCTGAAACTGATACTTGAAGTTAGAACCTTGATCTCAGTCTTCTTGTTGCTTGTTTACTACCTACTAACAATTTTGTGACTTAATCTTTGTGAAGTACTAGAGGAGCAATCTTGCACTTGGATCATGGAAGAGAAGATTTATACATTTTGTACATGTAGGAAACAATTGAATTAGATTGAAAGAACAACATTAGGCAGCTTTTGAAAGAGCTTCATTTCTGAACTTCTACTTTGATGAAATATGTCACTTGTACCAAGAATAATATTCAGGAGTGTGCTCTACGAAGCCTTATTATCTCAACAAGTAGAAACTTTCTAGATACACTTACTTTGAAGAGTGAAAAATGTGAGAGTCCAAGCATGGCCATCTTGAGCCTTACTGGTTAGCTCTTAGCATGACTATGTTGTATCAGTCACTGACATAATACCTGCCAACAGAAGCCTACATATTGGATTATCTTGATCAAAGGAGTATCACCTGGATATCCTTTTAATTCATTGTTTTTTTCTGATATGAATTGCAAAGTTCTGGATTCTAAATGAAGTTGTAATATCTGTATCAAGATCGTTTTGGATGGTAATAGAATAACAACTAGCAATAATAGCAACTAGTTGGGATTGGCTATCATTTGGATTGGTAGCAAGGTTCATAGTCTTTTTGGCCTTTTGTGTGATTCTGCATTTGTTTGATAATTAATGTTATAATGAGTAATCTCTCTAATTATTTAATGTGTATAGTGATGCAATTAATCTTTCAAGTTTGCACATACATATGCACCCTACATGTCAACATGTAGAGAAAAAAAAGTCAGTCATGTCCACTTGCAACTATGGATGCTCATCATCAAGTATCTAAGTATCGGTTTCGGGATAGGAATTGGATGTTTGAAAAAAATGATATATATATATCGGTCGTATCGGACTATCGGTTGTATCAGCCTTCCATTTCGGATGATTTGCATCGGGGATTGACCAGCTGATTTGTTTCAGCGATACTGATTGGGATTGGCCGATGCTTCAATCCATGCTCGTCATATGATTTGAGCTATGCAAACTCACCACTTTGGTGCATTTCATAGCCATGTATTCCCAGATAAAGTAGTTCCTTGGTGTATACGATACATTTCTGGACTCCAGAAAATCATCAGGGCTAATGTTCTGATTAATGATTAATATAAATGACTATTCTCATTTGTAAGAACAGTTTTTTTTCGCTGATTAAAGCTCTAATGGGCATTGGTTACTGCTTTTTTACTTCATAATCTACTACCTGCTCTTTCAGACAGTGATGTTTGATTGTTTTTCTTTCTTTTTTTGATTATATCTGGATAGGATACTCTTGCACCAACAGAGCTTTCATTTGCCTATGGAGCTTCCAGGCTTCAAGCAAACTATAATACTGTTCAAACGGATAAAAATGATGAAGCATCAACATGGAGTGAAGTTTTAGAGGAAGTCAATGAGTTAGCTTGTTTACCTAAATTGCCCCCCAAAGTGCCCTCCAACTCTGGTGTATCCAAAAGAAGTATTTTTCTATGGTTTCTGCTAGTTCTTTGTTGATATATCTGTTGAATTCTATTTTCGCTGTTCTTTCTTTCTTTTGAACCAGTTTGATTTATAGGCATCCACTTAGGAACCAGCCAAGCGACTAGGCATTATATGACAATTGTCGACCCGTGCGCTGCCTATATAATTTTAGAACGTTGCAACTGAAATCCTGATAACATGAGGAACTTCTTCTGTTTTTTTTTTTTTCCATTCCTCTGAGTTATGCAGTTCATTATGACACTTGTTTTCTGTCCATATATGAATTATGGACACTTGTGTTTTCAGTTGCATTTATGTTGTTGCATTCCATATTATAGATGATAATACTGTTTAGAGTAGGATTGGGATGAAAATACAATATGGAACATATAAATGAAATTCCTCAAAGTAACATGCTAAAATCTATTAACTAAAAAGCATAAATGAGTTACAAAGTCATCAAATTGGGTAGAGGAAAATGAACTGCATGAATGGAATCAATGTGGTAAATTTTGCTTATGGGAAAACATTAAATTATGTAATTGGACAATCTCAGACACATCCTTATCTAGCTCTCCTAAAACACATACAAACAGAAACATTTATAGTATGGCAGATATGTTACATTTGAATCAATGAATGTTTACATTTTACAAGGATTCTGATAATCCATGGCTCGTCAATAGGATTATACATGATAAGTGCCAACCGAGGAGATCTCTTTAATGTTTCACATCTCCTAAGAACTAGGTCTAATATATATTATCTTGCTACTCCTGGAAATATAGTTCCATTCTTACCATTCTTTGTCATGTTTTGTCAACATTTTTTTTTGTTCCAGGGCATCCAGGGCATAAAGGTAGGACTAGTCTCAAGTTTTCTTTCCGTTCACATTCACATGAAGAATCCTGGCCATGTGCATTGAAGGATAGGAATGAGAAATGTTATGATGGACATTCACATGAAGAATCCTGGCCATGTGCATTGAAGGATAGAAATGAGAACTGTTATGATGGAGAGAGAGAGCTGCCTATTGAGTTTGTACCCCATGAAAAGAAAGCACTGCCTTCAATGGCTGAACTGCTAGAAGATCTAAACGAGAAAAATGACACTTCTATTGGGACTTCAAACTTGGTGTGCATTCTTCACTTACTTTTACCTTGGTAAAATTGTTGAGTTACTTGAGTAATCTAAAATATGGATTCTGGTTAGGCAGCTTATACAAAATGTAAAAGCAAAGGAAAGAAAGCAAACTCTTCTAGTCAGAGATCATTGCCTCAGTTGGGGCAAAGGGTTCTTGATGATGAAGATCCCCTTGAGTATATGGCTTGTGGATCATCCAGTGAGGATGAGGTACTTCTTGGCATACTAACTTCATCCTAGCTTTTCACTGAACCAGTTACTATTTTCACATGAATTCTTTTTCCTCTTACAGGACATTGATCCAAATCATTTAAGTTTGGGAACTCAGAAATTGAAAGGACAAACCATGACAGATCTATTTCAAGAAGCTTTTAGTGCATCTAATTTGGAAGGCCTTGCAGTCCCCACAATTAAACTAGCAGAGTATCCATATTATTCTAGCTCTATCTTTTCCTTTTTTTTATATATATGAACTCTGTTCTGCAAATTGTGGAAAACATAGATGTAGATATATATATCGATTACCTGTTTGACAGAACTGGATATTGGGGGAGGCTGCAACAAGTTTTGCAGATTGAAAAGGACAAGCATCTGGAGTTCTCAAGGCAATTTCATGGAGGGAAAAACTCTTTCAGTTTGTGGTCCTTTATCCTCTTGATAGTGGTCATTGTTGATACATCTGTCTACACAAACTAGCTGTGCTGTCATGGACTTCAATACAATAATTCATATTGATGTTCTTAAACACACACAATAATATGCCAGCACGTTGGAATCCACCGAACTTTTGACTATTTTTCTCTATTTCAAGATGATTCAAGGGGCATCATTGTGCAAATCTTATCAAGAGGTTTGGAAGGAAAACTGACGGTTTGCCGTTGCTTGGTTGAAGACACTGAGGTTGGTAATTCCTTCTTTAAAGCTTTAATGCCATCATAATATCAAGAATAACCATCACACTAGTGCAAAAGTTAGCAAACATCATTTGTTCTAGCTTCCTCATTCTTACTCAAGTCCTAGTTAGGAAAAGTTTTTTGAATGCCATCTCAACAGCATCTCTTCATTAATATTTCACATCAACTCGTTGCTGTAAATTATGGAGAGAACACATTTAGGCATGGTTTGAATTATCAACCAATGCCAATACATATTGGTATTAGCCATTACCTATTTGAAACTGGGGCTGAAACCAGTTTTCTCTTAGTCCTGGCTCAATATTGACTGTATCGATCCAGTATCCACTGTATCGGTAACTGAACTGCGTTTAAGCCCTTTTTGCAGTGGCCTGATCAAACTGGTAGGTTAAATCATCACAATAGCAAGTGTTATACACACAGACACCTTTGGCCCCTACATGATCAGTTGATTGTGGCATTTTAGGAATATTATACTGATGCTTGCTTTCCACTAAAGAGTAGTAACTGAAAAGAAGCTCAACTTATTATGTTTTGGATTCAGTAATTTGCACATATCTTATATAGCTTTTGTAATCTTTAACTTTTCTTCAGTTTTCCCTAAGTGCAAAAGGTCCAAGAGAATGTGCTGTTGCTGATGGGACCTGGGAGAGGACTATTATATTCAGTTCGAAGATATGTGACAATGTGGATCTTGGAGTAGGGAACCTAGTTCGCCTTTACTCTCCATGGTATACACTTATACCCTCACTTCTTTCTGTTATGTAACATCTGCTTCTTTTTTTCTCAGTGCTCATCCAGTTTGTATGATAGCCATCAAGATATAAATCATATGATACTTTGAATCTGATGATCTTGATAGAATAATAGTGAAAATCAATGCTTAGAGCCTTAGACTTTGTCAAGAATGTAAAGATTTTTAAATTCATCCAGGGAATCAGAAAAATGGTTGAAATGAAAGGGCATCTTGGGGGAAGGAACCATGAAAAGAAGTAGAGCTTTGGTAATAAAATTAGGAAAAGGAAGGGAATTACAGTAAGCCATCATGATAAGGAGGAAAATGAGTTTATAAGGCCTTTATGGCTAATGTAATCATATGGTGGGTGTTTCAGGGTATAGAAATAAATTTGGAACAAATGGGGTTTGGGAAGAAAGCCCATAAACTAAGGTAACTGGGTAAAGAAAGGCAAAAAAGGAAGGGTGGGCCTGATTTGAACATAAATGGAGGCATAGTCAGGGTGTTTGGGAGATTTTTTATGCTTTGGGTGGATATCAATCTACATCTGACACCAAATATGCAAGATATGCTGATTACTCACACAGGTAAAATTTACTCAAGTTATTGTAGGACTCTGTTGTTGTAAATATCGCTTTTGTTCTTCTTTAATTATAGGAGTCTGTTGTCGTAATGATTGCTTTTGTTCTTCGCTTTAACATCATGAGGTATCATTCAGACATTGATTTGCTTGAATTTTCATTTAGAGTCGTGCTGCTTCTCTAATATGTAATAGATTTACAGTATCTAGCTAACTGCACAATGATGGTGTCTAAACACAGCCTTTCTTGATGATTAGGAAAGAAGTTTTGGTGAAAAATGACGAGAAGATCATTCTGTGTACTTATTTCTCACAAATTATGACATGATTCTCCTACAGCTGTGTAGCGGTAAGGATAGGGTTTAATGCATTCAATTTTGTTCTGTACAAGAGTTGATACTCTCTTTCTTGTGGCAATACGAAACTCTTCGCTCTATGTATCTTGTATTGCTCTTTTAATGAATTTGTTCTTCTCAATATTGTTTCTCTTATATGATCTCCACTTATGTATAAGAAAAACTTGTTTTAGTAAGCAAGTTTTTTGTGAAGAGGTGCAATGCTTTTACGTAAGTGGTGCACGGATCAACCATTTGGTTTTTATAGTTTATGAGGCATTATAAGCTATTGTGTTAGCTACTACACAACCTTTGGTTTGTCGTAAACTGTAGGCATCTTACTTCCCTTAAAAGAATGACTCAATTAGTTGTCTCACAGATCTTTTAGAAGGGACTGGAGGAGCATTACAGGAAAATATCTGACCATATTCATCTTGTCTTGAGAAGTTTTTGAGCAAATTGGTAACTTCATGATGGCCTAATTAAACCGGTGCCAGAAATAATTGTACAATATGAACTCTTTTAATATCTGAGCATTATCCCATTGGCATGTGAGATATTCATCTATAAGTATTTCTTTTGTAACGTTCGAAAATAGAACTGTATTGATGCTCAAATGTTCATGAAATGAGGAATCTGTGCAAGACATTGAAGTAAGTGTCTTTAGAATTAGAGATGTTACTTATATATATGCAACATTTTTATTTTGAAAAAAATAATAATTAAAGGGGATCTTGAATAACTTTGGAATTAAAGATGCTAAGAAGATATATCAAAAACACTACGTTTTGCTTTAGTTATCACTAAACACTATCATGCAAATATGTATCATTTCATACTTGTATTTTATTTTAAATGTCTCAAAAATATTTTAACTTTAGTTTTTTAACAGCCTAAACTTAATTACAGCTGCAAGATGACCTCACTACCGTTAAGTTGTTGAAATATATGAGTTAAGTTAACTTGACTAAGTTTTTTAAAGTTAAAATAAAAACAAAAGTGTAACCAGACTCAAGTCTTTTAAAGTTAAATTGAAAATAAAAGGGTAACCAGACTCAAATTTTTAACGTTAAATGAAAATAAAAGGGTAACCAGATTCAAGTTTTTTAACGTTAAGTTGAAAGTAAAAAGGTAACCAAAGTTTAAAGTAAAATGAGAGGTATTTTAATAGTTTATTAGAAAGTAATAGATTATTATTTTTTTATTTCATTAGCTGCTGTTAGGTTGGACCTAACTTAAGGTTCTTCTGACGTATTAATGAAAATACGAGTTGAATGATAAATATCTATATAATAAATTATAAATAATACTAAAATTAAAATATAGTGTTAGTCTAACTAACTTCGTTATGCGCATAGCACACCCACATCATGCATCGTATGTATCCTCATCTTTCCGGGCTTTTGACCTAACTTGATTCTAATCTTTTTTTTAACTGAAAATAAATTATTTTTAAACTTATTATTAAATGGAGTCTAATTCACTATAGTTCTAATAAAAATGCTGAATTAATTAATATCTTATGTATATAAATTTCTTTTGACTTAGTCTTTCAACACTTAAGACAAAAAAAAATTGTTTGACAATAAAACTACTTATTAGTTCAGCGTTCTTAGGGCTACAGTGAATTAGATCCTATTTGGTAATAAATTTATCTGATAGTCTATTTCGATAAAAAATAATATAAAATATGTTTAGTTTAGTAAAAAAAAAACTCCCTCTTTCCTACTAAACGAGTTTACTCATTTTTTTATCATTTAAAAGTCCGTAAGCTAGAGGTAGGTTGGATAAAGCTAAGTCCTCTCTTAATATAAATATTTTTTAAAAAAAAATAGAATAAATTATCTAATCACCATGGTTATAAATGTCCGTAAACAAAAATTATACTAAGGTAATGAGAAAAGCACCGATTTATAGAACATCTAAAAACTCATAATTTGAATAGTATTTACGAGCCAATCAACAGTTTTATTAGCCTCGCGGCAAGTATGGAAGAAGTATGGTTGCCGCTGAGAGCTCAATATAATAAAGATATATGAGGTAATCAATCGTGCTACAGTACATATAATCGAGCTATGTTGCTCGATTCGAAGCCATTAGCCGTTAGCCGCGGTGTTGCGAAAACCCAAGGGAAGCCCTAACCTACAAACTGATAGAATTTTTACATCTTCTTATACTCTCTTCCCACGTACTAACTTGTGGACCGTTGGATCAGGCTTCTTGGACCCAACTGGAAAGAAACCAAACAAAACCCTCTCTCCTCGTCGCCATTAAACCCTAGAGATCAATTCAATTCACAGGGATGGAGCCCTAATCCCCGCGAGTTGATTGAGAGATGACCTCTCCTTTGCCCTTCTCCCCGCCATGGTTTCAGTCGAGGAATCTTCGCTGCGATTTCTCCTTCGCTACCCTCCAGTTGACCTCCTTCTCGGCGTCAAGGACCTCGAGGAGGCGATTCCGTTATAGGGTTTCTTTTGCAGAGGAGAAGGTTGAACCTTGTTGGCTTCCTGGGGACGCGGGATCCCAGGATGGTTTTGGTGGTTGGTTCATCCGGAAACAGGAAACTGCGGATAGAGATGGTTAATGCTTGTCGGAATTGATCTTTTATTTGATACCTTATGCCAATTGTATTGGGAAAATTGGATTTAATTTTTTAACAATTATTTCTTGGTATAGGTTTGAGAAAGCTTTCTGTTGGCGTTGGGGCTTCAGTGGCGATCTTGTTAGCTGCTCTCACTTACTGCTCGTTCTCGAGAAAAGGTTCTGCTTCTTTCTATCCACTACCGAATGGTTATTTACTTTTTGGGGGTGGGCTGTTGTTCTTTCTTGCTTTCTCATTTGTTTCAAGTCTAATGTGAACTGGTGGAAATTAGTGAATTCTGTAACCAGTAATACAATATAGTTTCAGTTAAGAGAAGCGACAGCTTTTTTATACTGTATTTGGGAGAAACAACAGTGTCTTACTATTATTTCCTCATTGCTTTAGTGAATCTCTTAAAAGGGACCACTTCCATAATACTGAGGCCGTTTGACTGGTTCGTGTGTTTTGGACACTCCAATTCCATGGAGTTACCATCCTTAATGTTGTAGTTTAAGTGTTGGCAAGAAAAATGTCAAGCGAGAAGTTCTGAAAACCATTTTACTGATGATCATCATTTTAGTATTAAGATTTAGTAATCAAAGACTTAGCATAATCTGTCACTGGAAATTGAGCTCAATAAAAGTTTCGCCAACTCTATTGGGGCCAGTAACTCCATAAGTACTGGGGCTTCTAATATCTCTTGCTCTTTCTATTGAGTATGTGTGGGTCAGAGTACATTTGATCTGCATTGAAATTTTTTCCCCTAATTATCTCTAATTTAACTCAATTGCTGTATCTGGTTATTTTAAATACTTCTCCTCAATCTTGGTCCCATAAGGCTACACATTGAGCTGCAATATCAGCTTTATTGTCCGAACTGTTTTCATATTTTTTTGAAGATGCCTTTCCTAATGGCTAATGCCGCAAATTCTAAGATTTGGATTTTCCTTCACTGAAGTCTGATCTTTTCATATAATGTGCATTCCCCCTTTTGTTTGATGTCATAGTGTTTGTGACACCCAGTTCCTCACTGAGAAGTGAGAGTTCGACACCATAAGTTCCCACTAGCTCTCAAAAAATAAAAATAAATTATACAAAATAAAGGAATTTGCATTTCTTACAGTATGTCAGAGTCTTTTCTCCGCTTTAATTATTTCAATCAGGAAATATATGCTTGTTTACCTCTACATGTTGAGCATATCACCCCAAGTTACCATATGGTGGGCCAAGTGGCCAGTAGTCCAAATACTGATAAAGAACCACAGTGCACCAGCTGACTGATGTCGATGCAAGCTGACGAATGTGTCCGGGAAATGTGAACTGTGAAGCATGAACAACAAACGCAGAGAAGGCTGATGCCTTACTATACTTGTGCCATTATTAGGGATTGCAAGGACAAAACTAAGAGAACTCTTATTATTGTTAGGTTAGTGGAAAATAGGAACTATAAAAAGAAATGTGAAGATCAGAAGGCAATGATTCCATACCTCTTTTCTCACTTCAACAAAGCTATTGAATATAATCTTATTATGGTCGGCAATCTCAAGAAAATCGTTGTCCTTATTACCGCTTCTCCTTTTCTTTCTACTTTTATTTGTAACACAACTATGCAATTAACACAATTGAATGAATATTTGGTGAACCACACTTTCAAGGAATTCATAAATGTATATGAGAGTTGTTTAGCATTTCCTCAACATTGTCAATGTCTCCTTTTATCTTAATTGAATTCTAATATGATACTATTGTTCTAGTGCTTGTGTTCATGCTTTGGTTCCATCATAAAATGGGCACCTGAATGAACATATATTTGGAATTTATTTGCAACCTACTAGGGCTTGTCTCAAAGTTCATTTACTAGTTGCTGAATCCATGAAATTTTACAAGTCCCAACTATGTAGGATAAGTTACAGTAATTCTTCTTATTATTTAGTTCTTTTTAATTGAAGGTCCTGTGTTAAATTGTGACCTATAGTTTATTTGTTTGCTACTTCCAGCCATGCTGATTTAAGTCCTCCAGTTTTTGTGGAGGCTTTTTCTACTTATATAAAATTGCTCATTTCTATTGATAAGGTGTGCCTACTACTCACCTTTCTATATTATATTTTCTTTTAATTGCCCTATCCATCTGAACATCCTTATTAAGGCTATGCTAAACTCCTGCATCTGTTGTCTCTTCGTTGCCTGACATTTTGATCCATAGAGCATGGCTGATCTTATGGCTATCCTATTTTTATCATTTTTTTAATATTTGATTTTAAGGTGTAAATGACGAATTGACAGTCACACATATGACTAAAAGCACTTATTCTTTCTAACCATTCTATTCCACTTCTATGTTCAACATCCTTAATTATATATCCAAGGTAATGGAAGTGCTTTCAAGTTTCAGCTAGGTGGTTCTTGTTCACCAAAATAAATTCTTTAACCATCTCTTTGCCTCATTTTTCTGAAATTACAGCTCATCTACTCAGTCTTATTTCCACTGCTTTCAAGTTTCAGCTAGGTGGTTCTTGTTCACCAAAATAAATTCTTTAACCATCTCTTTGCCTCACTTTTTCTGAAATTACATCTCATCTACTCAGTCTTATTTGCACTTCATCTAAAACCTTTAGATTCTATGTTTCTTCTCTATACTTCTCACTTAGTGTTTATTCTAAATTTTATTAATATTTGGTACAATATTTCCATCAGATGATTTTGAATTGGAAGAACCAATTCTAGTACTTCTAGGTGGGGGAATATTTCCATTTGATGGTTTCTGAAATATCTACTTTCTGCAAATTGTAGTATTTGTCATTAAGTGTACCTGAACATCTTAATATATTATTATATTATAAAGAAGTTGACAGCTAATAGATAGGAATCAATTATAACTTGCAGGTTTCAAGTTTTCCTTTAATGCACCATTTCATATTTTTCATGAGAAGCTGACATCAGTGGATTCCATAAGGGATCTAGATCAAGATATGAGGCCTGGAGACCTAGAAGTTGATCAAGTTTCCAAGTCAAATCGAGACGATGAGGTTGCTGCAGAAGATAATGAGCTGAAAGAGAATATTTTATCAGGTTTTAGTTCTTCAGCTAAAAGAATCTTTTGAAACAGAACTGGGTGGCTGAATTGGTTTTTTATTTATTTAATTTTTCTATCAGATATTTTGATCAGGATTACAGATTAAGTTTGATTGTTGTCAATATATATAGGTAGTGTGAGATGTTATTTTTCTTGTGTTTTTATTGCTCGGATTAAAAATGGACAAAAGCCCATCACAGATAATCACCACCTGCAGGAAAATAAGAGATGGAAACAGCAAATGACATATTCTGGTATTTTGCTTATGTTTACAGATGATCAAAATATGGATTAGAACTTGACTTTCTCATCATTTGAGTTTCACCTTTATTTTTATTTCACTTCGGTGTTTGTTAAAGAAAAAAGACATAACATATAATGCACTCAATACATGTTCTCAAGCTTATGCTTTTGATAAGCTAATATAGTTGATCTGTCTAATGCAACCATTAATTTTTTTTATTTATAGTTAGATAGATATAAAGAGGTCAGTTTTAGTGATGTTGTCACTCTAACTCTAGTTTTTGAAGTTTTGAGAGAAACATGACGGATATGATTCTAAGTTGTAATGTAGTTTTCTTTTATTCTTTATTTGTTGAAAGTTCAAAATTGGTGACCCAATTGTTTTGTTGTAATGAACTTTATTAGTGTATTAAAAGACGGTTGCGGATTGCGGGTGGTCACCCCACCACCTAGCGCCTAGGCGAAAGGCGGGTGCCAAGGTGGTCTAACAATTTAATATATAAAAAATAAAAAACAATTCTATATGATAATATATATATATATATATATATATTAATATAATATTTATAAAATTTTAATAGTGCAATTCACAAAAATAAAAATAATAGATTATAAATTTATAATTCACAAATATGTATGCATATTTTATTAACATCTTAATAATAAATTATCATGATATGAAATTAAAGGCATTAATTGGTGGTTTAAAATGCATTAATAGTTAGTGTCTTTGGTGATTTCCGATGTTAACATGAGGCAGACTCTCTTTCCCACATGGCCTCTCTCTTTCCCACCACTCTCTCTTTCTCACGTGGCCTCTTTATCTTTCCCAATACTCTCTCTTTCCCACTAAAGCACAGAGAAAGAAAGACAAAAAAGTGGGTGGTTTCGATGCCAGAGAGAGAAAAGAAAAATAAAAAGAAGAAGAGGTGAAGGAGGAGGAGGAGGAGATGAGGCAATCGGCAATCCTCGGCCCGCTATGCAACCTGGCAGCCTGCCAAATTTACCTAGGCAGTCTAGCTGCCATTCCTGTTAATAGGGTGGCCGCCATGGCCGCTTTTCAATACAATGGACTATATAGCAAGTATTTTTATCATAAAGTACATGGGATGCTACTATGTGAGAGCTCAATGTTCCAAGAAGTGCTTGACATGTATATTGAGGGCATGAATGTTTGCCAGTTGGGCCTCAACAATGGTGAGTGTCATAGTGTGCAACTTGATCGCAAGATGTTCTTGCAACACAGCTGTTTACAGCAGTACAATATATTGGAAAGCTGCATTATTTATTGTTGGACAAGTGAAGAATGGTAGTAATAGATTAATAGTAGGGTTTTAGCTGAATAGTCATTTATTATATATTCCTTCTATATGATTGATTTTTCTAACAAATGTTTTGCTTGCTTAGCCTAGCCATCACGTCCTGCATTCTGTATCTTTGCAATTAAATATTTGGCATCTCTTATGCATATAATGTATATATAACTATACAAAATATTTACAATGTAATTAAATTGGTCTTTCTTAGCTCTTCCATTCTTTTATAGCAATTGGTATTCTGTCTAGTATAATTTTTCTGATTTCCTGTATTCTTTGTTTATATATCAGAATCAGGAGGAAGCAAGCGTATTGTTGTTTCTGTTCCTGCTGATTCTACTCAACAAGAAGCTCTGTCTGTTTTAAAGAAGTTGCAGGTTTGCTATAGTAATCTTATTCACATTGCACTTGTCAGTTTCTATATCATGCTGAATATGATTGAAGTTGCATTATCTGTTGGATCATGAGCTGGACATTGTAGTGTATTTTAAGCTTATTGTAGATTATCTTATCTTCAGGATTTTTCTTTGGAACTTTGATGGCTGTTTGACTTGCAATTTTAATCTTCTTGAAGCATAGACGTCTATGTTTACTAGATCTTACCACCGACGAACTTGTAAGTCAACAAGAATTCTGTCTAATTGATGCCATGTGCGAAAGCATAGAAGGGAGTCAACAAAAAAAGGGTTAACCCACTAAGGGACTCGAGTCCAACCAAGGGTCCTCAAGAACCTTGGCCGAGTGGCTAGAGCCCATGAGTCGTTTATAACCCAGCTAAAAGTTGCAGACTGTCTAGCTGAGAGCCCTCTAGGCCCATAAGGTGTTGGGCTTGGCCTTAGTAGCCCATGGATTCATGAACGATACGATGGATCCCAGGTTTAATCGATCTCAACTCAAAATCAGTTTGGTATCAGCTAGTTTCGGCCATATTGGCCTATTTGTCTCTGTCGTATCAACTAAAATTATTTTTTTAAAGATTCATGTCAAATCTAAAATGGATCCGACTTGGGGGATATCAGAATTTGATGTCTCTAACTGCTTTCTTTTAAGTCTTCAGATTCTACTCTCCTTCGCACATTCTCTCCTCCCGCCTCTGACACATAACCTAGCTCATTTAGCGGCCAATTTGGTAAGCTCCTCTAGCTATTCCTCACTCTGGTGAACTTAGGTGAGTTTTTTGCTCTTTCTTTTATTATTTTTTCTTATTTCTCTTTTCTCTCTCCTACTCTCTAACTCTTATTTTTTTACTACCTTAAAACAACATTGAAAAGAAAGAGATATCTATCATCATCTCACTTCTGTACTAGTAATTTATGAGCATAAAAATTTATTAGATCCAATACAAAATTCATCATTGTTTTGAGTGAATATTTTTTTTAGTTTTTAAGATGGTGTGAATAATTTTTATTTTCTTATTTTTCTATCATTTTTTAAAATTTTTAAATTTTTTTTCTGTATCTTTTATATAATTAAAAAGTAGTCTGATTCAATGTAGACGGTTAATACAATTTATATAGTTGATACACACTATTTTTTAGGTGGTTGATCCCGATTTTGATCTTGATCCTGAGTTTCAAAATCTTGCCCATTACTTGTTATACATGATAATCCAAGCAGAATCAGAGGAGTTTAAGAATTTGAAAACATTTTTATCCATGAGGGTAGACTTAGCCCAATGTAAGTTGCTTACGCCAAGGCCCCCCTCAAATTTAAGATCAAGAGCAGTATCCCTATTTATTAGGTGAAGGCCGGTCTTGGTGACACCCCTCTCCCATAAGAAGGCTCTAGAGATATTGGCAATCTGGTCTAGAATAGAGTTAGGCGTCATGATAAGGTGTTGATCAATGAGACATCAGTAGGTATGCAAAATGGCAGAAACCTTATGAGAAGATCTACTAGAGGCTTTCACATAGACAAGGATATCATCTTCATATAAGAAATGGGTAAGGTTCGATCGATATATCACCTACCCTAGCTGCTTGATTTAATAGAGAAGAGAGCACCTGAGAGGACAAGATGAACAATTAAGGAGACAATGGATCTCCTTGACGTAGGTCGCATTTGGGATTAATCCAAGAAGAGGGTTTGCCGCTTATAAAAAAGGCAACTTTGGAGAGGAGATACACGGAGAAACCCAAACCCAGATTGGAGAGGAACCTCATACACATCAAATTTGAATAACTATCTCCTAGCTTAATCGGTCATAGGCCTTCTAATCATCATTGGAGAACACAACCTAGTTATCCCGATAGAGTGTTTGAGCCCTTGGGCGGCCAGAGTATTGTCTCCAATATTCCTATCTACCACAAAAGTTGCCGGCTCAGGTCCTATCAACCCCAAGCAAAGACACAAACTGATTAACCAAAATTTTAGAAATGGCTTATAGCAGGCATTACAAAGAGCTATTAGGACAATAGTCAGAATCTTTCTTTGATTTGTCCTTCTTATGAATCAGAGAAACAAAGGTCTGAGCTCACTGTAATGACAGTCGGCTGCTGTCAAAAAATCAAATGATAGCCTGCGAAAGGTGAGGCACTAAAATAGCCTGTGGGCCTTGAAAACCTCAGCCTGGAATCTGTGCCCAGGGCTTTGCCAGAGGGCATGCTCCTCACAACAGACTTGATATCAGCAATAAATACATGCAGCACAAGGGTATTTGCCTCAGTCCTCCCCAAGGAAAGGAGAGGAGGCCAATCCAAAAGCTATCATCAAGAACAAGGGACAAACCTCACAAGTTATATAGAAGCTAACGCAGCAGTAATTAAATCAACATTGTAAACATAGTCACCAGAAACAGATTAAATGATTCTAGCCTTGCATCTTTTTCTAATCAAACTAGAGCTTATGAGTTGTGCAAATACTAAATTGTATTTGAAGTTGGTTCAAACATGTTAAATTACTATGTGCCAGTGTGACCTAAAGAGCAAGCTAAGAAACAAGCTCAATTATCAGTTAGTCCTATTTTTATCTTCTATACATGCTTTTTTCTACTTCTTTCTTATTATGTATCCTTTCAATATCCTTATTGGGAAATTGTCTCCTTATCTCTGACTCAGTACAATTTAAGTAGCATATTTTTCAGTTAAATAATAAAATATTTGAATAACTAACTTCTAACTAGGACTCAAAGTTTCTATTAAGTTAATATTTGATCTCCAGTTTTAAAGACATTGCATTTGAGTTATCTCTGTTTGCACTTCTGAAAATGGATTTTTGATTTAATTTCATGGTACTCAGATCATTGAAAATGATGTCAGTGCCGATGAATTATGTACCAGGAGGGAATTTGCAAGATGGTTTGTCAAAATAAACTCAAAATTGGAGAGGTAACCTAGATTTCAGTAATTTCTATTTTGTCCTTGGATGTTTTAAATGATAATGGTAGTAGGAAGCCAGTATTATGACATTAGGTGCACATGCAGAAAAAGGAAACACAAGATTGTTCCAAGTAGTATGCTTGCCGGATCAATTGTTACAGCATTTGATGATGTGAATCTTGATGATCCAGATTTCTGGTGCATTCAGTGTAAGATCTTTTACAGATGTATTAAAGGTATTACATTATCAATCTTGAGAGATGTGAACTCTGACATCCTATGCTACGTTGAAAAGCACTAGGAGAAGCTGGTATTGTCCTCAGCAAGCTCTCATCTTCAGATATTTCTAGTTCTAATTGCAATGGAAGTTCTTATTTTTTCCCTGAAAGGTTTTAATCTTCCTTTGATATATTTGTTACTTTTTCTCTCTTTTCCTGGTTAAATTGTTAACTAGTTACATATTTATGTTGCAGTTATCTATCTCGATTTGATCTGGTGAACTGGAAAACCCTGCTAGAATATGCATTACCTTCTGAAATAGATGAAAAGGTATTGATAGCCTAAGGATTGGTTATCTCTAATATCAACAACACCTTTTCTGCTTTCTTGATGGTCTTTTGTTCATGGTTTTATAAAGTCTGACTTGTTTACAGTCCAGGTGATAAGGAAAAGGGTGGGCTTGTTAGATCTGAGTGCTTGTCCGGATTTATCAGTATCATTGTTGATGGATCTGATGGCTGGTGACAGGAGCATAACTAGGAAAACTTTTGGTATGACTGGTGCTCTGTCCTCTGAGTCCACTTTTACTTAGAGTAGTGGCTCAAACCCACCTCATTAAAAGGCTTATTCCTCTCATGTTGGCAAATCTATTGGCTTATGTTTGTTCTCAACAAAATCCTCTGGTTTATTTAATTAATGTTGAATTAATATTTATATATTTGTTCCTTACCTCCTCTTTTCTGCTTTTATAACATATGTGCTGGTTCTGTGCTATTCAAATCATTAAATAAACTGACGTTTCTTTTCTTTTTTATAGCCCTTTGGTTTAATTAATTCTTCCCTTTTGGCATCCAAAACTAGTAAAGTTATAAGCAGTTTTAGTTCTGCATATGCATTTTGGTCCATAAACTTGGAAATTCATGCTTCTCTTAACTCCAACTTCATGTGGAGTCACTCTTGGAGGGTACCAACTTCTAGACATTGCCCAGTTCTTAATATTCTGCAAGAAAAACTCCTATAAGCTGAACATGTTGGAAGTGATCTTATAGTGTATATGCCACTTAGAACTTCTGCCGTTGCATAATTCTCTTGAGCTTGGAAATTCTGTTGAAACACCATAAAGAAGGACAAAATAGATTACCCTGGAATCCATGCTCAGCAATATTTTGTGTAAGACTATCTACAATTAGCGAAGGGTAGAACAAATTTTCCCACAGGATTTTCTTTGGACTTGCATTATGTTCATGAACCTGAAAATCTGTTGAATCACCCAGAAGGAAAAGAAGAAAAGATAGAACAAAATGCACAATCCTAGAGTCCTTTCCATTTATCATGAACTGATATAAGCAATCAATTTCCTATTGTCATCAGTGAACCATGAATAAACCATATTGTTACTTTATTAGGTTTTCAAACAGGGTTTTTTGTATAATCTTCTTAGTTGCGTCTAATATGAAGTTAGTTACCCTATTTATCCATGAGAATTTCTTCTTGAAATAAGCATCAATGTTGTGAAAACTAAAAAGGCACTATAATGTCCACCGCATAGCACATATGCTATAGGGTACTACATGAGGGTGTAAGGTGGTCTACTTATAAGTCATTAAAGTATAATTTAAATAAATATCCAAACTATAAGTAAAGAGAGAAGACTTGTCAAATATGAATAGCTTTTATTTAAATTCCAAATGATGAACTAATCAGAATGTCAGATATATTTCATTTTTAACTTGTTTATATATGCATTAAATGTATGAAAATATATTGTCTCTTATGTATGCTTTATCCAGCTTGGCGATGCTTAGGCCTTATCCAGTTTATGCAAAGCAGAAAAAACTGGTTTTGCATATGCGATCATCTATGTGGATGCCTGCACTTCTTTTAGAAACTTGACAAACATATCATGTTCTTTAGCATGACAAGATACTTGGGCATCATCTAGCAAGTGTCTACTGTTGCATTACAAATCCTAAGGCCATATTTTATTGGAGGTAGTCCATCTTTCAAGCTTGTAGTCTCCCAGTGACTTAGATTTCCTGCTAATGGCATTCAACATATAATAATTCATCGATGAGGGTTGTACACTCTTAATGATGAATTGATTGTTGACAGCTCTGGATTTTGTCAGTTTGGAGATTAATTAGTTTAACTAGATAGAAAGAATTGGTTTCAGGTAAACGCCTGATTCCTATGCCTGTAATATCTTATAATGATAGTTAGATGGCCTACCTTTCTCTTGTCACAAGATTATTAGAAGACCTGGAATTCTGTTCTGTTATTGGAACTTGGAAGTAGGAACAGATTGTGAGATATGACATGGATATTGCTACTTGAGCTGCATGTTATCAAGTATTATTTATGCTGGATTTTGGATCATTTGTTGGTTAGTGATTACTGCATTCCTTTATTTATTAAATATTCTATATAAATTCGTATGATTCTTTATTTTGCCTCTCTTATGTATTCATTTTTTTTTCTTCTTCTTTTTCTATGTCTATCTGTAACAGGAAATACCAGACGTCTTCAGCCATATAAACCAGTAACAAAAGCTCAAGCTGCAGTTGCATTGATTGCTGGCAGAATGGAAGAAGCAATCCATGCTGAAATATCAAGAATTGAGTCTGAAAATTTGTCAAGGTTTGTTGAGATGGATGAAATCAGGGCAGAATTTATTTGCAGAGGAGAAATACAGAAATACTGGGAGGAGAAGTTAAAGAAAGAAAAGGACCATGAGATTGAGGTCAGGAAAGGCCTTCAGATTGCGTTGCTTGATTTGGAGAAAGAGAGAACAAATCGAGAAGAGAGCCTCGCCGAGTATATGAAGGAAAAATCAGTTCTTGATTGCCAGCAGCAGTTGCTGTTGAGTTTAAAGGAAGAAGTCGATGACTTGTATGATAAACTTGACATTGAAAGAGCTAGTCTTATGGCTGAGCAACAGGCTTTGGAGAAAATGTCTTCTGACATGTGCATCAAGCATGATGTTGTGATTGAAGCAAAGTCGATATTGGAAGCTGAGAAAGAAGCTCTCCATATACTTAGGTGAGCCTATTCTGGCCATTATTTCTAGATTACTTCTAATGATAAGATTATGTAGCATATTTTGGGAGAAAGTTTCATTATTGTGTTTTGTTTAAATAACCAATTTCAGTTCTCATTTTGCTGGTCATGCGCTTTTGCTCTTATTGCATGATGCATTTTATGTCTAGTGATCCTTATACTGTTACAACAGCCATCATGCCATTATAAATTTATAACAGCTCTTATATGTCTGATATATCTATTTACACAATTACCATGGGCTAAACATGATAATCATGAGGTCACACAAATGCATGTCTAATGAATAATGATCCATATTTCGTTCATGTAGACAAGGCGCTAGTTATGAATAAACATGTTACATACACAAGAGAATTTACGCATATGTTGAAAGTCAAGTATGGTATTGTAGGAACAACAGCTAGTTTATAGATAGATTTTTATGCTTTGATGTTTCACATATTTTTGTTGTACCGTCACAGCATGGTGATTTGAGACCACTTAATGCATCCATAGGTAGGGTTATGTAGTTCTTTTATCTGTTATACATCACATCTAAAAACTTATGTCTGAACCTGATACCTGCATCAATTAAACTTGAGATAGGTTTCTTTAGTTACATACTATGTAAATTATGAGGACACAACATATTTGCAAATCGGTACATGCTATGGGAAGCTGTATTAGTAGTGGAGTTTTCAATAAAAGGTGATGATGGTCATCTTCAAAGTTCAAACCCTTGTTCTTTTGCTGTTAAAGAATTCTGTGTCTAATAATAGAGGGGAAAGAGGACTCTGAGTCTGATCTGGTAGGATCAACTTTTTGAAATATTAGAGTCAAAGTCATCAAGTGGAGTTTTTTTTTGTCCAATCAACCTGAATATCGGACCTTTAAAGAACTCAACCTATTACAAAGAATAAGGCTTTGCTACAATGAAACTGTCTGGTGCTTTATATTCAAATAGGATTCATTTTGACTAGAAGCCAAAGAGTTTGATCCAGAATGAAGACTGCATGATAATAGATAATTGCATGTCTTGCAAATTATTGTTATGCCCCGGAGTTTCAGCTTTTAGCAATTTGGCTCTTGTCAAGAGAATCAATCTTGTTTTCATATCCATCCTTTTTTGGAGTTTATGTATATTTGCTCATGTTTGTAGGCGCATGCTTTTGTGCAATTTATCACTTGGCGTACTTATTTCTTCTTTACACCTAGAAGTCACCCTACTTCATCCCCATTTCATCATTTCATGTTTATGTTTCGACCCTTTGACATGGTAGTTTTTAAGAGATTCACGACATCTAGGGAGTAAACTTATATTCTGTAAATGAAAGAAGAGGGAGTTCAGCTAATGGTCATTGTTTGAGGATATTCTCATGCAGTAAAATGAAGCTTATGACAGATTATGAATCTTCCCAATGTATTTGAATTAGCTGATTTATTTGCACATATAATATAAAACAGTGAGAATTTCGTCTGTCGCCATCCAATATCATTTTTCTTGTTTTATAGTTGGATTGTTGGAAGATATGACTTCAAACTTGGAGCTTATATGAGAATATCTTTTCTAAAATGAGCAGCATTGAATGAGAGATTGTTTAATTTAATCACCTTCGCTTGACAATTATTTACTTGTGACACAATTTTATATTTCACAACCTTTTAGTAATTCCATGTGGTGATATCACTTCCTGGCTTTGTGCCAGTAGCATCATTGTTTCTTCTAATTTTTCTTTTGTGCACTTCTACAAATAAACCAGTTGCTCTTTATATGATGCTCATTATTTGAGGTTGATACTCCACAGATCCTGGGTAGAGGAGGAAGCAATGCGAGCCCGTGCTCGGGCTAAGGTCCTAGAACAGGCTGTGAGGAGATGGCAGTGCCACAACGAATAAATATATGGAAACCCAATCTGACAGCAATGATATGCAAGAATCAATGGAAGGCAGTACAGCATTTTTATCATCCGCAATTCTTTTGTCATCTTAATGTTATATCATCTCCCTGGAGAGTTGGCAACATAACCTTCAGTTTAGTTATCTGATAGTGGTTAGATCATTTTTCTAGGCAAATTAAGTTGGCAGTCTGCCAGTATGTCAATGCTGCGACCGATATGACTTTTGTGTTCATGTTTACCTTTAAATTTTCTGATCGGTGATTCATGACTGAGGATTATCAGTAAAAGAGAAAAGTTCTACATTTTAATGCTTTTTAGCTAATTTTATTTCCTTCCAATTCTTGTCCAGCATAAGTCACTGTCTTAATTATAGCCCCATTTCCATTGCGCACTTACCTTTCACAGTTATTTTTATCCCATTATATTTCTGGTTGAACTTTGATACACTTTTAGGGGCATTAATTAGTTTCTCATGGAGCAGAACAATTACTTTTGCAGTTCTGATATTATTTTGTTAGATTTGTATATAGCATCTTGCATTTAGCTCATATCCGAGATGATTATATCTTAAGGGTTAATTATACTACAGATCCTGAATTATTGCCTATTTTCATATAAGACTTATTTAATTTGTGTGACACTTTGATCTTCTCAACTATCTAATTTCTTTTAATTTTTTAATAATATTAATAGAAAAAAAGTGGGCAAGTAATAGGTCAAGAGATTTAGAAATAATTATCTCTTTATTTATAACTATAATAGAAGTATATAACTCACCAATTCGACTAACTAAACCAAATAGGATAATTTTCATTATTCTTATTCTTTTGATATACTTGTACAGACAGAATACAATTTATAGACTAATCCTACTTTATTTCTTTTCTTTATCATAACAACAAATATAATTTTGGTGTCTACTGAATAAAGACAATTTCAGATATTTCAATTTATGAAGTTATTTGGAAGTTTAAATTAAAAAGTGAAGCATAAAATATAAATAAAATAATTATTATTATTATTAAATGTCATAACTGTCATCCTTGGAAAAAGGAAAGAAAGGGTAAAGCATCCAAAGACACCCAAAATTTCATAATTTCTAATGGAATGTTTCTAAAAGCCAGACCAGAAAACCTTTTTATTATTATTTATTATTGTTTTATTTTTATTTTTACCAAGGACTTGAAAGTTCTCCTCTAAAGGCAGCATCACCTCAGCCTAGTCAGCATGCCTAACATGGAGGGAGAAAAATCTAAAATAGTTTTAATTAAAAAATATTAAATAAAAAAAGTCTTATTTATTTATTTTTATAAATCATACTCTAATCTGTTTTTGAAGATTTTGTATCGAGAACTTTTATTTTTTTATTTTCTCTTATAATTTTTATTTAACATATTAATACTATTTTGACTAATTAATGTTGACCAAGTTACTAAAACACAATCATCATTCCCTCTTACTTTTTATATCCTTCTATTTTTTTCACCTATCTTAATAAAATAAATAAAATATAGGGTGTGATTTGTAAATTTTTTTTTTTTTTCACGAGCTCTCATTCTCGGTAACGCCACCTCAGGTGACTATACCTCAATCCACCACCCAACCCGAGCACCGTCCACCTCTCACCTCCCACCTCCCACCTCCCACCTCCATCCTCCTCCATGGCTATCTGCGTTCTCTATCCTTCCCTCTTCTCTGAAAACCTAACCCGCTTATTCCGAAACCTTAGAGTACCTCGCGGGCGAAATGGAGCAAGGTTTATGGCCAATTCACGCGAGTCTTCCCAAAGTCCCACGAAGCTGGTCACTTTCTTGGGCAAAGGCGGTTCCGGGAAGACCACCGCAGCGGTTCTCGCCGCCAAGGTGGGATCATTTTGGGTTCATTCGCGTTCTCCTGCCCATTCCTTTCTATATTTCGTCGATTTTCGATTAATTTCGTGGATTTATACCTATATCAATATCTTATCTTTGTTGGGCTGTGCAATTCGGAAATTCCTGCTAATGCTGCAATCCGCAACCTGGACTTTGTTTCTGTGTAATTTAGATGTGGTAGCATTATTCGTCTCAACGCATTACTTTCACTTTTCTTTGCTTAAGTACAAAAATATCTCATCTTGCTAATATCCCAATGTTGCTGTATTCCCTAATGCAATATACTCGATGCATGCTGCTGTGAAGTGGATTTCTTCTTAGGTGTTCAATTTACGAAGTATAAGTATAGAATGTAATAAAGATTAGAATTGTTAGTGTAGCAGATTTGAATTTTAAACACTTCCTTATGTCATTTATCAGTATTATGCAAGTGAAGGACTGCGCACATGCCTGGTAATACATTCTCAAGATCCGACTGCAGAACAGCTGATGGGTTGTAAGATTGGAAGCGGTCCAAGTCCAACTGAGTGCAGTGATAACCTTTCTGCTGTCAAACTGGAAACTAGCAAAGTAATTTTGTATACCCTCTTCATCTTTTGAAAATTGAAATAGATAAATAGATAGACGAAGGTCTTGATTTTGTATTTGTTTTGGTAAAACTGACAGATGCTACTTGAGCCTCTTAACCGAATGAAGAAAGTTGATGCACGTCTAAATCTGACTCAGGGAGTCCTTCAAGGGGTGGGTATGTGATTGTTAAAAGTGTTATAGGTGGAGAAATATGTCTTTTGTCCTCGTCCATTTGAAGATCTAACAAAGATGCTCAACTGGGTTATTGTTATCAATAGAATAGATTGTTGGAGAAGAGCTTGGAGTTTTACCTGGAATGGATTCAATTTTTTCAGCATTAGCCCTTCAGAAGCTGGTAAATTTTCGTTCTGATGAAAGGAATGCTGCACCAAAAGAGTTTGATATGGTAATTTATGATGGCATCAGCACTGAGGAGACACTACGCCTGATCGGTGTCACTGAGAGAGCAAGGTAAAGGTCCTCTTAGTTTGGCCTTAGATCATATTCTGTAAGTATGATAATCTTATTTTGTGAAAGCCAGGTGGTACTTAAAGTACATGAGGAGCATGTCTGAGAAGACAGACATTGGAAGATTAACTTCTCCTTCACTCTTAAAATTAGCATATGATTCTATAAATCTAAACAGTGGAATCAGTGAAGGGAAAACCAGTACAGATATTTGGAATGAGGTTGAACAAATTTTGGAGGTACTTTCTGACTAGAACTCTATCTTGTTTTCATTTCCTGTTGATAGTAACTCTCCTATCTTAAATGATGTCATGGATCTCCTGCTGTCTTCTGCAGAGAGCATCTGCATCATTCACTGACTCGTCGAAGTTCAGATGCTACCTTGTGATGGATCCAATGAGATCAGTATCTATAAGTTGTGCATTGCGTTATTGGGGTTGTGCAATTCAAGCTGGAACTCATATATGTGGAGCACTTGGTTTTAATCCTCAATCTTATGCAGTGACACAAGAAGTTGCTGAGAAGTTTTCCCCACTATCCTTTGCACTTCTGCCATATATTGGGACAGATCCCTTTGTTGAGTGGGAAACAAAACTAGATTGTTTAGACCAAAGTACAAAAGATCTCCTTGGGGCAGACATATATTTCCGCCCTTCAGTTACCTTTGATTCTCTGCAGAAAACAGTGACCCTTTTCATGCCTGGCTTTGATAAATCTGAAGTCAAGTTATACCAAGTATGTCACTAATCCATGTTGCTTTATATGTCTTATATTATTCACAATTGTCTTGACCCACTCAATAAGAGATCAAGATTGCTTCATCATCCCTAATATTTCATTTCTATTATCAGAATTCTTTTACATGAATAGAGGCTCAAATAAAGAACTTATGTAAGTCTACCAAACATACTGAACATAATTATAGACACCATACATCTTCTTCATGCCATCAAATACTGCCAGAGATGCCCTACATATGCATTACTTGGCATACTTGCTCGGTAGAAAATTATGGGCTGTGATTCTAATTACCATAGGTCGTATTCAAATTTTCAAATCTATGTTTGGTGGTTCATCTAGCTAAATTCACCTGCAAATTTGCACATAGGCATCACATTTCTGAGAACTTATACATCAAATTTGTTGTCATTTTCTCAATAGAGCTGAATTGGATGCATTACAGTGGATGGGAGTTTTGTGCCTTCTTCCCTCTGCTTTCTGCACTATCTTTTCTTAATTCCTCTAGAAATCATCCTTGCTGACTTTTGCTATGAATCAGATATCTTCCTTTTGGCTTAAACTTATTTTGTTCTATACCTCACTACTCAACCATCTCAATTTTTCTTCCTTTATTCTACTTCTTGCATATCTTGGTTAAATTTTAAAAATTGTGAGCCTTCATGAAATCATAGATGATATAATCACACTGTATTTAGTTGGTTTCTGCTTTTGAGTTTGAATTAGTTAATTTAGTGGAGTATGAAGAAGTACCATTTTCCTGTGATGCCTTCCTAATCTTATGTTGTTCCCAGAAAGAAGAGTTGATGAAGCTAGTGAGTGTGAAATTGTATCCTCTAGGTAATTTTGTTAGTTGACATTTCATATTTATCATGGAGAAAATCTAGATGCTTCCTCTGTAGATTTGGTTACTCTGTCAGCGAAGTACCTGACAACTTTTTGCAGAATTCTTTTATCCTTCTATTTGTTTTCTCAAGCACAATAAATTTTTTTTCTCATAATGCAATAATGCTTGTTCTTCCAGCAAGCATGCTTGCATAGTGATAAATTAGTTAAGCAAGAAAGTGGGAAAACTATTTTTTACCATTGATTGCTTGTTTAGGAAAGAATGGAAATATGAACAGGAAATAGAGAAGGAAATGATGGTCCATAGATAACAGATAATTTTACCTTAATAAAGTTAAATGGCTCACGAGTTGCTGTAGTAGTTATAGGCAGTTAGTGTTATTTCTTTCCACCATATCCTTTTCATCAGTAAGTCACAAAGTATATATACTACATGCAATAATAGGTGCCTGGTCTTGTTGTGAGTTCTGTGTCACAATTCTTTGCTAATGTAGAATATACAGAGTGAGGTAGTACCAAACTCAAATTGTTGTCTTGATCAGAACTCTATTATTTCCATGTTTAACAAGTGTCATGATTGTTTTTTTTTCTTCTCTTTTTTCTATCTTGGCAAAATCTAGTTACTTGTACATCTTTATTACACTAATCAACTCTTGATGATCTAATACATGCAGTATCGAGGTGGATCAGAGTTGCTTGTAGAAGCGGGGGACCAAAGACGCATCATAAAGTTGCCTCCCAATATGCATGGGAAGGTTATAGGCGCTAAATTTACTGACAGGAACCTCGTGGTTAAACTCCGGTAAGATTTGCATGTCAGCATGGAGAAAAGAGATCTGGCTGCAATTATTGTATGTATTCCTTTTCATGGAAATGCAGAATAGAGAATAAGCATTATGATGTTGGTAAGAATTCAATTTGTGTTCTTTTTCCTTCATCACTCCACATATCAGTATAGATTTACACATGGAATGAAGTATGGGTCAATCCTGATCTGTATCGCTGAAACAGATCGGCCAATCCTCAATTCAAATCGTCCGATATGAAGGATGGGTACAGCCGATACGACCTATATATGTTGTTTTTTTAAGCATCTGATCCCGAAACAGATACTTAGAACCTTGGATTTACACTGACTCGACCTCAGTGTTGGCATGAAAAGTTTCTGAATGCAATAAGGTAGGACATATAGACATTCAGCTTTTATAACAAAATTCTCTCTCTAGGTGTCATGGCAATAAGGTGTTGTTGGATCCATTTGGTGGAAAGAAGCACACTCTCCTTTCTCATATTCTCATCTATGAAAAATCTTCACTAGGGGCACAGGAATCTTAATATATTTCGAGTATTTCAACTTCTTGATGATACTAGCAGCTCTGCATTTTTATAAAGAAAAAAGGCAGTGATAAAAAGCAATTAGACTTCTCTATGAGGTTTGAATTGTTTTGGAAATATCTCTATTAATTTGTACAATAATACACAAAATTGTAGAAAAAGAAAACAAAACTGTGCAGTCAATCCTAATTTAATTGTAAGACAATTTCCATATTATTGTAAATAAGACTAATATAGTCTAGTTATATCTTATTTATTTTTCTCGGTATAAATACATTTAATCAAGGGTGGATTTACTAACTAAAACACCAAAAAGAAATTCGAGAGGAATTTTAAGAAGAAAGGGTGTGTGACTGATAGCTTCTTGTAACACGTAAAGAGTTGGTGAAAGGTTTTGTCGTCAGTTACCGCCCTTGCTATTTATCACCGGCGGTGACGAGAGAGAAAGAATGCAACGGGCTCCGCAGCGGCGACCGCGGTGGGGGCACCTCCCGGAGCCTCTTTCCGTCGGCATCGTAATAAATGACCCCGGAGAAATCCAACGGTTGGCACTTCTCCCCCATCAGTATCGTCCTCCGCCACACCCCATCCCCGCCGTCCGACTCCACGCCGCGCTCCTCCGCGACCCTCTGCTCCTTCCCCCCCTCGGCAATCTTCTTGCTCGACCCGCCGAGGAAATGGACGACGGACCGGCGGGAGAGGGAGGGGCCGCACCGGAGCCTCCGGACCGCACGTGAGACCCGCTTCGAGCACGCGCTCACCAGGGAGCCCACGCTCCGAAGTAGCCCAAATGCCATATATATAGATATATATACACAACTTCGTTGGTATTCTTGGAGTTTTCAAGATTGTGGAGTGGTGTTCGGAACCTCGTTCAGCTCTCTATTTATAGAGTCGTAGAGAGAGAGAGAGAGAGAGAGAGAGAGAGAGAGAGAGAGATTGGAAGGTAAAAAAAAAAGAGAGAAAATAAATAGTGGGGGAGGTCAAAGGAGGTCACCTTTTGGGGGGGTTTTTTGTGTATATTTGATAGTTCTTCTTGTCAAGATTGTGAGCTAAGTTTCAAGGGTAGTTTAAAGCTTGGCGTCTAATTCACATTGTAGTGCAGTACACCCACATATCAAACTACCCTTTCTTTTCTTGGGTTGAAAAATGAAATTTCTGCCAACCATTATTATTATTAGCTTTAGTGGTAGTTGGTAGGAGGCCTCAAACTTTGTATAAATTCTTCAGACTATTAGCATGCATATCCAGGGCTTCTGTTCTTTATCTTTTTTAAATATATATATATATATATATATATTTACCTCGTATGGTTAGCATAAATTTATTTTATCCTCCTATAGTTTTTTTTGTATAATATTACTGTCTTATAGTCTAGACTAAAATGTAACGGTTACTTTTCTCATCATCTTTTACGAAAGGTTGAATTTGAAGATACAAAGTTGTAGAGACTTGGATAAATTATCTAACTCATATAAAATAATTATAACTAAATTTTAAATAATAAAGATAGGATATATATATATATATATATATATTTGACATATTTTTGTCATCTAAAATCTGATTAGATATTATTTTGAATTGATAAGCTTATACAAGCATCTATAACTTTGTTTGTGAAAAGTATTTTTAAATTCAACATATGTTTGATAAAATATAATAGAAAAAATAACTATTTTAGTTTGGATATAACCATAAAAGAGGTAAATTTTGCACGAATGTAAATATAGAAAAGTAAAGTGAATAACCACAGAGTAAAAATTTAATTTCTCTTTTTTTTTATCTATATATCAAATCAGAAATCCCGCTAAACTTAATACTCTTTAACATTGTTTTTCGCAACAATTAGCATTCAAGATGAAAAAATAAATCTCTTGAGTTACTTGTTAGGTTTATGTTAAATAATGGTTCATTAAATAATCCTCTTCATATTATTAGCACATTTTTGCCTCTTGCTACTGTACATGTGTTACAATTGGGAATTCTCTGAGGTGTTGCCAGTTGTTTAGTTAGTATTTCCTCCTCTTAATTGCTTCATGCTTTCTCACTAATTGCTAATTAGTGATAATAACACTCAACTTCCCCTCACACAATTTGCTGGCATATTTTTGTTGAAATCTCCTCATTGATGAGCATAATATTTAATAAAGACTCATAGCTTGGTCATTTAAAGTAATATATGTAGAGGATCAATCAATGTTTCATCTCTATCTAATATGGAATCTTTAAAACCAAAGTCAAAAGTTCTTGAAATCTAAGTTGGTTGAAAGGACAAAGATGTGCTTACCAATTTCTCATTATATCTTATTAGATATTAGCAACATACTAATTAAGCTAACTAAACCTTCTCCAAACTTGTCAAATGCTTGGTGGAATTGTATGTGAACTGCCTTCTAATTATAAATAAAGCATTGTTAGCAAGAAAAACTATTGCTCAATGTTTAGGTAAAAAAATATATATATATAGTGCAATTAATTGATTCACAAAAGAATCAAATCTTATATATCATTTTTGTTTTGTCATCGTGCAAAAACCACTGAAATAAAATCATGACACATTTTAATATATCCAGTTTGACCACTTGAGTTTGAGGCATTAGGTTTGTATTTTAGGGTAAAATACAATTTACTCATCCATGCTTTTGTCGCAATTCAGAGTATCTTTTCTAAACTTTGGTTTAAGTTATTTAACCGTCTTGTAGTTCTGATCTATATTTGGTCGTTAGTTTTCTAGACCAAAGATAATGGCGAAGATAATTTTCCATCAAAATTGTTGGAGTTTTGAAAGTTTTACCTTAAAATTTACCATGTCCAAAATACGAAAGTGGGGGGATTTGAGATGAGAGAAGGTATAAAGCTTAAGAAATTTGGAAAAAAAAAACTATTTTCCCAACTAATTGTTGTAAATCAAAAGCGGAATTTTTGGTCGGTTTATATAGAAATTAATCTTATGTTAGGCAATTATATATCAGAATAACAAGGGGGTTAAATGATATATATAAAAAAAAATTGAGTGAGCTGCTCTGAATTTTAGCCTAACTATATATATATTCTTATTATATGTATATATTCCATGTGGTATGTTAAATGTTATGCCCCTTGATTAGAGCAAATGGATTAGAATCAAAATGGTAGATTTTCTCTTAAATTGTCACATCACTTTACATTCAAAATTTTCTTAGTCAACTAGAAATGAGAAGAAATCCAAGTAGGCTCTAGTGCTCAGTCCTCATAGGTCGTTCCAAATTTCATGGATCAAAGATTATGAAATAAGATTCAGAATCAAATATTAATACAAAGGTTTCTATAATACCTCCGCAAATTTTTCAACCTCTAAAATGAGTTAACTAAGCCAACAAGAGTTTAGATTAGTGCTTGATTTAATAGCACATAGTTTTAATCTCCAACAAACAAAGATATCTTGAGCACCACTTTGTTACCCACAAAAAAAAAAATGAAAAAAAATGTTAGTTTGAAACCTCCATTAGAAGTTGGTCCAATTGCACTTGCTTGCAAACTATTAAGGATAAAATAGTATGAGTCTTTAACTGCCCACCAGAAGATAGCCATCATTAATTTTGAATATGATAACCTAGTTGACCCATGATAATGAAGGTGATTAGAAGTCCAGAAAGATTAGGTTGGCAAAATGCCACTTGCAAACCATCCACTATAAATCAAAGAATGGAGGCCTACCACCACTAAAAAGCTATATATGTTGGTAGTTAAGTAACAAGTTATTCAATTTACAGGAAGAGTTTGATTAATATTCTGGATGCTGTTTGCCAAACTAATCACATTGTTTAACACAGCATTAAGCTATCTTGCTGGAAGTTTAAATGTCTAAGTCCATAAGAGATACAGAAAACCAGTGTAATGTTCTTATCATCATTCATCATTCATCATCTAAGCCATTATTAATTAGAGGAAGGTCCTGTCCAACTAACACACATAGAGAGAGAGGCTTATTTGATCAATGGAATTGCATGAGTTCATACATATATATATTGTTCAGAGTGTTCAGTTCAAATTAATGCATAAATTCTGTCATAAAAAAAAACCTTGAAACTAACTAACTAACTAATTGGATGGATAAAAAATTCACTCACTCTTTTCCTCTCTTTTGTAGGGCAAGATTAAAAGTGAATTTTAAATAAATTAGAAAAGATTGATTTAGAGTTTGATATTTGAAGAAGAACTTATAAAAATCCATCCTTGAAAGTGAGTTGATCATTTAGCACTATATTATATGAACTCTTAGTTGACTTCCAGTAATTGGTTCCTCTCCACTAAGTCTAGGAAAGTTAGGTACTTATTAGACACAGATATGTTGTGCCAAAACCCTTCAATTAAGGAACGGATGGAAAGATTTTTAAAACTCTTAGATAAGTTTGGTGGATGGAATTTTGGGTTTGTTAATGGTTATGGTTGATGTAAGCTCCTTAGTTATCACACATGTTCAGTGAACTAGAACATTTTTTTAATTTGGATAGAAGATGATGATGTCTTA
Organism: Typha latifolia; assembly: GCF_019914945.1. NCBI lineage: Eukaryota > Viridiplantae > Streptophyta > Magnoliopsida > Poales > Typhaceae > Typha > Typha latifolia. The sequence continues at coordinate 13,066,866 of NC_133087.1, read as the reverse complement.
GTAATCATGCAATAATTTGGAACAAACTGACAACAATTAGCTCATTTTAATGGCTTTTAGATGTATGGAATGAGTTCATTACTTCAAAACCCTCAATAGATGGGCTTGTTTTAGCTTGCCTTGGACTTGGTTATCTGTTAAACTCTATTATGCTAAGTAACTGTGCCATTAAACTAATTTTTCTGATTCAAAAATCCTAGATATTCATAATTGCCTGATTGTGGCAGAAGTATTTGTTGGAAATTTTATGATTTGAACATGAATTTCATTCAAACTTCGAGCCCAAATTGAAGTGAAATTTATATATTATTAATGATAGATTAATGATGAAATATAAAGATCTCAATTTAACATCACATATTCACTTATTTAAATCAATGAGAGAAGATGAAAGAAAACTAACTTTAAAGTGATTATCATGGAAATAAAAATAAAGGGAAGTAAGTTTAATACCCATTGACAATTTGTGAAATGTTATTAGAGTATATAGCAAGTTCCACTTGGGCTTTGAGCCTCAAAGGATATTCATTTTTATGGGTAAAGGAATCTATGGAAATCAATTCATATATTTGTCGCTCGGCTCGGTTCATGTACGAGTTAAGTCCTGAATTATTTTTTCTTTGATTTGATTTTGATTTAGTTAATTTGACGCTTCTATTCACATAAACAGATGCATCTGCTGGGATTCAGACTTAATAGTGAGCATATGCTTTCTCTCGTTAGTAGCAACTAAAATTTTGCATCCCTTTGTCACGATTGTTCAATCCATTCATACATTCTCGAGTCTTCTGCTATTGCATTGAGAGAGAGTACTACACTGTTCTTTAAATAAAACACTCGAATAACAACTTCTTTTTGTGTGTAAGACAATTGTTACATCTTGAGAGGTTGACCTCCATTGTTCTAAAAGCAACTAATAGATGACAAATTTGTTTTAAGGAAATTATGTTAAATAATGTATTCGACTTATACTAAATAATACATTCTATAATCTATATATTTATTTAATTAATTTTATCATGATTATTAGATTAAATTTTATTATTGTTTGAATCAAATTGTTACCGTCAATAATATTACCCTCTGATAGGATGCATTTATTTGAATCCCACGAAGCATAGAAGAGTTTTTCCTATAAATTAGAAAGAGTTAACTCTTTTATCTAGCCTATAAATTTACATACATAATTATAATCTATCAAAGAAGAAAAAATACTACACTTCTACAACTATAAATCTATAATTTAGGAACCATCATAGCCAGCACGCACTAAAATTGTTCTTATGTTGACCCAATTTCTTTGTTTCTTTTTCTACTAATAAAAAGTTGTTTCTTTCCTAAAAATATTTAGGTTTGTGTATTTCCAAATTTATAATAAATATTTCTAATTACTCTAACATTTTTTTTAGTTATTAGAGAATACTAAATTATCAATTAATGTAAAAACTTAAGCTGTTAGGCAACAAAGCAGATTGGCGAGATTTGAACCCATGGTATTCAGAAAAATTGACTCTAATATCACATTAGTTAACGACTAAAAAACTTGCTTTAACCGAGAAAATGACAATTTATAATTCTCTCATTTGACTAAATGGAATTGCTACAAGTTAAGTTGGAATAAAATCTACTAAAAAGGTTAGTGATTAATTAATCACTCCAAAAAATTTGAACAGATATTGTAACATGAAAGCACAAAAAGAAGAGCAAAAACAGTATAAACACTAGATAGAGCATCTCAAATTCTTTCTCTGTTCTCATATGACACCTAATTTACACTGGGTAAACGTCCACCACTTTAGAGTACTCCTAGAAACAAAATTCCAGACCAAACTCATTACACGAACAAAGCTCTCACTTTCCGTGATCATGGGTATCAGATTCTCTTTCCACTAAACCAACACAAAAGAAAGGTGAAAAGGATATCAAAAGAAAAGGAAAAAAAAATAATACACATTATTATATTCCTACCCAAATCCACCATCGTTTTCTCTCTTCACCAAACTCAGACGATTGTGCAAGCATTCGGATTCTCCTCACTAAAGATAGCTGTGAGCCGGTTTGCATCAGTGGCGATATTGTAAATGCCCTCGCGAACAGGGGTAGGATAGTAATTGTACTCCCCACTAAAGTACTCCCGTCTACGTGGCGGCTCCTCCCACCTCGGTAGTGGTGATGGCACGTAACGGTAATTATACCCAGGGTGGACCGAACCACCAACTGGCTCGGTCCGATTCGGCTTGTGTGGACAAGGTCCAGGGACGAACTGGACACGAGCCGGCTCCTTGGCTTCTAGGGTTTCGGTTTGGGACGGCCCGGGCACTACGGGTTCGGGTTGGGCTTGGATCGGCTGGCGTTCCGGTGTAGTTGAGTCTTGGGTTGTCTCCATGGGCGGAATTATATATACAGGGTTATTATTGCTAAAAGTAACAGACCTTGCCATTGCATTTGTGTGGAAATATGTTGGTGGTGGTGAATAGGCCCTCATATGGCCTGTTCTTCTTCTTCTCCTATTCTCTCTCCCTGAAAAAGAAAATATTGATTCTATTGTTAGATGTTTTCAAAGGTAATTATTAATTGGCACCATTGGGATATTGTTGATGAAATTTCCCTACTTCATACTCTTTTTCTTCTCTTTCTTTTGGAATACATGATTCTAGAGTATATTACTAGGATTTCTAAATTACATATAACAAACTCAAAATTAGGGTTAGAAAAAAAATGAACAAATAACATTTTCTTTTCTGAAATGGTCACTGGAAGCCTAACAGAACTTGACATTAGAATTAAGCCAATTATGTATATGCTGCTTATTATTTTTCCTATGCAACTTTTTGTAAAGAATTACAAGATATTTGAATTGAATATATCAGGTAAGGCATATGCTATTCTTTTGATATAAAAAAAGTTCTTCCTAGTTCTTAATCCTTAGTAAGTGTCATGGTGAACAAAAATATATACTGCAAAAGAGAAGAGCCTTACCGTTGCACCTCCCAAGTGCCTTGGATATTATCTTGCCAAGAGGGTAGCAACCCATCTCTCTCTCTCTCTCTCTCTCTCTCTCTCTCTCTCTCTCTCTCAATAGATCTCCTTCACTTGCATCCTCATTTTTCCATGAGAGGCATGGAGAAGGCCTTTTAAAGAAGAAGAGGAATAGGCTAGTTTGTAAGTTAAAAAGGAATAAGGAAAAGGAACACCAACCTATATGAGAATAACAAAGAAAAGAGAGCTCAATGATCAGGGAAAGAGTGGTCCTAACGTTTCACGGATAGAGATTAAAACTTCGAATATATTCTTGTGGAGGTTTGTCTAAAGCTCCCTTTGGTAGCCCTTTCTTTTCTCCTCACACATTGCACTCCTCCCTCCCTCCAAAATTAATTATATTCGATCCATTCTCTTGCATATATAGGATATGAATGTGAATGAAAAGCAAGTCAGAGTAGATTCGTATCAGTTCGTGATTAATTTTAAATGAACTAATGATCACCAATGCGGTTAGTTCATTGGTTTACAACTCAATCCTTATCCAAAAGATGAAGACTAGATTAATTCTGTGTGATCCTGGTGACTTGGGTAAGAACTTTTTTTGACTCCAAGTAGGACGAGAAAAAAACAAATAACTACAGGAAGTAGGAATTAACTGCTGAATGCGTTTTTATTTAAGAAGATTCTTTAGTATAAATCGAGTGTAATCCTAGGTTGGGACTCTAACTTATTAGGAAACAATTTTATTCTAAGAATATGGGTCTAATTTTTATAGTTTTTTCTTTAAACACCGGCGATCATTTATTCTAATAACATCTTATGCGCTCCTAGAGCATCACACAATGATTCGTGTAGATCAGTCTAAACATAATGTTAGATGAACGTCAATACACTGATTGCGTGTATATCTATAGTTCTAATTATGCTAAGAAATATAATGGAATATGATTTGAATGAACGGATTAGACCATCAAATACGTGTAATTGATACATTAATATGCACCCAATAACCCAACAAAAGTTCTTTCACCTACTCTCGCCTAAGAGGGAACAGGGGAATGCCATATATATATATATATAATTTTGTTAACAAATATAATTAATTATCTTAAAAAAGGCACAAAATTCCTTTAGTATCAGGACAAATGCTAGAGGCGTCCTTACAATAGATTTAGTAAAGGAGAAGGCACAAAGTTGACCCAAACCAAAACTTTTTTTTGGATTTTACTAGGTTCGCTAACCACAATGCACACCTGTAATGGCGAGTTTGAGGACATAAATATATAAATATATATATATATATATATATATATATATATATATATATATATATATATATAATCAAGTCACAATGCTTAAGAAAAAAAGTGTCTAAAGAACATAAAACGGAATCAATTCCAGTCAAAAAAAGAAGTTAATTTTAGCCTTTGCTACAATAAAATCAACATTCGTTATAGTATCAAATACGAAGCAATTTTAAATGGTTCGAATCGTGGCACAGTTTTGACGGCGAAACACTTGAGGAAAATAAGATAAATGTGAACCAAGCTCAAATCGGTTCGGACCAATCGTACAGAACAACAAAGAAAAGTTCAAAAATAAATCTACTCTTGGAATTTTTTTTTAGACCCAGTATGAATTAGAGAGGTTTCTCACAGAAATTCTATAAGAGGTATTTGAAGGTAGAATGAATGTATTCATCCCTTCTAAGAATCTCTTAAAGCTTTCAACTTTCTTTCAATTATAAGAAAGTCATCACTGGCTACAATTTGTGACACGTCGGCGAAGCTAATTTAGAGGCAAAATTAGAGACTTCACCCAACTGAAGAAACTCATCGAAGTTAAGTTGTCATCTATGAGTTTAGTCTTTCAGAAAGCATACTTTCTATCAAAGTATGACAGTCACCTACATATGCACACGTGCTAGGCTATATTAGAGACTAATCATCGAGCACCCGAGAAGCTGAACCGGGTTGCACGAAGTTTTTGAGAGTTTAATCAACATCGAGTTAAGGACAATTAATAAAGACAATATATGTTCAAAGTAGTTCATCAAGGAGTTCGAGCAAGAGAATTTCAATCAATAGCTATTCAGAGTACAGTATGTATGATTATAAGTGAATCTTATATATATGATTGCTAGTGAAATAAACCGATCTAAGAGATTGATCAGATTTGTAATTTTTTTTTTCTCTTTAGCGAATGTAAATGAGAGACTAGGAATCCGATCAATTAGGATAGTAGGGAGACTATACTGATCAAGAGTAGGGCAAAGCGAAGGGCCTCGGCGTAGAGAGGGTCATTCGCCACCGAGTGAGTTTGAAAGCCATGTTCATAATTCTCTCAAAGGCTTATGCGCACGTCAAAGTCTTCCGCTGAAAAACACCATCAGTCCTACACTTCCATAATATTCCACTTGACAAGGAGGTAATCGACTGTTTCCTCTTCACCTGAGCAAATAGGGCACAAGCCATTAGGAGTTAGTAAGTAGCTGCTGACTTTCCACATGAGCATTTCAATTTGAGAAGCAGTCCACACTCTCCAAAGTATTCGCCAAACATCCATTTAGACTCATCACTGGTCCCAGCCCCAGCTGCAAACCTATAAACTAGAGGCACTGGGCCAACCAACAGGATAAGGACTCGAGAGAGGGCATCCTCCCCAAAACAAATTTCAACCCAACTAGCATCCCAGACCTGATTTGTAAATAAATCAAGCTACAGAGCCAGAGGCAGAGAAATGTTAAACGAAAATAGGTGACAGGGCAACAGGAGTTTCAAGAATCCAAGAATCCTCCATCACACTAGTAGACCTGCCATGCCTCTCACCTGGGAAGAGTTTGTGGAAACATGATAAATAAATAAAAAAAGAAGAAAAAAAAGAAAAGAAAAAGAGATTTCTTTTTCCCTCTCTAAACTCGTCGGTGATTTATTTAGCAGAGTATTAGAAAATAAAGCATATATCTTTCAATAAAGTATACTTTTGGGTGGTATAATTTAATTGCTTTGCATCCTTTTACGCACATTTCGACCATTTCTTACATGGGCACATGGGAGGACTGCATCCGTTCAGGTCATTCCTCTGTAGATATAGAATCGCAATGGTACGAGTCCTGAGTAAAAAGAAGCTTTATTCATATTCCATGGGCTTGCTAAATCTCACATTTGTTTCAGAGAATCGCCAACCAAGATAACTTTGTTCATATCGGAAAATATACATTCTGATAAACGTCGTTCTTACAATCATACAACACCATAATATGTAATATTTCACTAATGCTTCACCGCAGAAACTTAGAAAGAAAGGCAAGATCATAACTTTCATTTTCATTTACTTGATAAGATAGCAGCCAAATTATAGCATTTCTAATACTTAGGGGAGACAATTACTCTCATACTCAACTTCCAAGGAGAAACATAGCTTTTGTTGCAAATGAAAAGAACATGCTCACTTTGCCAGTCTTTTTTAATAAACACCGAAAAGCGACTTACTGCAAGATAAATGAGCCAAACAGCCGGAAGGCTCCTTAAAACTTCCACAAAAGTGAAAGCAACAATAAACACCTTTATAATAAAAGCTAATCTTATTGCCATCTCTACAAACTGGGGTTTAAGAATAGGAAGAGGTACATGGCACAGAACTAGGGTCCCAATGCCAAAGCATATGATACTTGTTGCAATCTCTCCATCGTGTTACTGATCACCATCAAGCTTACTTTCAGTTATGTTGAATATCATCACCTACGTTTTAGGAATCACAAAGAACCTACTCTTTCTGACATATTTGCAATTTGACTCCTCTCTTGCATGAATGTGTATATACATTTATTTATTTATATTCAAATAACAAAAAAGAACGCATACTCTTGTTCGTGAAGTATATTCTTCATTTCTTCATTTCTTTTAAATGACCCTCCCTTTTCCCACCTATGCAGAAAAAAAAACCATCTAAAGAGCATTAAGTAAAAGAAAGTATATAGATAGAACATATGTAATAAGTGATGAGAAGATGCTTTTTTTTTCCACACAAAAAAAAAGTCAACTTTACAAGTATGTCGAAAGAAGGTTATCCAAGATACAACTATAATGTGGGTGATGATATGCAAAAGAGACATTTCATTTTGGAACACACTAGAACATGTTCTTACATTGAAAATAAACTGTGCAAATTACTGCATCAGAATGGTAAAGTCATGCATACGATGTGGAGAATATGTTACAGATAGAATTAACAATGATACTCACGATTTTAAATGACTAAAAACTACCATTCTGGCAAAGATAACATGACTAGAATCTCCAACAGACGTGAAAGAAAGATTTACCTGAAATGACACAACTACAGCAGAAAACCTTGATGACCATACCAGAAGAATATCCAACTTTTCTGCAGCTTTCATTTTATTGTATGTAGTTGATGAATGAAACAATGGCATAAACCTGCATCTCACGAAGCAACATGGACTGCTACATTACCACCAACAATGCCCTTCATAGCCTTCCCCACTATATTTCTCCTCACCCTAGTAACCTCCCCTTTCTTCCCACTTCCAACTCCTTGCTGTTGCCGTATGTTGATCTTCCCCCTCTCCTCAATCTTCCCAGGTTCATTCTTCTTCGTAGATTCTGATGCATGGCTTTCATCAGTTCCATTTTCTGGTACTGAAAGGCCCCTACCATTTTTGGGTGCAATAGAATGGTCCAGATGAATGGGGCTCTTGGATTCAACATTGGGTGGTCCACCTTCATTTGCTAGACTGGCCGATGCAGGTGATATCTCTCGTGGTGAGATCTTAAATCCAGAACTTGTACACCCAGCTTGCAGCCTTGAAGATTTCTTGGGCATTATCTGTAGGTCATCATTAATAGTTGTTAATAGTTACTATGGTATGGAGTCTTGCGGGCATAAAGTTATTTGGGTAAATTCTTTTTCCTTCTTGATAACCAGTGAAACAAAATTATACAGCAGTCAATAGATACAGAAATTAAGAACAAAAAAATATTAAATAAATCTTTGATCAGCTGTTAGCACAAAATAGAAACTGCCTAGATTTAGTTGGCTCAAAACATCTGACACTTCTGCGGCTGCACAATAGATTGTGATTTTGGTGACTCTACCTATTGGCAGAAGGTACATATCCACCTATCCAAGCTTATCTCTACCTATCATAAGATACTGCAGAACTTAACAATTAAAAGTTTGACTATTTAATTTTATTACATGCTTTTCATGTCAAGTTCAGAAAAGCAGTAATTTTTCATTTTCCAGTTGCTGCTCAAGTATCCTAGATCAACTACGGATATCTACTTAGAGAGTTCACAACAAGCCTAATAATGTAAACCTAGTGCTGAACATTGAAAGAGGATGTAAATATAAGCCAGAGAACCAGCAAGATTTTCTGTGGTAGTACATAAATCATGTTTTACAGACTGACATCTGCCTCCAATGCAACGAGAACCATGACAGAAAAGAAAACAATCAATAGTAACAAGTAATAAGTAGTAGTAACATGCATCATCTAAGATTTTGTTTAAATATTTAAACCTCTAAAAAGAAAATGCAAAAGAGGTTTGTTTCAGTGTGTGAATGTAGGCAATTAATTCTTAAGGATGTTGCACAATAGGACACGTAAAACTAAAAAGTAAGCAAAGTTCCATGTGCTACTGATTTGCCTGATTATATTAGCAATTAGCATATTACGTATTTGTGATAATAGTTAATACCTTTCTTCCATCAGATAATCTTGGTAAGGATTCATGATAGAATGAAGGCATAGGAGTTGCTTTGAAGTTTAGGCTCCTCCGAAGCTGTTTTATCTCCGCATCTATTTCTTCCTGCAAAACAGAATGATGAGCTTCATTGGTCAAAACATGTCATGTAGAATGCTCAAAACCCTTGGAAATCATCAGTTATAGGTAGTTGAATATAAAAAATGATAAGAATGAATAGGATATTGATCTCTTTAAATATTTAAACAACAAACATTTTCCATGCTTCAATCATGATTAACGTCAGATATTTGCACATCTGTCTAAAGTAACTGGTACAGCAAGAAGTTAATAACCTAACAACAGTGCTCCTAAAGGACAATGGTGCAAATCAAACCAAAGAACAGTAAACTCAAAAGTCAAAAAACATGAGTTTGGAGAGATAACCACCAAAAAACAACAAGAGGGCACCGGAAACTCCCAAAATCAACACTAGCTTGGTGAGAAAGCAAGAAGCAGGGATGGAAAAAAGAGACAAGGATAAAGCCAAAACCACAAATAAGAAATCTCAATGATGAGAAACCAGAAAACAAAAGTTTCTAATTCATCCACATTGATTGTAAAGCAGACCTGCGTTCTGGCTTGTATCTCATTCATCTCAGCCTCTTTAGCATGAAGTTTCTCTTCCAATTTTGTGTAGAACTAGATAAGATGAACAAACCATGAGTCAAATATAATATAAAACAAAACAACTTTGCACTACTCTTGAAACTGTTATATTTTACCTCTTTTCTTTTCTCAGCCCTTTCATCACTTTTGAAATTGAAGACTACAGTACTTTCCTTCACTTCTGACATAGCTGAACTAGAATACTTTGTGGACCTATGTTGATAAACATTTGTTCAGGAAATTAGAAGGAACAAAGAAAATAACTTCTCTGAGATGTTCAATAACCTGCTTGCAGGGTTCTCAACATCACATTTCCCAGACATTGGATTACGGATAGTAACATCTTTCTTTTCTTTAACGACCTTCTCCCTGTAAATATATATCAACTTACCAAGTCACTATCATTTTATATTCCTGGATAAGAAAAAACCTAGAGGTCCAAAAGAATGGTAAAAAAAAATTGTGTTAGTATGTAATGGTAACAGAGCATTACCTTCTAGTCCCATGTCTCGCTGTAATTTTTGTGCTTGCAGAATCCTGTGAGTGATCAACTACTTAGAAAGAATTCGTGAAGCACCAAGAACAATGAAACAAAATGAAGCTCACTTAGCAAATGATAAGTTGTGTACAAATACGTGAAAATTGCCTGTTAGAAACAAAATGAAGGATTGAATATGTTCACTGGATATTTAAAGACCAAATAATTTAATATTGTATCCCCATGATTTGAATGCATTATTATGTCCAGTGATATCCAGACTCTTTATCATTATGCAACTTCTATCAAGGTTTGAATAATTTAAGCATATAACTTATTCAAAGCTCCAAAATATGGTTCTTGTAAAAGACACTGGTGAGCCAGTAAAATAAACTGCCACAATAACGAAATAATATCAAATATTGGCAGCACAAGTCAATACCACTGGCTTCTGATTTTTGGAGCCAGAAGATTGCACTATCCTTGAAGACGACTGTGTTCCTGTTTCAATTTTCACTTTCTTCTCCCTTTCCACCTTATCCAATGCTTTGGTAATCTTGGCAGAAGAGAAAGAACACCCATCCATCAAATGTCTTCTTGAACTATTTCTAACAGGAAGCAGGCTCCGTAAATTTGCCTTAGAAGATTTGTCAACTGCTTCCCTCACCTAAATTAACAGTTCCATACACAACAATAAGTTCTTACAGAAAAGACAGTAGAAATAATAAAAATATAAATGTCATCCCATATTGAAAATGCATCAAAATACATATCACATGATGTAAAATTTATATCAGTTGGCCTCCCTGCTGGCACTAGCTCCCAACAACAAAATACTCTCAGCATTTATGGCATGCAACAAGGCCTGAGAGCAGCCCTTTTACTCATTTAGGTTATTCGTCATAGGTGTCTAAGACAAACTAACATTGCTGGTGATGCCAGAGAGAAAACAATGTATACCTAAGGTGGGTATCAAGATGGGTGATAATACGAGGCTGCTGCAAAGGTGACTGAGTATCAATGATTGCGGTAAAAGAGGTTAACAAGTAGAGCAGTGAAACTTTAAATGTTTACACAAGTATGGCTAATATCAGAGGTAGAAACAATGTTTGAAAGGCAATGTAATATCACATCGGCGGACAATCATCACAGGCAAGGACAGTTGACAATGTAACAGGAAAGGAACAAGTGAGGAAAACATTCAGTGATATTGTCACTGCAGAAATATCAGGAAAATCATAATGAGCACACTGATTCCAATAACAAACCTACTGAAGGGTCAGACTTGCCCTGCATCATCAAAACTGACCGTGGATCCTTGAATCATGGTCCACAATATTTTACACCAAATTTTTACCCCATGGCTTTGGCTGAATGTTAAACTAAAAAAAATAGCCAGGAGATTGCAATCCTCCAGAACTCCAGTTCCTATCTTCAATCTTTCTCACAATAACTATGATAAGACTGGGCTTTACAGAAATTTGAAACTATTCCTGTAGCCAATGCTTCAGATTGAATCCACACAGGCATCACTCCAAGAGGCTTCCGAGTTAAAAGCTTTGCATTTCAACTAAGAATGCAACTTTTGTCAACTATGGCTAAAGTATGATGATAAAATTTTGAAAGTAATTTCCACGAAGCAAACGGAAAAAGAAACAGTGTGCACATGGCCTGCTAATCCAAATAGTAGTAAGGAATAGCATTTGCGATCTTACCCTAGATGATCTCTCAATTTTCTTATATCTAGGGGCCTCCTTTTTTGTAATTGTAATATTCTTAGCTGAAATGCTTCTCTTTTCTGTTGATTCTTCTGCAGCCCCACCCTCATTTTCAGGCTTCTGATCTGTAATTACATGTATGTCATCCTTATCTGATGGAAGCATATGACATTCAGACTGACCTTCAATTGTACCAGCATTATTTAGAACTTCGGTACCAGGGTCTGTGACACCCTCATCATTACATTGCTTTTGTTTTGACAGTAATTCAGATTGTGAGATCACCTCTTCTTGTTCATATTCCACAGTTTCCTGCTCATATGAGATAGTTGGCATTTCATCAGAGTAAACGAAATGACACTGCTCTCTGTTACCTTCATTTACAAAGTCTTCAATGTGGTGTGTATGTTCTTGACTATCATTTTCAGCTGTTTGACATTCAGTGTCACTTTGACTCCCTAATGAAGCCTGATTCAGCAAAGCCTTCTTCTTGAAGTGAGCTTCAAAATATGCTTTCTTTTGTGTAACGGAACCAGGTGTAGAGCACTTCTCGACCTCCTCAAGATATTTGTTGTGAGAAAATGATGATCTCCTTTCCCAAGATAATGATTCAGCTTCAAAGCGTCCAAATGATATAGATCCAGTGGGCAAATTATCAGCCTGTGAATTTCAGAATATTATAAACTAAAAGAGAGAAATTTAGGAGCAACTCAAGCAAGAGCTAGTTAGAGTATGTTCAAAATACTAATCAGATAATCAGGTCTTTTAGACCCAAAGAATTATAAGTCAGTGGAAATAAGATAAAAGCTTTGATTCACAGAAACTGTATCTATAGTAAGTTGGAAGAAACTAGCCTAATGCCTTACCTCCTAACTGTAGTAACAATTTTGGGTACTAGGAGTTTTAGATGAATAGGTTGCATCATAGACAATACTACAGTAATGACAAGGTGGCCTCAACATAAATTGAATAAATCACACATGCCACTAGTTCTTGGGTCCACGCAACATTTGAATTATCCTACTCAGACATTCTAAGATCTTTGTCGTCTAGATCTTTGTGGGTGTAAATTTAGCCTCTTCATGCCATCATAAACCGGCAAGTAACTATAATGCAGTGCAGGTCTTACAAGTAAACCAAAGTAATAGATTTGCACAAATCTCTCGATCTACTTTATCTCACACCTAAATAAGAAAGAAATTGTAAAATGGAGGTAAAAACCTGACAGGTGAGGCAATCTTCGACTTCCCCTGCCATCAATTAGCCAATAAGAGTTTCACATGTACCAAAGCACCTGCAAAAGTTACGCGACAACCAACTTTGTTATCAATTCCACCAACTTCCTGTGGATTCCAAAAAAAAAAAAAAAAAATCCTCATTCCTCCTGCATCGGATTACAGATACTCTGAACCAAATCTTATCCAAAAAGTGAAGCAAAAGTCACATAATATAGTATATCAACGTTTCCCGTTACAAAAAAAAACTGCACAAATAACTGCATCTCTCCGACCAAAACCAGTTCAAAACATAAGATTTCAGCATCATCAAATAACCATTGGATAAATGAGATGGAAGAAACTAAAACGTAGAACAAATCTAACAAATCTAGTCACGAGTCCACCGAACAATAGAAGCCCAAGAATCACTTGAAAATCCAAAGAGAACGATGATTTCGAAGCAGAAGCGTCTGGGGGAGTCCAAATCTCACCTCTAAGCCAAGTCCGCCGCCACGGAGGTCGATCGAAAGCTCTCCGCCCGATCTTTTACTGCGAAACCACTTTCCCAACACTGCGAAACCACTTTCGAATCTACCGCTCTAGATCCCAAACTTGATCGATGCACGACAACAAAGAACGGGATCGCGATCGTCCGAGAGAGATAGAGGGAGTGTTCGCTGCTTCTGTCCTCTGCAGTCCTTTTTGTCTTCTCTTTAATAACGCCGTTTCGAGGCCTCCGTTGGCGTTACACCGCACGGTCCGTTGCCTCTTTTTATCCGACGGTCACCAAGATTCGTTACGTATGATTCACAAATCCCGATCGTCCATTAAATAAAGACACCTTTTGGACGTGAGTGATGTAACGGTCGCTCACGGATTAATCGGTGGGAGAAGCACGTGAAAGTCACTCCCGGGCCTTGCCCATGATTTGCTACAAACAGGAACAGTTGTTTCCACTAATATCAAACTGCCACGTAATACTTTTTGGGGCTTGTGGTGATCCGATGAAGGGGGATGTATTAAAAAAGTCGGAGAACCGGCATCTTGACTTTGTTGGGTAGGAAGGAATGGTGTATTGTCTTTATCGGTAGCCGTGTGATGATGATTGAATGGCCAGATTTCAGTGGACCCTTGGTCCTTTGTTGGTGAAGTGGCACAAAGTTTGGGACCCAAGGTCCGGCATCTGGATAAGTCTTTCGTCATCAGGGTCCACAGCTGACGTCAACTGTTTTAACTTTTAGTTAAATTATAATTACACTCCCTATTAAGACTTAAGAGTGCTTTGGCTTCATGGACTACTGCTAAGGGTCGTAGAGAAGATCGAAGAGATAGAAAAGGAAAAAAGAGGACATTTTAGTAAATAACAAGTTATTGTATCGAAAAAATGACGAGTTTTTTTTATTATTATTTATTATAGATTATTAGTCGGACAAAAGGTCAACCTCCTTAGATATAGAGACACTTAGACTCTATCAAACTTTAGTTAATATAGTAAGCTGTCTAGTTTAGGCTTCAAGTCATGTGTGTCGTCGAGAATCAATCCCATAACCTCCATGGTCATGAAAAAATATACCTACCAACTCTGCTAGAATTAGTTGGTGTTTTCTTAAATTTTATGTAAACAGTTAGACAACACTTGTAGGAAGGTGATGTCTAGAGTTCGGAAGCTTATAAGGGTTTTACGAGTAAAATCTACTCCTACAAAGATAAAACAATCTAACAGCTACAATAAAATAATAAATGTGATAATAATAAATTAGCTAAACTCAATAATTTCTTGGATGATTAAACAAAGAAGCTCAACCCCTTACATATATAGAGGTCGGGTATAATGAGTCATATTAGGACTAGCTCTAAAGGCTTATATGACTCGAATTAGAATTTGTCTTAAAGATTTATATGATTTAATTTAACTAACCTTAAGAGCTTACATAATATAACTAGACTTATTTTAAGGATTTATATAAAAGATAAATATTAATCAATTAAAAGATAAATAAACTCGATTCATCGAGCCCAATATAGAGCTCAGTAAGTCAATCAGACCTAACGCAGTTTGCATTACAGTGACTATAATAAGACCAACAACTATGTGAGAATATTTCAACATTACTTCTCATGAACTTCAAAAGGTAAATAAATAGTTAGCTATCTCCAACTAAGAGCCATATTTTACTCATCTCTAATAGCTCGACTACTTTTGTAGAGCATGCATATAACATGTATTTATTTAACATATGCGATCAATGCACTACGTTTACAAGAAACTATATATATATATATATATATATATGTAACACCATTTGTAATTAAATCATAAAAACTGGATTAATAGACAGCATACAAAGAAAATGAATTAAAAAAAATATGTGATTTAATCAAAGTCATAAGAGATAACAAGAGGATAAAGAACCTCGACAATATTAAGTTAGTTAAAGTTAGTTAGAGAAGAACTTGAATCATTAATTAGATCTTGATCTTTGATATTGTTCAATTATAAATGTGCATTAATTGTTATGTCAAGTATATATATTCATATCCAATTTGTATTATCAATATCATTAGTTTCAATGCTATCAATTTAGGTTATCATGATCTAAATTACGAAAATATGTCTCAATATCATTGTCATTATTATTTTTCTTGGGCACATCCAAAAACTCCCTAGATTTTGTCTGAATGATAATATGCCAATTTGCTTCGTCATGATCTTCAAAATAAAAGACTTATTCAGCTTGCGATGACATTATAAAGGTTCTTCTTATAAATTTGCACTACTACTTAATAAATGATTAAAGTTGACAAAAGTCTAATCGAATTCTATCTTTCTTAATTCTTTTATCTTTGGAATGCACATTTAAACAATATTTCATTAGCTTTGTTGTTGCATTTTAATTCAATCATTTCCTTAAGAACTCTAAAATATGTTAAGTCTCCCTGGATACGGTTTTGATCTTTAGCACTAGCAAAATTTGATGCGTTGGGCCGCCGGCTAGGCAGATACTTCAAGGCTTTATGATCCAAAAAGAGAGCAATACTCTTCGGATATGAGATAATGATGTTATGTTTGAAAGCTCAAATAAGAGCATAAATTTCTTTGTCATAGGCAAAGTAGTATTTGTGAGAATTGTGCAACTTTTTACTAAAGAATGCAATAGATTTACTTTGTTAGTTAAAAATTGCACTTTTGCCAATATTTGGAGTACTACTCTACCTCAAAGATTTCCACGAAATAGCAATAAAAGTAGAAGAAGTGGAGCTTTTTATCATCCTTCATTTGAGAATTTTAAAGCTCTTCTATGCTTCACCTGTCTATTTGAAGGATATGCCCTTTAAGCAATCCATAACAGGTGCAATCATAGGCTAAACCAAACACTATAAAAACTCTTGATGTCATGAACTATAGTACTATAGTATATACATGCTATGTAGATAAAAGCTTGAATCTTTGAAGGGGCCTATCTTGATGCTTTTGTGCAAAGATAACGTAACCAAAGAAGATAAAAGCTACTTGCAAGAATTCACATTTTTAGCATATGACTTTTTCTCCTTTAGCACCTTTAAAACTTTATATAGATACTTCATATGTTCTTTATTATTAATTTTATATGTTAAAGTGTCGTCAAAGAAGATCACAAGAAATTAGCCAATAAAAGATTTAATAATAAGAATATTCATAAGCATCATAAAAGTGCTATAAGTATTAGAGAATTTGATAAGTCATCACCATCCATTCAAAGAGGTTATCCTTTCTTTTAAATGTCATCTTCCATTCTTCGTGGATCTCACTTGGATTTAATAATAACTATTTAACTAAGGGGACACCTAGTCGGACGGCTAATTTTTCAGGATCATTTTAAATATTCAAATAATATATTTATAGTTCTAAAAAGAATTTTAAAAACTAAAAGAAAATCTATAAAAGCAATACAATTGCATTTCTTTTGTTATTTAGCCAATTTTAACAAATATTTAAGTTTAAATACATCAAATCACATGATCGTTACAAAATTATATCTTGATTATACTTTTAAGTTTATAAATATAATTATTTTAATTTTAGGACTAGATTATACCCTTAGGATAAATAATAGAACAGCGAATATGCAAGATATGTAACTAGATAATTTTTAATCCGAGCCGGGGTTAAATACTTGAGTTGAAAGTACCAAAAGGTTTCATATAATTGGGCTAAACTACAAGAGGTGAAGTGTAATTATCACAAGAAATTAATAGGATAAACATTTTGATATAGGAAACATTAAACAGAAGAAGCTTATCACATTTATATATGTCCGAACTAACACATATATTCATTAAGATCAACTCATAATCTTAGTGAACAATAACACCAATTATTATTTTACTTGTCTTATTGAACAATAATACCTATCAGAATCTTAGTATCTCTCTAAGAACAGTGTATTTGCTAGTCAAATGATATCGCAAATAGAACCTCTTATTGATCTAAAACCTTGCAATTATGCAAGATTGAGATCTAAAACCTAGCGTATTTGCTAGTCGGATGCTCTTCTATCTATAGTAGTAGAAGCAAAAAAGCAGAAAAGTTAAGAAATGGAAAACAAAGATAAATAGAGAAAAGAATTTGTAGCAAAAATGCATCATAAATAGATTAAAATTATTCACCGATCTTACATCGATCGTCCCGCTAGAGATGATGAACATCAAGAAGAAGGAAATAATAATCTCCAAGACGAGAGATTGTATGTCAGATCCAACAAGGACTACTGTTCAATAGAAGTGCTCAGATTTAGGGTTCAGTAACAAGTAGATTGCCCCACTTCCCAAGGTTGCTCCTAGTAATTATACTTTTATGTGAAGTGGTGCCTGCCATGCAAAAGAAACCCTTAAGTATTGAAACAAACTATAATATTAATATCTTTTGGTCATAATACATATACATGTTTCAAGAGTTTATGGGGAGAGAGAGAGCTAGAGAGGTCACCTCCTTTAGAGGGAAGCCTCTAAAGATGGTGAAAGTAATGATAATTGCAGGAATGAAATGAGCCCCTAAGATGTGACCTACTGAATAAATCATGGCCATCACAATGAGGCCTCAAGTGATGTAGATCCCCGGAAAAGTCACTATGGAAAACATCTTATCCCTGATAATGGCCGCTCAGCCCACAAATATGATAAAAAAACATACACTACAGAAAATGCAAGCTATACCGGCAGTTACAAAATGCCATTATAGATCAGCACCGGCATTTCTACAACTACTGCTTAAAGTCGTGTCGGTGTTGCACATCACCGACATTCTATAATATTTAGCGACATATAATGTATGCCGCTAAAAGTTTCAAACAGTGGCATCTACGATATTTTTAGGAGCATTTAAGAATGCTAGTGAAAATATGTTGTAACATTTAGTGATATTTTACCGATTGCCGCTAAATATATAGTGACATTTCCTAAATGTCGGTTAGATATAATTCATGACATTTTTATTAAACGCTAGTAAAAGCGCCAAATAATTAACAACATTTTTCAAAATGCCGGTAAATAATTAGCGGCAATTACGTATATGCCGGCGAAGATATTTGGCTATACAAGTTTTAGTGGCAATTGCAAAAATGCCAGTAAAACTAATTAATTTATTTTTATTATTTATTGAATTTTTTTAGCACTATAATTATGCTAAATTCAAATATCATGTGATAGTGTAATCAAACATAGTATTATTTTCTACTATATATCAACAAAATTATATATATAATAAAAACAACCATATAAACAAAAGTTTACAAATAATATCCATATTGACTTTTCAAAGGAAAATACAAAAGTATCTATTAGTATACACATCAACAATTATCCAAAAAGATTATATTATGCTATACTTAGAATCATTCATTTAGATATACAATCATCAAAATGTGATCATATCAAAATAAAGTAGTTGAAAGATAAAATATCAAACACATCCAAAATTTAAGGTATCGCTATTGTATTTCACCTTCATCGTGGTTTGACTTGAAAAAGTGAAATAAAATTCATAGATTAAAGAAAGAGAATTATACAATAAACCTACACTTAATGTATAAAATTTTATTAAGTAAGAAAGCCAAGCTATTGTCTTTGTAGTGGTATCTCCAATTGACCTCAATATTGCTATGGCATCTTATTAAGGGCTCATTTAGTGCAACAACTACTTCTATGTAAACTTCCCAAAATTCTTGTTCAAGTCTTTCCCCTCCAACTAATGTTGAGGGATCTTTACTATAAACCACTCAATATGCCACCGATCGATGAGGTCTTCTAATTGATATCAAAACAACTTTTTTACCACCCTATATATGATTTATATGTTAGAGTAACAAATATTTGTAGCTTAATAGAATAAATTTTATAACAGGATTAACAAGAAATGCTTCATAAGTAGGTGTAAAGGTGTCATAGTACAAGCAGTGAAATAACTATTAGAAGGATTGTAAGAACAATACAAGTATTTATTGAATTAATATAGCATTAAGTAGGAAAATCAGTAATCAAGCCAACAACATTAGAGTCAGCCCAAAGATAGCAGTTTATAGATTCATTTGCCCTAGTATGAAATTATGTCTCCTACTAATTTACACTTATGCATAATTGTTCTGCCTATTGATTTAGTTGATGCTGAAAAAAGTCATGTCTCCAATTTGTCAATTGATATACATAAACATATGAGTGTAATGTTCTTTAATAATGATATCTGAGTCATCTTAATTAAAATTTATTATTGAAAAAGAAGTGATCATGATTAAGGGCTACGAAGCACAGATAATTCAAATTGCATGTCGTGTCTATGTCCGACTGACACTTGTTAGACAAATATATGAGTATTTATAGATTTACTTTATTTGATGCTTCATGATCTTTTTTTGCCTTCTTAGCTGAAAAGCTGAAAGTATTTGTCAAAATTAAAAATTTACATATTTTAATTGAATAGCAATTTGTCATATGAAGAAAATAAAAATACAAAAGTATCAACACAGATATATTATAAAACATATGTCAATTTAGACAAACAATAAGCAATAAGTTATTGAAAGATATCTAAATATATAAAATGTATAATTGAAATAGAAAATAGTATAACTCATTAATCTTATCTTATCACTTGATAAGATGAATTAGTATAGCTAGATTCTAATGAGTTATGTTTTTCTACTCCTGATGCATTATGCACAACATTAGAGACCCTATCATTATGAAAACATGCAATAAGTGAGATTCTAAAAAGAAACATAAATTATAAAGAGGTAGTTGTATAATATATGTATGTTCACCATCAGGCATATCCCTTGGCTCTTCGTTGGTTTGATAATTCTGAATCAATTTATTCTAAAATGCAATCATCATTGCCTTCAACTCTGCAAGCTCAGCTTTCATATCAGCTTGCTCCTGAGTCATAGCATTTAATTTTTCTCTCAATACACGATTTTTTTCATCTGTTTTCTTTTCTTTTTAGCCTCTGAGGCAATTCTCATCTATGTCACTAATGAATGTTTGGGTCCTCATATGTTAGAAGGGGAGGGATCTAAATCTAAATCACGAACTTGGCCATGTTTTTCTTTTCCAAAAACTTGAGAGTATATGTCACCTTGTGTGATGTCATCTTCTTTATTTCCCTACTCGTGCCTCAAGCTAGTCAATTTGATTCTACATAAAATATAAATAGGGTAACTAAATATCAATAGATTTACCAAATTTAAGAAAAATAAGACAACAACTTAAAACTCATAATCTTGTGAATAGATTCTTCATCAATATGCTTCTTATCTTTATGAATATGAGTTATTTTGAAGACCTTAGCACGACTAGGAAGAACCTCAATTTTACATCTCTATAGCTCAATTAGATTCATGTTACTATTAAAATATGATAAAAATACTAGAGTAATTCTACTCAGAATTTAAAAATGTAATAATATCTAACCAAATACCTCCTCCTCACAAACTCGAGCAAAGTTTTTTGTGCCTGATGTATACTTCATGATTTGAAGGGCTCGACTAGCTTTATGTCTTTTCACTACGAACTTGTGAATTAAGAGATAAGTGAGAAAAAAGAAAAAGTTATAACTATGAACTTGATCTCCACTTTTGGTTCACCTGTCCTTCTGGGCGCTCGGTAAAGCAAAAATATTGTGATATTTTATCTCAAATTAGTGGCATATGGGAAAATGACGCTTAAATGCTATCTATACTGGCGGTCAATAATAAATGCCGATAAAAATAACTATTAGTGGCATTTGTTTGATTATCGGAATAGTAAATGCCACTATAGGTCAAGTTTCTTATAGTGGCACCGAGAGTCTCCGCCATGATAACACAATATCATCCACCATGAGAGAGAGATATATGACTAGAAAAAGATTTATAAAGTTGCATGCAAAAGTGTGTGTGTGTATATATATTTAATTTCTTCATAAGCTCTACTATTGCAGCACTAGAAGTGAAGCTTGAGGTCTTTGGGTGGGGTTGTAGAGTAGGTGAACCTTCTTCTAACTTGCTCGCTTTTTCCTCGATGTGGTCGGTCTGAAAGCCATTGTTTGTTGCTGAAGTGAAGAGAGGTATCCGATAATGGAGTAGTGAGAGATTTATTAGTAGTTATGAGTTAGTGTGGATAAGTATCGAATAAGTGATGGGATTAGTTAAAGGTAAATAAGATGAGAGGAGTAACAACTTTTGCAGGTTATTTGGAGAATGGAATGAGTAAAATGGGAAGGAGGGTATAGTATGTATGATCGATCAATCAATCTACTTGGACTTTATTTATTCTTTTTTATTTTTTATTTTTTTAATTCGGATTTGATTTCATTTTGAATATTCATGGGGTCGATTTGAACAACAAAAGCAGCCCTAAAAAATTGGTAAAGAAGATTGATGCCAATTTATTTATTTATTTATTTTATTTTGAAAGAAGACTTGCCAAAATGGACGGAGGAAGGATACTCTACTTAATGAAAATTTGAAGGATATTAAGTGGAAAATTTTAGGAGTTTTTGGTGGAAGTTTGGGATCCAAACCATGATCCATTTCATTTATATCCACCCGACAAGAATAATTTGCCAATATTCATTAAATACAAACAATTAATACATGTTGTATTTATAGGTATTTCTAAATACCGATTAAACTAAGACACTATGGCATATTATAAATTCTAACATTTCTAAATGCTAATAAAAATTAAGATACTAAAGAATTTCATTTGATATTAATGACATTTACAAATTTATTATCGTAACATAACTTATTCAACAATTGATAAAAAAAATGTGGATGAAACTTAGTATTATCAACATTTTGTTGATTTTTGAAATGCTAAGTACCACTAATGCTTAAATATCTTGTAGTAAGGTTTTTTTTCCATTAAGCTTCACTTTGATGTTTTATCTACTGTCTTTCTCGCAATGGTTCTTAACCATGGATAAAAGAATAATAATAATAGTAGAAGTGATAAAGAATCCCAAGAAAAAGAAGTGACGAAGATTACATTAACTTAGAAGAAACAACAATTAAATTACAAAATATATATGATAATTATTTTTTTATATATATTGAAATTATTAATGAACGACCAATTATATAGAAATTGATAACATGCTTTATATGAAATGTTCTCAGCTTGTACCTATGTAGGTTGTATTGTAAACTAAAGCTTATAAATGATTATCAGGCAGGCTGAACCACGAACACATATAATAGGCTAGGATAGGTTGAACCTTTGCCTAGTTCATTCCGACGAGTAATATTTCGGGCTTGAGAAGGGCTGAAACTAAACCAGCTTCTAGCTTAGCGAGTTGGGTCCAATGATCACATTTACTATATACTCATAATAGATACACTTAAAAGTTTTAATATAAAATTTGTTTAAAAATCAGATTTCCAATTCAACATAATATCAAATAATTTTAGAGTGGACAATATGAAAATTACCAAGATAGAAGTACCCAATTTTGTAGGATTTATCAAAAATTTATTACTAAAGATTTTTTAAAAAAAAAAACGTCATATAAAAGTTTAACACCAAACTCAAAATACCTAAATATCAAGTTCATATTTTCAAATTAATCCTTGTCAGCTCAATTTTCTAAAGCAATATTTAAATCAATCAATAAAATTCTAATAGCTGAATGTGCCACTTTCTTAAAAAGAAGACAAAAAGAAAAAAAAAATTCCATTGTCAAATACTATAGATATGTGGAGAGGATATAATTCCATTTTTTTTCATATTTACATATTTTAACAAGGAATAACTTCTTCTTTTGTCTGACAACTCCAGAAGTAGGGAATAATAGAAAAGTATACAAAGAGAAATATTTATTTCTCTATACGCTATTATTATTGACTTTCTTTTTTCTTTTAGTCGAGAATAGTATCTTATATTTTCTAATGTAGGATCTATAAAGTAAGCTACCCATTACTATCCACAAAGACATACTTTATGTTCTTAAGTAAATTAATTCAAAAAAAAATTGATATGCTAAATATTTGAGCAGTATTATATTTAGATTTGGGTGTAAGAATTCTTTTTCTTTATATTTTATAGTTGTCAATTGATTTGAGTAATATGAGTGCATTAAACAAATATGACTTGCAGAGGCAAAGAGAGATGACTCCAATAGTTATGAAGAACTCTTAAGTTATTGTTTCTTTTTTCTTTGAGAGAGAGAAGAATAAACTAGATTGTTCATATTAATGTTATTAGGTAGAAAACTTATATAGAATATAAAAAAAAGAAGAGAATAGAGAAACTTCTAACACAATACTTTCTAATATCAAACGAGCTAAATAAACTTAAAACTAGAATTTATATTCAAAACAATAGGTTATGATATTGAATCTAGAGAAGTACATGCTTGGCATTGAACTCCTCCTGTCATCATAAGATCTAGAGGGAAAGGTTTGAAGAAGTTCATAACTCTGGGATGAGAGTGGAAACCAACATGCAATTTATAAGAAGGTATGCAAGTTAGAGATTGGACAAACACTAATGTTGTGTGTGGCTAATTTGTTTTAGTTGTGGGCCCAGATTTGTTGGGTTAAGGATCTATTAATCTCATCAAGCCATATTATACCCCAATGTTGGGGTTTATATTCAGAACTCGCAATTAGAATCTAGCTATCTAGAGAGATATTTTCGAGAGAATTAGCTATTAGTTGGTTCGGTAAGTCTTTCACGGTCGATATATATATATATATATATTTATATATGAAGCTTTGTTTGAAAATTAATTTTGAGCCTGAGATGATGAATCAAGCTTATTCCATTTAATTCCAGGCCGAATTTATAGTTTTATATCTTTTCACATAAAATAAATTAAAGAAGATATCTATGGAAAGCTTCTATCTTGTGTGTTCCTGAGATGTGTTTTATGGTTCTATTTATATTTTATAACAAATGAAATAAAAACCTCAAGAGATAGCAGTTGCTGGGCAAGGACTGTGAACAGCTTGGTTATCTATCACTTATCAATTCCTTGGATCCTCTTACCTTCAACAAAATACTCTGTCTAGAAACTGGAAAGGTTTTAATTATATTTGTTTCAGTTAGGTTTTAACTACTGTGAGATGTTGAAAGGGAGAGGAACTCTAATTAGTATGTTGGCCCATAAACCAGTGAAAATTTATATTTTGTCTAGAGTAGATGTGTTATATTTTTAGAGATAAGTATACCAAAATTGCATGAATTATTGTTTGCTTTTATATAAATCTCTTAATTTATTTTTCGTGACACATTGACTGTCTCATCTATATTAAATTTTCTAAATGCCTCTGTCACTTTGATATTTTTATTATAAAGGAAGAGAGAGAGAGAGAGAGAGAGAGAGAGCGCAATGAGAGTAAAATAACATTTGTTTCTTTTCGTCTAAACATAGTCAATTGGGTAAGAGATATATATAGGGTTGAGGGATCAAAGTGCCACAAAAAAATATTGTGTAGTAATAGTTCATGAGATTTAGGTATAATTATCTCATATTTTTAAATTACTATGATAGGTTTTGAGAGATTCTCTTGGGAGAGCTTGTATACCCTAAACAATTTTTGGCACTTGTCTTTCACTTTTGCTTTTGTTACTTGTGGTTGATATGCTATCCTCAATTATCTTTGGGCAGAATAAGAGTATGCTGGGTACTCCAGCAATAGATATGTTCTACCTATTATATATCACTCTGTTTAATCTCTTGGTAAAATATTTAGCAAACTTGTACCTATGCAATGTCCAAGTATTGATATATTAAAAACTGAAGATAATGAGGCAATATCATAATTTGGAAGAACACTGTCTAATATGAGGAATATTGGTTGATGGTTTGCTTTCAAACAACAATGGAAGAAGTACTTCAGTTCATCTAATATTTCTACCTGTACTAAGAAAGGAATAAGTGGCATGCCCCCAAGTACAAACTCAAACTAAAACAGAAGCAAAGATCACTAGGAATTAATTAAAGTATCAAGCTATCAGCACAAACAGCTGAATGTTTATTTTTCTATTAGCACTTACCCTGATAAAACATCCACAAAGTAAAGACAACACAAAGGCCTAACTATAACTATTAACACTTTTTACCAGTCACTGCGAACCATCACAGGCCTGGACTGGCATCATCTTGCTATCGTATTATTTTCTCCATCATAAATTTGATCATCCATATGACTGGAACATTATGTAGGAAGACAAACTGGATCTACTTTGAGGATACCTGAGAAGGGCAGTTACCAACGGGCATCTTGGTAGGGGTGCAAACAAAAGCCCTTTGCTGCAAATGCCTCCAGCTCTGCTCCATGCTGACTTGAACCATTTCAGCCAACATCTTCTTTGCCTTTCCTGCACAGTCCTCGCCATCTATATGAGACACGATGCTGGTCACAATGTTTTCAAGGGTGTCTGCATGAAACTGTGATCTTGGATATGGGGAATTCCTCAGCAGCTCAAGAAGTGCATGCGCCTTCAATCTGGATTTGGGTGTCCCATGAACTGTGAGCTCTAGAAGACCGGGAATCACTCCTTCATTGAGAATAACCTCTCTATATCTGCATCTGTCAACCTCACACATGCTCAGTAGTGTACCGACAGCATGTTCTCTACCCTGTTGAGAGCCTTCTTCGAGAACTTCCACGACAGTGAGAACTCCACCGTCCTCAGAAGTCAGAGCTGTCCTAGCTTCTTCAAAACCCATCAACGATTCCAGAAGTGCACAGCATTTTTCAGCTGTTTTGGATGATTTGTTGCAGTCCTTCAGTATGTCAACTAGAAGGGGAATAGGTTGGAGTGAGAGGATAATCTTTAGGTTATCTGTGATGGTGGATAGATTGTAGAGAGCCATAACTGCATCAATTTTAGCTTGTGGATTTCCATCTGCAAGGATCTTCATGAGGAGAGGGATTGCACCAGAGGTACCAATAGTTGCTTTGTTGCTCGATGAAGCAGAGAGAGTTAGAAGAGTGGCAGTTGCGTACTCCTGTATGTTCAGATTTATGGACTGTAAGAAACCAAAAAGTGGTTCAAGTGCACCAGCATCCACAATCTTTATCTTGTTCCTGTAGATAAAAATTATGACAGGTTTAGGAAAAATAACAGTAGCGATGCCATAGTAGACAACAGTTAAAACATTAAATGGTTACAAAGAAAAACTAAGAGGGCTAAGACAATATTGAAAGTTCAATCATCAAACACTTGATAGTCAACAGTACATACCAAATAAAGAAGCATAAAAGGCACCATGTAATTGGGCAATTGACTAAGTACCCTTTTCCTTAGAAGTAGCTATATGTTCAATGCTAAAAGTGATCTTTCATGAGCATCTTTCACCCAGACATCTATCTACACATGGCTCATATACAATGCAACAGAAACAATAGACATTTTAAACAGCAAGGAACTCTGGATGGAAAACCATCCCTTGGATTTCTGTCTGTAACAGTGCTTTGCTGGATCACATCATACTGAAATAGTTACATCAAGAAACAGTATGCCAAAGCTCAAACTTTATGCCTTGATATTAATATGTCATTGATCCTCTAATAATTGCCCTCCAAGTCCTATGTTGAGACAACGATAACAACTGTGAACATAGAAAACTGACAACATGTGTGAAGACCTAGCTATAAGTATTGGGCCTATTCTACTTGGTTGTGTTCCTAATACATACAAGTTGGGTTCCCACTGTCCAAGTATGGATATTGAACTGCAAGACAAGAAACTTGCTCTTTGTTATCCCAAAAAATTAAGCCAAGTGACTGTTGCCATATAAACAGGTTAAATCCTCTTCAGAAAATCTTTGGAACAGCCAATATACCAACCTAAATGTAATCAAGATTAAAGAGCTCTGCATCTTCTCATCTCAAGAGAAAAAATTCTTCCTCTTCTCATTTTATGGAGTTGAAAAGAATTGCCAAAAAATGTAAAAATTTGAGAAAGAAATCTAACCAAGATAGAATGATGCATAATCTCTGAGTTCATCAACGAAATATTTACTGCCAGTCAAATGTTAAACAGAAATCTAGATTCCGGCAGAGAATAAAAACATACGAGAGAAACAAGGTACTGCACCACTATTGTCATCTAGATTATGTTGAAACTAACAAGTTCTGAAAGCTAAAAGGAAGGGTCGCTGAAAGCTGCAATTCACTCCTGGATTTGCAGATTTGGAGTAACTCCATATATAGCTCAGGACAAGATGTAGTGCTAATGTGGACTCATAGAAGACTAAGAGTTCTGCTATCTCTGCAGGAGCTCTTGGTTA
Organism: Typha latifolia; assembly: GCF_019914945.1. Taxonomy (NCBI): domain Eukaryota; kingdom Viridiplantae; phylum Streptophyta; class Magnoliopsida; order Poales; family Typhaceae; genus Typha; species Typha latifolia. The sequence goes on along the minus strand of NC_133087.1, from coordinate 13,039,339 downwards.
CAAAATATGAGACTTTTATACTTCTTAAATCCTTAAATTGTCCAGATAAACAAATGGAGAGTGAAAAGGGAGTAAAAGGGCAATTTTATAAGAGAATAAAGAATTTCATTCTCATAGGTTAGGAAGGGAGAAGATTTAGCTACAAAGTGAACTAACCTAACTTACCACCCGTCTCTCCCACATAAATATAGGAACATACTAGCATACGGATGTCCCTTTTTTAGGACCAACTCTCCTTAAAGGGTAAGAACAACACAATAGATCTATGTTATGGAACTTTCCATTTAGACTTTTCAATTCTTCTCTTTCTCTTGCAATGGGCATGCTGGTTTGAATACACTGGCTATTCATCCAAAAAATGGAGCGACAGAGGTGTCACCAGTCTGCAGTTAGATCCTGAAAACAATCAATGATCATCCCTGCAGTGAGACTGTTTAATCTTCAACCAATGTTCCACACACCTCCAAAGCCTAGGTAGTCCCTATTCCTATCTACTTAGATTTAATTAAGAAACTTCCATAATTAATTACTGTTATTTATCACAGAGTAGGAGCAATTTTGATTCTAGGGTGCAGGTGCTATCCTTCAAGATCATCAGATCTTCAAAGTAAAAGAGCACGAGTCAAATCAATAAGATCTCACACGTAGGAAATTAATCCCATAGATCCTCCAACGCAACGATTTATCACCATCATAGAAGGCGAAATACAACACCATCATCTAAAAATCCTTCAAAATTCTCAACCTTGAGATGACATAATTAGCAACCATTTCACACCAACACACGCACAAACAATCAGAAAAGGGGAAAAACTAAAACATTAATCATGCTGAAGAACACAACCCATACTCTAAAAATAAATGGAAATTAAATCAAATTATACCCCAAAAAACAAATTTTATAGAAAGAACTAGAAAGGCCGAACCTTTCATCCTTAACAGCAAGATTAAGGAGGGCAAGGATCGCCGCCTCGCTGGCATCCACGCTTCCGGAGTGAAGCATCTGCACGAGTGGCTCCACCGCTTCCGACAGCTTCCTCCGATTCCTCGACGACGTCTTCGTCAACCTCCGGATCTCCCTCGCCGCTTCGATCCTGATCTCCTCCTCCCCCGACCTGATCCGCTCCACTATCCCCCTTTCGCCGGAATCCTTCGTCTCCGGCGACTCCATCGCCTCTACCTATCTATCTCTGTCTCAGTCTGTCTGTCCTGTCTCTCTCTCTCTCTCTCTCTCGATCTCGAGCGGTGAGGGGAACCAGGGGAGGGAAGAGCTCTTAGGTGGCCTCTTTTATACAAGATAACGGTAGAACTTCACGGCGCCGACGATTTCCTGACGTCGCCGTCAGTTATCAGTATTCGGCTCGCCGCTTGTCTTGTAGCCCAACGGCTCGTGTCGGCTAGCTCTCGACTGGGATATCTCCCCCCACAAATCAAATACCCACCGTTGGTTTAGATTCTGATTGTCATCGGACGGCTGCTACGTCCGCGCACTGGTCCGGAGGGCTAATATTTCTTTGTTTTGAGACAGTTGACATGTGACCCCACACTATAACTCTCTAGATAGACACGTGTCATTTGGCGAGATCATCCATCTCGGTGGTCCACGGTGGCTAAGGGGTCGTTGAGTGGACCACGTGACCGCCCAACAAGAATCTAAAACGTGAACGGCTGTGGATTTAAATAATTTTATTTTCCCCCACTTTGATTACTGTTTGATGACATAGGAGTTTGATATTTTTGTGCGAAAGGGACGTTATTTATGATGAGTTTTATTTCCATCTCTCCTAGGTGGTCTAGAGGAGGGCTGATAGTTTTTAGATTTTTAATTTTATAATCAAAGTAGACATCCTACCAAATTTATACATCACTCCTCCTTATATCTCACCAAATCCCGCCACAGATACTTGGCTCTAGTGCACTCTATCAGTAGATGCTATCGAGATTAGGGCTCAGAGAAATTTCATAAAGCCTAAACACTTTCAAAAGAGTAGGAATAATTGAGATCTTTCACAGGATACATCACTCTTTTCTAATAGTAATAGGTGAGGACCTATATAAAGTTAGAAAACAATTAATGGAAGAAGAGTACATCACTTTGATCTTTTTTATCTCCTAGATAGAGATTCCAAGACCCGATCTCTTGTACGTATGGCTATCGACGGCGATGCAAAGCATGACAAAAATATAATAAATATCTGAGGCTATGCCGCACAGTCACGTTTTGTTTGGGGCCCATCAAATTCTGCCACCTTAGCTTGGAAGGAGGACCAGATATTATTATTATTATTATTTAATATAGACACGGATAGTAGATTTATTTATAATATCCCCGAATTCCAGAACTGAATAACGGATATATATTTATTATTTCAAGTTTTTTTAACATGTAAGAATGTATATATAAAATATAACCTGACATCTTATTGGCCGTTTGCCGGATGGTGTGAATTTGGGCGTGAGACTCTTCTGTCACAAAGTGCCACGTTTTACATAACGGTAATCTTTTCCCTGCCGTTAACGGCACAAGTAACGACAGTCAGGCTGCAGACGGCTCCTCAGGCGGTCAGATAAAAAAAAAAGTTAGGAAATATTAATATTAATAGCTCGCGTGGTGGTTAAGTAAACGGCGTCGAAAGGAGTCCGTAACTTTATCCCCTTCATAGTTATCCGGTCACATGCCCATCATATCCCATAATAATTATTAATTTTAATGTTAAAAATCGAAAGGTACAAGAAAAGGAGGAGGCAGAGAAAAGAAAAAGAAAAAGAAAAAGAAAAGAAAAAAAAAGGCGATAAAAAGGAGGGTGTTACGTCTCCCGGCCGTAACACTTAAAATTACGTTGCTTACGCTAGACATCACATAAGACATAAGCTGTGGGAGAGACACGTGTGGCACAATTCTTGGATCTGGAGTAGTGGGGCCCATTTGCAAGCGGCCAATGCCCTGATAGCTGAGGTGGTACTTAGATTCCAAGGTACAATTTGCAGCTGGAATGGGACAGATACAGGTCTGCATAAATAAATTAATAAATTTATGTATAGCTAGTATTTATCAACTTAATTATATTTTATTTTTTAATTAATAATAAAAGACTCTTACGTACTTATTATTATTATTATTATTATTATTATTATTATTATTATTGTATATAGTTTTGAATGCCTTAGAATAGGCTCACACTTCTTGGAAAGAATTTTTGTTATTTATATTCAATCTTAATCTATTAGAACTATCTTTAAATGTCTTATATATGAAAAGTCTTTGTCATATATCTTCTAACCATTTTTTTTTGTTGATTATAACTCTAGCTTGAAAACTTCTTATTTTATTCTTTGAGTTTATTTATATCTATCTTTCACTCCATCAAGTATTGCATAGCTTATGTTAGAGCTCATAAATAGAATCTAGATACATTAAATAAATAAAATTATATTTGAAGCATACAATTTTTTAATTATAATGAATATAAATAAAACCTTTGCAAAAGTAAAAAAAAAAGAAGGAAAAGCCAACTAGCTATAGTAAAAATACTATAACTTTTAAAAGTTTAGGAGGGTCATTAGTACACTCTTGGTTATATGAGACTATGCCACTAATATGGAATGCATAATGTACTATATCATGCAGTGACATAGATAATAGAGCTGATAGCCCTTTTATTTGAAATGGTTGGTTCCAAATTGCCTAACAAATTGACTCAACTTTTATAGTTGCAAAAGGAGTATCACTGATTACTTTATTAAATAACATTCTTGGTATATTACCTTAGTATCATTTTTTTCTTAAGAAAAGGAAAATGTAAGTGGTCATATACAAGGAGAAAAACATTTCCTTGTCTCTTTATTTTTTCACCACAAAGCACAACTAATAAATACTAGATCAAATAACAACAAGCATAATCCTTTATGGAGCTCTTTCTCATTCTGATTTTTAAGTTAGCTCACAAAATTAAAATAAAAAAATTGCATCTCTTGTTTAAATGCAGAGTTTTTGACCAAACTATATCTATGTTAAAATTTATTTACCAAAAATAGATTAGTCTCAAACTTAAATACTAAAATCGGTCTGATATATTATAGCCCTAATAGTAAAATACTTAACTGTTAAGTATTTTTCTAAATAAACACCTTTTTAAGCTAAGGGATATTAAGCATTATGTAAGGCATTTTAATAGAAATGCTGACAAGATTAGTATTTTATATAAGAAAACACTAATCATATTATCATTTTAAGGCAAAATGACTAACGGTTAACCGTTTTACTTGCGGCTACAATAAAATAGATTAATTTTAATATTTAAATTAAAAAGAGTGATCCATTTTAATAAATAAGTTAAAAGAATAGATTTATTTTGGTCTAACAACTCTATAAATGCATGCTTACATGGTTGGTGTACTTCTCTTCTTGAGCAAAACCCATGGTTGGTGTACTTTCCTAATCCAAACAAAGGAGAGTCCTCTCACAAGCTCCACATGTTCCAACTGCATGCATATATGACTACATACTTCTTGATAATTTCTCACAACCTTTTACTTTTGTCCATTCCTTTATTTTGTGGCATACAAAGAGGCAAAGACAAGCAAATGGTGTCATTATACATGGATGATCTACTCCAACTTGTTATGCTTAATATTAGGTAGGAGTTATATGAGATGTGTAGAGGTATAGATAGCATTGCATTTGACAATGGACTGTTCAACAAATGAATTATTAGAACTTAAATGGAATGGCCCCAAATCTATTTATTGGTGGCCTACCATCAAGTTATAGTACAAATGAATCTGATTGCATGATAGTTACAGTGCATGGACAACAATCTTTTAAATTCAAATTTATATATAACATTACTGTTCGTATTTATATTCGGGTTAATTACACGTAGACCATCTACTATTGCCCCTTTTTCGCATATTGGTGTATCTTTTGGTATACGAAATTGACTTATCTAAAATCTTGGAAATATTTATTTAAAAGATATTATTTGGCTGGCAAACGATCAAATTTAGACATTGAGAAGATTATTAATTTTTTTGTTGTTAATTAATTTATTATTTTGGGAAGATATTTGATAGTTCAGAACTTCAAAGTGCAAAAAAATTAGGTTTTTTTCTACATAAATTTAAAATTTAAAATGTCATAATTGCCACTGAATTTTTTAAATATCATAAGTTTTTGAAATATCATATTTTAATTATTTGATAGTTGCAATTAGGTTTAAATGTTTAATAGAATATTCATATAATATTGCTAGCAATTGTTGTTAAAACTAATAGACATATATAAAGAACTAAACTATCCTTCCTTTCTTAAAGTTTAGTGTAGAAAACATCTATTTTCTTGGCACTATGATATTGGATGATAATATATAAATTTTGAACTATTTAAAACAATTAATTTATATAACAACAATATGGCATTTTCTAAATCCAAATTCAGTTTTAATCATGATTAATTATATTCAACTTATGCAAATGATATTTTTGAAAGAGAACAATTATTTCGACGATAATTATCATAAGGTTAGACGAATATAATTGGCGTTATAATATATACTTTGAATGTTTTTCTGCGGCTACTAAAATTGTTTATGATGATGGTGGTGATACGAAGAAGCTACTCAAAATTTTTCATACATATATGGCAATGCATGATCAACTAATCATGCTCATCATCTATGTTAGGTGGAGTACAATCTAACAAATGATATGCAACCACCAATTAATAGCACACAGTAAAACCTACATGCACCTACACAATGCAATGAGGGTAGATGATCCATCAAGATCATGCTACATGATGCATTCCATGAGCTACAAATTATAAGAAGGTCAGCGATATGGACAGCATCTTGAAATGGTTTCAATAAGGTTGCAAATATTAAATGACACGTTTGCTATAATTAATTATTGACCCATCTAAAAGACTATTGTTGCTCTTCCATTCTTATTCTTATTCATTTCATGGATCATGTGGATTGATGCAAGACTTTGATGGAGAAATAATTTTGACGTCTATCAAAATATTTTTTTTCTTCACACAAATACCCTTTATGCTATTTTTCAATAAAAATAAGGTTAATTCTTAATATCTTAATGCTAAAGAATGTATTTATCTTTTATATATAAGATGTTCAAATTTTAGTGGTTAGTTAACTGTACAAAATATTGGCATAAAAATAATAGGATATGCATGGAAAGTTAGTGTGTTTTGAGAGGTTTACAAGTAAATATTTACGTTACAAGTGTGTACATATAAATAAGTGATTTTTGAAGGATATATATATATATATTCACTTATGTATACATAAAAATAATTTTGGTTAATCAACTGTAATTTTTAGGATCTTCTTAGCATTTCATATTTTGATACATCTATTGGGCTCTTTCTCTAATAAACAAGCATGCTAGGAAGTCTAATGTTCCAGTTTTTTGTTTTAATTCCTTTTTTACTTTCCTAATAAAACACTAAAATATATTATGGTACTGGAGAAAGAGATTTGAGTAGCAAATTATTATGTGGATATTAAATTAGTACTTACATTAATTATAGCAATATATATATATATATATATATGTCCATGTATGTAGTCAGGATTGAGATGATTCCAGTTTACTATTAGTTTCTAGTTTCTATGGAGTTTCTAAGCAACAAGGGAAAGCAAGTATCCATCTCTAACATTCATGGGCCTGCAATTGGAGGAGATTTTCTTGGGCCTGAATAAGCTTTGGAATTTGAGGCCATTCTTGATAAATTTGTGTCTAATGAAGGTTATTATTGCGTTGTTACTCGTTGATGGATTACATTATACTTATAATTTATGGAGTAAGAAGTATCCTTGCCCTAATGATTTACTAAAGAAAGACTAATTTTGAGAGTAATAGGTTTTATATGGAAAATTCGGTAGCAGTTTAGCTAAAACTTGAGCTGTTAAGTAATAGACTAACAATGTTAACTTAACCAAATGGCCGTGCTAGAATTTTTATTTAACGGGATCAAAATATTTATTATATTTGTTTTTAATTTATATCATATTAATAATATTTGACTTCTAATAAATAAAAAATTATTAAAATTGTATACTACTACTACTACTCCTACTCCTACTACTACTACTACTACTACTACTACTACTACTAATAATAATGATAATAATAATTTGAAATACAAAAGATGTTATAAAATCTTAACATCAATCATAGCCCTCACATAAATCCTGTGGCGGAGCTAAGATTTATTTAGAGGGTCAAAAATTTATTTTCTTTATTTTTAATTTTTCTCATATTAAATAATTTTTAACTTCTGATGAAGTATAATAATAATAATAATAATAATAATAATAGGAAGAAATATATTAAATCTGCCAAAATATATTTATCAAATATTAATTGCAAAAATTTGAAATATAAAATGATGCTATCTAATTTTAAATATTAAAATCATAGCAACGACTAATAAGCTATCTAGTTGAATAAAATGGAGGACGTCGAATTCAAATAATGGATATAATATTCTTATAAGCATACAAAATTAATTAAATCTCACAACTCAGCACAATGATGTACCATAGAGAAGTTTTCTTCTAAACTGATGACTTGGAATTACCCAAACAAAAGAAGAAGAGAACTTTTTTTTTTTTTTTTTTGAGTGCAAAGAGCTGAGGTCAGCTATTTATTGAATTTTGCCACCACGTGTCAGTGTCGGCAGTTAAAAGCTTACATAGTTCCGGTGGAGTGTTGCTCAGACGCTCCACTTGGCAGTAACCCGATGCCACACTAGCCCTCGCTGTTGCCCAGTCAGCGACCGAGTTGGCTTCTCTCCCCACATGGGATAACCGGACCTCACCAACGCCATTGGCGAGCTCCGCACATTCGCGCGCTAGGTTACGGACGCGCCATGGACCGAGCTCCGGCTGCTACAAGCATCTGATGGCCTCGGTGCAGTCCGACTCTATCTCGAGTCGAGAGCCTCTTCTCACCATCTTCAACGCCAGTCTAATGGCCTAGAGTTCCGTTTGGAGCGCCGAGGTACCCGGGCACGGCTCCCATCCCGCCTGAACAAACTCTCCGTCGGCATTTCGAAATATGGCCGCTGCTCCGCCTTGGGGCGCGCCTGCTTTCAACGCTCCGTCAGTGTTGGCTTTGCTCCAGCCCGGCTCCGGCGGTTCCCAGGGCTTCCTTATCTTCCTTGGCTTCGGGTTCTTCTTTTTGTTTATGCATAGGTACTCCTCCGCCATTTCAACCGCGGCCCGGACCACGGCTAGTTCCGGCGACCGCTTTCCTCTAAACACAACTCCGTTTCTGCTCTTCCACAGTGACCACAGCGTGCATGCTATTAAACCTTTTGCCCGTCCATCCTCCTCCGCGCTTACGTTCCACGCTTTGGTGATCCATTCTTGATCGATCTCCGCAGTCTCCAGCCTCTCTCTGGTGCCCAGGGTTTTCTATACCTCCCTGCTGTATCTGCACGAGAACAGGAGGTGCTCACTTGTCTCACTGAACAGACCGCACATGGCACAAGGATCCTCGGGGCCAACGTGCAAGTAGTGGAGGTACGCTCGCGTTGGGAGCCTACCCCACAGGAGCTTCCAGCAGAATACTCTGATCCTCGGAGCCACCTGCAATCGCCAGAGGTTACTCCACCCTGCCCAGAGTTGGTCGCTCTGAGGAAGCAGGGATTGGTATATCGCCTTAACCGAAGGCGTTCCCCTTGGGTGCGGCCACCATATCCATCTGTCCTCACTGGTGGTGGCACCCATGGGGAAGGTTGCGATCTCGAAGGCCAGCTCCATTCCTGCCTCTCTGACCAAACTCCCCAGATTCCTTTGGTGTTCGCAGTTGAGGTCTGCCACACTCAGGTTTTCTTCCATTAGCCTAGGTGCCAGGACCCTTGGCAGTCTGGACCATGGGACCTCATGCAGCCATGGATCGAAAGCGGCGCGAGTGCCTTTGCCGTTCCCTATCATCACTCGGCATCCCATTCTTAGCTGAGAAGCTGTTTTGGTGAGAGCTCGCCACATCCAGGATGGTTGGTAGGTCTTCGTCATCTCCCACGGGTGCAGGCTCCCGTATTTGGCCTGCATTATGTTAATCCATGGCGCCTGCTCCCTGTTTAGCATTTTGAACACCAGCTTACCCAGGTGGGCAGTTCTGGCTTCTCTAAGTCGCCGGACTTCGAGACCACCCTGGCGCTTGGCCTGCGTCACCTGTGCCCAGTTCATCAGGTGGAGGCCGTGGCCATCCTGGTTTCTCCACAGGAAGTGACGGGCTTTTTTTTCTATCTCCTCCAGTACCCCATCCGGCACCCACGTGCTGCCAAGCCAGTAAGACGGGATCGCTAGCAATGCCGCCTTGATCAGGGTAAGCTTGCCAGCCTGGGAGAGGAGCGTCCCTTTCCAGCCCGCTAGCCTCTTGCCAATCCTCTCCACCAGCTTCAGATGCTCTTTCACCTTCACTCGCCTCCCCGAGATGAGCACCCCGAGGTATTTGAACGGCATGCCAGCCACCTTCAGCCCTAGCTGAACACTAAGCTGGCTGCCATCTTCAGCTCCGATCCGATTGGACAGATACAACTCCGACTTGTTGTAGTTCACCCTCTGGTTTGTGATGATCTCATATTGGCTCAGGCTCTCGAGGATGCAGTTGGCGTTCTCCGGCGAGGCTTCCAACATGAGTAGCAGATCATCTGCATAGAGCAGGTGAGACACCGCACATCTCGGACCCGATAACCTCGCAAGGCCTCGCACCGCCCGCTCGTTGATGAGACCCGATAGCACTTGCGTGACGATGATGAAGAGGTAGGGGGATATCGGATCGCCTTGTCGCAGGCCACTCCTAGGGGTGATCCAGGTGGTCGGGCACCCGTTTATCAGCAAGGCGAACCTGGGGGACGCTATGCACGCCTGCACCCAGTTGCACCACCGAGTTGGGAAACCCATCCGCCGTAGCGCACCCACCACAGCCGGCCAACTGACCGTATCATAAGCCTTCTCCATGTCCATTTTGATCATCATAATGGGTTGTCCGCTTTTGTCCGTGGCCATGGAGTGTGCCACCTCCTGGGCAGCCAGCGTGTTGTCTTCTAGGCTTCGGCCGGCCACAAAAGCCGCCTGCTCCGGGCCGATAATTTTGGCCAGCACCACCTTAAGTCTATTTACCATGACCTTCGCGATAACCTTGTAAATGACATTACAGAGTGCGATCGGTCTATAGTCCGCCACCTTGAGGGGGTGCTCCTTCTTCGGGATCAATGTTATGAAGGTATCACCCCATGCTTTTGGCATGGCCTCGATGGTGAAGAAGTGGCCGACGGCTCGGCAGAGGTCTTCACCCATGGTGTTCCAGTACTTGATGTATACTTCGGCTTGCATTCCGTCCGGGCCGGGGGCCTTCCCTCTCGGCAGGCTCCACGCCGCTTCCTTAATTTCCTCAGCCGTCACCGGCCTCACTAGGTCTGACGCTTCCTTTGTCGAAATGGTAGGGAGTGTTGGCCATTCCATCCTTCGGGGGTCTGCCTCTTCCGCTTCTCCCCAGAGCCGTTGGTAGAAGGATTTGAAATAGTGGATCACTTCGGCTTGCTCCTGAACCCAGCACCCATCGTCACTCTGGATGCCTGCAATCATGTTGCGACGGCGTCGCAAGGTAGTCGAGATATGGAAGAATTTCGTGTTTCTGTCACCTTCCTCCGTCCACCTTAACAGGGATCTTTGCAGCCATTTGATGTTGAGCTACCTCTTTAGGGCTATCTTGCAGTTGTAGAAGCTCCTCAGGCTCTGCTGGCCCGCCTCCGACAGCATGCCGTTGGCGTCTAGCTCCTCGAGGTCAGCCAGCTTCTGGTTTGTGACCTTTAGCCGTCTCTCCACGCTCCCCACTGTCGTGCGATTCCAGTTGCTCAGGCTTCTTCTCAACTCACTTAGTCTGTGAGTGAAAGCTTGCATTGGGTTGCCGCCGGCTCGCCGCTTCCAGGAGTCTTGGATGATGTTCTGGCACTCCTCATACTCCATCCAGAGGAGCTCGAACCGGAATGGTTGTTGGCTCCTCGTCGTTCCTGCCGGCACCGTGAGGAGCAGCGGCGCATGATCCGAAGCTCCCCGGTCTAGATGCTGGACTTTGCACTCCGGATGGTCACTGACCCATTCAGTGTTGGCCAGGGCTCTGTCGAGCCGGATCCAGATGCGGCGCGAGCCTTGTTGGTTGTTACACCAGGTGTATGGAATACCCTCGTAGCCAAGGTCGCACAGCCCCGTCTCGTCCACAAACCGCGCAAAGGCATGTTGATGGACGCTATGTTCTTAAGCTCCTCCCAGAGTTCCTGCTGCCCTTCCAGAGCGGTGCTAGCATACACGGTGGTCCAGATCCAGGTTTGTCCGGTCGTAAGGGTGATCGTGAGGTGGGCAGCATACCTTGATACCGCTGCCACATCAACCCACCCTAGATCCTTGTTCCATATGACCAGTATGCCTCCTGCTCGGCCTTGCGCCGGGATGGCAAACCACGCCCGGCCTCGCCAATCTTTTTTAGCCACCTGCTCAGCTTCGGTCCAGCTTGTGTGTGTTTCGAGCAACACTAGCATATCCAGATTATGATCACGGATCATAACTCTGCATCGGTCGAGTGCCTCTTTCTTGCGGGCACCTCTGCAATTCCACACTAAGGTTTTTAACATTGGTAAACCTTGAAGTATGGTTTGCCGTCCGACGGTCAATGAGTCCGGCCCCTCTTGGAGGTGGGCCTGACCGCTCCACCACCGTCTGTGTTCTCGTTTGCCAGCGTCAGCTCTATCTCCATCTCTCCTTGGGCTTCATTTCCTTGGTTAGCCACCAGCGCCACCTGTAAGTGCCGTTCCTCTATTTCCATGTCCTTCTCCTCTCGGTCCGCTAGCAGCAGGCATCGCTTGACTCTGGCCATTGTTTCCTCGTGTTTTCCCGGCGGGCTTGTTTGTTGCACGGAGGGAGGGGCGAAGCCGGCAGAGGCAAGACCATCTTGGACGAGCTGAGGTGGGTAGTCGTTGGAGTTCCAGCTCGGTCCACCAGGCCGTTTGGAGGTTTTGACGTAGGCCGACCGTTGCGTCTGTCGGTCTCCTGAGCCGAGCCGGACCGTAATCCCTTGGACGACAGCCGTTCTTCCAATCTCTTCTCCGGCACGTGTCTGGGTTCCCTCTTTGCCGTCCAGTTCCATCCCATCTGGTATTGATTGTTCCTCCACAGTGTCGACTGCGGGGTTCATCCTCCCGTACTGAGTTCAGATTCGCTCCAATAGGGTGCTTCCTTCGGCTGGGCCCCACATCTCGCTCTTTAAATGCATCTCCTTCAGACGCGATTGGCCTAGTGTACGGCGGGTTCTGATTCGCTCTTTCCCTTCCTTGCTTGGGCTCCATCGTCTTCTTGTTCTTCTCTACGTACTCTGTATTCGCATGCAGCTCCTGGGGTCGACATTTCCATCGCTCGGTGCCTGCACCGTCCTCCGCCTTCCGACTGGTACTGGCCTGATGATGGTCTGCACCACACTTGCCTGCACTTCTTCCCTTTTCGTGGCTCAAGTAGCTCTGAGCGGACAGGTTCTTTCCTCTAGGCTTGCTCTCCCCGTCCTTTTTCCCCATGGGAGCCTGCTCTCTCCCATCCTTCTCCGGTGTACCGTTTGCGTAACTAGGTCTCCTTCCTTTCTGATTTGCCTGCCATCTTGGCTTCCTGTGCACGGTGCACCATGGCCCATAATAAATGCTGTCTTCTTCCTTTGCGTCCTTTCCCTTGTTAGGGTTTGTGCCTTGCTGTTCACCGCCTCCCTCTCCGGCATTCATCGCCGGTGCCTGCACACCTTGATCTTTGTCTGTGTAACCACAGTCTTCCTCCTTGTGCCCTATCCTCCCACATTTAAAGCATATTTTTGGAATGCTTTCGTACTGCACACTTTGGTCCACTCTTTCTTCCTTTTGCCCGAGCCAGACCGCTGTTTTCAGCGATTTGCTGAGGTCTACCTCAATGCACACCCGGGCAAATCTGCTTCTGGAGTGATCTAGGGTGGTTTCGTCAACCCGTAGAGGACGGCCGAAGAAGGCAGCCACTGGAATGAGTGCCTCCGCCTCCCAAGTATTCTGCGCGGGTTGTGGAGCCGGGATCCAAACCGGCGCCGTAGTGAAAGCCTCCGGGATGGCCGGAAGTTATTGTGCCATGGGATCAGGTTGAGGACTTGGCCTTGGACTGTCCATGGACCGTTGGTCAGGACGTGGTCGAGATCCACCTCCTTTTCGAATCTGAATACGTAGTAACCCTCAGCCATATCTGAGACTGAGAATCCTTCTATCCCCTCCCATAGCTTGGCTAACCTGGATTTCAGCCACGCCATCTGTATCCCCTTGCCCAGGAATCTGCCAAATAGGGTTAGCTTCCACCTATTCCGGCATTGCTCCAAAGACCTCTCGGGTCAATCACCACGCTGTCTTCCAGCTGGTTGCGTATTTTAGCCAATATCTCCGCCGGAATAGTGCCCGGTTTCACTGTTGTCTTCCTGCTTCCCGCCGCTACGGAGGCCCAGGATGGCTTGCCCTCCCTAGGGGTTCTTTTGCCAGCAGCTGGCTGAGATGTTTCCTCCGGCTCCGACACCTTTGACGAAGTTGCTGTTCTTTGGTGCACATCTTCTCCTCCTGTAGTTGCCATTTTTTTTCTCCTAGAAGAAGAGAACTTATGAGTTATAATCGTATCAGTTTTACGAGCAATTACATTAAACTATTATATCGATGCCTAATTTCTTTCCTTCTCCACTCGGAGAGACTGAATTTGAAAAGATAAAAATTTTAGCTATATTGACACTTGGTAAGGCTGGTGCAGGTAATAATCTCTCTAATCACGTAAGTTTTACAAGTAAATATATTAACCCATTAATTATCGCTATCTTTTTCCTTCTCGATTCTCAGAGGCAACTGAATTTGAAAAGAGAAAAATGTGATATGTGTTGAGATTTTAGCTTTGTAGACACTTGATGAGGCTGGTGCTGGCAATGACCTCTCCGTTATTTTTACATAAATCCATTAATTATCACTTTCTCCTACATTTCCTTCTCTATTCTAAAAAAAACTGAACTTGAAAGGAGAAAATAAGATGTGTGGCAAAATTTTAGCTTATTATCAATACCCAGTATAATAACCCAAGCTAGCTAAACAAAAAGTAAAAAAGAACAAAAAAAAATGAGAATAGCTGAGTATGACGTGACTGGCCACGCAACCAGTCTCGTGCCTAGCATCCACTACATGCAAAGGCTCAATGGAGGTGCCACGCACCCCCACTGAGCCTTCCACCGATTGGCATCATTGTGAAGCGTGGAGGTGAGACTGAGCCCACCGACCACTCTGCCGCCACCATGTGACCATCCCGCTCCCCCCTCTCTAATTTGTCTTTCTTTCTTTTCTCTCATTCTCTGGGCTTTCCCCTCTCTCTAGCTCTCTCTCTCTCTCTCTCTCTCTCTCTAATTCTCTAACCTTCTCTTTCTCTCTTAGAGTTGTCAAAGGGCTGAGTCGCCATCGAGAGGCTGGCTGCTGAGTGGCCACCAGTAATGGTCCCCTTCCCCAGCGGCCCAACTCCTCCTCCCATTTTCCTCTCCTTCTTCTTCTTCTTCTTCTTCTTCTTCTTCTTCTTCTTCTTCTTCTACTCGGTGCTAATGCTCCTGGGCTGCAATAGTGCTGGGCTCAACCTAACTCTCTGTAGTAATGATGGTGCTGGGGGCTGAGCACTATAATTATGATAGTGCTGAGCTGAGCCTAGCATTATACTAGAGATAGTGCTGGGCCGAGCTCAGCACTGCTTAATAGATTAATTAGTTATTTAATTATTATAGCTAATCTAAATTATAGTTATTCCATAAATTAATTTAGTGATGCCATGATTAGCAAATACATATCATATAATTTTTATATTCTGTTTAGTTAGATATAATTACTATAGAGATTAATCAAGTTGATTATAAGAACAATATAGTAGATATTATATCTATATATATATTATAAATTGAGATGGTATGCTTTAATCCAAATAGGTCTGTATGTACATATATATATATATAGGTGGTTGTATCAGTCTAATAAATATTAATATGAATCAAGTAATAGACAGATTCTAAACTTCATTATATACATACAATTGATAAACAATAAAACAAACATAGTAATTACTAATAAGATGATATTGAAATATCGATTATAAATTAAATAGGATATTTAGGATGAATTAATAATAAGTAATTATAATGAGAAATGATCTTTTAGTCAAATTAATTATAATTAGTGTAAAGACTAACATTATATGTCATTAATAATTTTAGATCCCAATCGCCCTTGCAAAACCTCGTGGGCCTTGCTAACGAGGAGGTAGCAAACATGAAAGGTGGTTGTCTAGTAATTACAATTATGGTGAGTAGCCTTACCTCTCAAAGTGCTTTCCCATATTAGGATATATTGTACTTATATGTATATACCATATGTCAGGGCATGTGTGTGACGAGTTACTTTTATGTGATTTTTATTAAATGGTGGGGTACCCGATTTGGATGGATATATATTAATATACCCGTAGCGTATGATTGAGTATAATCATAACTAAAATACCTTTAGCATATGATAGGGTATGCTTTGAGCCTATGGATAAGATGATGAGATCGGGTACCAACTGTTGACTGTGCATAGTGATCTAGTATAATAATGTTATACCTAGATGATGGTGATGATTGTAATATTGAGAATTTCATATGATTCTATTATCATTTTATATATATAATTATCGAGTAGTTATCATGCTTTAGATATGGTTGCATTTGACATTATAACATGGTCAAGGTCGGCATGTATCATATGTTATATTTGAGTGTTATGATAATAGTATTACATAGAAATTTATTTATATATTGTTGAAAGTTATATTTTGGATCAGTCATGAAATGATATTTACTATACATATAATATTATTGAGGACATGCTTATATGCTCATTCATAGCATGATACTTCTTTCTGATTTGTATTATCCAGTATATAATTTACTCTCTGTTTGACATCATTGATTCAAGGTAAGATTTATTCATTGAGCCTTTAGCTCATGACCTCTTTGTTTCTCCTTTCCAAAAATCGAGGTGAACAAGTAGAACATGATAATCCAATAGAGACCTTGCTAGTTATTGAAGAGCGTGGTTAGTATTGTATGCTAGTTGATTATATTGTATAATGTATCAGTTGACTTTCAGAGTGATATTTTTATACTTATCGTTACTATAAACATGTGACTTTATACTTGATGTATTATGTATATACCACTGTTGGGTATATGTAATAGTGAGATGCTCTTGATGATGTGTTATGACTTGTGTGGGCCCTATTAGAATTATCAATATGTTGTTGATACCGAGATATGAGTTATTTTTAGTTTAGATGTTGAATATAAACTATGGTATTGATACATGTTTATTTGATTGTCAGTAATTAATCAAGTTGCCAAGTGCCTTGCATGTATCGTGTGGGCTCGTGTCATGCATGTGTTTAGAGTTTAGGTATTATACCCAGTAAAACTAGTGTCAGCAATGACTTATCCGATCATGTAAGTTTCACAAGCAGTTACGTTAAACCATTAATTATTATTATCTACTTTCGTTCACTCTTAGTCCCCGTTCACTTTATGAATAACTTTCTTTTAGTATGAAATACGACTCCTTATTTCAAAATAATAACTAAACACATAATCCTATTTTAGAATACAAAAACTATTTATCAAAATTATATTTTATACAACACACTAATCTAATTACTAATTTACCCTTAAAATATATCCCATCAATATACTTTATATTAAATCAAATGACATTCATGGTAATTTTATAAAAATAAAGTACACATTAAATATAATTAATACACTATTATTCTAGAATATAAGTAAATATAAGAATATGTATTCTTGAAATAAAGACTTTATTTTGAGAAAGAGTTATACCTATTCTAAAATTGGCCTTACTGCTAAAGTAAATGAGGCTTTAGATTGTATTCATTGTATTCTTAGAGACAACTGAATTTGGAAAGGGACAATGTAACATATTGTAAAATTTTAGTTTTATGACACCCAAGTGAGATTGGTGCTGATGATAACATTCTCAATCATGTAAGTTTGAAAGCCATTACAGTAAATCATTAATTATCATTGTTTTATGTCAATATTAAGAGGAAATTGAATGGAAAATTTTTAGTTTTATTAACACTTAGTGAGACTGATGTAGGTAATAAACTCTCTAATCTTGTGAGTTTCACAAGCAGTTACATTAAGTTATTTATTATCATTAATGGCCGACCTCTGGCCAGTGACCCAGCTCTCATTTTTTTCCTTCTCCACTTAGAAAAAATTATATTTAAAAAGAAAAAATGTGACATGTGGCAAGTTTTTCGCTGGTGTTGGCAGTAACCTATCCAATCATGTGAGGTGCACAAATGTACATTAGCCCGTTTATTATCATTTTCTCCTTCCTTTCTTTCTCCATTTTGAAAGGAAGCTATTTTTTTTTAAATTAAAGGACTTTATTAAGAAAGTTAGAGGCTCAAAATACACCCTAATAGCACCTAGCATACCCATCCTAAGTGCGTCAATATTCAAAATGATATAGAACTTAGGCATCCCTGAGCTATCCCAACAAAAAATAAATTTATATATTAACTTTAGCATGCTAACCAATGAGTTGCATAATTTGTAGCTTGATAGGCTGTTACTGACCATATTTTGGAGTGATTTGGACGTAAGAAAATTGTGAAAATTCATATGGAAGTAGCCTCGAAAGTTAAGGCTCTAATGGATCTAGTTTTATAAGAATTTGACATCTAGATGAAAAGATATTAATAAAATAATAGAGCAACGCCAGATAGGGTAGAACAGTAATTAACCTATGTTATGGCGGTCGTCGGAGGATGGCGGATGGCTAAGGGTGGTGGTGGACGGCCGTAAGGTAAGGTGGCTGCTCGTGGAGGCAGATGGCTAAGGTTTGGAAGGTCAAAATATTTCTACAACTATGATCTACTTCTAGAAAGATAAAGACGATCTAATGACTGCGGTAAAATATAAGGATGAAAATATTAACTTGGCTAAACTTATATTCATTTAATGATAATTATTAACATATGTCCACTCCTATTTATAGGAGTAAAAATGCCTAGCGGATTGGATCCAAATATGAATTATCTGATTTATTTAAAATTTAAAAAAATAAGATAAATTTAACTAACTAACTTGACTCGATTTAACTCATGTGGTCGGAACATAACCTAGACATGCTGGATTTTAAATTTTGTGAAAGTAGAGGTCGGTTAGCAACAATCCTCCATAACATTTTTAAGCATAACATGTCTTCTATTTAAACAGATTAACCAGCATCTAAGAGTCAGTTTCAAACACAACATCTTGAAAGCCGATCTCCTTAGCTCTTATCATGGCTTCCCTCAGCATCCAAGTTTAACAATATATTGCTTTAATGCTAGTGCAAGTTACTCCTTCTGCAGCCAAAACATAGGCATTAGAATCTCTAATAATCAAACCCCCACCATTCTTCTTGGTTCTAGTATCAAAAGCACCATTAGTATTAATCTTAACTAATATAGGGCTTGGGAGGTGCCATCTACTTTCATTGCAACTATTAGCAGAGATGGACTTTGCTTTATCCAAATTTTGAAAATAATCAACCGTCATCAATGACATATTCCTCCAATACTAGTAAGCAGAAGGATTTAATTCCTTAAACATATAAGTATTATGGATTTTCCATCATTGCCATAGGGAATTTGCAATAATAGCAAGAATAAAATTCTTTCTCATGTTATCCTGACTATCTTTTTCCTTAATCCAATCTCTCATAAGCCAATCCCCATTAAAGGATAATCGAAACCCCAAGGCAGTCATAGAGAGATCCCAAAAATGCTGAGCAATCTCACAATCTATTGGAATGCCAATTTTAAAGAGTTTATCTTTAGTCGGCAGTCTTCCTCTCATAAGTTTCAATAAAAAAATATTTAATCCTCAGGGCAATATTTATTTTCCAAACGAAATCCCACCTTTGCTCAGTATTGAGAAAATTCTGCAAATTTTTTTCAAGAAGAAAATTATAAGCATATTTTACAATAGGAAGGCCCTTAGCATCATACAACCAGATCCAAGAGTCCAATGAAGGAATTCAATTCTTGGCAACTCTATACCTAAGATCAAGCTCACAAGCACCGGCCCAAACCAAAGATAGGCTCTATTTGCATTCCAACTGCCAAGACGCATTAAACTAGCCACCTTCTTGGTTCCAAACTTAATATCCATATTTAAATAAGTTAGCTTCTAGGCAATTGGCAAACTAAAAATCCATGGGTCTTGATAGATACTAGTTGATCTATCATCCCTAATAAAATGAGTGAATATATTCCTTAGCTAAACAACAGAGTTATATAAATGTTTATAAAATACTAAACAATGTTCTTTTTTTGTTTGCCCCGCAATTAAAAATTCTATACTTAGTAGACATTAATCTGACCCACAAAGTATTATCATGACTAGGTATCTGAAAAATCTTTGGAGCCATAAATGCCCACCGAGCAATTTTAAGATCCCTAATATTCAAGTCAGATGAAGCAATATTTGGAAAGAGAAAAATATAACGTATAACAAAATGTTAGCTTTATCAACACCTAATGAGACTCGGACAAGTAATGACCTCTCCAATCATGTGAGTTTTACAAACATTTATATTAAACCATTAATTATCCGTCTGCTTCTTTTCTGACTTCACTCTCAAAGGAAACGTAATTTGAAAAGAGAAAACGTGACTCATGACAAAAGTTTTAGCTTATCGACACTCGAGTGAGATTGGTGCAGGCAATAACCTCTCCAATCATGTGTTTGACAAGCCGTTACAGTAAACTATTAATTATTACCTTCAATGATCTATTATATATATGGTCACTTACATAGCAATAGCACCAAGATATCTTGAGTTCCAATTAGAGGAATCAATGGTAAAATAGAGAGAAATCAAGAGAGGAGGGAGGGGAAAGGAAGAAGAGCCATTGGAAGTGATGAGGATGGGTACATGAGGAAAGTAGCCAGCCATCAATCTTCTCTAAGATTAGGCTGCCACTTTCTTTTTAATCTCTTGTTGGTCATTTTCCTATGCCACCCATCCTAATGATTTCCACTGTCTCCTTCCTTTCCTTCTCCACTCTAGGAAGTGAAAAACTCATATTATGTTTTAAAAAATATTTAACATTTTTATGGCCACTGATATATGCCCTTAGAATCTGATCAGAGACCTTTGCACCAGGTGAGAATCTATTTTTTAGAACCACAATTAAAATTTTTACCATTATTTTCTCTTTTATTTGCAGGGAATTCACATGTAAATTATCTAGTGATGCTTCTTACATTTAGGAGGATTTTATGGTTTAAAATAGTAGGTTGACATATCCTCATGGCCACCCATTGTTTTAATCCCCCTTTATCATCAACTATTTTTTTAGTTAGCAAATTTAGGTATTTTAGGATCACACAGGCAATTAACTACGGTCAATATCAGTGTTATTGTTTACTAATTTTATTTTTTTCTTTAGCTTTCCATTAACAATATTTCATGCTAAAATTTAACTTCTGTACATTATTTATTACATATAGGTACATACTGAGAAATTTGTAAATATGAATACAAATTGCATGCATTTATTATAGAAGACTAATTTGATGTTGTAGCCAAACATGGATACAAATTTCAGTAACCATTATCTCTATTTATAAATAGAGATTTTGAGCTTAAGATTCTTATTCAAGCCATATCGAATGGAGGTTTGTGTTTTTCTCAATGTACTCTTATTCAATTTTTTTTCTATATTTGAAAATAATACTCGTCTTGATGTCTATATGATTTCAAATCATTATCGCAAAGTAAGCCTTTAATGAGCTGCTTGATTTCTCTAATCGAGTTACATACAAATCAAGATAAATATCTTTGAATTCTTAAGGAGTTGAATCAAGCTTCATTTCTTCAACACTATGTTAGTGATAAACTTACATATCTAAATGTACTTTCTAATTCAAGATTTGAAGCGCAAAATACAACCAATTATAAAGTAAAATTTGCATGATATTTATTAGAGAATTTTTAAAATCATATCGTATGTTTTACCTATTTTATGGTTCACACTTCGAGGATTTTATAATCCAACCCCTTTGTTTTCTTTATAATTCTCATTTAATATTAGACGGTACGAGCAAAAAATTATTCTATTATAATGTATGGAATAATTTATAAATACCTAAATTACCTCTGTCTTCTTCAAAAGAAGGGTAGAGAGAAGGGAAGAGTAGTGGGAGTATTTTGATAATTGGTCAATCAATTAGTCAAAATAACGTTAGAATATTAAATAAGAATTATAAAAAAATGACGAGTCAGTTTATAAAATTTTTAAATATGAGATGTGAATCACAAAATAGATAAAAGATAGGGTGTGATTTATAAAATTATCTGTTTATTAAGTTTTTATGACTTACTATAATACAATGAATTTCTACTTTCACTTCAGCAATAATTTATAGTTGGTATGTTTGGTTGATAGTAAATAGGAAAAGAAAAATGATACATTTTCCACTTTATAATGTTTAAATAGAAAAATGGATTCGAAAGTGAATTTCTCGCCTTCTTAAAAATCTCTTGTTAACTTTCTTATTTTTGTCTCGTTCCTTGTGATTTCACAATGATAAATTAAATTTAACTGCATTAGTTCTCCAAACTAGAGAATATGCTAGTTGTTAGTATATAAAATACAAATTTTTTCAAACAACTTAAATTTTTAGAGTAGTCGACGAATTAACATGATATTAGAGTCAGAGGTCATGAGTTTAAATTACTATATCTATTCATCTTTGCTTAAAAATATAAAATTTTATCTATATAAATTAAATCTATTAACTGAACTTGTTTGGGCCCATTTAACTTGTTTCAGCTTCAGGGGTGAGGAGTATTAGAGCAGTTGAACGATAGAATTTAAACTCATGACTTTGGACCCTCGTACCGTATTAACTCATCTCTATTATAATTTAAATTCTAGCATTTGTTTGAGAGAATTCCACTATGAAATGTTCATGGTTTTTACATCTTGCTTTTCTCGGCGGCTTTCTCCATCATCAGTGGAAGAGGGGAAGAGGAGACCAACAACAATAGAAACGCGAGAGAGCCCAGAAACATGGAGATCTTGGAGCCATCTTAATGAGACTGGCTTGGGAAACTGCTTCCTCTCTCCCTTAAAGCTTCTTCGCTTATTGGGTTTGGTGGGTCTTCTCGGTATCTCCAATGGTGATCGATGGCTCTGAGTTGTTCCTATCTGTCCCTCTCTGCTTTTATAAGAGAAGGATATCTTCTTTCTTTTATATAGTTGATGGTTAGCTGGGTAGTGATGTCGAAGCGGAAAGAGGAAGCAAATGACTCCAAGAGAATTAATAGGCCCGTTGAGGAAGTTTCTTTTCCTTGTCTCCTCTACCAAGAGTTGCTTGGGAAGAAATTGGCATCTGGGTATTTCCCATTGCCACCCATTAATTGCGCTTTTAGGCACGCCTTCCTCTTTCTTCACCAAAATTATAGCTCTTAGAGCAGAAAGATTGTAGTATCATGTTGATAGGATGGGAGAAATGTGGGCTTAAATGATAATTAGTTGGAGAATTATATGTTAAAATGTTTTGTGTTCTCTTAGTTTTCTTTCTTGCTATTCCAAGTGATTGGGAACATAAGGGTTTGCAAATACTTTCAACCCTACATTTTATATCAGAGGATGTAGATTTTAGTGGCACCTTAGTTCTTAGTTTTAGGAGAGCTCGTTGCTTAATTAAGTGTAGTAAGATTGTAGTGTTAATGTTGATTGATATGCTTGCTTGAAGACATGTGGGCTTATATGATAATTAGCTGGAGCAAATTAGAAGTTGAAAGGTTTTGCGTTTTCTTAGTTTTCTTAGTTTTCTTTCTTGCAATCCTAAGTGATAGGGAACATTAGGGCTTGCAATTAGTTTCAACTTTACATCTTATATCAGAGGAGGTAACATTTGGTGAGAATCTAGTGGAAGCTTAGTTCGTATTGTTAGGAGAGCTTGTTGCTTAATTCCATGCAGTATATTTTGTTTTTGCATTATAATCAGCTTGAAGTTTGAATTAGTTTGAAGCTTTTAATATGGTGGATAGTTTGAAGTTTCAGTTTTGGTTTTGACTTGGTTAAAAACGAAATGGAAATTTCGGTCAGTTTCGGTTCTAATTTTATTGTATCGGTTTTGAATTTCTTTAAATAAATAGTCTTCTTTATCTTATTTTTCAAGGCATCACACAAAATCTAATAGCATTTAAGTAATGAAGTTGATATTGGGTTAGATACAAATTAGATTCAAGTCAAATCTAGCATTGAATTTAAAACATATATTAAACTAATTGTTATTATTGTTATTATGGTTGTTTCGGTTGGATGCTACTTTTAGGGGGCCAGTTTCAGATTAGATAGGGCCGAAATGCAAAATGTTTCAATGAAACATCGAACTAAATAATTCATCCATGATAAAACATGCTAGTAGTTAATTTTTAATGATGAATCATTTAGTCTGTTTATAATGTTAATGGCTACGAAGCATGAATATAGATACGGGATATGAATACGATATGATATGATACGGATATGCCGACATGGCAAATTTGAAAAATAAGGATACAACACCTTTATGATACATGGCTCATATGTATACACATATGATATCCGAGAACTATCCAATATTAATTTTAATTCTGAAAAATTGGATAGTTTAAGTATTCGACGAGTATCGTATCTGTCACGGTAACACCGACATAGATATGGCGAGAGTATGAAATTATCCCTGTTTCCTAAGTTAGTAGTATCTTGACGGAATAATACAGCAATAATACCTTATTCCTTGCAATTTATGTATTGGTTTGCATTTTTCCTTTGTAAATGTTAGGCCAACATTAGTCTCCAACTTTGGTAGCTCGACTAGTAGAGATGTTGGATTTCTTGTAGGAGTTGTAGGCTTGATTCCTCCTAGAGGCATGTTTAGATAATTGAGGACAAATATGTTTATGTGATGGAATGGATTAGTGTGGCCCAATTGTATGGGTATGGTGTGCTCCTCCTTTCTCCAATCCACTGTTCTAGGATCTTAAGATTCATTAGATACAAAAGAAAAAAGAAAAAAAAAAGAATATGGTTTGTTGTTTTATCACGAGGCTAAATCCATATATCAGAATGTGGAAGTTGTTTGCTGAATATGATTAGAAAGTAGGTTTGTGCTTTTAGACTTAGTTGTAAGGTTGAACATTCAGATTGTGATTGAGCTACAACTGTAGGATCAACACTTTGGTATTTGGAACTAATTTGGGAAATTAGAAGTAGTATAAACGCAGTACTCATGGAAGGTATATCGGTATATGTGGGGTAATTTTCATCCTATGTATCTCAATTGAATCCTTTTATGGGTTACTTTATTATGATTGTACTATACTGATCTTTTCTACAAAGATAACTTATTTTTGTTAATCTTTTACATGCCGTTAAAGGGAGTTGAATATGCAATTCTATATTAGAGATTTAATGTCTCTATTAGTCGGACTACCAAATTTTCTTTTATGTTTAGATTATATCAATCTACCTAAAATTGGAGTAGGAGCATCTATTGATATAAATGGTAAACATAACTTTGATCAATCAATGGAATGTGCTAATATATACCAGCTTTTGATTCAATTTCTTTTTTGTACTCTTGTTCATGTCATAAAAAGAGAGAAGAAACCATGTTATAATGTTAATGCTAATTCATGAAATTATTAACTGTTTTTATACTTTCATAAAACATGAGTTCTATGTCCTGATTTTGTTAGATGTGTTCACTACAAGATGCTAGGTGATGTTTATTTTATGTGAATTTGACTTGGCATCACTAGAATTTTTCAGGACTTAATTTGGAATGTCAAATGGGATACTTACCCAGCTGAGGAGGATTAGTTTCTAATGCTCCATGTAAGTCTTCCCATCTAGCTTTTCTTTTGTCTGATAAAGATAGTAAATGTAGTATATATCTCATTCAGCTTCTCAAATTCTACTTGGTTTCTCTCATAAACTTGTCGATCAACATTTCTTTCTCATATCTTATAGCAACAGATTGTTTGGCATAGTGTTGCAATTTCAGTGGGTAGATTAAATGTTGCAAGTGTTTTTAGTCTTTAAGAATTCTCTGTTTATTATCATTCTTATATTTTTTAATTGATGATAAATTTAGATGTTGTAGTGAAAGCTTATTTTTTGTCTAATTTTAGGGAGAGCTTTTCATTTGCTTGTGTGAAATAGATCCAAATTATGATTTGTAGTTCAATTTGAAGTCCCTTTAAAGTTCATTGGAAGGATTTTCTATGGTCCATGCATTAGAGTTACTTCTCAATATAAATATGAGAATCAATATGATATTTTGAAGAATGTAGTGATAATTTTATTATTTTAAAAGTTTTCAATGGCATGTATATAAAAATATCTTCCTTTTTTTGTCCAATATAATATATGGTTCATGAATTAGAGTTAGTTCCTGTAAGTGCAATTACTTTATAATGTTACATTTGTAAATAAAATCACCTCAGAGCCGATGCTTTGACTGCATTGACCACTTATAGGACAATGACCAAGGTGCCGAGTCCCCAATCTGATAAGGTTCCTTGCAACTCTTCTTCGAACGCTGGCCCTATTACAATACATGCGCATCTGCCTTTCTATAGAATCCTCAATAAGATTGATAAGATCAGGAAAAGACAGTTCAGGTGAGTTGTACAATCTAGAATCATGTGTATAGTCAAGTCACTTATATTATGGAATCAAGCCAAGTCTAATATCCTTCCTGGATCTATCTCATGATGGATAACTCTACTGAGATTCTTGAAGTAGAAAGAAAGCTATGCCAGGTAGAATTATGGTGCATTCAGATGAAGTCAGACAAATTGTCCTCTTATGAGCAAAGTTGTTGAAATGTTGAAAGACGATATTGATAGCTTGGAAATGCCACTGAGGCCATTATTTCTCCTCGCAGCCAAACTCCGTGAGGCAGACTTCCATGAACTCCATTTCTAAGTAGTTATCAATTATTTCTGAGCAAGAGAGATCTTTCAGATTAACAAAGAAGGATGATATGTTAATATGTAGTTTGTTAGTGAAGTGGATCAAAACTAGGTGAATATTTTTCTCCTAGTTTCAATCTTCAACTTTTCCTGGTGATTAATATTTTATTTTTCTCCTAGTTTCCATCTTCAAGTTTTCCTGGTTATTAACGTTTTATTTATAAGCATGGTGATTAACATATTGGTAATATAATAAATCATATAAAAATAGCTATGGGATAAGATTGCTTCTTGCTGGTTTGGTGGAGTCTATTCTATTGGTGGTCATTATATCATCATGTAGAGCTAGTCCTTACGGTGAAAAGTGCTCTGCTTTGGAATGTGCCCACGGAAGAATTCTATTTTACTCTGTAATGGCAGTTGGTTGCCGGTTTTGCGAAATCTAGTTTAGTTATTCTTATTACTCTTAAAATTATATTTGTAATTTAAAATAAGAAAATAGAGTATTTGGTTATCAACTAACATTATAGTATAATAATTATAGCTAAAAATATAAATAAAAAGCGAGAAATTGACTCAAACTGTTGAAGATTGACTCAAATTAAGATATCCGTTCGAATAGGATTCGATCCGTTAGAAAGGACTTGCCGCAAACCAGTGTTCTAGGCTCCATATGCCAGGGCCGTTCGAACAGGCCGTCGAGGCATTCGAACGCTCATGCTGAAGTCGTTCAAACAAGTCTTGATGGTGTTCAAATGCTTAGGCCCGAGAGGATTTTGTACACTAGATGCATTCGAACAGGTTTTAGGGGTGTTTGAACGTCCTTTTTCTTTTTGGACTGGCAGTCCAGAGCGTTCGAACGAGCTTACAAGCATTCAAATGCCCCAAGAATTTTGTTCTCCATCAAGTTACCTTATAAATAATTAAATTGGGGTTTTAGGATTATTATGCAAAGGGAAAACTTGAAAGATATAAACACCATTATATTGAGGGAGATTAGAGTGTGGAAACCCTCTATACTTGGATTTGAATTAGTGGATTAAAGCTTTACACCGCCCGTAAAAGTAGGCACATCAACAAAACCCCGTAAACTCCGTCTCTCTCTCTCTCTTTCTTCTTTGTGGATTACTTGAAGTAAAGTTCTTATTCATGATTAGATTGATTGCTTGCTATTACACTGCCATTAGCATCACATTTGTGATTTTCCTATTTGGATTGCTTTTGTTTGTTACTATTTCCATTGGATCATTGTGTGGGGATTTGAGGATCGCTTTCGCTATAGAAGTGTGAAAGGAAACTGTGTAAATAAACAATTAATAACTTCTCTGTAGAAGTGTGAAAGGAAACTGCAATAAAAGACAGCCTAAATACAAAGTTTTTAAATAACATCTTTTGTTGGTTTTTTTTTGTTTCAAGTACGAAATTCCGTATCTATAAAGTGGTCGAAAGCTACAAAATATTATTCTTATAATTTTCTGCATGTTGTGATAGTATTTGATTCTTTTAGTTGTTTCCATAAATCTATCACAAATTCACAGTTAACTAATTATAGTTAACTGTTAGTTGATATATACTTTTGTTAGTTGTTGATTTTAGTTGATTATGGTAGTTGTTTCCATAAGTCTATCAAACTTGATATATATACTTTTACTAGTCTTCTCTAGGTCAAACTTGATATATACTTTTACTAGTCTTCTCTAAGTCAAACTTGATATATACTTTTACTAGTCTTCTCTAAGTCAAACTTGATATATACTTTTACTAGTCTTCTCTAAGTATCTGTCATTAGTGGAGAAGACTTTTGTCAGATGACACGAAGACCTACAATTTATTCATTATAAATAAATAATTGATTCATAATAAATTATGAACAATTAAGCCACCCAAACTACTAATAACTAAATAATTTATTCATAATAAATTTACTTAGAATTGATCTTATAATCTTAGAAAACTCGTCTTTGGCGACCAGCAAACGGAGGGCGCACGCCCTGTAGTTTTGAAGCAGGGGCAAAACAAAGGGGTACTAATTAACAGCAAGAGTCCTCTCTAAACCACAGGAGATAGTTGCTCATCATACGGCTCACTAACTTCACTTGTCTCTAGTGGGGGCTCGCTTCGGGCAGGTTCCGATAACTTACAATACATGGCCAATCTCAGGGGTTAGAAGCGTTTCTTAAGGCTTCAAACTAAAGACTAGTCATTAAGAAAGTTTTGGTGGTTCACAATGTGTAGACTTGCTAGTATATACCGTTGTTCCTTTTTCTCCAATGATGCGACTGGTCAGTATACCGTTCTTCCTGTGAGTCATTACTTTTGTTGTTGCTGACAGTCTCCCCAAGTCAAGCAGCCAGACTTGACTTAAAACTTTCTTCAAGAAATTAAAATCAAGTGAGATCAATTAATTCTTTCGTTCTTTTCTTTATATCCAACGGTTAGGACTTGTGCTGTGTTTGTTTAACAATGTGTGTGCTTCCTACTTCCAAGGAATTAAGGATCAGATATGGTGCAAAGGTTTTTGGCGGTGCACTCTTCTACGAATCGCAAAACCATCCAAGCACTAGACTTGCCAATCTGTTTATTGCTGCTATGCCCTCTCCTTTCCAGTGTTGCTGGTTGTTCTCCTTCCTTTTGCGGGCATCTTCAAGGCATCCCCTATCCTTTCCGTTTACAAACTGATCCACCAGAATGTGGATCTCCGCTTTACCAGCTCATTTGCGACGACGACAAACCGTATCTGGAGCTTCATTCAGGCAAGTTCTTCGTCAAGAGCATCTCCCACAAAAAATTGACGATCAACGTTGTGGATCTTGCCTTCGTGAGCGGAAACTGCAGTGTTCCTCAAGTTTCTCTACCATTGGATGTATTCGGGTACAGTAGCGCATATTACTTAAGCTATCATGGTGTTAGATTGGCCGGTTTCATTAGCTGTGCGAAGCCAATCAAAGACCAACAGTACTCGCGTATTCCTTGCCTAAGCCGGAACAACAACTATGTCTATGCTGTAGTTGATCCACTTAATGTGGGAATTGTCGAGCCTTCGTGCAGATTTCTTGCTATGACTCCCATAGATTCTGCCGCTGATATGAGTTCAACGATGGATATTTTTGAGCACCTACAAAAGGGGTTCATTCTTTCCTATGCCATGCAATCTCGGTCCGGACGAGTCCAAATGTGCATCAGAGGGTCGTCAAGGTAAGAAACTACCATGTAGGTCTATATATATGAGGAGAAAGAATTTGAACAGTAGAAATTCGCCATTCATATCCAGAAGACCAGAAAACAAGATGAATACTTCTAAATAAACTAACATCTGATTTCCAAAGTCCTCTGTTGCATGCTTCACATGAATGATCTGACTTATTAATTTGCATGCCATGCAGTGAAACTAGTGGCAAGGGTATCCTCTCCTCCGTATCCACATTCATGTTAAATGTGCTGAATTTCATAGTCTGCCAGGTTTTCTACTTTAATAGCCCATTCGATTTCTTCTACTACATCGATCTGATGGTATTAATTCCGTTGACGCCGATCGTAGGTACGGTAAAGCAATAATGTGTATCATACTACAAACTGTTAAATTCTTTACTTGCAATGACCAAGTAAGATGATTTTGTTTTTTCAGCATTAGCGAGGTTTGTTTTTGCACCGTTATCAATTTACATTTTCCTGGCCTACAAATTTTGGAGTACGCGTGTTTCCATCGACAATGTAGAGAAGTTTTTGCGAAACCAGCAACCACTCACACCATTGAGATACTCCTATACCGACCTCATTGCAATTACAGGCCACTTCAGAGAGAAGTTAGGACAGGGAGGCTTTGGTTCTGTCTTCAAAGCCACTCTGTTAAGTGGCCACCATGTTGCCATTAAGATGCTAGGAAATTCTAAGCTCAACGGGGAAGAATTTATCAATGAAGTCTCCACTGTTGGAAGGATTCACCACATAAATGTAGTACAACTTCTTGGGTTTTGCTCCGAAGG
This sequence comes from Typha latifolia, assembly GCF_019914945.1. Taxonomy (NCBI): domain Eukaryota; kingdom Viridiplantae; phylum Streptophyta; class Magnoliopsida; order Poales; family Typhaceae; genus Typha; species Typha latifolia. The sequence continues at coordinate 13,009,237 of NC_133087.1, read as the reverse complement.
ATCAAAGAGAGCTCTAGTGTATGAGTACATGCCTAAAGGGTCACTTGACAAATATATTTTCTCTGCTAAAGGAACGAGTGCTCATCGGCCTTTCACTTGGGAGAAGCTTAATAATATTGCCCTTGGTGTGGCTCGTGGCATTGATTACCTTCACCGAGGATGTGATATGCAAATTTTGCACTTTGACATCAAGCCACACAATATCCTCCTAGATCATAATTTTAATCCAAAGGTTTCCGACTTTGGACTTGCAAAGTTGTATCCAAAGGACTGCAGTCTAGTTTCTCTTAGTGCAGCGAGAGGAACCATTGGATACATTGCTCCTGAATTGGTGTCTAGAAGCTTCGGTGTAATATCCTACAAGTCTGATGTTTATAGTTTTGGAATGTTGTTACTAGAAATGGCCGGAGGGAGAAGGAATGTGGATCCAAAAATGGAAAATTCAAGCCAAGTCTACTACCCTTCTTGGATCTATGATCGACTTAATCAAGGAGATGGGCTCATGATAGATAACTCTATTGAGATACACGAAGTAGAAAGAAAGCTATGCCTGATAGGATTATGGTGCATTCAGATGAAGTCCGCAAATCGCCCTTCCATGAGCAAAGTTGTTCAGATGCTGGAAGGTGATACCAATAGCATAGAAATGCCATCTAGGCCCTTCTTTTCCTCCTCGCTGCTTGACTCTGTGAGGCTGTCATCCATGAAGTCCATCTCTGAGCAGTTATCAATCATTTCTGAGCAAGAAGATCTTTCCAACATCGAAGAATGATATATCTATGTGTAATTTGTTAGTGTTGTAGATCAAAACTTAATGAATATTTAGCTACTACTTTCTTTGTTGTGCGTTAATTTTTCGATGATTAACATTCTGATAATGCACTAAATCATATATAAAATGTTTGTTATGATTCGACCAAAAGAGTCAAAGTCAGTTAAGTCATTCTAATCAAATCGAGCCAAATTAAATTAATTAATTAATTTTATTTTATTATTTTTAAATTTAAATAAATTAAATAATCTATGTTTGGATATGTGAGGATTAGAGCCATCATCTTCCTCCAGCTATGTATCACAAAGTTCAAGAATCATCTTCATTTTTAAAAGTCAACTTAATATTATAGAATTTTCATCCAAAAATATTTCTTATTGATGCACTTTTAGGACTTTGAAATACTTATGAAATAATATTACACATTCTACGTAGTTCACAGTGAAGAGATACATGTGTACCTATAATTAAAGTACATATTATGCTCTCGACGGTTCATGCACACCAGGTCATCCAATAGAGTTAAAGTAGTGTTTTCATACTTTAGTCTAGTAATGTACTTATTTAAGAAAAGAACAACAAAAGAAAACCAATCCAAGTAGAGAACTCTATGCTGTAGCCAAATGGTGGCTTACTTCATCATCACACAAGTAGTGTAGTTTGACTTCTTTTTTTACATATATAATATTGGCTTTTATACACACAATATGTAGCCACTTTCTTACATCTAAAAAATAAATACTTACAATAGATTTTAATTCTTCTATATGAACAATGCCGAATTAGACATAAATAAGATGGCTTTCACAATAAATACATGATAACTTTTTTCACTGATCTTTTCTTTTGTATATAATCACAGTGTGAATAACACTAAATCTATAGGTCAAATAGAGTGAATACAGCTGACTGCATAGTTATCAAGATGTCAAGTCTTGAAAAAGTGTGCACACTAAAATAATTTCACAATAACCAAAATGATCCAAGAAAAAATGGGCATGAAAATCCTGGAATGTAAACAAATCACCTAAAAACAATATATAAGCTGCAAGCATAAGTCACTAACTCAAAAAATGACTCCTATATCATAGTAACTTATTAATTCAAGGGTTATTATAAATTGCCCCTTATAGTTTTGCCTAAAATTCAACTATCCTCCTAAATTTTTATTTGTATTCTTTTGCCCTTGTATGGTTTATACTAATACTAAACTGTTCATTTTTTTAAATCTAAATTTAACATAAAAAGTAGAAATTAAAATTTAAAAATTATTTGAGGGAATTTTTCCACCATAATAAATATTAAAAGGATATGATTGTCATTTTCCTCTCATTTAAATTTACTCACAGCTTCTTATTCTTTAAATTTAAAACAAGTTATGCACACCTATCTAAGATTACAACCTCAAATCTTAATTTTTATCTCTCATAATATGCATATATTCCTTTAAATATATAGTCATGATATAAAAATTTATCATAATGGGTATAAGTTTCATATTTACTTAAACCATAAGATTATTTATATCATAGAAAAATTATAATTATTTATATTTCCTCTGTTAAGTTTAGATGAAAAAATTAATAATTTTAAAACCATATAATGAAAAGTGATACATATGAAAGTTTAGTGGGTAGTTTGATTTTAAGCATAATCAGGGGATAATTTAAAATTTATCATAATCTCAATCTAGTCACTCTAATCTATAAAAATGCATCAAGGTTTTTTATTATTTTTATTTTTATTTTCTAAAAATGGGCAATTATTACGATCTATTTTTATTTTCTAAAAATGGGCAATTATTACGATCCGACCACATTGGTTAAGTCGAGTCAAGTTAGTTACTTAGCTTTATCTAATTATTTTAAATTTCAAATAAATAGAATAATCCTCATGTGGATTCGATCCGTTAGAGATCTTACTCTTAAAATATGGGTTGACATGTGTTGATAATGATCATTGATCATTGAGAGAAATCTAAGAAACATCCTAATCTTCCAAGCCCTAGCCACCTTTTACCTCCAGCAGCCATAGCCACCCTATAGTACGGCCATCCATCACCACCTTTGGCCGTCCGCTATCCTTTGACGACCTCCACAACGTCGGATATTTACCGTTCCACCCTCTCTGACCTATCTTCATTATTTTATTTTTAACTTTTCATCCCCACCTCCTATTTAAATGAAATTAGAACCATTAGAACCCTAACTCAAGAGGCTACCTCCACGTAAATTTTTATAATTTTCTTATGTCCAAATCAGTTCAAATCTAGTTCGTAACAGTAACACTAAAATACTTGATAAAACAAAGTCCAAAGAAACCTAAAACAGGAAAAGCAAAAAAACTTGAAACAATATATTATTTTAAAAAGAAAAGGAAAAAGAAGATACAAGGCTAAGTTTCAAGAAAAGATATATATATATATATATATATATATATATATATATATGAAAATCCGGACCTATCCAAAGTTCATATCTATGAAGATTCACTCAATCGCATCACCTCAAAGGGGCATTATGACTTGTGAGGTTACTTTTTCTTACCCAAATCGTTCTCAACTTTATTTTCTTATATCACTCAGCAAGGGATTTGGCTTTCTTGATAGAGCTAAAATTTGAAGATTGATGCTTGGATTTTCTCCTAAACTTTGATTTTCTATTCTTCATATTGTCAACCCTATTATTACCAAAATAACGAAACACATAAAGTATGCCATAGTAATCAAACACACTATTTCTAATATTAAATCTACTAGAAGCGTAAATAAAATTGTAACTAGGTGTTTTGTGTCAAATGTGGTTTAAGGGCCTACTATTAATAGCGAAACACATTGATTTCACATAATTTTTTTATCCCACAACAGTGACAAGTAGAAATATAAATTTTACTCTTAGATTCATTTCTAAATGTTCTATCATCCATATTACACATTTTTACAGTTTTCTTAATATTTATCTTATAATCAATATGCGAAATACTTGTCACAAGACGATTTAACAAACGAAGGATAAAAATATTACATCATATTTTCCGAGAAGAAGTATGTGAGCCTTTATTGCCATTTCCTAGCCTTCTTCTTTTCCCTTCTTTTGAGATCCAAGGAGTTGATTCAAATTTTTCGACCCTATATCGAATTTGCCTGAGTGCAATCTTGTTAAAAATTGGCTAAAATTTAGTTTTAGCAAAAAATTCAGTATGTATCAGTTTTTCTATGCCGCATGTTCGAACGGGCCCTGGGGGCGTTCGAACGCGGGCTCCAAGAGAATTGTAACTTTTAGGGAGTCTTCTATTTTGAATCAGAAAAATTTGCAAAATGGCATAAACAAAGACTTTTCGCAACAGGTGGAGAATAAAATCCTTGGTGCTCCGCCAAAGTTTACCAATTTGGATGTAGAAGACTCAAGTTTGCATAAGGTGGAGACCTCAACTCAAAAAACTTTCCAGAAAGAAAAATCAATTGCAGTTAGTAGACCGAGAAGAAAGACCCAGAAGTTTGCAAGGTGTACTAACAGAATGGCATATGCACTTTTGGTTGCTTATGACGACAGTGCAGTTGTGGCTAGGGTCAAGGTCCAACATTTCTTGGACTTGACCAAGTATTTGCATGTTTGACTACTTGGTATTGGCATGGTGCATTCACTCGCTTTACATTGGTGGAGACAATTGTTTGGCATCTTTGAAGTCTCATCATATTTGTTTACATTTGGGTTTTGGAGTGGTGCACTCACTTTGCAATGGTGCAGACCATATGGAGTTTATTTTGGAATTGTTTGCAGATATTGTTTGGAATTGGCGTCTTTTGACCCAAATTTGCAAGCGGTGCAATTTTGTGATTTGCAGTCACTTTGCAGTGATGGAGAGTGTTTTGGTGAAGTTGTGAATTTGTTACCAAAGTGGAGAATTGTTAAAAATTGGCTCAAATTCAGTTTCAGCAAAAAATTCAGCATGTATCAGCTTTTCTGTGCCGCGCGTTCGAACGGGCTCAAGGAGCGTTCGAACGCGGGCTCCAAACAGAGAGCAGTCTGTGATGCAGGCGTTCGAACGGGCCCCAACCGCATTCAAACGCGAGCCAACCCGAGAGTAGCTATTTCTGTAGGCGTTTGAACGGGGCTTTGGCGTTCGAACGCCAGTTTGCATTTGCACTGGTCGCGTTCGAAGGCATCCAGTGGGCGTTCGAACGCCCCTTTGATTCTGCTACTTTGATATTGGGCACGTTCGAACATGCCCCCGAGGGCGTTTGAACGCGACGCGAAAAAACTCAATCTGAACTGGCCCTATAAATAGAAATATTGGGTTTTAGGGTTTTGTGTGGGCATTTTGCAAAAGAGAAAAGCTTGTAGGGGAGAGCCATTATTGTTTAGAGAGAGATTAGAGTTGTAATCTCTTTGTATTTGAAGATTTGCATAGTGGATTGAAGATTGCTTGACTCGTGGACGTAGGCACATCACCGAACCACGTAAATTGTGTCTCTCCCTCTTTTCTATTTATGGTTTGCATTGATTTGGTATTCATATTTATGATTACCTTGGGTATTTAAAGTTCTCTACAATTAGCATCTTGCATTTGGAGTTCTCACATTGATATTGATATTAGCTTTGCTAATATTTGGTTTGCCCAAAATTATTGCTATTCCATTTGGATTTGTTTGAGGGTGAAGGGTTTTGCTTCCGCTTCCCTCACCCATTTGGGTATTTGGCACAACAAATTTTAGCTTTACTTACTCATAACCAAGATACGTGACTTTTTCAAGTATACTTTCTATAAGGATAGTTTGCTTATACATATTAACATCTAAAAATTAAATTTTATCAAGTAAAGATACATTTTCATAAATTAAGGGATTTGAGTTAAAGTGAGTATTATATAAATCTTTTGAAAGCTTTAAATATTTTTTTTGAGTCATCCCATAACTTTCAACATGTCCTTATGTTGCTCCGTCATCTTAGCTTTTTGTTCCATTGTCAAGATGAGTTTTTATACAAGTTTCGTACTCTCTGCTTTTATAAGAGAAGGATCTCTTCTTTCTTTTAAATAATTGATGGTTAGCTAGGTTGTGATGTTGAATGGAAAGAGGAAACAAATGACTCCAAGGGAATTAATAGGCCCGTTGAGGAAGTTTCTTTTCCTTGTTTTCTCTACCAAGAGTTGCTTCGTAAGAAATTGATCACCGGGTATTTTTATTGACACCCATTAATTGTGCTTTTAGGCACTTCTTCCTCTTTCTTCATTAAAATTATAGCTCTTAGAGTAGAAAGATTGTAGTGTTATGTTGACAGGTATGAAAGAAATGTGGGCTTATATGATAACTAGTTGGAGAAAATTATATTTATGTATTGGTTTGCATTTTTCCGTTGCAAATGTTAGGCCAACACTAGTCTCTATTTTTGGTAGCTTGGCTAGTAGAGATGTTGGATTTCTTGTAGGAGTTTATGTTTAGATAATTGAGGACGAATATATTTATGCGATGGAATGGATTCGTGTGGCCCAATTGTACGGGGATGGTTTGCTCCTTTCTCTAGTCCACTGTTCTAGGATCTTAAGATTGATTAAATGCAAAAGAAAAAAAAAGAATAAATAAGAAATGGTTCGTTGTTTTATCACAAGGCCAAAATCCATATATCAGAATGCAGAATTTGTTTGCTTAGTATGATTATAAAATAGATTTGTGCTTTTAGACTTAGTTCCAAGGTTGAACATTCAGATTGTGATTGAGCTACAAGCCTACAACTGTAGGATCAACACTTGGTATCTGGAACTAATTTGGGTACTTAGAAGTAGTATAAAAGCAGTACTTATGGAAGGCATATCCGTATATGTGGGGTAAGTTTTATCCTATGTATCTCATGGAATCCTTTTACGGGTTTTAACTACTAGACGAGTTAGATAAAGGAGTCAGTTATTTTATTACGATTGTACCATACTAATCTTTTCTACCAAGATAACTTGTTTTTGTTAATCTTTTACATGCCGCTAAAGGGAGTTGAATATGCAATTTTCTAGAGATTCAATGTCTCTATAAGTCGGACTACTAAATTTTCTTTTATATTTAGATTATTTCAATCTATCTAAAATTGGAGTAGGAGCATCTATTAATAGAAATGGTAAACCTTACTTTGATCAATCAATGGAATGAGCTTTACTTTTATGAAATTTTTTTTTGAATGCTAGGGGACTCAAGTTTGTCATTAGTACTCTTTTTGATTTAATTTCTTATTTGTACTTTAGTTCATGTCATAAAAAGAGAGAGAAGAAAGTGTTTTTACTTGGTTTCTCTCATATATCTCATTCAGCTTCTCAAATTCTACTTGGTTTCTCTCATAAGCTTGTCAATCAACATTTCTTTCTCATATCTTATAGCAACAGATTGTTTGGCATAGTGTTGCACTTTCAGTGGATAGATTAAATGTTGCAAGTGTTTTTAGTCTTTAAGAATTCCTAGGATCCTATATAATGGTAAGAATTAAAGATGTTACATAATCTTAAGCCATACATGTTATATCAAAAGGATAAATTCAAAGAGCTATCCTCTGTTTATTATCATTCTTATATTTTTTAATTGATGATAAATTTAGATGTTGTAGTGAAAGCTTATTTTTTGTCTAATTTTAGGGAGAACTTTTCATTTGCTTGTTGAAATAGATCCAAATTATGATTTGTAGTTCAATTTGATGTCCCTTTAAAGCTCATTGGAAGGTTTTTCTCTGGTCCATGCATTAGAGTTACTTCTCAATATAAATATGAGAATCAATATGATATTTTGAAGAATGTAGTGATAATTTTATTATTTTAAAAGTTTTCAATGGCAAGTATATAAAAATATCTTTCTTTTTTTTGTCCAATATCATATATGGTTCATGAATTAGAGTTAGTTCTTGTAAGTGCAATTGCTTTATAATGTTAGATTTGTAAATAAAATCACTTGCATTAGAGTTGTATAATCTAGAATCATGTGTATAGTCAAGTCACTTATATTATGGAATCAAGCCAAGTATGATATCCTTCCTGGATCTATCTCATGATGGATAACTCTACTGAGATTCTTGAAGTAGAAAGAAAGCTATGCCAGGTAGAATTATGGTGCATTCAGATGAAGTCAGACAAATTGCCCTCTTATGAGCAAAGTTGTTGAAATGTTGAAAGACGATATTGATAGCTTGGAAATGTCACTGAGGTCATTATTTCTCCTTGCAGCCAAACTCCGTGAGGCAGACTTCCATGAACTCCATTTCTAAGTAGTTATCAATTATTTCTAAGCAAGAGAGATCTTTCAGATTAACAAAGAAGGATGATATGTTAATATGTAGTTTGTTAGTGAAGTGGATCAAAATTAGGTGAATATTTTTCTCCTAGTTTCCATCTTCAACTTTTCCTGGTGATTAATATTTTATTTTTCTCCTAGTTTCCATCTTCAAGTTTTCCTGGTTATTAACGTTTTATTTATAAGCATGGTGATTAACATATTGGTAATATAATAAATCATATAAAAATAGCTATGTGATAAGATTGATTCTTGCTGGTTTGGTGGAGTCTATTCTATTGGTGGTCATTATATCATCATGTAGAGCTAGTCCTTACGGTGAAAAGTGCTCTGTTTTGGAATGTGCCCACAGAAGAATTCTATTTTACTCTGTAATGGCAGTTGGTTGCCGGTTTTGCGAAATCTAGTTTAGTTATTCTTATTACTCTTAAAATTATATTTGTAATTTAAAATAAGAAAATAGAGTATCTGGTTATCAACTAACATAATAGTATAATAATTATAGCTAAAAATATAAATAAAAAGTGAGAAATTGACTCAAATAACTATTGAAGATTGACTCAAATTAAGATATCTGTTCGAACAGTATTCGATCCATTAGAAAGGACTTGCTGCAGACCAGTGTTCTAGGCTCCATATGCTAGGGCCGTTCGAACAGGCCGTCGAGACATTCGAACGCCCAAGTCTTGATGGTGTTCAAATGCTCAGGCCTGAGAGCATTTTGTACACTAGATGCATTCGAACAAGTTTTAGGGGTGTTTGAACGTCCGTTTTCTTTTTGGACTGGCAATCCAGAGCGTTCGAACGAGCTTACAAGCATTCAAATGCCCCAAGAATTTTGTTCTCTATTAAGTTACCTTATAAATAGTTAAATTGGGGTTTTAGGGTCATTATGCAAAGGAAAAACTTGAAAGATATAAACACCATTATATTGAGGAAGATTAGAGTGTGGAAACCCTCTATACTTGGATTTGAATTAGTAGATTAAAGCTTTGCACCGCTCATGAAAATAGGCACATCAACAAAACCAAGTAAACTATGTCTCTCTCTCTTTCTTTTTTGGGACTTCTAGATAGGCTTGAGTTACGACGGAAAATCGCAAATGATTTATACCGGGACTGTTCTCTAAGTCAACACAGTTAACTAATTATAGTTAACCGTTAGTTGATATATACTTTTGTTAGTTGTTGATTTTAGTTGATTATGGTAGTTGTTTCCATAAGTCTATCAAACTTGATATATGTACTTTTACTAGTCTTCTCTTGTCAAACTTGATATATACTTTTACTAGTCTTCTCTAAGTCAAACTTGATATATACTTTTACTAGTCTTCTCTAAGTATCTGTCATTAGTCGAGAAGACTTCTGTCAGATGACACGAAGACCTACAATTTATTCATTATAAATAAATAATTGATTCATAATAAATTATGAACAATTAAGCCACCCAAACTACTAATAACTAAATAATTTATTCATAATAAATTTACTTAGAATTATAGAAAACTCGTCTTTGGCGTACCAGTAAACGGAGGGTGCACAGCCTGTAGTTTCGAAGCAGGGGCAAAACAAAGGGGTATTAATTAACAGCAAGAGTCCTCTCTATACTACAGGAGATAGTTGCTCATCATACAGCTCACTAACTTCACTTGTCTCTAGTGGGGGCTCGCTTCGGGCGGGTTCGGATAACTTATAATACACGGCCAATCTCAGGGGTTAGAAACGTTTCTTAAGGCTTCAAACTAACGACTAGTCATTAAGAATGTTTTGGTGGTTCACAATGTGTAGACTTGCTAGTATATACCGTTGTTCCTTTTTCTCCAATGATGCGACTGATCAGTATACCGTTCTTCCTGTGAGTCATTACTTTTGTTGTTGTTGATTGAGTCTCCCCAAGTCAAGCGACCAGACTTGACTTAAAACTTTCTTCAAGAAATTAAAATCAAGTGAGATCAATTAATTCTTTCGTTCTTTTCTTTATATCCAACGGTTAGGACTTGTCTTTGTGTTTGTTTAACAATGTGTGTGCTTCCTACTTCCAAGGTATTAAGGATCAGATATGGTGCAAAGGTTTTTGGCGGTGCACTCTTCTACGAATCGCAATACCATCCAAGCACTAGACTTGCCAATCTGTTTATTGCTGCTATGCCCTCTCCTTTCCAGTGTTGCTGGTTGTTCTCCTTCCTCTTGCGGGCATCTTCACGACATCCCCTATCCTTTCCGTTTACAAACTGATCCACCAGAATGTGGATCTCCGCTCTACCAGCTCATTTGCGACGACGACAAACCGTATCTGGAGCTTCATTCAGGCAAGTTATTCGTCAAGAGCATCTCCCACAAAGAAAGGACGATCAATGTTGTGGATCTTGCCTTCGTGAGCGGAAACTGCAGTGTTCCTCAAGTTTCTCTACCAGTTGATGTATTCGAGTACATTGATGCATATTACTTCGGCGATCGTGTTGGTTTCATTAGCTGCGCGAAGCCAATCAAAGACCAACAGTACTCGCATATTCCTTGCCTAAGCCGGAACAACAACTCTGTCTATGCTGTAGTCGATCCACTTAATGTGGGAATTGTCGAGCCTTCGTGCAGATTTCTTGCTATAACTCCCATAGATTCTGCCGCTGACATGAGTTCAACGATGGATATTTTTGAGCACCTACAAAAGGGGTTCATTCTTTACTATGGCAAGCAATCTCGGTCCGGACGAGTCCAAATGTGCATCAGAGAGTTGTCAAGGTAAGAAACTACCATGTAGGTCTATATATATGAGGAGAAAGAATTTAAACAGTAGAAATTTCCCATTCATATCCACAAAGATGATTACTTCTAAATAAACTAACATCTGATTTCCAAAGTCTGCTGTTGCATGCTTCACATGAATGATCTGACTTATTAATTTGCATGCCATGCAGTGGCAAGGGTATCTTCTCCTCCGTATCCACATTCATCTTTAATGTGGCGATTTTTTTATCCTGCCCGGGTTTCTACTTTAATAGCACATACGGTTACTTCTTCTTCCTCATCTATCTGACGGAATTAATAGGTACGGTAAAGCAATAATGTGTATCATACTACAAACTGTTAAATTCTTTACTTGCAATGACCAAGTAAGATGATTTTGTTTTTTCAGCATTAGTGAAGTTTGTTTTTGCACCGTTATCAATTTACATTTTCCTAGCCTACAAATTTTGGAGTACGCGTGTTTCCATCGACAACGTAGAGAAGTTTTTGCGAAACCAACAACCACTCACACCATTGAGATACTCCTATACCGACCTCATTGCAATTACAGGCCACTTCAGAGAGAAGTTAGGACAGGGAGGCTTTGGTTCTGTCTTCAAAGCCACTCTGTTAAGTGGCCACCATGTTGCCATTAAGATGCTAGGAAATTCTAAGCTCAACGGGGAAGAATTTATCAATGAAGTCTCCACTATTGGAAGGATTCACCACATAAATGTAGTACAACTTCTTGGGTTTTGCTCCGAAGGATCAAAGAGAGCTCTGGTGTATGAGTACATGCCTAAAGGGTCACTTGACAAATATATTTTCTCCGCTAAAGGAACGAGTGCTCATCGGCCTTTCACTTGGGAGAAGCTTAATAATATTGCCCTTGGTGTGGCCCGTGACATTGATTACCTTCACCGAGGATGTGATATGCAAATTTTGCACTTTGACATCAAGCCACACAATATCCTTCTAGATCATAATTTCAATCCAAAGGTTTCCGACTTTGGACTTGCAAAGTTGTATCCAAAAGACTGCAGTCTAGTTTCTCTTAGTGCAGCGAGAGGAACCATTGGATACATTGCTCCTGAATTGGTGTCTAGAAGCTTCGGTGTAATATCCTACAAGTCTGATGTTTATAGTTTTGGAATGTTGTTACTAGAAATGGCCGGAGGGAGAAGGAATGTGGATCCAAAAATGAAAAATTCAAGCCAAGTCTACTACCCTTCTTGGATCTATGATCGACTTAATCAAGGAGATGGGCTTATGATAGATAACTCTATTGAGATACACCAAGTAGAAAGAAAGCTATGTCTGATAGGATTATGGTGCATTCAGATGAAGTCCGCAAATCGCCCTTCCATGAGCAAAGTTGTTGAGATGCTGGAAGGTGATACCAATAGCATAGAAATGCCAGCTAGGCCCTTCTTTTCCTCCTCGTTGCCTAACTCTGTCAGGCTGTCATCCATGAAGTCCATCTCTGAGCAGTTATCAATTATTTCTGAGCAAGAAGATCTTTCCAACATCGAAGGATGACATATCTATGTGTAATTTGTTAGTGTTGTAGATCAAAACTTAATGAATATTTGGCTACTACTTTCTTTGCTGTGCTTTAATATTTCGATGATTAACATTCTGATAATGCACTAAATCATATATAAAGTGTTTGCTATGATCCGACCAAAAGAGTCAAAGTCAGTTGAGTCATTCTAATCAAGTCGAACCAAATTAAATTAGTTAATTAATTTAATCTTATTATTTTAAATTTTAAATAAATTAAATAATCTACGTTTGGATCCGCGAGGAGTAGAGCCATCATCTTCCTCTGGCTATGTATCACAAAGTTCAAGAATCATCTTCATTTTTAAAAGTCAACTTAAGATTATAGAATTCTCATCCAACAATATTTCTTATTGATGCACTTTTAGGACTTTGAAATACTTATGAAATAATATTACACATTCTACGTAGTTCACAGTGAAGAGATACATGTGTACCTATAATTAAAGTACATATTATGCTCTCGACGGTTCATGCACACCAGGTCATCCAATAGAGTTAAAGTAGTGTTTTCATACTTTAGTCTAGTAATGCACTTAGTTAAGAAAAGAACAAAAAAAGAAAACCAATCCAAGTAGAGAACTCTATGCTGTAGCCAAATGGGAGCTTACTTCATCATCACACAAGTAGTGTAGTTTGACTTCTTTTTTTATATATAATATAGGTGCAATTACAGCTTTCATACACACAATATGTAGCCACTTTCTTACATCTAAAAAATAAATACTTACAATAGATTTTAATTCTTCTATATGAACAATGCCGAATTAGACATAAATAAGATGGCTTTCACAATAAATACATGATGACTTTTTTCACTGATCTTTTCTTTTGTATATAATCACAGTGTGAATAACACTAAATCTATAGGTCAAATAGAGTGAATATAGCTGACTGCATAGTTATCAAGATGTCAACTCTTGAAAAAGTGTACACACTAAAATAATTTCACAATAACCAAAATGATCCAAGAAAAAAGGGCATGAGAATCCTGGAATGTGAACAAATCACCTAAAAACAAATATATAAGATGCAAGTATAAGTGACTAACTCAAAAAATGACTCCTTATAGTTTTGCCTAAAATTCAACTATCCTCCTAAATTTTTATTTGTATTCTTTTGACCTTGTATGGTTTATACTAATACTAAACTGTTCATTTTTTTAATCTAAATTTAACATAGAAAGTAGAAATTAAAATTTAAAAATTATTGGAGGGAATTTTTCCACATAATAAATATTAAAAGGATATGATTGTCATTTTCCTCTCATTTAAATTTACTCACAGCTTCTTATTCTTTAAATTTAAAACAAGTTATGCACACCTATCTAAGATTACAACCTCAAATCTTAATTTTTATCTCTCATAATATGCATATATTCCTCTAAATATATAGTCATGATATAAAAATTTATCATAATGGGTATAAGTTTCATATTTACTTAAACCATAAGATTATTTATATCAGAGAAAAATTATAATTATTTATATTTCCTCTGTTAAGTTTAGATGAAAAAATTAATAATTTTAAAACTATACAATGAAAAGTGATACAAATGAAAGTTTAGAGGGTAGTTTGATTTTAAGAATAATCGGGGGATAATTTAAAATTTATCATAATCTTAATCTAGTCACTCTAATCTATAAAAATGCATCAAGGTTTTTTTTTTTTTAGTTTTTTTTTCTTAAAATGGGCAATTGTTACGATCTGACAACATGGGTTAAGTCGAGTCAAGTTAGTTACTTAGCTTTACTTATTATTTTAAATTTTAAATAAATTGAATAATCCGTATATGGATCCGATCCGTTAGAGATTTTACTCTTATAAATATGGGTGGACATGTGTTGATAATGATCATTAATCATTGGGATAAATCTGAGAAACATCCCAATCTTCTAAGCCCTAGTCACCTCTTACCTCTAGCAGCCACAGCCACCTTACAGTACGGCCATCCATCATCACCCTTGGCCATCCGCTATCTTCCGATGACCACTACAACGTCGGATATTTACCGTTCCGCCCTCTCTGACCTATCTCCATTATTTTATTTTTAACTTTTCATCCCCACCTCCTATTTAAGTGAAATTAGAGCTATTAGAACCCTAACTCAAGAGGCTACCTCCACCTAAATTTTTATAATTTTATTATGTCCGGATCAGTCCAAATCTAGTTCGTAACAGCAACACTAAAAAACTTGATAAAACAAAGTCCAAAGAAAACCTAAAACAGCAAAAGCAAAAAATCTTGAAACAATATATTATTTTAAAAAGAAAAGGAAAAAGAAGATACAAGGCTAAGTTTCAAGAAAAAGATATATATGAAAATCCGGACCTATCCATCACCTCAAAGGGGCATTATGACTTGTGAGGTTACTTTTACTTACCCAAATCATAGTCAACTTTATTTTCTTTTATCATTCAACAAGGGATTTAGCTTTCTTGATAGAGCTAAAAATTGAAGATTGATGCTTGGATTTTCTCCTAAACTTTGATTTTCTATTCTTCATATTCTCAACCCTATTATTACCAAAATAATGAAACACATAAAGTATGCCATAATAATCAAACACACTATTTCTAATATTAAATCTACTAGAAGCGTAAATAAAATTGTAAGTAGGTGTTTTGTGTCACCAAGGGCCTACTATTAATAGCGAAACACATTGATTTCACATAATTTTTTTATCCCACATCAGTGACAAGTAGGGCCTACTATTAATAGCGAAACACATTGATTTCACATAATTTTTTTATCCCACAACAGTGACAAGTAGGGCCTACTATTAATAGCGAAACACATTGATTTCACATAATTTTTTTATCCCACAATAGTGACAAGTAGAAATATAAATTTTACTCTTAGATTCATTTCTAAATGTTCTATCATCCATATTACACATTTTTACAGATTTCTTAATATTTATCATAATCAATATGCAAAATACTTGTCACAAGACGATTTAACAAACGAAGGATGAAAACATTACATCGTATTTTCCGAGAAGAAGTATGTGAGCTTTTATCGTCATTTCCTAGCCCTTCTTTTTTTCCCTTCTTTTGAGATCCAAGGAGTTGATTCAACTTTTTAGACCCTATATTGAATTTGCCAGAGTGCAATCTTAGCTTTACTTACTCATAATCAAGATACTTGACTTTTTCAAGTATACTTTCTATAAGGGTAGTTTTCTTATACATATTAACTTCTAAAAATTAAATTTTATCAAGTGATTTGAGTTAAAGTGAGTATTATCTAAATATTTTTAAAGCTTTAAATATTTTTCTTTGAGTCGTTCCATAACTTTCAACATGTTCTTATGTTGCTCCGTCATCTTAGCTTTTTGTTCCATTGTCAAGATGAGTTTTTATACAAGTTTCGTACTCTCTACTTTTTTAAGAGAAGGATCTCTTCTTTCTTTTATATAGTTGATGGTTAGCTGGGTAGTGATGTCAAAACGGAAAGAGGAAACAAATGACTCCAAGAGAATTAATAGGCCCATTGAGGAAGTTTCTTTTCCTTGTCTTCTCTACCAAGAGTTGCTTCGTAAGAAATTGATCACTGGGTATTTTTATTGCCACCCATTAATTATGTTTTTAGGCACATCTTCCTCTTTCTTCATCAAAATTATAGCTCTTAGAGCAGAAAGATTGTAGTGTTATGTTGACAGGTATGGAAGAAATGTGGGCTTATATGATAATTAGTTGGAGAAAATTATATTTATGTATTGGTTTGTATCATACTACAACCTGTTAAATTCTTTACTTGCAATGACCAAGTAAGATGATTTTGTTTTTTTAGTATTAGCGAAGTTTGTTTTTGCACTGTTATCAATTTACATTTTCCTGGCGTACAGATTCTGGAGTACACGTGTTTCCATCGACAACATAGAGAAGTTTCTGCGAAACCAGCAACCACTCACACCATTGAGATACTCTTATATCGACCTCATTGCAATTACATGCCACTTTAGAGAGAAGTTAGGATAAGGAGGCTTTGGCTCTATCTTCAAAGCCACTCTGCTAAGTGGCCACTATGTTGCCATTAAGATGTTGGGAAATTCTAAGCTCGACAGGGAAGAATTCATCAATGAAGTCTACACTGTTGGTAGAATTCACCACATAAATGTAGTACAACTTCTTGGGCTTTGCTCAGAAGGTTCAAAGAGGGTTCTATTCTATGAGTACATGCCTAATGGGTTGGGTCACTTGACAAGTATATTTTTTTCCGCGAAAGTAATGAGTCATCGGCCATTAACTTGGGAGAAGGTTAATGATATCGCCCTTGGTGTGGCCCGTGACATCGATTATCTTCACTGAGAATATGATATGCAAATTCTGCACTTTGACATCAAGCCACACAATATTCTCATAGATCATATAATGCAATCCGGGTCAGATCGAATCACATCATAGAGACATTGGGCTCGATGGATCAAGTCTAGTTATCTTATTTATTGTGCTTATGTAATTTAGTTAGAGTCTAAGTAGATTAGAGTTTATTTAATCACTTAAATTCAGTTCAATTAACTCCTGCGTAGTTTAGAAAAATATTTTGCAGATATTCACCAATCAACCGAATATTACGAAACCACTTGGAGAAGATTGAAGACGTCTTGATCTACAACTTTTATATTTAAGCTTCTCTAGATTAGGACTCTATTTTTGAAAGAACGAAGAAATATTTTGAGAAAGATAAGGAAGGCTGATTTAGCTAAGTTATGTTTATCTCTAGGTCATGTTTATCTTTAATATAAACTAATAAAGCAAATCCTAATGAAAGTCAGTTTGGGGTTAACCTCTATAATGATGTAGAGTGCATCCCTAATTGATAATCATTGAATGAAAGTGTTGAATAAATATTGACTTAAGTTAAGTTAAGTTTATTTACCTTACATTTATCGTTTTATTGTAGCCAATTAGATCGTCTTTATTTTTATAGGAGTAGATCATAACCGTAGAACCCTTTCAAGCATCCAAACCTTAGCCACCACCTTCCTCAGCAGCCACCCTACTTTACGGTCGTCCACCACCCTTCGACGACGGCCGCAACATCAGTTAATTACCATTCTGCTCTACTTCTACCTTGCTTCACTATTTTAACCATAACTTTTCATTCGGATCTTTGATTGACTTCAGTCTAAAGTCATTACATCCGAAATTTCCAAGATTACTACCCTCAAAATTTCAAGATCATCCTACAAACGAATCGTTCCACATTTTGTTCATAACATTGGTATCAGAGCCGATGTTCCTCGAACAATAATGAACACATGATCCAAAGCTAACCTAGGGAGATCACAGCCATGGAAGACCAAGAACTTGTCTCTTCCTGTGGAGATTTCCTTAGCACCACCAACAACTATCAACGATGAGCTGCCGGTGTGGGCAAAAGCATTTTTTTAAGAATTTTTCATCGAGTGGAAGGAGATACAAATCGCCCTCAAGGACTCAATCCAAACCATCCTCAAGGACTCATTTCAGGCCTTAACAGAAGTTCTCCTAGTACCACCCCGCACCACTTGTGCCATCGACCATGTTAGAACAACCCACTCACAAATTGACCACGGGAGAAACCACGCACACCACGATGGTCGAACAAGAGTGCATCGAACCGATGGTATGGAAGCACCCTAGAGTTTGGAGCGAACGCACCCCTTGAGTGCGCATCTCAAGGCCCAGCCCCACTAGATGATGACATGCCACTAGCTAAAAATCCACCTCGGCTAATGGCTAGGGCTTGCTCTGATTTGACAATGCCTAGGGCTATGGCAAGACCGACTATAGCTATAGTTTGTTTCGAATCACTCGTGGCTAGGATTTGGCCCGAGCCACCTGCGACTAAGGCGGACTATGGCTCAAACCAGCAATCCCTAGAAAAGAAATCACCATAGGGCCCCCTTTCACATGATAGACGGGACGCACAACGAGATCGACGACATAAAGTTTGAGAGAGAACGAAGGTTAGAAAACTACCATAAACACCTTGAGGATAAAGTGAACAGAAGCATGGTGGATTGATGCGATCCGGGTCGATCCAGATCACATCATAGGGACATTGGGCTTGATGGATTAAATTTAGTTACCTTATTTATTATGCTTATGTAGTTTAGTTAGAGTCTAAGTAGATTAGAGTTTATTTAATTACCTAAGTTCAATTCAATTAACTCCTGTGCAATTTAAGAAAAATATTATGCAAATATTCATCAGTTGATCGAATATTACAAAACTATATGGAGAAGATTGAAGACGTCCTGATCTACAACTTTCATATTCAAGGCTTTTCTAGATTATGACTCTATCTTTGTAAGAACGAGGAAATATTTCGAGAAAGGTAAGAAAATGCTAATTTAGATAAATTATATTTATTTTTAGGTCATATTTATCTTTAATATAAGCTAATAAGGCAAATCCTAATGAAAATCAGTCTAGGGTTAGTCTATAAATATGTGGAATGTAGCTTTAATTGATAATCATCGAATGAAAGTATTGAATGAATATTGACTTAAGTTAAGTTTATTTACCTTGCATTTACCGTTTTATCGTAGCTATTAGATCATCTTTATCTTCATAGGAGTAGATCATAACTGTAGAACCTTTTCAAGCATCCAAACCTTAGCCACCATCTTCCTCCAGCAGCCACCATACTTAACGGTCCTCCACCACCCTCCGACGATCCAGCAACCACCGTACTTAACGGTCCTCCACCACCCACCGACGATCGCCACAATGTCGGCTAATTACTGTTCTGCCCTACTTTGACCTTGCTTTACTATTTTAACCATAACTTTCCATCCAGATCTCTAATTGACTTTATTCCAAAGTCATTATATTCGGAACTTCCGAAATTACTACCCCTCAAAATCTCAGGATCATTCTACAAATGGATCATTCCAGATCTGGTCCATGACATTATAATTTCTTGCTTCACTATTTTAACCATAACTTTTCATCCAGATCTCTAATTGACTTTATTCCAAAGTCATTATATTCGGAACTTCCGAAATTACTACCCCTCAAAATCTCAGGATCATTCTACAAATGGATCATTCCAGATCTGGTCCATGACATCATAATTTCAATTCAAAGGTTTCTGACTTTGGACTTGCAAAGTTATATCCAAAGGATTACAGTCTAGTTTCCCTTAGTGCAGCAAGAGGAACCATTGGATATATTGCTCATGAATTGGTGTCTAGAAGTTTTGGTGTAATATCCTCCAATTATAATGTTTATAGTTTTGGAATGTTGTTATCAGAAGAGCTCATGATAGATAACTATACTGGGATACATGAAGTCCGCAAATCACCCTTCCATGAGCAAAGTTGTTGAGATGTTGGAAGGTAACACTGATAGCTTGAAAATGCGATTAGGCCCTTCTTTTCCTCTTCACAGCCAAACTCTATGAGGCTATCACCCATGAAGTCAATTTTTGAGCGGTTATCAATCATTTCTGAGCAGGAGGATCTTTCGGATCATGAATAATGATATATCAAAGTGTAATTTGTTAGTGTAGTGGATCAAAACTTAGTGAATATTTGACTCTATTTTCTGGTGATTAACATTTTGATAATGCACTAAATTATATATAAGGTGTTAGTTTTTTGTGATTGACAAATGTGTGAGAAAGCAATGTCTTTCATGATGTAAGTTCTTTAGATTTATTATCAAGATCAATAATACAATCTTTTTTATTTGGCGATCAAAATTGGAGCTCTTTCAGTATTGCAAAAATTTTGTTGGAAATCTGTTCAAACAAGATTTGATTTTGTTCAAACAGAATTTTTTAGAGAGCAAAATATTTTTCATAGAGCAAAATATTCTCAATATGGGAAGGGCTTTTGAACAAGATACACTGAAAACACTTAGACATTTGAACGAGATTTAATCTGTTTGAACGGAGAGCAAAATATTCCTCTTTTTAGTCCGAGTTGGCACTAAATTAGGGCTTTTGAGGAGCCTATTTTTTGGGACTATACAAAAGAAGTTTTAAGAAAAAATAGAGGCATTCTTAGAGGTTATTGAAAATATTTTGGGAGAGAGCGAAGTTGGAATAGTTGAATGGTGAGATTTTTATACCATATTTTGATGGAGCTCTATATAATTCAAGATTGCGTTTGCTATTGCTTTGAGGGTCACAAAGGCAAGTCTTTAATTTTGAAGGTCACTAAGATTAGGGTACCAAGTATGAAAAATGATGTACTAAGAAGTCAAGTCAAGCAAATCATTTTAGATATTATTGTGGATAGTAACGGATGACTTGTAAGCAAGGTTCCAAAAATCGATATCGGGATTGGGATCGACCGTTCAGAAAAAAGATAAGTATTGACCGTATCGGTCGCCTGTATCGGATCAGACTATTTTAATTAAATAAAATTCTAAATATTATTTAAAAATATTGAGAAGTTTCTAAAAATTTAGAAAAAATTATAAAAAAATAAAAAATAATAATTAATCACATATAAAGCCTAAAAAATAAAAATCTCTCTTCCTCTATCTCTTCTTTTCTATTCCTTTAACTGTTAGTCTAAGCTATCCCACTCTCTCCTTCACTCTCTCTTTCGTTTTATCTTTCCCTCTCTCTCCCTGCACACACACACTCTATCTCTCCTTGACTCTCTCTCTTTCTCTTTCCCTCTCACTCTCTCTCTCTCTGCAATTGCTGGCAGTTGTTGTCAGGAGCCTGCTGCAACCGCCAGCAGTAGCTGCAGTAGGGCCGAAATCGGCCGAAACTAGGAACTATGCCTGTAAGTGTTCTGTAATTGCTGATTATTATAGTACTTGGTTTGATCTTGGAGAAGAGATTCATGATTTTTTTCCTTTTTTATAAAGGATTTTTTCACGTTAAAAATATTATGTTTGCGTGTGCTTTTGAGTTTCCAATTTTAGCTATTGTTTAGCATTCTAATTGAGAACATATTTTCTAACAAGTAATCAAATACTTTTATAAAAGACTTAATTAAAGTGTAACGACCGAAGGAATGGATGGTCCTTAAGAGATGTAATTTTCCTGCTGGTTGATACGATTGATATTGTCTATTGGTGGTGATCGGTTGTCTTTATGTAAAGATTGACTTTTTGATAAAGAATACTTTGTTTAAATGTGTGTCAGTAATGTCATGTTTAAATCAACAAGTGTTTAGGACACCAGGGAAATTATGCAAGTAAAATTAACACTTACTAACTTCATGCCAGAAGCGTGGAGAAGCAGAAATAGAAGACTAAATAACAGATTTGATTAGTTTTTGTTGTTTTCAGCATGGATTTCCGTACTATAAGCTGCAAAAAGTTCTTCCTTTTAATTTTCTGTGTGATGAAAAAAAGGGTAGATATATAGGCTAGTTTGATAACAATTCTGCTTCATTAATTCCCCGCGCTATTGAATTGGTTCGTCTAGATTAGCATCTGGATTGATAGTCATCTTGCTATTGACGTTCTTTGAATTATCTATGAGATAAGTTCTTAATTACATATGTAGAGTCCACATCTCTTTTGAAGCTGACGCATTAATCACAGCAGACTAACTGATTAAGCATGATAGACTTTTACTAGTCTTCTCCAAGTGAAGCAGCCAGACATGACTGATGCCAAGAGTTTTGTCAAGGGAGAAGACAATTCTTTAATTCTTGACCAACCAATTAAAGTAGCAGATGATACGATGAGTTGTGGTCATCCTTCCCTCCAAACTTAATACTTTCCTTCAACCTGCAACTCCGTCGCATTCCTCTTTCATAGACTTCCATCACAATGTTTAAAGTACTTGCCAGTATACTGTTGTTTCTATTCTTCTGTGCCGGAAGCAAGAGTACTGCATTTGGAAATGACGACGAAGACTTCTTCAAGAATTGCCCGCCTTCAAGATGCGGAGGAAGAGGCGGCCTCAAGATCAGGTACCCCTTCCGACTTAAATCGCGTTCTCCAATCTGTGGTGCTCCAGGCATGGAGCTCTCGTGTTCGGGGAGCGACACCGTCCTAGTCCTACCTCAATTAGGCCCCTATAACGTGACTGCGATCGACTATGTTAATGGCGGAATCACTATCAAGTTATGGGACTCGTGGCCACGCTGCGCGCTTCAAAACCTTAGCTCCATCAACCTGACAACCACGGTATATCAACCTAGGGTGAATGAAGAATTCAGCTTGTTGGGATGTCCAAGAGAAGGCAACACAAGTAGTGGGAATGATCTTATTGGGCCCATCGAATGCATGAGCAGTGCAAATCAGTTCATTTATGCCGTGGACGCAGAGGCGGACGTGAGTGTACTCCCTTCGGATTGCATGGTGGTTTCAAAGGGTCATATAATTCCCTTTGGATCTCCAAATTATTATGGAAACACTTTGCGAGAAAGAGTGAATGATTTCATGAAATATCGCGATCCGATCCTCTCATGGTCTGTTCCTCCCATCACACATATATGCCAAGCCTGTGAAGCAGCAGGAAAGGATTGCGGTTTTAGATCAGCAAGTAACCAAGCATTCTGCAGGACAGAGTTGCGTATTCATGGTAACCCCTGCAATTTCCTGCTTGTTAATCCCTCCTATCTAATCATATTTCCTTCTCCTTGTTAAGCATATCAAATGTTTCAGAGTAAAGAAAGCTGCAAATGGCATTCAGTTAGGTATCTATAACGGGCTACTTTGATGCTTAATCCAAAGAAAGTGGCTCTTTTTTCCCCAGATTAATCCTTCTCCAATACAATGAAATTCTCCTTTGCTAAATGCCACTGAACTTTCGATTTGCTTTGTGAATTTGATTATAGAACTTCTGCTAATTGCTTTTGCGTCATACATTAGTTTGTCATTATTAATTATTTTCTTTTTCCAATGTGACTCATGTATAACCAAATGGTCGTATTTATATTTAGTTTCTTTTATCTAGAGTTGGCAATTTGCAATATGAGCGAACAAAATAAATTTGTAACTAGGCAACCCTCTGAAGCTCTGACTTTTCTCATGCTTGAATTTTGCAGGTTCACATGTCAAGCTCATCGCAGGTAAAGTCCTTCTGCACTTCAAAGCATACAATTTGAATTAAAAGGGCAATAAATAATTGAACGATTATAGGGATAATTTTGCGCACTTACAACTTCTCCTTTGGAAATAGAATTTAGTGCAGAGTATGATAAATTCTTTCTCTCTCTCCTCATGTATGAGAGTTTAATTCACATGACAGTATAAAAAGATGTTCTAACTTTTCCTTCTTTCACTATAGCAACATCTGCTTCTGCCTTGGTTCTACTTTTGCTGTTGGTGATTATTCCTCTCTATCTCTATACAAAATCAGACAGAGAGAGAGAAAAACACGTCTGAAGGTGGAAAAATTCCTCTCGACATACACAATCACTAAGCCCACCAGGTACACCTTCTTAGAAGTCAAGAAGATGACCAAAAGATTCAAAAATAAGTTGGGCCAAGGTGGATTTGGGAGTGTTTACAAAGGCGAATTACTGAATGGAGTGCCCGTCGCAGTTAAGATGCTTGAGAGATCCAAGGGGGATGGCGAAGAATTCATCAATGAGGTGGCGACCATTGGGAGAAGTCACCATGTCAATGTGGTTCGTCTCCTGGGTTTTTGTTCAGAAGGAACAACTCATGCACTTATATACGAGTTCATGTCCAACGAGTCGTTAGAGAAGTACATCTTCTCCAGAGATTCTAATGGCCTTCGTGGAGCATTAAGGATGCAAAAATTGCAGCAGATAGCATTTGGAATTGCTCGAGGAATCGAGTACTTGCACCAAGGTTGCAATCAACGCATTTTGCACTTCGACATCAAACCCCATAATATTTTGTTGGACTACGACTTGAATCCAAAGATTTCTGATTTCGGTCTCGCAAAGCTATGCTCAAGGGATCAGAGCATTGTTACGATGACTGCAGCTAGGGGAACAATGGGCTACATTGCACCAGAGATGTACTCCAGAAACTTCGGGACAGTGTCTTACAAGTCTGATGTTTATAGCTTTGGAATGTTGGTGCTAGAAATGGTGGGTGGGAGAAAGAATGCTGATCCAGAAATCGAGAATCAGAATCAGATTTATTTTCCAGAGTGGGTCTATGACCAGTTAGTTAATGGGCAAGATCTGGGCTTGGAAATAGCGATGACAGAAAGTGAGTCAGAGATTGCAAAGAAACTTGCCATTGTGGCATTGTGGTGCATACAATGGAATCCAACAGAGAGACCATCCATGACAAGAGTAATGCAGATGCTGGTGGGTGAGTTGCAAAGCTTGCAGATGCCCCCCAAACCTTTCGTGTCCTCTATTGGTCATGATAGTACCAGGATTCTTAATGAAGTATAAGAATCAAGTTATTCCCATGATCATTCTTTGGTTAGACTGAGCTGGGCAATGCAAGAAAATCTAGAAGCTTTAGTTGGGCTGTCTGGATGAACACCACTATTTAGATTAATCGGTTTAATGTGCGTTCGAATTGGATCTTAGTTTCCACATTAAGTTGAGGCGCCTCAATTTACATATCGATATGTGTTTACATATATACAATTACTTGTGCTGAAGTATATGTTTTTGTCCTTGCTATATTGCATTTGTACACATAGCAATATATTCATATTTTTCCAAGTTATGTAAGCTCTAAGTATTTGATTATATATGGCGATGTCAAAACTTTAGGATCAATTGGTCATCTATTATGGTATTAACAGAATTTTGGATTGTTTATGTGGTGTATGCGCGTGAGAATATGGACACAATCCCATTGGATTGCATGCTGATTCTAAACTTGCTGACATAAAAGGAAGAGCACTATATATATATTAAGGAGAATTCAGCGAGACATCAAAGTCAAGGGACGGGTTAACCCATTCCTTACGGATAGTATATTAGATACTGTATTGCATTTGTATACATAGCAATATATTCATATTTTTCCGAGTTATGTAATCTCATATGAATATGTATTTGATATATAGGAAGATGTCAAACTTTTGGATTGGTTGTAATATGGTATCCTGGGCAAAATGTTTTGGGGCACAAGCCGAAAATATTAAGTAGCCCCTCCTAAAGTTTCACACAAAAATACATAAATGTTATTTTAAATAATTAGATAATCTTCTTCTTCTATGTATTTTTGTGGGTTGAACCTTTAGTTTGACCGATGAGTTAAGTTTGGGCTATGGGTTTTGGATCCATCTCGACTGAATAGTTTTTGGGTCGGTTACAAGATGGGTTTTACCAAAAAATCTGAGCTAATTTTGAGCGAGCTTTGAGTCCAAAAATATGTTTGAACAATTCTAATCCCACCATATGTGTAGGCAGTGATTTTTATTGGATTTCATATGAGTGCCATGCGCACATAATTTAGTTCTTAGCTAAGTTGGTTCAAATATACATTTTCTAGCTTAATTATAAATAAATAATCTAGGTTTTCATTTCTTTCTTTTTAATTTTTTGTGCATGTAACGCAAGGTAAAAAGATTATTTTCTAACGTTCCATTATTTTTATTTATCTTTCATTCTCTCTATAAACATACTATATAATAGCAATGAACTTACTTGTAACCCATATTGGAAGAAATTTTTATTATGAAGTTGTAGCCTTTGATGTCAACCATATATATCCAGTAATAAAAGAAATGGAAGTGGAAAACAAAGATTGGCAGCCAATCATGGCTACCAATTACTCCGATTGCAAGAATAAGAGGCTTCACATGAGGAGAAGAATAAAGAAACTCATATTAGCCTTGCTATGTTTTCCCCCTTCGCTAGAGGGTATTTCCCTTCCCCTTCCCCTATCCCTTACCTCCTTCGTGCCCTACATCTAATCTCTTGCACTTCTTCTCCCTTCTATTTGCACTACTCTACTTCAATACCTCTCCCTTCAACCTCGGCCCATATGGATGCTACCAACACTGATCTTCTAAAGAAGTTCTATAAACTTCTTACCGAGGACAAAATGAATGAAGTTATCTCTATTGCTACAGACAACATCATCCCTATGAGGAAACCAAACATTTGTTTAGTTGGCAAAATTGTCACTAATATGTCCATTAATACTGTTAGGTTGAAGTCAACCCTCATCGAGGCTTGGAGCCCTGAAGGTAACCTTGAGTTTGTTGAAGCTAGGATGTAACACCCGTGTTTAAAAAAAAAAAAAAATTCAGTGCACGCGCCATGCGCGTGCACTCTAACCACAGCGCACGCACTTCGCGTGTGCGCTGACTCTTTCTTCCTCCTCCCCCATCACTCGCAGTTAGTTATGAGAGGTGGGAGAGAAGTGCGCCAAAGTGGAGCTAACGCCACTCCGCTGCCCTCTCCGCCTCATCCTTATTTAAACCCCCTCCCCCCTCACCTTCTAGGTTTTTTTCACTTTTTGAAATTCCTCTCTCTCGTTCTTCCTTCTCTCATTTCTCTCCCAAGCCGCCGAAGCTTTCATCGCGGGCAGCGAGTCAACAGAGCGCCGACAGCCAACCAAAACTCCCTCACCTCAATCCTCAGGTTAGCCTCCATCCCTTATTTAATTTAATTTAAAAATAGCCTAGTTAATCATGTGTAATTAGGAATTTCTTTACGTCTGCCTTCACTGGAGAAATTCGTCGGCCGGTGACCTCGGGTCGACCACCCATCGGTCTGGGAAGTTTCCCTGCTTCAGCCCCTTGCTGTGGGTACCCAAATTGGGTACCCACGGGGCGCGAGGGAGGCGATGCCATGTCGCCTCCCACCGTCGAGTTTCTTTGGCACAAGCGGCCACCATCGGCGATGGTGGCCTCGCTCGTCAGCCTCGACTGACCCACCTCTTTACATGAAAGAGGTATGTACTCGAGATGAGGGCTTTGAGACCACCTAGCACTGAATCGGTAAGCTCCATGGCCGCCGGCCATGGAGTTCCTCAATTCTCACCCTCCGAACGCATTGGCCGAAGGTTCAAATCACTCCTGCACCTAAGTCGACCTAGTCGACTTGGGGAGGAGTTGCTGGAGCTAGGGGCTGCCGGTGACGGGGATCACCGACAGCAACACCCTTTCTCCTCTGTTTTCTTCTCTAGCAAGGAGACGAGGAGAAGGTGGGGGTTGGGCCAACCCCCACCGCTCTCTCTCTGGGCTGTGGTGTGGGCTGCAACCCAAGCCCTCGGACCTTTACTAAGGCCTCGGTGGACTGGGCTCTAGAGCCCAGTCCACCACCTTAGTTTTTGGTGGGCTGTGGGTAGCCCACCTCCTCACCCTAATGGACTGGGCTCTGGAGCCCAGTCCACCATCTTACGGTCTGGTGGGCTGCGGTAGGCTCGCAGCCCACCCTCTCACTTTGCTAGACTGGGCCCTTGAGCCCAGTCCTAGTGCGCCTTAGAAACAGGTGGGTTGCGATAGGCCCACGTAACCCACCTCCTCACTCTGTTGGACTGGGCTCTTGAGCCCAGTCCACTGTCTCTAGTCTAGTGGGCTGCAGGTAGGTCTGCAGCCCACTCTCTCTCACCAAATTTGTTGGGCCTTGAGCCCAGCTCAACCATTAACCCTAAGACTAATTTATTTGTTATTAGTATGTTATATTTTTCTTAAATTCTATTAGCTACATAAATTGTAATTATTTTAATTTTTTCAACCATGTTATTAATAAAATTAGGATTTATACATAATTAAATTAGGTATTTGAATTTATTAGTCTTTTCAGTTATCTTCGACACTTACATTGTAAACGACTCTAAATGACTTTTTTTTTAAATTAAGACAAATAATATTTTTGGACCTAGAAAATCAAACTTAATTCATACAACAAGATAGTTAGTCTATAAGTCCATTAATCTTATGTTTATTTTATTTATAAATTATTAGATCCATTATTGTTTATCAAACTTAATTCATACAACCGCTATTTTGGTGAAAATATTTCAAAGCTGATTATGGAGGATGCGGATATTGAAGAATAGCAGATTCATTCATCTATTTTAGTATTTGTTTATTCTATTATTTCTTGTTAGACTTGGCCCCTATGAGGGTATTTATGTTTTAAAATTTGTGTTGGACTTGTATTCCTAGAGGCTTGTTAAGGCCTATGACATTGTAACTTTGGATTATTTGCTCAATTATTATGGTATTTTTAGA